>NC_140591.1:518657122-520035039 GCF_964204655.1 Triturus cristatus
TACAGCCATTTTTGTTTTTCACTATTGCAAGGCTACCTGTTCCCCATAGGCCAGAATGGGCAGTTTGGTTATTACATCTTATGATCCTAACTGACTCAGAGAACATGGTAGAAATTCGAATTTAGTATGCCTGAACTCGGGATGATAAAATACATCTTTTAGTAAAGTTGGTTTTAACATTCTGTGTTCGAAAATGCCACTTTTAGAAAGTAGGCATTTTCTTGTCTAACCATTCAAACCTGCCTCTGCTAGGCTGTGTATTCCTTTGTCTGGAGTTTGAGTGACAGGGCTGGGGGATTCCAGGAGACAGGGTGAGGTGTCCCAGTGGTGAATAGAGAGATCTGCATCCAGATGAGTGGGAGGAGTTGCACCTGGGACCAGAATAGGGATGTGCCTGCCTTCCACAATGCTGGCTCCATCCCCTGGGGAGCGGCTGATGTCTCTGCCCTGCACAGTGAATGAAGAGAAGGAATCCTGTCAACAAAGTGCTCCAGAGCTGTACTTGCCTTCCACAATGCTGGCTCCACCTCCTGTGGGGCGTCTAATGTTTCTGCCCTGCACTGTGAAAGGAAAGGAGAAGTCTGGTAAACAGAGTGCTCAGGAACTGGTTTGGACTGGGCAAAGGCCCCTCTGCCCTCAGAGGACAAAGGATTTCTGGGTATAAATATTGGGACCCTGATCCCAAGAATTTAGATCACTTTGGGAAAACAAGAAGAACCTCTGCTGAGGGAGGAACCAGAAGAAGCTGAGGAGGAAACTATCCCTGAACCTGGGGCATTGGCCTGCAGTGGTTGCCTTACTGCCAAAGAGAGGAGAAAGGAACTTTGTGTGTACTTTTGTTCAACTTGTGAAGGATCTCCAAGGGCTTGGAAAAGAGCTTGCCTCCTGCTGAAGTTTCAGGAACAACATAGTTCTTTGGAAGTGCCTGCTGCTGTTGTTGGGCCTTCTGAGGGACTGCGTGTCGCAAGGAGCTGGAAGCGCGGCTCAAGAAGGAGAAGCGTGCCGCCGTCGGAGCTGTTGTCGTCGCATCTCGTAAAGTGTGTCGCCGCTGCAGCATCGCATCGAGCGGAAGTGCCTCGCATCATCCAGGAAGTGTCTCACAACACCTAAGAAGTGTGTTGCCATCTCAGCTATCGTAGCTGACGCATTGCACCGCATCAAGAGAAGAGTCTCGCATCGAGGAAGAAGCTTGTCGCCATCGCAGCCATCGTAGTTGTCGCATTGCACCGCATCAAGAAGAGCGCCTCGCATCCACGGAGAAGCGTGCCGCCGTCGGAGCTGCTGTCGCTGCATCGTGTAAAGGGGTGTCGCCGCTGCAACATCGCATTGAGCGCAAGCGTCTCACAAACGTCGGATCAAGAGAAGAGTGTCGCTGTCAAGGCCGCTGTCACCGCTGTAGCTGAATCATCGAGTCGAGTCTTCTCGCAACATCGGAGAAGCGTAACGCATCTGGAAGATCTTCACGTCTTTATTTCTTCGCACCAAAAACGTCATCCCATCAACATCGTTGCAACACTTTTGTTGCCCTGCGTGTCGCATCTAAAAGGTACATTGACTTAAAGTATCGCATTTAAGAACTTAAGAGAACTAAGCAAAATTCTACCATCTAAAGTAACAGTATCTTTGTCGTTTAATGGTCTTGTGGTAAATCTATATAAAAACTGCTTATTTTTGATATACAACCTGTGTGGTGTCCATTTGTAGTGTTGTCACTTGGTTACTGTATGTGTTCACAAATGCTTTACACACTGCCTCCGAGATAAGCCAGCCTGCTCTTGCCAAGCTACCAAGGGGGTGAGCAGGGGTTATTTTAGGAGTGTACCCCCTTACCCCGACTAGAAGGAGGAGGTCCCTACTTGTCACAAGTGCATACCTGTGCCAACTAGAGACCCCCAAGTCTAACAGTTACTATACTATATTTGTTTCTGTAACGTGGTTACACAATTTGACCCAAGTGTGGGTTGGACTATACCTACACAGAACGCAGCCATTTTGGAGAACTTTGCAATCTGCATCATATAAAGTATTTTGTGGGAATCCATACTTCATTCTCGTCTATAAAATCTTTTTGAAGAGTTCACACCCAATACTTCGAATTATGACACACACCGCTAAGAGATGTGTCATGTGTAACATTGAGTGTAACACTGATTGACCTACAACTTTGGTAGAGATTCAGAGAAATGATAATGTGCCAGAAGTTCTCTCCTTTACTCCACGATTTAGGGGATGTTAAGGCCAAATGCCTGAAGGGTGCTTTGTCTTTCTACATTATCCAACAGATCTTGATCACAGCACAAGGGTATTTCTAATTCCCTCAAAGTGTAATGATACTAGAGTGATCTTTGAAAATGATCTCATTTTTCCCCCCATGATTCACTGCTGTACACTCTTGACCCATGTTTGTTATGGGAAAGATCCTGAAACAATCCTTTCCTCCCTCACAAGTTCAGATGCTGTGATGAACATGCATACACACTTAGAGGTTGCTATTGGTCCTGGTGGAAGTTGGTGTGATCCGCCAAGCAATGTCATTCCTTTTTCCCGTGAATCTAGCACTGTACCATAAAATACAGGCATGCTGCTTGCAAGATCTTGGTTAGCTTGCATCTGCTCTTTACAATCAGGGGATGCTGGAGTGGGCCTCTGTTCTATGGAGTTAGGGGAGAAGTTGTGATCTGACGGCTAGACTGTCGACTTTGGAGCTGGGAAACCAAGGTTGGAGCCTTGGGGTCGACTCCACATCCGGCGATTCGGGGCAAATCACTTAATCTCTCCGTGCCTACCAAAAAAAGGAATGTGTCCTTGTGTAACGTAACCGGTGCTCATGTAAAGCGCTCCAATACCTCGAGTGAAGTTCGCGCTATATAAAATCAGCAAAAAAAAAAAAAAGAAAGCCCATTTTTATTGCCGATATTCTTTCATTTACAAGGCCACATCTGTCCGTCCTGATGTGAAAAAAACAGATTAAAATCCCCATCAAAATCCGCATTCAATTGAAACCCTATGTACAGTTCAAGCCAGTTATGAGAAAAACGTATCCACAAGGTAAAAGTAAGAATTTTTTCAAGCCAGATATGGAAACCCATATCCACAAAGGATGACAAATAATTTGTTTTTCAGGTGCCAGTTATCACCTATTCTGTGACATGATTAGCATGATTTATAGGTTCTGCTTACACAGAGGTGCAAAATTCAGGTTAAGCGTATATGATTTCCAATGCTCAGTTATGCACATCAAGCAGCTGTGTGATAAGTCTAAAGCAGCTGTGCAAATATATTTAATGCAAAGCAAGCACTTTTGAAAAAACGTCATACTTTAAGTAGTTTAATATCCAAAGATGAACACAATTTCAACTTTTGGACCCAGTATCTGATGTTACTGGAGGTTGTGAACTTAAACAAATAATTGTATTAATGCAGAAAAAACAAGGACTAAGGTCATGGATTTGAAAATCATTCCTCTACAGGATGCATATTCCACGGTTACAGTCATTCTTACCAGCACCTGTTTCTGTATAACAATTTAAACAAGAAATCTCTGTATTGGTTGCCTCATTAATTATGACAGCAGGACCGTGCACACATGTTTAGACACAGCAAAACAAATACTGGGAGTTCAAATAGAGTTATTCTCATTAAGGGGCAACATTTGAGGCTCATAAGTGGATGCATAATTGAAAGGGCTTTTGCTCAAAAAGCAATTTATGTGTGTCCTTGGATCAGAAAGGCAATCACTGTTCCAAGTTTTATATTGTCCAGATGCTCATGATGAGTAGCATTTCCCTCCACAAAAAGGGTGCTAAGTTCATTAATAGCCTCCAAGAATAATTCTCATCCATAAGGGGCTTTCTTTTTCCATTGAGAACATGTCTTGCTCTCATCTAGGGACACATTCTTATTTAACTTTTTAATTAATTGAGGTCCTGCCAATACCGTTGTCTCCCTGTTACTTGTTTTCATCTATTTTTAGAGAGTCTCATGGTCAATAGATTATTTGATAATACGAGTATCGATCACGTGGTTTATTCATCAAGATTTGTTCTCAAAATGTATTTTTTTTAAATTCAGATAAACTAATAAGAAGCATTGTTCCAATACATATTAAGAGAGTCATTTTTCTTTTTTGACTGCACGATATTCAGCCTGTTGTTTTAATTCGAAACTTGAAGCAATTTCCTGATCAAAAGGTGTGCATTATTTTCCTCATCTTATGTATCCTTCATGTCAACAATATTAGTCTTTGATTTGAAAAGAACCTGTAAGTAAGTGTCAAGTCGTTTTTGCCCAGATCGAATGTGCGGCCCGTTTACAACAACCCTACAACAACAGCTATATCTGTATGCCAATGTCAGTAGGGGCACGGCCTGTTTCCCGACATTTTTGTTATCTTCTATAGTTTCTCTGTTACCATAGCATTCCATAAGAGGTGATGGTGTGATGCACCGTTCATAAAGTAGAGACCCTTCCACACGTTAATAAGATGGAGGCTCTTTCAAAACGTGCACATCTTATACGATCCACAATGACTGTGTCAAAATACTACTATCTAACAAATGCATGCCTTCATGACACTCAAGAGAATACCAAACTGTCCTGAGGAGACTACATGTGTCAGATGTGACTCACAGTTGACATTCTGTCTGGGTGCTTTTTGCCAAGTGTACGTGGAAGAGTGGAGTAACAACATGGTTTTGGTATGGTGTGTTTTGGCTTCACAGTGTGTGTGCGCGTGTGTCCGCAATAACATGTGCATGTGTGCCTCTGTATTATGGTTTGTCCTTTTTCCTTTGGCATGCTCGGTTTTATGCATCAATGTCCTTGCATTGTGATGTGCATCAATGTCCTCGCATAGTGATGTGCATCAATGTCCTCGCATAGTGATGTGCATCAATGTCCTTGCTTAGTGATGTGCATCAATGTCCTTGCATAGTGATGTGCATCAATGTCCTCGCATAGTGATGTGCATTAATGTCCTCGCTTAGTGATGTGCATCAATGTCCTTGCACAGTGATGTGCATCCATGTCCTTGCATAGTGATGTGTGGATGGGTTTTCTGCTCGGTGGCAGATTGTCAAGAGTGCTATTCTCGGTTTGTCATTGTCCAGCAACCACTTGACCTTCATTCCGCTTTTGTCATCTTCACATGCAATTCACAAGTAATAGGTCATGAATCATGATTGGTTTTTGTATGTCATCTTTAAGACTTTTTTTTCTATTGTGAGAAATTATTTTTTGTAACAAGATTGCCTCACAGTCTTTGTATTTTGCTATACTTTGTTCATGCATTCTGGAGACCAGTTTACATTAAGGTACTCCTGCTCAATAAATGTGTCACTTCAGATTTGTACTGGCGTACTTCTATAAATGCCTACACCATACAGTATGCTCGGGATTGTCAGCCATTATATAAAATTGGACGCATTGAGGGAATCTAGGTCTCGGTATCCAAAGTCTTTTTTGCAGTCGCAAAGCCTATGATTAACAAAAACTCATACTTTACAACATCAAAAGGGCAAATTGCAATGCACAAAGGACACTGCACTCAACTTTATGACTTGCAAAATGGCTTTGGTAGTGTGAAGAAGTAATGAAGTGGGAACATTGTCTCTCTCTCTGCCCTCCTCCTAGCAACTTGCAATGGAATGATTAATTGGTTTCGTCTGACACCAGATTTCTAAGGGGAACAATATGCCATTCATTTTTTTAAGTTTAAAAGAATTTTATTAGGTATTGAAAAATGAGAATACAGTACATCAAGTTTCCGCTGGGAAAAGGGGGGAAAGGAGGAAAGGGGAAGGGAAAGGGGAAAGTGGGAGTGTTGAATACAATATGCAAGAGGAAATGTACATCCAAACAGTGATCATAAGCAAATGAAAGAAAACGAAATAAAAATTGCATTAATCATGTTAATTATAACCTAGACAACTAATTACAAAAGGAGTAAGAGACAAGCAGTATGTATAGAGAGTTATGGACTTAATAAGGGCATCATGGGGGTTTGGAAACTTCTTGTTGTTCAGGCGATGGACGAGAGGAACGAGCAACACAGTTATCTAAGTATAACGTAATGGGGAGCCAGAGCTCCGCACGTTTAGCTGCTACTTGAGTAGGAAAAACAAAGGCATTGTCAAGTCTATGGTTATAACAAACATTAAACCACCACGCTTTAAAGGAAACATTAGACGTATTTTTCCAGTTAACAGTAATCTGTTGAAAAGCAGTGGCTAGTAATAAATCAATAATGCGAACATACATGTCTACAACATCCCAGCTAGGAGATAAACTACCCAAAAAAAGATGAGAAAGAGAAAAAGGGATACGGGTATGAAAAATAACATTAATTTGAGCCCACACCTGCAACCAGAAAGCATGCACATGTTTGCAAAGAAAGAGCATGTGGAGTAGGGTGGCGTTGGGGGAGTCACACGACCAACAATTGTGTGAAGTATTGGGAAATCTTTTGTGAAGCGTAGCAGGAGTGTGAAGAAGTCTGTTATAAATAAAAAATAAGGATTGTGTCAAGGAAGCGGCTCTGGAGGTTTTACGCATTTTTATCCATATTTTGTCCCATAAGGATATCGGCCAAACTATTTCAAGATCAGCTTCCCATTGAGATTCAACCTTGGATTTGGGTCTGAGCAAGTCATGGGTGTGAAGGTGTTTATAAAGAAGAGACGCTGTAGGTATAGTACGCAAGAGAGAGTGAAGGCGAGAGATGAGGGAGTGCGAGAGAGGGGGAGGAGAAGAAGCCGAGAGTTGTTCATGAACCGCTAGAACCGCATCCTTAAGTAGAAGATATTTGGGGAAAAAAGATAAGGGTAATCCAAAGGAAGAACGGAGATCAGAAAAAGAAAGGAAAGTGGAACCAGAAAAGAGTTGCGAGATCCAACTCAATCCTCGGGTCCTCCATGATTTCCAATAAAAAGGCTTAAGACCAATTAAGAGATACTTATTATGCCAAATAGTGGGAGAAAGGAAATCTGCGACGGTTAGAGGTGGACCAGGGGCAGCAGATAACAAAAGCTTGAGAGTGTGTTTGTGAATAGAAGTAGGAAGCAAAGAGGGTTTACGAGAAAAGGCCAGATACTCTGCAAAAGAAAACGGAGAAAGGAGAGCGCGTTCAACTTTAACCCATAGAGGGCAAGGGGAAGTAGAATCTTGAAGCCAAAGGGAGGCTTGACGTAGTAAAAAGGCCTTCTGGTACGCAGGGAAATCAGGGAAATTAACACCACCCTCAGAGGCAGGACGTATAAGCCTGGCAAGAGACATTCTAGGTTTTTTGGAGTTCCACAAAAATGAAGATAACATTGAGTTAATTTTTGTAAAGAATTTCGCGGGAATATGTATAGGAATGTTGGAAAGTGTGTAAAGAACAATAGGAGAAATCATCATCTTAATGGTGTCGAGGCGACCCCACCAGGAAAGGTATAGAGGGTGCCATCTTATAGTGAGATCAGCGATCTTTTGCGTACATTTGGACATGCATAAAGAGACAGTGGCTGGAATGGAGGAAGTAATATATAAGCCCAAATATTTAATGTGGGAGGGACACCAAGTGAAATGGGAGTCATGAAAATCTTGTTTGAAGGTGAACTTGGTTAGGGGAAGGATCTCGCACTTGTCGTGATTAAGTTTATAACCAGAGATAGAGGAGTAATTACGGACTTCATTTAGGAAGGCCGGAATAGATTCTGCAGGGTTGGAAAGAAAAAGTAAAATATCGTCTGCGTAAGCAGCAAGTTTGATGTGGGAATCTGCAATCTGGAAGCCGTGAATGGCGGGATTTTGACGTAGCCTGGAAAGAAAAGGCTCCAGAGCGAGATTGAAGAGAAAGGGAGACAAAGGACAACCCTGGCGAACACCACGGCCTAAATCGAAATAAGAGGAGAGTTGACCATTTGCAAAGATTGCAGCTCTAGGGTGAGAATATAGCAGGGAAACTATAGAGATAAATCTAGGGCCAAAACCGAACCAAGTAAGAGCATGGAAGAGATAGCGCCATTCAACCCGATCAAACGCCTTTTCAGCATCAAGGGCGATTGCTGCGAGCGGGTGTTGGCAACGGGAGGATTTCGACAAGACGTTAAATAGAAGTCTAGCATTATCCGTGATGTACCGACCCTTGACAAACCCGGATTGTTCTTCACCTAGGAGGTCAGGGAGAAGATGATCCAGTCGGATCGCCAATGCTTTAGCGAAAAGTTTATAGTCGATATTGACTAACGATATGGGCCTGTAATTTTTGCAATATTTGGCATCTTTCCCAGGTTTAGGTATCAGACAAATATGGGCATCGGAAAACGTCCCCGAAGAAGCATCTTGAGCAATAAAAGTGTGGAGAAGGGAGAGTAGTCGAGGAATCAATAATTTAGAAAAGTGAATATAAAATTCGACGGTGATACCGTCGGGCCAGGAGCTTTGTTGGGCTTGAGGTGTTGTAATGCAGTGAGTAATTCCTTTTGTGTAACGTCAGACTCTAAAGAGGAAAGATCAAGGGGGAAGTTAGATGGTGTGTGAATAGCGGAAAAGTAATGTGCAAGGGAGTTGGGAGAAGAGTGAGTTTCAGAAGTGTACAAAGTTTCATAAAAACTTGAAAATTCGGCAAGAATATCAACATCAGTATGTTTCAAGGCACCCTCAGAGTCATATACAGATTCAATATTTAACTTGTTATGCTTAATTTTCAAATAATTAGCTAAAAGCTTTCCCGCTTTATTCCTACCCCATAAAACTTAGCAGAAGATTTCAGCAAGTACAGGGAGGCGTCCTCCGTAGATTTCTCATTAAATTTAATTTTTGCAGCAATAAGGGCAGTCAAACTATCAGCAGAGTGAGAGGTGAAATATGCATGTTCCAATTTCTTAATGTCAGCGAGGAGATTTTTGGTGAACCTTCGTGCAGTTTTGCGCTTGTTCGCAACGTAACTAATAATAAAGTCACGTGCAGCCGCTTTAAAAGCGTCCCAGATAATATGAGCAGGGAGAGTGACATCATCATTAATCTGAAAAAATTCATCAAAAAATGAGGAGAAAGTACTCGTAAACTTGGGATCGGCCAGAAGTGAGTTGTTGAACCGCCACCTTCTAGGGCCATTAGGGTTGGGGAATACATCAACACTTGTGAGAACGGGAGCATGATCAGAAAGTAAAATAGGGCCTATCTCAGAATGTAGGAGTGATTGGGTAAGATTGTGGGAGACAAAAATATAATCGAGCCGTGATTGGGAGTGATGACAAGGAGAATAGAAAGTGTACTCCCGTATATTTGGGTTGCACAGGCGCCAAGAATCTATTAACTTATGCTGCGATATGGCGTGGCTGAACAATTTATGGGGTCTGTTGGGAATATATGGAGCTTTGGACGACCTGTCAACGAAGGGATCAAGTGGCTGATTGAAATCCCCCGCCAGAACAAAATTGTGATCCATAAATTTGGTTAAGAGTGGAGAAAAAACAGCCCAAAAAGAAGGTTCACCCGTGGTTGGGGCATAGACGTTGAGCAAAGAAATTGGAACACCTCTGAGCAATAACTTAGCATAAACCCAACGGCCTGAGGCATCTGATTCATGGGTAAGGACCTGAAAGGGAAGAGACTTGCGACACAGAATTGCTACTCCATGTCGTTTGCCATCACCCTGAGAATAAAAAAGTTCACCCACCCAACCACGTTTAAGCTTAACAGATTCGACATCAGTTAAATGCGTTTCCTGAAGAAATGCAATATCAACATTTAGTTTAGCCAAGTGTAACAAAATCCGTTGACGCTTAATCGGAGAGTTGATACCCTTCACATTCCATGACAGTAAATTCAATGACATATCGATATTTTAGGCAAAAACAGTATGAAGAGTAGGATTAGAGAAGGAAAGATTCCTGAGAAGGAGTGAAGATAAGAAAGGAAGAGAATCAGTGGAGAAATACTAAGATAAAAGAAAAGGACTAGGTAAGTGAAAACAAGAGCCATAGTAAAGAAATGAGAATAAAAGACAGTTTTATCCAAAGTGAGATAGAGAAATGAAAAAGAAGGAGAGGATGAGAAGCAAATACATCGAGAAATACAGGGAGTGCAACTCTTACAAAGGCAGAAAAATCTAACTAGAGGTGAGAAGGGATGAGGGAAGGAGACGGAGGTAGGAGCAGCGGATGAACAGGGGAAACAGACGAGGAAATAGGAAAGGAACGTACCTACAAAGGAAGGGTGCGAGACAGGGTGGAGGAGGGAAGGAGCCAGTTGGGTGAGGCGACACATCCAGGAGCAACGAGGCAAGGACCGGGAGACATCATCAGAACACGAGAACAGAATTACCTGTAGAACAAATGGAAAAGGAAGGAATAAGGCCAATTAGAAAAATGCAATGAGACTATAAGGAACATCCAAAGCGACAAACAAACCACTAAGCAAACATATTAAGGACCAGCAAAGTGAACATCCGGAGATTAGGAAAACTCAGCTGTAATCACATCAAGGAAATCAACAAAATCAGAGGGTCATTAGTCAACCAGGAGCAGAGGAGGATGGACCGGAGGCGTCCATAGCAGATGATCTGTGCGCGTTGATGAAGCTTTGCAAGCGTACAGGATCCTCGTAAGTGGTGGTTTGATTATTGTAGGTTACTTTAAAGAGACAGGGGTGGTAGAGGCCATATCGCGCCCCCATCGCCCGTAGATCATTTCGGAATCCTAGAAAAGCCTTGCGGCGATTAGCAGTAGCCTTGGCATAGTCCTGAGCGAAGAACAGGGATGAACCAGACCAAGTGAGATGTGGAAGGGACTTGGCCGCTGTCAAAACCATCAGGAGATCTGTGTATTCCAGGAAATAAAGAATGACCCCTCTAGGTTTTTGTGAAGAGGAAGCAGAGGAAGACGGCCGACCTAGCCGATGGGCACGCTGGATGTTGAGGGATTTGTCTTGTGGCAAGTGCAGGACCTTGGGGAGGAACGACTTGAAGAAAGCGATTGGGTCAGACCCCTCTGACCCCTCAGCTAGGCCATAAATACGGAGGTTGTTACGCCTATTCCTGTTTTCCAACTGCTCCACATGTTGCTGTAGGTCCGAGACTTGAGATTTTAAGGCTGATACAACCGAGGAGGTCTCTTTAAGTGACTGAACAGAATTTTCAACTGAAGTAACCCTTGTTTCCATTTGTGACCAGTTATATGTGAGGACCTGAAGCTTGAGGTTGGTCTCTTCCATAAAAGGACGCAGGGATCTTATTTCTTCTAGCAATAATTCCATGGATACCGGCCCTGGATGGTTTGGGGGTGAGAGAGAGTTTGACTTGAGCCGTTTCGTATTAGATTTAGAAGTGTCCTGCGCAATTCTGGGAGGATCCATTGGTGTATCCGAGACCGATGAGGTAAGGGAGTCCTCCAGCTGTGAAAAGGCAGAAAAAACCTTGGAATTCTTCACAATGCGAAGTTTGGTCGAGCGAGGCAGATGCGACATTGACTTGAGTCTGCCCATGCATCAATCCGTAAGAATAATAGCCCAGCCAAGTGCAGAAAAGCAAAGTGTGGAGAACACCAGACTTGACACAGCAGGCAGGTAAGAGTGATTAAGCACAATGTGAGGGCGCACAATCTACTCCAGATAACTCAAGTGGTGTTGTCACCAGGGCACTGAACATAAGGTCCGTGCACTATACCACAGAAAACCTCCTTCTGAGATAGTTCCGGTCAAACTGCCGTGAGGCCTCCTGATGGGTTATGGAACACCCGAGTAAAACCATACATGAGCGATTCCTAATTGCAGAGTGCGACGAGGCTGCCGACTAGAGCTGATAAAAAAACACCAGGGTGCACTCCCGACACGCTCCTAGTGACTAAGAACTTGAGGGATAAAATGTGAGGTAAAAAATGTGAGGTAAAAAAAAAAATAAAAAAAATAAGCGCCAGTGCAATCAGTGCAAAGTCATCATTGATGCAGGAAACACCACTATGTTATTAACTTGGCGCGGTTACAGCACTTGAGATAAGAAATGTTATGAGTACTGGTCCAGTCAGGGGTTTGCAAGGAGGCGACCCAATCAAAAAAAAAAAAATGAGATGCAACACATGCTGGATGTTCAGAGTATAAGCGCCAGTGCCACAGCATCAGTAAAGTTGAAAGGTGAAAGTGCTTCACCGACGGTTAATATGACAGCGCGACATCGATAGTGTAACGCGCGTCAGTCAGGAAAGTTGAAATGGCGGCCGTAATTGTAGAGGAAAGTCCTTCAAAACTTACGAGAGGAATTTGAGGCGTCATGGACAGGAATAAAGATCTTCGACAGCACCAGCAGGGTCAGGGCAGGTTCCGACGCATCGTCGACTTCGTTCTTCCGTGTTATGAGAGCGGTAACATGCTGGTCTCTCGGAGTTGCCCCGGAGCCTCAGAAGAACGCCGCCATCAGCTGCGGGCGCCAAGCCACGCCCCCCCCCCCCCAATATGCCATTCATAAAGTGGAAGCCGACCCTGTGCGACAGCTTACAGCCCTGTGAATTTGTGCATTTTGCTTCAAGTAGTCCAGGGGGCCATTGCATGTTCTATCGCGACGCCTCTCAGTAACTGCCAACTCTTTTTTTAAATCAGCCCTTGCCCCTTTAAAGTCTGGGGCTCTTTAAAGGACAGGAACTGCTATAGAAAAACATCAGCATTCATGGAATGCGAATATATGGAAGGGTATCTGCTCTTCCTCGCAGGCTTCCAGCCCCACATCTGTAGTCATCCACAAGGAGCCACAAACGGCTGCTGGATCCCTACTGCAAATGAGGCTGGAGGTTTTTGTATTCCTGCAAATGAGAATTTTGTGTAGCACATCTGTGACAGTACTGTGTGAAGATGAGGTCACAAACCAGTTGCTGTACAAAAAAAAGCAAATTGGTAGTGATGCTTGAATGATTTTCAGAGTGATAGTGCTGGCCATTGGTACCACTTCTCTAAAGGGATGGCAATTCGGAAAAATTAAGATGTTAGGGGCATATTATCAAGACAGACGATAATGGGCTTGATAATATGCTCTATGGAATTCCAATTGAAGCTCAGGTTAGATGTCCTTCACATCTAATATGGGCTTCAATTGGAATTCCATAGAGTATATTATCAAGCCCATTATCGCCATTTTAGCTGCAGTTTTCTGCCGCTAAAGCGGCGATAATTTTATTGCCTGTCTTGATAATATGCCCCTGTGTGTGTAAGCGCTGAAAGTGCCAAACCCTACCTGGATGAGAGTGATGACCCCTTTGTAATCACCCCATTGGTATTTCTTTTTAAAATAGGGCACACATAGACATTTAAAAGAATATTTTCCCCCAAAACATGAGGTCGACATAGTTAAATCTTAGTCTTAGTAAAAAGCATGTTCTCCAGCTGTAAGGCTCTCAAGGCTATAAATCAGCAAGAACATCCAGGGGAAATCCAGCCCAGTCTTCCCGAGCTGAAAATCAAATATTACAATTCCTGTTTTTAAGGCAAAAAATGAAGGTGTCTCATCAGATATTTTCTGGTACAACTGAAACTTTGGATGTCCAAAACAGACACAACAGATTAATTCAGAAATCTCCCCTTCATACCCAGATTCAAGATTCTGTAATGCAAGAACCACTGTGCTTCTGAAAGTGCTCAGCTTAGCTGACACTCTGCTCCTGATCATCCACTGCCCCCTTCAGTTTCATGACCTTGCTACTTGGCAAGCTCACTGTAGAGTCCATCCTGATAATACCCGAAACATCAGAGAGGAACCTGCTAATGATAACACCAGCATTCACTCACCCATGCTTCGGCTCTCGATGTTACATAGATTCATTGTTATCATTTTATTCTGGATAATACCCAAATCATGCCCTCATGAGCAATAGATCTAATAATCGCTCGGATCTACAGTGCTGCAGATGCAGTTCCAAAAACTATAAGAGTTTGAGAAACAGTAGGAAAGTTATAAAATTAAACATTTTTTTTATTGAGCAGAAAAATATAGAGAAATTCATTACACCACCACCAATAAACAATGTATTAATAATGCTTAATACCAAAATCATAAGTGTCATGATAAAAAAAAGGGAAGCAATAACCAGGATCAATTATTTCATAGGATAGGGTCATCTTCAATTATCCTAACAATGGGAATAAAGTGCTATGCAGCAGTAAATTTCGAGCATCTGGTTCATTATATCACAATCAATAAGCATCCAATCATAATATTGCTCTGATAAAGCTGAAGTTAATGGTAAGATGATAAAAGAGTAAGCAACTAGGATAAATTGTAACTTATAAACAAATGATCTCCATTCTTCCGTAAAAAAGTAAAAGACAATGTGAAGTGCGACAACAATCCAACTTTAACCAACAACAATTTTTTTTAACAATCGAAGAACAAGTTCTATAATAGCAGCTCTAGATAGCACTTTCCTTCTCAAGCGATTGCATATATTTCCAGACCCTCGGAAGCCTTTTAATTGCACCGATGCTTTTTGCATAGGCCTCTTCAAATTTACTTGTGTGAATAATTTTTTTAAGCCATTCTTGATATGTGGGAGCCCAACTTCTCCTCCAATTCTGCAGAGTCAAGGATCGTGCCACCCAAAAAATAATTGAAATAAAAGCTTCCTTGACTTTAATATTTGGAGAAATTAGCGTCTGTTTTGAGAAGCCAAAAAGTGCCACTGCAGGCTCTGGGTCAAATTGGCTCTGTAAGCTTTTACTAAGAGCACAAAATATTTTTATGTGAAAGTATGAAGCCAATCTCAACCACCTAGTTGTTGGCATCGAAAGCATTTATCTTCCAATTCTGGGTACATTCTATGGAGGGCTTTTGAGGTGTAATACGCCATCCATCGTGACAGATACGCTTGAAATTTGCAGCCCTTAAGGTTTTACTCCCAAGTTGCCAGATCGTCTGCCACTCGACCTCGGAAAAAAGGCATTCTCTTGTCCCCGCAATATTAGCCCAAAAAATCAGGTTTTCCCCCTGGGTCTGCAGAAGACTATATCAATTACCCACCCCACGCAACCTTGCATTAAAAAGAGCAGCTGGTAGTGATGATGAACCAGAATAGGCGACACAACAGTATTTTCTCACTTGGTGGATAACTTGTATAAAACAAAAAAGAATGGCTTACTACGATCCCACACCTAGCTAGAATTTCCTGTCAAGTGAGGCACCTCCCTGCCAGCAGAAAATGGCCCAGCTCTCCAAAATCATCTACGTTCAAAACCTTAGATGACTGTACTGAATATGTAGACCTGAAACTTTACATTCCTTTAACTGGAGATATTCATAGCCAGCCTCCAAAGCATTTGTACTATAAAGAGACAGGATTCTAGTGCACAGGTCTTGCAGCATCTTGTACAAAGTTTTTTGGGGGAGTTTAGCAGCCTCTATGAAGACCAGAAGCTGTAAACCCACTTCCTTTACCATTCTATCAATAAAAAAGACATCTAAAGATGCCCTCGGATCCGATATATGAACCAAGAAGTCAAGGAGAGAGGCTTCATAATATATATGTATCTGGGGCAATGCTAACCCTCCCTTGTTTATTTCCAATTCTAAGACTGGATATTTAAATCTGGATGCCTTTTTATACCAGACAACTGTCAAAGAGAACATCCAGTTTTCTAAAAAAAGGCCATCTTGATTTTCAACTGAATATTTCTGAATAAAAAAATTAACAAAGGCAAAATTTACATTTTAATGAGGGTGACTCGGCTGATAAGAGTAAGAGGAAAAAAGAGACCATCTATCAAGTCGAGCTCTATTTTTTTTTAAGTAGCCTCTTAATTTAGTTTATAGAGTTCAGCATTGGAATTAATTACATACATTTCTAGATATAGAATTGAGTTGGTCAAAGCCACTGAAAGTTGAAGGCTAGTAGGGAGAGTATCAGCTGAGGTGTTGAACATCAGGGTTTCTGTTTTATTATGATTAATTTTGCTGCCTCCAATGGATTGAAACTGCTCAAACTCTCCCAGAATTGTACTTACATTTTGTTCATCAGGTCTTAAATAAAAAATTATATTGGCCCCAAATAATTTGAGCTAGGACATGCCTTCCATTGGAGCTTTAATTCCCCGATTCACCCAAATCCAACTGCCAATGGTTCGATAAAAAAAGTAAAACGTACGGGCGATAATGGACAACCCTGACAAGTTTCCTGATTTATATCTATGGTCTCGACTATACTGGAGATAAAAAAAATCTGAGCTTGCCAACCCTTGAATATATTATATAGCATACTGATAATTATACTGGGAAATCCCACCCTCTTAAGAGAAAAATCAAGGGTATCCCAGATAATAAGGTCGAATACTATTTCAGCATCGACCATCATTATAAATGCAGGTATTTAATTGGTAATAAAAATATAAATTGCATCAATTAAAAAAGTAGTATTGGAAGACATATGCCGTCCTGGCAAGAAGCCAGTCTGGTCTTCAGGAATAATCTTCTGGGCAGCAGGCGTAATTCTATCTGCCCAGACTATCGTTAGGATTTTATAATCTGATTTTAAAAGACTAATGTGTCTATATGAATTAACATCACAGGGATTCATCCCTTTTTTAACGAAACTAACAATAATTGAATCCTTAAATATTTGGGCGACATTTTCACCATGTTTTACTGCATTAAAAAGCTTCAATAGGAACGTTAATAATTCTTCCTGAAAATTCTATTGAAAGACCATCCTTTCCACAAGCTGTTCCAGATGGCATTGAAGCAATGACTTGACGGATTTCGACTGCTGTAATATTAGACACTAATTCCTCTACCTGAATACTTGAAATTTCAGGTAAATTAATATCTAAAAAATACTGGTGTAAAGCTTCTTGTGAAACCATATATTTGGTTGCATATAGCTTCTTATAATGGGCATGAAATATTTTTGCAATCTCATCTTTATCAAGTATCAGAATCCCTGACCTGGGTTGCTGTAATTCAGTAATTAAAGCAGCTTCCTGCTTCACCCTGGATGACCATGCCAAAAATCTACCCACCATCTGACTCTTCGCAGACACGTTGTTGATATGACCGGGAGCTACTTATCTCTTCAACAGCAAAGAGCAAAGAATTCTCTCAATTCTTGTTTAGTGCTAGACCGTTGTAGATCCGTGGCCACTCGCTTTGAACTTGGCCTCAACTGAGCTGCGGTATCAGCCGCAAGTTGAAGATCAAAAAATACATGCCCTTCGCCTCTTGGATTGGGCGACCGTAAAAGCCATCATCTGCCTGCGGATAGTAGCCTTAAAGGCACCCCACACGGAAAAATGTTTTGCTGTGCCCTTAATAATCTGAAAAAACTCTTTAATCCATGTTTCCGTATCTATCAGCTATTCCTGATTGGAGATAATGGGACAATCCATATGACACCAAGCATCCCGTTCTACCTTGACACTAATGGCAGAGTGGTCCGAGAAACCGTTTGCCCATATTGGAGAGTCAAGACAAATATGAGCAAGCAATAAAAAAATAATTAATACGTGAGACGGACTGGAATTGCCGGGGAATAGTAGGTATACTGTGACCTCTCTGAATGGGCTCTAAACCAAGGATCAATCAGTTGATAATCTTGAATCATGACATCTAATACCTTTTTATTAATTGGTTTACATTTTTTTTTGTTTTATTGGAAGTGTCTCTGGCTAAATCCTAAATATAATTAAAATCCCCTCTAATAATATTGAACCTGCCACTCCTCTTATCAAATCATTAGATTTTAATAATACATTTTGGGGCGTCAACCACAGGGGCATAATACCAGACCAGATTACAAACCTCACCATTTACCCAGACTGTGATCCAGACCCACCTGCCAAAAGGGTCCCTCTGGAACTGAATAATGTACCACTCTAGCCCACGCCCAAAATAAATTGTCACACCCCTCCTGGCCAAACCCTCAGAAGCAAAGGATGCCTCTTTAAAGTTATTGGGAATATACAATTTTGGAAAATTTGACGTTAAGTGAGTCTCCTCAAAAAACAATATTTAAGGTGCGAAAGAAGTAAACCATCTAAATAAAGTCACTCGTTTTTCCTATTAGATATCCCCTTTACATTGACTGAAATTATATGAACTTCAACCCCCATATCCCTTTTGATACAAAGAAACCAGATCAAATAAAGAAAACTTTTTTTCGAACACAACGTTCCCATCTACGACTCTACTTATTTCTAATACCTGTGCCACCCACCACCAACCCCTCCCCAAAACTAGCCCCTGACCCCTGGATGGAGGAGAATAACTCACAGTACTCCTCTCAATCCCTCCTATCAAAGCACCTGGGTAGACGCACCTGCTGGGTGCCATGCTGGAGCACCCTGATTGAGGAACCCACCCCCACCTCCCACTCTGAAATATAAACCATAATAATAATCTCTTGGGCTTTTTCTTTTGTCCCCTTTTTTCCTTCTCCCCTTCATATTCATAATTCATTTTGAGCAGAGTCCTGCACGATATGAGGCAAGGCCGACTGAATACACCCAACCGCCAGTGGCTGATCGACCAAATCTTCCTCCAAACTTAGAGGGCTAGTTGCAACTGTCGACCCACGGCATGATTTCAGGCTCCCTTCAGTCCTCGCTGCAGCTGGGGCTGACTTAATTTGAGCATGCGTGCTTTAGTTTTGAAACCGGAAGCAGCGGTGTCCAAATTCATCCTCAAATTTGAGAGCTTAAGATGCTTCCCCATAGTAGATGGAGTGTTCTTTAATCCGAGAGCAAAATTTAAATGAGTTCTAAGGAAGAGGGTACACCCAGCGACCCACTACCATGGCACCCCTCTACTTAGAGCACCCTTAGATGGAAACCCTTGGTGTGAAACCTGGTTCACCCTCAGTATGCCCAGGCAAATCCTTAAATTTCTCGAAAAAATATAGCTAAAAACACTAACACGGTGCTTACCAGTCCTTTCACAGTTTATATTTTCTCAATCAATCAGTCTCTGGTCAGTTGAGATGAAATCCAAGGGACCTACCCAACCAGCCAGCCGCAAACAGGGAGGAATAGCAGGCCCCCTAATATGTTGGAAGGCAGAAACCAGGACTCAGAAATATAAAAAAATAACAAACGGGCTTCAGGGGCCGGTATCAAAGAGCAAAAAAAAAGAGCCAGACCGAAATTGCCTGTTCAGGCTCGAAAGCGATCAGTCGTCAGCCATATCTCGGCGTCGTTCGCTACCCTCTAGGGAGGGTAGTCTTCTTTGTGGAGACTCGAAAGCAGCCGGAAGTATGGAACCGCATCGGTGATCCGCGGAGCCGCGCTACGCAGAGCCCAGAGAGACGAGCGTGGTGAGATGTGGGACGGAGGGGGTGGAACCGCTCACCTAGCGGCAGTGCATGAGCCATGGGTTCACCTGCCGCCGCATCAGGGAATGAAACATCGAGCAACAGTAGATATAATAATAAACTTGCATACTACCTAAGGAAAAATAATGCCTCAAAGGAAAGATGTGCTTTCATTAAACTCAAAGTCCCATTTTAAGTATGTGCAATGGTACAATGTGTCTCAAAATATTGTGAAAAGCAAAATATGGTGAATGGGATGCTAGAACTAACCTCTGACACTGGTCCTTTTCTTGGGCGGCTTTAAAGTTCATCTTTTGTTTTAGTTCAGTGCGGACAGGCACCAACCTCTTCATGGAATTATTGTCTCTGTCACAAGGTGTTTGCGAAACAGAGGCCTCATACACTAGCCTTATTGAACCTTAGTCCGATGTAGTGAATGACTATGCTAGGGTCAGTCCATAGGCTGCTGTCCGGTCCTGATAACTGGGATGAAAAGCTGAACCGGACCTTTCTCTTATTAGATAGAAACCCCTTCTACCTCATGAAGCAAGCTCCCAAGTACAACACTAAAGAAATAATGATGACATGGTATATAGCTATTAATACTATGGATCTGTTATTCACAAGCACTATATATCACATTTAATGGTATTTTCATTGACCTTAGAAGGGTGAAAGTCCCAGTAGGCCTTGCCAAAGTTACGTTTTGTGATCTGCACTATATACAAATCTCTGTGACGACTAATTAAGTCGCAGACCTGTATTCCAGCTAATTGTGATAAATGTATGCTAATTGACTGGCGCTACCAGTTATTAGTATTTTTTGGATGTATGACGTTACAACGGACACTTTTACAACGCATGCACTTACAACGCATTTTTTACAACGCATAATCCATTACAACGCATGACATTACAACGCATGACACTACAACGCATTTTTAAAAACTACCTTTACAACGCATTTCCATTACAACGCATACTACCTTTACAACGCATACCATTACAACGCATAATATTAAATTGCATTTAAGGTAAGTATTAGATAGTATAGGGGTAAAAGTTACTTTTCTAACTCCAGGGGGTGCAACAGTAGGGTAAGTGTTGGATAGTATAGGGGTAAAAATTACTATTCTAACTCCAGGGGGTGCAACAGTAGGGTAAGTGTTAGATAGTATAGGGGTAAAAATTACTATTCTAACTCCAGGGGGTGCAACAGTAGGGTAAGTGTTGGATAGTATAGGGGTAAAAATTACTATTCTAACTCCAGGGGGTGCATCAGTAGGGTAAGTGTTGGATAGTATAGGGGTAAAAATTACTATTCTAACTCCAGGGGGTGCAACAGTAGGGTAAGTGTTGGATAGTATAGGGGTAAAAATTACTATTCTAACTCCAGGGGGTGCAACAGTAGGGTAAGTGTTGGATAGTATAGGGGTAAAAATTACTATTCTAACTCCAGGGGGTGCAACAGTAGGGTAAGTGTTGGATAGTATAGGGGTAAAAATTACTATTCTAACTCCAGGGGGTGCAACAGTAGGGTAAGTGTTGGATAGTATAGGGGTAAAAATTACTATTCTAACTCCAGGGGGTGCAACAGTAGGGTAAGTGTTGGATAGAATAGGGGTAAAAATTACTATTCTAACTCCAGGGGGTGCAACAGTAGGGTAAGTGTTGGATAGTATAGGGGTAAAAATTACTATTCTAACTCCAGGGGGTGCAACAGTAGGGTAAGTGTTGGATAGTGTAGTGTAATATTATGCGTTGTAATGGTATGCGTTGTAATGGTAGTATGCGTTGTAATGGAATGCGTTGTAAAGGTAGTTTTTAAAAATGCGTTGTAGTGTCATGCGTTGTAATGTCATGCGTTGTAATGGATTATGCGTTGTAAAAAATGCGTTGTAAAGGTACTGCGTTGTAAAAGTTGCGTTGTAAAGGTTGTTCCCCGTATTTTTTATTTAATTATTGGGGGAATTCAGAAAATCATGTCATCAAAGGATTAAAAGTAATTGTTTAAGATTACACGAAAGTCCAACCTATGGGGTATATTTACAATGAAGCGATGGAGTGCGGCAATAGCCTTCCTGGCTTAATGCCGCACTCCGCTACTTCAGAAGCGCTGGGCTGTACCATATTTACAACAATATGGTGTAGCCCTGCGTTTCGCCCTGCGCTGGTGCTAAACTTAGCAACTTAGCGCCAATGCAGGCACTGTTGCACCATAGTGCAAGGGTGTCTGCGTTGAGGGGACGACTGTTTATGTGCAGGAAGGTCTCCCTTCCTGCACACATAGAAGTTGCAAAATGTAATTTCGTTTTATCGTTTACATGCAGGAAGGAACACCTTCCTGCATGTAAACCATCAATGGTAATTTGCTGTTTCTATGTGTGCGGCATAGCGCAGCACACATGGAAACAGTAAAAATTAGGAGAAATAAAGCATTTCTCCTTGTTTCACCTGTTTAAGACCAGGGGGCATATTCTCAAGGAGCTAACGCCGAGTTATCGGCACTTTAGCACAGCCAAAGTGGAAATAAAATTACCGCCCCATTCACAAGCTGGTGCAAACAGCCGATACCACCATTTCTCCGGCTATAGCATCCTCAAAAACATCGCCGCGGCTGACCCCGGCAACTATCGCTAATGAGATGCAGAGTAGGCATTCCTGAGTACAAAGCCGCAACAACACCACTCCACAACATTCACAAAGACCAGCTTGATCTGCGATAAGAACACAAAACAGGAAATAAGGCATTTTAGCAGCAGGAAACTAACACCTGCTCTGACCTGATGCAAAGTCGGACGACAACCGGCAGCAGCCAAGGGAGCACAGCCCATAGCCAAACATGAACAACAGATCCCCCACAGCAACTGAACATGCAGCCCGGAGCCCCAATAGGGCAACACACCCACCGCCACCCCCCGCACCCCCCACCCCACCTCCCTCTCGACAAAGAACAAAGAGAATGCACATCAACTCCACGAAACCATGACCCAAACAAATAGCCTGAAGTCGCACAACCACAACACCTAACATACAGGTGTGGCCACAAAAATGGAAACACATATCCACATCATATAACCAAAAAAAATCATTTATTACAGATGACACAAAAAACAACCATTTGCAACGCAATTGGTCTCGCTTTCACACAAGTTTGAGCTATTGACATTGCAAATAACAATGCCTTTTATTTTTGTTTTCGTTTTAAAAACATAAATAGAAGGCATTGTCATTTACAATGCCAATAGCTTAAACTCGCGTAAGTGCGAGACCTATTGCATTGCAAATGCTTGTTCTAACTATGCGATTCAATTATGGGGGCCGCTTTTATTTTGGTGCACACAACTATTTTATGCCCCATGGGCTGTGAGTTACCCTGACCTGCATGGACATGATATCGTTCTGCTAGAGAGGCATTCACACCTGGCGTGTGCAGCCGGAGCGCCCAGGGTGTCTCGCAGGCTTGGCTGTACATGCGAGGCGGGCATAAAGTTTTCGGGGCGGAGAAAGAAAGGAAACCAGGAACAACCTTCAGTAGCTACGGGAGTAGAAAACAGAGGTAGTAGTAGGCAGTTGGTAGTGGGAGTAGCTGCCGGGCGGTGACATGGGGAGGGGGAGAGGCAGGGTGGGGGGTAGTAAACTATGGATTACCGAGGTTTTCAGGTAAGTACACATGTAAATAAATAAAACAAATTTTATTGCATGCACTGCATCGCATTTGGGGCTGAAGTGCACGCAACGAAATTCGTTTTATTTATTTATATGTGTACTTACCTAAAAACTTCCGTAATCCATAGTTTACTAACCCCCACCCTGCCCCTCCCCCTCCCCACATCACCGCCCAGCAGCTACTCCCACTACCAACCGCGGCTGGTAGTAGGTGACTGGGGAGAAAAGTGAGCAGGGTAAAGAAGGGGAAAAAAACGAACGTATGAAGAGTGTTGATAGAAAACAAACAGAGGAAAAAGATTCGGGGGAGGGGCACGGTGGAAGCTACATACCGAGGACAGGCTGAGCAAGAGAGGAGAGCACCTAGACGGGCGGGGGAGGTGGTGGGGTCATAGGGTTACTGACTGAAAGCACCTAAGCATCATCCAGTCGAGTGGTCCCTAAAACCCCCATGGCGCTCTAAAACCAATACATTTCTTATTGCACTTCACACTTCACACTCACAAAGAAACAGGGAAACAAATAAAGATGCTACAGCTGTGGATGGGGTCTGATTCCCAAAATATTTAGGAAATTTTCACCCGCAAGTAAACAACCCCACATGGGTACAGAAAATCCATAGGAATTATAAAGGTTTTCAAGCGCACACCTCAAAATCTGCGACTGTCGCATGTTTACAGAGGCACTGCTGGAAACCCTTTGTGAATTCCGAAAAACGACTGCCTGCATTTGCTGAAAGGCATCGGTTTAAAGTCTGCCGTTTTGGGACAGATTCTTGGCAACGGATTTTCGTCACTCTTACCAGAATTTAGCAAATCAATCCATGGAAGTAACAAAGACAACACAATTTACACCTGTATGCCTTTTTCTGATGTCAGTTCTACTCTCTCGTTATCAGTACAAGTCCAAAGCAGATCAGCCTTCAGGTGACCCCAGGGCAGGCTTCCTTCCTCCCACTCTGGGACAAATACTGTCAGCGTCATCTCCCTCAACGCAATGTGAACAAGCTCTCCAAACAGTGCTTGTTTGTTACCGCCCTGTCTCCTTATGGGACGGCGCATTTGGACTGGATAACACGCCTCCTTTAGATAAGAAATTGCTTCACATCAGCCATGAAGCAAACGATCCAGTCCGGATGGGCCGTCCCAAAAGGCGAAAGGGCGGTTACAAAGAAGCATCATTTTCAATGGGAGGCCACCATTTACCATAAACAATGATGCCTTCCAATGAAAATGAGGGGCGGGGCTTCAAGCCCCCTTCTGAAATGTACTCTCTCACAATATCTCTCGCCAGCGAGCAGCGCATGCACTGCAATGCTAGGCGAGACCTAAAAACAATCATGAAGAGGCACGGCGGGTCATCTCCGGGAATTTCGTAAGTCACAGCCTGCAAGACAGAGAGACAGATAAGAAGGTGTGACATGCGCCCATCAAAGGACAGAGAGGGAGAGCAACAGAGAGAGAGAGAGAGAGGGCGAGAGAGAAAGAGAGAGGGAGAGACGGAGAGAGAGGGAGAGAGGGAGAGAGAGGGAGAGAGGGAGAGAGAGGGAGAGAGAGAGAGAGGGAGAGAGACGGAGAGAGAGGGAGAGAGGGAGAGAGATGGAGAGGGAGAGAGAAAGAGAGGGAGAGAGGGAGAGAGAGGGAGAGAGGGAGGCAGAGGGAGAGAGGACGAGAGAGGGAGAGGGGGAGGGAGAGTGCAGACACTGCGGACCCAGGCCCCACTGCTCACCGGCAGAAACGGGTGTGTCTCCAACCACATGCTGGTACACACTGCAGTCTCCCAGGTCACTCATCTGAAACAGTTGCCAGAGAATTGAATGGCAGAGTTCATACAGTAGCACACGCCATAATCTCTTGCCTGCCCCTGCGCACACAGGCTGCTGCACCCCAGCCCCTCCCTCCGCCCAGCAGAGACTGCCCGCCCCTGTGCGACCAGGCCTCACTGCTCACCTTCCGCCACCGGCATGTCTCCAAGAGGGCCCACCACATGCCAGGGGAAGCTACAAGCCCAGGGCCCGCGACCATGGCACCCTCCACACCATGCAGCCACGCACCACGTGCCACCAGGTCACACACCTGATTCTGGGTCTTGATTTCGCAATGGCAGAGAACACAGCAGTGCACAGGGCATCATCGCAGGCTGCACGCCCGCTCAGCCCAATAGGTGCCACTAACTCTGTGAACCACGAGGCAACACCACATGGTGGTAGGCCTGCACTGCCCGCTGGCCTAGGCTTACACTGCAGTCCAGCAGGGCTCACACCAATGTCACCATTCCGGACCGCCCGACGGCGCATCATCGCAGGCTGCACACCCGCTCAGCACTGAAGGTGCCCCTATCTCAGTGCACTGAAAGACACCGTCCCGTGGCCGTGTACCTGTGCCAGCCGCAGTGCATCCGGTGCCACCAAATCTGTGTACCCCTAGTCATGGACCCTTAATGATTGAGTCCCGTGGTGCGGATGCCATCATGTCACCACCGGCACTGGGCAATGTGACGTGGCGGGCCCTAGGCCCTCATGCATAACGGATACCCACATGGAAACACCCATTTGGAGAGTGGAAATGGCATCCAGCACGTGCGCCAGGCCCTTTTTATTGGCAGGGTCACATGTCCTGTGACCCTGGTGCCGAATGGGTGTGGTGTGGGTGTGAGAGAGTGGCTGTGGCATGCAGACAACTAGACCTGTGTGCACCAGATTCCTACAGGGAAGACCTGGGACATGTAGCATTGTCATCCCCCCCTGTGAGCGTGAAGGAGTGGGCTGGCCTGGGGTATGGCAGTCCAGCATAAGGGTGTGAACAATGACCCCAGGGCTGTGCGTGCTTCCATTCTGGCCTAGACAAGGAAGTAACTAATGCGTGTTTTCCCTTTCTAGTGTCGGCGCCACCCGGCACGCAATCAACAATGTGTCACCCTGTGACCCAAGTCCCACAACATAAGCAAATGGACGTAAGGTGAAATCAATGACCCTACATGCATCCATACCTCCACACTTGCAAGATCATAGACATGACACTCCTTTGTGTAAATGAATGTTTAATGCACATTCAATGTAGTGCTGTAGCTGGAGCAGTAAACCCCACCTTTCAGCGCTGGCCCATGGAGGGCCAGCCAGAGTCCTTCAGGGAATGACATGTACATCAGCAGTGGAGGAGTTCAGTCCGCAGTCTGATATCTGTGTCCTTGGTGACAAAACAGAATATAGCAGTCCACATTGAGGTCCAAGGTGAGTGTCGCAGAGTGCATTGGGGGACAGTGGAAGGGCAGAACCAAGCAGAAACAGGCCATATGGCAGACATGAATGCTACCGCTTCCTTCTGACCACGGGGGCAGATTCATCCCCATCTTCATCCTCAGCGGTTGCATGTGCCTCACATGTGGCTGGTGGTGTTCTGTCTCCAGCACTGTGTGGCAGTGACACCGCAGGGACTGGAGGTGGAATGTCCGCTGCACTGTGTGGCACTGACACATCAGGGGCCGGAGGAGTGGATGGAGCAGTAGCAGCAGCATGCATCAGCGGCAGGCCTTGTGGCAGCAATGCCATGAGGATGGTATTTATGGCATTGAGGGACCCAGCTAACTCTCGCTGGTGTGCAGCCGTGTCAGCCACTGTTTCCGCACACTTACTCTCCCTGTCCTCATGAGCCTCCGCATGTGTCCCAACTACTGGGCGAGCTCCCTGGAGCCACTATGACTTGCCAGTTGTTCATGCCTCTGAGTCAGGACCCTGGCGATGTCAGCCATGGTTCGTTGGAGAGCATGGAGCGGACTGTCGGTGTCCGTTAGGGACTGTGAGTGGTCTCTGATGGGACTTAGACACCCACGTATGGCCTCTAGTTTGGCTGCCATGTGGTCGAACCCCACCTGTACCTGTTCAGCCAGCTTCTCCTGGCACCCCAACACACGGAGTTGGAAGGCCATGTGTTTGTCGTGGGGGTCCTGTGAGGCAGCTGTGGTGGTGGGTGCTGCCTACTGTGTGTACTGTGCAGGGCGTGGGTTCTCCGTGTATCAGCTGGGTTGCCCTGCTCCTGGAAGTGGTCTGCAGAGGCTGTCCATGACCTGTTGGAGGGCATCGGAGTCAAAGGTCTGGTTGTCCTCTTTATCATCAGAGAAGAGAGGTTGGGACTGCTCTGCATGAGGAGTTGAATTTCCCTCTGCAATGTGAAGGGGAGATGCAGTTTAATATTGTGTTCACATGTATGTTGGCGCATTGTACATGTTTACATGCAGACTGAATAACAGTGTACATTGTTACTGTTTGTGGGGAGCTACCTATGTGATGTGGGACAGTGGACATTTCGACAACTTCATGGATGTGTGTTTGTACTTGTACATTGTCAACTCACATTTCCCTGCGATGCCATATGTGATTGGCCAGTTACTGCACACAAGCGGGACCAGTTGTGTTCCCTGTTCTGTTGTGGACGTATTGCGAATTGTGCCACATCGTTGTCAATGTTGATGTGCTCTGCATGTGATGTGTGTGCTGCTTTTTGGGGGAGTCGCCCCTACAGCTCTGCTTTGGCTGCCCCTGATCCCTTACATGCGGTGTGCCTTTGACTTCTGTGGTTCGCCAGTGCTGGTATGTTGCATTCTTGGGTGCATTGTTATCTTGGTGGGAGTTTGGGGTCTGGGGCATGGTTTGTCTAAAGATGTGCTATGTTTACTTGTGCATGTGTACCATTGTGCCCATCTCCCCCTTTTCCCAAGTCCCTGGTCGTTACTCACCCTGTTGCTGTTGTGTCCGGTCCTGTTGAGCAGTGTCCGGGCCCTCAACTCCTGCCACCGTCTCCCCACTGATGACTGTGGACACCATTTCCTCTCTCACGTCCAGCTCCTCCTGTGGCACTGGACTCCCACCTTCAGTCGTAATTGCTGCCTTTCGGTTGTTTGCGAGCTTCTGCTTGGTTTTGCACTTGACATCATGCCAGTGCCTCTTGACCTCGTCCATTGTCCTCTTCAGCACTCCGACTGCATTCACCTTGTCCACGATGGTCTGCCATATTCCATTTTTAGTTGCCAGTGACATAGTGGAGGTGACGAACAGTAGTTGATGGTGTTCTATCACCTCCGTTATCAGGATCATGTTTTCCTGCGGACTGAACCTTTTCTTCCTACTCTTCTTCTCAAATCAAATCAAATCAGGTGTTTGTTAAGCGCGACTACTCACCCATAAGGGTCTCAAGGCGCTGGGGGGTTGAGGGGGGTTCGCAGGTCCCAGTCCATCAAGGAGGGGATCTGTCGAAGAGCCAGGTTTTGAGGTTTCTTGCGAAGATGGGGAGCAATGTTATCTGTCTGAGGTGGAGCGGAAGGTCGTTCCAGGCTCTGGCCGCGCAGAAGGAGAAGGAGCGGTCTCCCGATCTGGTCTTTCTGGTGCGGGGGACCACAGCGCAGGAGAGCTGGGCTGATTTTAGGGTCCTTTGGGGTGCGTGGAATTTTTAGTCGGCTATTCAGGTATGCTGTCCTGGTGTCGTGGAGGGCCATGTGAGCTTGGGTTAGCATCTTGAAGGTGACTCTAGCTTCGATGGGGAGCCAGTGGAGTGTGCGCAGGTGGTGGGAGATGTGGCACTGTCTTGGCAGGTTGAGGACCAGTCTTGTGGTGGCGTTTTGGATGTTCTGTAGCTTGCGGTGAGGTTTTTGTTTATTCCGGCATAGAGTGCGTTGCCGTAGTCGAGCCTGCTGGTGACCAGGGCATGAGTGACGGTCTTACAGTGTTCAAGGGGGATCCATTTGAAGGTCTTACGTAGGAGGCGGAGGGTGTGAAGGCAGGAGGACGAGACAGAGTTGATCTGGCGGTCCATTTTGAGCTCTGAGTCCCGGATGATTCCCAGGTTGTGTGTGTGGTCCGTGGGGGTGGGTGGGCTTCCGAGGGTGGGGGGCCACCAGGTGTTGTTCCAGGCGTCTGGGTTTTGTCCCATGATGAGTACTTACGTTTTGTTGGTGTTTAGTTGTAGGCAGCTGTTTTTCATCCATTTGGTGACGGCTTCCATGCCTTCTTGAAAGTTGTGTCTGGCGGTGTTGGGTTCGTTGGATAGGGAGAGGATGAGTTGGGTGTTGTCTGAGTATGACACAATGTTGAGTCCGTAGGTTCTGACGATGGGGGTAAGCCGAGCCATGTAGACGTTGAAGAGCGTAGGGCTGAGGGAGGACCCCTGGGGGACTCCGCAAGTGGTAGGTGTAGGGTCCGAGAGGAAAGGGGGGAGTCTGTCCCGCTGCGTTCTGCCGGAGAGGAAGGAGCGGATCCAGTCAAGGGCCTTGTCTTGGATCACTGTGTCGTGGAGTCTGCGTTCTTCTCCTTGCCCTTACCTGACCCCAAAGTCCCAGGCTGGTCCTCCGGGGTGCTTGTGGGGTTCTGGTTGTCCTCTGCACTTGCTCCGGCTGAATCTATTCTGCTTCGCTGTTGTTCGGCTTTTGTATGTGTTTTTTTCACCTTTTATAGTGCATTTTCCTGCATGTCGCGTGGGGATTGCAGGCCTGTGGCTGGTTTTTGCAGATTTTTGTATCGCGATTGGCGTTATCACTGCTTTTTTCACGTTGGTGTTTCGCATTATTGCAACGTTGCGTTGATTTTAACGCGTTGGTTTGACGCGTTGTCGTGGGACTATCGCATGGTGCCGCTGGCTTGGGAATACCAAGTTGACACGGAGTTATTTTTCCGCGATGGACTGCAATGTGAAGAGTTGCTTTATGCTACTTTAGAGTTAGTTATCACACGTTCTTGAGAATATCTCCCCAGGTTTTTCCAGGTCTTAATTTTGGCAGTGCCTCATATTTACGCCACCATTGTAAAAAGGGGGCAGCGTCAAAATCAAGGGGTGTTGCTGTGGAAACCAACCGCAACACCCATTGCCCTCCCCTTTTGCGCTAAATACAACTTGGTAGGGGGGCTTATTTACGAGGCAGTGTTAAGCTACATTAAGTGGCTTAACACTGCCTTGTAAATAAGGCGAAGCCAGTATTGCCATCACAAGTGGCTATAGGAGCTTTTAAATATGCCCCAAAGTGTGAATATATCACAATGTTTGGAAATACAGGAAACATAACAATAACCACGGCATCCTAGTGGAAAATACAGCATATTTTCTTTTATAAGTTTTCCTTGTCATTGGGACGAAACATCAAATAATCCAGTTAACTAATATTTACCATTTTGGGCGCTATTGATCGAAAGTGGTGTAGTCGACTTCATAAAGTTACTATATTTTTTTGTTAACACTGTAGAAGATCGCTTTTGCAGATGGTATAAATAGAACCCCAGATTGCTCACTTCAGAAACTAATTAAGAAACTAAAAATGTTGTCACGGTATAGGTGAGGACTTTCATAGAACATATGCTTCCAATTCCCGAAAGAGTTTTTAACATATCTAGGTCAAACAGACGAAAGAAGGGAAGAAAAAGTTTTATGTTTCTGAGGAGTGTAATACTACATCCGTTTGTTGAAAAACGCCATGCATTGGAGCTTTGAAGTGCACAATCGGAGAAGGGAATAATTTGGAACCAATGAGAATCATTGAGAACTGGCTCACTTAAATTAAACCATTTCTTCTGAATCCAGGTAATTTCAGAACTGGGATCTGGTAGCAATGCCGTATACCAATGGCCCAATCTGGAATGTAACTGTTTGATGAATTTAACTGGCAAGTTATTTTTTTAGTTTGTATGATTAAGGGAACAGGAAATTGGTTTATGAAGTAATTTAATTGGAAATAAATAAAATTAAGCCCTCTGGTCTCCACCATTTTGGACTGTTGTAAAGACATTTTTTTTTTAAAGAAATCTTGAAATAACAGATTGCTGATTTTAACAATGCTCAGTTTAGTCTAGCGTGAACAGCAAAAGAGTGAGATTAAACACATGGAAGGCAAGGATGTAACTTAGTAAGTGAGATTCTAAGGGTGTGATTCTCAAATTTCCGTACTAAAAAAGTAGTGGGTCACAGAGTGAATGGGTGAGATAGCCAGGGTTCAGGATGAAGTGTTCCCATGAGGCACAGGGTCAGTACAGATTTGCATTAGGTGGGCCTCTGGGGCTGATTTAGAGCCTGGTGTACAGGGTACTCCTTCCCAGAGGCTGCAGTGTACCCTTTTAACCAAACTCAAGGTCTGCCTGCCTGATTTTGAGTCCAGCGGACTGAAAGTTTTACACTGCATTCTGGCAGCGAGAACCTTCCTTCACAACCCCACAGGAGTATGGGTCATCTGAGGTAAGCCATCCCTTTTTTTGTTTTTTTAGAGTGGACAGTCCGATGGATGTTTTTAACTCTCCATTACTGCTAGGTATATCCTGGCAGTGAGGGACAAAAAGCAAACGACCCCCACACAATGGGTGATGGCTCCCATGGTGTAGGGGTCATTACAACTTTATTTGAATGCTACCTCAAGTGATTGCCAGTGGTTAGAAAATTTGCAAGCATTCATCCATTCACCTTTTGAGTGTTGATTGCCAGTAGTATGACTGGAAACCTGAGACTGGCACAGTTTTCCAAGCCTACTACTGGCAATGTTTGCAAATTCCAAATAGTAGTAAATTTGCATCCATTCAAAGTATACTTATATGGGTGCAGATTTATTATTTTGGTGAACCAGTCACTGCATATATTTATGTTCCTGATCTAAAATATGAACAAGTGAAAGCTTTAGTGAAATGAGGACAATGATAAAAACCATAACAGACATAGCAGACCCGACTCAGGCTCCCACACTTAGCTGCAAAGCCAAGAATGCATATATTTGGAGGGTGTCACAATCCAAACACTCTCCCCCCAAGCGAGACCCCTCGCACAAGGGTCTCAGTATGAACCAATGTATGAAGTTGAGTTTTATTCTCACTAAGAATGCTAAGGGTCAAAAAACTTTTTGTGTACTACCAGGATAAACAAGGATTGATTACAAATAGTGATTTCTTTGAGCATATCTATTACTATTGCATTATCAAACAAATTAATTTGGTCATTAATCCTTTAATTTGGACTGCCACATGACCCAAGAGCAGAGATCGGGGAAGGCAAGCCATCTATGACCCTTAGAAATTTAGAGAATTTACACAGAAAATGTAGGTTGTTGATGCCCAAATAAAACCCCAAAAAGTTATCAGTTTGGAAAAAAATATAGTTGTTTAATAACATGGAAACGTCAGAATGAAAAGAAGAAAGAGATAAGAACCGCCTTTTTAATGAGAGAAATGTGACCAATTATGGACAGTGGAAAGTTTCAAGAATAATCTTCTAGTCTTCGCTATGAATGGAGTATAATTTTTATAATAGAGAACACTGAACGCTTCTGTGCAGTATGCTCCCAAAAATATTTAAGAGCTAAAATTGCAAAGACTTTTAATCTTAGGGGGGAGAATTTCCTTTGAATTATTCAATATTTACACTTTGGTTTTAGTCTTGGTAATGCAGTAGCCATCCCACTTAGGGCCTAATTACGATGTCAGGCGGAAACTTTCCGCCCGACACTGTCTCGGATTAAGGAACCAACCGACTTGGGCTTGGCGGTTCTGCCCGACTGATTATGATGTGACCGAGCACTGTTCAGTCGGAGTCCCTTTGTTCCCTATGGGAGCTTGTGTTCTGCCCGACAACACAGGCTCCTATGGGGAAATGGGGCGTGTGTGTAAAACCCTGCACCCTGTCATGGGCACCCCATTGTGCCTACTATACAGTGCAGGGTTTTACAGGGTGCTCCCTTAGGTACCTCCTTGGCCCCCAACTGGAGGCTGCGGTGTGAAGGGGGCTCTGCTAGGGGCCCCCAAAGTCCCTTTCCGACAGCCTTTTAATGTCGGACAGTCCGCCTTGGAAAGGGTGTTGGAAATCAACATCCTAATTGGTCGGTCAGAAACGCTGTTCATAGAGGTGCACGATGCGGGTCCGACCGACACAAATACTCCGCGAGCCAGTCGGAACCGATTCAGAATAACCACACAGTTTACTTTCCGACAGAGAACATCGTAACCGGTCGGGCGAATTGTAAAGTGACCAAGTCGGTTCGAAGGGTTCCAAGGTGGTCTATGAAATTTCAACTGTGGGGCAGAGGCTCTCCGCCTGACACCGTAATGATGCCCTTAGTGTATTTCCTGATGGCTCACAGTGCAAAACAAATATTATCAGCTCTTGTTCCTAAATACTAAGCAATATAATTGCATGCCATTTTATAACAGGAAGTGAGCCACAGGTGACGAATTTAGGAAAGAACTCATTCATATTGCTAAAGGTTCAATAAACAATACAAGGAGTACTAGTATAGTAGGACAGCCCTCACGCTTGCCTCTTTTGGGTGTTACAGTGTGATTTATTAGTAATAATAATTTCTGCTGTAGTCATATTATAAAGGGAGGCTCTCAGCCTGCTGAGCTGGGTTGGAAATGTAAATGCAGAAAGAATTAGACTTAAAAAGTACTACTCTCCAGGACCAAGCCTTTTCAGCATTGAGTAAAGCATCTGCAGCTGGAATTTTTAAATAATCTGAAGATTCAGCAAGAAAATGTGTGTTTGATGCGGGAAACAGCAGTTTCCATGCGGGTAATACCACGCGGGTAGATTACAACGCGGACGTTACATCGTCTGCGTTGTTACCACGCATGGCATTACATCGCAAGTCATTTAAACGACGTGCGCTAGATGGCGCACAACACCAGGGAATGTGTTGGATTTTAAATCCAACACATTCCCTGGTGTTGGGCTAACTGGAGTACGAATAGTAATTTATACTATTCCTAAGTCCAGCGCACCATCTAGTGCAAGTCGGAGAAACGACTTGCGATGTAAAGGCATGTGTGGTAACAACGTGGACGATGTAACGTCCGCGTTGTAACCTACCGCGTGGTATTTGCTCGTGGTGTAAAAAGACATATTCTTTGATGCTAGATTGCGCCCGGGTAGGAAGCCACTTGGATCACTGTGGATTAACATAGGGGCAGCTTGAAAATAATTGATTAGTAATAATTTTGGCCAGGATTTTACTACTAGAAATACGTGATGTAATTGGACATTATGACGAGAGCTCTAGGGTGCTTTTCCCGGGTTTCAGAAAGCGAACAGAGAATATATGGTTCATGAGCTGTGTGAGGGAAGGGGTTAGTTAAGATGCAAGTATCTTATAAAACTCTATGCTGAAGTCGTCTTCCCCAGGTGCTTCCCCACTAGCGAATTGCAATACAGCTTTTTTGACCTCATTTTCCATTATAGACTATATTTATAGAAGATTTACCTTAAATTGGAGTGATACAAGAAACGGATCTGAGAAAGGGGCTTCCTTGTATATAACACTGGCCCTTGGCAATAGGTAGAAGACTAAAAAGGTCTTCTAAAAATCAATCTGGGAGGTAGTCTTAAACTACCTAGAAAAAGAAGAGTGTAGTGGTTCTGTCTAATGATTCCTGTGCCAAGGCTCAACCAAGCCCTAGCTAAATGGTTGTGAAGATCTGAAACATCTTCTTAGTCTTGGACTGAGATGGACACACCCAGGATTAGAGAAATGAAGTCCAGTATTGTGGAATAAATTGTCATCTCCCCCTATCCATCTCCAGACGGACAGCTGTCTGCCTACCTCTCATATGGATAGAGGATCGTCTAGTCCTGGGCAGCAAGAACATACAACGTTGATCTGTGGATGCTCAGGTTTTAGAAGAATTATTGAACACCTGCTCTAGGTGTCTAGGTGTCTGTGATGCAATTTCCTCAGTTCTGCATTTTCCTATTAACAAGAATGGCGATCCTACGAATAGCAGCAGAAGATGAAGAGAAGTAATCCTGTTCTAACCACGAGCACATAATTTTATGTTTTTCGTTGTGGGCAAACTAGGATCCTTGAAGACGTATTAATGTACGATTACACTTTTTTAGCCATTCAAAAATTGCTCCTAATCATGTAGAATACCATAGATTGTCAAATTTAGAGGAAAAGAAATACAAAGCGATCCAACCATAAATGACGTAAGGAAAATTATGCACCCCCATTTTCTTCTTATCCTTTTCAAGTACCCCGTGAATCTAGCTCAGCTGTTCCATGCCCAGCAGCAGTCTCCTCTTGAATGCCAAGGGCGCAGGTTGTGTGGTCGCCCCTGGTGTGAGATCCTCCTTGGCAGCAGTGGAATAGCTCCCTCTGATGGTGCTGTTGGCCTGCTCCATGGACCTCCCTAATTTCTGAAGTCTGGTCAATGCAGACCTTGACTGCAGATAGTCATTCTGAGAAGTGAAAGGTCTGTTTTTTCAGAGCGGCACCCAGCAAGGATAGTAACTCTGAGAGGTGAAGGAATGTGCCAGTGAGAGGTATAGCAGTGCAGCAGCTCTGTCTCACAGTCCAGCCCAGACTTTTTCTTTCACTGCAGTCATTCAGTATGCCTACACGAAGAGAATGGCACTGAGGCTAGCTCAAGAGTTTCTATTCTGCCAAGGTTGTTTTGTTCCCAACACCTTCTTTAAGGGTGTTAGAGCTCAGCAACATCTTAGAAATAGTTTGTTGTATTGTATTTACTGTGCACAAGCCAGTTTCCTTGCACTACCCAACGCATACTGAACTATAAACTGGTACTATTCCACATTGAGCATTTCCGGTGACGTTTGTGCTGACTCAATTAACTAAACTACATTGCAACCCCAATCTTTATGCTAACAACAGCAACATTGCTTGGTTTGAGGATTATTAGGAAAAAAACTGCCAGAGGTGTGCTTGTCCCTTTTTGGTGATTTTTGTCTACTTGCGAGAATTTTTCAATAAAAGTCAATTGAATATATCTTCTTGACTTGCACCAGTGTTATGTTCTCTCTGAGTTACAGCCCCTTTCAATGTCTCAGAAACTAGGTAAGGAGGCTTGGGCAAAGAGGTGTGCAGACGCTGGAGGCAGGAATTGTGAACCATAGGCTGTAGTTACTACCATAGGATGTTGCCACCCTTCATTGTTGTATATATTATGACTGTCACATCCATGACTTCAATGGCTATAAAAAAAGAATATTCATATGTTAATTGGATACACCACATCCTAGTTCTGAGCTTTGACTCTCTCTACATCATTACACAATCTGGAGCCATAATGCAGCCTAGCAAAGCCTCCTCACAAACTACTATGATCTGCTGAAGTCAACAACGTGGCTCCTTCTACACAAGATAGCACCCACAAAAAAATCAGACTCATATAGAAATTGAAACAGTTGTATCCTTAAGTCGCTAGCTGGTCCCTGTCTGCTACACTGGCACTAGAAGAAATTGTTGATGCCACTGCAGAGTTCAATGAACCACGCACTATAATACAAAATGCAATGTATAATAAGTTACCTTCACAAGGTAAAGAGAACGGAGGCCAAAAGAGAGATCTGAACCAGGCCAGATGTAATAATGATAGAATGGACACTCAAGCAGAATCGTCCCAAAACCAAAATGGTACCCTGATTGAATATAGTTCAGCCTGCTCAGTAAAAGCGTTTCATCATTATCCTATATTCCACCATGCAATCTCACAGAAAGCTATGGTCCTAGAGTCATCAGAGAAAAATTTAACTTTGACAACCTTTAATGCAAGAGGTCTCATTAAAAGTGTCTCATACCATACATATCTCCCCACACAACCACTTTTCAATCCCAATGTATGGGAGACAATGTCAGAAACAAAAGAGGGGTCATCTCATGATGCCATCCAGTGAAACAAAACAGGCACGAGTGTGGGGCTGTCTATAAACAGTGCAGAAACTGCAACTAAGGTTAAGACATTCCAGCTGCTTCAGCAACAGCTCCATGAAGTCCAGGAGATCCAACCATCACAAGGTAAAACTATTTCAGTCCTACACACAAAGATCCGTAGCATCAACAGTCGGATTGAAGTTCTCACTAAATGCCATGGCGCCTTAGAAAGGTGATATCTAGTCTAAAGCTAAAGTTTGCAAGCCTTGAAAATATTTCATGAAGATCTAATAATCATGATATTGGTGCCCCTAAGGGGGAATAAGATGAATATAAAATGACTACGTTTGTTATAAATCTCATTAAAAAATACGTGGTAACCCATGTTCCGGATGATTTAATGACCTCAAGCATCCAAGTTCCACTTTTTACTCCACAATCTGGTGCTCATCCTTACACTTTATGGATTATAGGATTGTAAATCTATTTTAACAAAACCCATCCTAATATAAATAGTCTAGCTTGGTAATGATTATCCCTTTTCAAGAGAAACCTGATGCCTCGAAGACTGCCCGGAAGAGCATGACACAACAGGACTGATAAGATGGATTTTCCCCAGGAGTTTTGGAAAAGTGGGAGAAGGTTCTGTTTCTCGCCCAGGAAAGTCGCACCCTAAATGGGCAAGTCTGAGCTTTTTGCTGCAATGGAGACAGATTCTGTGCAACATTGAGGTAATGGTATCCACCCTTGGGCTCTGCCCAGCTACAGCTTTCCAAATGGGAATTTTGACTTCCAAAACATTGACTAAATCCAAAGGTAAAACCTTTGACTGGGGCAATGTGGCAATCCTATCTGACCCATAAAACACCCTAGGCACTCACAAAATACAGCTTTATCATGCTAAGACCAGGTGATGCCAAAAACCAGCAGCTTCAGAAGGAACTCAATGATGCTGTATCCAACTTCAAGGAACCCTCGCCGGCCACAACCTTGGACCAATGGTTCAAGGCACTGAGGCATTGCCATCGGGTTTTAACACTATTTTATGGATGGAAACCTTCAGATGACCTAAACTCTATCTGAAACCATCCTGATCTTCACATAGAATGTCAGATAAGTCCATATCATCCACCACCATCACCTGATTAGTTGCTCTAGGATCAATAACAATGTTAGGGTCGTACGGGTGCATCCACCCTAAAATAGGTGGACCCTCTTCCACTACTAGATCTCACATTGAATCTCACTGTAGATTCTATGTACCATAGCAAGTTGATGGTTTCCCCTTGGTACTACCCAGGACTGATGTCCTTGGGCAAAAGAACAGTACCCGGCCAATGTTGTTTATAAAACCCCTTAGGAATAATGGTATACATTGAGCCCAAATCCACTATAAGCTCCACTGTTTCCCCAGCAATCAAACACTCAGCTTTTGGTCTATGTCTCCTTGCTTTTTCCACGTCCACATCCCGCACACTAAAAATGTTGTCACAATGTTTATTTGTAATACATTCATCACCGTTAGTGGCTACTCTAGGTCAGATATCCTGTATGCAAACAACGGCAAAGTGGCCCTAACGAGCACACTTCCTGCAGTCCTTATTGATCGCTATGCACTTATGGTAGTCTGCAGAGTGAAAATCGCTCCCACACCGATAGCATTATTTGGTATGCTGTTTGGTCTTTCCAGCCTTACTACTAGATTTGAATAAGGCACTAGCATTAGACCCTCCTTTTTTACTCAAACTGGACACTTCGTTAACACTGGTATATTTTCCTTCCATCTACTTCATTCACTGTTCTGATTGTTCCAACACCTTAGGAATGTCTATGGCATCTTGCAATGAACAATTAATTGGTCACAAATTTAGCCATTATTGCACCAAATTTTAACATTTCAGAGAGCTCTCTAAGCTTGGAAATATATTCATCAATTGAACTGTCTTATTCTAAGGATGAGTGTAGACTTTGCACCTGGTCATAACTAGATTCACTTCCTTAGCAAATCTACTCTCCAGACGTTTTTTCGCTTCAATGTACACACCTGTTATAGGATCACCATTTGATTCAGTTGCTGCAGGTAAGTATTTGACTACGTGTTGACCCTATTTCCCCAGTGTATTGACCAGTGAAGCCTTTTTTTCTGGTTGCACTAAATTCTTCCCCATCTAATGCTTCTATATAGGTTGCAAACATCCCTATCCAATCCTCCCATCCCACTGGTAAAAACAACAGTGTTGAAACAATGGAGCTTTGCGACTCCGTATTGATAACGCATGACCAAAACTGTACCAAGTAAATTAAAGTAGGACTGAGCAGGTGCAAATGTTATTATATTCCAACCTTCTAAACAGATAAACAAATGAATATTAATTCAGCATAAGAGTACTAAACCCAAAGTTGACTCCTGATTTGCATGTCACCGTTAATTTCATGCTGATTGATAAATGTGCATTTGCCTGTTAAGATGATATATGAAGCGCTGACATGTATAACTTGTAGCAATCAGGATCAGAAAATGTTTCCATCAATAGTAGAGGTTGGTGTGCGTATCACCGAAAATATCTGTAATTATTCCCCCATAGACAGTAGAGGAGGTAAAGGCGTATGCATAAGATTAATAAGAAACTGTGGTATGCACATTATCGGATGTGCAACATGAGCCCAAATCAGGATGGCGTCTACATGCGTAACAAATGGATGTATGTCCCTGAGCAACGCAAGTGAGCACCACAGGCTTCACAGCATCCCTTCACCTTCAACTTAAGCAGCACCTTCATGTGAGGACTGCGTGCATGGGCCTTCACACCAGTAGAGCTTTGTGAGTAGTTTTACCAACTCGTCTTGCACTTTCCATCAGGCCAAAACACTGCATTCTCTCTGTGAGTACGCTTGTCCATGACGAGACCGATAAAACCAATACCAGAGAGGGTAGGATCCTCCTGCTTGCGCCGCACTCCAAATTAAGGTCCATTTAAGGTCCAGCCACAAATGCTGCGATCGGTGAGAAGGAGAGAGCGGGAAATTTAAAAATTTACAGAAATAGGCTCTCTCCTCCCCCTCCCTAATGCCCATGCAGAAATATACTGCTGTGCACCAAGGACACACCTTTGCACCATCGTGCAAGGGTGACTCCATGAGTCAAGCATAGGCTCTGTACTGGAAGGATAGCCTTCCAGTACAAAATACTATGCTTAGACTAACTTTAAACCTTGTCTACTGTTTTAAGTAAATAGGGCTTAAAGTGAGAAACCTTGGGTGATTACATGGGAATGCCCATGTACCACTCATGGTTCACCCCCTTAGTGGTAAGCAATGCAAAGCAGCGTTATGCGCTGCTTTGCTCTACGTTCAAGTGAATTTCCAGCTCTAAACAAGTTTAGCGCTTGAAAGTAAATTAGTAAAAAAAGATTTTGCATCAATTTGCTGCACTTTTATAACACAAAAAATGCGCTAAAACTTAGCAAATATACCTGTACATAACTTCAATGGGCTGGGTTGTTGTGCAAAATTCACCAGCTGGATGGCTGCTACCTTGCTAATTCCAGGCTACCGCAGGAAGTTTGTAGGTGGTGACTGTCTCCTTCTTTGCATCCCTCCTCAATAACATAGAGGCCAATGGTAAGTAAACATAGTTTTTTTACTTAAGGTTTCCCTACAACTTGAGCATAGCTATCTGGAACGCATTTTACTAAAGGCTGTGATCACAGAAGAATATACCAAGGACCCCTTGATTAGCCAAGGAGTCGATATTACGGAGGCTGGGCTTGGCTCCGCCGTTCGTCTCTCCTGGGCTTCCCCTCCAGCCGGGCTTCACTCAGCTGCACGGACTACATCACCCAGCAGCCCCGCCTTCCCGGGGGATGCCCGAGATGCCGCTTTCACGCGCCAGGAGGCGCTTAAGGCTGCGAGTGGGGCCGAGGCCCCTGGGAAAACTCTTACCTACCTGCAGTAATCGCTGGCTCCTGTTGTTTCAGGCTGGGCTTGGCTCCACCGTTCGTCTCTCCTGGGCTTCCCCTCCAGCCGGGCTTCACTCAGCTGTATGGGCTACATCACCCAGCAGCCCCGCCTTCCCGAGGGACGCCATAGACGCCGCTTTCGCGCGCCAGGAGGCGCTTAAGGCTGCGAGTGGGGCCGAGGCCCCTGGGAAAACTCTTACCTACCTGCAGTAATCGCTGGCTCCTGTTGTTTCAGGCTGGGCTTGGCTCCGCCATTCGTCCTCTTGGGCTTCCCCTCCAGCCGGGCTTCACTCAGCTGCACGGACTACATCACCCAGCAGCCCCGCCTTCCCGGGGGACGCCGTAGACGCCGCTTTCGCACGCCAGGAGGCGCTTAAGGCTGCGAGTGGGGCCGAGGCCCCTAGGAAAACTCTTACCTACCTGCAGTAATCGCTGGCTCCTGTAATTTCAGGCTGGGCTTGGCTCCGCCGTTCGTCTCTCCTGGGCTTCCCCTCCAGCCAGGCTTCACTCAGCTGCACGGACTACATCACCCAGCAGCCCCGCCTTCCCGGGGGACGCCGTAGACGCCTCTTTCGCACGCCAGGAGGCGCTTAAGGCTGCGAGTGGAACCTCGTCCCGTGGGACGCGCCGGGAGAAGCCCGGGACAAGGGCGGGACCGTCTGTGGCCGTCTGGGGCCGGAGGAGGCCGGGCTGGGCCAGATCCTTGACATTTGGCATTCGGCCCTGGGGTATATGCTGTGAACTGTGTGATAAGATAAGTTATACGTGACTTTTGCACCTTAACAAAGTGTGACTATAGTGTGGGGGGGGGGTTTCGGCTGTGTATTAGCGTTCTACCAGCGTATGGTGGGGTGCATAAATGGCTAAATCTATGGTTATTCCAAAAGGGGGGCCTGGGACTTTGGATGCTTATCTTAAACTGGCTGAATCTGCTGTTGCAAAGGAGATAGAACTTGTTGAGAGGAGGCTATCTCTTGATCCATCTGGTAACAACAGTAACAATACGATATATATACCAATAATTGTTTCGACGGGGAGTATTCAGGACCCCGTCGAGTCTGTACAAAGCCCTGATACACTTCCAAATGGTGCTCTCACACGGGTGTTAAATACTACAAACACTTTTTGTCCTATTGTACCTAGTCCGCCACCTTCCCCTCCTAACACACGTACTAGGCAGGCACGGGCTGAACTCACTAGCAGAGCCAAAGTTCAGCAGAGGAAGCGGAAGGCAGATAGTGCCAGTAAGGGTAGCAAACCACACGCTAAACAAGCTAAGAAAATTATTTCCACTCTTGGCTTGGGCTGTCTAGTAGAAAGCCAAATGACACAGGTCAAGCAATCTAAGTCACATGTAGAGGGTAACATAACGCCATCTGTATAAGAAAAACCCACAGAGGGTGACCAAATGATGAGATTCTTGGGGAATCTGGAGGAGCGTCTCAAGGCTCTTATTAATCCAGTTATGGAAAAGCTTGAGCTAATTGATCATAGATTAATGGCCCTGGAAAAACAGGCATCAAACCAACAGGGTTCCTTGATAGAGACTAAATCAATAGTAACACGTCCTGATAGTGCTCCTACACAATTACCAATAGTCACTAGTTTGAACGTTGGAGCGCCTGAATCTAGTGACCCTGTAGCAGCCCAATCGATTATTATCCTGAATATTCTAACCTCTGCGAGAGGTATCAATTCTGATTGCGGTGGCCCCAGGGGTAGTATAAACCGTACTGATTTTATTCCCCAGAAGCATAAAACACTCCATCTTCCCCCTGAGGCGTGCCCATATTCTATAATCTTGGCTAATGTCCCCAAAACTTCGGATGGTAAAGAAGAACATTGGTCTACACTTAAGAACAAAGTACTCCATTACCTGAATACCAGAACGGTGTTGGGCGATAACCTTTATAACAACTTTAAGATGGTTAGAAGGGTGGATTGGGTGGGTGAGACTAGGAAGGGTATGGAGGGAGACTGTGTAGTTGTCAACTTCGCCTCCCCCCAACTGGTAGATCATATCCTAAGACAGGCAGGATCCCTGAGGATACACCAAGATCGTATTAATATCCTGCCCTTGGGGTATTTTTACCCTCCCTGTCCGAATACAAGAAGGAGAGATCAAGTTCCTCGACCAGATCCTCATGCTTGATTTTTACCAGTTAGCAATAGATTTGAGGTGTTGAGCTCACTAGATAGCAATGATTGACTTGAACATGGACAGGATTTAGATCCACAAGGAACCAAACCGGTCAACCTCCTTGGAGTGACTGTTTCATTCGGAGGTGGCCCTTATGGTGAAATCCGGCCAGCGCCTATTGTTACAGCCCAGACAAGTGGTTCGGCTAATATTAATAATCTTGTACACGAGGTCTCTCAACAGGGGGATCAAGTTAATGGAGACTTGCAGGAAGTCTCATTATATGGCTCACTAGGTAGGGATGATGATAACGTTTTCACATCCTTAGTCTCCTGGAATGTGGCAGGGCTTAGGAATAAAGTTGTGTCATCTGACTGGTCTAAGTTCCTCGACAACAGGGACATTATTCTGTTACAGGAAACTTGGTCGATTGTTTCAGATCATAGACCTGGCTATCTTAGTTTTATGTTCCAGCTGTCCCTAGCCTCCATGGAAGAGCTAAGGGGGGACTCCTGACATGGATAAAACAAGATAGCAGGTATCATTTAACTCAATTGGACTCAAAAAGCAATGATATCCTACTCATCCATGTTCAGTGTCCGTGAGTAAAGGATCTTTGTGTTTTTAACATTTATGCCAGAGGACTGCCGGGGGGTAAATCCTCAAATACGGTGGAGGAGTTAGACCTGCTCCTTGATACATATTGTAAAGATGGTAATGTTATAGTAGCGGGTGATTTTAATTGTTGCTTTGAACCTTTAGACTCAAACAACATTGATCTTACGTTAGAAGAAGATTGTTCCTGGAACATTCCCCATTTGACACTTCCACCAATAAAAAAATGGACAGAGGATGCACTCCAGCTAAAGGTACTTTGTATTGGACAAGGGCTACGTGCAATCAATGGTAGATCAGTCTCTGACAAATATGGGGCTTTTACGTTCAATAATGGACTTTGAAAAAGCCGCATTGATTATATACTTACTAATAAAGAACATTGGTCTAGTATTAAGGATATGATGGTGGTGGAAAGGGTGGAAAGCGATCATGATCCCCTACTTCTATCATTCAAACTATTCAATTCTAATTGTCAGGATGTTCCTTCTACTACGACGGAAATTGTCCAATCTAATGATTCCAGGCGTGTCAAATGGGCTAATTGTCTACGGAATGAGAGTCAGATTTTACTTATCAGGAAATTAACTATTAAGGCGACCAATGCCCTACAAAAATGTTTTGCTCAGAAGGAGGACATGGGTAATGCAAATATAATCCACACTAACTTTTTTAACCAACTTAGGGTTTTTTTTACTAAACAGACTCATGTTAAATCCAATAAGCCACCTAGAAAAGAGGATCAATGATATGGGAAAACATGCAGGACTGCATACCAGGCCTTGTCTGATGCAGTAAAAACAAAAGACATAGCTCGGGTTAGGAGCGCTCGTGCATCTTACAAAAAAGCTCAGTATGATGCTAAACGTGCTTGGGACCAGGATTATTGGAGGGATCTCCACTCTGCTAGCAAAGAACGATCAATGTGCACCTTTTGGGACATGGTCAGGTGGGGTAGGGGGATTAAAAGAGAAGAACCAACCAATTATGTGCCACCTAACCTGTGGGTCTCGCATTATGCATCTCAGTTTGCATCTACTGATGCCCATGAGGGAAGTAGTGAAGAAATTATTTCCCCTACCACGGATATAACCCCCTTGAAATTCGAGTTAAATGAGGTACGAAAGGTACTGAATTCCATCCCTGGTGGTAGAGCACCAGGTTTAGATTCGGTTCCAGCAGACCTCTTTATGCATGACAAGGAACTTTGGGTACCCTACATTTTATGCCTAGCTAACTGCATTTCCAATGGTCTACCCATACCAAATACCTGGAAGGGCGCCCAGATCATTCCGGTCTTTAAAAAGGGTGAGCGCTCTGACCCAGGAAATTATAGGCCTATAAGCCTGATCGATTGTATTCAGAAGGTGGTAGATAGGCTTGTTTTACTAAGAATTCAGGGGTGGATTGAGGAGGAGGAAGTTTTGTCACCACTCCAGGCAGGCTTTCGTAGCCACACAAGTACTATAGATCAGGTATTTAGGTTCTTGTTAATATACTGGCGGGTGGTTCAGTTGGGTGAGGGTATGTTATTTGCAGCCTTTGTTGATCTCAAATCAGCTTTTGATTTGGTTCCTCGAGCAAAAATGTGGGCAGTTTTTAAAGATCAAGGTATGCCATTAGATATTTTAACTATTTTAATGAAATTACATGAGGACAATTTTGCGAAAGTTAGATGGAATCAATCAGGCAGCGTCACAGATAAGTTTCCAATTGACAGAGGAGTACGCCAAGGGTGCGTTCTAGCTCCGACTCTTTTTTCTTTATACATCAACAGAGTGATCAACTACTTTAAGCAAACTCCTACTGATGCCCCAAAGTTGGATGGTAAGTTGATTCCTCTGCTGATGTTTGCAGATGATACCTTATTAATTTCCAAGACACAACAGGGCCTACAAAAAGCCATTGATGTGTTTGAGGTCTTTTGCAAAGATTATGGGCTTATTGTTAATGTAAACAAAACGAAGTTTATGGTTTTACACAAGTCCAAATATGTTAGAGGGAACGTTCTAATGAATGGATCCAAACTAGGGCAGACTAAGGTCTTCTCATATTTGGGTATAACCCTCGCGTCGAAGCTGGAATGGAAACCGCATATAGCCCAGTCGATAATAAAGCATGCTCAGTTAACTGGTGCATTAATAAAAGAACTCCATCTGTCTCATACTAGACCTATGATACCAGCACTTAAAATATATGATGCTAAGATAGGCTCGGCAATTCTTTATGGGGCTGAACTGTGGGGTTATAGTAACCTCACTCAGATGACTAGGGCCCAAAACAAGTTCTTGCGTATAATTACTCCCCTGATTCCTCTTTATTACGATTTAGGGGTTATGTGCCTAGAGGATATCGCACGATACAGACCTGTGGCCTACTGGAGGCGGCTCTGGGTTACCCCAGAGCTCTCTCAGTACGCCCGGGCTTTTTGGGAAGTTAGGGGAGCTGATATGGCGCAAAAGATTTTATGGATGCGGGAGGTCAAGCTACTCTATTCTGCTATGGGCCTAGCAAGTCTATGGGAAGATCCTACAGTACATACTTTTCCCCCTAGAAAAATTCTAAAAGATTTATATTGGCGGGTGGTGACAGAAAGAAGATTTGGTTCAAGCATTGGCCCATCTTTAACTTCGGACTATATGGCACTCAAGGACAGGCCCCTGTTTGAAAATGATTGGGATTATATTACTGTTGTGGAGGATAGAAAGAGATAACATCAAGTCAGGGTGGGCACCCTTCCTATCAACTCTTTTGTTGCTAAATGGCGAGGAGGCCTTAACCCTGACTGTCCCTTTTGTCCAACACAACGGGAAAATATTGCACACATTTTGTTTACTTGTCCAGAGTATAAAACTCCTAGGCGGGTCTGGCTTAAACCTATTTGCCTTCTATTGGGTCTTCAGACAGGTGTTGAGGCTTTGCGGTGTCTCAAAACTAATACTTCCCAATCTGTGATTATTGCTGTTGCTAAATTTCTCCATTGGATTTGGGTAATTCGTGCTCATAAATTACGCCTTATTTGATTTTTTAGCTACTTTTTAACATTTCATGACTTTTAGGAATGAGTTGTTTCTCTGTACCTGTTGCTGCTACATATGCCATCTTTTGTAATCTATGATGAAATTATGCTCTTTTTCCCTCCCTTTTGTATTTTCTTTTTTATTATTGTTAAATATTTCATGTTGTCTTTTATGATGAAAATCGAAATAAAGACTTGAAATTGAATTGCATAGCTATCCCTCAGCCAGTCAGACTCCAACTAGCATCCTCGGAATGTCAGCTCTATACCCGGGACTTAGAATGCAGAAGAATATTCCTGCATTCCTCGTTCTACACGACATGTTTCTACAAGGCATTACTTACAGGCATATAACAATCCTGCTAATAGCATTTGATGCCACAAATCAGCAGTTTAAGAAGGAGCTCAGTGGTGCTGTATCCGACTTCGAGGAACATTCCCCAGCCGCAACCTTGGACCCTGGATCTTGCCTCACTGCATAATTTTGAACTCGGTTTCAAAGACTAAGGGCCAGATTCATATTTTGGTGGCTGGTCCATTTCTCTGCCAGGGCGACTGTTAGATTTGTGGTTCTCTAGTTGGCAATGGATGGCACCTTTGTCCAATTAGGGACCCTTGCGTCTAGTGAGGGTAAGGGGCCACACGTCTAAAATAACCCCTGCTTACCCCCTTGGTAGCTTGGCAGGAGCAGACAGGCTTATCTCAGAGGCAGTGTGTAAAGCATTTGTGAACACATACAGTAATACAGTGAAAACACTATAGGTGGACACCACACAGGTTTAGAAAAATAAGTAATCTTTGCTAGACTTAACACAAGACCAAACAACAAAAATCCACAATACTGTAATAAAAATAGGACTGGTAGAAATAGCTTAGTTCACTTTAGATTGTAAATGCAACACTTTACTCTCAAAGTACGTGGGATGCGTAAAACAAAACAAACAAAAGGGTCGCAGGGAAGGTCGTGCGCCGTTCCTTACACTCAGGGGAGTGGATGCGTCGGTTCCTTACTGCTGCGCAAGGGAGTTGAGGCTATCTTCCTTACTGTGTGGGGAGTTGACGCGCTGGTTTCTTACTGCGATCCGATGCAATGACGCTCCTGTGCGATGTGACAAAATTGCGTCTTGGTTACGGTGCGACAAAGAAGATGCGATGCGTGCACGCCCAACGGCTGTGCGGCGACTCGGTGAACTTCTGAGCCACGACAGGCCCTGTGACATGCTTCTCTGGTGATGAGACGACGACATCTGCGGCGGCAGCATGCTTCTCCGGTGAAGCGACGTGCCTCGGTGATGGGATGGCGGCAGCGGCGGCACTCTTACTTGGCGATGCGACGACAACTGCTGCAGCGGCAACACGCTTCTTCTTTGTTGAGTCACGCTTCCAGCTCCCAGCGACACGCAGTCTCTTAGAAGGCCCAGCACAACAGCAGGCACTTCAATTCCCAGCAAGGGAATTCAGGGGGGAGCTGGTGATGAAGTCTTGTATCCCTGAGACTTCAGGCAGGAGGCAAGCTCAATCTTCAAGCCCTTGGAGATCTTCTTCAAGATGATGATAGGACACTCAGTCCGTTTCTCCTTTCTTTGGCAATGAAGCAACCACTGCAGGCCAACTCCCAAACACATAGCACAGGGTTAGTCTCCTCCTTCAGCTTCCTGGTTCTTCTCCTCAACAAAGGTTTGCCTTGATTCCCAGAAGTAATCTAAAGTTCTGGGTTCAGGGACCCCCTTTTCATACAGACAAATCCTTTATCTCTGAAGGCAGAGAGTGTCTGTACCTAGTCCAAACCAGTTCTGGGTGCACTCTGCCAGTGCACAACTTCTTCCTTTGTGGGGGGGGCAGGGTGGTCAGACGCACCACAGGAGGTGGAGCCAGCATTGTGGAAGGCAGGCACAGCCCCATTCAGGCCTAGGTACTACTCCTCCCACCACTCCCAATGCGGATAGGTCTATTCAGCCTAGTGCTGACTCACCCTGACTCCTGGAGCCACCCCAGCCCCTGTCACTCACAAACCAGACAAGAAATACACAAACCTAGCAGAGTCATGCTGGATGGTTAGGCAAGAAAATATCCACTTTTTAAAAGTAGTATTTTCAAACACAGAATGTAAAAATCACCCACACTAAAAGATGTATTTTAACATTCTGAGTTCGCGCATACTAAACTCAAATTTCTACCTTACTCCCATGGTCAGTTAGGATTATAAGATGTTATAATCAAACTGCCCATTCTGGCCTATGGGAGCAGGCAGCCTTGCAGTAGTGGAAAACGAAAATGGCTGTAATTCACTATCAGGACATGCCACACACATCAGGGCATGTCCTAACTTTCACATACAATGCACCCTGCCCTTGGGCCTAGCTTAGGGGTGGCTAACATGTAGAAAAGGGAAGGTTTGGGGACTGGCAAGTGTGTACACTGTATATATACACAATAAGGAGCTACAGAGGGAAAGAGAACCTTGGCCACCCTCCTCTCAATCAATGTCTATCAACAAAGGCCTAGGACTTAGAAGGTAAGGTAATTTCTTGTTAGCTGTGGTTCAAATCCTATTACTTTAGGTATATGATACTCCCCGTTTTTTTAAAAGGGTAGTCACCAACTAAGCTAGCCACCTTCAATTTTAAAATAAGAGTATTACCTCTGGCAATCCCCTTGACAAACCTCAAGGTGCATGAACACACGTAGATTACACCGGGTGTTTTTTCTAATACAAATAATAGAAGAAATATGAAAAAAATGTGAAAGAGACGAGATGGCATCTCACGTGCGCACCACCAATTGAGCCTGCTGATTGGTACTCATCAGCTCTGCCCACTCTTATCATCATTGGTTGCCATCATGCTCCAAAAAGTAATAAAGAAAGTGTCCAAAAATAAACCAAAACTGTGACGGTACGTGGTGAAGAAATCACATACCAAGAGCGACTGAATAGTGAAAATAAAAGGTTGAAGAGGATGCAACCTCAATAGGTTCAAACTTTATTCTTCCTTCGATGTGCACCCAAATCAACAATTAAAAAGGTTGCTTAATATGCATACCGTTATGTAGTGCCAACATGTTTCATCGCCCAATATTTTTATGGCGATTTCGTCAGGGCAGCTCCAGTCGCTTGGCACATACAAGGGACACTGTTAAAGTTTTTTCTTCGGGGACCTTAGTGAGCCATGGCCTCGCATACCAGCTCGCTCCAATAGGTCTTACGCGGGCTCCTTAAGTGAATCCTCGCAGTGGTTCCGCACTCAACTGTAATGCGAATCACCCAAGGCCTCACGGAGCTCCTTCTCTCCGCCGGTCGACATGGCAGTCCGGCCGTCATGGCCAAGTCGACATGGCCAGTCATGGCCAAGTCGACATGGCAGTCCGAGACTGCACACAGGCTCTGCAATCGCAGGCCTGAGCCATAGTTTACAAGCTGCTCTGGTGAGTGGCACAACCAGTGCTGCAAGCCCACCAGCAGCCTTTAATTTACAGGCCCTGGGCACACATGGTGCACTGGTACTATGGTCTGACAAGTAAATCAGATAAGCCAATCATGGAGTCACAAATCCATTACAACAATTTACAATAAGGAGCACTTGCACTTTGGCACTGAATAGCAGTGGCAAAGTGCCCAAAGCATCTAGACCAGCAAAACACATAGCAAAAATACAGGAAGCAACAGCAAAAAATGGAAGGGAGACCCACGCCAATGGTGCCAGGTCTAACAGCGACGGAGTAAATTACTCCATCGTCTTGGCAGAGGTGCCACCCACCAAATTTAGAAATGACTGGCAACCTGGTGGTCATTTCTATAGCACTGACAGGAACCAATGTCACTACGGTTCTTGTCAATGCTTTTTGCAGTTTGAAGCGAGTATCCGTCAACATGACTGAACCTTGCAACAAACTTGTTTCTTTTTTATTTTAAATCTGGAAGCTGGATTTCTTTGTGAATAAAAAAAGATAATCTCCCCCTCGCCATGGTAGTCCATTTACTGTCCCAGACTTCCAGGGTTTGCCTGGCGGTGTCTGACAGTAAAAAACTGCTATATGTCCGCCCATTATTAATGGGCAGCAAACATATAGCCAATTCTCTGGTGGCCATTACTCTGTTGAGCTGTCGGAGAAGGTTGACCACAGCAGAGACAGAGGAATCACCTCCTTGGCCAAATTTGAGGTTCACCCGCAACTAATTTGGGTGGGAGGACCACTCGGTTGGTGAGGAGGGTGCTCCGTTGCAGTTACGATAGAGTTCCCTCTTTGTCAACATATAAATTAGGTCCCAAGCATGAAGGTGAAAACTTTGACTGTGACTACCTGCTTGGTGTAGCTGACCTTTGTTCCATCACAATCAGCCTGAAATCACACCTGTGTTCTTGTAAAAATGCAAACTTGTTTCAAAGGTGTTTTAGTTTTCTAGGCACATTTTGCATAAAAGTTTCCAAAAAATCATATCTCTAGCTCCTCGTAACATATTTTAATGATCTTAGTATCTTTTTGCAGATAATTTGTTTCTCTATTTCTCTGAATTGATTCTGTTATTGTGTTGTCTTTTTTACTGTAAAATTGTTCCCACTTTCATAACACACATGACTTTTACTAGGGACTGCCTACTACCTGTTCCATTGCTACCAGGGATTGAGCAGAGATTCTCTCAGAACTGTGTTTTGACCGAACCTGAATGTGGTATTTACATTGGGAGGGGCAACTCTTTACAAATTAATAACCCGATTTCTGACATTAGTCCCAGACAGAACAAAATACAACATACATGATTCCAGAAGCTTCAGCCTAACAAGTGCAGGCTTTCTGACACAATATTTGCTAACAGATACCAAAGTATTCTATGTCATGAGAATTGTTGCAGTGACAGAGCTGCAGCAGCTCTGCCTTTAGAAAATAATATGAATGATGCAGGCATGTGAGAGCTTGTCAGATATGTAATCAGTCAACTTTTGGCAGATTTTATTACCACCAAACTCAAATCAGCCCCTACAGGCCTAATTCTGGGGTGGGTCATTAATTTGTTTAGTGGATGCATTTCCACTGGTTTCCCCGAAAGTGAATATGTTTTCCCATTTTTAAGCCAATCTCACAGCCTATTAAGCTGCTCTTGTATGTTTTCCCAAATATTTTATAATATTAGCTAAAATGTAGCTCAGGTAAATTTATGACTGAGCAGGATGCATAAAACACAGCAATGTTATTACAAAGAAAAATCTTTGATTATATATTACAAGAACACATGTAAATATAAATATCTAATTGTGAAAAGACTTAGCATAAACAGTGTGCAAACAATAGAAATGGGCATTATACAACACCCTCCTACCAGAGCACACCCGCGCAGTTCCCCTACTTTGTTCTAATTTGCGCCAGGGTGGTGGTGGTCCCGAGGCTGCAGGGGTCCGTGCTGCCCCGCATTAATTACAATTAAAAACCCTGGGAGGTGGCAGCCCCTGGGGTCACAGGGGGTCCGCACGGCCCCTCATCAATTACAATTAAAGCTCCTGGGAGATGGCAGTCCCTGTGGCTGTGGCGGGGACCCTGAATTAATTGCAATTAAAGTCCTGAAGAAGCGCCCCAATGGACAAAATAAAGGACGCAGAGCATGTGGGGCACTTTCCTTTATACTGAAGACACCTGCCCAGTGGCTACTGGCAAAGCCTGCTGGTACCTGTAGTGCCTGACGTGTTCCTTCAGTGAGGTGCTGTGCGCTACCACCAGGATAGCAATAAAAACTCCAGTGGGTATGCGAAAATGTCACTGCAAACCAAACTGCTCCATAAAACTTCCAGCACGACCTCCGGTCCTGCTGAACACCATGTGGCGTCTGTTGCGGGACGCTGTTATTCAGCGGGGCTCGATCCATGACTGGGTCAGCCGTAATTATATCCACACAAGAAGGAGTTACCCCTTTGGATGAGCCACAAACACAGGTAGGTTGTTTCTTCGTGTTTCATTCTGGAAGCTGCAACATGGAGGGTGTGCACCTAGCAACAGTTCAATTGCCGACGCGTTTCGTGAACAAACTCACTTTTTCAAAGGCACAATGATTTGAACAAACGCAGAGCATGTCAGACACTTTCCTTGATACTGAAGGCACCAGCCCAGTGGCTACTGGCAAGGCCTGCTGGTACCTGTAGTGCCTGACGTGTTCCTTCAGTGAGGTGCTGTGCGCTGCCACCATGATATCAATAAAGTCCCTCTCTCCACACCCCTGACCTTGTGTCTGGCTTCGTCCAAGACCTTGCGTGCATACGCCCTTTGTAGGAATCTCTCAATCATCCTCCCCTCCTCAAGCTCATAAACTTCAAAAGTGCTGCAGTTCCTCCTAGATCTTAGGAGCTCCCCATAGGGGATACTGCATTTGAGTCTGGGTGGATAGTGGCTCCTCGCATGCAGGATACTATTACCCGCTGTTTTCTTCCTGTGGAGTCTTGTCTTAATTGTCCCATCCTGTACCCCAACCTCTACATCCAGGAAATCAATCCTATTGGTGCTGGTTTTGCTGGTGAATTTGAGGTTAAGGTCATTGATGGAGATGACATTAAGAAACTCGTCTAAGATGGCTTGTGGCCCATCTCAGATGAGAAAATGCCATCTATATATCTGTTCCAAAAGACCAGATGCTTGGTGTACTTGTCAAAAGCTTCAGACCACACACTTTCAACTCCCACCACCCCATGAAAATAAAAGCGTAGCTCGGCGCAAAGCAAATGCCCATAGCAGTCCCCGTAAGTTGCCTATATCATTGTTTGCCGAACAAGAAAAAGTTATTTTCCAGGCAAAATTGTAGTATCTCAAGCAGTAAGTTGGAGTGGTCATATGTGGCAATAGGTCTGTCCTTGGAAATATGTTTGCAAGCCTGGATCCCCAGATCATGTTGAATGAAGGTGTAGAGTGAGACCACATCTATTGTACAGAAAATGAAGTAAGACTGCCATGATACATCAGAAACCTTGGATATAAAATCCATACTATCACGGCAGTAAGATGGCAGGCTACACACTTAGGGGAATAAGGAATGGTCTGAACAAATCGAGGCTTTCTCCAAAAAACTGTCCTTTGCCGAGATGAAGGGCCTACCTGGTGGGTTGGTGCTGTGTTTGTGGACTTTAGGTAACATGTAGAAACAGGGACTGACTGGTTTCTTGACTGTTAAAAACAAACACTCGTCTTGATTTAAAAGACCCAAAGTGTGCCACCTAGAAAGCATGGCATGAAAACAATCAATAGTAGCGACATATTGGCCAATGTTAGTCCTTGTATAACTACCGGAAAAGTCCAGCTGTCTTTTGGCTACAGTGATATACTTCTTAATGTCCCATAGCACAACATTGCCTCCTTTATCAGAGGGCTTGAATGACAAAAGAACTTGCTTGTTTCAGAGAGATAAGTGCTGCTTGTCGTCCTTTAGTTAAGTTCATAGCAGCATGGTTCGTCTTATTCAAACCCAATTTGCAAATGTCACGTACCGCAACTTCATGGAAGGAGTCAATGTTATTGTGTGGGGTATTGGGATAGAACCTTGATTTAGGTCTAAAATCATTGGGACTCCTCTTGCCAGTCTCTAGATCCAAGAGACTCAAGAGTTCCCTCTCAGTGGACCACTCCCCGCCACCCAATTCCAGCTTCCTGAGGGGTGCTAGATCGGCAATATGACCAATAGAGAGGAGGTAGGGGTGCGTCAGGGTTCGTGGAAGTCTGACCCTTCATAGGAACATCATTTAAGGCTCTACTCCCTTTCAGGGTATGGATTTTGAGCAGCTTGAGTTTTCTCGCAAAAAGAAACATGTCTATGTGTGTTCAAGAATGATCAAAATCATTTGTGGGACAGAAAGAGAGACCTAACTCCAACAGCGTTCGTTCGTCATGAGTGAGGGTATGGGAAGAGAGATTAATAATTGTTAAAGCTGACTCCCCATTACTTGTTTCTCTTGCTCTGTCGGACACCTCTCCCACGCGGCTTCTCTGCTTCCCTTTCCTCCTCGGCCCCTCCTTGTTTACCTTTTGCGCTGTTTTCTTCTTTTTCTTTTGGTGGTTTCCGTCTTGGTTCCTGAGTCTGTCATAAAAAATGATATTCCTCTAATGTGGTAAAGGGAGTCTGGCAAGTTCCTGATGCTGATTTCCTTACATCCAGATCGGAGACATCTGAACTGGACTCCGATGTAACTGTCTCTAGTTGTCTCAGGGTATACGTGCGCCTAAACTCCTTTCTTGCCACATCAAACCTCCTGCCGAATGTCAGGATGCGGCCCAATGCGTAGCCAATTTTGTCCCATGTAAATGTCCACTTTTTTTTGTCTTGATCTCATCCTCATACTTCACTAGGCATCCCTCCATTTCTTTTAAGAAAGTTCTGTACTTCCTCCTGCTAGGGGTGTTTATTCAATGTCTCCTTTAAGGTTTTAATCTCTGTCACCTGCTTCAACTCCATGGCCACATACTTTGAGAGCAGGCCAAATATTTATATATTGTAATTCAAGTCAGAAAACCTATTTTGAAACCATCTGTGTAGCAAATTGATACCATTCATCCTTGTTGTTGAGTGCATCCCAAATAGCTTTTGGGCGTTCAATCCATCTGCATTTAAGAGCCAAAAGTCTGTTGATGAGAACACCTCCACAAGGGTCTCTCTTCAGTATCTCAACTGCTTGCCAGCTGAAATCATCAATAGTATGTCCCTTCTGCAAAAAATGGTCCACAAGGGGAGCTCCAGTTGTACAGCAGCGTACCCTGCTCCAATGTCAAACTATGCGAGTCTTTCATTTCTGCATTGTTTGACCAATGTAATTTTCAAACAAGGACACCATATCGCATTCAATTCATATTTCACATTTATGTGTTCAAAATGTTTAGTTATAAGGCAATATTTGAATGGCAGGCAATTTCCACATTTAATGTGTCCCTTTATCAGTGTTAAACCCCATTGTGATTATAAAGTTAGAGCAACTAGGGCTGGTAGGCAGCTCTCACGATCCTGCCTCTGATATTGAGGACCCTTGTGAAAGAGCACATTGATAGCTCTTTGTGCTCAAGTGTTTCCCTGGCCAGATGTCAATGTTTCCAAACAATGTTCCTAATGATATTGTTGTTAGCATGGAATATGCTTACAAAAATCATACATCTCTCATTGGGGGAGGTCTCTAGGTGTCAAAAGCTGTTCCCTATATGTATACCATGCTCTTTTTCTGGCTCCTTTGAGTGGTCTAATAATCTCTCTCACTTAAATGTGTTATTAATGTGTCTGACTCACTATAATAATCCTCTTTATCGGTACAGTTCCTTTGTACCTTTATAAACTGATCATTGGCCAAGTTGTCTCAAATGTCTCTGAGATGATGGCTAGTGTAAAGAGTTTGACTTGACATGGCAAGTGCTATCCTTCCTGAAGTTGCAATCTAGGAAAGATAAAAGGGCAAGCCATGCTTAGTAACCTTCTCACCCTTAGTAACAGAATACACTGACTTACTCCATCCCACCCCACGATCACCAAATGGTAGTGCTCAGGAAAGAGTAATCAGCAATCCCATGCTAAAACGGTGCTCGTAAAATATGTAAGGGTAGCCCTCCTTCCATCCTCCCTCACTTCAGTGCCTGGATCTCCACCTTTTGGAGCTTATTTACAAGCCCATTGCAGTGCTGGTGGGTCACTTTTTTGATGCAGCAGTGGCGCAGTGTGCCTGCCCATATTTACAAGACCATGTAAAGCCCCCCTGTTTGGCTTTTCATGGCCTTGCAAATATGGCTCCACAATCCATGGGTGTTGCTGTGGGTGTTCCCACGCATCATCTGTGGAACCTGATGCATTCCCAGATTGACAAGGTTTTGTAAACCTGGAATGTGTCAGATTCCTACGTCTCCCCAGGAGAGGCGTAAGGGAGCTGCAACGAGGAAAAATATCTTTATTTCTCCTCGTTTTCCCTTTTTTTATGTGTGCTGCATTTTACAGCACATATAGAAAGAGGAAAATACCTATTGTGATTGTTTTTGTGCAAGAAGGTGCCCATTCCTGCACAAAATCAATCACCCCTACAACGCAGACACCTTTGCACAAGTGTTCCTTTGTTAACGCATGGCAGCCCATTAGGTGGCAGAGTAGTGGAAAAGGACACAGCACATTCCTGCCCTTTGCCTTTGTCGCATTGCAGTGCAGCAGGAAGGCATATTGTGCTTCTGTGCGTCAATATATTGTAAATGAGGCCCTTCAGCTTTAGGAATGCAGACAATACACTTCCATTGTCCGGGAGCTGTATGCCATTCTCCATCTTGTGCCATGCTGAACCAGAGGCAATTAACAGTGAATTCCAATGGTCTCAACAATCAGAGTCTCACAATGACATGGAGTCTTGCAACCATCTCCGCTACAAATACACACACTTGCAGTGAACACAGAGCATAAGAGTGTAGGTTTTATATAAACGTTCAACTTTTATATGAGGAGGGCTGGTAGGTCGCACTGCTCTTTAACAGAAAATAAGGTCTTCTTAGTCAATACTCCACAAACATTGATATGCTGCCACCCAGTTCATGCACAGTAGTCTGATTCTCAATGAACAGACCGAGGCCACAGTTCACTAGAGTAGCATAATAAATGAATCAACAAAAAGTCAGGATTCCACTTTCACATGCAGTCAAGTCACTCAGGCTGGGGTACATGCATTTCCATCCCAACACAGGAAAAGACGCAGCTTCTGCTGGTGTTGCACGGTATTTTCTCTATGCTGCCAGTGTTGGTACACATGCGGTGCTCTTTGGTTGTTCTTTCACTACATACATTCTTTGTCTCATCTGGATCTATGACTGTGGAATCAACAAGTTATTTCTCTCTAAGAATGCATGGGGTGGTGGCGTCTCTAACTGATGTACCTGTGGCGCAGTGGGCTTCTATTTATTGCATCGAGGTATGGGTGTCACAGGGGCATTGTGCTCCAGATTTAAAGTCAGATTGGTTCTAGGGCTCACAGTCCCACTGCTGTCTATGCCCCCATCTGCATTGTCAAAGGTCCAGTGCTTAGTTTGAAAAATAATAAGTGCCAGGGCCCTCATCGGGAGGCCACTGCAGCTTGCACAACACATTGCTCCTGCCAGCACTGTCATTGGCAGTGCCAACACAATTACTAATCATGGCAGTCTTACAAGTGTGACAATTCAGCCTACTCTAGGCCCCCAAAGCTACAAGAATGGCTTGGACGGAAGTCAGTAATCATTTGTAACAGCACCACCATGTGGCAAACAGGTACAAGCCCTGGTGTTGACAATTAGGTGCCGGTGCTGAGTACCGGAAACTACCGGGCCAAATTAAGAACTGCAGAGGTCAAGTATAATCACACAAGCAACATTGGTTTCCCAGGTAAAACTGTTAATATGACTGAATTTGTCAGCATGCAAGCACCAGCAGCGCGACTGTTGAAGCTACAGTGTCCCCGTAGAGGATAATTTCAGGGGTAACCCAGAACCTTTTTGTAGTTCTTGGTCCTAGGTCTGATCCTAGATGGCTGTTGCACCGCTGTGGTAAAATGATAGATAGCTTAGTTGGTGAAAACCTCTTCATATCTGGTGCTCTCTTGCATCCCACTGGGTTATGATCATGCTTTCATGGCCATTCTCTTATGAACCCGCAGCATGTTCTGTCTGCTTTGTGCATTCAACACCTATTGTGGAAGGTGTTTGCTGGCAGGATGTGGTGATCTTTCCTCCATGCTCTGTTCTTGCATTTACAGTTTGCTCCACACGCACAGATACTGAGCTCTGAATACAAGGGATGCAAAACGAAATGCAGAACAAGGGTCAGTGAGTTTTAAAAGACCACAGCTCCATCATGCAGGACACCGCAAAATAACTTCCAAAGCAAACATCTAGGGGACACAGAATCACCTTCTCTTGTTCCTAAATACATTGAACTCTACAGTCTCTTCTTAATGGTCCTAATAACAGGGTTCTACATCCAAGAAAAACAGTGGCACACACACTTGAACCCACACACAACCTTCTCTATTTATACTGCTCTGATACCTACAGAAGAAACAAACACTCCCTTGACACACTCCAGTACATTTTATAAGAGTGTGACTCGCATTGTAATACATAATGCACAATACATATTTCCCTCTATTGATGCAGCTCAGACTGTTTGTGTAAACACGAGAGATTCTCCGTGCCCAGAGGACTGAATGTTAGTGTAAGGTTTTTCATTTTTGCTGCGTCCCTTTTATTCCTCCCTATTATAGTGCCTCCACCTGGTGTTTCACAGTTCAGGGATCACCTGAAGCATCATATAAGTGCCAAGAACGATAATTTAGAGCAATGATATAGGGATGAATGTCAGCACCACTGGAGTTGTTTTTATTAGCATTTTAGCAATTCCGACAATCCTATATAGGGGATGAATTATTCTGAGGCTGTAGCAGCTTTGACTCAGCTACTAAGTTGTGGACAGTTAGACTGAGGTTGCATCTCTTTGGTCCATTCCTATGTCTCACTATGGGATACCTAGGCTATTCCATCAAGCATGTAACTGTGAGGATATCTCATCATCCTTCCCCAAAAATGTGGTGACATCACAAAATATGCAAGAACCATCTCAAAATGCCAGGACTGCTTATCCCACCCCATCTAGGTGTTAGCCACCCTGGGTTTTGATGGCACAGCACCAACCAGGGAGAAAAGATGGAGGTTGGCTAAGTACATGATCCTCTACAGGGGTGCTAGCCTAAATTGGGGGGCCCCTTAATGTTGCCATTTGGGCATGTGTTCTGCTGCCTTGCTGCACAGATCTAGGTCACACCAGCCTACCAGAAGGAGGGGTTGGGCGGAAAGGTTACCTCAGGGAAGGATCCCGCCGATCTCAGCATGGACCACATGTCCACTTGTTCAGCTCTCATACTACATCAAGTCCTATTTTGGCGTGAGAGGCCACTTCCCATTTGGGCGTCCTGGGAGAATAATCTCCTCGGCTTGCACATACGACTCACCCAGGCTCTTCGCCCTTATGAGCTCACCACAGGAGACACTCAGAAAGTCAGGCTGTCGAGAACCTTACAATTCTATGGGAACACCTGGGGTTACACCCATTCAGTCAGCGCATGCTCAGTCATGCACAGGGAGGTCAAAACAGCTGCGCTAAGTGTGTGAAGTTGAGCCCTGAATCTTCGTGTCACTGATGCCAGCATCCATGTAGGGACGGGGCAAGTAAGCAATCACAAAAAAACCTCGATAAACTCACTTTGAAAACCGGTTTCCTATCCAGCACTAGGAACATTTCTGATCTGACTGCTTCAATCCAGAATAATCATACATTACCTATATTGTACATCGAATTATCAGATTAATATTGTCATATAAATGATTGGTCTATTTATTGGGAACATTTAGCGGCAGGAATATGTGCACCCGAGGCCTGGTTTTTCACTGTCCATTACAATCTGTATAACCTGGAACAAACTATTTTATCTCATTGGCATCCCTTAGTCAAAGGGAAATGGTTAACTGTTAACATTTAGAACCGGCTTTAGAGTAAGGAAATGTCATTGAAATGAATTGCTGAATAGGTCTCTTGACCGGTCACCCTGCTCTCTGCGCTTCTGCCAGACTGTCTCGGTTCTATATTAAAGATGCTGCTCTCATGTGTAATGATTCAGACAACATGACTCATTTGGCTCGAATATTGTGGGATGTTTTCCCTTCCTTCACATTACAATTTTTCTCGACTTTAGAAAAACATTAAGCTGCCTTCTTTGAACTTCGGTCTTAATGGAATTCAAGGGCAAACATGCACAGAATATATGTAATGTATGATTATTCTGGATTGAAGCAGTCAGATCAGAAATGTTCCTAGTGCTGGATAGGAAAGCGGTTTTCAAAGTTTATCGAGCTTTTTTTGTGATTGCTTACTTGCCCCGTCCCTACATGGATGCTGGCATCAGTGACACGAAGATTCAGGGCTCAACTTCACACACTTAGTGCAGCTGTTTTGACCTCCCTGTGCATTTGTTTTGCTTATGATTGGTAATACCCCTTTATTATCATCACACCTCTTATATGCCGTGATGGTAATAAGGTGGCAATGGGGACCAAAGTGATTCCAAAGTAGGCAAAAAGTACTTTCATCTCCTGTTCCTCACGCACATTGGGTGTGTGACGTTGCACACGGGCTGTGCGCATGCTCCTGTATCAGCAAATGGGCGGTTGCTCCGCTCTGCTACTCTCTGGTTACTGCCTGCCCCCTTGTGGTAACCCCCAAATTTTCAAACACATATAAGGACATAGAGTCATTCACCATGATTATATTGCACACTATCCCATCCTCAACGCCACTGAAGAGAAGACAGTAGCAGACAAGGAATACGTTTATTCTTCAACCACCAATGACCAGATCCCGCAGAAACTGCCTAGCCAATAACCCTAGTGCCATAACATTCTTCCAGCTACTAGGAAAAACTAACATTCCACAATACCAATACCCAATACACTTTTTTTTTTAAATTTATTTTTTAATACAACCCACCCCCTGTGGTGGTGGGGGAGGGATTGGCAATGTATAATTCATAGAAAGAAAATACAATAAATCAAAATATATACAAAGAGATAATACATGACAATATATGACAGAGATGCATTATTAATTTGCTAACCAGTCTTGAAATGGAGCCCAATTTTTAGAGGCAATTAGGCGTCTTCTCCTTCCCTGAAACTTTCGTACAGCAGTTTCTAATTTAAACCATGCCAACATCCTGGCCTGCCAGTGAGAAAAGGTGGGGGGCTGAGGATTTATCCAAAGAGAGGTAATACAGAGTCTGAGCATTGCCATTGCAATAAACAGAAAGGAGTGTAAGTATCTAGATCTTACAGAGGCCAATACACTTTTTGACCGAAATATTATAATGTTTATGTTTGACAATACACCTTTAAAACCTCATGCCTCTTGTACGGCCATTCGCTGGTGATATTTGAAAGAAAAATTAACCAAACTATGCAGTAAATGATGCCAACATGTTTTTGCTTTACTGGTTGCTCAACTGTCAAATGTCTAATACCATGAGATAACCTTAGTTACTGGCCCCATTGCATTTACGGGATAGCACGAACACCATGGGGCATATTCTCAAGAACGTGTGATAACCATCGCAAAAGTTACTTAACGCAACCTACAACATCGCAATCTATCGCGGGAAATTTACACCGTGTTAACCAACTATTCACAAAATGGCGGTACCATTCGAAAGTCACCAGATAATGCGCCAAATGGCCACGTTAAAATTAACGTAACACCACAAAAATGCGAAACACGATCGCCTAAAAAGCTGCAATGAGGCCAAGTGCAATATAAAAAGCCGCGAGAACCAGCCACAGGCCTGCATCCCATGCGTCTGGCGGGAAAATGCACTATAAAAGCAGAACAAGAAAAACACACCAGAAACAATCCAAAGTGCGCAGCACCATGGATGCACCCTGACCCAGCACAGAGGCCAACGCAGACCCCACAACCCCCACAGACCACCAGTAAGGAACAACAGGGATGGAGACGGCCGAGGAGAAGAGGGAGAGGAAGACTGGGTGCAGTCCGCAGCAAAACCAGATCTGCGTCACGGAGGTGAGAGAACACTACCATCAACTGACCAACAAGCAGACCACCTGGAATGCAGTCGGAGTGCTGAGGAGGCCAATCGAGGAGGCCAAGAGGCACTGGCATGATGTGACATCCTAAATCAGGCACAAACCTGCCGCAAACAGGAAGGCTGCAACGGCGACAGGTGGTGACAGTCCTGTGCCACAGGAGGAGTTGGAGGAAAGCTATGCCACAGTCATCAGTGTGGAGATGGTGCAAGGAGTAAGGAGTACGGACACAGCCAGAGAGGACCGGACACAACATCAACAGGGTGCGTAACGACCAGTGACTGGGGGGACAGGAAGAGATGGGCACAATGGCACACATGCCCAACGAGGTGTAGCACACTGCACACCCATAATTACTAAGGGTGGGCGTAGTGGGCGTAGTGGGGCTACGTGACGCAGCACGTAGTGTGTCCAAATCTACGCACACTACGTGCTCTGCGTAGCCCCACTACGTGCCACCCGCCTCCCGCCCGCCCTCCTTTTAAATCATACCCGCATGTAAAATAAATAAAAATGAAAGAGACTTACCTGAAGCGCGGCGTCTCCGGCGCTCCCTCTTCCTCATATCCAACTTCTTCTGACAAATGCGCATGCACGGATGCCCGCGCATGCGCATTTCTTGGGCGGGCGGAAGGCGGGTGGCGGGCGGCAGGCAGCTACGCTTCGCCCTGGCGTGTGCATAGCGCTGCCTGCTTCGCCTACTTCGAAAACTGCAAAGCAGGCAGCGCTACGTACACTACGTGGGCGAAGCGTATTGTTAGGCCCAGGGTTAATAATTACCCTGGATCATGTCCCTGATCCCCTTATCACACTGCAGCACACCCACATTGACGACAACGTGGTACAATGCGCAAAGCCGACACTGCAGAACAGAGGACACAACTGGCTCTGCACATGCACAGAAACATGCCTACTACATCTGACAGAGCAGGAAACTGTGCAATGGAAAAGTACGCATACAACCTCACATCCGTCATGTAGTCTAAATGTACACTGTCCTGCAGCAGTTCTCAGCACCTCCCAAACAGTCACAATGTACATTGTCAAACAGTCTGCATGTAAACCAGAACAATGCGCCAACATACATGTCAACACAATGTCAACATGCATCTCCCCTTCACATTGCAGAGGGGCACATGACACCTCCAGCAGAGCACATCTGTGATACCGGAGAGGACCACCACACCTTCGACACCAACGCCCTACAACAGCCCATGGACATCCCACGCAACCCACCACCAGGATCCGGGCAGCCAAGCTACTCAGAGGAGAACACAGAGCCTGCAACAGACCACACAGCAGGAAGCACCTGCAAGCACAGCTGGCTCACGACACTTCACCCTCCCACCCATGGCATCCCAATGCCATGTGTCAGCACAACAAAAGGAGGTGGCCAAACAGGTGTGGGTGGGGTCCAAACCCATGGAAGGCGAACTAGATCACATACGTTGGTGTCTATTACCCTTCAGGGACCACCTACACCCCACAAAGGAGACCCACACTGCCATAGAAACATGACACATGCAGATGCACATTCACAGAACAGAACCACACCCTGGGTCATGCAAATAGCAGTCACACACCCACGTTGGCTCTGCGTACGACGGCCCAGGCCACTCCCCTTATGAATTGAGTGGGTGATGACAAAGATACATGTCCAACCTCTAACCCTCTGCCTACAGTGACATGTTTGCGTCCTCTGTACACAGCACAATGCAATGTCGTAGGGCCCAGGGCCCTCATGCATACAACAAGACCACAGGGAGACACTGGCTACGGGCGCCCGGCCCTTTTATTGGCAGGGCCACATGTACAGTGATGCCTGTGCTGGATGTGTGTGGGGTGAGTGTAAGCCAGCACGCAAGGAATAGTGGACACCAGTGCAACGGAAACTGAAAACACCTGCATAACAGAGTAAACTGCTGAGCAACATGGAGGGAGCCAGAGAAAGTCCAGAGGACACCCAACATGCAAACAGAAGTGTCCGTGAGTTGCAGTGCACTGTGGTTGGGGCACTAGAGATGAGCGCGCTCATGTGAAGAAAATGTCTCGGATTGTGTCCCTTCGAGATATTTCTGATGCAGATGCAGTGGGGTTTGTTAGACCTGCATCATCTTCCTCATCAAAGTCCCAGGTCTCCCACACTGCTTGAGATGGCATTGCTGCGCAACCTCTCCACAGCACAAAACTCATTCAGTAACGGACGATGACTTGCGGTGCACTGAGTTAGTGGCACCTGGAGTGCTGAGCAGGGTATCAGACCGATGATGGCATCCACGACAGGTGTGAGCAACTCTGTAAGTCTGTCAGGACCACCGTTTTGACTCTGACAGATGGCGGTTGGAGGTGGTCCATGCGGTGGTGGCGTGTGCCTACTGCGGTGATGCGATGTCCGGGCTGGTCAGGACTCGATTTGATGTGTGAGCCCTGGTGGGCCGCAGTTGAGTCCAGAGGCAGCGGACAGCGCAGGGCCACAGACACATGGCGTTGATGACCCCAAGGCCATCGCCTCAGAGGCCATCCAATATCTCAGAAGAAGGGGCCCCGGACCTGACCAGCACAGTGTTTGTGGCCCCGGAAGCACAGCGGCCAGCACAGGCACCCTGCCATGGGACGGTGACTTGCGGTGCACTGAGGTAGGGCTTGGCGCAGTGAGCGGGTCCTCATCGATGTCAAATGTGATTGTGGCTGTAGGCTTGAGGGGACAGAAGAAGGTGTCCTTTAGGGCATGATGTGGAAGGTCTGATGTTATCCGGAAGCAGCAAATGGTGAAGTGGAAAGCAACTGCCTTGTTTTCACCACCAATTCTGTAACAGCTACATGAGGATGAAAACTACCCCCTAGTCCATAGGCACAGAAGCCACCAATGTACGACAAGAGAATGTCCATGAATGTCGGGGAACAGACTTAGTGGCACCGGGGATGAGAGGGGATGCAGTCTGCGATGATGCCTGTACACTGATATGAACTCCGCCATCGCTAAATCAAGACTCTGTGACCTACTGGACCGCAGTGTAGGCCGGAGGCAGCGGTCAGCAGTGGCCCACAGCCACGTTTCGTTGGCTCGCGATGCACAGAGTTAGTGACACCAGGGCAGTTGTCGGTAGTGTTCGATCACCTCCGTAACGATGATTTTATTCCCTCTGGACTGCAACGCATCATCCTCTTACGCCTCTCCTTGCATGCAATGATATGTATTCTGCCTTTGAATAATCGATGTTCAGTTCCAATTCTGTGACGTACTCATGCTCAGCATAGGCCGAGGGCAGTAGTCCCGGTAGGCCCACAGACACGTGTGGTTGTAAATCTATGCACAGACTTGGTGGCACCACATCGAAGGGAGTATAGTGACATAAACTCTGCCTTAAATAATGTTCACTGCCATCATGTGATCAAGACTCAGTTCCAAATGTGTGACCTACTTGACCGTAGTGTAGGCCGGGTAGAGAAGTAGAGTACGTCAATGAGAAAGGAGTTAGCGGGCCTGTGTCGTGGAGGCCATGATTGTCTGAGAGGCTGCCAGAGTCATGGCCCTTGGGCTTGGAGCTTGCACCAGCACGCTGGGAGCCCTCCTTGCAACACGCCGGTGTCGGCAGGTGATCAGTGTGGCCTGGCTGCGCAGGTGCGGTCCTGATGGGTTCATGGTCCAGCAGGCCGGGGTACGGCAGGCGCACAGGATCCCAGGCAACTCCGCTCAGGAGGACGGCATTGGCCTTGTGGCGGGGTAAGAGGCTCTGCCCTGGCAGATACGTTGGGCATTCCTGAAGAGGACCACGCCCAGGGCTTTGTGCTTTTTATTCACACCCCTACGCTGGCCTGGATTACGCTGGGACATCCCACTCCGCTCACGCTTATGGGGGGGACGTAACAGGCAACATTTCCACGTACTCCCCCACTGGCTGGGGTGACATAGTTGCATCCACTGTCCACTACACTCCATACACCAGCGGTGTATGTTGCCATGGATATGGGTGTGTTCTGCATACTGCGGTCTGTCGCGAACATCGCCGCCACTCTTGGCAATCAATCAATCAATCAGTTACATTTATAAAGCGCGCTACTCACCCGTAAGGGTCTCAAGGCGCTGGGGGGGAGGGGGGGGTCAGTGCTCGTAGAGCCAGGTCTTGAGCTGCCTTCTGAAGGAGAGGTGGTCCTGTATGGCGCGAAGGTGGCTGGGAAGGGAGTTCCAGGTGTTCGCTGCCAGAAAAGAGAAAGATCTTCCTCCGACGGTTGCTTTGCGGATGCGGGGTACGGCTGCCAGGGCTTGTCCGGTCGAGCGTAGGGTGCGCGGAGGAGTGTAGAAGGAGACGCGGTGGTTGATGAGTTTTGGTCCGAGGTTGTGCAGGGCTTTGTGTGCGTGGGTGAGGAGACTGAAGGTGATCCTCTTGTTGACTGGGAGCCAGTGAAGTTTCTTCAGGTGTCCGGAGATGTGGTGGTGGCGGGGTATGTTCAAGATGAGTCGTGCGGCAGCGTTCTGGATTCGTTGTAGTTTCCTCTGCAGCTTGATGGTGATGCCGGCGTACAGAGTGTTCCCATAGTCCAAGCGACTGGTGATGAGGGCGTGGGTGACGGTCTTCCTGGTGTCGGTGGGGATCCAGCGGAAGATCTTGCGGAGCATGCGGAGGGTGTTGAAGCATGCCGAGGTCACCGAGTTGACCTGTCTGGTCATGGAGAGGGATGAGTCCAGGATGAAGCCGAGGTTGCGTGCGTGGTCGGTGGGTTGGGAGTGCTGCCCAGGGCAGGAGGCCACCAGGAGTCGTCCCAGGCGGAGGGTGTAGGGACGAGTATGAGGACCTCCGTCTTCTCTGTGTTCAGTTTAAGCCGGCTGTCTGTCATCCAGTTCGCTACTTCCTTCATACCTTCATGTAGTCTGGTTCTAGCTGAGGTGAGGTTGTTGGTGAGGGATAAGATGAGCTGGGTGTCGTCAGCGTAGGATATGAGGTCGAGTCCGTGTTTTCGTGCGATGTTCGCCAGGGGGGTCATGTAGATGTTGAAGAGGGTGGGGCTGAGGGAGGATCCTTGGGGGACGCCGCAGATGATCTCTGTGGCTGTGGATCTGAAGGGGGGGAGGCGGACTCTCTGGGTTCTTCCGGAGAGGAAGGAGATGATCCATTCCAGGGCCTTGCCTCTGATGCCGGCGTTGCTGAGGCGACGTATCAGGGTATGGTGGCATACCGTGTCGAAGGCTGCAGAGAGGTCCAGGAGTATGAGGGCCACGGTTTCTCCTTTGTCGGTCAGGGATCTGATGTCGTCCGTGGCTGCGATGAGGGCGGTCTCGGTGCTGTGGTTAGCTCTGAAGCCGAACTGTGAGGGGTCGAGTGAGTCGTTGATTTCCAGGGCGGTGGTGAGTTGAGCGTTGACGATTTTCTCAATCACTTTGGCGGGGAACGGTAGGAGCGAGATGGGCCGGAAGTTTTTGAGTTCGGTGGGGTCTGCTGTTGGTTTCTTTAGGAGGGCGTTGAGTTCGGCGTGTTTCCATTTCTCCGGGAAGGTGGCGGTGGTGAAAGACGCGTTGATGATGTCTCGGAGGTGGGGTGCGATGATGTTGTCGGCTTTGTTGAAGATGTGGTGCGGGCAGGGGTCGGATGGTGATCCTGAGTGGATGGAGTTCATGATTCGGGTGGTTTCCTCGGTGGTGGTTGGGTTCCAGGTGAGGATGGTCGTGTTGTCGGTGGCGGGTTCCAGTGGTGGGTTCGTGTTGGTTGTGGTGAAGCTGTTGTAGATGTCGGTGATCTTGTGGTTGAAGAAGGCTGCGAGGGAGTCGCAGAGGTCCTGTGAGGGAGGGATGGAGTTGTTTTCTGCGTCGGGGTTGGAGAGTTCTTTGACGATGCCAAATAGTTCCTTGCTGTTGTGGGCGTTGTTGTCTAGTCTGTTCTGGAAGGATGATTTTCGTGCGGCGCTGAGGCGTTGGTGTTCTTGAGAGCAGACATGTTCTCCTCGGTCTGGTTGAGGCGCCAAGTCTTTTCGAGGGTGCGGCATTCTTTTTTGGAGTCCTTGAGGTCGGGGGTGAACCAGGAGTTTTTCTTGTGGTTGTTGGTGTTTGCTTGGGTCTTCAGGGGGGCCAGGAGGTTGGCGCAGTCGGAGATCCAGCTCGTGAGGTTGTTGGTGGCTTTGTTGGGGTCTGTGGTGCTGGTGGGTTGCTTCTGAGAGAGGGTTGATGTGAGTTGTTCCGTGGTGATTCGATTCCACTGTCTTCTTGGTAGTTGCTGGGTGTGGTGGTGCACGGTGGTCTTCTTGAAGCTGAAGTGGACACAGCTGTGGTCCGACCAGGCGAGTTCGGTGGTGTGGCTGAAAGAGATGTGTTTGCTGGAGGAGAAGATGGGGTCGAGCGTGTGTCCGGCGTAGTGGGTGGGGGTGTTGACTAGCTGTTTCAGTCCCAGGTTGGCGAGGTTGTCCAGTAAGGCTGTGGTGTTGTTGTCGGTGTGGTTCTCCAGGTGGAAGTTGAGGTCCCCTAGGAGGATGTAGTCGGTGGACGGGAGTGCGTGTGGGCTGACGAAGTCTGCGATGTCTTCGCTGAACTTAGTGCGTGGTCCTGGTGGTCTGTACATGAGGGTGCCTCTGAGGGTGGTCTTGGGGTCGCTGTGGATCGTGAAGTGGAGGTGTTCGGCGTCGGGGAGTGAGTTGTTGACGTGGGTCAAGATGCGGATGGAGCTTTTGTGTGCGATGGCGATGCCTCCTCCGGTGCGGTTGGTGCGGTCTTTCCGGATGATTTTGTAGCCGTCGGGGATGGCTATGGCGATGTCGGGTGTCGAGGAGGGGTTCATCCAGGTCTCGGTGAGGAAGGCGATGTCCGGGTTTGTTGAGTCGATGAGGTTCCATAGTTCGATGGCATGCCTGTGGACGGATCGGGTGTTGATCAGGATGCAGCCGAGGTTGTTTCCGGGGGAGTCGTTCTTGTCGGGTGCGATGTGTGTTCGTTGGCAGGTAAAGCGGCAGTTGCGGCAGGTGAAGGATCCGTGGGTCCACTTCGGGGTAGCGCGGTAGCAGCCGGGCGTGCGGCTGGGGTTGAGGGCGGTGAGGGTGGTGGTGTCGTAGGTCAAGCGGGGCTGGCGGATGGGGTGGGGGTTGTGGGGACCAGGGGGACGGGTGCTGGGCGCGGTCCAGGCGCGGACGGGCGCAGGCGGGCTTGCCTTAGGCGCGCCTTCGGCGCTCCAGCGGCGCGCCCGCTGCGCGGCCTCGCAGCGGCCGCCATATATGGGGTAGCCGGGGAGGGGGGGTCAGCTGGGAGGCGGGAGGCGGGAGGGTAGGTGGGCCAATGGGATTACGCTTGAGGAGCGCAAAAACGACAGGAAAAGCGGGAGGCGGGCGGCGGGAAAAACGAGGAAAAAACGGCTTTGGGAAGGTGGCGAGAAAACAGGGGAAGAAGCGATGCGGACGACGAGAAAGGCGGGAAAAGGACGAGAAAAAAAGGCGGAGAAAAACAAGCACAACGAGCAGGGGCACCGGGCGCACAGGGAGGGGCCACGCACTCGGGGATACAGAAAAAAGGTGGAATTACATTCAACCAGGCAGTCTCTGAGGCAGGCACTCGAGGGTACAAAATAGAAGGAGGGAACCGGGCACTCTGGGGCCACGCACTCGGGGAACAAGGAGAGAAGTGGGAGCGGCAGTCACGGGGGCACACAGGCAGAACTAGGCAACACTGAGGCAGGCAAGCACTGGTGTCGCTGCGGAGGCGGGGGAGCGGCCTACCCTAAGGGCAAGGGTCGCTACCTCTGCCTCGCAGCGGCCGCCATATATGGGGTAGCCGGGGAGGGGGGGTCAACTGGGAGGCGGGAGGCGGTAGGGTAGGTGGGCCAATGGGATTACGCTTGAGGAGCGCAAAAACGGCGGGAAAAGCGGGAGGCGGGCGGCGGGAAAAACGAGGAAAAAACAGCTTTGGGAAGGTGGCGAGAAAACAGGGGAAGAAGCGATGCGGACGACGAGAAAGGCGGGAAAAGGACGCGAAAAAAAGGCGGAGAAAAACAAGCACAACGAGCAGGGGCACCGGGCGCACGGAGGGGGGCACGCACTCAGGGATACAGAAAAAAGGTGGAATTACATTCAACCAGGCAGTCTCAGAGGCAGGCCCTCGAGGGTACAAAATAGAAGGAGGGAACCGGGCACTCTGGGGCCACGCACTCGGGGAACAAGGAGAGAAGTGGGAGCGGCAGTCACGGGGGCACACAGGCAGAACTAGGCAACACTGAGGCAGGCAAGCACTGGTGGCGCTGCGGAGGCGGGGGAGCGGCCTACCCTAACATTCATGGTTCTCCAGTCTCCTTTACACATGCCTGGTTCCCACCTCTCCCCACATTCTGCTATTGTGTGGCTGAAGTGCCATGCCGTTGATGGCTCATGCTCACGGCTTGCCCAGGTTAACATTGTAAGTTGTTCTGTCGTGTCTGGTGGGTGGGCATGTTGTTTTGCATGTTGCATGTGATTTTGTAACGTGTGTATTGTGTTGTGAGTTGCATGGCTGTGGAGTTGAGGTGTGTGGGGTATTCATTTGGAACTTGCCAAGGGGCTGTGCATTTCCCATTGTGCCATCCTGGTAGCGCTGGTTGATGATTGACTGTCGGAGGATGAAGGAATCATGCACACTGGCTGGGGAGTTGGCGACAAGTCCCTGGTGGTCCACTATTGCCTGCACATTGATGGAATGCGTGTGCTTTCTGTTATGGTAATTGTGTGCCGTGTCACCAGGGGGCACAAGTCAGACATTACCCATTACCGGGGTTCAGCCCATATGTGGGCAGTCTTGGCAATAGGTGCATGGTACTAAAAGCATTCACCTGTAGATCGCCAAACACAGAGTCGTAATCCTCGGGATAAAGATCATACTGTGAATGGGGGACCTGGAGAAAGGGATCTACATCAGACTCTGCCTGGAAGAGCAAAAAAGGGGTGAGTGCGCACCCCAAATCCTTCATTACTCCCACCTTGAAGCAGGCTGTCGGACTGCCACAGTCCGCTGGAGGAACAGGCAACTTGTAACATGCACGGTGGTGCAGCTCTCGTGTACCCTCCTATGATGGCTGCCATTAGCCAATCGCGAACCTGGTAGTCAGCAGTCTGCTGGCAATCTCGCGGTCCAGTGGCGGTCTTCGTAAAGACAATCCGAGTAACTCGTAATACAGTGCTCGATCCGCCATGCTCTCCACGCTTTGACTGCCACCTCTGATACAGTGGTCCATGGGACCACCAACCTCGTATTAAGGCCCTAAGTGTTTTTCATGGAAACTCATTGAAGTCTATGGGGAATCAAACCGAGTTTAACAATCCTCAATAATACACAAGAGTAACATTGTGCGTGTGTCATCAAAAGGTATGCTCCATTCTATACAAAATGGCCCCCAATGACAAATAGCATTTAGCTCTTCTGTTACAAAGGGCTGGCACTCCAGAAACAGACAGGGAGGCTTTCAGGGTCTGTACAGAGTTTTAAGTTCCACTGCCTCATCACATGCACTTATCTACATGAAAGTGGTGAGTGTTAGACTTAGAACGCACCATCCTAGAAGAAAAATGGCTGTTTGTTGAGAACAGGGTGGCACAGACCTTTGTTTTCTCACATTAAAAGAAAACACCTACAGAGTTTTGATGTTTTGGTAAATTATACCCTAGCAAGGCTGAAGACCATTTGCAGAGGCACTGACGCTTGCTAAAGTGACTGTGGCCAGAGGGACACTTCTGAACGTATGTGGTGGTTTTGCACAAAAGTGGTGGATTTCTTTAAAGAAGTCTTATCAAGTACGGGGAATGTGATAGGGCTGTTCCACCCTCCAGATACGTGCTGTTGGCTGCATGGGTGACACAGGGTCTACTCTCTAACCTCTTCACAAAAATAAATTAATTACCCACATACTACTCAGAGCCAGACAAGCGATTTCTCAGCTATGGGGGTCCAGGATTTGGAACAGACATGTGACAGAATAACAGACTACCTTGGTTGGGGTCAGAGTCCATAAATTTGACAAAGTGTGGACCTTCTTTCAGACATATGTTAATTGTGAATATGACGGATATGGGGCGGGTGGCTTCCAGTCTATTATTTATTCTAAAATCTGGGCTATTTTGATTGACAGCACTTTAGTACAACATAGCATGTTATTCCACTAGACATAATGCCTATAATGCAATGTTGTATCTTCAAATTATCATTTTTTGTTATGTATCTTTCGTATGTGTCCTTGTAACCCATGAAGTGATTGAGATGCAGTATTTTACATATACTTTTGGTTATGCCTTTCAACATGTATATAGATATGCATGTGCAAATTTTGACTCTGTACCTCATATATGTAAAATCTAAAAACAAAATCCCAATTTTATCAATTTTTCACACAGTGCAACACAGAAAGCCTCCTTGCTGCACTGCGTGAAAGGGCAGGAATGCACCATATTTACCATTAAACAGCACATTCCACAGCACTGGAGCAATTTTGGCTGCCTAGCGCCAACACAGGCCCATTTGTTTCATGGTGCAAGGGTGCCTGCGGTGTAGGTATTATTTTTTTTGTGCAGAAAGGGATACCTTCCTGTACAAAAACAATCCTGAGAGGCGTTTCCCTCCTTCTACATGTGCTGCAGAATGCAGCTAATGTAGAAAGAGGACAAAAGAGGAGAAATAAAGATATTCCTCCTTGTTATGCCTCAGCTGGGGAGGAGTAGAATTTTGAACCATTCCCATGTCTACCTTAATGGTAAATCTGGGAATGCGCCAAAATCCATGGATGCATGCACGGGAACACCCACACTCCACCCATGGAACACCTCTCTGGGGCAGAGTAACGCAAGGCATCAATTTGCGCTGTCTTGCATTACTCCAGATTTGTCAAGCCATGCAAGGCCATGCAGGGTGGCCTTGTGTGGCTTGATAAATCTCACTTACGGTTTACAACACCCTTGCGCCCCTTGCATGGCACAAGGGTGATGCAAAACCTTGGTAAATCTAGCACAAATCCTTCTAGATTTTCTTATTACTGCTGAGATCAAGAGGACAGGCAGCAACTTGAACGTGGTTAGTTGTTTATGTATTTGTTATTTGTGATTGCTGAACTGCTGGGTGCTGGTAAGAAGCTTCTGCAATGGGCTAAGACAAAAGGTGGAAAAGCAAATGGAGGGATGTGGTTCGAGAAACTGTGGGTGGGGCTCAGTTGCATTTCTTCTCATTAATGGCAGTTAAATTCCAGTTTCAATATTCCTGGCTAATTTAGTATAGCGTTATTCGGTCCCTTTGCATCAATAGCTGTTTTTTTTTCTTAGTGATGGTCGGATTAGTTCTTAAGAAAGCCAGAACCTTTGAAGCTGCCTCATTTGGACATTGACATTGTTGCTTCAACTCAGATTGCAAGGCACAACAACATTGTTTTAAGTTGTGTTTTGAACCTATAGCGGCTCTAATGTTGTCTCAGTGACAATCTCAGAGCACCATGTAGTCAGAGAATAGCATAGTTTTAAAGTTGTGTTTTGAATGTATTGCTGCACTGTTGTTATCCCAGAGCCAGACTTAGTGCATCATATTTTCAGAGTTTTGCTTCCACATGATTTCTTATTGAACTTTATTGGGATGAACGTGTTGTCTGTCACAGATGTTAAGTGTTCTGTTAGTAGCTAATGGCAAAAATACTTGCCCATGCATTTGGCCCTGTAAGACAATTATTTGTTGCTAGTCAAATGGAGCATTTTATTAGATGGCTTTGCTCCACTGGCATGTCAACACAAAAAGGAGGGCCAGGGGAGATTTAGAGACCTGCAGGTGTTAATTCCTGTTAGACCTGGCTTGTCCAGTGGGTTTATCCCCAGACTTTTTGCTTTTTGGCCTTCTGTTTCTGACCTGTTTTTGTTGGTTTTTATGACTCTGTGGACTTTACCACTGCTGGTCAGTGCTAAAGTGCATATGCTGTACCTGTGAATTATAATGATGGATTGGTATTTCCATGATTGGTTATTTGATTCACTGCTAAGTCCCTAGTACACTGCACTGTGTGTGCCCAGGACCTGTAAATCAAATGCTGCTAGTGGACTTGCAGCACTGATTGTGTCACCTACATAAGCAGCCTTGCAAAAGGTTCTCAGACATGCCATTACCGTGTCTGTGTGCAGTTCAGTAACACCATGTCACCCTGGCAAGTGCACCCCCATGCCATGCCCTAACCTTCCCTTTTCCTACATGTGATTCAGCCTTAAGGTAGGCCCAAGGTATTCCTGTGGCCAGGGTGCAGTGTCTATGAAAGGTAGGACATGCCCTTGATGAAATAGAAAAATTGTTTAGGCTTATATGATGTATTGTATAAGTTAGCATTCGCTACACCATTTTCTGCTCATACGCCATTTTAGGTTGTTCGAAACTAATCTTGTGTAATTCTGAGGAACATTCCCCGTTAGGTTTTGTTTCTCCAGATAGGTTTTGTTTTAGCAATGAGCACATTGTTCATGTCAGCACATAGCTTTCCCACCAGATAGAGGCCCTCTCCCACTTGTCTGGTGGCAGGCTCCGAATGGAACAACTTTGAGTTGTGCAACTGTGAGTTCTGATTTGCCTTCCTTGTGTTTCACTAACTAACTGTACCTGCTTGGAAAATTCCATTGTGGGTGTGCCTTTTGCTTGACTATGAAACGTACATAATGTATTCTTAGGCTTGTTGATTTCAGTCCTCTCTATAGCACTCCTTGTGACTGGGCAGATGGGGCTCCACTCTGAGTGTATTTGAATAAACAATTATTGGTTTGTATTCCCTACTGTATGACCGACAGAGGTGGTCCTGGTGACCCGGGTGGCCAGAATCGGGTCACCTCCTTCACTTGACGCTCGAACAGGGACTCCTTTGGGTTATGCCCCATCCCTTATCAATAATCGGAGGGGAGGATGGGAGCACCATCATGTGGGACTGAAGGCTCAGGGATCCCTGCACGAAGAGCTTGATACTCGCAGATGCTGCCTCTGTCCCACCGGAGGTGCCCCGTCTATTGGTTATCCCAACTGGAGTCCTGAACAAAGAAACCCTTGGATCTGACCGTTTGGTCTGAAGAGGCGGCAGTGGAGAACCAGTTTGTTTGCATTGCTGATATCAGGTGGGTTTGTTTTTGATTCCTTGTGGATATGGTACCGTTTGGGTTTGAGTTTGGTAGAGTCTGAAGATTGTTTTGATGAAAAATATGTGCAAATATTTTGCCAGGTAGAATTGGTGATTTTGTTTCCTTTTTCCAAGATACCTGGTTTTAGTAGGATTTTGAGTTTGTGTTGTTGATTTTGTTCTGCAGATGCTTCATTGGAAGAGGCTCAGCCTGCGGCTCCGGAATGCACTCCTAATTATGATATGTATGTGAAACACGGTCTTGGCCATATTATGTTTAGTACATTATGGCACAAATATACGAGGGACAACGCCGAATTGCAGTGGCCTTTAACGGGCACTTTTGATGAACAGAAAATTGGGTTTTTGCAGGAACAGTTGTTTAAGAGAATAAGTAGGCAGTCCATGTTTGACTCTATCAGGACTTTGCAGAAGGAAGCCAAGCAGAGGTGGTTAGAGATGGAGAGGGATGCACAGAAAGGGAGAATGCCGACATTAACGCAGAAAGCTGTGGCATATGACAGAGAAAAACAGGAGACAGGAATCGAATGTGAAGATAGGCGGTTACGGTTGCATATTGACAAGTCTTATTTGGCTAAAGAAGAGAATGATACTTTTAAAGTGTACCCCTACTGCTTCAACACCTGTGCCTGATACTCATTTTCCGCCGGTGCAACCACCGGCTACAGTTCTACCTATTGGGTCTATTGTCTCTCCTTCTACAGTCCTTCATCCCCAGTTATCTTTCGACACTGCTACACCGGCATGAGGGTTTGGGGACAGAGATTGAGTAAAATTCAGGGGATGATTGGATCAGTTGGTGCGTTCCGGGGAGGAAGAGGATGAGAAACAGGTAGTAGCTGAACAGGCTGCACAGTGGGCTCGTGAAGAGATTTATAGTGTAGAAGATATTTGGGGGGGGTTATGCGATATTTTGAACCCTTTATACAGCAGCATGCCCTTAAGTATATGTCCGCTACTCTGATTAATCTTTGGCAAACACATATCAGGACAGACGCACCTCAAATCTTATTTGATATTAAACATCGGGTATACGTTACTAATTTGGAGCCAGGCCAAGTGTTTGGGAATGTCACAATTTTAGTTGCCTTTAGGGGTAGACTGCATGAGATTAGCCCTGCCCGGACTACCCAACCCCCCTATGCGAGAGGTTCACCCCATTTATGATCCAGAGATACCTGAGATAACAGACCAGCGTGGTAATGTTACAAGACCAGCACTGGCGGCTCATTTCCAGGAGCAATGGGACTATACTCTGTGGAAAAGAAGTGAGGTTTTGGCCCTTATGGCTCATTTACCTGACCCTAGGAGAAACCCTACAACTTATTATAAAGAGTTGACAGAGGCTGCCTCTTCTACTCTTGCTGATATTGAAATGTTCTTTGGTCTTCTGGTTCCGGTTGATGTTTGGAGACAAGTTCACACTCAAGACCATGTTGCGGAATTTGGTGGTACATGGGATGTAACAAAAGGTTGGGATCAGGAGAGGGAGCCAGGTGATAAACCTCGAGCTGAGATACTTGCTTTGCCAGGGCATATTGTTACATATATGTATTCATTTATTCCGCCTAAGAAGGTAGACTGGGGCAAATTGACAGCTTGTCGACAGAAGAAGGATGAGAATGTGTCTGATTTCTATACTCGGTTTGAAGACACGTTTTTGGACTATAGTGGGCAGAATATGTCTATTGAGGGAGGAGTTCGACTGTTTGTTGACAGATTTGTGTCTGGTCTTCTTCCTGAAATAATGAATCATTTTCAGGCAGCTTGGTCTATCTAAGTCTTCTCCTTCTGTTATTTTGAACATCAAGATAAGGAGGAAAAGGATAGAATAGATAGGAAACAAAAGGATTTAGTGGCTCTCGCTCTTAGTGGCTCTCGCTCTTTTAAAAAAACGAGTTTTCAACCTGAATGTTTTCGGTGTGGAAACCTTGGTCATTTGGCAAATGACAATAAGTGTCTGTAATGATAGTCAGGATCCGCTTAGATGAAAGATGATAGTTTATTAAGTGGTACAGCGAGATCCATAAGGCAGCACCAACCGTCTACTCCTGGCCTCTTCTTCCACTTGGAATGAGTGATGCATCATACCATGCATCACACCATTCCATGACATAGAGAAGATTCCACATTACATCAACAATTCCACCAGTACCAATCATAACAGTGTCCTGCGCTGAAAAGTACATGCACTAATTGTAAAAAGGTTGGTTATTTCACTGCAGCTTGCCGAACAAAGAAAACCAAAGCGAAAGTGAATTTGGTTTCTCAAAGTAGTTGTATGGAGGATGATTCTGATTCAGATTTTGACTGTGGCCAGATAGTTTTCACAGATTTCTAATAATGGTAAGAAAGGTCAGTTTGGTGAGGTGATGGTTGAAGGTAAGGGGACTTGTATGCAGTTTGATTCAGGAGCTAAAATATCCATTGTTTCAAGACAGTTTTATTCTCATTGCTTAAGAGACAAAATTTTCAGAGCGGACATTGACCCCTTCACCTATGGTGGTGAACCTATTAAACTTATAGGTTATTTTCAAGTTTTGATAGAATATAAAGGGAGGTACATCTCTGGTAAGGTTTATGTCTCTCACAAAGGCGATAGCATATTGAGTTGGTATCACCAGAAGGATCTTGGGATTATGTTGGATCCCAATAGCAATCCTCCCATTTTACTAAAAGAAAATTTTAATGTAAATAAAATTAACACCAATGATGGTGATGATGTTCACACCTCTAATCTCAAGGCATCTTTTCCCAGCGTGTTCAGCAGCGAACTGGGTTGTCTTATTATGATTATGCACATAAAATCAAGTTAGTTTCAGGCGCGGTACCAGTCTCAAGCAAAGTTCGTGGTGTTCCTTTTTCTGTGAGGGAAGAAATGAAAAACCAGTTCGAAAAATTGAAGTCTGAAGGTATTCTTGAAGAGGTTGAAGGGACCCAATGTTTGGCGCCAGTGGTCGCCGCACACAAATCTGATGGAAGTTAGCATTTATGCATAGATTTGAGAGCTTTAAATAGACAAGTCATTGTTGATAGGTACCCACTTCCTAAGTTTTCGGACATGCTCATGTTGTTGAAGGATGCAAAGGTATTTTCAATTGTGGACCTCAAATCTGCCTATCATCGGATTAAATTAGATGTTGACTCAAAAGACTACACCGCCTTTATCAGATTCATCAGGTTGCCGTTTTGCTTAGTATCGGCGGTGTCAGTTTTCCAAAGAGCGTTAGAAAAGGTGTTGCAAGGTCAACCTGGTGTTAAAATTTATCAGGATGATGTTTTAATTTTTGGGAGAGACGACAAGGAACATGATTGAAGATTAAGACAAGTGTTGGAGAGGTTTAGTCAACATAACCTCACTGTCAGGTTGGACAAATGCAAGTTCAGGAGATTTCCATAAACTTGGACACACCATTTCTCAGAATGGTGGAGAACCCAAACAAGAGTTGATTGAAGCCATACAAAACTTGGTCGCCCCAACTAATACTGAAGAGTTAATGAAATTCCTTGGTATGACTGAGTACTACATTAAATTTGTACAAGGGTTTGCTGAGAAAAGTGTTAACAAGCGGACTTGGTTGTGCAAAGGAGTTGACTTAAAGTGGACATTACAATGTGAAGAAGAATTCAATAACTTAAAGGCGCATTTAAAGAAAACTCTTAAACTGAGGAGTTTTGATCCCTCCTTGAACTCTGTGTTAATCACTGATGCAAGTATGAAAGGGCTTGGAGCTGTTTTACAACAAGAAAAAGGTGATGTGTTCAATGTCATTTTATTTCTCTCTAGAAGTTTAAAAAGGGCAGAGCTTAGCTACTCTGTAATTGAGAGAGAAGCAGTGGCAGTACACTGGGCCACAAAGAACTTAAAACATTTACTTTGGGGCACCAAGTTTTGTGTGAGAACGGATCACAAACCCTTATGTGAAGTTTTTAGCAAAAAGGGTATTGATGCTATTTCTAGTAGAATTTCTAAATGGGTTGTGGCTCTTCAAGCTTATGATTTTAATGTTGAGTATTTGCCCGGTGCACGTAACTGTATTGCAGATACTCTCTCAAGGCTTGCACACTCCAAAGAGGATGATGTGAACTATGAGGATAAAGAGTTGAATGAATGGGTGTGTAGCATAGAACATGATGGAATAAAAGAGGACAAGTGGAGAGAGGAGTGCAAGTCTGATGAGGATCTTAAAGAACTGTGGGGCATATTAATAAGGTGGCGATTTGAAATTATCGCCGCTTTTGCGTCAGTTTTCGGGCGAAAAGCAGTGATAATTTCATCGCCTTATCAGCAAAGACACGCTATTGTGTGTCTTTCTGACTTAGCGCCTGTTTCCAGCACGCCTAACTTTGCATCGCCAATGAGATGCAAAGTAGGCGTGGCTGTGAAACAAACCAGGGAAAATAGCGCGAAGGGAGCTTTGCGATATTAACAAGGAAGGGTAGCCATCTTTAAAATCGCGTTAAGTATGCCCTAACGCAGGAATTTAACGTCTGACTAATGGGGGGTGTATTGTGTGACTAAGACCACAGGCCCTATCATCTAGGATATCGCCATTTTCCACCATGGAAAACGGCAATATCCACACTAGCTCTGGAATTTTTATCGCCTCGGCGATGCGCGTTGTTAATAACGCGCTAACCGGGCGATAAATTCCAGAGATAGCCGGAGATAAATATGCAAGCGCTAAGCGCGCTTTGCGATATTTATCACCGGCCCTTGTTAATATGCCCCTGTGTTCCTTAATCAAAAAAGGGTGGAGTAAAAGAGTTGATGGGAACTTGGAAAAGTATTGGAATGTTAGAAATAATTGTCTGAGGTTGATGGTCTCATCTTCAGAGATTATTTCCTCCTTTGGTGTTCCGAGGGGAGTTGATAGAACTGGCTCTCCGAGGTCACCAGGGCATGACTAAAACCAAAGAAAGACTGAGACTTAATTACTGGTGGCCAGGAATCGATCTTCAAGTTGAGCGATCAATTAGAGAATGTATACCATGTACCCTAAGTGAAAAACGTCTCAAACCTAGAGTTCAACCCATGGCCATCAGGGAGCGACCTAAAGGCCCGTGGCAAGAATAAGCTCTAGACATTTTGGGTCCGGTTATGGGTGATGGATTTGAGACATATGTTTTTGTTCTTATCGACATGTACCCAAGGTGGCCAGAAATCAAATTTACAAAATGCATTGACTCTAAACATGTTATTTCTTTAAAGAGATTTTTGCGCGGGAAGGCCTTCCTGGGTTTTTATTGACTGATAATGGGGTACAATTTGTGTCAGCTGAAATGGAGGAGTTTTTACAGCAGTGTTCCATCAGGCACAAACGATGTTCACTTTATCATCCGGAAACGAATGGTATGGTGGAACACTTTATTCGTATACTTAAAGAAACCATTTCCATGTCATAACAAAATGGGCTGGATTGGAAAAAAGAAGCAAACAAAAAGGTTGAAGTTTATAGGTTCACTGGACGCACACCTTTTGATCTCCTTAAAGGGAGACATCCTAGCACTCTTGTGGCACCTTTTTGGGTCAATGATATTGAGTCTCAGAGGGAAAATGTGCCTTCAGAAAATCTGTGGAAGTACAAAGAAAAAGTTGTTGCACGCAAACAAAGGTATGATGTCAGGAAAGCCGTCAAAACCACTGTTGTTAATGTTGGTGATCTAGTCATGATCAAGGCTCCTGTGGGGCGAAAGGCCTCTGGGTTATTTCAAAAACCTCATAAGGTTGTCAAAGTGTTAACTAATGCAATTAAGACTGAAGATTCTTGCATCTGGAATCTTAATAGCGTTGTTGTCATCAAAAACAATTCCTTATTGAGGAATGGTTCTGTGATCAATCCATCAGATGATGCCTCTGGTTCTTCCAATCTCCCTACCACCCACCAGAGGGAGAGAAGCGCCAGAACCAGAATAAGACCTTCAAGATTCAAGGAATTTGTAATGAACAATTAATGTTTTGGTTTTCATATCACTTATTTTTATTTTTTATTTTTTTTCTCTTCTCTTTCTCTGTTTATTATGGAGGGAAGGTGTGTAACATAGTACTCAATTCATGTACTCATTTGTTCCTATATTTCCCTGTACATATTCCATGCTTGCTTGTATTCCTTTGATTAGCACCATGGAGATGGAATCTTAGATGCTTGAGATGAGTCAGTTGCACCTGACTCCAGCTGGTTGATGGAAGGGACTTTTCATTCTTTGGATTAAACTTACTTCTTATCTACAATGGCTTCTTCAATGATTTAATTACTTAATTTTACCGTGTTGTTGCAGCAATAGTAGGGGATGAGGTGGTCTTTCGAGGCAGCTTCCACGTACCAGTCGGCAGCCATCAATGACACCTTTTGGCTGGACCAGTGTGCGAATTGTAAGGAGAAGGACCATTGGCACAGCAAGTGTCCTGTACTTTTGGAAAAGGTTTCTTCCCCCAGGGGACGGGGTTCTTGTGGTAGAGGGCGTGGTGCAGGCAGACAGCCAGACAATACAGCTTCTGTGGGTTGATAATTATTTTGACAATTCCAAGGATGGCCAGTATTATCACGATGATTATGATTTTGATGATGTGACTGGGCTGTCTCACAGCTAGGCCAGCCAGGGACAGGGTACAGGGCCAGTACATATACCTGTAGATCAGCATGGCCCATATGTCAAGGTGGATTTGCAGGGCTCAACTAAATAATTTTTGGTGGATACAGGCACTACAAAGAGTTCTGTGGTCCGTTATATGGTCCCTGGGGTGGCTCTGTATGGCCACAATAATGTTTCAGTAGGTTTCTCAGGAATACCGGTTGTAAGCCTCATTTCACACCACCTTGCCCTTACTATTGAACCCTTTACCGTGGATCCCCATTTCTTCTTACTTCTGATTGTGGTGAAAACTTGATGGGTTTGGATTTGTTGAAGAAATTGCATGCTAATATTTATTGTTCTCTTGCTGGTGTTTATATTACTATGGGTCCGGATGTGGGCACTCAGCAGTGTTTGGCTCAGGATGCGCCCCTTCCCGCTTAAATTACTCAGGTGCCGTCCACATTGTGGGCTACAGGTGATACGGATGTGGGGTTGCATATACCACCAGTTTCTATACGAGTTAAAGAGAATGCTGTTCTGCCCCGTATTCCTCAGTATAAGATACCACAGGCAGGTGAACGGGCCCTTTTTCAGATTATTCAAATTTTAATATGAAAGGGAGTAGTTGAAGAGACGTCTGCCAATATTTGTAACAGTCCTATTCTTCCCGTCCTTAAGAGGGCACCTTTGGATTCTTCTGGTGTTATAGATGATGTTTATTGTTTTGAGATTGATTTGCGAGAGGTTAATAAGATTTTGGTTCAGCAGTTTCCAGTTGTTCCTGACACTACTAGGCTCTTAACGATGATTCCATCTACTGCCAAGTTCTTTTCTAGTATTGATTTGAAGAATGCATTTTTTATTATCCCTGTTCATCCAGACAGTAGGTATTTGTTTGGGTTTACGTTGGCCGGCAGAAGCTTTAGATTCTGTTGAGCTCCTTAGGGCTATACGGAGAGTCCTAGCATCTATAGTCAAGCATTGATTCCTTGTTGCTTCCCTTCAAAAATTGAAAACTGCACTTTGTTCGGCTCCTGTACTTGGCGCACCTAGTTATGTTTAGCCGTTTGTGCTTTATGTCCATGAGATGGCAGGCTACACACAGAAATTTGGCAATAAACACAGGCCTTGTGCTTATTTTTCTACTGTGCTTGATCATGTTGCTAGGCCCCTCCAGAGTTGCCTGAGAGCGGTCACGGTCACTTCGATCAGTCAATCGGCTGGACTCATACTTGATACTGACCTCCGGGGCGTGGGCAAGCCGAGCATCGAGATGGCCACCTGATCTGTCGGCTCCTCCGACCGAGCCAATAATCTGTTGTTTATCCGTATAAAACTCCTCAAATTTGGGCTTACCTTGCTGCAACAATGATCAGAAGGGTAGTGGAGCCGATTGCTGCCTCCTGTGTCCGGAGGAGAGGTGTGTGACGTCCGCGGCGAGACCTGCGACCCTGGAGCTGTGGAGCGGTCGCGTGGCCCGGCAGCTGAGACCGCTCTGGACCGCTAGCGACCTTCGCTGGAACTGCGTCCTGCCCCTGATTTGCGGTACGTTTGCGGCCTGCACCCTGGCCGAATTCGGCGGCAGACACTAGATGGTTGCTGTCGCCTTCTATGGACCGTGCTCGCTGGGGGTGTGTCATCTGTCCCCCGGCGTGAGGACGAGCCGGCAGCTTCAGATTCCGGCACCAGCACCTACACCGACATCTGCCACTGCCTGCCGCACAGAAGTGGTGATTGAGGTGCGGGGATGGCCCTGCGCAGGCAGGAGACATTGTTTGCGATCGGGCTGATCGCTGTGAAACCTGGGAGGCATGTTGAGGCCCCGAGCATTAGGGAGGAGCGGAACAGATGCCACCGCTCGCAGAAGCAGCTCTGTAATACTGCGCCTGTACAGAGTGCCCACTATGGAGGCTGACAGGGTTTGGAATACCCACTGGTGCTTGGGACCCATACCATACGTGCCTGTAGTATCTGATGCTGCAAAAGCAGCCTGTGGCTGCCCAGTACTCTTAAATTGTGGCTTGGTGTTACTGGCCTCAGGGTTGTTGCCAGGAGGGGTGTTGACCTTTGCTGCCTGGCTCCTGTGGTGCAGATCCCCTTTTCCCTGACTTTGGACTGGGATGCGCTGCTGAGGAGTATCCCTTGACCACCCCTGACGTGCACTTGGCGCTACTCATGCACCGGAGGATTCCACGCAAAGGTGACCTGTGGCGTGCTTCGCCAAGAGGTAGCCGTTGGTGATTCAATTGCATCTACCACGTGGGGTGGCCAGTCCTGACCGCCAGTGGGTTCCATCTGAGTGATTTGCCGCTATCATGGCAGGAGGTCGCAGTTCAAATGCAGCGCTCCAGGCCAAGATGACGAAATACGCCTGGGACGGGGGACCAGGCACGAGTCCCAAGGGGGGACAGGCTGCGTCCGACATGTCTGAGTCTGGTGGGAAACAAAGGAACCAAAACTGCAGGACATTCTGGAAGCCATCACTATTGTCCACACGTCCCTAGAATCACGCATCGACACGGTGTCCACTGAGGGTCCGTTATCAGGGAAGACATGCGATCAATGAATTTGCGCCTCAAAGGTGTTAAAATTAAAGCAGCCTCCCTGGTGGATGACACATCGGAGCTGCAGAGGAATGTGGCCGCCCTGCAGATGCATGCTGCGAAGCTCGAAGCTCAGTTGGATGATTACGAAGGGCGTTCTAGGTGTAATAGCGTTCTCATAATTGGTGTTCCGGACCGAGCAGAGGGGCCTTCGGCGGACCTCTTCGTGGAAGAGCTGATCACTACTCACCTCAAGCCGCAGGGACTCTCCAACTTCTTTTCGGTGGAGTGGGTGCACTGAGTTCCGGTTGCCGGCCGAAGCCCGGTACCCCCCCGCGTCCGCTCCTTCCTCGGATCTTCAACTTCCCCAAGAGAGATGTTATCCTGCAGTGTGCCCGCTCCGCCTCGCCAGTGGAATTCCAAAACAGTCGCATCACTTTCTTCCCAGGCTTCACCCTCAAGGTACAAAGGCAACAACGGAGCTTTTTGGAGGTTAAAAAGGCACTCCGTAAACAAGAACTTGAAATATGCTATGATGTTCCCAGCCAAGTTGAGAGTGGAATCGGAGGGTAGATCCTGGTTTTTCACCACCCCAGGGGAGACCTGGGACTGGCTCAAGGGATGGCGCACGGCAGGCCGCCGTAACAACCAAGGCCGAGGTGTGAGGATGGACGGCGACGCCCAAGCTTCAGGTGGTGGTTCACCGCTGCAGGACTTGAGTGAAGCGACGGGCGGTGCCAAGTGACTGATCTGTATGTTTTTCCCTGGGGGAGCAGGAACGGTCTGGATGACTGATGGGTGGTGGGGATTGATTTTCCTCTGCATAAGTGTCAGACTTTGTTCCTCTGAGTTATTTTGTCATGTATGACTTGGCCTGTCTGACCTCCCCAAATGTTGCTGTTCCCCGCTCAGACAACTGGGCGTCGTAGAATGTATCCTGGGCCGTGGCTGCTGTTCTTGGTATAAATGCTTTAGGCATGTATGGTGATTGTTGATATTGCGACCCTTTCACAGACTTGTGGGTTCGGTTCGGCTGTAGGAGCACTGAATAATTGATCAGTATCCCTTTCCTTGGGGGGAAGTGACCTGTGTTTGGGTGGGCGGTGGATTGTGGGGAGGCTGCTGCCCCCGTTAATTGCGATAGTCCTTTGTTTGCCGGGGTTGGAATGTCAGGCATTTTAGTTCACAAGTCCTTCCCCCTGACTGTTAAAAAGGTCCAAACAGACCCCCTGGGCAGTTTTGTGGCAGTGTCCAGGGTGTGGGAGGGGGTATTGGTGTATGTTCCGTCAGGCTTACACACACAGGCATTTATAGATCTTGGTGATCTCCTCCTGACTCTACCGGATGGGAGACTGTTGTTTGGGGGAGATTTTAACTCTATCGTTTCCGATTCCCTGGATCGCTGGCCCGCGAAAGACCTGCCGATGTCACGCAAACGCATACATAGCTTTCTGGGGGCCATGAGCCTGGTGGATGTTTGGAGATATTTACATCCCACAGAGCTCCAGTACACAAATCTCTCGGGGCCCCATCGTAGCATGTCAAAAATCGACTATGTACTCACACTTGCGAACCAGATCCATAATGTCAAAGAGATTCAGCATTTGGCTAGGGGAATTTCGGATCATTAACCCGTGCTGTGCAGGATGGAAGTGGGAGAACCCACGGTTGGCCGCGTTGCATCGCTTAAACCCTGGTATCTCACTATTCCCTCAGGGATAAAGTATTGTGTGAAACCGACCTCTATTATCAGATGAATCAGGATTCCGTTAGGTCATCCGTTTCCCTCTGGGAAGCCTACAAAACTGTTATTCAGGGGTTAGTGTTGGGACAGATTGCTGCAGTGTATGTCATATCACCGAGACCACAAAAAGCCTCAGTCTGGAACCAGGAAAGACAAGGGAACTGAGAAAACATACTCACTGTAATACCGAACACGTCATATACCGGATCATTTACCCCTGCAACCTAACCTATATTGGCATGACGAACCACAAGATCAAAACGAGGATCTGCGAACATCACAGCACCATACGGTGCAAGAAAAATACCACCAGGATGACGAACCACTTTATTGAGACAGGACACATGACCAATGACATGCGTTGGGTCGTCATAGAAGCATTAGACCCCAATTTACCGAACATCCAGAGCCTTGAGAAGGAACAGAGATGGATATATCGTTTGTCCAGCCATATAACAGGCCTCAATGATAATATCCCTTGGAACAGTCTCAGAAGACCTTAGCCACTCCATACATACACCTATACCTGCGCATCAGCAGTATCCTCTTAACTACCAACCAACCTCCAATATCCTACATCGCTCTACACCATGCGCATTGGCTCCAATTCAATATGTTTGGGCTAAACATCCAGAATAGCACCATCTTCATTCTGTAGTTCTTATAAGGCACCCCTTACTTGGCCCCCCAAAAAAGGACCAACATGCAAGCAACACTCCATATAGTGCTGCCTCTTTAATATAATTTTCACACCCACATGGCCAAGTTTCTTTTATTGCAGCAACACTCCATACAGTGCTGCCTCTTTTATATAATTTTTACACCCACATGGCCAAGTCTCTTTTATTGCAGTGCCCTCCTCTCTACCGATTTTAACATCAGCCGGGCAGAGTCTTCTTTATCAGCCTGATCCTTATAATACAGGCTATCGCCTCGCCCGATCATCGCGTCCGCTCTAAAATGGCCGATTCTATTACACAGTGTGGCGGAAGCATCTGCGCATGCGTATCCACAGGCCCGAGTCCCAGTGCTCCATCACAACGCAGACGAGCATAGCCCCGCCCCACTATGACCATACCGGCACATAATCATACAGCTGCACCGGTACATAAACCGTGTCTCCACCGTGCCCATTACCAGCCGGGACGACGGGAGACCACAACAGGTTTGAAGGCGGGTTGCACTCTGAGACCAAGTAAGGTTGCGCTGCTGATTCCGATAATAGGACAACGTGAGCACTCACGATCCCAATGCTCACATACCTCTTACTCCAATTCCTTTTCCCCAGAGTCTGACATCGGAGTGAACTCCTCCCGATCCCCGATCAGCTGGCTAGTCTCTACCATAGTGTAATTATACTTCTCCAACAGCGTTGCCAGTGAAATCGCATTCCACTTCCTTAGTTTTTTTAAAAGCGCTCATTTTTTAACTTTACTCAAGCGCTCTGCATGTCTGCTTGTGCCTGTTTACACGTGTGCGTCCACATCCTAAACGCCCACACATGGTACAATCACCACTGTGGATACTCTCCACATTAGCACGCAAAAAACCCAGTGGGTCCAAACACTGCCCAACAAGTGATTGTACCATACACACATAGTGGGTTCATCCATCATTGTTTAGCTTCCTGTTTTAAGTTACCAGATGGCACAACCACTGCACTTTATGCTGTCACCACATTACGAACAGTGGTAGAGACATCACAGGTTCCCTATCAGTCGTCTTAAACTGCTGAGCTTGTTGCCCTTATCTTAGCTTGTGAATTGAGTGAAAGACTGACTGTTAATATTTATACTGACAGCCAGTACACGTTTGGGGTCGCCCATAACTTTGGGCAGTTGTGGGCCGAAAGAGGGTTCCTTACTTCCCATGGTGCCAAAATTCAGCATGGGCACTTTATATCACGCCTGTTGTCTGTTTTAACACTCCCTAAGAAACTGGCTATTATGAAGTGCAGTGCCCATAAGAAAGTTACAGATGATGTGGGCAGAAGAAATGCCTTTGTAGATCAAGTGGCTAAGGAAAGGGCAAGGAGTAAAATGAAACACATGTTTGTTGCAGTTCCATCTAGATGGGTTCCTGAGGTTGTCATGTTTGAGAATACCCTTTAAACCTGGGCGGAATTTGCAGAGTTGCAATACATGGCACTACGCGAAGTGCAAAAAAAACTCTGCTGCACTACGCAGAGCTAAGCGAGTGGGGGAGTACAATAGGAAAATGTTGTTCGTGGTGATTGCACAGTGCCAGATGCTTGTCCACACTGTGCAGTCATTGCGAATGGCACCATGAACAGTGCAAGCGGTCCCTGCTTTTCTTTTCTGTTGCTCAAGTGGATTTTTACTCGAGCGGCAGCTTTCTCAACGCGAACGGGCAGTTTCTCAACGCGAGCTGTCGCGGGCATAAGCGACGACTCGCAATGAGAAACCTGACCCCCCCGCTTTGAGAAATCTCACCGGGATGTTGATTTTCCACGCTTGCTTTCGCCAACTTGATGTTGACGATTGCGAATCAGGAAAAATTTCACTGGGAGGTTGATTATCCTCACTCGCGGTCACCAATCTGACGATGACGAATGCGAGCGGCGAAAAAAACTCCACTACGCACCGCGAAGCAGAGTTTTTCAGAACTCCACAATCTCCACGTAACGCGGAGTGCAGCAAACTCCGCGAGTGGTGCGGAGTACACCGCCCAGGGTTAATACCCTTTAGAGTGTAAAGGAGATACAGAATGAAGCCATAATAGAGTAGGCCTGGGCAAAGCACTACGCTAAGCTTGCATAGGTTGCGAAGTTTGCTCTACTTCGCACTAAGCGAATTGCACGTAGCACAGTGCAAACACGCGTAGCGTAGCATAGCGTAGTGCAGCGGTCATTTTTTGCTTTCTCGCGGTCCTCAACGTCAAGTTGGCGACCGCGAGCAAGCAAAATGACATCCCGGTGAGACTTTTTCCTCGTTCGCGATCAGCAACATCAAGTTGGTGATCGCGAGCGTGGAAAATAAACCTCCCAGCGAGATTCTCAACGGGTGGAGGTCAGGTTTCTCATTGCGAGTGGTCGCGTATGCTCGCGAACCGCTCGCGATGAGAAACTACCAGTCTGCGTTGAGAAAGCTGCCGCTCGAGTAAAAATCTACTCGAGTGGCAGAAAACAACAGCTCACACTGTGCAAGATGCCGTTTTCAATGATTGCACAGTGCCGGATGCTTGTCCGCACTGTGCAATCACTGAAAACGGCATCTTGGACAGAGCGAACAGGGTACTACGCAGTTCGCGAAGTGCTACGCGCAGGTCGCGTAGTGCGAAGTGCACTTTGCGTAGCTATGCGTAGCGCTACTTCGCGAACTACGCCCAGGGTTATAATAGAGGAATTGGCGAAATAGCAGGAGAGTACAGCACAGTTGGATGAGGATGGGTGTTGGATTGACAAATCTGGAAAGCAGAAATGGATGTTGCCTGATCCATATGTCCTTCCTGTAGTTACTATGGCACATGGTCCAGCTCATATTAGTGCAAAAGGCATTTGTAAATTGTTAGCCCCTGTGTGACATAATGATAGCATTGCAAAAACAGCTAATTTGGTGAAATACTGAATGGTCTCAATGATGCATAATCCAGGGAAGGATAACCCTACACCACCCTGTAATTTTGCACCCCGACTTTCCCCTTTGAGGTCCTTCAAATGGCCTATATTGAGTTAGAGAGATGTAATATTTTGAAATATGTTCTGGTGGTTGTATGTGCATTCAGTAAATGGGTTGAGGCATACCCCACAAAAGACAATGCAGCCATTAGGACAGCTAAGGTACTGCTTAAGGATTATTTTCCTCGTTTCAGCTTGCCCCAAGTTATCTGGATTGACAACGGAAGTTATTTGAATGCAAAAGTGATTGCATTGATTTGTGAAGGGTTGCACTTCCAACAGAAATTTCATGCTGCCAATCACCCTCAGTCAGCGGGTTTAGTTGAAAAATACAATGGTACTCTCAAACTGAAATTAGCAAAAATTCAGGAGACAACAGCACTGAAGTGGCCAGATGCTTTGCCACTAACTATTGTTTTTGTCAACAAGAACTACAGCTCATTCCAGAACAGGATTGTCTCCTTACGAGGTCGTGTTTGGGCGCCCAGCAAATGTCTGGGATTTCCCGCGGCTTTGAAGGTTTTCTGATATTGAATACCCTGTGTTGCTTGATTATCTTGGCCAGTTAACTGAAAGTTTGCGTTCTATTCATCAACAGGTGGGGGAGTCCCTAGCTACTATACCAGAGGGACCCGGCCATGATATTCAGCCTGGGGACTTTATGCTTCCCAAGAACTTCCAGCTTAAGAAAGGATTGGAGCTGCGCTGGAAGGGACCAGAACAAGTTCTGCTGGTGACACGAATGGCTGTGAAGGTTGCTGGTCGAAAGAACTGGGTGCATACCACCCATTGTAAAAGGATTCCCTTGCCCCTACCGTATGAGCAGTGGGTCAAAGAGAGAGTTGCTGATGAAAAGTGTGAACAGGTCCCCAGGTTTGTCCCTTTTAGTGATGCACATCTAGTATGGACTCAGACTGATGAGGAGAATGATAGGGTTCTGAACAAGGCTGTTCCCCCAGAAATCCATGCTATTCCGGAGTCTTTGTTCAGCGATCATACGGTGTCCGGAGCTACCGAGTATAATTTGTGCCCTCGGCTGAGGGACATTGAGTCTAAGGAGAAAAAAGATTAGGGCCGGCCTGCATAAGATAAGTAGTACTGAGTTCGGTACCAACGAGGTTAACGGAAATTAGCGGAGAAATTTGCATTTGTTTTACAGTTTTGATGGAATATTAGCTATGGACAATACACGTGCCCCTCTAGGTATACCACCTTTATCAACGTAGCCCAGATCAAAGGAGCTTAGGTCAGAGCAAACTTCACCACCGGTGCTCAAGAGCACAAACTTTGATAAACAATAGGAGCCTGCACCAGTGAGGCTCTGACGGACACTGGGAACTTGTGTGTTTTCTTTGCGTTCTTGCCTATTTGCAATTTATTATGCATCCCTTTGGTAGAAAGGTTGCCGAAGAGGAGCAGACGATGGTTCTTGTTGCCCTACATAATGTGATGTGGACCCAAAAACGCCAATTTATTTATGTTGTTTCTGCAGTCTTCTTGAGGATAATTCTATGTGGGGTATTGTGGGCCTCGGTGAATGCTTCCTGTGCACCTTCACACAGTAAAGGTAAATGTTTTCCCCCAAAAGGAAATAAGAGAGTAGTTTTGAGTAACATATTTTTGGAGAAACATAAGAGATTCTTTGGTAACGGGACAGCTTGTTATCCCACTGATTCTGTCACTAGTTTGTGGACTGCATATCCATTGTCTTTGGTGAATCATACATATACTGAACTATCAGATTTTGGAGAGATAAAAGGAGTGTTTGGATCTGGTTAATCAGGACCATGTCTGTACCATCGAAAACCATTGGGGGAGGGTTACTCCGGATGAGATAACAATACATATTGTGATATATTTTATGTGGACGAACAGAACATAACATTAGTGGCTTGGCATTACAAGGAATAGATGGTCCCACCACAAGCTGGTTATTACCCCGCTTGTTGTCCCATCATCAATAGTACTGGCACTTCATTGTACATAAATGGTTCAGGATTAGTGATGTATAAAGAGACGATCCCTCTGGTGAAAGCAGATGATCCAAGTACTTTCGGAATGATCACCCGGTATTCTGCAGTGGATTATGAGAGGCCATTTTTGCATACTCAGGATTTTTCTTTTTGTCTAATGGGACTTACTCTAATGTTCATAACGGGACAGATCATGTGGCCCTTGGGATGGTGTTGCCTTTGGGTGTGCCCTGTAAACGTGCCAAACCTAAAGTAAAATGGGTAAAGAGAATATTGATGAAAGAGTTTTGTGAGGAGGTGACAGATATAGAGATAAAAAATTATTGCAATGGCATTACTTTTGGATACATCATGTCCTCTATATTTACATTGGGTGGAACTTCCATGGCGAGCGGAGAAAAGGCTCAAGAGTATTTTGAATGTAAGCTGCAAATTTTATCCAATACATCTGTAGCAGCTTTGCGCAACATCACCACCCAGTTAGAGAGTATGCGGATATATTGCAAACAGACTAGATATGCAGTAGAATTCATCTTAGCAAAGAGTGGTGGTGTGTGCGCAGTAGTTGGCAATCAGTGTGTAGTCGGGGTAACAAATATGGAAAATAATTTTACCAAGCATATTTTAGATATGCTTGAGAATGTCATGGGAATGGAAAGTGGAAATTGGAGTTGGTCTTTCCTTGGCAGCTGAGGCTGGATCCTTGAAAAGGTGATTTATCTCATTGTCCTATTGGTGTTTTGTTGTGTTCTTGTTCAATGCCTGCCTATGTGTTGTTCTTATTGTACTAGTCATCTTACTCCCAAAAGAAGAATATCAATCCACAGCACCAATGCTGACATCATGCTACAGAAGGATATTGATGATATGATGGCCATTGACGAAAGGATTTTCGATAATTCCTCTCTTGTCACAGTTTCACTTCCTGATGCTGATAATATGGAATGTTCATAATTGTTTTTGTATATGTTTTTATTATCATTTATAGCTTTTTGCTTACTGGAAAATGTCTTTAGCTCATGCTAAAAGGAGGGTCTGATCAAATAGAAAAATTGTTTAGGCTTATATGATGTATTGTATAAGTTAGCATTCGCTGCGCCATTTTCTGTTCATACGCATTTGAGATTGTCCGAAACTAATCTTGTGTAATTCAGAGAAATGTTCCATGGTAGGTTTCGTTTCTACAGATAGGTTTTGTGTTAGCAATTAACACATTGTTCATTTCAGCATATAGCTTTCTCACCAGATACAGGCCCACCCCCACGTGTCTTGTGGCAGGCTCCAAATTGACGACCTTGGGTTGTACAACTGTGTGCAAAGATATGAGTTCTGAAGTGCCTTCCTTGTGTCTCACTGACTAACTGTACCTGCCTGGAAAATTCCATTGTGGGCCTGCCTTTTGCTTGACTATGAAACGTACGGAATGTATTCTTATGCTTTTCGATTTCAGTCCTCTCTGTAGCACTCCTTGTGACTGGGCAGATGGGGCTCCACTCTGAGTGTATTTAAATAAACAATTATTGGTTTGTATTCTCCTCTGTCTGACCGACTCTTCATTTAGTTCGGGAGGCAGAGAGGTGGTCCTGGTGACCCAGGTGGCCCGAATCCGGTCACCTACTTCACCCTAAGGTGTGTGACATGTCCAGATAGTTAATTATTGCCAATTTCGTTTTTCACCATGGAAAGGCTATCTGTCCCATAAGGTACGATTTGTGAGTTTATTCATAACATTTTATAAATATAATTCCCATTTAGACAAGATGGGAAGATGAAGTTTGTATGCCTGAACTCAGAATATAAAAATGCATCTTTTAGCAAGCATGATGTTTATATTGTGTGTTTGAAAATGCCACTTTTAGAAAGTGGGTATTTTCTTTTGTTAGCCATCTTGTGTGCTTCTGCTGGTTTATGGATTGACTGTCTGACTTTGGAGTAACAGGGGATGGGGATATGCATTCTCTCAGATGGCCACCGGGGGGGGGAGGTGTGTCCTGCCTTTCCTGGAGGAGTCAGGACTGGGCTGAATAGACCTGGACTGCATTTAGAGTAGAGGAGGAGATTTCTTTCCCACCTGAATGGGCCTAGTCTGCCTGGGACAGTGCTGTCTCCACTTCCTGCCATGCAGCTGCACCAGAGAGGACAGAACTGATTTTGGCTGGGCAAAGAGCTTCTCTGCCACAATAGAACAAAGGAATTTGTGCTATCAAAAAAGTGGAGGCCAGACCCCTGAACTTTAGATTACTGCTGAACTTAGGAACCCACCAGGAAGAAGAACCAGAGAAGCTGGAGGAGGAATACTGCCCCTGTGCTGTGTGCTGTTGGGGTTGGCCTGCAGTGGTTGCTTCTGTCTTAGGCAGGGAAAGGACTGGACTCTGCTTTCATCATCCTGCTGTTGGAGGTTTATCCAAGGGTTTGAAGTAGAACTTGCCTCCTGTTGGAAGTCTCAGGGATTGATAAGACTTTAAAGATCATTTCTGGAATTCAAGAGGAACCTTTGCAAAGGAGAAGAGCAGGAGCAACTGAAGGAGAAGCCCCTTTGCTGTGTGCTGTCTGGGGTTGGTCTGCAGAGGCTGTTTCTGCCAAGGAAAGGACAAGGACTTTTCTGTGTGATGTGTCCCCCGCTTGAGAAAGATCTCCAAGGGTTTGAAGTAGTGCTTGCTTCCTGTTCTGAAGTCTCAGGAACACAAAGACTTCACCCCTAGCTCCCCTGAACTTCCTTGCTGGGAGTTCTGACCTGCCAAGATGTGCCTGCCACTGTTGTGGCCCTCTGAAGGTTGCTCCAGCTGTTGGGAGCTGGAAAAGCAACATAACTAAGAGAAGCGATATACATCAGCACCTGTTTTGGACGCATCTTCGCCGTGCTGGAAGAATTTCGAAGCATCGTTATCGTGCCACTGACTAAACTGACACATTACCTGCCCTTCAGCTGGAGAAATCGCTGCACGTTGCATCGAGTGCACTGATCTATGGAGTCGGTGATCACTGCGCCTATTCCGATGCAGGCCCTGTTGTGCAGCTGCAAGGGCCAATGCATCGTGGGGCCACAGCTGGAGAAACCAACACATCGCCGTTGCGAGAACCAACGCATCCCCGATCCCCACGCATTGCAACAGCGTGCCAAGTCTGCAAGGACACCGGGGCCTCAGTAAGAATCTGGTGCATCAACTTCCTGCGCAGTAAGAAACCGATGCATCACCTCCCCATCAGTAAGGAACCGACGCATCACTTCCCCTGCATGGCAGTAAGGAACCAACGCATCACTTCCCCTGGAGTAAGGAACCGAGGCATCACCTTACCTGCGCGTAAGAAACCGATGCATCACCTCTCCTGCAGCTGTTTTTGTTTATGATTTTGATGCACCCATGGTACTTTGTTTTGAAAGTGTTGCATCTATAGTTTACTATGTATATGACTGTTCATACCATCTAAGAAGTTCATTTTGATTACTGGATTGTGGAATTTCGTTGTTTTTGTCTTGTTTGGTTTAGATAAAGATTATTTATTTTTCTAAACTGGTGTGGTGTCCATTTGTAGTGTTTTCCCTATATTACTGTATGTGTGCACAAATGCTTTACACACTGCCTCTGAGATAAACCTGTCTGCTCGTGCCAAGCTACCAAGGGGGTGAGCTGGGAGTATTTTAGAAGTGTATCCCCTTACCCTGACTAGGAAGAAGAGTCCCTACTTGCACAATGGTGCAAACCATTAACCATTGCCAACCAGAGACCCCCCATTTCTAACAATTCCCAATTCACACAAAAAGAAACTCCTGGGTTTTAAAGAGCTAAAAAAAGAAAAACCTAGCTGAAGGGAATATATATTTAGGAAGAATACCCTCACCCACCAGAGGTGGCATGCTTCATCATTGGGATTCTCCGTGCACCATGACAGATGATCATGGTGTGGGCTACAACTCCTTCTCTGAGAAGGAGGATCTCTTTGGATGTTTTAAAAGAGTTGATAGAAACTCTGTGGTAGACTAATGAGTGGTGAGGTATGCACGGCATGGAAAAAGGATACAGTGATTAAAACTGATGAGTTGATGGATAAGCTATGTTTGGTGGGGCCTGTTATTATTAAATAAATCTGCCACGGGTGATGGGGTCCCCGGGCCTCTTGTGGTTTGGGGAGGGGAGATGCATAGTCTCCCTCTCCTTTTTACCACATTTTGGCCCAGGGACTTTTTATGGCTCATGGAGGAAGACTGGCCTGTCCTTCTCACCTTTATTTAGCAGCCCTATGGAATTGGGTCCCCAGTGGAGGCTTGTGTAGGGGGCCGCCTGGCTCCCTTCCCCTTTTTTATGATATGAGCCCCTAGGGTACGCTCCCCGGGCCTATAACTATTGAATGCTGATTTATTTTCTTTTTGGCCCCAAGTGGAGTCCATCTGGGTCCCCACATGGGACCTAGGGTGTCAGAATATGCCTACCCTGCCACCTTATTTTATTATTTTTAACTTCAGGGCAGGAGACTAAGTCCCTGAGTCCTGTAATGGCTACCAGTAACATTTTTCTCATGTTACAGGCAAAGTGATCGCTTCCGCAGGAGTCTGATTCCCATGGGACCAAAATGGCCCAAGGGAAACAGAGCTCTCTCACCCAGTCAGAACACTCTGGGGTATATTCACAGGAACATGTGTTAAACATCACCAAAATATGTTAATGCAACTTTCCACATCGCAGCCTATCACGGGAAAATAACCACGTGTCAACGTGGAATTCACAACAAGGCGGTACCTTGCGAAAGTCTGCCGAAACCACGGACAATGTCCACGATACAACCACCTCGATATAAAAACACAAACCACAACACAAAAAAACCTGCGATGGGCCAAAGCGCGATGAGTAAATCAGCGATAAGCAGTGTCAGGCCTGCAACACACACCTGGCAGGAGGGAAAAATCACCATAAAAGTAGAAAAAACACCAAAACACAAACTGACCAACACCCAAGAATCATGGAGGCAGCCGGAGCTGGCACAGAGGACGAGCGTAACCCCACAAGCACCCCGGACGACCAGCCCGGGACCTCGGGGACAGGAAAGGGCAAGGACAAGAAATATATGAAGACGAAGACGAAGTGCAGTCCACAGGCGAACAGGATCATAGTGACGGAAGTGATGGAACACCATCAACAACCGTTCGTCACCTCCAGCGTGTCATTGGGAACCAAAACTGGAATATGGCGGGACATCGTGGACAAGGTGAAGGGGTGATGGAATGACATCAAGCAAAAGACCAAGGAGAAACTCGCAGCCAACCAGAAAGCAGCAATGCAGACTGGAGGTGGGGACCCAGTGCCACAGCTCGTGCTGGATGACATGGAAGATCTGATGTCGACAGTCATCAGTGTGGATACTGTGGCAGGAGTCGGGGGACCGGACACTGCTTGGCAGGACACAACACAACTGCAACAGGGTGAGTGACCACCAGGTACTGGGTGGACGGGTGGAGATGGCCACGATGGCACACATGCACAATCAAGCAGAGAACAGTGCACACCCTCAATGACTCTGGGTCATCGCCCAGATCTATAGACTGTCACAATGTACAATGCCATGCTATCTGAATGTCAACATGTACCATGCGGCTCCATACATGTGGACACATTGCAATACACCATCGCCCCTTCACATTGCAGGGCCACTGCCAATACCCCCTGCAGAGCAGTCCCAGCCACTCTTCACTGATGACGAGGAGGACAACCCCAGCATCGATGCACAAGCCCTCCTAGACATCATTGACATCATCCGGGACTCACCTCCAGGATCAGGGCTGACCAACTGCATCAAGGAGACCCCACCCACCACCCAAACCACCCAGCAGGAGGCAGCCTTTCCCCGGCAGTCTCCCAAGACCCCAAAGGAACAACCCACAGCCTTCCAACGTCATGTGCTGGAAGCCCAGAGGGAGACAGCTGAGCAGGTGTTTGGTTCGGGTTCGAACTTATGGCTACCAAACTGGACGCCATCCATGGGTGTCTAGGGCAGCTCCATGGTCTCCAACAAGCCCTGACTGACATCGCTGGAGTCCTGGCGCAGAGAGAAGAGCACCTGTCTGCTCAGAGGGGCACCAGCGATACCAGCCGTGAGCTGGCACACATGCGGAGGCTCATGGAGGACATGGTGCGGATGGAGGCGGAAAGGATGGCAGCCACCGCTGCACACCACGAAATGTAGCTGGGATCTAGCATGCCCTGCAGATCATCATCATGGCATTGCTGCCACAAGGCGTGGTGCAGATGAATGCTGCTACCCCCACACCATCCACATCTCCGCCCTCTGGTGTGGCATTGCCTCACAGTGTGGCAGACGTATCCACTTTGGCACCTAATGTGTCAGTGGCACCCAGTGCCTCAGCCGGTACTGCAACACCCACAGGTGGGGCAGAGCACACATCCGGGGACGAGGACGTGGATGGGTTTGTGATCAGGAGGCACTAGCATTCATTTCCGCTACCTGGCCTGTTTCTGCTTGGTGCCGCACATGGCCCCATGACCTTCCACTGACCCCCGATACACTCCGATGCACTCACCTTGGACAGCGACATGGACTGCCATATCCTGTTTAATGACCAATGACACAGCGACAAGACTGCGGGCTGTCCCCTTCCTCTTCTGCAGTACTTGCCATCCCCGGATGGACTCTGGCTGGCCCTCCACGGGCCCATATTGTTTAGTTTGCTTGGCATTGCCCTGTACCGCTCCAGCTGCAGAACTGCACTGGATGTCAATAAACATCCAGAGATGCACTGCTGTGTAATGTCTTTAATAATTCATGTGGATGAATGTAGGGACAGTGATTTCCCTTGCGTCAATGGTGCTCATCCTGTGGGATGCCAGTCAGAGAAAGCTACATTGCATATTGTGTATCGGGTCCCGTGAACACTACAACAGGGACACACGCTTCAGTCACTTCAATGTCCAGATATGGACTGAACCACACCCAGAGCCCACGAGTCATTGCTGCAAGCCCTGCGCTGGTCCGGCGTACGGCAGGCCAGACCACTCCGTGTACGCTCCGAGGGGGAGCCCTCATTGCTACCCATCGCAGGCGTACTCGCTGGTGGTGTGCAGGTCACTGGTCTAGTTGTCAGCATGTCACAGCCACTCCCTGAGAGCAGATTTGCAAGCACACCACACCCATCCGACACAGGCGTCACAGGCCATGTGACTCCACCAAAATAAGGGGATGACGACATCACATTCCCCTCTGCCGGTGGTGACTGGATGACGGACGCTCCACGGTTCTCAATCATTTAGAGCCCATGAGTTGTTGTGCACAGGGTTAGTGGCACCCGAGGCCTTGCGGCCGTCACGGGCCTACCACGTGGCGCTGACAGGGGTTGCACAAGGTTAGTGGCACCCAGAGCATTGTGGCCAGCACAGGCACCCTGCCACGGGACAGTGACTTTCGGTGCACCGAGGTAGGGGCACCTTAAGCTGCTGAGCGGGTGTGCAGCCTGCGTTGATGCCCCGTCCCAGTGGTCCAGACAGCTCAGGGTTTGTGTGCCCTGCTGGACCGCAGTGTAGGCTAGAGCCAGTTGGCAGCGCGGGCCTACCTCCAAGTGGGTCGCTCTGGGATCCCAGAGTTAGTGCCACCAATTTGGGCTGTGCGGGTGTGCAGCCTGCGATGAAGCCGGGTGCACTGGTATGTCCTCTGCCATGGAGTAATCAAGACCCAGCACCAAACGTGAGACCTGGTGGCCTGCAGAGCGGGGCTGCATGGTGTGGAGGGTGCCATGTCCGCGGGCCCCGGGCTTGTGGCTTGCAGCGGCACCTGGTGGGACCTCCTGTCTGCACGCCGGTGGCGGAAGGTGAGCAGTGAGGCCTGGGTGTGCATGGTCGGTCATGCTCCGATGGGCAATGAAATTCCCCCGTTATAGTCAGTTCAGATAACTGTAACTCGCGCGACCGCCACTCTATCACAAGGATGATGTCATCAGTGATGTCATGAGTGATGCCACTGACCATGTCATGAGTGATGTAATATGTGACGTCATGAGCAGTGGATTGCGGGCGCGCGAGTTATAGTTATCTGAACTAACTATAACGGGGGAATTTCATTGTTTTTTTACGAGTGAAATGTCCACCTAACTATAACCTGTGTGAAACCTATGGTTTTTTAAGTGAATTTGCAAGGTTTTTTAAATGCTAATTCCTAACTATAACGTGTGTGAAACCTAAGTGAATATATATATATATATATTCACAGAAAAAACCATAGGTTTCAGGGGTGTTATAGTTAGCTGCCCATTTCACTCATACAAAACCATAGAAATTCTTCCGTTATAGTTAGTTCTGCTAACTATAACTCACGCGCCCGCAATGCACTGCTGATGATGACACATTTTGCATCATTCAGGATATGGTCAGTGACATCACTGATGACATCACTGATGACATCTCAAATGACATCACTGATGACATCACTGATGACATCATCCACTGAATGTAGTTTAGTTTGAAATTTAAATATGTATTATATATATACCAATCTGTATTGAAGATTGAGTGGATATATAACTGTCTGGATGGAGGGTTTAGTAGCTGTCTGACTGTCTTTTTAAGTGAGTAATTAAAAGTGTCTCACTTAATACATGGATTAGTAACTAAACTATGTGAATGTGTGCAGCACTGTCTCTGTTGTTGTATAACATGCTGCATCAGTTGGTCACTATTATTATTATTATTATATTATTATAATTGCTTATAAAGCGCTACTGACACCCTACGGGTAACCTGGCGCTATGTTAGAGTGTGTGTTGGATGAGCAAGGAATACTATCAGCGGAGAATTTAGCGGGAGAGCTGGGAGATAGCCCGGGGATATAACCAAGTTTTAATTCTTTTTCTGAACTGCGTCAGATTATCTATTTGTCTAATATCCAGTGGAAGTGTGTTCCAGAGTCGAGGGGCTGCTATGCAAAAAGCTCGACCTCCTGACTTAACTTTCTTAGCTCTCTGCACCCTCACAAGGTTAGATGATGAGGAACGGAGCAGCCGAAGTGGAGTGTACCAGCTAGAACTTTCCTGCAGAGATTTTGGCCCCTGTCCATGTAACGCCTTAAACAATAGGCAAAGGGCTTTAAAATGAATTCTCTGGAGGACTGGCAGCCAGTGTAGCTCCGGAAGGGCTTGCAGAGTAGAGGAACGACGTGGTCGTCCCAAAGTTATCTTTGCCGCCAAATTCTGTATTCTCTGCAGTCTCTCGATCAGATACTGTGGTGAGTTCAAAAGCAGAGCATTACAGTAATCTAATCTGCCCAGGATGGTGCTTCGGGCTATCAACATCCTTGCTTCTGATGAGAAAAGTGGGAATATTTTACGAAATGCTCTTAACAAATTGAAACAGCTCCCGACTATCTTATTAACATGCTTCTCCAGCATCAGTTTATTGTCAAATGTTACGCCCAAGTTACGTACAGCAAGGTTAGGAGTCACTGGTGCACTATCCGTACTTGGCCAAAAGTTAGATGGAAGTGGAGGAGGAACCCTTCCTGTAGTGCAGTATAGAATCTCAGTTTTCTCACAATTAAATTGAAGTGAGTTCTCCCTAAGCCAAGTCGCTATATCCTGCAGGCATGCATGGAAATCTATCACAGGAACCGAATGCTCGCCTTCTAAGGACAAGATAAGCTGAGTATCATCAGCATAGTTAACTAAGTTGACGCCGTGAGATCTTATAATTGAAGGTAGTGGGCTCATATATATATTAAAAAGGATGGGACTTATCGCTGATCCCTGTGGGACACCTTGCGGTATGTTTGAGAAACTGGAACGAAAAGGGAGAAGAGCAACTGCTTGCTGTCTGTCAGAAAGATAGGAGCGAAGCCATTTCAGGGCGGTTCCCGTCACTCCCACCTCCTCTAATCTGGACAAAAGGATCCCATGGTTCACCGTATCGAATGCGGCGGACAGGTCGAGAAGGATCAAGACCGCCGCTTGTCCCCTGTCCGCTCGCATTCGCAGATCATCCATAACGGTCACCAGGGCCGTCTCCGTACCATGTCCTGGGCGGAATCCGAATTGCATCTTATACAGGACGTTGTTACTTTCTAGGAACTGAGATATTGTTTTACTGACCACTCGTTCCAGAATTTTTATAGGAAATGGTAGTAGAGAAATTGGTCTATAGTTTTTCATGCAGGTTGGATCTAATGTTGTCTTCTTTAACAGTGGCGTTACTGATGCCTGCTTCCAGCATGTAGGTACTGAGCCCTCCATCAAGGACTGATTGCAAATTTGACGTAATACTGGAAATAGCTTCAAAGACAGTTCCTTCCAGATTTTATGTGGTATTGGATCCAATGGTGAACCCGAGGAGATACTCATGGCCACTTTTTCAAAGTCCCCCGGGGAGAGAGCATTGAACTGGTCCAGAGGATGTAATATCCTCCTTTCTGCATGATTCCATAGTCCCAATTTCTTAGGTGAGTGTCGAGAGTCAAGATCATTAATGATGTTCTTTATTTTCTCCTCAAAAAAGGAGGCCAGTCCATCACATAGTGTTTGGCTAGGCACAATCTCATTCTTGACACACTCAGGCTTAAGCAGGGTATCTACAATCCTAAAGACTTCCTTAGAGTTAGATTGTTCCTTCAGGATACAGTTGGCAAAGTACTCTGTCTTTGCTAACACAATTTCTTTTCTATAACCTGCTAAGGCAAGTTTCCAGAGGGCCTTATCCCTCTCGGTATAACCTCTGCGCCATCTCCTTTCTGCTTGTTTGCAGCTGAGTTTCAGGGTTCTAAGATTATCTGTGAACCAGGGGGCAGACGGTCTACCAGCTTTTTTATGAGTCTTTAAGGGGGCCACTCGGTCTAACTGGGAACTGATATTATTACAATAATCTATATAGTTCTCTTCCACTGTCTTATCGTAGTCATAAGTCTCAATTGGTGCAAGAACCGGAACGGTCTGTACCCTCTTTAAGAGGCCCTTCCAGTTCCTGCTTTGAAATACCCGATCAGTCTTTTGATGTAGTTTATTCAGTCCCAGATTATACAGCTGGAAAATGATCAGACAGTGGTCTGACCAGCATAGTGGTAGAACTTCAAGAGGTCCCATCAACTGTTCATTAGTGAACACCAGGTCCAACACGTGTCCTCCTTTGTGGGTTGATTCCTTCACCCATTGCTGTAAATTAATGAGTTCGCAGGATTGGACGATATTGTAGAAGGCTGTATCCATTTGGCCATAAGTTAAAATCTCCTACAACTAGTAGCCTTGAATGACACAGGGCCAGATTATTCAGGATTTCAATGAATCCTCGTTGGAATGCAAGGTCGGCGGCTCCCGGTGGTCTATAGCCTACCAAGCCGGTCAGAAGCTGTCCCTTGGGTACTTTAATGACAAAGCCCAGGGTCTCTATTCCTTCCATGTCCTCAATAACAAGAGGTGAGAGATCCCAGCTGTCCTTAAAGATGATTCCAACCCCTCCACCCCTACCGCCCACACGTGGTTTGTGAAGGGATTTATACCCAGAAGGGCAGGCCATGTCCAGCTCCAGGTCAGAGTCAATATATGTCCATGTTTCTGTCATGAACAATACATCCAAGTCATTGCATTCCACCAATAGTTGGATTTCTAGGTGATGCTTAGGTAATGACCTGACATTGAGCAGACCACATTTCAGACCATCCTCCCTCATGAAATCGATCTTCAACCCTGCCTTCCTCTCTATTGTGATCCTACCCTTCTTGCCTCCATCTGCTCTCAGATCTAGCAGTTCGTTTCTAGTATATACGAGCCTCACATTACCTCCAGTATCCCCACGAACGGAGCAGAGTGGCTGGCGCTGAGCGTGGCCGGAGCGCGGGCGGGCACTAACTACATGAGTGTGTATATTAGTTATTGATTAGTTGGGTGAGTATTTGTATGGGACACTGAGTTTGTGTGTGGTTGGATGGGGTGTGTGTAACTCTATGCATAGATGTGTGAATGGTTGATTGACTAGGTGTATGGGTTTAAGAGTGCATGTGGAAACAGTTGTTTGGGTGACTGAGTATATTTATTTGTGTGTTGGTGAGCGAATATATGTTTTAGTTGTACATCTTCAACAAAGTAAAAAAATAAAAGGCATTGTATGTGAGAGTTGGTGTATATAATCTGGTCACTTCGTAGAAACACGAGGAGACCGGCGTGGGGTGACGTTTCTACGAAGTGACCAGATTACAAGTCAAAACGTGAAGCCTATTGACAAAGGAGGGGTGTTGATTGACAGCCCACACGGAGCTTATATATTGTTGTATTTAGGAAAATATCCCATACCCCACACCACAGGATTATTGTGGCTTGGAATTACCGCCACAATAGGAATTACTATCAGTATTATCGTTCAGCCGTGAACAAGTCGCGTGTATAAAATTACAGAGGCAGCGAAACATGTGTTGGCATAAGAACATCTTACTGGATTAAAGATAAAGAGAGAAAAAGAAAATAATTCGACTAAATGGATCAATTTTGTGTTGTGAATAACATGGGAAAATAACCACAGTTTGAATATTACGTGTGCTAGGGTGTCAAACCATTGTATCTTGTTGCTTTAGCTACAATTACTTGGGGAGGCTGGTGGTTCTCCCTCACCCTATAGCACCGTCTAGAATCAGTAACTCACCTTTTAAATTTGGAGTGGAATTACCTTTGGTGCCTAGATCCTATCACCTATACCACCTAGATCTTTTCCAAATACTACTCTGTACTACTTACTCTCTACTACTCTCTCTCTACTAACTCTCTACTATTCACTCTCTACTACTCACGCTCTACTACTCGCTCTCTACAACTCACTCTCCACTACTCACTCTCTACTACTCGCTCTCTACTACTCTCTACTACTCACTCTCTACTACTCACTCTCTACTACTCTCTACTACTCACTCTCTACTACTCTCCACTACTCTCTCTGCTACTCACTCTCTACTACTCACTCTCAACTACTCTACTACTCTCTACTACTTGCTCTACTACTCACTCTCTACTATTCTCTACTACTCACTCGAATACTCTCTCCTACTCTCTACCACTCACTCTCTACTACTCTACTACTCACTCTCTACTACTCTCTCTCTACTACTCACTCTCTACTACTCACTCTACTACTCTCTACTACTCACTCTCTACTACTCTCTACTACTCACTCTCTACTACTCATTCTCTACTACTCGCTCTCAACTACTCTCTACTACTCACTCTACTACTCACTCTCTACTACTCTACTACTCTCTCTACTTCTCACTCTCTACTACTCTCTCTACTACTCACTCTCTACTACTCTCTACTACTCACTCTCTACTACACACTCTCTACTACTTGCTCTCTGCTACTCGCTCTCTATTACTCTCTAGTACTCACTCTACTACTCACTCTCTACTACTCTCTACTACTTACTCTCTACTACTCCACTACTCTCTACTACTCACTCTCTACTACTCACTCTCTACTACTCTACTACTCTCTACAACTCTCTCTACTAATCGCTCTCTACTACTCACTCTCTACTACTCTCTACTACTCACTCTCTACTACTCACTCTCCACTACTCACTCTCTACTACTCTCTACTACTCACTCTCTACTACTCTCTCTCTACTCCTCTCTACTACTCACTCTGCTACTCACTCTCTACTACTCTCTAATACTCTCTCTCTGCTACTCACTCTCTACTACTCTCTACTACTCACTCTACTACTCACTCTCTACTACTCTCTACTACTCACTCTCTAATATGCACTCTCTACTACTCACTCTCTACTACTCACTCTACTACTCTCTACTACTCACTCTCTGATACTTTCTCTACTGCTCTCTACTACTCTCTACTACTCACTCTCTACTCTCTATTACTCGCTCTACTCTCTACCTCTCTACCTCTCTCTCTACTACTCTCTACCTCTCTACCTCTACCTCTCTACCTCTACACCTCTACCTATACACCTCTACCTCTCTACCTCGCTGTACATGCACACATATGCACATATATATATGCATATGCATTTATATATATATGTATGTGTGTATATATATACATATATAAACATATAAATATAATCAGCATATCTATATAAATATAAATGCATGCAAACATATACATATACATATATGCATACATATGCATGGTATGTACATGAAGGTTTGAAAAACTCTAATACAAGCAAAGCTAAAAAGCCACCTAATTACAAACAGAATTGCTTTAACTTAAACAAGGGTGAGACCTGTTGCATTTTCAATGCTTGTTTACTTCGATTCCAAGACAGTAAGCGCTCTAGTTTTTCTTAAGAACACTCGGGGACATTCTGTCATTGGGCTATACTTGGGCTGCATCTGGGTGATATTTGGGCTACATTTGGGCTCTTTTGTTTCTGGTGGCCATCTTGGGAGATTTATTTGTTATGAAGATTCCTAATTTCCTCATTTACTGCAGTCTCCTCAGTGGGAATACTTTCAGTACTCAACAGGTCCTATGGGAAAATGCATGGGGAAAACGCGTTTTGGGACCCCCCTTTTTTCTCGGCCCCCGCTTGACGAATCACCGTGAAATTTTCAGTATAGAAGCGGACTGGAGCTGGCCAAAAGTTTGGAAAATTTCGTGAAGATTCATCAATCGACGCCAACGTTATTCCAAATAGAATGTTGCGGATTTCCTATGGAAAATAGGTCCTAACTAAACCTACCCACTGGCGGCTGCCAGTAGGTAATACATATATATATATCTATATATCTATATATCTATATCTATATTATCTACTGGCGGTCGCCAGTAGATAGTTATAGTTAGGACCGTGTTTCCATAGGAAATCCGCAACATTCTATTTGGAATAACTTTGGCGCCGGTCGACGAATCCTCGCGAAATTTTCAAAACTAATGGGGCGCTACGCTCCGCTCCTACCCTGAAAGTCTCGGGGGGATTCGTCAAGCGGGGGCTGAGAAAAAAGGGGGGTCCCAAAACGCGTTTTCCCCATGCATTTTTCCATAGGACCTTTAGACACAGCTACAGCCCGAACTGCTGAACGGAATTACACCAAATTTGGCAGAAAGGTAGACTTTGGTTCAGAGTCGTGCCTTTTGCTTAAATGGTGTAAATCCGTTTAGTAGTTCCTGAGAAAATCAAAAGTAAAATCCCATATATATCTGGGCGGAGCCTAACCACACATCTCATCGTGAGATCTGATTGGCTGTCAGCACTTCATCCAAGAAGTGTTGGCAGCCATCTTGGGACCAATATACATGATAGCACCTCATTAAAAAGCATTGCAGTTAATAGAAGGTTTTAAGACTTTAGTTACATTATAAATCATGTGTTGATGGTACCATACTCATTTTAGTAATTGTGGTATGTTCTAAGGTGATTTTACCATGTGAAAAAGCCTTAGGCTGGGATATCATGAATCATGTTTGAGAGAAAACTATTTTCACATGCTTTTCCCACAGAGGTTTGGAAGGTGATCTATAAGCTAAACTGAGAGCATATTTTCTGTAAATTCACATTATCTTTCTTAGTCATGTGAGAATGAAGTCTGACATTCTCAGTAAAACATGTACATCCAACAAGGGCAGAGACTGTCAGTTGATTCCTTTGTGTTCTACTGCAGCTTCCCAGAGTGTTCCAAAGAACAACTAGAGCGCTAACACTCCTACTTATGATAAACGTATGGCACACCTGAAGCCATCTTGGTTGGAATAAAGTGGTAACTCTTAAAACATTTAAATTAAAAAGGAACAAAATGAGGGGGTTAATTTTGCCGTAGAATGTATGATTAGTGCTGCAGAAAGAAAAATTAGGGCACATTCTGAGTGACTTCATAAATCCTAATCTATTTCATTAAAAAATTCTGACATGCAGACTGAAACATGCACTTTCAATACCAGCAGCACACTTCCCTGGTGAGCAGTAGCTTTACTACAGTGATCTAATGAGCAACTAGAGTGCTAACATTCTGAATTTATGGCAAATGTGTGACACATCTTAATGCCTTCTTCATTGAATGAAAGTAAAAAACTGACAGTATGCCTACTGAGGAGACTGTAGTAAATGAGGAAATTAGGAAACTTCATAACAAGTCTCCCAAGATGGCCACCAGAGACAAAAGAGCCCAAATGTAGCACAAGTATCACCGAGATGTGGCCCAAGTATAGCCCAATGACAGAAATCTCAGAGTGTTTTAAAGAACAACTAGAGCACTAACAGTCTTACTTATGACAAAAGTATGGCACACCTGAAGCCATCGTGATTGGAATAAAGTGGTAACACTTAAAACATTTAATGTGCAGAGGAACAAAATGAGGGGGTTCATTTTGCCATAGAAATTATGATTAGTGCTGAAGAAAGAAAAATTAGGGCACATTTTGAGTAACTTCTCAAATCCTCTTCTATTTCATTAAAAAATTCTGATATGCAGACTGAAACATGCACTTTTAATACCAGCAGCAGACTTCCATGGTGAGCAGTAGCTTTACTACAGTGATCTAATGAGCAACTAGAGTGCTAACATTCAGAATTTATGGCAAATGTGTGACATATCTGAGACTATGATGGCATACACACAGACCATGGAGGGAAGGTGGGAGGGGGTCAGGGGCAGATAGCTGACCACACAGGGAAGGTGGGAGGGGCCATGGCAGCACAGACGACCATGCATAGCAAGCGGGAGGGTTAGTGGCAGCACAATGGCTATGATGGGCAAGAAGGAGGGTGCAGGGGCATGCAGAAAGGACCATGGAGGATAGAAGGGAGGGTCAGGACCTGGGCACAGACAAGAGAGTTCAGGGGAAGGGGCCTCACAACAGACCACACGGGGCAGGCAGGAGGAGCAGTTGCAGCACAACAGACCAGGGAGGGCAGAAGGGTGTGGCAGTAAAATGGACCATGGAGGACAGGAGGAAGGGGATAGGGGCATGGCATGTGGACAGGCAGGGTGGAGGTGGCAGGGACAGGTTACAGTCATCTGACAATGCTAGGCAGGTAGGAGGGGAGTGGCAGCTCAACAGAACACTCAGAGTAGATAGGAGTGGCAAGCTAAGCACAGAGGCTAAGCAGGAGGTCAATGATGGGTCATAGAATTGGGCAATGGAGGGCAGGAGGAGTGGACTAGTACATCATGCTAAATGGAGGGCAGTGGCAGCACATCAGACCATGCATGGCAGGAGGGAGGTGGCTAGTCCATGGATTCAGACAACAGAGGATAGGGAGGAGGTGGATGGGGCAGCAAGCTAACTGTTCAGAGAAAGTGGGTATTAGGAACTTTATTGTTTTTAAAATGTGTGTCTGTGCGAACTACTTAAAATATGAACAAGTATGCAGCATAATCTCACTTTTATTGAGGAAGAAGAGGACTTTGTGACTGTGACTCGGGGCTCACTTGGCAGAAACACCCCTGACCCTCCACCACCCCATCGCAAAATGTAATGCCCATGAAAAGGGTAGGTGGACGCAGTGTTATATAGAACATAGTCCTGAGAGCACGATTGAAAATGAAAACTAGATATAGTATATGGTATAAACTATGCACCAAAAAGTGTGATATAAGATGAACTGGGCCGTGAAACATAATATGAAATATATTGTGCGCAATGACAGATTCATTGGAGAGCGCGAGATAGCACAGGCACTAGCGCGTGCTATGCGATATGCGCCTTGGAGTGTAATATGCACAGGGCAGTGTTGTGTAACCTAACTAGTCTCTAAAGTTGTAATATAAAATATGTGCTGGGGAGTGTAATGTTGCATATGCACTGTGACAAAGATATGCATCCCAGATTGTAATATGTATGGCATAGCGCTGTGCGTTATAACATAGGCATCGAGGAAGGCACGTTAGATGGGGCAATATAACCCGTGCGAAGGCAAGTGTGGCATGACATATTCACGGGGTGGTGTTACAGTGCACATGGGCTAGAGAGTGTCATAGCATACGCACTAGCTGGTGGAATACAACACAGAGGTGTGAGGCACTCGGCGGGCACTGGTGGGTGTAACACAGCATTGGGCTCAAGTGAGGTTTGTCTCCTTTCCAGAGAGTAAAATAAAAAGTATTACACATCCGGCGGTGGATGTGTGTTTAATTAACTGTTAGGGGGGTTTCTTGCATAGTTTGGTCGAATTTTTGTCGAATCCCCTTTGAATGGCTTGGTGTGCGTGTATATTAAATGTTCCCGTCAATAGCTACCCATATTTGTATAAATAAATGACAAGGGTGTCTACTTGGAGAGTACCCACCGGCGGGCGCGCCGGGATTAGGCACGGTAGGGCGTCAGACATGTCAGAGCTTCACTAGCGGTGTAAATACATTCCATGTGGATTCATTCTATGCACAGTCGCCTTTTAATGAATATCACGCAAATCGTCATGGTGATAGGGACATACGGTTTGTCCAGCATGTCCTAGGTGTTTCTATAAATATATATATTTTTTTAAATAATAAAAAACAAAGGCCGGCCCCGGGGGATGGGGTCCCCGGGGCCATAAGTGGCCTGATGAGGGGGGCAACGCAGCCCCCTCCTAAAGAATTACAAAAAAAAAGGCCATGACCCGGGGTTGGGGTCACCGGGGCCGATAAAGGCCTTGGGAGGGCCAAATTATTTTTTTTCAACCAAAAAAATTAGGGTGCAGGTCCTGGGGGATGGGGTCCCCAGGGCCAGTAAATCAGAAAAAGAAGGGGGGCCACACAGCCCTCCTTCTTAGAAAGAGGTCCCTGAGGGCCAACTAGCCCAACAGGTATCTCCAGTATGCACCAGGGAGCTGCGTTGCAGACAGGTGTTCTGAGGCCACGCCCCTTTTTACACCTCTATGCAACGCAGCTCTGTGGCACTTACTGGAGGTACCTAGTGGGCTAGTTTGACCCTAGGGACCCTTCGGATTCAAGGGGACTTAATCTCTCAACTTAGAACGGCCACAGGGCGTGTTTACACAGTGGGGAAGGGAGGGGACGGGGCCTGAGGTGACCTGTGCAAACACGCCCTATGGCGCGTTTTAAGTTGGGGAAATATTTCCCCTTCAATCCTGAGGGCCCCTGGGGGCTAACTAGCCCACCAGGTGCTTCCAGTAAGCGCCACTGCGCTGCGTTGCAGAGAGGTGGTCTAGGCCGTGCCCCTTTTTACATCTCTCTGCAACGCAGCTCTGTGGCGCGTAGGAAATCCGCAACATTCTATTGGGAATTTCTTTGGCGCCGATTGATGAATCTTCGCGAAATTCTCCAAACTTTTGGCCAGCTCCGCTCCGCTCCTACCCTGAAAGTTTCGTGGTGATTCGTCAAGCGGGGGCCGAGAAAAAAGGGGGGTCCCAAAACACGTTTTCCCCATGCAATTTCCTATAGGATTTGTTGTCGCAGCTACAGCCCGAACCGCTGAACGGAATGACACCAAAATTGGCAAAGAGGTAGTCCTCAGTTCGGACTCGTGCCTTTTGCATATTTGGTGTGAATCTGTTCAGTAGTTCCTGAGAAAATTAGGGTAAAAAAGTTAGTGATATCTATGGCTGCGGAGGATCTGCGGACCCTACCCGCACCGTACGCGAACCCTCCCCGAACGCTGAATGCTAATTGGCTGTCGAGCGTCTCTCTACATTCGAAACCAGGAACTGTTGGCGGCCATTTTCTACCTCGGTAGAAGCAAGGCTGAAGAAGCAAGGGGAATAAGTGCGTAAAACATATAAAGTGGGCAGAGTGGGAATACTCTGACCCTCTAGAGGTGCTTAGGGGGTCCCAGAAGGACCCCCTGGGGCCCCCCTTTTTTTCTTTTAAAAAAGCGGCGAAATGCATCGCGTTGGATGCACGGATTCTCTTGCGGTGGGTGCGCGGATCCACGGCAACGTTTTTTGAAAAACGACAAGAAATCATTGGTTGTATAACAACTTTCTACACTGAAAGGTAGGGTGTATATTTCTGTTTTTTAAAGGTATGATTGTTATTGGTTAACAAAAACAGATTGTAAGGAACATTATATATGATAAGCTGATATGTTGAAAAGTCAAGCACACTTCCTGTCTTGTGTAGGAACATTGTGTGCTGAACTTGTGACCTGTGAGCTCTGTGCAGTGTTCCATGACCTGTTTCTATGGTAACATGCAGAAGGCAGATTGGGGGAAGGGTTGAAATGTATTTCAGTTGGGAAGGGTTGAAATGTTTAACCAATAGAAATGTGTGTTTGCTTTTGAGTTTATGTGCGAAGGATTGTGATTTGATGTTTACATGTATATGTGTGGAAAATGAAAGGGAAACTTTTCCATTCTTTGGTTTTGCTGAGAGGTGCACAGTGCAGAGATTATGTAAAAGAAAATATGGTGAGTGATTGATATACTCCTTAATCTACAAAAGAACTTGAAAGATGAGTTATTTAATTGTGAAGGGATGTATGTGGACTATTTTGATTTTAATCGGACTAATGTATTTTTCCTGCTAAAGTTTAGGGAGTACTTTTTTTCTCTACAATGTGTGTGCATGTAGAAACCATTCTGTGATTGGCATTTGTGTTTTTCATGTGTTTGTAGAGAGATAACTGTGCAGTTTTTATATTTTGGTAGAATTAGAAACCAGTCATTGTTTATGAATTTGTGAAATGAGTTATGTTATGTTTCTATACTAAAATGTAGTACTACTTCTAGATGAAGAAATGTGTTTTCATATAGTGCAAGGGATAGTGTTGTTTGTCTAGAATCACACAGTGAGTCTGTGTGCATTTGGGAACCACTGTGAGAGAAGCATTTGGTAATATCGTGTATTTGCTGACAGATAAGTGTTTTAAAACCAGTCAGGTTGTCAAGTTTTAGTAGCATTAGAAGCCAGTCTTTGCTTATGTGTTGATTAAATGAGTCAGGCATTGACACTAAAGTGCAGTCGTGAAATATGTAGATTGTGTGCAGTTCCCTTATCACTTCCACTGTAGTGAATGAGTTTTGGTAAACTCCTAGGAATACTGGTGCTTGTCTAGAATCACACTGTGAGTCTTTGTGCATTTGGGAACCACTGTGAGAGAAGCGTTTGGTAACATTGTGTATTTGGTGAGAGAAAACTGTTTTAAAACCTGTCATGTTGTCAAGTTTTAGTAGCATTAGAAGCCAGTCTTTGCTTATGTGTTGATTAAATGATTCAGGCATTGACACTAAAGAGCAGTCGTGAAATATGTAGATTGTGTGCAGTTCCCTTATCACTTCCAGTGTTGTGAATGAGTTTTGGTAAACTCCTAGGGATACTGGTGCTTGTCTAGAATCACACTGTGAGTCTTTGTGCATTTGGGAACCACTGTGAGAGAAGCGTTTGGTAACATCGTGTATTTGCTGAGAGAAAACTGTTTTAAAACCTGTCATGTTGTCAAGTTTTAGCAGCATTAGAAGCCAGTCATTGCTTATGCGTTGATTATGTGTTGATTAAATGAGTCGCAGTCGTGAAATATGTAGATTGTGTGCAGTTCTGTTATCACTTCCAGTGTAGTGAATGAGTTTTGGTAAACTCCTAGGAATACTGGTGCTTGTCTAGAATCACACTGTGAGTCTTTGTGCATTTGGGAACCACTGTGAGAGAAGCGTTTGGTAACATTGTGTATTTGCTGAGTAAAAACTGTTTTAAAACCTGTCATGTTGTCAAGTTTTAGTAGCATTAGAAGCCAGTCTTTGCTTATGTGTTGATTAAATGAGTCAGGCATTGACACTAAAGAGCAGTCGTGAAATATGTAGATTGTGTACAGTTCCCTTTCTCACTTCCAGTGTTGTGAATGAGTTTTGGTAAACTCCTAGGGATACTGGTGCTTGTCTAGAATCACACTGTGAGTCTTTGTGCATTTAGGAACCACTGTGAAAGAAGCGTTTAGTAACATTGTGTATTTGCTGACAGAAAATTTTTTAAATCTTGTCATGTTGTCAAGTTTTAGTAGCATTAGAAGCCAGTCATTGCTTATGCGTTGATTATGTATTGATTAAATGAGTCAGGCATTGACACTAAAGTGCAGTTGTGAAATATGTAGATTGTGTGCAGTTCCCTTATCACTTCCAGTGTAGTGAATGAGTTTTGGTGAACTCCTAGGAATACTGTTGCTTGTCTAGAATCACACTGTGAGTCTTTGTGCATTTGGGAACCACTGTGAGAGAAGCGTTTGGTAACATCGTGTATTTGCTGAGAGAAAACTGTTTTAAAATCTGTCATGTTGTCAAGTTTTAGTAGCATTAGAAGCCAGTATTTGCTTATGTGTTGATTAAATGAGTCAGACATTGACACTAAAGAGCAGTCGTGAAATATGTAGATTGTGTGCAGTTCCCTTATCACTTCCAGTGTTGTGAATGAGTTTTGGTAAACTCTTAGGGATACTGGTGCTTGTCTAGAATCACACTGTGAGTCTTTGTGCATTTGGGAACCACTGTGAAAGAAGCGTTTGGTAACATTGTGTATTTGGTGACAGAAAACTGTTTTAAAACTTGTCATGTTGTCAAGTTTTAGTAGCATCAGAAGCCAGTCATTGCTTATGCATTGATTAAATGAGTCAGGCATTGACACTAAAGTGCAGTCGTGAAATATGTAGATTGTGTGCAGTTCCCTTACTACTTCCACTATAGTGAATGAGTTTTGGTAAGCTGCTGGGGATAGTGTTGTTTGTCTAGAATCACACTGTGAGTCTGTGTGTATTTGGGAACCACTGTGAGAGAAGTGTTTGGTAACATCGTGTATTTGCTGACAGATAAGTGTTGTAAAACATGTCATGTTGTCAAGTTTTAGTAGCATTAGAAGACAGTTATGGCTTATGCTTTCATTATATGAGTCAGGAATTGACAGTAAATTGCAGTTGTGAAATATGTAGATTGTGTGCAGTTCCCTTACCACTTGCACTGTAGTGAATGAGTTTTGGTAAGCTCATAGGGATAGTGGTGCTTGTCTAGAGTCATACTGTGAGTTAGTGTGTATTTGGGATCCCTGTGAGAGAATCATTTGGTAACATCATGTATTTGCTGACAGATAACTGTTTTAAAATCAGTCATGTTGAGAAGTTTTAGTAGCATTAGAATCCAGTCTTTGCTTATATGTTGATTAAATGAGTCATGCTTTGACATTGATGTGCTGTACTTAAATATGTAGATTGTGTGCAGTACCATTAACTCTTCCAGACTAATGAATGAGTTTTGGTAAACTCCTAGGATAGTGTTGCTTGTCTAAAATCACACTGTGAGTCTGTGTGCATTTGGGTAAGGATTGTGAGAGAAGCATTTGGTAATATCGTGTATTTGCTGACAGATAAGTGTTTTAAAACCAGTCAGGTTGTCAAGTTTTAGTAGCATTAGAAGCCAGTCTTTGCTCATGTGTTGATTAAATGAGTCAGGCATTGACACAAAAGTGCAGTCATGAAATATGAAGATTGTGTGCAGTTCGCTTACCATTTCCACAGTAGTGAATGATTTTTGTTAAACTCCTAGGTATAGTGGTTGTTGTATAGAATTACACTGTGAGTCTGTGTGCATTTGAGAACCACTGTGAGAGAAGCATTTGGTAACATCGTGTATTTGCTGACAGATAACCAATTTAAAACCTCTCATGTTGTCAAGTTTTAGTAGCATTAGAAGCTAGTCTTTGCTTATGCATTGATAAAATGAGTCAGGATTTGACACTAAGGTGCAGTACCATGTACTATTCTGTTCACTGTGGCAGAACTGAAAATGTAAAAGTCGTACCTAAGCACTGTCCTAGAAGTAGTCTGATTATTTAGTCAGTTTCTAAGTACCAAATAGATTGCTTCAAATAAAAGTGTTCTGACATACTATACACTTGTCTTTTACACTTTCAATTCCCTAGTCAGTATCCATACACTTCCAGGAAACATCCTGTCACTTCCTTTGCAGTCCTCTAGAGACCCATTCAACAGCATGTACTAATCCATTGACTGTGCCAAAACTCAGACACTTATAAATTCACCCAGACACTCTCTTTCCAGTACTCTAATGATTCAGTCACTGCCTAAGTATTCATGCACGGAGCCAGTTCTTAGCACATGGACTACGTCAAACCCATATCCACTATGCATGCAGTCCTCTAACCACCTACACACTTGTCTTTCACACCTTCAATTCGCCAGTCAGTATCCGTTCACTTGCAGCAAACACCCTGTCACTGCCGTTGCACTCCTCTAGTGACCCATTCAGCATCATGTACTAATCCATTCACAGCGAAATCCTAATAAATTCACCCAGGCACTCTCCTTGCAGTACTCTAATCATTCAGTCAGTACCCAAGTACTCATCCAGTGACCCAGGCCTTAGTATATGGACTGCTTCAAACCCTTATCCTCTATGTATGCAGTCCTCTAACCACCTATACAATTGTTTTTCACACCTTCAATTCCCTAGTCAGTATCCATACACTTCCAGGAAATACCCTGTGACTCTCTTTGCAGTCCTCTAGTGACCCATTCAGCACCATGTACTAATCCATTCACTGTGCTAAAACCCAAACTCTTATAAATTCACCAAGATACTATCTTTGCAGTACTCTAATCATTCAGTCAGTGCCTAAGTATTCATACACTGAGCCAGGCCTTAGCACATGGACTGCTTCAAACCCCTATGCACTATGCATGCAGTCTTCTAACCACCTAGACACTTGTCTTTCACACTTTCAATTTCCTAGTCAGTATCCATACAGTCCAGCACTTGTCACTGCCTTTGCACTCCTCTAATGACCCGTTCAGTACCAAGTACTAATCGATTCTCTGTGCGAAAAGCCTAGCACTTATAAATTCACCTAGGCACTCTCCTTGCTGTACGATAATCATTCAGTCAGTACCCAAGTAGTCATGCAGTGAGCCAGGCCTTAGAACATGGACTGCTTTAAATGCCCATGCAATATGGATGCAGTCCTCTAATCACCTACACAGTTGTGTTTCACACCTTCTATTCCCTAGTTAGTATTCATACTCTTCTAGCAAACACCCTGTGAGTCACCAAGTGTGTCTCCTTATACTACTGTAATCATTTAGTCAGTTAGCATGTAGTGTTTTAGTGAGGATGGCTTTAGGGCATGAACTGCTTCAAAGTAGTATGCACTATGCATGTAGTGTTTTAATGATCGTCACACTTGTGGTTCAGGGCTATAGTTTCATAGTCAGTTTTTATATAAAATGTGTTTGTACAGTAATGGAATAGTATACATTTGAAAGTTATTAATATACATTTATTTGTGATTCTTTTTTACAGAAACAGAACAGGAGTGTGTCTCATCTTTTTGCACTCTTCTCATGCAAGATTGTTTGGATGAAGGGTCCTTAGGTGTTTCATCATACTTGCTGTGCCGCACGAGTATTTTTTGTTAGGATCTCCTCGTAACAGAACTCTTTGGCAAATCTTGCGAGTGACGAAGGTGGCATTGGTCTTTGTTTGCTCCTTGGAAAAAGTAAAAAATTTCCTCACCACTGAAGAAAAACGTTGTTTGTGTGGTGCCTTCTGCAAAACATTTTCTTCAGATTCAGTAAATATTTTAAAGCGGCAACATTTACAGTTTTTGTAAGTTAAACTTATAAAATGTTGTTAGCTGTATGCATTTTATATATCTGTGATTTGTTTCTTGTGGTATTTTGTTGAGAATACCATGTTGGTTTTTTTGTAACAATCTTTCTTATTTTCCAGGTCTGTCGTCGACATCCATTGTCCCCACAGTAGTGTTCCGCCTTGTTGTTTTTTATTATTGTTGTTACATTTTGTTTATTAGTTTATTGTTCATATATATGTTAATAATAAAATAAAGTTTGAAAATGGTTTTTCGTTTATATATTTATTATTATAAAAAATAAAGTTTGAAAAAAAAATTAATAACGTTTTTGGTTGTTCTCTTAACTGCTGTGTGACTCTTTCTTGTTCTTATTACTGTTATTTGATGGAGTCCACCATGGTGTTAAATTTTGGGGGACTTATTGCTGGAATACTGGTGATATCTGCAGTTTGCACTAACTTCTGAATAGTGTGTTAGATTTATCTCAACTTTACTTCCGTTAAAGTGCTGATAATGAAAGGGAGAGTAGCCGTTCCCGTGCAAAAAGACACGAGGTGCACCTTTCCGATTTATTCTAAATACTAAAATCCTGTGTTGAATTGCACTGAGGTATTGGCTGCAGTTACAGTGTACACACAAAATCTATTAAGAAATCTCATTGTATTTATATTGATTGGGAATAGTGCGTCAGGTGCTGGATCTTGATGAGATACACTGCTCAGTTCGTATATTGTTCTGCACACGAAAAAAAATCCCATCACAACTTTCACACCAATTGCAATGCGAAACAAATTCCGGCGATAAGACACGTTAGCACCAGGGATTTTACACCTGCTTTCTGCTGGAGTTAAGCAGGACAACTACCTGCACCATGAAAGGGAACACAGTCAAGAGCCACACCAGAACACCCACAGGTACCATAGAGTCAATGAGCATGATACAGGGATACCCATGAGGGACAGAAGACTCATCTCAACAACTCCAGGACCACCAATGGCCCCCAAACCCACATCTTAGTAAGTGTGTCCCTGTGGTCATTGTCTTAGCATGATAGGCATGAGCCCTGCAACATCACAGTGTGCTGTCACCTCAGCGTTGGAACTGAGCCTGGATGTGTAGCTACGCACGCATCCTCCTGCATGCACAACTGGCGTGTGCTGGTCTGGGGTTCACAGGTCAGTGCAGGGGTGTGCCTATCCGGCAAGGGGAACGGGGTGTCTCGGACATGTCCGTGTACAGGAAGTGCGGTAAGTGTGTCTCTGTATTCTGGTATGGCCTGCTACAAGAGCCGCAGCAGTTGATGTTGTAAACTGGCATGCACCACCTCCAAACGGCACTGTGATGTTTTTGTTGGAATGTAGCAGAAAATGCACAAATAGGCATTACAATGGTGTGCTGTACGAGTGCACGAGATACAACAGCGCACCGTACAAAAGTGTGGGGGCTCGTGGGAGGGAGGTGCAGCCGTTTGGCAAAATAACACACAGTGAACTCGACCATGTGCCACATGCTGGGCATCTCATCCATGATGACCACGGTCGCAGACATCCCACAACACCAACGACTGGCCTTTGTACACATCCTGTATGAATGCAGCGTGGTTTTCACTTCTATGCTCGTTCAGTGGTGTGATGTTGGCGGGTTGTGTGACTTGTGCTGCTTGTTGGTGTGTTTCATTTTGGCCATTGTTAGTCTATATGTGTGTTGTACTTAATTGTGCATGTGTGCCATTCTGCCCATCTCCCCCCCCTCCCCCCACTCCCTGCTTCTTCCTCTTCCTACTGCTGTTGTGTCTATAATTTTGTTGCTGCACACATAAATACATGTAAAGAATAAATTAGAATAGTTCCTTGATTCTTTTAGGCTTCAAAACTTCTCTAGTGGTTTCTTTTTAATTTTCCATATGAACCGTTTTTTTAATATTGAACAACACATAGAAGTCAGAAGTGCAACGTATTCTATCAACACACTTTCTAGAACATTCTACAACACGTGCAGGTTAAAAGTTCATCAATTTTTTAAAACTTAACGATATTTTTTTGTAACATTTTCTTGAATATTTAACGACACGTGCTGGTTAAAAGTTTACAATTGCTTTAAGTTCGAACAGTGCCTTTCAAATGCAAGTAGCAGGTGTGGTTGATCTGAGCAAATTTTATCCTTTGATATGTACTCCACGTTGAAACTGCTTTTTCTTAACCAATCACAAAGATGCTTTTCCACAAAACTAATGTGCACCCTACTTTTAAAAAAGAATGCTTTTCATGATATCTTCAGAGATAAGTTATAGATAGGAATTGGCATTTAAAAAACCTTTGAAATTCACTGATAAAACCATAGGTTTCAGGGGCGTTATAGTTAGGAATTGGCATTTAAAAAACCTTAGAAATTCGCTGAAAAAACCAAAGGTTTCAGGGCGTTATAGTTAGCTGGACATTTCCCTCGTACAAAACCCTAGAAATTCCCCTGTTTTAGTTAGTTCAGCTAACTATAACTCGCGCCCCCGCAATGCACTGCTGATGACGTCACATATTACATCACTCATGACATGCTCAGTAACATCACTGATGACATCACTGATGACATCTCAAATGACATCACTCATGACATCACTGATGACATCATCCATGTGATAAATTAGTGCATCTTCTCACACCCTAATATAACCTTTGATACACCGACTCAAAATTTCAGACAGCCATTTTGAAAATCATAGATACTCCAATACCAATAACTACATACCCACTCATTAACTCTTAGGTCTACATACACCTCCACTACAGTCACTCATACTTACAGTCACTCCGTACAAGACTATCATATGCATTTATACACCTAGCTAGACACTCACACACCGCCAATCATCCATTGAGGTACTGACACACCTAGTCAGTCGTGCAAGTAATTAAACACAGTCCAATTTACTTATCTATGCAGTTAAACACACTCAAGTTCACTTACTCATAAAAATAATACCACATTCTTACGCTCTAATAGAATCATTGATACAAGCAAACGCTCATCCATACAGCCACTCTCACAATCACACACTCTCACATATACCCACTTATATACTCTTACACACATATATACTGCCTTTCACATATGTAGTTAGTCACACATGTACCACTGAGATATACATTCAATCCCTAACACACCCATACATACACTCATCCAACCATACAGTCCATCACAGATGCACTCTTAAAACCATGCACCCATAGAATCAGCCACTCACACATCTATGCATAGAGTCACACACACCCTACCCACACAAACACTCAGGCACCCATACAGATACTCAGACAACCAATCAATAACCCATATAGACACTCATATAGCTATTCACAAAACCATGCAGCCACTTATACACCTACACACAGACACATACAGACATTCACACGGTTTAGTCACTAGTCTGCAGTAAGATACATTTAGTGACTCACTTAAAGAGTCAGTTACGCACCTACAAAATCATCCATTCACACACTTGTACACCCACTCATTCTTCAACAGACCTTTCCCTATATATATTAAACATATTAAAACTGTACAGAAACACATACCTACTGGATGATGTCATCAGTGATGTTATCAGTGATGTCATTTGAGATGTCATCAGTGATGTCACTAACCATGTCATGAGTGATGTAATATGTGACGTCATCAGCAGTGCATTGCGGGAGCACGAGTTATAGTTAGCTGAACTAACTATAACAGGGGAACTTCCAGGGTTTTGTACGAGGGAAATGTCCAGCTAACTATAACGCCCCTGAAACCTTTGGTTTTTTCAGTGAATATATCTATATATATATATATATATTCACTGAAAAAAACATAGGTTTCAGGCACATTATAGCGAGGAATTAGCATTTAAAAAACCTTAGAAATTCACTGAAAAAAACATAGGTTTCAGGGGCATTATAGTTAGCTGGACATTTAAAAAACCTTAGAAATTCACTGAAAAAAACATAGGTTTCAGGGGCATTATAGTTAGCTGGACTTTTCACTCGTACAAAACCATAGAAATTAGTTCAGCTAACTATAACTCGCACTGCTGATGACGTCACATATTACATCACTCATGACATGGTCAGTGACATCACTCATGACATCACTGATGACATCTCAAATGACATCACTGATGACATCGCTGATGAAATCATCCAGTGAATGTGTGTTTTTCTGAAAATTACATACGTTTTATATATGTATATCTCAAGGTCGATGGAAGAATACATGGGTATATAAGTGTCTAAATGGATGATTTGTTTTTGAAAAATTGATTGTATAACTGACTGATTAAGTATATCTTAGTGAATACATGGCTTAGTGAGTAATGTTTAAATATGTAAATATCTGTATCAGTCTCTCACTTTGTGTATAAGTGGCTGCATGGGTTGGTGAGTAGCTACATGAGTGTCTATATAGGTTATTAGTTGGTTTTTTGAGTATCAGTATAAGTGTCTGATGTCTGTATGGTTCGGTGGGGGGTATTACGTAGTGCATAGGTGCATGAATGAGTGACTCACTGTTTGTATGTGTTGAAGACAGCATGTGTGCAGGACTGTATGGGTGGACGAGTGTGTGCATGGGTGTGTTAGTGAGTGAATGACTGTCTCAATAGTGTCTCTATGAGTAACTACATATGTTTTAAACTAGTATATGTGACTATTGGTGTATATAAGTGAGTATATGTGAGAGTGAGAGATTGAAAGGGTTCCTGTATGAATAAATATGTGTTTCTATAAGTGATTGTTAAAAAGACTAAGTATGTGTAAGTTTCTGTAGAAGTAAGTGTGGTGGTGTGTGTATAACTGTATATGCAGGTAAACAGATGTTTGATTCTTTATTAGCATGAGTGACTATGTGTGTGAATAACTTTATGGATGAGTGGCATTGTGTAACAGGATGTATAGGTGTATGAGTACATATGATGAGTGAGTACATGTATGAGTGACTGTATAGGACTGTTGGTGAATGAGTGGATGTGGATCTTACAATTACTGAATAGGTTGTTGTAACTGGTATTGGTATGTCCATTGTTTTGAAAATTTTAATTTCTATTTTTGAATGTGTGTATCAAAGGTTATGTTAGGGGGAGAGGAGGTCTGCCACTCTATCACAAGGATGATGTCATCAGTGATGTCATGAGTGATGTCACTGACCATGTCATGAGTGATGTAATATGTGACGTCATCAGCAGTGCATTGCGGGCGCGCGAGTTATAGTTAGCTGAACTAACTATAACGGGGCAATTTCTATGGTTTTGTACGAGTGAAAAGTCCAGCTAACTATAACGCCCCTGAAACCTATGGTTTTTTCAGTGAATTTCTAAGGTTTTTTAAATGATAATTCATAGCTATAACGTGCCTGAAACCTATGTTTTTTTCAGTGAATTTCAAAGGTTTTTTAAATGCTAATTTCTAGCTATGCCTACAGAGATAGGACATGTGAAGAAAGAAGGAAAAACGCACAGAAAGAAAAAAAAGAAATTTAGAAAGAAGCAACAGAAGTCCTCAAAGACGAAGAAAAGTGCAGGAAGAAGTATAACGTGCAGAAAGAACAAACAGAAGAGCAGAAACAAGCCTTGTTGCAAAATCATCCTGTACCCTCAAATTTTTCAGACGGATACTGGTGGTAACTGAGTCTGACTAACCAGTCCTAGAGCCAGTGCTATGTTAAAAGACACTCAGAATACAGTGAAAACACCTACATACACTAAGGCACACTATGTGTTGGTGTCCCCCTTGTTATTAGCATGACCTCCTCTGTAAGCCCCTAGTATATAATAGGGCAGGGGATTAAAACTACCTCTTAAAACGCACCACAGGGCGTGTTTGAACACGTTAACTCAGGCCCCGTCCCCTCCCTTCCCCACTGTGTAAACACGCCCTGTAGCCGTTTTAAATTGGGAGATTAAGTCCCCTTGAATCCCGAGGGTCCCTAGGGTCCAACTAGACCACTAGGTACCTCCAGTAAGCACCACAGAGCTGCGTTGCAGAGAGGTGTAAAAAGTGGCACGGCCTGCACCACCTCTCTGCAATGCAGAGCAGTGAGGCTTACTGGAAGCACCTGGTGGGCTAGTTGGACCCCAGGGTCCCTCAGGATTGAAAGGGAACTATTTCCCCAATTTAAAAACGCGCCACAGGGCCTGTGGGCATTCTGAGTTGAGAGATTAAGTCCCCTTGAATCCTAAGGGTCCCTAGGGTCAAACTAGCCCACTAGGTACCTCCAGTAAGCGCCACAGAGCTGCGTTGCATGAAGGTGTAAAAAGGGGCATGGCCTCAGAACACCTGTCTGCAACGCAGCTCCCTGGCACATACTGGAGATACCTGTTGGGCTAGTTGGCCCTCAGGGACCCTCAGTATTGAAGGGGAATTAATTCCTCAACTTACAACTGGCCAGGGGGCGCGTTTGCAGAGTGCTGCAAGGAGGGGGCGTGGCCTCCGGCGCGATGCCGGTCTTTTCTTTATTTATTTTTAAGAAGGAGGGCTGTGTGGCCCCATTTCTTTTTCTAATGTATTAGCCCTGGGGACCCCATCCCCCAGGGCCTGCACCCTAATTTTTTTTGTTGAAAAAAATTAATGTGGCCCTCCCAAGGCCTTAATCGGCCCCGGGGACCCCAACCCCCAGGTCATGGCCTTTTTTTTTTATTTTATTCTTTAGGAGGGGGGTTGTGTTGCCCCCCCCTCAGGCCACTTATCCCCCGGGGCCGGCCTTTGTTTTTTATTTAAAAAAATATATATATATTTAGAGAAACACCTAGGACATGCTGGACAAACCGTATGTACCTATCACCATGACGATTTGCGTGATATTCATTAAAAGGCGACTATGCATACAATGAATCCACGTAGAATGTATTCACACCGCTAGTGAAGCTCTGACATGTCTGACACCCTACCGTGCCTAACCCCGGCGCCCCCGCTAGTGGGTACTCTCCAAGTAGACACCCTTGTCGTTTATTTATACAAACATGGGTAGCTATTGACGGGCACATTTAATACACATGCACACCAAGCCATTCAAAGGGGATTCGACAAAAATTCGACCAAACTATGCAAGAAACCCCCTCACGGTTAATAAAACACACATCCACCGCCGGATGTGTAATACTTTTTATTTTACTCTCTGGAAAGGAGACAAACCTCACTTGAGATTCACAGCGTGCTCCTGGCTGAGCCCAATGCTGTGTTACACCCACCAGTGCCCGCCGAGTGCCACACACATCTGTGTTGTATTCCACCAGCTAGTGCATATGCTATGACACTCTCTAGCCCATGTGCACTGTAACACCACCCCGTGAATATGTCATGCCACACTTGCCTTCGCACGGGTTATATTGCCCCATTTAACGTGCCTTCCTCGATGCCTATGTTATAATGCACAGCGCTATGCCATACATATTACAATCTGGGATCCATATCTTTGTCACAGTGCATATGCAACGTTACACTCCCCAGCACATATTTTATATTACAACTTTAGAGACTAGTTAGGTTACACAACACTGCCCTGTGCATATTACACTCCAAGGCGCATATCGCATAGCACGCGCTAGTGCCTGTGCTATCTCGCGCTCTCCAATGAATCTGTCATTGCGCACCATGTATTGCATATTATATTTCACGCCCCGGTTCATCTTATATCACACTTTTTGGTGCATAGTTTATACCATATACTATATCTAGTTTTCATTTTCAATCGTGCTCTCAGGACTATGTTCTATATAACACTGCGTCCACCTACCCTTTTCACGGGCATTACATTTTGCGATGGGGGGTGGAGGGTCAGGGATGTTTCTGCCAAGTGAACCCGGAGTCACAGTCCCAAACGTCCTCTTCTTCCTGAATAAAAGTGAGATTATGCTGCATACTTGTTCATATTTTAAGTAGTTCGCACAGACACACATTTTAAAAACAATAAAGTTCCTAATACCCACCTTCTATGAACAGTTAGCTTGCTGCCCCATCCACCGCCTCCCTATCCTCTGTTGTCTGAATCCATGGACTAGCCTCCTCCCTCCTGCCATGCATGGTCTGATGCGCTGCCACTGCCCTGCATTTAGCATGATGTACCAGTCCACTCATCCTGCCCTCCATTGCCCAATTCTATGGCCCATCATTGACCTCCTGCTTAGCCTCTGTGCTTTGCTTGCTGCCCCTATTCTCCTTCCCCCTGCCATCCGATGTCTTTGTGCATGCCCCTGCTCCATCCTTTTTGACCACCATGTTCCATGGACCTGCCACTCCTATCTACTCTGAGTGTTCTGTTGAGCTGCCACTCCCCTACCACCTGCCTAGCATTGTCAGATGACTGTAACCTGTCCCTGCCACCTCCACCCTGCCTGTCCACATGCCATGCCCCTATCCCCTTCCTCCTGTCCTCCATGGTCCATTTTACTGCCACACCCTTCTGCCCTCCCTGGTCTGTTGTGCTGCAACTGCTCCTCCTGCCTGCCCCACGCGGTCTGTTGCGAGGCCCCTTCCCCTGAACTCTCTTGTCTGTGCCCAGGTCCTGACCCTCCCTTCTATCCTCCATGATCCTTTGTGCATGCCCCTGCACCCTCCTTCTTGCCCATCATAGCCATTGTGCTGCCACTAACCCTCCCGCTTGCCATGCATGGTCTTCTGTGCTGCCATGGCCCCTCCCACCTTCCCCGTGTGGTCAGCTAGCTGCTCCTGACCCCCTCCCACCTTCCCTCCATGGTCTGTGTGTATGCCATCATAGTCTCACTGTTGCTCTCCATGGTGTGTCTTGTTTCTAGTGCCCATCCTGCCTGACCTCCATGGTCATCTTGCTGCTCCTGCCCTACCCCCTTGCCTCCAGCCCTCTGTTTCCATGTGCAGACCCCTATTCCCTCCCTCCTGGCTTGTCGGTTCCATTGTAATGCCCCTGATCCGTCCCTCCTGCCCTTTATGGTCTGTTATGCTGCAGCTTTCTCTCCTGTCTGTCCATTATGGTCAGCTAGCTACCATTGCCTCTTTCCCCTCTGTTGTCTGTTGTCCATGTGCATTGTCCTGTCCCCTCCCTCTTGCTTTCTATGGATTGTTGTGCTGCACTCCCGTCCCGCATGCCCTGTGTGGTGTATTGTGCTGCTGCAAACCCTGATGCCTGCCCTGTAGGGTCAGTTTGGTGCACCTCTCAATGTCCCTCCTGTCCTCTGTTATCCGAGTCCATGTCCCTACCCCAATTCCTCCTGCCTACCATGATCCAATGTACCATACTTGTGAACATTTTGAACTTGGTAAGAGGGAGATTTTGAAATAAAACTGGGGTATTGATTTTCCCCTTTGAGTTACATTGAAAAAGAGAAGATTGTAGACAGGAAACAGATCAAGTAAAGCCCATTTGAGCTTAAAAACATTGGACGTTTCCTGGCTGAAACGGGTCTGTTGGCATGTATGGTTGTATGACCACTGCCTCTTCCTTCTGCCCACAATGGTCTATTATATTGCCACAGCCTCTCTTGCCAGTCCTGTATTGTTGGTTTGTTGCCCCTGCCCCCCTTTCCACTGCCCTCCATAGTCTGTTGTGTTGCCACTGCCCTTCCTGCCTGCCTAGTGTGGTAAAATTGTTGCCTCTGCACTCTCCTACCTGCCTTCAATTTTCAGAGTCCGTGCCCCCGGCCACTGCCTCTCAACAGTATCCCAATTAACAACTAGATTGCTAACATTCTATATTTATTACAAAAGTGTGGAATGCCTGACCTCATCTTGATGTAATCAAAACTGTAATGCCTAGAGCATTTCCTTTAGAAATTACATATATGAGAGGGTCTTATTTGCATCAAAATTATGGTTAGTGCTCTAAAAAACTAAAATGAGGACATATTTTCTGAGTTTTCAAATAGCGACAAAGAACTTTAAAATTATTTGTAATCTTAGTTTTTTTATCCAGTTGACCACTTGATTAAATGTTGCATCCAAGGGGAGAGGGTGTGGTGTTACTTCCAGAGCTGCAGACTTTGCAACTGGGGAACCAGGTTGGAGTTTCTGCTTCAGCTCAACATTCTGTGATTCTGGTCAAATCACTTAATCTCCCCATGTCTACAACTAAAATGAATTTGATCTTGTGTGATGTAACCAATTTTCATGTAAAGCACTCCAATACCTGACAAGTCTGCACTATATAAAACTGCAAATACTCAAAAAATAAGTGTTTTGCACACTTCTGTCATTGGGCTACATTTGGGCTACATCTGGGTGATATTTGGGCTACATTTGGGCTCTTTTGTCTCTGGTGGCCATTTTAGGAGATTTATTTGTTATGAAGTTTCCTAATTTCCTCATTTACTGCAGTCTCGTCAGTAGGAAATGCTTTCAGTTTTTTACTTTGATTCCATCAAGAAGGTATTCAGATATGTCACACATTTGCCATAAATTCTGAATGTTAGCACTCTAGTTGCTCATTAGATCACTGTAGTAAAGCTACTGCTCACCAGGCAAGTCTGCTGCTGGTATTCAAAGTGCATGTTTCAGTCTGCATGTCAGAATGTTTTTATGAAATAAAAGAGGATTTCAGAAGTCAAAATGTGCCCTAGTTTTTCTTTCTGCAGCACTAATCATAATTTATATGGCAAAATGAACCCCCTCATTTTGTTCCTTTGTAAATTAAATGTTTTAAGTGTTACCACTTTATTCCAATCAAGATGGCTGCAGGTGTGCCATACTTTTGTCATAAGTAAGACTGTTAGCGCTCTAGTTGTTCTTTAGAGCACTCTGGGAAGCTGCAGTAGAACACAAAGGAATCAACTGACAGTCTCTGCCCTTGTTGGATGTACATGTTTTACTGAGAATGTCAGACTTCATTCTTACATGACTGAGAAAGATAATGTGAATTTACAGAAAATATGCTCTCAGTTTAGCTTATAGATCACCTTCCAAACCTCTGTGGGAAAAGTATGAGAAAATAGTTGTCTCTCAAACATGGTTCGTGATATCACAGCAGAAGGCTTTTTCACATGGTAAAATCACCTTAGAACACACCACAATTCCTAAAATGAGTATGGTACCATCAACAAATGCTTTATAATGTAACTAAAGTCTTAAAACCTTCTATTAACTGCAATGCTTTTTAATGAGGTGCTATCATATATATTGGTCCCAAGATGGCTGCCAACACTTCTTGGATGAAGTACTGACAGCCAATCAGATCTCACGATGAGATGTGTGGTTAGGCTCCGCCCAGATATGTATGTGATTTTACTTTTGATTTTCTCAGGAACTACTGAACAGATTGACACCATATATGCAAAAGGTACATGCCTGACCTGAGGACTACCTCTTTGCCAAATTTCAAGTAATTCTGTTCAGCCGTTCGGGCTGTACCTTGGACTAAAGGCCCCTATGGAAAATTGCATGGGGAAATGCGTTTTGGGACCCCCCTTTTTTCTAAGCCCCGCTTGACGAATCCCCCCGAGACTTTTAGGGTAGGAGCGGAGCAGAGCGCCCCACCTTTTTTGAAAATTTCGCGAGGATTCGTCAACCGGCGCCAAAGTTATTCCAAATAGAATGTTGCGAATTTCCTATGGAAACACGGTCCTAACTATAACTATCTACTGGCGACCGCCAGTAGATAATATATTCACTGAAAAAACCATAGGTTTCAGGGGCGTTATAGTTAGCTGGACATTTTCCTCGTACAAAACCCTAGAAATTCCCCTGTTATAGTTAGTTCAGCTTACTATAACTCACGCCCCCGCAATGCACTGCTGATGACGTCACATATTACACTTCCTGTTCTAACTACTGAAAGACCCCACCCATTTCAATCATTCTTCTTTGAGCTTCTTTGGAGAACCATCTCTTTAGACAGAAGAAGATTTTTTTAGACTAAGTATACACTTAGTTCTAACTTTTTGCAACCAAAAATGGCTTCAGGGCAGCAGGCATCACCTGCATCACCTCAAACCTCTGAGGATGAATTTTTGCCGGAGGAACCACAGAAAAAACGTTTTGCTTCAGTGGTGTGGACATTTTTTACTTTTCCCGAAGGACAGAATAAGACCAATGCCACCTTGGTCACATGTAAGATTTGCAAAAGAGTCTTATCGAGAGGGGATCCCACCAAGAAATACTCTTGCGGCACGGCAAGTATGATGAAGCACATGAGGAGCCTTCATCCAAACAATCTTGCACGTGAAGAGTGCAAGATTGTTTGGAGACGCTCCTGCGCCATCCACCTCATCGCAGCCGAGCACGTCAATTTTTAAAAGTGCTCTGTACTAAGTGCAATAAGACTTTGTGCTATGGCGAGCAGTCAATCGACCCCATCTGCCGCCGGCAGGAAAGTCATATTTGCTAGTTCTTTTTTTTTTTTTTCATTTTACTGTTCCCTGAATCCCTGAAGTTCATTGTTTTGTTTCTCCTGGGTTTTTTTTTCTTTTTTCCAGCAAAATCAAAAAAAACACAAAATTGTTCAAAACCCCCCCAAAAAATCATAAAAGAAGAAAGAAGAAAAAAAAAGTTCTTTTAAGAACTAACTTTCCTGGTTTAAAAAAAGAGCTAAATTTCTTTGTTAGTGTGTGAAAGTTTAGATGAATGTATGTGTAGTACGTAATTGACTGAATGAATGCATTAGTAGCGTATGGTGAATGTATAAGTGCAGAACTATAAGGAAGTGCTGCAGCATCACACAGTAACCTCTTTAACTGCTGTGTGCTCTAGTACTTCCGAAGCACAGAGATGCAACATATGTACATAAATATGTTGCAAATCTATGCTTCTCTCTGCACGGCTGCTTAAACTGCAGCCATGTGGTGACACAGGCATCCTTCCCTTGCACAATAGTGCAAGGATATCTGTGTCATGTGCTGTTTGTTTTTCTACAGGAAGACACACCTTCCTGGACAAAAACAATGAGAAAATGCATTTTTCTCCTTCAATGTATGCTGAACATTTCAGCATGCATTGAAGAAATGAAAATGTGGAGAAATTAAAACAATTCTCTTTGTTGTGCTTTCCTACACCAATTGTAAAATGGTGCACCATTCACACACATATCGAGATTTACGATTTCTAATAAATCTAGACATGGGTCCTGTTCTATGAGTATTAAGTGCAATCATGCACAACAACACTTATAGAACACCCTTTCATCCGAAAGTGGTCTGCATGATGAAGTTATATTTTCATGGAGTATAAAAAGTGCACAGAGTGCCTTTTCCTCTCTTTGAAAATATGAAAGAATATCTTACACAATAACTATGTTACAAAAAGTGACATATTTCCGTTTTTAAATTTCCTTGCGAATGATAGAAGGTAAGCACATAATTTTGACTGCAAAGTTTTTCAAAGAAGAATGATTGAAATAATTGCGGTCCTTCAACAGCTATAAAGATGAAATATTATGAACCCCTCAAATCTCTTTTTTTGCAGGTCACTTGATATCTGATTATGGTCAAATTTCAAAACTACATAAACAGAGTGTTTTTAGAAACGTGTTTCAACTTTGTAGATTCTTGCAGGCCTCTTCATTCTCCATATTGAGACTTAGTTAAAGTTACCTTCACAGTAATATGAATAAAAAATGTTATTCATTTTGCCTATTTTTCTTTCAAATATAAATTCTTAAAAATTGTTCATTTTAAAATTTGGATCTGTGAAAGAAAATAAAATAAAAATTATAACATATAATACATTTTTTACAACACAACATAATTTCCACAAAGTAATTTGTTTGCCTTTTTTGCTGTTCTCAGAATATATTGAATTTCACTCGAAATAGTAATTTCAATGGTACTCATCACTTAACAGCAGGCAAAAAAAAAACAATCAGAAAGATTGTTAAAAAAAAACAACATACTATTCTCAGTAAAATACCAGAAAATACAAATCATACACATATGAAATGCTTACAGATTACAAAATGTTATAACTTTAACTTATAAAAACTGTAAATGTTGCCACATTAAAATAATCACCGAATAAATGACTACCAAAAAGTCCATAATTCAAAAATATACCTTTCCTTGAGGCCAAATGGTATTTTTGCACTTCTTCTTTATGTAAACTTTCCAATGGTAGTTCTATTAAATTATAATAATAAATTCCTCAGAGAGTAATTTAGCTTCCTAAAACTTTGGCTTGAAAAATATTAGGTAGGAATTTTGTAATTCCCTAGGCAAACGTTGTTTGAAAACCAACTGGGCATCATTACAAAGTGTCCAGCCTTTGTCACATTTTACATAGGCAGTGTAATGTCCAGATGTGGTGGAAGGACCATCATGGAAAATTATTGCAATTGCTACAAAAGTCCTTCCTGATATTGATATTTGTGCTGCTACAAATTGTTTTATTAAAGTATCCAATTTTCATCCATCAGCTGTACAATGTTGCATCATTAAAATTATGTATTTTCCATATTTTGTTAACAATAATGTGGAAAACATTTCTGATTTACATTGGCTACACTCCATGTTTTGATTTGCACCTTTCACTAATTTATTGAAAGCCACTGATTTACAGTCTGGTAATGTTAAATACAGAAATCTCTCAGTGTCTACATTGGTGCTACATGTATACGTGCAATTTTCACAATGATGTTCCCATTTGTAAGAAAGGCCAAACATATTTTCTATTTCTACACCTTCATTTTCAAAAATGGTAAGCATATACATTAAAAATTCCTGAGCATCTTGTTGGATATTTTGTGTAAATTGTGTACAACCAGAACACACATCCAAAAGACTACGAACATCTGAAACAGATTGTATTTTACTTCTATCTGTTGTCAATTTTTCATAAACAGAGTGCAACAGAGAACAAAATCTTTTTTGCCGATTCTCCATAGTTTGCTCTTGCAAATCTTCAAGATAAGAAACACCATTGACCACTACATTCGCATAGCAGTTGACACCAGAACTATTTTCAAACTGATAACCAACAATCTCTCCAACAGTGTCCAATTTCTTTTTACCTGCAATCACAACATTATCTTGTTCTTTTCTTTTCTTGATACCTTCAGAACAGATATTCTCTAACCTTCTTTTTCGACCAACCACACGCTTTTCAAATACAGGATATTGACCTAAATTTGGAGCATACACCCTTCTTAACCTATTATACTCTTTTACACAGTTTGCATCTGCAGTAACCTTTGTCTCATCAAAATCAATCAAAAACAAACCAGATAATGTTCTGACTCGCGACAAAGCAACATATGCCATACCCTCTTTAAATACAGTAGATCCAATGTTCACCAATGCACTGTCTACACTTAATCCTTGAGATTCATGAATAGTTACTGCATATGCCAGAGAAAATGGAAATTGTTTCCTACGGACATATAAATCTTTAACAAGCAAAAAACAAACTGAACAACGACCAATTTCTTTGACTTCATCAATATGATCAAATTTAATTTTTAAAAATTAAATTCCTTCTTTTTTCTGATAATTCAAAAAATCCACCACTTTGCCCATTGCACCATTAACTAAACCTTTCTCTACATCCAAATTACGCCTTAAAATTACCCGACAGTTTACACACACATACAGTGTCTTTTCCAAACCAGCAGTTTTAGATATTTTTTTTCTAAACAATCTAGTTTTGATCTCAACTTACCCGTTAAAATAATAGTGATTCCTTCATGTAGTATTTAATCGATGGCTTCCATTTTGACAATTTCTTCATTTTCCAATTTTAATAATTCTTCGTTGAATATTGAACACTCACGCAGTGTTGGCATTAAGCAAATCACTGACTCATTTTTAGCAATTTCCACGTACACTTTTGCAGCAACTGCATTTTCATTTGGAAAGACATTGCAAAGTAATCGACTCTCCAAAGCTTCTTTCCCTTTTTTTGAAAGAATTCCAATTCTTATATCTTGAAGAATACTTCCATATTCAGCATCATTTGCCTGTCGCATATTTGTTGTCAGTTCTTTGTATTCAAAATTGCTCCAAATGTTCACATTACCAACACTGCCAAGAGACTTTCTGGTATCTTCATGGGCAAGTGTTTTAAATACCGGTTGTCCTTTTACCGGTGTCAGTTGCAGTAGATCTCCAAAAACTATGACGTGTTTTCCTCCAAATAACACGTCATACTCTGTTTCAAGAATTTGCTACATTCTTAAATGCACAAAGGCAAGCATCAAGTTTGAAACCATGCTCACCTCATCAATAATGAGAAGTTTCATTTTCCTCAGGACTCTTGAAACTTCACAAAAAGCTTCTCCTGATAGCTTGTGGTATTCCAATTTGTTCTCATGCTCTACTGGCAGCATTAGTAAACAATGTAAAGTAATTCCTTTAATGTTATGTGCTGCGAACCCAGTTGGAGCAGTGACAACACAAGAGAAATGCGACTTCGTTTTTTTTGCAGATAACTTGTAATTACGTTAATTAAGAAACTCTTTCCTGTTCCAGCTTGACCATTCACATACATTCGGATAGGTTGAAATGATGTACATGAGCAGTCTTTCTTTTCATGAAGTGATCCATGGTCAATCTGCTCTTTCACTGTTGATATATTTCTTTCTGTTCAACATTTAGTTGCTCTTCCAAGTTTCCTAACTGTATTGCATCTTCTTGTGCTTGATACATTGCTGTTTCCACCTCATTCATGGTAATCGCTGCTTCATTTTCAACAATTGGTTGTCCAAGTGGATCTTGACTCAGTGCAGCAGAACTTTGACTATCTTGAGAACTGTCTCTAGCAATCTCAGCTGCAATTGTAGCCTCTTGATCAATTTCATCATTCAACATTTTCACATAATTTGCGAAAGCACTGCATTGTATGCTATCTTTACAAGCATTAAATGACTCTTCATAGCTGGGAAAATCTCCAAGTAATTCCAGTTCAGAACGCCATGGTTTGAACATTTGCAAAAGGTCTAAATAGTAAAATTCCCTTTTGTCAGCAGTGTCGCAACTCAGTTTTCTGTGATTAATTAAATTTCCTTTCCTTTGTTTCACCAGACATCTTTCAGAACCAATCACTCCACATTTTCCATCGTTGATGTTCTCTGTAATATTCCGTTTAAAAGTGTAGTTTTGCAACACTTCATAGAGACACATGTTCTCAAGATGAGGACTTCTCTTTGGATAGTATGTGTCCAACATATTGGTTTTCAAAATATCTGTACTTTCAGGGTCATTTTCTGCTAAATATTCAATTTCTTGAACAGATTTCAGTACCCGATTTCGCATTCCTGCAAGACCTAGACTCACCCAAATGATTCTTCTACTTTTGGAATATAGACTTGCAGATGATAACCGATCTGAACATTCATATGCTCCAATTTCACGATGCGATAACATTTTCAAACTGAAACTGTATAATTTCTTACTTAGACTCTTCTTGTGAGAAATCTCTTCCCACATTTCTTTCAATTCAGTCTTTTCTGATTTAGTAATGTAAGACATTACATATCGAGCAACAGCAATAGAATAGTCCGCAACATACTGAATATCCATGTTAGCGTTCCACATGGATAAAATAACTGGGTTATAGTCATTTATGTATTTCGATTCTTCACTTCTTCTTAAGTTGTAGGTGTTTTTCGGAGACTTTCTTGTGATGGTATGTCGTACAGCTGACATGAAACTGTTCACTCTTCCTTTGGCTAATATAGGACGTGGAAATCCAAAACGACATTTGGTATAGAACTTATCCTTTGACTTGTACTTTCGTCGACAGTATTTTCCACACCTATGGCTTTGAAATCGTAAGACTTGTTCTTTTAAGTTTTTGTCTTCTCTGCTATTTGGTACAGCACATGTAGCATAATCTTCAATGAAACACAAAACACTTTCATTTGAATCTGTTCCAAATTTGGGGGCATCCTTGACCCATAGCAACATATGTATGTGAGGAGCACCTCTTGCTTGATACTCCTTTCTCCAAAAGAAATCCACAACTTCTCCAAGAGGAGGATTCTTTTTATTGCAGATGAAAGACATCATAGCTTCAAATCTATGATTGAAATATCTGCATACATTGACAGGATCCAAAGAGCACAATTCTCCAGGTGTCTTGTATTCAATATTATTTATATTGGAATTTGCCTCTCGAAGAAATTCAAGTAAATCATCCCAAGCATACTCAGCACAGCTTAGTGTAACAAACCATGTAGGAGTTCCTAAGTTCCGTAGCATGCATTTCAGTTCTCCATGTCGACGGTACCAATATTCATTAGTCCCACGCTGACATGCCATCAGATTAATCAACTGAGATTCTAAATGATCATCTCTCTGATGCACTTTATCCATAAAATCCTTTGCAGTTACATTTTGCAGATGCATTCCAGTTTTTAAAATGTGATTGACTGCATATGAAAGTCCAGACAAGTCACTTTCAAACAGAAGATGAAACATATAAGGGATACATTGTCGAAATCTTGGATCTTCTGCATATAATCTTGTTGTCCGATATTCAGATGCAGGAATCTGCACAGGACGTTCATCATATCGTCCACCTTTTCCTGTTGGAAACAACTGCGGGAAACAACGAGCTTGCAAACTCTCTTCCCATACACTCATGGGACTTCCTGTTGCTTTTTTCATTTGAAACAACTCAATTGTATTCCCCATCACCTCTTTGGAATGAAGTGGATGTACACTGTAATGTTCATAGATCTCTTCACATCTGGACATGTCCACTTTTCAATTCGTCCACTTAATGTTTCACTATCTTCTGCTGAATCTATTTCTTCTTCTCCAACAAACACATTTCTATAGTACTCATTATTTTTTATCAGATACAATGATGCCTTTTGCACTTTTCTAACATCCACTAACTCTTGCTAGATTTTCTTATTTTTAGTAGGAACACCATTAACTAGAATGACTAGTGGCTCATTTTCTGCATGATCTACACCCATAGTTTCAACATTTTTCCTTAAATCTAATGGTAAATACAGATCTCTTCCTTTCAATCCTCTTTGCAACTCTGATGGAGGTAATTTACTTGTTTTGGGCTCTATACGAACAATAGCCTGAAAAGGGTGAACACATTGTATCAGAATAGACTCGTACGTATTTAAATCTATCAGCTCTGGAGGAATAGCAACCAACTCTAGATTATTATGAACAGCTCTAGCAGGCATTTTATTCTCATCTAATTTATTATAACAATATTTGCAAATACGCTGCTCACATCCCAAATCAAAACAATCCTCTATCAACAAATAAGTTGCAAATTCCATCCACTTATCATTATTTTCTATTTCACTTTTAAAATACAGATTGACACCCCTAGTCTGATTTTTATAGTGACTTCTTCGACAACAAATACAAGAAACATTTGGTCTTTCACCTGAAATTACCTTAAACTTTGTCATTTCATCCTCAAATTTTTCTGTAATTACAGGTTCTACATTGTCTTCAACATTTTGTTCTACTAATGTGTCAGTTTCTTCCCTCTCTTGCTGAGGCCCAAAGTAACAAAACTCAATATCCTCACAGACCTGCTTCACATCTGAAACTGACCCACGCAAAAGAGCACTGTTCAACTCACTTAACTTTAGTGCTGGACTTTTTGCATAATACAACCTTCTCACTAACTTCCGCATTTGAGTATGATGTACTGCCAGCATTCTGAAATGGTGAAAAACACTTTCACAAACTTTCCTAGAAAGACAAGCGAGAGAATGACCTTGCAAACCAGTATGTTTTCTCACTCTGCAAGGGTCTAGTCCTTGCAACAGCTTAATCTTTTGTTTTACACTTTTTTTAGTATAGACTCGTAAAAAACTACATAATTTTTCAATAGATTCCTGTCGTACACTACAAACACTACTGCAATCCCAAGTGTACACAGGGTTTTTAGCACGTCTCCCTAAAACTTCATCAGCTATCACTTCTTCTGCATTTCTTTCAACCATTTTCTCTTTCTCCATTGGACAACCATCACCAACCTCATAAACTCTACCACTGGTGTCAACTGCATACAATAATTTTTCACTTAGTGAATAACTCTCTTCATTAAAAAAAGGCTCTGAACTAGAACTGTGTTTCCATTCTCCCAAAACAAATCACAATTTTTTTTTTATTAATAACTCTTTTCCTCCTACTTTTGGCCTTCATTACATATATTGATTTATCTAGTGATCGAATTCTGTTCAACACTAAAATAAACAGTTTCCTTTTTACTTCAAAAGCCTTTTCCACAATGCTTTCAATATGCTTCTTCTTTTTATAAAATAAAGCTCTCTTTTTATATTTCTTTATATCTTTCGGCAAATTATGCACTACTCTCTTGTAAAATATTTTTTTGCATAATTCCTTATACTGATGTTGTCTTCTTTTACCATACTTTATCTCCTTTGAACATTTGCTTTTTTACTTTTCCTCTTATTTTGTTTTTTTTTCTTACTCCAAAAATTATTTGAAGTTGCAGCATTCTCTACATTCTGTTTGCTCCTACAAACATTTTTAATAAATTGCTTTGTGATCTTACCAGAAGATTTTTTCCTTTTAGCCACATTATCTTTTTAATTCAATACTTGTGGTTGATGTTTCTTCAAATAATCCTCCTGTCTCTGTTCTTTTCTTTTTCTTTTTTTTTCTGGCATACTTTCTCGATTGTAACGTTGAAAAACAGTATCTGCAAAAAAGAGTCACAAATAAATGTATATTAATACATTTCTAATGTGCAATATTCCATTACTGTACAAACACATTTTATACAAAAAACAGACTAAAAAACTATAGCCGTGAACCACAAGTGTGACGATGATTAAAACACTACATACATAATACATACTACTTTGAAGCAGTTCATGCCCTAAAGCCTACCTCACAAAAAGACTACATGCTAACTAACTGAATGATTACAGTACTAAAAAGAGACACACTGGGTGAGTAACAGGGTGTTTGCTAGAAGTGTATGAATACTAACTGGAGAATTGAAGCTGCGAAAGACAACTGTGTAGCTGATTAGAGAACTGATTGCATACTGGATAGGCATTTAAAGCAGTCCATGTGCTAAGGCCTGGCTCACTGCAAGAGTACTTGGGTACTGACTGAATGATTAGACTACAGCAAGGATAGTGCTTGGGTGAATTTATAAGTGGTAGGCTTTTGGCGCAGGGAATGGATTAGTACTTGGTACTGAATGGCTCACTAGAAGAGTGCAAAGGAAGTGACAGGATGTTTGCTGGACTGTATGGATACTCACTAGGGAATTGAAACTGTGAAAGACAAGTGTCTAGGTGGTTAGAAGACTGCATGCACAGTGCTTAGGGGTTTGAAGAAGTCCATGTGCTAAGGCCTAGCTCAGTGCATGAATACTTAGGCAGTGACTGAATCATTAGAGTACTGGAAAGAGAGTGTCTTGGTGAATTTATAAGTGTTTGGGTTTTGGCACAGTGAATGGATTAGTACATGGTCCTGAATGGGTCACTAGAGGACTGCAAAGCGAGTGATAGGGTGTTTCCTGGAAGTGTATGGAAACTGTCTAGAAAATTGAAGGTGAGAAAAACAACTGTGTAGGTGGTTAGAGAACTACATGCATACTGCATGGACATTTGAAGCAGTCTATTTGGTAATGAATGGTTCACAACATAAGTACTTAGAAACTGACTAAATCATCAGACTACTTCTAGGACAGTGCCTGGGTGAAAATATTAAATTTTCAGTTCTGGGGCAGTAAAGACAATACTACATGGTACTGTACTATTGTGTCAAAGCATGGCTCATTTTATCAATGCATAAGCAAAGACTGGCTTTCTAATGCTAATAAAACTTGACAACATGACAGGTTTCAAAACAGTTTTCTGTCAGCAAATGCACAATGTTACCAAATGCTTCTCTCACAGTGGTTCCCAAATGCACACAGACTCACAGTGTGATTCTAGACAAGCACCACTATCCCTAGGAGTTTACCAAAACTCATTCACTACAGTGAAAGTGGTAAGGGCACTGCACACAATCTACATATTTCACGACTACACTTTAGTGTCAATTCTTGACTCATTTAATCAACACATAAGCAAAGACTGGCTTCTAATGCTACTAAAATTTGACAACATGACAGGTTTCAAAACAGTTTTTTGTCAGCAAATGCACGATGTTACCAAACGTTTCTCTGATAGTGGTTCCCAAATGCACACAGACTCACAGTGTGATTCTAGACAAGCACCACTATCCCTAGGAGTTTACCAAAACTCATTCACTACAGTGGAAGAGGTAAGGGAACTGCACACAATCTACATATTTCACGACTACACTTTAGTGTCGATGCCTGACTCATTTAATCAACACATAAGCAAAGACTGGCTTCTAATGTTACTAAAACTTAACAACATGACAGGTTTCAAAACAGTTTTCTATCAGCAAATGCACGATGTTACCAAACGCTTCTCTGACAGTGGTTCCCAAATGCACACAGACTCACAGTGTGATTCTAGACAAGCACCACTATCCCTAGGAGTTTACCAAAACTCATTCACTACAGTGGAAGTGATAAGGGAACTGCACACAATCTACATATTTCACGACTACACTTTAGTGTCAATGCCTGACTCATTTAATCAACACATAAGCAAAGACTGGCTTCTAATGCTACTAAAACTTGACAACGTAACAGGTTTAAAAACTGTTTTCTGACAGCAAATACACAATGTTACCAAATGCTTTTCTCACAATCCTTACCCAAATGCACACAGACTCACAGTGTGATTTTAGACAAGCAATACTATCCTAGCACTTTACCAAAACTCATTCACTACTGTGGAAAGGGTAAGGAGACTGCACACAATCTACATATTTAAGTACAGCACATCAGTGTCAAGGGATGACTCATTTAATCAACATATAAGCAAAGACTGGCTTCTAATGCTAATAAAACTTCACAACATGACAGATTTCAAAACAGTTTTCTGTCAGCAAAAGCACGATGTTATCAAACGCTTCTCTGACAGTGGTTCCCAAATGCACACAGACTCACAGTGTGATTCTAGACAAGCACCACTATCCCTAGGAGTTTACCAAAACTCATTCACTACAGTGGAAGAGGTAAGGGAACTGCACACAATCTACATATTTCACGACTACACTTTAGTGTCAATGCCTGACTCATTTAATCAAAGCATAAGCAAAAACTGCCTTCTAATGCTACTAAAACTTGACAACATGACAGGTTTCAAAACAATTATCTGTCAGCAAATGCACAATGTTACCAAACACTTCTCTGACAGTGGTTCCCAAATGCAAACAGACTCACAGTGTGATTCTAGACAAGTACCACTATCCCTAGGAGTTTACCAAAACTCATTCACTACTGTGGAAGAGGTAAGGGAAATGCACACAATCTACACATTTCACGACTGCACTTTAGTGTCAATGCCTGACTCATTTAATCAAAGCATAAGCAAAAACTGCCTTCTAATGCTACTAAAACTTGACAACATGACAAGTGTTAAAACAGTTTTCTGTCAGCAAATACACAATGTTACCAAATGCTTCTTTCACAGTGTTTCCCAAATGCACTAAGACTCACAGTGTGATTCTAGACAAGCACCAGTATTCGTATGAGTTTACCGAAACTCATTCACTACACTGGAAGTGATAAGGGAACTGCACACAATCTACATATTTCACGACTACACTTTAGTGTCAATGCCTGACTCATTTAATCAACACATAAGCAAAAACTGGTTTGTAATACTACTAAAACTTGACAACATGACAGGTTTCAAAACAGTTATCTGTCAGCAAATGCACGATGTTACCAAACGCTTCTCTGACAGTGGTTCCCAAATGCACACAGACTCACAGTGTGATTCTAGACAAGCACCACTATCCCTAGGAGTTTACCAAAACTCATTCACTACAGTGGAAGTGATAAGGGAACTGCACACAATCTACATATTTCATGACTACACTTTAGTTTCAATGCCTGACTCTTCTAATCAACACATAAGCAAAGACTGGCTTCTAATGCTACTAAAACTTGACAACATGACAGGTTTCAAAACAGTTTTCTATCAGCAAATGCACGATGTTACCAAACGCTTCTCTGTCAGTGGTTCCCAAATGCACACAGACTCACAGTGTGATTTTAGACAAGCACCAGTATTCCTAGGAGTTTACCAAAACTCATTCACTACACTGGAAATGGTAAGGGAACTGCACACAATCTACATATTTCACGACTACACTTTACTGTTCTGGAATTGGAGTTCTCCAACCCCAGCGCCGGAAACAACTACATCACTCCCTCGCAAGACCTCTGCGACTTACTCGCCTCGTTCTTCCACCACAAGATCGCCGACATACACAACAGCTTCGACGCACAGACCACGCACCCTACCACCGAACCAACGCCCGCCACCACCACCCTCTGCAACTGGACCCCGATCAGCACCGAAGACAACACCCGCACGATGAACTCCATCCACTCCGGATCACCAACCGACCCCTGCCCCCACCACGTCTACAACAAGGCCGACTCCGTCATCGCGCCCCATCTCCGGGACATCATTAACTCCTCCTTCCACACCGCCACCTTCCCGGAGAGCTGGAAGCACGGCGAGCTTACCGCCCTCCTGAAGAAACCAACGGCGGACCCCACCGACCTCAAGAACTACCGTCTCATCTCACTCCTTCCTTTTCCGGCCAAAGTCATCGAGAAGACCATCAACAGACAGCTCGCCGCCTTCCTCGAGACGAACGGATCCCTCGACCCCTCGCAGTCCGGATTTTCGGGCCAACCACAGCACCGAGACCGCCCTAATCGCAGCCACCGACGACATCAGAACCCTGATCTGCAACGGCTAAACAGCGGCCCTCATCCTCCTGGACCTCTCTGCGGCGTTCGACACTGTCTGCCACCGCACCCTAGTGAAACGCCTCAGCAACATCGGAATCCGAGAGAAAGCACTGGAGTGGATCATCTCGTTTTTCGCCGGAAGAACCCAGAGAGTCCGCCTCCCCCCGTTCAGATCCGAGGCCACCAAAGTCATCTGCGGCGTACCACAAGGATCTTCACTCAGCCCAACCCTCTTCAACGTCTACATGAGCCCCCTCGCAGCCATCGCACGCCAACACAACCTCAACATCATCTCCTACGCCGACGACACCCAGCTGATCCTCTCCCTCACCAACGACCCCACCACCGCCAGAACCAGCCAACACGAAAGGATGAAAGACGTCGCCGACTGGATGAAGAACAGCCGCCTTAAACTGAACTCAGACAAGACGGAAGTCCTCATCCTGGGATCATCACCCTCCGCCTGGGACGACTCCTGTTGGCCCCCGGCCCTGGGCACCGCTCCCAAGCCAACGCAACCTGGGCTTCATCCTGGACTCCTCCCTGTCGATGACCAGACAAGTCAACGCCGTCTCATCTTCATGCTTCAACACCCTGCGTATGCTCCGCAAGATCTTCAGATGGATCCCCACTGAAACCAGGAAGACCGTTACCCAGGCACTCGTCACCAGCCGACTGGACTACGGGAACACCCTCTACGCCGGAACCACAGCCAAACTTCAAAAAAGACTCCAACGCATCCAGAACGCCTCCGCACGACTCATCCTGGACATCCCCCGACACAGCCACATCACCGGACACCTGAGAGACCTGCACTGGCTCCCCGTCAGCAAGAGAATCACGTTCAGACTCCTCACCCACGCACACAAGGCTCTCCACGACCTGGGCCCCAAGTACCTCAACGACCGCATGACCTTCTACACGCCCACCCGCCAGCTACGATCGACCAGCCACGCCCTCGCCACCGTACCACGCATCCGCAGAGCCACCGCCGGAGGAAGATCCTTCTCCTACCTGGCAGCCAAGACTTGGAACTCCCTCCCCACCCACCTTCGGCGAACCCAAGACCATCTCTCCTTCAGGAAGCAGCTCAAGACCTGGCTGTTCGAGCAGTAACTTACCCCCCTCCCCCAGCGCCTTGAGACCCTCCCGGGTGAGTAGCGCGCTTTACAAATGCCTTGATTGATTGATTGATTGATACTGTCAATACCTAACTCATTTAATGAAAGCATAAGCCATAACTGTCTTCTAATGCTACTAAAACTTGACAACATGGCAAGTTTCAAAACAGTTATCTGTCAGCAAATGCACGATGTTACCAAACGCTTCTCCACAGTGGTTCCCAAATGCACACAGGCTCTCTGTGTGATTCTAGACAAACAACACTATCCCTTACACTATACCAAAACACATTTCTTCATCTACAAGGAGTACTACATTTTGCTACAGAAACATTTCACAAATTCATAAACAATAAGTTGTTTCTAAATCTACCAAAATATAAGAACTGCATAGTTATCTGTCTACAAACACATAAAAAAACACAAATCCGTATCACAAAATGGTTTCTACATGCACACACACTGTCAATAAGATTGTAGAGAAAAAAAATACTCCCTACACTTTAGCAGAAAAAATACATTAGTCTGATTAAAATAAAAATAGTCTACATACATCCCCTCACAATTAAATAACTCACCTTTCAAGATGTTTTGTAGATTAAGAAGTATATCAGTCACACACCAGATATCAGTCACACACCAGATTTTCTTATACAGAATCTCTGCACTGTGCACCTGTCAGCAAAACCAAAGAATGGCAAAGTTTCCCTCTCATTTTCCACACATATACATGTAAACATCAAATCACATTCCTTCCCACATAAATTCAAAAGCAAACACACATTTCTATTGGTTAAACATTTCAACCCTTTCCAAATGACATAAACTTGAACCCTTCCCCCAATCTGCCTTCTGCCCGTTACCATAGAAACAGGTCATGGAACACTGTACTGAGCACACAGGTCACAAGTTCAGCACACACAATGTTGCTAATCAAAACAGCAAGTGTGCTTGACTTCTCAACATATCAGCTTATCATATATAATGTTCCTTACAATCTGTTTTTGTTAACCAATAAGAATCAAGCGTTTAAAAAACAGAAATATGCACCCTACCTTTCAGTGTAGAAGGTTGTCAAACAACTAATGATTTCTTGTCTTTTTTCAAAATTGCATCTTAGCCACCATTTTAGAAACATCTTACTTTCCAAACTGCTATTTCATTTACAGAGACCATCTGAGTGCATCCAGACCTCCTTACAAGATGCTTACAGTGTGGATTGTGGGACACAGCTACATTTTCTGGAGCCAAAGGTATGCAGAAATCAAAGGCATTCACAAAGACCTAGGTTTGCCAAATTTAGACATTAAATGGATTGGACAGAGAGGGTTAAAGTGGCACCAATTGATGCCATTGGTGAAATCCGTCATGCAAATCCAACACCCTGACCTCATAATAGTGCACTGTGGTGGCAATGACCTAGGCACTTTGACTGGGGTAGGTCTGGAAATGCTTATGAAGGACACCTTTGCACAACTGATTTCACTTTTCCCTAAAACTGCCTTTGTGTATTCTAACATATACCAAAGGCAGAAATGGAACTGGTCCGATCATTTTTGCATTGCAGAGAGGTGTTCAGAGGCCATGCCCCTTTTTACAACACTCTGCAAAGCAGCTCCGTGGCGCTTACTGGAGGTACCTGGTGGGATAGTTGGCCCCTAGGGGACCTCTGGATTGAAGAGGGATGAATTCCCCAACTTAAAATGCACCACAGGGCGTGTTTGCACAGTATCACCTCAGGCCTCGCCCACTACCTTCACCACTGTGTAAACGTGCCCCGTGGCTCGTTTTAAGTTGGGGGATTAAGTCCCCTTGAATCCTGAGGTCCCCTGGCGGCCAACTAGGCCACCAGGTACCTCCAGTAAACGCCACGGAGCTGCGTTGCAGAGAGGTGTAAAAAGGGGTGTGGCCTCATTACACCTCTCTGCAACGCAGCCCCCTGGCACACACTGGAGGTTCCTGGTGGGCTAGTTGGCCCCCAGGGACCCCCAGCATTCAAGGGGAATTAGTTACCCCTCTGCAAACGCGGCAGGGGGTGTGTTTGCAGAGTGGTGTAAGGAGGGGGCGTGGCCTCCAGACCGATGCTGGTCTTTTTTTTTCTTCTTCTTTTTTTTAGAAGGGGGGCTGTGTGGCACCCCTTCTTTTTCCATTTTTTTGGCCCTGGGGACCCCATCCCCCAAGGCCTGCCCCCAATTTTAATTTATTAAAAAAAAAATCAGGAAGGGGGCCACGTGGCCCCCCTCCGGAGGCCATAATTTGACACGGGGACCCCATCCCCCGGGGCATGGCCCTTTTGAAAAATAATTTTTTAATTTTGTATGGAGGGGGGCTGCGTAGCCCCCCTCCTCTGGCCAGCCATTCTTTAAAAAAAAAAAGAATTAATTGGGGAGGGGGGGTCGCATGGCCCCCCTCCCAGGCCACTTATGGCCCCGGGGACCCCATCCCCTGGGCCTGGCCTCCGTTGGGGGCCGTGGGGGTCCCCAATCCCCCCACCTTCCCTGCCGGCTCCCCGCGTCCTGCGGGAGCCGGCATTGCTTTTCCACATGGGGAGCAGCTAACATGCTGCTCCCCATGTGGAAAAGCAATCTGCTTTGTTTCATTGAAGCGAGAGCAGGTTTCCCTGCTCTCGCTTCAATGAAGCACAGCAGTTTGCAATGACAGGGCGGGAGTCGGGAGGCTCCCTCCCTGTCATTGCAAACAGCAGTGTCCCGGGGGTGGGCACCCCGGGACACTGCAGGAGCCGGCCCTGGGGGGTGGCGGTCCCCAGGGCCTACTCAAGGCTCCAGGAGGGGGGCCGCGTGGCCCCCCTCCCACATTGAAAAGTTGCCCCGGGGAGTGGCGGTCTACGGGGCTGGGGAGGCCTGAGAGCCCCCATCCCAAATTATTTCAAGCCCTGACGGCTGGCAGCGAGCCCCTCCACCCATTTTCAAGAAGCTCTGGGGGTGGCGGTCCTGGGGCTGCGGGGGGGCCGTGAGCCCCCCGCCGATACTATCGGGGCAGTGTGGGGGGGATTTGGACCCCCCCACTTCTTTTTTTAATTCTGCCCCCGGGATTTGCCCCCCGAGACCAATTACCAAAAAAGCGCTTCTTTTTTTTTATTTTCGGCCAAAATTCGCGCTGGGTGCACGAATCTCACCGTTTTTAAAATAAAAAAATGCTTTTTTTGGCCCTGGGGGTCCTTGTGGGACCCCCTGAGCAGGCCTAGGGGTCAGGGTGTTTCTACCCTGCCCCCTTTTTGCGTTTTTCACGTTTGTTTTTTAGGTTTCTTGTGCCTCGGTTCTACTGAGGCACAAGATGGCTGCCAACACTTTGGAGTGTTGACAGCCAATTAGAATACAGCTCGTGCTTGGGAGGGTGCGGGGCGGGTGTGCGGATCCTCCAAGGCCATAGATATATATGTACTTTTACCTCTAATTTTCTCAGGAACTAATGAACAGATTTACACCATTTAAGCAAAAGGCACGAGTCTGAAGTGAGGACTACCTCTTTGCCAAATTTGGTGTAATTCCGTTCAGCAGTTCGGGCTGTAGCTGCGTCAAAACGTCCTATGGGAAAATGCGTTTTGGGACCCCCCTTTTTTCTCAGCCCCCGCTTGACGAATAACCGTGAGATTTTCAGGATAGGAGCGGACCAGAGCTGGCCAAAAGTTTGGAAAATTTCGCGAAGATTTGTCAATCGGCGCCAACGTTATTCCAAATAGAATGTTGCGCATTTCCTATGGAAAATAGGTCCTTACTATATCTACCTACTGGCGGCCGCCAGTAGGTAATATATATATATGTAGATACATTTTGCATGTTTATCACAGGGACCCCAGCACTCATAATGCTTTGTGATTGTCCATGTAGAGTGTACAAAGTCCCTCAATAGCTTATAATTGGTTAATCTCTTCTCAGTTACATGTACCCAAATTGCACATTTGTTATCGCCCACAAAACAATGATGGCAAGACTAAATGGATGGTGCTGCCTATTATTAAGGCACCTCTGTGCTCGTGGCTTGACACCTTTGCTTCGTTGAATTGTGTTGGCTGACTGCTCAGTGCCAATTCTGCCCCAGTGGGCAATGGTCACTACTCGAGGATATGCTATAGTATAAACAGGGAATGGGGTGTTCAAATATCAAACAAACACATAAGTGGGGGGATTCCATTTCGAAGACTACTCTTGTCATTCCACAGCTATTCGTGACTTAGCGCTGCCTTCCACTCATTTACAGATATATTGTGTGCAGAAGACCTGTAAGAGAACACATATAACAAAAACAGTGATATAAACTAGTGAATTTAAAACAATGCTACAAAAGACAATAAGCAATAAAGAAAATTGAGGATAAAAGCCAAAAAAAAATCATTAAAAAAATGATGTGCATTAGATACTGAATTCATAGTAGGACAAAAGATTAGATAAAAGGGCTCTCTCTTTGGTAGCTATCTCAAATGTACTGATAGTTCTACATCGATGTTCTGACCTGATGGCTGTGTTGTGTGATATTCAATATCCCTTTTAGACTCCAAACGTCTTAATTCAAGGACTCTGTCTCCTCCCTTCTCTCTCATTGGGATGGTATCAAGGACACAAAATTATAGAAGGTTGGCATTCTGCTTATGTAATAGCTTAAAGTGTCTTGCTATTGGGTACTGTTTATCATCCTTCTTAATAGCTCTTAAATGTACCAAAACTCTGTTTTTGGACGGATGAATCATGTTGCCAATATAGTATTTTTCACACTGGCATTTGAGGGCATACACAGCATAGTCTGTATTACATAAAACATGTTTAGTAATCACGAAAGGTTTAAGGTTGACAGATAATTTGGCTTGTTTACAGTTTTTACTGTATTTACAAGCCTTGCACTTGTTACAGGTATAAAACCCATGTATCTGATTAGCCCCAGATTTAACTGTTGAACCTATGGTGGTCCGACACACAATGTCTTTTAGGGATTCGGCCTTCCTGTATGTAACCTGTGGATAGCTTTCAACCACTGCAGATATATCTTTATCAGTTTTAAGGACTTTCCAAAACTTATTGAGACATTTTCTAACTTCATGTGCTTGATTAGAATAGGTAGTAATGAACCTGATCTTATTCTAATTGTCTGCCATCGCTGGCTCAATGGTTTTAGCTTTCCGTAGCTCCTTTCTGTCTCTTTTCTCGACTTCTACACAAGCTTTGTTAATGATGTTCTGGGTGTACCCTCTTTCTAAAAATCTTTTAGTCATAATGGTTTTTCCAATTTCAAACCCCTCTACACTGCTGCAATTGCTCTTGGCTCTCAAAAGTTCACCCAGAGGAATGCTGCATATCAGATTCATGAGGTGGCAACTGGCTGTTCCTCGCAGTTTTGTTTCTGAACAGATAGCTCTCCAGACGTTTCCCTGCAACCTGTAACCTCTAAATATATATATTCACAGAAAAAAACATAGGTTTCAGGCACGTTATAGTTAGAAATTAGCATTTTAAAAACCCTTAGAACTTCACTGAAAAAAACAGGTTTTAGGCACGTTATAGTTAGTTGGACATTTCTCTCGTACAAAACCATAGAAATTCCCCCATTATAGTTAGTTCAGCTACCTATAACATAACATACATAACAGGTGTATTTGTAAAGCGCACGATTACCCGTAGGTGTCCTGGCGCTGAATAACAGATGTTTATTGTTACCCAACTCAATGGTACTCATTTTATCAACCTCAGATGGAGGAAAGGCAGAGTGGACCCGCTGGGATTTGAACCTGTGACCATGAGGTCGAACAGAGGCCCCTGCAGTGGCTGCTTTAGTCCACTGAGCCATCAGACCCGGACGTATAACTCTCTCACTCGCTCACTCGCAATGCACTGCTGATGACGTGACATATTACATCATTCATGACATGGTCAGTGACATCACTGATGACATCTCAAATGACATCACTGCTGACATCATCCCGTGACTGTGTTTTTCTTTAAAGTTTAAATATGTATTATATGAATGCCAAGGTGTCTTGAAGAATGAATGGGTATATAAGTGTCTGAATGGAGGATTTACTAGGTGCATGACTGACTGTTTAAGTGAGTATTTACATGTGTTTTACTGAATGCAAGGGTTAGTGACTAAATTGTGTGAATGTCTGTATTAGTCTGTCTGTTGTTGTATAAGCTGCTGCATGGGTTGGGCATTAGCTACATCAGTGTCTATATGGGTTATCGATTGGTTGCCTGAGTATTTGTATGGGTGCCTGAGTGTGTGTGTGGATGGGTGGGAGGTGTGTGACTATGCATAGATGTTTGAGTGGTTGATTCACTGTGTGTATGGGTTCAAGAGTGCATGTGGAAACAGCTGTTTAGGTGGGTGTGTATGGGTGTGTTGGTGAGTGAATGGATGTCTCAATGGTACATGTCCAAGTAACTACATATGTTAAAGGCAGTGTATGTGAAAGTTGAAGTATATAAATGACTATACGTGAGAGTCAGTGATTGTGAGAGTGGCTGTATGGATGAGTGTATCAAACGGAAAAGAAAGTCTGTGCCTGGAAAATCAATTAGTGGTAAAAGGAAGCAGCCTATTCGCAGCGCTTCGGGCTGTAGTCAAACACCCCTCTCCACCTGGATCCAGCTATCATCAGGTACTGGCACAGCTGAAGTCCCTGCCCCCCCTGTGTCTACACAGACTGTGAAATTAAGTTGCTCAACTAGTACACAGACTGAAGCTATATGTAGCCTTGAGAACTATGGGGACATTGTTGCCAATATTGCTGCGGCGTTGGTGACCAAACAAATTACCAAACTTATTGATAAAAAGTTTGTCCTGTTACAGAGCCGCCTAGATAACCTGGCTACACTCATGGGGAGGATTGGCCAACTGAAGGGAAATGTACAAACTATGGTTGCTAACAGGGTTGATGGGAGAAGGGCCATTGATAGCGTAGGCTCTGGAATGAGTATCTTAGATCCCGAAACTGTGTTGCAAACTGTCAGAGCTACTGCCCCCGCAATCACCCCTCGCTCGACATACAAACAATCCAGGGGTTACCCTCAATTGCCTATAGATATAAATATTGTTAACAGGTTAAATAGGCCTAGCGGCTCAAATCAGAACAGGCAGTTTAGCACCTTGAGTATTAGTGCTCCTGCCCCCCGTTATAAATTGCCCGTTAGGTAATCAGGATGTCCTGAGCCTGCCGCCCGCAGCTTGCCCTTATGTGTTGGTACTGGCAGGAGTACCTACTTTAAAGAGGGATCAGCATGAATCATGGGATCAACTACTCAATAAATGTGCGGATTGGCTATCAAGGCATAGAAGGTTTAACGTATTCATAATAAAGGATATTATTATGGCGCGCAGGGTGGGATGGGTCGTGCATCTACAAAAAATATCAAAGGGGACTGTATTGTAATCAACTTTCGCAGACCTTCATTAGTGAGACACCTATTGAGGGATTGCGAATTTATTACACCTAATAGCACTAACATATGCACATTACCCCTTGGTTATTTTTACAAACCAAGTAATGCCCCCTTTACCAACAAGTCCTCTTTAATCACTACTTCTAATAGGTTCCAGGCCCTGTCTGGGTTAGATACCCAGGACTGACTATCAACTTTTGGGGAAAATACTGATTCCGCTACTAGGTCAGCCCACGCCCTGCCAGTAACTGAGTGCACTACTCCCCATAATTTGCTTATCCTCCCTGTGCAAACGAAGGACCCAGCTCGCTCAAACCTCCGTATTTTAAGCTGGAATGTTGCAGGCTTGCACTCTAAACTTCACCAGTCAGATTGGGTACAACCAATTAAAGACCAAGATAGCCTTCTATTTCAGGAAGCATGGGCCAGCCAAGATTTGCATATTGAGGGGTTTGAATGCCATAATACCTTAGCAACAACCTCCAAGCAGGGTTGACCATCTGGGGCTTATCAATCTGGGTCAATATCAAGACAGGGGGATGCATAAAAACTGTATATACAAACAGCAACAACTTTCAGGGCATCCTATTCAATAAGGGAATTTCCCTTTGGATAATTAATTTTTATAATAATGATTTTGATTCCGTTCCAAATATGCACTTTATAAATTTGTTAAATTTTATTCCATCTATCGGAAAATCCAAAGACTCTTTTAAGTCAATAGGAATCTGTCTGGGGGGTGATTTTAATGCTAAGTTATCCCGCTCAGGGTTAAGTGAATATTCACATAGCAGCAGACAGATATGCAATAGGTGTAGAGATCTAATAGACCACTTAAACACCCACAACTTAATTAATTTTATGGAAATTGCTGCAATCACAAAAGATAATGCCCCGACTGAACTAACATTCAGAGGGAGGGGTTGTTCATCCACAATCAATTATGTTTTTATCTCCCCCGTTTTAGAAGCAGACTTGCTTAAAGCCGAAATAATGGTCACCACTTTTGGGGACCATAACCCAATACAAATAATGTTACGAATGTTCCCAGTTCCAATGCCTCAAACATAATGATGTGCTAGGGACCTATCACCATCCACATATCACCTTAGACTAGTCTGGTGAGGCGTTAATAATGCAGACCTATTCAGTTCTTTGTTTAGGGAAAACATAAATCTTATTAATATCTGTTTAGAGGCCCTGGATCCACATCCTGAGGCTATTGGTGCCTTGACCGAACTCTGTGGAGCCATTAAATCCTCGCTGTCTAAACCTATTTCTACAGCACAGCGTAAACCTAGATGGTTTAACCGGGAGTGCTCAATTGCCAACAGGAAGCTCTGCAAGGCCATATCTCACAATCCTAGGCATAATGATCAGGTTAAGTCCTTAAGACTGATATATAAGCATGCTATTGTCAATAGGAATGAACAGTTATTAACTGATCACTGGAATGCGCTCATTAATGCTGCCAGCTTAAATAATGGGAATATTTTTTGGACTACCATTAAAGAGTTAAGATCAATGGGACTACCCTTAACTCCCATCAGCTGCAACATAATGAGCGCCACCTGGGAGAGTCATTTTTCCACTATTTACCAAGCACCTGCTTCTGAATTTGACCTCTTTCTCAATAGGGCACCACCAGGTGTCTTGATATCGATAAATGAGGTTGAGGAGGCTATATGTAAGAGTGCGGGTAATAAAACCCCAGGCCCTGATGGGCTGCCCATTGATCTTATTAAATATAAACCTGATTTTTGGGCCCCAATGTTGTTAAATGTTTTTAACAACCTAACCAATGCCCCTCGGCCAAAGACCTGGTCTACTAGCACGATCGTTCCCATTTTTAAAAAGGGTGATCGCACACAACCTAGTTGCTATAGACCAATCTCCCTCTTAGATAACACCCTTAACATTTTAGGCAGAGTTATGTATACAACAAATTGTAATCTGGATAGAAGAAAATCAGATTTTAGAACAATGCCAGCTAGGTTTCAGGGGTAAAGTTGGCACGAACGAGCAATGTCTTAATCTTAATTTGATCATAGGGAAGTACACTATTGCACAGCACTCGCCACTTTATTAAGCTTTCATGGACCTGTCCTCAGATTTTGATTTTGTCAATAGGTCCCGTCTATGGTCCATCCTTTTAGAATATGGATTGGACGAGGCCCTTGTTCACTTTTTGGCCTATCTCCATACGGACCTAAAAGCGCAGGTCAGGATTGGTGGTGGGGGAGAGGTTTCCAATGACATCAGTGTGGGTAGAGGGGTCTGCCAGGGGTGTGTTCTGGCCCCCCTGCTATTTATCATATATATAAACAACTTACATAAATCACTGATTACATTAACTAATGATGTATCTAGAATTCAGGGTAAATCTCTCCCAGTGCTTTTATATGCTTATGATGCGGTTTTAATTGGTCGCACACCAAATGCACTACACACATTAGTTCAAGGTTTCACAGATTTTATGACCAGCCTAGACTTATGTGCACATTTTAAGAAATCTTTTATAATGTCTTGTGGGACAAGGAAATGTCCTTTAAATTGTATCTCTGTGGGCGATCAAAAATTAACTTGCACTGTCACTTTCCCTTATCTGGGGATGGTCTTCGCTGTGAACGGTACTTGGTGTGAACACATGGCATACTGCAAAAGTAAGTTCTCAAGGGCCTTTAATTCAATCCTCAGTCATCTCCGTCCTAAAAGATCGGGGACGATTCCAGCTTTTTTAAAGATTTTTAAGACTCAGTGCGCACCAATAGCTACCTATGGGGCAGAGTTATGGGGTATTGCCAAATGCTCTTGCGTCCAATTAGAGGAAAATAGATTTTGTAGAAAACTCTTGGGCGCTCCAATCTCCACCCCTCTGTACATATGTCACAGCGAACTGATATTAGGATACATTGAAGACTTCATAAGGGCCCGCCCTGCATTATTTTGGCTAGCCGTAATGAAGAATCCCGAGGCTTCTCTAACAAGTGATATAATAGATGATTGTCTTCGTTGTGAGAAAGGAATGGATATTGTATCAAAAAAAGAGAGGGGGGACCAGGAGCTGGTTAATGGTCCAGTGCCTATGCTCCGAGAAGTCAATAGGGTAATCACTAGAAGGCACTGTTCCAGGGTCGGTATGGTTGAAAGTCAACCAAGGCCAGACCTCAACAAGAAGCAAAAAAAGAAAAAGAGATAGATCTATGGGTTTTTGGTCTAGGGTGAGGTACTCTGGATGGGGGAGACAGCAAAAGTGTCTCTTGTTGCCCTCACACATCCCGAGGGATGTCATGCTTCATCATCGGGCGGTGCTCCTCGTCGGGCCGGCGATGCAATGCCCTACGGGTCCCCCGAAGGGTCTCTTTAGCGGAGATCTTTTAGAGAGCTGCCGATGGGTGCATGCGGGTATGTGGAGGGGGAGTACCGGGGTTAGTGGTGAGGGTAGTGTGTGCAAGGATAAAAATACCTAAGGGTTACCTGGGAGGCTATTTTAATAAGATGGTACCCTTGGTACAATAAAAATCGTGAAAAAATTGTTACTTGTCGAGACGTAATGTGTCTGTGGTAACTGGAAATAAAGGTCAAATGGTCGACATGTTTCGCGCCTTTTTAGTGGTCAGAATGATCCATGGCGTTTCATCAGGACCAGTAGAGGTGAAAAGTGTGGGAGGAGGTGCCCAGACTATGTGTAGTGGGGGGGGTTAAAAATCACCCTCTCACTAGGCAACAGGGGGGGGAGTGAAGTGTCTCCTAAACAGGTAGTGTGTGAAAAAGGAGTCTGTTGTGCCCCCTTTGCATTGGACCTAGACCAAAAAAGGATAAAACATAACAAAGTGAAGAAGTTAAAATACATATGCGGAGGTGCCATGTCAATCTGCATATGTAAGCAGCAATGAGAGAAATCACACATTGCATAGAGACAATCACAATATCATACATCTGGAGGCCCAGGCTACTCTCGAGTTAGGAGGAGTGGGCAGCTGTGGGTGTAGTCCCATGCCAGTCATAGATGGTAGGTTACGGGTCCCGGTGGCGGTCACAGAACCCAGCTGGAGGGTCGCTAGGTAAACTGCTGTACCCCGCGGGGCCCCAAAAACCTTCACTAGGCTGCGCAGCGGGCTCACCAGGCGTGTTATCCAACGGGCAAGTCACAGAGACATGTGTATTGCTAAGGTCTCTGTGACTTGCCCGTTGGATAACACGCCTGGTGAGCCCGCTGCGCAGCCTAGTGAAGGTTTTTGGGGCCCCGCGGGGTACAGCAGTTTACCTAGCGACCCTCCAGCTGGGTTCTGTGACCGCCACCGGGACCCGTAACCTACCATCTATGACTGGCATGGGACTACACCCACAGCTGCCCGCTCCTCCTAACTCGAGAGTAGCCTGGGCCTCCAGATGTATGATATTGTGATTGTCTCTATGCAATGTGTGATTTCTCTCATTGCTGCTTACATATGCAGATTGACATGGCACCTCCGCATATGTATTTTAACTTCTTCACTTTGTTATGTTTTATCCTTTTTTGGTCTAGGTCCAATGCAAAGGGGGCACAACAGACTCCTTTTTCACACACTACCTGTTTAGGAGACACTTCACTCCCCCCCCTGTTGCCTAGTGAGAGGGTGATTTTTAACCCCCCTCACTACACATAGTTTGGGCACCTCCTCCCACACTTTTCACCTCTACTGGTCCTGATGAAACGCCATGGATCATTCTGACCACTAAAAAGGCGCGAAACATGTCGACCATTTGACCTTTATTTCCAGTTACCACAGACACATTACGTCTCGACAAGTAACAATTTTTTCACGATTTTTATTGTACCAAGGGTACCATCTTATTAAAATAGCCTCCCAGGTACCCCTTAGGTATTTTTATCCTTGCACACACTACCCTCACCACTAACCCCGGTACTCCCCCTCCACATACCCGCATGCACCCATCGGCAGCTCTCTTAAAGATCTCCGCTAAAGAGACCCTTCGGGGGACCCGTAGGGCATTGCATCGCCGGCCCGACGAGGAGCACCGCCCGATGATGAAGCATGACATCCCTCGGGATGTGTGAGGGCAACAAGAGACACTTTTGCTGTCTCCCCCCATCCAGAGTACCTCACCCTAGACCAAAAACCCATAGATCTATCTCTTTTTCTTTTTTTGCTTCTTGTTGAGGTCTGGCCTTGGTTGACTTTCAACCATACCGACCCTGGAACAGTGCCTTCTAGTGATTACCCTATTGACTTCTCGGAGCATAGGCACTGGACCATTAACCAGCTCCTGGTCCCCACTCTCTTTTTTTGATACAGTATTAAGCACGGCGGCTCAGCCGAGGGACCCTCCCTTTCCCTTGTTTTCCTCTCTTTTTCCTCTCTCTCTTTCTATACCATCTTATCCCACATTGTGACTTTTTCCCTACCCTCCCTGAGACATGTCACTTTCTACCATGGGGGACAACCTAGGCCTCAGCTATGGCGAGGACATTGTGGCTGAAATCCTGAGAACCCCGTCACTCCTAGATGTCGATGGCAATACAGCAGGTACCAGTGCACAAGGCGACTGGAACACCCTTACTTCCCTTAAAAAAACTTCAGGTAAAGACCGCCCTCCACGGTTCTATCATGACCGAATACCTCAGAGCAAACTCGGCACCTAATGGACTGCTGGTCCGCACAGCACCGAGGATCTTTCTGGAAGACCTGATCTTCAGACGCGAATGGAGCCAAATTGCATGGAAATGCACCCGGGATTGGATCATTTTGATTATCAGTACCGCAAAACGCCTATCGGATGCTTTGATTGTTAAGATCAATATAGCAGAGAATGGTCTCAAAACCAGCATTAGCCTTTCTGCATATAAAACTCGCCTAACAGAAATACATTCTGAAATCTCTGACCATCGAGACTACCTTCTAAACCAGAAGATAACCAAACTACAGAAGGATCTGAAGAGATTTGACAGGGAAAAGATCTATCCCTATACAAAAGAGGACTTCCAACCAACAGAAACTGACACGATCTCTGACGATGGATCATCTACGTCTAACCAGTCAGGCCGCTCCTCAGGTAGCAACTCAAGTAATCAGAGCTGGGGCCGTCGCTCCAACCAACAGGGTCTATTACCACCACCACTAGGGCCACCACCATTCTACGGATTTCCTCCCCAATCATTCCCACAACACGGACCCATGTGGTACCCTCCATATAACCCACTACAACAGGGTTTTCAGCAACCATTCCTCCATAACCCTCCTCCTCCTTTTCAGAACAGAGGCAGGGGCAGAGGAAGAAGAAGAGGGAACAAACAGGTCCACTGGCAAGATCCGGACAACCAACAAAGAACAACGAGAAGCATGGCACAACAACAAAAAAACTGATCGTCAACCTGTCTTCGAGACCTTTGAACTCCGATGAGATCACAGCCTTGGAACTAGGACTGGGTTTTGTCCCTACTCCACAGGAGGACAACTTCAGAACTAATGAGGAATTACATCAACTGTTTCGCAAAGTGAGACTTAGGGCCTTCTTTAAAAACAACCAAACACAGACTGAGGACGACACTGGTCTGAGACCCCCGTCGAAATTCACCCCCACGTCTGGTATGGTCCCACACGAGGTCCTCACTTTCGAAAAAGCAGTTCTTAGGGAGGTCAATCGATTAGAACCTCCGAGCTCTTACAACAATTTCCCCAAAAAACTACCTAGAGCGGTAACCACTCTTCAGAATGATGATTCCATCATAATAAAACCGGCAGACAAAGGGGGTGCCACAGTGATCCTCAACATACAGGACTACGAGAAGGAGTGCTTACGCCAACTTAATAACACTGAGTATTATGAGATTCTCGAGACTGATCCAACTTCAAGGCTATTAGGTCAGATCAGAACCATGGTTAACGAAGCGGCAACAGAAGGATGGATTACGTCCAAAGAGGCAGCCTTTCTGGTGAATCCATCTCCAAGGATGCCCTACTTTTATCTTCTGCCTAAGATCCATAAGGGGGTGACCCCGTGCCCAGGCCGTCCCATCGTATCTGGGATAGGCTCCCTTCTGGAACCTTTAAGCCAGTTCAGCGACTTCTTTCTGCGTCCTCTGGTCCAGGCCACACCAGCTTACCTTAAAGACACCCGGGATGTCCTCAACCTCATCCGGACCATCAATGATGAAAACACCGAGGAAATTAAACTAATACTCACACTGGACGTGGAAGCACTCTATACGAATATACCGCAGGAGGCAACCATTGAAGTGGTTAGCAACCTGTTACAAAATTCGGAACTCCCAACGCCGACACCGGCCAGTTTCATCTCGGCGCTCATTGCCCTTGCCCTCACCAACAATTATTTTATGTACAAAACCACCATCTACCACCAGGTACAAGGCACCAGCATGGGTAGTACCTTTGCGCCGAGCCTGGCTGGGTTGTACATGTCACATTTTGAGACTAACCATATCTTCACAGACTCCAATCCGTTTCACCAACACCTTGTCACCTGGAAACGGTACATCGATGATGTGCTGATCCTATGGAGAGGACAGGCATCTGAGACACTGGAATTCTTTGAGTGGATAAACAATCAGGACCCCCATTTACGCTTCACTATGACCTCCAGTGAAGAAACAATCCCGTTCTTGGATTTATCTATCCGACTGGAAAATGGGATACTTCACACCAGTACGTACAAAAAAGAGACTGACTGCAACAGTCTCCTGAGTTTCAAGAGCCACCACCCAAAAGCTCTAAGGGAAAATTTACCCTATTGCCAGTTTCTCAGGATCAGACGCAATTGCAGCAAGCTACAGGATTTTGAAAGACAAGCCAACACCTTAACTGAGAACCTGACAGAGAGGCACTATCCGGTAAAAGTGATCAACCAAGCTAAAAAATGGGCTAGGAACAACACTCGTGAGGGCCTCCTAGAAACAAGAGCGCCCGATACCAATAACTTGATCACCTGCGTCACGACCTTCACCCCTCTCTCTAACAAAATCAAAAGAATTATCAACCGTAATTGGAAAATCATAAACAGCGATGCACTAAACATCCCCACACCTCGCTTTGCCTTTAAAAGAACCACAAATTTAAGAGACCAGCTGATTAACACACGGCCACGTCCAAAACAAGTGAGGAAAGAGAACACCCTCTTGGACCTCCCAGCAGTGAAGGGGCATTACCCGTGTGGCTCGTGTAGTGCCTGCACCTCAACACGACACACGAAATTCTTACAAATCGGTGATCTAAAATGGGAACAACGGAAGCATACGAACTGTAATACCACTAATTGTATATACTTGATTTCGTGCCCATGCGAACTTTACTATGTCGGTATGACCACCAGATCCATCAAAACGAGGATCAGTGAACACAAGAGTACCATTAGGCGAGCCCGCACAGCCACTAAGTTGACGAACCACTTTTTGGAAAAAGGGCACCCTTGTGAAGCGATCCTATGGACCATCTTGGAATCTAATACCAACTGGACCAGTGAGTCACTCTTTAGACGTGAACAACGCTGGGTGCACCGCCTACACACAGACACCCAGGGGCTCAACGACGATATCCCATGGACCGAGCTATAATACGGCCATATCTGAATACATTTGCAATGTGCAGTCCATCCTACAACCGTTTTTTCCTCAAGGAACGCGCCTGTAGCAGCAGACAACGGATGGTATACCAACCACCACTTTTACAGCTCTGAGTTATGCCTCACTCAACACGACTCAGACAACCACCTGTCGGTCCTTTTCTAAGTCGCACGAATTAACTTGTGATACTGCTATATTTTAACATCAACCGGTAGACAATGGGACTATCACATCTATACACCTTAAGGGCCCAATAGCACGTAACCACCTCACCCCCCACAAACTCTGACATACCCTCGACCTTGGTATCAGGCCGGGCGGACCCGTCATAGGCTAACAGTGACACACATTTTTAGCCGAGGCATCCCTACATCACATACTAGTCATATCTTTGTTGTCTAGTTTTCTTTTCCGGCAATAACACACCGAGATTGCTTCACGGCCCGCATGCGCGTAGTATCACATTCTACACACACCACGCATGCGCATAAACTCTAACACGCATGCGCGATAGAATACTGAAACCTTAGGTTTTACTACGCATGCGCAGCTCCGGGCCCACTTGACTCAGCGTCTCCTCAATACCGGAAGTAGGCACCTCCTTCAAACACGGGTCTCACTCTTTAAATAACACGGGCTAGGCCATTTCAGTTACCTTCGAGCAGGCGTCTGGACCGGGCAGGTTTCCAGTGCCGTCACCTGAGCAACCCGTGAGTATTCCTCGAGGCGACCTATCTACTCAGATCACAACGTAAGTCTTCACCCTGCTCTACATTTGGCAACTATGTAAGTTAACCTAACGCTCCTCCTTTACCCACCGGGTACTCCCTGCTGATACCTATCATTACCGGCTATCAGCCCTAGATGGTGTGGGCCTCCTACGCCGCTTTTAAACTCAAGGAGTAATCCCAACTCTTTCTATAGGTAAGACCACTCTATGTGCACTTTACTCGTGTTGAACCTGCGGATTTACTTGTGAACTCACCTTAGCAATACACATGTCTCTGTGACTTGCCCGTTGGATAACACGCCTGGTGAGCCCGCTGCGCAGCCTAGTGAAGGTTTTTGGGGCCCCGCGGGGTACAGCAGTTTACCTAGCGACCCTCCAGCTGGGTTCTGTGACCGCCACCGGGACCCGTAACCTACCATCTATGACTGGCATGGGACTACACCCACAGCTGCCCGCTCCTCCTAACTCGAGAGTAGCCTGGGCCTCCAGATGTATGATATTGTGATTGTCTCTATGCAATGTGTGATTTCTCTCATTGCTGCTTACATATGCAGATTGACATGGCACCTCCGCATATGTATTTTAACTTCTTCACTTTGTTATGTTTTATCCTTTTTTGGTCTAGGTCCAATGCAAAGGGGGCACAACAGACTCCTTTTTCACACACTACCTGTTTAGGAGACACTTCACTCCCCCCCCTGTTGCCTAGTGAGAGGGTGATTTTTAACCCCCCCCACTACACATAGTCTGGGCACCTCCTCCCACACTTTTCACCTCTACTGGTCCTGATGAAACGCCATGGATCATTCTGACCACTAAAAAGGCGCGAAACATGTCGACCATTTGACCTTTATTTCCAGTTACCACAGACACATTACGTCTCGACAAGTAACAATTTTTTCACGATTTTTATTGTACCAAGGGTACCATCTTATTAAAATAGCCTCCCAGGTAACCCTTAGGTATTTTTATCCTTGCACACACTACCCTCACCACTAACCCCGGTACTCCCCCTCCACATACCCGCATGCACCCATCGGCAGCTCTCTAAAAGATCTCCGCTAAAGAGACCCTTCGGGGGACCCGTAGGGCATTGCATCGCCGGCCCGACGAGGAGCACCGCCCGATGATGAAGCATGACATCCCTCGGGATGTGTGAGGGCAACAAGAGACACTTTTGCTGTCTCCCCCCATCCAGAGTACCTCACCCTAGACCAAAAACCCATAGATCTATCTCTTTTTCTTTTTTTGCTTCTTGTTGAGGTCTGGCCTTGGTTGACTTTCAACCATACCGACCCTGGAACAGTGCCTTCTAGTGATTACCCAAAGGAATGGATATTCCATGGCTTGCTGGGGTAGTCAAGAGTTTGGAGAGCGTCAATTTTGGTAGACTGTTTACTAACCCGAACACAGCTGTAACAATTGACAAAAACGTTTTATTACAGCACTGTACGCACTTTATAGAGTGTCTAAGAGCTGGGACAGTAAGATAGCTGCTTTGTTTTCCCTATGGGTACAACACAAAACTTGACTCCCTGCCATGTCCATGTGATGGTCACAGCGGCCAAACTCTTTTACATGTTTTATTCTTTTGTAAAAAGTATATATGAAATATACAAAATGGCTGTTTGATTTTGTATTTTAAAAAATTGTTACCTATTAATTTAACAGATGCTCTTGACTGTATACATAAATTGGACAATTATTAAATTGATCTTGCGCATTGGCACCTTCTTGAGAGCAGCAACGGGTGCACGGAAATCTATGTGCGAACTATGAAGTCATTCGTATTTTACTATTCACAATATGCACTTTACCTATGCTTGCTGTTTTTGTTACTTCATAGACTGGACATTACTATCTATTTATTTTTCTAATATGTTTTTATCTTGCACATGTTATACTTTGATGGATACAAAGTTGTACGAATAAAGTCTTTGGAACCTGGAAACTGGAAACTGAATGAGTGTGTTCTTGTATCAGTGCTTGTAAAAGAGAGTAAGTATGCATTTGTTTCTGTTTGAATAAGTGATGTGGTGTGTGTATAACTGTACAGGTTAGTAAATGGAAGTGTGATTGATTCTTTGCATGACTGACTAGGTGTGTGAGTAACTCTGGATGAGTGGTGGTGTGTGAGTGTCTGTATAGGTGTATGAGTGCTTATGATAGTGATGTATTGATGAGTGACTGCATGTATGAGTGATTGTATGGGTGAATGAGTGGATGTGTGTGTAGACCTAGGAATCAGTGAGTGCGTATGTAGTAAATGATATTGGTGTGTCGATGGTTTTGAAAATGGTAATCTGTATTTTACAGTGGGTGTATCAAAGGTTATATTAGAATGTGAGGAGGTGCATCAGATTTTCATGTGGATGATGTCACCAGTGATGTCATCAGTGATGTCATTTGAGATGTCATCAGTGATGTCATCAGTGATGTCACTGACCATGTCATGAATTATGTAATATGTCACATCATCAGCAGTGCATTGCGGGTGCACGAGTTATAATTAGCTGAGCTAACTATAACAGGGCAATTTCTATGGTTTTGTATGAGAGAAATGTCCAACTAACTATACGGTGCCTGAAACCTATGGTCTTTTCAGTGAATTTCTAAGGGTTTTTAAAATGCTAATTTCTAAATATAACGTGCCTGAAACCTATGTTTTTTTTCTGTGAATTTCAAAGGTTTTTTAAATGCTAATTTCGGAATATAATGTTCATTAAAACCTATGTTTTTTCAGTAATTTAGAATTTTTTTGTGTGATATTTTGTAGCTTTAATATCCCAAAAATAGTTTTCCTAATTTTTTTGTTTGTTAATAAAATAATATAATGTCTTCTGTTTTCTTAAATATTAATATATATATATACTTTTTTTGTGGAGTTGTGCACCCATCGTGCACCTATCTCTGTGGGTGTGCGGATTGAAACCGCCATATTGGTAAAGTCGTGAACGATGCGCGTTTCAGCCAACCCACTCCGCTTACGCTTACAGGGAGGGAACTACAACGCTACATGTCCCAGGTCTTCCCTGTAGTGATCTCCTGATCACAGGTCTAGTTGTCAGCATGCCAGAGCCACTCCCTCACGACTGCTTTACACCCACACCACACCCATCCGGCACAGGTGTCACAGGACATGTGATCCTGCCAATAAAAAGGGCACACATGCTCAACACCATTTCCACTCTCTATCTGGGTGTATCCGTGTGCTTATTATGTTATTGGCAGGCGAGGCACTTTGACTGACAAGGGCCTCCCGCAACGTCGCAATGACTTGAGGTGCACAGAGTTGGTGGCAGACGAAGCACTTTGCTGGACTCTGGCCTCCTGCCACGTGACAATAACTTGAGGTCCACAAAGTATGTGGCAGTCGAGGCATTTTGGCTGACACGGGCCTCCCGCCACGTGGCAATGACTTGAGCTGCACTGAGTTAGTGCCACCAGAGCTGAGCGGGTGTGCAGCCTGTGATGATGCGTGGCCTCGATACTCTATCCTGGCAATCAAGACCCAATTTGAAATGTGAGCTTGGCTGGACCACGTGTACGCCAAAGGCAGCTGGCTCTACAGACATGACTCCTCAGCATGGTGCAGCAGATGCACTGGGGGCCTGTGCTGCGGAATCCAGTGACAGCTGAGGAGGTTGCTCTGACACGTGGTGGGCCCTCTTGGAGACACGCCGGTGGCGGCAGGTGAGCATTGAGGTCTGGGTGCGCAGGGTCAGGCAGTCATCGCTGGGCGGTAGATTGGTCTGGGGACCAGGGCGGGAAGTTTGCGAAAGATGTAGGAATCATGCACACTGCCTGAAAAGTTTGCGACGACATTAGTGTACAGGGCTCGGTGGTTCAGTTTTGCCTGCACATTGTTGGAATGCGTGTGGTTTCTGTTGCGTGATTGTGTACAGTGTCGGCAGGGGGCACAAGTAGTACATGTGTGCAGTCAGTTGCCCCAACATGTGCAGGAAGGCTGCTATGGCGTGGTTCCCTTGCTTGGTCTACAGCTGTTTCTGTGCAATGTAGGTGAAGTGAACATGCAGGTGTATCAAGCTGAAATGAACCCTGATAGTTACAGGTGTGATAAATCCTGCATAATGAGACCGTAACAGAAATTTGTGTAGTTGTGACGTTCCTTTTCTTTCCTACGAAGGATACGACCACACAAGCTTCTGTTACGGTCATTTTGTGCAGGATTGATCACACCTGTAAGCATTCGGGTTTGTGCAAGTACCATATTACGTTTGTGACCATACTAAAGCTTGACCATTGTCTTCATCTATCCAACAGGTTTCTGAATATGGAGTTTTGGGATTTCCAGGGCGATCTAAAGTTATTTCAATCCACAAGTTGATGATCCCCGTTGGCAATGTCACTAGTTGTTTGATGTTTTTCTGTTGTTAATTTATGTATTTCTAATAAAGTACTGTTTTTCCACTACTGTTGACTACTAGACTTCCTGACCAGGCGCACCCCCATTTCAGTGACTACAATCTTGCATAGGGAGCACAGAGGCATCAAATAACGGCTGGGGTTGGGTTTGGTTGTGCAGGAATACTACTAATTGTGACGAGCGGGTGGTGCGGATGCAGGGGCCCTATGTTACTTTTGTAGACATGCATCCAAGACGTGTGAGGAAGTTTAAAAGGGCTGGCTGTGAGACTCCTCCAACTCTCGCAGTTGTTAGTTGGAAGATACCAGAAGCCTACAGGTGCAGCACAGCCAGCAGCTTTGTCTGCATAACGATATTGTTTGTCCACTGTGTTGGTACCGTCAGCATGTGGGTAATGTGGCAGTGTGCACCAGCTTGAGAATGGGGCGATAATTCTTTTGCCACTTTAGCTGCGCTAAACTGCCAATATCTCGGCGATAAGTCCCAACTGTTGGGTTATAGGGTGACTCTAAAACAATCCCTTGTGTTTATTAGGACTTTGTTGTAGCTACATGCGAATCACAAGAAATAAGATGAAAAAACAAGAAAAGTGGGCAGGGTATAAACACCCTGACCCCGTAGGCCTGCTCAGGGAATCCCACAAAAAGCCCCAGGGACAAAAAATTATAATTTTTTTTTTTTTTAAAGTGGCTGGGTGCACGAATCCGGACGAAGAAATTAAAAAAAACGATGGGGTGTATTCTCAAGAACTTATCGCTGAATTATCTCCACTTTACCGCAGCAAAAGAATTATCATCTCATTCTCAACCTGGTGAAACTTGCCGAACTCGACAGTTTTTCAGCGATAGCTTCCGCAAAAAAACATTGCCACCAATAGAGCGACAGCTAACACTAATGATATGCAGAATAGGCGTTCCCATGCAAAAAAAACACAAAAACACCACTTCCCGATATTTTTAACTACCAGCTAAATCTGCCATGCGATCCAAAAACAGGCGATATGCCACGTTAGCAGTAGGAATTTAACATCTGCCTTTTACTGGTGTAAACCAGGATGACTACCTACAGTATGAAAGGGAGCCCAGCCCAGAACCACATCTAAAGACCAACACATGTCATAGAGCTACTGATCATGCAGCTCTGACACCCAAGAAGGCCACAACACCCACCGCCACCACCCCCAGGACCTCCCCCTCGGACCACCCCCCTACTACTACCGAGGCAGCGCAAAACAGAACAGCGGACCTTCCCAAAATGGCATGACCCCTCAGCCGCACAATAGCTGAATGTTGGGAGATGTGGGAACCAAGTATGTGTGAAGGAGGCTAGTCATCCATCAATACCAATGCACACAATGCCAAGTGTAGCGGTAATGTGCTCGACAGACCTCACTATGCAGAGCACAGACCTCTCCATGTATACATATACTGCTGGTGCTTGTACTGTTGTGGACTGTGGACGCAATCAAGTTACCTCAGGCAGTGGGGAAGATCTTGGTCATGTAGCTGTGTCGTCCCCCCTGTAAGCGGAACCGGAAGCAGAGTGGGCTGGTCCAATGTACACCACTCCAGCGTAGGAGTGTGAATAAATAGGCAGGGGCGCTGGGCGTGGTTCACTTCTGTGAGGGCCAACGCATCTGCCAGAGCGGCAGCCCTCACCCTGCCACGAGGCCGCTGCCGTGACTGCAGGCATCCTTGACACAGGCCCCCTGTGAACCCAGCGGCACAGCACCGCAGAGTTATGTCTGTACAGATTACTGCCTTCCATGTACACTGCAGACATCAGGGCTCACAATTCAGATCGGGTTGCGATTGCAGATGACACAGTCCACCAGGCAAGAGATATTGCTCCAAGTGTGGCCCGCCTGGACCACGCATCATCGCAGGCTGCGCACACGCTGAGTGCTTCAGGTGCCACTAACTCAGTGCACCACAAGTCATCGCCACATAGCCTTATTAAGGCATAATCTATTAGACAAAAGACATTGCTATCAGTGCGGCCTGCCTGGACCACGCATGACCGCAGGCTGCACACATGGTGAATGCTTCTGGTGCCACTAACTGTGCAGCTGAACTCAACGCCACGTGGCTGTGGGCCTTTGCTGACCGCTGCCTCCGGCCTACACTGCGGACAGCAGGACTCACAATTCACATCGAGTCGCGATTACAGATGATGCAGTCCAGTAGGCGAGAGACATTGCTCCCAGTGCGGCCCGCCCGGACAACGCATCATCGCAGGCAGCGCACACGCTGAGTGCTTCAGGTGCCACTAACTCTGTGTAGCTCAAGTGAACACCACGTGACTGTTGGCCCTTGCTTACCGCTTCCTCCGGCCTACACTGCGGTTAGCAGGGCTGACAACTCAGATAGAGTCGCGATTGCAGATGATGCAGTCCAGTAGGCAACAGACATTGCTACCATTGCAGCCCGCCCAGACCACGGATCATCGCTGGATGTACACACTCTGAGTGCTTCAGGTACCACTAACTCTGTGTAGCTCAAGTCAACGCTACGTGGCGTTGGGCCCTTGCTGACCGCTGCCTCTAGCCTACACTGCAGTCAGCAGGGCTCACAATTCAAGATTAGTGCTGATGCAAATTGTGTAAGAGAGTATAATCGGTTAAGAAGACCAAATGCTCCCAATCTGTGCACCTCAAGTCAATGCCACATGGCTGTGGATTCTTGCTGACCTCTCCCTCCCACTTACACTGCGGTCAGCAGGGCTCACAATTTAAATTGAGTCTTGATTCATTACTTGCATTGTCCAATATGCAAAAGACATTGCTCCCAGTGCAGCCCGGCAGGCCCACACATTATCATTGACAGTGCACACGCTAAGTTCTTCAGGTGCCACTAACTGTGCAGCTCAACTCTATGCCACGTGCCTGTGGGTCCTTGCTGACTGCTGCCTCCGGCCTACACAGCGGACAGCAGGGCTCACAATTCAAATTCAGTCTCGATTAATTAATTTCAGAGTCCAGTAGGCAACTAACTATAACGTCCCTGAAACCTACACATTTCGACAATGTATTCCAAACATATTTCATCTTTTGTTCCATACACCTACACTGTGGTCAGCAGGGCTCACAATTTGAATTGAGTCTTGATTTATTAATTGCAGAGAGTATTGTACTCTATGTCCTCGAATTTTGTCAAGAGGAAGTGACAAAAAGCATTCCTCAATGTCTGCGCTGACTACTACCTTCCATCTACACTGCAAACAGCAGGGCTCACAATTCAGATCGAGTCGCGATTGCAGTAGACGCAGTCCAGTAGGCAACAGACATTGCTCCCAGTGCGACCCACCCGCACCACGCATCATCACTGGCTGTGCACACGCTCAATACTTCTGATGCCACTAACTCAGTGCACCACAAGTCACCGCCACATGGCCTTATTGATGCAGAATTCATTAGGCAAAAGACATTGCTCCCAGTGCAGCCTGCCCGAACCACGTATCATCGCTGGCTGTGCACACGCAGAGCGCCACTGTTGCCACTAACTCAGTGCACCACAAGTCAACACCATGTGGTTGTAGGCCCTTGCTGACCGCTGCCTCCGGTCTTCACTGCGGTCAGCAGGTCTCACAGATATCCAATCTAATCCTGTCCTGCAAGGACAGGCCATCATCGCTGGCTGCGCACATGCTGAGCTCTACAGGTGCCACTAACTCTGTGCATCGCAACTCATGGACCCTTTATGATTGACTTTTGTGCTGTAGACACCGGAGGCAACAATGGCACCTCAGGCAGCAGGAATATCCAGAAGTGACATTAACAATTTCTTCACATCAGCACATTCATCTATGGTACCCCTACCTCAGTGCACCACAAGTCATGGACCCTTTACGATACAATCTTTTATGTGTGATTTAAGATCTGGCGCCCCTACCTTAGTGCACCACAAGTCATGGACCCTTTATGATTAAATCTCTGTGTTTGATCCGATGATCACTGTTGTAGCTGTTGCCAGCACCAACTATTCCCTGAGGGCTTGCTTACAGTCACCCCACACGCATCCAGCATAGATGTCACTAGACATGTGACCCTGGTAATAAAAAGGTGCCAAGCACACGTGCCCGTAACCAGTTCCACTATCTATCTAACTGTGTCCCTGTGTTCATTATGTATACATGATGGCCCTGGTCCCTACCACATTACATTGTGCCGTTGACTACGCATGCAACCATGTTACCTCTGGCAGTGGGGAAGACCTAGGTTATGTAACTTTTTCTGGGTCTTTCTATGAGTACATGTGTAGAGAATGGATGATTAGAGTACTGCAATGACAGGGCAGGAGCCCTGTCATTGCAAAAAGCAGTGTCCCGGGGTGGGCACTGGGGGTGGCGGTCCCCAGGGCCATCACAGGCTCCAGGAGGGGGGCCGCACAGCCCCCCTCCCAATCTGTACATACCCCCGAGAGGTGGTGGTCCCTGGGGCTCGGGGATCCTTAACGGACCCCCAAATTTACATATTAGTACCCTGGGGAGGTGGCGGTCCCAGGGGCGTGTGGGGGGACTCAAGCCCCCCCACACAGGTATTTATGTTTTTTAAAAGAAGCCCAGGGGGTGGCGGTCCCCAGACTGCGGGGGGAAGTGCACCCCCCGCAAATAATTATTCAAAGCCCCGGAGGGTGGTGGTCCCCTGGGCTGGGGGGGCCTTTGAGGGCCCCCATACATTTAAAAAAGAAGCCCCAGGGAGTTGGTGGTCCCCGGGGCTTTGGGGGCCCATGAGGCCCCCGCCATATTTAATTAAAACCCCAGGGGGTGGCGATCCCTGGGACTTGGGGGGGCCTCGGTGGTCCCCAACAATTGCAAAAAAAGCCCTGGTGAGGTGGCAGTCCCCTGGGCTGAGGAGGCCCTGCAGGCCCCCGCAATATAAATATAGGATTGCCCCCGGAACCTGGCCCAACCGGGGCTCATTTAAATGAAGTAGGGGAGCCTACGCGTCATTTTTTTTGTTTGTCCGGATTTGGCACCCAGCGTGCATTCGGACATTTAAAATTTTTTTTTATAATTTTTGGGCCTGGGGGTCCTTTTGGGACCTCCCTGAGCAGGCCTACGGGATCAGGGTGTTTCTACCCTGCCCCCTTTTCTTCTCTTTTAATATTTTTTCAACTGTTTTCTTGTGACTCGGTTCTATAGAGTCTCAAGATGGCAGCCAATGTTTCCTGGTTTGGAGTGTTGGCAGCCAATCACAGTGAAGCTTGTGGTTATCACAGCCAATCACAGTGAAGCTCGTGGTCGGGAGCATGAGCAAACCCACCGCTGCCCCAGATATCAAAACTTTTATTTTTTCACTTTCTCAGCAACTCCTAAACGAATTTACACCAATTTAAAACAAAAACGCTTTCTGAATCAAGCACTACCTTTTTGCCAAATTTAGTGTAATTCTGTTCAGCAGTTCGGGCTGTAGCCTTGGCTAAAGTTTCCTATGGGGAATTGATTTTTTGACTTTTATTTTTTGAATTTCTCAACAACTACTGAACGGATTTACACCATTTTTTTTTTAAAAAAAGGTCGCTTTCTGAACCAAGCTCTACCGTTTTGCTAAATTTGGTGTGATTCCGGTCAGCAGTTCGGGCTGTAGCCTGTAATAATATTCCCTATGTAAATTAACATGGAGAAAACACTTTTTGGGGCCCCCCTTTTTTCTCAGCCCCTGCTTCATGAATCACTCCCAAACTTTCAGGATAGGAGCTGACCTGGATAGACCTTTTTTGGGGAGAATTTTGCGAACATTCGTCAAATGATGCCAAAGTTATTAGCAAATCAAAAAATGCTAGGTTCTAACTATAACTACCTACTGGTGACTGCCAGTAGGTAATACATATATATATATATATATTTACTGAAAAAACCATAGGTTTCAGGCACGTTATAGTTAGGAATTAGCATTTAAAAAACCTTAGAAATTCACTGAAAAAACCATAGGTTTCAGGGGCGTTATAGTTAGCTGGACTTTTCACTCGTAGAAAACCATTGAAATTCCCACGTTATAGTTAGTTCAGCTAACTATAACTTGCGCGCCCGCAATGCACTGCTGATGACGTCACATATTACATCACTCATGACATGGCCAGTGACACCACTCATGACATCACTGATGACATCTCAAATGACATCACTGATGACATCATCCAGTGAATGTGTGTTTTTCTGAAAATTACATATGTTTTATATATGTATATCTCAAGGTCGATGGAAGAATAAATGGGTATATACGTGTCTAAATGGATGATTTGTTTTTGAAAAATTGATTGTATAACTGACTGATTAAGTGTATCTTATTGAATACATGGCTTAGTGAGTAATGTTTAAATATGTAAATATCTGTATCAGTCTCTCACTTTGTGTATAAGTGGCTGCATGGGTTGGTGAGTAGCTACATGAGCGTCTATATAGGCTATTAGTTGGTTTTTTGAGTATCATTCTGAGTGTCTGCATGGTTCGGTGGGGGGTATTACGTAGTGCATAGGTGCATGAATGAGTGACTCACTGTTTGTATGTGTTGAAGACAGCATGTGTGCAGGACTGTATGGGTGGATGAGTGTGTGTATGGGTGTGTTAGTGAGTGAATGACTGTCTCAATAGTGTCTTTATGAGTAACTACATATGTTTTAAACTAGTATATGTGACTATTGGTGTATATAAGTGAGTATATGTGAGAGTGAGAGATTGAAAGAGCTCCTGTATGAATAAGTATGTGTTTCTATAAGTGTTGTTTAAAAGACTAAGTATGTGTAAGTTTCTGTAGAAGTAAGTGTGGTGGTGTGTGTGTATAACTGTATATGCAAGTAAATGGATGTTTGATTCTTTATTAGCATGAGTGACTATGTGTGTGAGTAACTCTATGGATGAGTGGCGTTGTGTAACAGGATGTATAGGTGTATGAGTACATATGATGAGTGAGAACATGTATGAGTGACTGTATAGGACTGTTGGTGAATGAGTGGATGTGTATGTTGATCTTAGAATTACTGAATAGGTTGTTGTAACTGGTATTGGTATGTCCATTGTTTTGACATTTTTAGTGTCTATTTTTGAATGTGTGTATCAAAGGTTATATTAGGGGGAGAGGAGGTCTGCCACTCTATCACAAGAATGATGTCATCAGTGATGTCATCAGTGATGTCATTTGAGATGTCATCAGTGATGTCATGAGTGATGTCACTGACCATGTCATGAGTGATGTAATATGTGACGTCATCAGCAGTGCATTGCGAGCGCGCAAGTTATAGTTAGCTGAACTAACTATAACGGGGGAATTTCAATGGTTTTGTACGAGTGAAAAGTCCAGCTAACTATACGCCCCTGAAACCTATGGTTTTTTCAGTGAATTTCTAAGGTTTTTTAAATGCTAATTCCTAACTATAACGTGCCTGAAACCTATGGTTTTTTCAGTGAATGTCAAAGGTTTTTGAAATGCTAATTTCTAACTATGCCTACAGAGATAGGACATGTGAAGAAAGAAGAAAAAACGCACTGAAAGAAAAAAAAGAAATGCAGAAAGAAGCAACAGAAGTCCTCAAAGACGAAGAAAAGTGCAGGAAGAAGGATAACGTGCAGAAAGAACAAGCAGAAGAGCCGAAAGAAGCCTTGTTGCAAAATCATCCTGTACCCTCAACTTTTTCAGACGGATACTGGTGGTAACTGAGTCTGACTAACCAGTCCTAGAGCCAGTGCTATGTTACAACACACTCAGAATACAGTGAAAACACCTACATACACTAGGGAACACTATGCTTTGGGGTCCCCCTGTGATTAGCATGACCTCCTCTCTAAACCCCTAGTATATAATAGGGCAGGGGATTAAAACTACCTCTTAAAACGCGCCACAGGGCGTGTTTGCACACGTCACCTCAGGCCCCGTCCCCTCCATTCCCCACTGTGTAAACACGCCCTGTGGCCGTTTTAAGTTGGGAGATTATGTCGCCTTGAATCCTGAGGGTCCCTAGGGTCCAACTAGACCACTAGGGACCTCCAGTAAGCGCCACAGAGCTGCGTTGCAGAGAGATGGAAAAAGGGGCACGGCCTAGACCACCTCTCTGCAACGCAGCGCAGTGGCGCTTACTGGAAGCACCTAGTGGGCTAGTTGGCCCCCAGGGTCCCTCAGGATTGTAGGGGAATTATTTCCCCAACTTAAAACGCGCCACAGGGCTTGTTTGCACATGTTAACTCAGACCCCATCCCCTCCCTCCACCACTGTGTAAACACACCGTGTGGCCGTTTTTAGTTGGGAGATTAAGTTCATTTGAATCCTGCGGGTCCCTAGGGTCCAACTAGACCACTAGGTACCTCCAGTAAGAGCCACAGAGCTGCGTTGCAGAGAGGTGTAAAAAGGGGCACGGCCTGCACCACCTCTCTGCAACGCAGAGCAGTGACGCTTACTGGAAGCCCCTGGTGGGCTAGTTGGCCCCCAGGGTCCCTCAGGATTGAAAGGGAATTATTTCCCCAACTTAAAACGCGCCACAGGGCATGTTTGCACACGTCACCTCAGGCCCCGTCTTCTCCCTTCACCACTGTGTAAACGCGCCCTGTGGCCGTTCTAAGTTGAGAGATTAGGGTCAAACTAGCCCACTAGGTACCTCCAGTAAGCGCCACAGAGCTGCATTGCATAGAGGTGTAAAAAGGGGTGTGGCCTCAGAACACCTGTCTGCAATGCAGCTCCCTGGCGCATACTGGAGATACCTGTTGGGCTAGTTGGCCCTCAGGGACCCTCAGTGTTGAAAGGGAATTAATTCCCCAACTTACAACGGGCCAGGGGGTGCGTTTTGCAGAGTGCTGCAAGGAGGGGGCGTGGCTTCCGGCGCGATGCCGGTCTTTTATTTATTTTATTTTTTTTAAGAAGGAGGGCTGTGTGGACCCCCTTTTTTTTCTAATGTATTGGCCCTGGGGACCCCATCCCCCAGGGCCTGCACCCTAATTTATTTTGTTGAAAAAAACAATGTGGCCCTCCCAAGGCCTTAATCGGACCCGGGGACCCAAACCCCCGGGTCATGGGCTTTTTTTTTTTTTTTTTTATTCTTTAGGAGGGGGGCTACGTTGCCCCCCTCCTCCTCAGGCCACTTATGGCCCCGGGGACCCCATCCCCCGGGGCAGCTCTTTGTAATTTATTATTTTTAAAAAATATATATTTATAGAAACACCTAGGACATGCTGGACAAACCGTATGTACCTATCACCATGACGATTTGCGTTATATTCATTAAAAGGTGACTGTGCATACAATGAATCCACGTGGAATGTATTTTACACCGCAAGTGAAGCTCTGACGTGTCTGACGCCCTACGGTGCCTAATCCCGGCGCCCCCGCCGGTGGGTACTCTCCAAGTAGACATCCTTTTTTTATATTTATACAAACATGGGTAGCTATTGACGGGCACATTTAATACACACGCACACCAAGCCATTCAAAGGGGATTCGACAAAAATTCGATCAAACTATGCAAGAAACCCCCCTCACGGTTAATAAAACACACATCCACCGCCGGATGTGTAATACTTTTTATTTTACTCTCTGGAAAGGAGACAAACCTCACTTGAGAGTCACAGTGTGCTCTTGGCTGAGCCCAATGCTGTGTTACACCCACCAGTGCCCGCCGAGTGCCACACACCTCTGTGTTGTTTTCCAACAGCTAGTGCGTATGCTATGACACTCTCTAGCCCATGTGCCCTGTAACACCACCCCGTGAATATGTCATGCCACACTTGCCTTCGCACGGGTTATATTGCCCCATCTAACGTGCCTTCCTCAAGGCCTATGTTATAACGCACAGCGCTATGCCATACATATTACAATCTGGGATCCATATCTTTGTCACAGTGCATATGCAACATTACACTCCCCAGCACATATTTTATATTACATCTTTAGAGACTAGTTAGGTTACACAACACTGCCCTGTGCATATTACACTCCAAGGCGCATATCGCATAGCACGCGCTAGTGCCTGTGCTATCTCGCGCTCTACAATGAATCTGTCATTGCGCACATTGTATTGCATATTATATTTCACGCCTGGTTCATCTTATATCACACTATTTGGTGCATAGTTTATACCATATACTATATCTAGTTTTCATTTTCAATCGTGCTCTCAGGACTATGTTCTATATAACACTGCATCCACCTACCCTTTTCACGGGCATTACATTTTGCGATGGGGGGTGGAGGGTCAGGGGGTGTTTCTGCCAAGTGAGCCCGGAGTCACAGTCACAAACGTCCGCTTCTTCCTGAATAAAAGTGAGATTATGCTGCATACTTGTTCATATTTTAAGTAGTTCGCACAGACACACATTTTAAAAACAATAAAGTTCCTCATACCCACCTTCATTGAACAGTTAGCTTGCTGCCCCATCCACCTCCTCCCTATCCTCTGTTGTCTGAATCCATAGACTAGCCTCCTCCCTCCTGCCATGCATGGTCTGATGTGCTGCCACTACCCTCCTTTTAGCATGATGTACCAGTCCACTCCTCCTGCCCTCCATTATCCAATTCAATGGCCCATCATTGACCTCCTGCTTAGCCTCAGTGCTTAGCTTGCTGCCCCTATTCTCCTTCCCCCTGCCCTCCGATGTCTTTGTGAATGCCCCTGCTCCATCCTTTTTGCCCACAATGTTCCATGGACCTGCCACTCCTATCTACTCTGAGTGTTCTTTTGAGCTGCCACTCCCCTCCCACCTGCCTAGCATTGTCAGATGATTGTAAAATGTCCCTGCCACCTCCACACTGCCTGTCCACATTCCATGCCCCAATCCCCTACCTCCTGTCCTCCATGGTCCATTTTACTGCCACACCCTTTTGCCCTCCCTGGCCTGTTGTGCTGCAACTGCAACTCCTGCCTGCCCCACGCGGTCTGTTGTGAGGCCCCTTCCCCTGAACTCTGTTGTCTGTGCCAAGGTCCTGACCCTCCCTTCTATCCTCCATGGTCCTTTGTACATGCCCCTGCACCCTCCTTCTTGCCCATCATAGCCATTGTGCTGCCACTAACCCTCCCGCTTGCCATGCATGGTCTTCTGTGATGCCATGGCCCCTCCCACCTTCCCTGTGTGGTCAGCTAGCTGCCCCTGACCCCCTCCCACCTTCCCTCCATGGTCTGTGTGTATGCCATCATCGCCTCATTGTTGCTCTCCATGGTGTGTCTTGTTTCTAGTGCCCATCCTGCCTGACCTCCATGGTCATCTTGCTGCTCCTGCCCTGCCCGCTTGCCTCCAGCCCTCTGTTTCCATGTGCAGACCCCTATTCCCTCACCTCTGGCTTGTCAGTTCCATTGTAATGCCCCTGATCCGTCCCTCCTGCCCTTTATGGTCTGTTATGCTGCAGCTTTCTCTCCTGTCTGTCCATTATGGTCAGATACCTACCATTGCCTCTTTCCCCTCTGTTCTTTGTTGTCCATGTGCATGGTCCTGTCCCCTCCCTATTGCTTTCTATGGATTGATGTGCTGCACTCCCGTCCCGCATGCCATGTGTGGTGTATTGTGCTGCTGCAAACCCTGATGCCTGCACTGTAGGGTCAGTTGGGTGCACCTCTCCATGTCCCTCCTGTTCTCTGTTATCCAAGTCCAAGTCCCAACCCCAATTCCTCCTGCCTACCATGATCCAATGTACCATACTTGCGAACATTTTGAACTTGGTAAGAGGGAGATTTTGAAAAAAAACTGGGGTATTGATTTTCCCCTTTGAGTTACATTGAAAAAGAGGAGACTGTAGATAGGAGACAGATCAAATAAAGCCCATTTGAGCTTAAAAACATTGGACGTTTCCTGGCTGAAATGGGTCTGTTGGCAAGTATGGTTGTACTACCACTGCCTCTTCCTTCTGCCCACAATGGTCTATTATATTGCCACAGCCTCTCTTGCCAGTCCTGTATTGTTGGTTTGTTGCCCCTGTCCCCCTTTCCACTGCCCTCCATAGTCTGTTGTGCTGCCACTGCCCTTCCTGCCTGCCCAGTGTGGTCAAATTGTTGCCTCTGCACTCTCCTACCTGTCTTCAACTTTCAGAGCCCGTGCCCCTGGCCTCTGCCTCTCAACAGTATCCCAATGAACAACTAGATTGCTAACATTCTATGTTTATTACAAAAGTGTGGAACGTCTGACGTCATCTTGATGTAATCAAAACTGTAATGTGAGACCTAGAGCATGTCCTTTAGAAATTACATATATGAGAGGGTCTTATTTGCATCACAATGATGGTTAGTGCTCTAAAAAACTGAAATGAGGACATATTTTCTGAGTTTTCAAATAGCAACAAAGAACTTTTAAATTATTTGTAATCTTTATGTTTTTTTATCAAGTTGACCACTTGATTAAATGATGCACCTAGGGGAGAGGATGTGATGTTACTTCCAGAGCTGCAGACTTTGCAACTGGGGAACCAGGTTGGAGTTTCTGTTTCAGCTCAACATTCTGTGATTCTGGTCAAATCACTTAATCTCCCCATGTCTACAACTAAAATGAATTTGATCTTGTGTGATGTAACCAATGCTCATGTAAAGCACTCCAATGCCTGACAAGTCTGCACTATATAAAACTGCAAATACACAAAAAATAAGTGTTTTGCACACTTCTGTCATTGGGCAACATGTGGGCTACATCTGGGTGATATTTGTGCTGCATTTGGGCTCTTTTGTCTCTGGTGGCCATCTTGGGTGATTTATTTGTAATGAAGTTTCCTAACTTCCTCATTTACTGCAGTCTCCTCAGTAGGAAATGCTTTCAGTTTTTTACTTTGATTCCATCAAGAAGGTATTCAGATATGTCACACATTTGCCATGAATTCTGAATGTTAGCACTCTATTTGCTCATTAGATCACTGTAGTAAAGCTACTGCTCACCACGGAAGTCTGCTGCTGGTATTAAAAGTGCATGTTTCAGTCTGCAGTGTTACCAGTTTATTCCAATCAAGATGGCTTCAGGTGTGCAATACTTTTGTCATAAGTAAGACAGTAAGCGCTCTAGTTGTTCTTAAGAACACTCTGGGACATTCTGTCATTGGGCTATACTTGGGCTACATCTGGGTGATATTTGGGCTACATTTGGGCTCGTTTGTCTCTGGTGGCCATCTTGAGAGATTTATTTGTTATGAAGTTTCCTAATTTCCTCATTTACTGCAGTCTCCTCAGTAGGAAATACTTTCAGTTTTTTATTTTGGTTCCATCAAGAAGGCATTCAGATGTGTCACACATTTGCCATAAATTCTGAATGTTAGCACTCTAGTTGCTCATTAGATCACTGTAGTAAAGCTACTGCTCACCAGGGAAGTCTGCTGCTGGTATTCAAAGTGCATGTTTCAGTCTGCATGTCAGAATCTTTTTATGAAATAGAAGAGGATTTGAGAAGTCAAAATGTGCCCTAATTTTTCTTTCTGCAGCACTAATCATAATTTCTATGGCAAAATAATGAACCCCCTCATTTTGTTCCTTTGTAAATTAAATGTTTTAAGTGTTACCACTTTATTCCAATCAAGATGGCTTCAGGTGTGCCATACTTTTGCCATAAGTAAGACTGTTAGCGCTCTAGTTGTTCGTTCGAACACTCTGGGACATTCTGTCATTGGGCCATACTTGGGTTACATCTGGGTGATATGTGGGCTACATTTGGGCTCTTTTATCTCTGGTGGCCATCGTGGGAGATTTATTTGTTATGAAGTTTCCTAATTTCCTCATTTACTGCAGTCTCCTCAGTAGGAAATACTTTCAGTTTTTTACTTTGGTTCCATCAAGAAGGCATTCAGATGTGTCACACATTTGCCATAAATTCTGAATGTTAGCACTCTAGTTGCTCATTAGATCACTGTAGTAAAGCTACTGCTCACCAGGGAAGTCTGTTGCTGGTATTCAAAGTGCATGTTTCAGTCTGCATGTCAGAATTTGTTTATGAAATAGAAGAGGATTTAAGATGTCAAAATGTGCCCTAATTTTTCTTTCTGCAGCACTAATGATACTTTCCATGGCAAAATAAACCCCCTCATTTAGTTCCTTTTTAAATTAAATGTTTTAAGAGTTACCACTTTATTCCAATCAAGATGGCTTCAGGTGTGCAATACGTTTGTCATAAGTAGGACTGTTAGCGCTCTAGTTGTTCTTTAGAACACTCTGGGAAGCTGCAGTAGAACACAAAGGAATCAACTGACAGTCTCTGCCCTTGTTGGATGTACATGTTTTACTGAGAATGTCAGACTTCATTCTCACATGACTGAGAAAGATAATGTGAATTTACAGAAAATATGCTCTCAGTTTAGCTTATAGATCACCTTGCAAACCTCTGTGGGAAAAGCATGAGAAAATAGTTTTCTCTCAAACATGATTCATTATATCACAGCAGAAGGCTTTTTCACTTGGTAAAATCACCTTAGAACACACCACAATTCCTAAAATGAGTATGGTACCATCAGCAAATGATTTATAATGTAACTAAAGTCTTAAAACCTTCTATTAACTGCAATACTTTTTATCATGTATATTGGTCCCAAGATGGCTGCCAACACTTCTGGGATGAATTACTGACAGCCAATCCGATCTCACGATGAGATGTGTGGTTAGGCTAGGCCCAGATATATCCATCTTTTTAACTCTAATTTTCTCAGGAACTACTGAACGGATTTACACCATTTAAGCAAAAGGCACGAGTCTGAACTGAGGACTACCTCTTTGCCAAATTTGGTGTAATTCCGTTCAGCAGTTCGGGCTGTAGCTGCGTCAACAGGTCCTATGGGAAAATGCATGGGGAAAACGCATTTTGGGACCCCCCTTTTTTCTTGGCCCCGCTTGACTAAATTTTCAGGATAGGAGCGGACCGGAGCTGGCCAAAAGTTTGGAAAATTTCGCGAAGATTCGTCAATCTGCGCCAATGTTATTGCAAATAGAATGTTGCGGATTTCCTATGGAAAATAGGTCCTAACTATAACTACCTACTGGCGACTGCCAGTAGGTAATATATATATGTATATATATTATCTACTGGCGGTCGCCAGTAGATAGTTATAGTTAGGATAGTGAAAAACCATTGAAATTCCCCCGTTATAGTTAGAGCAGGCAACTATAACTCACGCGACCGCAATCCTCTGCTGATGACGTCAGATATTACATCACTGATGACATATGTGTCTTTCTGAAAAAAAAATATTTGTAATATATGTATAGCTAAAAATTAATGGAAGAAGACATGGGTAAATAAGTGTCTAAATACAGTGATGTAATATCTGACGTCATCAGCAGAGGATTGCGGTCGCGTGAGTTATAGTTGCCTGCACTAACTATAACGGGGGAATTTCAATGGTTTTTCATGAGTGAAATGTCCAGCTAACTATAACATGTGTGAAACCTATGGTTTTTTAAGTGAATTTGCAAGGTTTTTTAAATGCTAATTCCTAACTATAACGTGTGTGAAACCTATGGTTTTTTCAGTGAATATATATATATATGTATATATTATATATCTATATACATTAACTGAAAAAAACATAGGTTTTAGGGAAAGTTATAGTTAGTTGGACATTTCACTCGTACGAAACCCGTGAAATTCCCCCTTTATAGTTAGTTCAGCTAACTATAACTTGCGTCCCGCAATGCACTGCTGATGACGTCACATATAACATCACCCATGACATGGTCAGTGACATCACTGATGACATCTCAAAAGAGGAATTAATTCCCCAACTTAAAATGAGCCACAGGGCATGTTTGCACACATGTCATCTTAGGCCCCACGTTTTGAGTTGGGGAATAAAGTCCTCTTGAATCCTGAGGGTCCCTGGGGTCCAACTAGCTCACCAGGTACCTCCAGTACCAGGTTTCCATGCTCTCGCTTCAATGAAGCAAAGCAGTTTGCAATTACAGGGCAGGAGCCCTGTCATTGCAAACAGCAGTGTCCGGGGGTGGGCACCCTGGGACACTGCAGGAGCCGGCCCTAGGGGGTGGCAGTCCATAGGGCCATCACAGGCTCCAAGAGGGGGGGTGGTGGTCCATGGGGCTCGGGGGTCCTTAATGGATCCCCAAATTTACATATTAGTGTCCCAGGAGGTGGCGGTCCCCGGGGTGTGTGGGGGGTTCGAGCCCCCCACACAGTTTTTTTTTTTAAAGAAGCCCCGGTGGGATGGCGGCCCCCAGGGCTGCGGGAGAGCAGTGTACCCCCCACAAATATTTAATCAAAGCCCCGTGGATCCTCTGCGCATCTCGTGATTTCTGTTTTTTTTAAAAAAAATGCTTTTGTTGGCCCTGGGGGTCCTTGTGGGACCCCCTGAGCAGGCCTTGGGGGTCAGGGTGTTTCTACCCTGCCCCCTTTTCTTGTTTTGCACCTTTGTTTTTCTGTTTTCTTGTGCCTTGGTTACCGTGGCACAAGATGGCTGCCAGCACTTCCTGGTTTTGAGTGTTGATAGCCAATTAGAATAAAGCTCGTGGTCGGGAGGGTCCGCGGATCCTCCGCGGCCATAGATATCGAAACTTTTATTTTTTTATTTTCTCAGCAACTATTGAACGGATTTACACCATTTAAACAAAAAGGGCACTTTCTGAACCAAGCACGACCATTTTACCAAATTTGGTGGAATTCCGTTCAGCAGTTCGGGCTGTAGCTGTGTGTAAAGTTTCCTATGGGAATTACCATAGCGAAAACATGTTTTGGGACCCCCTTTTTTTCTCGGCCCCTGCTTGCCGAATCACCCCAAAACTTTCAAGATAGGAGCTGATCGTAACGGGCCATAAGTTTTGAAATTTTCACAAAGATTTGGCAACCGGCGCCAAAGTTATTGGAAAAACAAAAAACTAGTTTCCTGTGGAAACTAGGTCCTAACTATAACTACCTACTGGCGACCGCCAGTAGGTAATATATATATTCAAGTTGCACCCAGCCAAGCACTGCTCATGTTGTCTCAGTGCTGTCATAAATTATGTCAAGGAACATCATTAGGACAGAAGCAGTTCCCTAACCTGGACGACCCCTACAAACCCCTCCGACTAGAGATAGTTCTATTTTCCTTGGCTTCTCACCTCTCACTACACATCAAGTAACCTCCGTAATAAGAAAGCCTGAATCAGGCTCCCCTATGGAACCTTGTTCTCTGTCAGTTATCAACATTGGAGCAGAAATGGTGGCTGACGTTCTGACTATGATCTTCAATTCATTGTTGTCATTTGGACTCTTTCCATTGGTCTGGAAAGATGCCTTCATTTTTCCTCTGCTAAAAAAAGATAACCTCAATCCTGGTGATCCAAATAGCTATAAACCTAGCTCCCATCTACTCCTACCCACCAACATTATTGAAAACGCCTTGAATCAGCAACTTGCTCAATTCCTATCCGACCATCAGTTGCTAGACACCACTGAATTCGGATTTAGAAGCAGTCATAGTGCTGAAACAGCCTTGATTAAAACAACCGATGAGATCAGATTGATAGTGCATGGCGGGGGTAGTACTGCACTAGTGCTCCTTGATTTATAGGCAGCCTTTTTATACAGTCGACACAAGATCCTGATCGAGCTGCTCTGGGCTGTTAGTATCATGGGATCAGCTCTCAAACTACTGGAATCCTTTCTTTTGGAAAGTAAATAGGTGGTGGCCCTTGACTTCTTTGTATCAGAACCATTTAGTTAGCCTTGTGGGTTCTGCAGGGACCTGCCCTCAGCTCCACTTTGTTTAACATATATGCTAAACCTCTGGTGCCCTTATCAGATTCTTTGGTCTTGATTTGACTTCTTACGCCAATGACACTCAAATTGTGGTAGCTCTGTCCTCATCCAACAATCTCGCCTGCGTAATTTCCATTACTGCATGTTAGAAATCGTTCATTGGATCAGTCAAAATTGTTTAAAGCTCAACTCAGAGAAAAGCGAAGTCATCCTGTTTGGGAACAATCCGACTCTTTGGGCCCCGTCTTGGTGGATTCAAGAAATGGAGCCCTACCCATCCCAGTGAATAAGGTTAGGAACCTGATTGTGGTATTGGACACTAATCTGACTCTTGGCCCACAGGTTAAAGCAGTTACTTCTTCTGCCTTCTTTGTCCTGCACATGCTTAAAAAGATCTTTTCTTTCTATTCGTCTGATCTCAAAAAACAGTTATCTCTGCTATGGTACTGGCTACAATAGAATATTGAAATGCTTTCTACAGTAATATGCAGGAACAACACCTTAATAAACTTCCGGTACTACAAAATGTGGCAGCCAGAGCCCTAAACACAAATCATTTGCCCTTGCCATCAAACAACTTTATTGGCTGCCAGTCAGGCAAAGGATTACATTTAAAGCACTTTGTCTGGCCCTCAAGGTACTCCAGGGTGATGGCTCAGAGTTCCTGAAAAAAATCCTTCAAGTGGTATATTCCAGGCAGGAACCTGAAGTTCAGTGGCTCTGGACAAGTGGTGTTTCAGAGGTACAAATGGACCAATTGGTGAGGCAAAGGTTTTGCTAATACAGCAGCCAAGGGATGAAAAACTCTTTCTTCCCACACCAGATCCATTCATAACCTGCTCACTTTTAGGAAAGCCTTAATAACCTGAGTTTTTCCTAAGCAATCACCATCGGGGTCCTCTGTCCTTCTTGCACAGTGCTAGCACCTTGACACCGTGGGGTAATCGCTGCGCTCTATAAAACTAGTTAACATAACACAACATAGAAAATGTCATGCGTAATGTAATATGTGAGGTAATGGCCTCCATCCCGAAGCCATTAAAAGGCCCTGGGGACTCCAGGGCCATATGACTTTTAAAGGAGAGGGGCTGTGTGCCGCCCCCTTCCCAAGTCTCATTAGACCATAGGAGCCCTATCCCTTAGGGCCTTTGTATTTTCAAGGGAAGGGGGGCCAACTGGACACTTACTTTGAGCCTTATTAAAACCTAGGGACCCCCGTCCCCCATGAAGATTTTTCTTTTTAAAGGGGAGGGGGCTGCATGGCCTTCCCCCCATGCTTTTTTTGGCACAGAGACCTCACCTCCCAGGGTTTTGGATTTTTTAAGGGTACAGGCCACACGCTCCTGAGACTTTTATGGCCCTGAAGATTTTCATTCCCCACAGTCTCTAGTTCATATAGGTGAGTATTTCGGATCTCACTCAGGACACCCACCATACACTCTTTGGTGGCCACAGGAGGAGCCCAAGGGCCTGCGTGGTCCCAGACAGTTCCTGACATAGAATGGGAGCCGCCATTGCTCCCGCCCACAGGAAGCGGCTACTTATGCTGCTTCTTCTTGAAGGGATCAATCTCTTGATCTGTTTCCCTGCCTGCATCAGTATGGGCAGGGAAACAGATGAAAAGTCTTCTCCCAGCCTGCAAGAGATTTTTCAAAGCTCCCGCTCGCAGGGAGCAGGCTTTGTGTTTGATTATAAAAATGCTCCCATCATGCAGTTACAAACACAAGTTGCTTTGCCTGCTTCCGTGCAGGCATGGAAACTGCTGTGTACCAGAGGTCAGCACCCTGGAAGCTGGCCCCAGGGTATGAATTCACTGGGGCCATAGAAGGCTCAGGGGTTGGGAGGCCCCCCTCCCCTTAAAATGTAAATTGTGGCCATTGGGGATGGGGTCCCCAGGGCCTTTTAAAGGTTCTGAGAGTGACACCCCTCCCTTTTTTGGAACATTTCAGCCTCAGAGGTGGGTGCCCCGAGACCTAGAATAGCTTGGGGAAGGAGGCTGCATGTGCGCCTCCCCTTCAATAAAAAATGTAGCCCAGAGATGGGCTCCTCAGTACCTTTAATCGAAGATTCATGCCCCTGTCACCATTTTATTTTTTGTTTGTATTTTTGATCCTGTGGGATTGCTGCAAACATTGATGACTTTTTGTATTTGTGGCTCCAGCGGGGATCCCTGTGGATCCCCCCCATGTGGCCTAGATTCAATCGATCAATCAGTACATTTATAGAGTGCACTACATTTCTGCGAGGGTCTCAAGGCCCTGGGGGGTGCTGCTGTTGCTCGAAAAGACAGGTCTTGAGAAGTTTCCTTAAGGCCAGTAGGTCCTGAGTCTTTAGCAGATGGATGGAAAGGGTGTTCCATGTCTTGGCAGCAAGGTGGGAGAACGATCTGCCCCCAGTGGTTGTTCTTCGGATGCAGGGGATGGCGGCATGGGCAATGTTGGCAGAGCGGAGCTGGCAGTTCCGGGTGTAGAAGGTGAGACGTCTGTTGAGGTATGTTGGTCCGGTGTTGTGGAGTGCCTTGTGAGCGTGGGTGAGGAGCTTGAAGGTGATCCTCATGTTGACGGGGAGCCAGTGCAGGTCTCTCAGGTGGGGTGTGATGTGGCTGTGGTGGGGTGTGCAGAGGATGAGGTGAACAGAGGCATTCTGTATCCGTTGTAGTCATTTCCGGAGTTTGGTCGATGCTCCTGCGTAGAGGGAGTTGCCGTAGTCCAGTCTGCTGCTGATGAGGGCCTGGGTGACCGTCCTTCTGGTCTTGGTGGGGATCCATCTGTAGATCTTGCGGAGCATGCGGAGGGTGTTGAAGCAGGAGGATGAGATGGCGTTGACCTGCTTGGACATGGAGAGCAATGCGTCGAGGAAGAAACCCAGGTTGCGTGCATGCAGTTCCTTGTGTTGTCGGCCACCAGGAGTCGTCCCAGGTGGAGGGGGTGGAGCCGAGGATGAGGACCTCCGTCTTGTCTGAGTTCAGTTTCAGTCGGCTGTTTTTCATCCATTCGGCAACGGTTTTCATTCCTGCATGGAGGTTGGTTCTGGCGGTGGAGGGGTCCTTGGTGAGGGAGAGGATCAGCTGGGTGTCGTCGGCATAAGAGATGATGTTGTGGTCGTGTAAGCAGACGATGTTGGCGAGCTGTGCCATGTAGACGTTGAAGAGGGTTGGGCTGCGGGATGTTCCTTGGTGTACGCCGCAGATGATCTCGGAGGCTTGGGATCGGAATGGCGGGATGCGGACACTCTGGGTTCTGCCGGAGATGAAGGAGGTGGTCCATTCCAGGCCCTTGTCACGGATCCCTGCATTGTGGAGGTGTGTGCATAGGGTGTGGTGGCAGACGGCGTCGAAGGCAGCTGAGAGGTCCAGGAGGATGAGGGCTGCGGTTTCTCTGTTGTCCAGGATGGTTCTGATGTCGTCAGTGGTGGCAATGAGGGCAGTTTTGGTGCTGTGGTTTTTGCGGAATCTGGACTGGGATGGGTCCAGGATGTTGTTGTCCTTGAGGTAGTGGGTTAGTTGCTTGTTGACGATCTTCTCAAAGACCTTTGCGGTAAACAGGAGCAGGGAGATGGGCTGGAAGTTCTTGAGGTCTCTCGGGCCCGCCTTGTTTTTTTTTCAGTAGGGCGTTGATATTGGCGTGCTTCCAGCTCTCCGGGAAGGTTGCGGTCTCGAAGGAGATGTTTATGATCTTGCGGAGATGGGGTGTGATGGTGGAGCTGGCCTTGTTGAAGATGTGGTGCGGGCATGGGTCTGACGGAGAGCCACAGTGGATGGTGTTCATGGTTTTGATGGTGTCATCATCGTTCACGTGGGTCCAGGTGAGCAGGGTGTTGGTGTGGATGGTGGGTGGTGATTCTGAGGTGTTGGTGGCTGTCTGGGGGGTCTGGTGGTCGAAGCTGTCATGGATGTCGGTGATCTTTTTATGGAAGAAGGTGGCTAGGGAGTCGCACAGGTCTTGTGATGGTGGAATGTTGTTGGTGTTTGAGCTGGGGTTGGAGAGTTCCTTCACAATGTTGAAGAGCTCTTTGCTGTCATGTGCGTTGTGGTCGAGGCGGTCCTTGAAGGAGGTCCTTTTGGAAGTTTGGAGGAGGTGATGGTGTCCGCGGATGGCACTCTTGTGGGCTGCACAGTTGTCTGGGGTCTGGTTGTGGCACCACTTGTTTTCTAGCTTTAGGAAGGTCTGCTTGGAGGCCTGGAGTTCGGCGGTGAACCACTTGGCCTTTCTGTCGGAGCATCTGTTGGAGGGTTTCTTGATCAGGGTGAGCGTGTTGGCGCAGTCATAGATCCATTGTCTGAGGTTGCGGGTGGCAGTGTTGGTGTCGGTAGGGTCCGTTGGCGGGCTTCGGGTGAGGGTGGTGATTAGCTGGTGATCAGTGACTTTGCTCCAGCTGCAGCGGGAGGTCTGGTGAGTGTGGTGGTGCCTGGTTGTTTCTGGAAGGTGAAGTGGATGCACCGGTGGTCGGTCCAGTGGAGTTCGGTGGTGTGGCTGACGGTGATGTGGTTGCTTGCGGAGAAGATGGGGTCCAGCATGTGTCCGGCGGAGTGGGTGGGCGTCATGACAAGCTGTCTGAGTCCAAGGTTGGCGAGGTTTTCGATCAGGGTGGAAGAGTTGCTGTCGTTGTTGTTCTCAAGATGGAAGTTGAGGTCTCTGAGGAGGATGTAGTCTGTGGAGGCGAGGGCGTGCGTGCTGATGAGGTTGGCGATGGAGTCGCTGAACGGAGGCCAGTTTCCGGGGGTCTGGAGACGAGTGTTCCTCTGAGGGTGGTGTTGCCGTTGATGTGGATCTGGAAGTGCAGGTGTTCGGCGGTGCTGAGGGTACCGTCAGTGCTGGTCAAGATCCTGAGAGTGTTCTTGTGAATGATGGCGATTTCTCCTCCAGCTTCGTTGGTACGGTCTCTGCGGGTGATCTTGGATGGCTATGGCGATGTCGGGGCCGAGGAGGCGTTCAACCAGGTCTATGATAGGAAGGTGACATCCAGGGAGGATGTGTCGAGCAGGTCCCAGAGTTTAACGGCGTGTATGCATACGGAGTGGGTGTTAAGTAGTATGCATCTGAGGAGGTTGCGTACTGACTCTGTGGGTTGTTTGGCAGCTTGGAGGCTGGTGTAGCTGCAGCTATGGCAGGAGAAGGGTCCTTGGGTGCGCTTCAGGGCGGCCAGGAAGCAGGTTTGTGATCGTCTGGAGTTGAGTGCGTCATAGTGGCATCGGTCGTCGTGGCGGTCGCAGGGACCAGGGGGTCTGGCGCTGGGCGCGGTCCAGGTGCAGACGGGCACAGACAGGATTGCCTTTGGCGTGCCAGCGGCGCGCCCGCAGCGGGCGGCCGCCATAATAAGGGGAGTAGGGAGGGAGGAGCCGCTGGGAGGCGGGAGAGGGACGAATGGGCGAGCACGGGGGTGGGGCAGCAGGGGACGCAACTGCAGGAAAACAGGCGAAGAAGCAGGGGCACAGAAGGCAAAAGGGCACAAGAGGCAAAAGGCAAAGGGGCACAAAAGGCAAAGGCAAAAAGGGGCACAGAGGAAAAAAGGGGCACAGTACAACAAAAATTTAGCAAAAATGAACACTCTGTTTTTTAAAATTAGGTTTGGGGGACTCTCGCAAGAGTCCCTCCTACCTAACCGTCTTCAGACCAACATGTACCTTCCTGCCAATTTTGGTACAATTCCGTTCAGCAGTTTTGCTGAAGCCATGCCTAAAGAAGTCTTTGGAAAATGCATGGAGGTTTTGTGTTTTGGGACACCCCATTTTTCTTACCCCCCTGCGTGGAAAATAACCCCAAAACCTTCTATACAAAAAGTAGCACCTTTCAGGAAAGTTTTGTGGAGCTTCTTGAAACGGTGCCAAAGTTATTAGCATCACACAAAAAAGCATTTCCTATGGAAACACTGACCTAACTATAACTACCTAGTGATATACTTACATATACATACACACACACACACACACACACATAAATATATCTTCAACAACAGTACCTTCAGATTATTCTAACTTGTGCACCTCCATACACAGCAATGTATTCAACTCAGTAACAGCACTACGTTAACTATCTCTATAACTAGTCACTCTACCATGTACTGTGTTCTCACGAAAGATATGATTTGCGATGTCATAACTATTATTGTAAATAGTAATATTTTACATGGCATAACTGATATATTATGAAAGGGTAAAAGCAGGGGATGGAGAAACTGCAAATTATAGTTAATGTAGTGTGGTTACCAAGTTGAATACACTGTATATGGAGGTGCACAAGTTGCAGTAATGTGAAGGTGATGCATAAATTAAAGGTATAAAGAGAAGTTAAGAATGTACATTTTTGTGTAGTTTAACTTTTGTTTGTAGCTAAATAATATATAATGTTATGTAAATTTAAAAGTGGTGCTAAATTATACATTTAATATATAACTATAACTGAAGACTTTCTAATGTTTGTGTATTTTATGTTTTGTTTGTATAGAAAGAATAAATAACGTTTTTCTAACTTCATCAAGGTTTAACCTTTGTTTTTTTATTGAATTAAAAAATGTTTTTTGAATAAAATAATTTTGAAATCATAGGGGTAGAGTCTCAAACATTTTGCGCTAGGTTAGCGTCACCAAAGTGACGCTAAACAGAGCTAAATGTGTTTTGTGATTCACTTCCAGTGCAAAACTTGTTTAGCATTACTTTGCATCACGGGGGTGCTACATGGTGGTACATGTGTTTTCCCATGCAACCACCCATGTTTTTTATGTTAAACCCTATCTATTTACATTATCAGACATGGTTTAGCGCCAAATATTTATGCATCTGAAAAGCAGGCGTTAAAATTAGAAATCTTTTAATTTCTCCTTTCTTTTCTGACTCTTCATGTGTGCTGCACTGAGGAGCACACATAAAAAGTAAGAAATTGTTTTTCACTTTTCTTGATGTAGAATACCCTACCTGTACAAAACCTTTGGTAGACTCAGGCACGCAACCCAGAGCTATGGCCTTAAGGTGTGTGCTTGGCGCACGGCAACTGAAATCAGCACTGTAGCTAGGGACAGGGGAGGAGAGAGAATATCTCTGTGAAAATGGCACTCTCCTGTTCACTCCCTGTTACACAAGGCAGCACAGAATGTTTGGCTGTTGTGCTGCATTCCATGAAACCTTTGAGAATCTGTGCCAACGAATCTACTATTGTCGAGTGGGGTGTTATTAAGTGGAGTGTGGTACAGTACAGTGGAGGTGAGTGTTATAAATTTACTGTCGTAGTGTATAGTGTCATAGAGTGGAGTAGAGTGGAGTGTAGTGAAGTGAAGTGAAATAGAATGGAAAGTGGTACAGTGTAGTGGGTACAGCAGAATAGCGCACACTGGAGTTGTGTAGAGTGGAGTTGTGTAGAATGGAGTGTTGTACAGTGCAGAGTGATACAGTGGAGTGGCATAGAGTGGAATAGCACAAACAGGAGTATTGTATAGTGTTGTGGTGCATAGTGGAGTGGTGTATAGTGGAATGGTGTACAATAGAATAGCCTACAGTGGAGTGGCGAAGACTGGAGTGGCATAGAGTGTAGTGTGGAAGAGTGTAATTGCATAGAGTGAAGCAGTGTAAAGTTCAGTGGCCAAGAGTGGAGCAGCATACAGTGGAGTGAGGCACAATGCAGTGGCATTCAGTACAATCTCATTAAGTGGAGTGTCATAGAGTGGAGTGGCACAGAGTGCAATAGAGTTTAGAGGAGTGGTATACAGTGGAGTGTTGTAGAGTGTAGTGGCATAGAGTGGAATAGCATAGAGTGCAGTGTTAAACAGTGAAGTGGTGTAGAGCAGAGTTGCGCGCAAAATAGAATAGCATATAGTGAAGTGGCGAGGATTGGAGTGTCGTAGAGTGTAGTGTGGAAGGGTGTATTAGCGTACAGTAGAGTGTCATACAGTGCAGTGGCATAGAGTGGAAAAGCGTATAGTGGAGCATCCTATAGTGGAGTGGTATAGAGTGGATTGGAGTAGAGTGGAATAATTTAGGGGCCGATTCACAGAACTAATCTGAGATAAAATCCTAAACTTACTACTTTTGGTACTCACAGAAGGCATTTAGGAATCCTAACTTTACTACTACTAAATGCCTTTTGTGAATACCGAAAGTCGTAAAGTTAGGATTTGGTCTCAGTTGAGTAGTAGTAAAGTTAGGAGTCCTAACTTTACTACTACTAAATGCCTTCTGTAAGTACCAAAAGTAGAAAGTTTAGGATTTTATCTCAGATTAGTTCTGTGAATCGGCCCCTTAGAGTGTAGTGGTGAGAGTGGAGTTGCGTACATTGGAACAGCGAAAAGTTGAGTACCATACAGGGGTCAAACGTAGAGTGCAGTTGCATAGACTGGTGCGGCATAGAGTGAAGTGGAGTGGAATAGAGTAGAGTGACATAAAGTGGAGTGGGATAGAGTGCACTAGTGTTTAGTGTAGTGGCTTACAGTGTAGTGGCATACAGTGTAGTGGCATAGAGTGGAATAGCATAGAGTGAAGTGTTAAAGTGTGAATTGACATAAAGTGGAGTGATGTATAATAGAATAGTATACAGTGGAGTCACAAAAATCGGAGTACCGTAGAGTGTAGTGTGGAAGAGTGTTATAACATACAGTGGAGTGTTGTGGAGTGCAGTGGTGTAGAGGGGAATAGCGTTTAGTGGAGTGGCCCAAAGTAGAGTGGCGTAGCGTGGATTAGCATAGAGTGGATTGAGTGTAGTAGGGTAGAGTGGATTGACATACAGTGGAGTGGCTTACAGTGGAGGGTGTAGCATAGAATAGAGGGATGTACCGTGCAATAGCGTACGGTGGATTGTTGTAGAATGGAATGGTGTACAGTGCAGTTCAATTAGCCATTCTTTTTGCATTTGTTGCCTTAAGAGTCTATACTGGGGGTGAATGTTTGACATTGGTCAGTATTCCGTCCATCAATTGTTCTTTTTTCATTTGTCACCCTAAGTGGGACGGGTATGCCCAGACGTGGGTCCCTTGCTCACCATGCCAATGGCGTCAAGCTAGCCTGGCTGATGAGGGGTGATAACCTGAGACTTGTCCCAGGATGTTAGTTTTCAGTCCTGGGAAAACCTGACCTGGCATTTCGGGCTGGACTTTTCTCATGGGGAGCAGGGTGGAGACTGATTTAAATATGGCTGGGTCTAAACTGGAATGGCATGGTGATCATGAAAATTATGGATTTAGGCTCAGATCTCTATACTAGGGGTGAATATTTGACATTGTTCAGCATTCCATCCATCAATTGTTCTTTTTGCATTTGTCACCCTAGGTGGACGAGAATGCTCAGACGTGTGTCCCTTGCTTCCAGTGCCACTGAGCTAAAGCTAGCCTGGCTGATGAGGGGTGATACCCTGAAACTGCTCCCAGGATGCTTGTTTCCAGTCCAGGGAAGACCTGGCCCGGCAGTTTGGGCTGGACTGTTACCGATGGGAGCAGGGTCAAGACTGATTTGCATATGGCCAGCTCTAAACTGGAATGGCATGGTGAGCATAAAACTGATGGATTTAGGCTCAGATCTCTGCACTGGGAGTGAATGTTTGACATTGTTCAGTATTCCGTCCATCAATTGTTCTTTTTTCATTTGTCACCATAAGGTGGATGGGTATGTCCATACATTGGTCCCATGTTCACTGTGTCACTGGAGACAAGCTAGCCTGGCTGATGAGGGGTGATACCCAGAAACAGGTTCCAGGATGCTTGTTTCTGGTCCAGGGAGGACCTGGCCTGGAAGTTTTCACTGGACCATTCCCCTGGGGAGCAGGGTCAAAACTGATTTGCATATGGCTGGGTCTAAACTGGAATGGCATGGTGAGCAAATAAAAGATGAATTTAGGGCCAGATGTCTGTTCTGGAGGTGAATGTTTGACATTGTACAGCATTCCATACATCAATTTAACTTTTTGCATTAGACTGGAGTGGCAGAGAGTGGAGTGGTGTGCAGGGGAGTAGCGTAGAGTGGAGTGGCGTATATTAAAGAGTGCTAGAGTAGATTGGCATACAGTGGAGTGGCATAAAGTGGGATAACATAGAGTGGAATGTTGTACAGTGGAGTTGAGCTCAGTGAAATAATGTAAAACTTTTCGGCATGTAGTGCAGCAATATACAGTGTAGTGACGTAGACTGGAGTGCTGTACAGTTGAGCAGCATGCAGTAGAATACTGTACAGTGGAGTGGTGTCTAGTGCAGTGACATACACTGGAGTCTCTTAGAGTGGAGGGGTGTACAGTGGAATTGTATTAAGTGGAGTGGCATACATTTGAGTGTTGTAGAGTGGAGTGGTGTTGACTGGAGGGAGATACAGTGTAGTGGCATACAGTGGAATACCATAGAGAGGAGTGATGTACAGTGGAGTGGCATACACTGGGCTAGCATATACTGGAGTGAGGCAGAGTGAAGTGGGATAACATGGAGTGGTATTGAGTAGTTTAGCGTACACTGGCATGGTGTACAGTGAAATAGCGTAGAGTAGATTGGCATAGAATGGAGTGAGGGGCATTGACGTGGTATACAGTTAAATAGCGTAGACCAGAGTGGTGTTGAGTGGAATGCTGTATAGTGTAGTGACATTGAGTGGAGTGTTGTAGAGTGGAGTGGGGTAGAGTGTAGTGGGGTAGACTGTAGTGGCATACAGTGAAGTGGCATAAAGTGGATTGGCATTGAATGGAGTGCCGTACAGTGGACTAGGGTTGAGGGTAGTAGGGTAGAGTGGATTGGGGTAGATTGGAGAGAGGTACAGCTTAGTGGTATAGAGTGGAATTGCCTAGAGTAGTGTGTAATGGAGTGCAGTGGCATACACTAGAGTGGCGTACAGTAGAATAGTGCCCACTAGAGTGGGTTAAAGTGCAGTAGCATACAGTGGAGTATCCTACAGTGGAGTAGTGTAGAGAGGAATAATGTGGAGTGTTACTGGTTTACCGTGTAGCGACATAAAGTGGAGTGGATTTTATTGGAATCTAGTAGAGTGACATAGAGTGGATTGTCACACAGTGGAATAGCGTATAGTACGGTAGGTTGGATTAGCATACAGACAAGTGTTGTATTGCTAAGTGCCGTAGAATGGAATGATGTACAGTGTAATAGCATACTACGGATTGTTTTAGAGGGGGGTAGCTTATAGTGAAGTGGCATACAGTGGAGTGGCATAAAGTGCAGTGGCGTACAGAGGAATAGAATACAGTCAAATGATGTACACTGAAGTGGCATACAGTGGAGTGGCATAGAGTGGAATAGATCAGGGAATAGTGTCGTAGAGTGGAGTTGCATACAGTGGAATGGCATACAATGGAGTAGTGTAGAGTGGAAGGGTGTGCAGTGTATTCGTCTACACTGGAGGTTCATAATATGGAGCGGTGTAGAGTGTAATAGAGCACAGTGTAGTGGTGTAGAGTAGAGTGGTGTAGAGTGAAGTGGGGTAGAGTGGAGTGGTGTGGGGTGGCATACAGTGGACTAGAGTAGAGTTTAGTGGTGTATGGTAGAATGACATAGGGTGGAGTGGCCAAGAGTGTAATAGTATAGAGTGGAGTGACGTAGAGTGGAGTGACATAGAGTGCAGTCTTAGAGGCTGAACACAGACATCAGATGGCAGGGGAAAGGTGGGTAGGGGCAGCATCCTCAGCACAGAGGCTAAGTAGGAGGGCATTGACAGGGGCATAGCCAAAGGCAATGGAGGGAAGGTGGAGTGGATAGGGGCATCAAGCTAATGGGTGGTTAGTGGCAGCACATTGCAGCATTCAGGAGAGAGGTATGAGCTGATGCATTGACTCCCACAACAGAGGTCAGGGAGGGTGTAAGCAGGAGCAGCAAATTGACTGTGCACAGCAAGCGAGAAAGGCAGTGCCAGAACAATTTCCACACAGGTCTCGACTAGGGGGAAGGGGGTTGGACTTGGACCATGGAGTGCAAGGAGGAGTGGGGTGGGGGCAGCAAGCTTGGACAGGACAGCACAAAGGACAATGCCGGGCCAGACCCTGCATCCAGCCCCCCCACTATGCATTACGATAGACATCTTACTTTATGTTAAAAAACCCTAGAAATCCACTGAAAAAAACAAAGGTTAAAGTGATGGTATAGTTAGGGGAAAATGTCACATTACAAAGCTATTTGAAACTAACAAAAGCAATGAAATTCACCAGTTAAAGTTATCTTGAGTAACTATAACTCGTACCCTAAAGTAACTATGACTTGCACCCTCACCATGCACTGCTTTTACCCTCGCATATTAAATCACTCACAACAAAGTTGCTGACTACATTTATAACATACCTAATCACATCTGAAATGCCATCATTACCGACACCACTGTGTATGGCGGGGGCAAGAGTTATAGTTATTTTAGGGTACTTGTTATAGTTACTTGTGATAACTAGAACTGGTAAATGTAAGTGTTTTTTTAGTTTCAAATGGAATGTTTTACGCGACATTTTCACCGACCTATAACATCTCTTTAACCTTTGTTTTTCTGTGAATTTCTAAGGATTTTTTATGCAAAGTTCGATATTCTTACAATTCCTAACTATAAGTCAATTACTGACTGTTCCAAAAAAGAAAACAAATTAAAACCTTTTAGTAAAGACATGGCAGATCTGACTCAAGCCCCCCAGACCCAACTCTAAAGCAACCCCCCCTCCCACCTGAATGAAGCTACTTCCATGATACAAAGCACACTTAACGTAAATACATTTCTAATTATTTCATTGATAAAAGAGTGTGCCTGTGCGTGCGCGCCTGTGTGTGTGTTTGTGGGGGCAGTCGGGGGTGATAAAGTCATTTCCTTCGGCAAAGAAAGCGGAAACGGAAAGGAAATGCTAGCCTGCTCGGGCCTCTGCAGGCATTGCATTGCAGCCTCGGATTTCACGCTCTCTTCACTGATAGCTGTGTGACGCAGCAGCTTCCTGCCTCGGCTCCACCAGAGAGCATCGGTAATACATCATGTTTTACATGAAGCCATCAGTTCAGCAATAAATGTAATTCTCCTCGCTGAGTTGTACAACAATATGACCTATATGAATGAGTACATCTGAGACGCGACATCAGCATCTGAATGTTCTGGGAATACGATCCATTAGAGTTCACTTGGCTATTGTTCGCTTCGCTAAAGTGATATTAGATTACAACAGGCGGATTTATTGAGGGACACTCGGTGTGAGGATGGGGCTAATTAACAGAATTAACTTTGTGCTGTATCAATGGCGTTTGAATGTCCCTACGCCCACCTTAATGCTGCACCATTATTCATATACGGCCAAGAATCTGTGCATCACATATACATACATTTTATGTGCCTCTTATAAATTATGACCACTTCATAAATGAAAAGAAATATAGCAAGTGCTTATTGTGCAAATTGAGTTGCAACTCTGCACTTCTTGACGTTGGCATAAAGATAGAGTGTATTAGATCCTCGCTGCTGTGCCGAAGAGCCGGTCCTTCCAAAGCATCCGTAGTCCAGGGGTCTCCCTTCACAGAAGCCACTTTCTGGTTCTCCATCACTGTGGCAGCTCCTTCTCCCTCGGGCGCCATCAGGCTGAGAACGTGGGAGGAGGCGTCGATACTGGCAGTGTCTGCAGATTCAGCGTGCGCTCGAGCTACGTGCACTTCGGCCGGCGATAATCCGTCGGGGGTCAGATCCTTGTGGACACCGTCCTGCCTAGAAGAGCCAAACTCATTTTGACAACGGTCATGAGTCGGTGACCCACCAATCCTACGTGAGAAATACTGTGACTCTTTTTTAGTTTTAATAGCATGCTCTCTTGTGGAAAGCACAGTACAGCCTTGACATCAACCTATGTGATTTCACTTATTACCGACCTCCATCTTGCACTGGTGGGAAGTGGTTATTGAATGTAAAAATTATTTTGAGTCATCACACAAAATCAGTGTACGGGTAGGAATACGCAAAAAGTGTGTTGAACTATTTTAGCAATCTTTGTTGTCATTTTATTTGGCTTCAATCAGCAGTTGCTCACATATTGGGTCTTCAACCGCTGGGAAGGTTTAATGAATGGTGTTTTGTTGTTTTTAGTGTGTGGTATTTTGTTTAGGTATTTTGTTAAGGTGGGTTTGTGTGTTTTTTGCTGCTCTGTTTTGTTATGGGATCTGCAATGCACCAAAGTTCCTTTGATCTTGTTGTCTATGTTTTTTTACAGGAATTATGGCGCCATACCCAAGTTACAATTTTTGCACTCCCTGTGCATGTTTAGGTCTGGTCTTACTTTATAGCTCTCTGCATTACCTATTGCTACCAATTCTTTAAAATATACATAGAGCGGGCTTTTGCTCTGTCCGATGGAATATTTCTGTCTTGCATCATGCCATTGGTTGTTTGGTACATCATTCCATCTCCTAGGGAGGGCTGGCATACTTATGCTTGAGGGCTCTTTTACACATCAAACGTACAGGGAATCATATCACGTTAAATTCTTTAGCTCTTGCATGCATTCATTCTGACTTTACGGTAAGGGTTAATGTTGAAGTTGCCTATGGCACACCCAATCAAAGGACATCACTTCACTTGGGGGCATATTTATGGGAAATGTGGAGCAGGGCAGTGCCGCAAGTTACCTTGCGGCGCTGCACTGCATCACAAGGAAAGGACAGGAATGCACCATATTTATCCAATCTGGTGCATTCCTGTCCTTTCCCCCTGAGCTGGCGCCATTTTGGCTGCCTAGTGCCAACGCAGGCATTTTTGCACCATGGTGCAAGTGTGCCTGTGTTGTAGGCAGGAATATTTTTGTGCAGCAAGTGGGACCTTCCTGCACAAAAACAATCCATAGAGGCGTCTCCTCTTTCTATGTGCACTGCATTCTGCAGATATTTCTCCTCATTACGCCTGCTCTGGGGAGGTTATCTTTTGGCGCATTCCCAAGTTTACTGGGTTTGGTAAATGTGGGAACGCATCAAAATCCATGGGATTTGCGTGAGAACACCCACCACAATGCCCATGGAATGCATCCATTGCACAGAGTAAAGGGGAATAACATGATGATTTTGGTTCTTACTGCACAAAAATCAGCATCTACCAGTTATTATCGGGCATTTTTCTCCTATGAATTTTGGCAGGTTAGACTTCCCGAAATGTCTCCGGCAAAAAAGTGCTGGAGTGTGGTGCTAGCAGCCAAACTCATAATTCTGGAATGTGCGGTGCCAGTCACACACCAAGTTGTGAGTGGCCCCTCTTAATTAGTGCCCAAATGTCTGCAATAGGGCATCTCAGTAGAATCCATTTCGGCAAGACTGAAAAAACAGGTAACATTTGTTCGAAATGCGCAAGATCGCTGTATTAAGAAGGAGAATTCGCTAGCCCCTGTACACCCTCGCTGTACAGATGGACAGGGCTTAACCGAGGCATGCTTTGTGATTCGGCTGTTTGCTTAAGCAGCAACAGAGTCCTAAGAAACAGTTGCCATGCCAACCGGCTACTGAGCGGCGCACATAGGCTTCCAGGACCCGGGCTAATTTGGAAGGCTTTGTTACCTCTGGCTGCAAAGTTTGAATATATTGGGGAACCGTTGTGATAATGTTAAACCCTCATGCGGTATTCGGCCGCGCCTCTACTTACAGCATTATTTTTATTTATTGTTAGTTCATCTGGTCTCGGACAGGATTTCAACGGGGAGCAGAGCAGCCGCCTGACGTCACCCTCCACCACCACAGAACAGACTGTTCTGTTTGCAAGCCTCCAAAGATCTGGTGTTTAGAAGATAAAGGACGACGCTTTTTTGTAATCTATTATTAACTGTCAAATATGTGTATTACAGCAGGAGCCCTCTGCTGAGAAAAAGCAAGGCATGTTTTTGAGGTGCAGTGATTAAGTGCAGCGCGTTCTCTCTGCTGTTTACACCACACAGATAGCTGCTCGCCCTCGGAACAAAATAATGCTGCAAAGTAATCAGTCTCCGTTGCTTACCAGCGCTGCCTTTAAATAAGTTTGAAATTTTAAAACAAAAAAAAATGCTTAATTGCCTTTTTTTGTTCTTTTATACCAGTTTAATGGCTGTTCAAGACGCATCTGATAATTTCTCCTCTCTTGCTTTTTGTAATTATTGGATGGTTGCATGCTGACTGCCATTCCAATTACATTTTGATGACTGATAAAATGGTTACTGACAGGGATTGCAAACATTTTTAGTTGTGTGCTTATAAAAATAAAACGTAATGTTCTAGTACCAATGCAATGAAAAAAGAAGATTCAGAAGAAATGACACAATGGCAATGAATGGTGTGTATGCATACACATCTGAAAATGTGTTTTATATCATTGTGATTTTTTATGTGCATGTGTTTTAACAAAAGTTAATAAAAAACAGGATGCAAGGGTTCAAATGGGTACAGTAAGGTAAAATCTCATTAAAGGGCCCTCTTGACTATTAGTAGAGTTGTTTCCCTGGACTTGTTACATGCAATCTGTGGGGCAAAAAAAGATAAAGTGTACTTCTCATGTCAATTTTACTGTACTGTGGTATTAACATTGAATTTGCCCTTTGCACTGTAGTAATAATTGTGTGAATGTATGTTTATTAGTATAGTTGCGCTAAATAATGTGTTATTGGGCCACATTAATTTTTACTGCCCTGGCACTGGGCATATTTACCCCTCCCCACACACACACACACACAAACTACGGGGACCGGTCCTTAAAAAGATAGTGTTTTTCTGGTTCTGTCAAGGTTAACAACCCACGCTGTGAGGACTGAGCCAGTCCACACAGTGTGGGTTTTACATGCCCACACACACGCACACACACACACACACCACTCTCTCCCAGTGCTATTACGTATTCTTTAATAGAATGCCACCCTTGCTTAAAGCTGCTTATAACATTAAAAACAGATGTTATGCCTCTTAAATGAGACAGATCGCCAGAAAAGTAGAAAGAGAGGAAGGATTTCTATGCAGATGAGATTGGTCTCTGCCCATCAAGATCCATGAGGTGCTGATAAAACATGTGGGTTGAAATCTTTAAGGGAGACATAACGATCAATACCAAGGCCGGGAACGAACAGACATAATAACACTTCCTCCGCTAATTAAGAATGCTGTTATACAAGGCAGACCCGACCCTGAGTCGATCAAGGCATTGTGCTTAGCAGAATAGGTTGAAGCGCAGAAACTACGTCGTAGTGTATTAGTTTACAACAGAAGTCCTTATATTAAAGGATATCTCAGACACAAAGAGGTTAGACTCAGGGGCATATTATCAAGAACGGCGTTAAAATTATCGCCGCTTTAGCGGCAGAGAACTGCCGCTAAAGGGGCAATAATGGGCTTGATAATATGCGGCAGAGAATTCCAATAGAAGCCCATGTTCACACCAGAACATGGGCTTCTATGGGAATTCTTAAGGGCATATTATCAAGGCCATTATCGCCGCTTTAGCGGCAGTTTTCTGTCGCTAAAGCGGCGATAATGTTAACGCCGTTTCTTGATAATATGCCCCCCAGAGTGTACTTTGTTCCTCCACATACATTAAGGTGGAAAAAAAGGTCGAGAAGTGCTCAATTCTTGGATGCTTCCAAGCATGTTCATGTATTTAATTGATGGCATTAGTGGCTGCAAAATACTGCAAGTAATTTTCAAATGATAGGCTGATGGATATAGTATATAAGAGAATGTCATTATGTAAATTTGACCATGCATAAAGGCCTAGGTGACTTCGCTAGAGTAAATAGTAATTCTTTTACATTTTGGGTCTGAAACATACCATTGACATTGGGAGTCTTGCTGATATTTAATGTTTACAATGTTTTTGAAGGTTGACGCCTTTTCTTTCATTGGACACATATTTAGGTCATTGACGGCACCCAAAAGTGAGAAATTAGTGTATTTGAAGCTTAGTTGGAGGTATGAATGGCATTCTAAGAAAACATGATGCAGTAAACCCAAGTCACGCCTCATGGGTTCCTTTACCTCTCTCCATTTCAGAAATATTTTGACTTGTTAAGGTTGTCTTTCTTTCCACACATTCCTGTGTGGGAGTGAATAATGGACATTTACGGTATGTAAATATAATCACATAGTTGTTACACACTGTCTGACATTTATAGGGCATTCTGGGTGAGAAAAAGTGGGGTGATCCATACATGCCATGCCTCCTGATCTCCAGGTGGTTTCCATTTCCAAACTTGGGTTGGGAAGCATACCTGGTTACAGGCTGCGCTATAGGCTAACCCCTACCACCATCCATCATGGAAGATTTCACTGAAAACCTCCCTGTAAAAAAGTTTTGTTGTGGTCGCGGGTTTGGCCAGATCGTCTCTCACACAACATGCCCACTCACACATAGTCCTTGCTGTTTTTATCTGGAGAAACATAGGGCCAGATGTATCAAGCCTTTTACCGGTCGCAAATGGGCCGATTAGCCGATTAGCCAAATCGACCCGTTTGCGAATGGTAAAAAGCCTTTTGGGATGCATCATCTCAAAAGGCATTCGCAAAATAGGGAATTGCAATTTTTGTAATTACCTATTTTGAGAATGCATTTAGGGAATCGCAATTTGCGATTCCCTAAATGCAATGCAGGAAGCAGGTAAAAATGTCATCCTTGCTTAAGGAATTGCAAATTACCACCAACTTCAAGTTGGTGGTAATTTGCAAATTCCTAGAAAAATGCAAATTTTTGCATTTTTCAAAGTGCCTTGTGGTGCACACACATGACCTTAGGGCATGTATGTGCACCACATGTGCACATTTGCCTTTTATGGGGGTGCATCTGGGTGGCCTTTTGGCCCCCTATCACCCGTGTAATTGCATTCGCAATTAGCGATTACCAATTTGGCAATCGCTAATTGGGAATGTCTTCCCATTCATTCCTATGGGCCTCTAGGAATGAATGGGAAGGCATTCCTTAATAGCAAATCGATAAAATTCGCTATTATGGACTCACAAAATTCAATGTTGATACATCTGGCCCAATGTAATGCAAAATGGTATGACTTTTCCAATTGTCAGTAGATTTTGCTCATTGATGACAAGTACAGTTAAGGAACCGTGGACTAAATTTACCAACATTTTGCACTGTGTTTGTGTCATAAAAGTGATAAAAAAAACAGTTTTTTTTTTTTTATGTTCAACATAAAGAGCATTTGGTGCACCACTATATAACGATTCCATAAAATATAAGATCTGTATCCAGTGTCGTGTTCTTCAAATTCTCTTTTTATTTCGTATTACAATTGGTTCTAGTGTGATATACAACATGTAGAGTGAATCAGCCAACGTGTTTCGTCCATTCGAAATGGGCTTCTTTAGGGCATTTGCGGAACCCAAAATTGCAAGGGGCCGCTGGATCTAAGACAAGACGTGAGTTGTTAGCAGTGACATGCGACTAAGCGCCGGAACAAGTGAGTCACTTTGGAGCAAATGTTGGCACCTTAATCTTTGGTTGAGATCCTTCAAACCATATTTAGGGAAAATTGAGGCTCAGTGGTTCAGACAAGAAAGAAAGAATAGCCTAACGTATTACTATTTAGGGTTTGAATGCCAGACTGTGTACAATCACATACCTAAGTATGAGCCCACAGCTGATGAAGATCTAGATGAATTTGACACAGCTGTGGTCAAATTGGAAAAAAATATTTCAGCAACAAAAATTTAGTAGACAAATCATTTACCAAAGGGACAGTTTTTGCAGCTGTGGTTGGCAAATTAGTTCCTATTTCGGAGAACAGAAAAGTTAGAGGCTCAAGCAAACCAAGGTTGTCAACATATCAATCAAGAAAAGTGAGTTGTTGTAGATGTAGTTCTCCAAATCAAGTATCTTCCTTTGAAAACTATCCAGCTCATAGCCAACAATTTAAGAAATGTCGGAAAACTGGCAACTTCTTCAGAGTATATAGAGGTGGCAAGAGTAATAGTATTCGCTGTGTACTCAGTGAAGCTAAGGACAGTGATGAAGACATACATGGGGAATGTAAGGAGTTATTCTTAGGAGTGAGGTGTAAGAGCTCTGAAGGAGATGATCATATTACTGACCCTGAGATTAGTGTTATGATTAAAGGGATGATGAACAAATTGCTAGTTGATACTAGGGAACGCATTACGATTGTGGATTAGGAGAAATTTGATAATTTGTGGTCAAGTAAGACTTTGCTGCCACCTGACATTATTCCTGTGGCATTTGAGTGTAGCAGAGTTGCTTTGGCTGGCCATTCTTGGGCTACCATTGGAGCATTAGGGGAATCAAACAAAGGTAAGGTGTACGTGGCTTGCAAAGGTAGCGACGTGCTGGGATGGGTGCAACAGACTGAATTAAAAATAACATCGGTTCTTTTAATCATACTGAGAATTTTTGAGAAAGGAGGTTCAGGAAGTTGTTTCGGGAAAGATTAGGAAAATAACAGATTTTACATACACTATTAAAATTAAACAAGACGTATCACCTGTAAAGCACAAATTACATAACATTCCTCTAAGTGTAAGAAAAGATTTGTCTGAAATGTTAAAGGATATGTGTGAGCAGCAAATATATTGAGAAAGTGTGGGCAACTCTGTGGTTGTCCCCGATTGTTTCAGCTAAGAAGAAGTCAGATGAAGTCAGAATCTGTGTGGACTTAAGAAATGCCAATGGCGCCAACTGGGTAGATAATTTTCCATTGACATGAATTGAAATGAACAAGGATTCACAACATCTAACTGCTTTCATCACTACAGAAAGCATTTTCCAATTCTGCAAGATGCCATTTTGCATAGCCTCTGCAGCAGCAGTCTTTCAAACACTGATGGTAACTATGTTGAAAGATTTTCCACAGGTAGTAGTATTTTAGGATGATATTTTCAAACTGCGAAGGCGACCATGACCAAGAGTTGAGTACTGTGTTGTGTATACTTGAAAGTAGATAAATGTATCTTTAAAAAAAGTGAAATTGAGAATCTTGGCCATGTCTTTTGAGGTCAAGGAGTGAAACCTAAGCCTAGTCTTATCAAGAGCATAGTTGAAGCACCAGCCCCTAAAAATAAAGAACAGCTATTATCTTTCTTAGGGTTGTGTGAATTTTATGCTGACTTTTTGAAAAAAAAATCAAATATTACTGAATATTTTAGAGTGCTTTTGAAGAAAAGTGTAGATTTTGTGTGATCTGCGGTTTGTGAAAATACTTTCAAAACCACCAAGGAAGAGAACATAAAGGTTCCTGCCGTACAATAATTTTTTGGGGGGAGAAAGACAGTTGTCACAGTAGATTCATGTGAGTATAGGTTTGGGGCAGTCTTGTGCCAGTTGGAATACAAACATGAATACACTATATTATTCACATCCAGGACATTATGTCAGGCTGAGAGGAAATACTCAGTCATCGAAAAAGCACTGTTGGTGTGTTTGTGGAGTGTAGAAAAGTGTAGGCCATATCTTAGGGAGAGACCTAAGTGTTGAGAGCCTATTACTGTCCTTACGAGCCAGGGTCATTGAATAGTCTATGCTGGAAAGAAATTAAAAACCAGATGGATCAAGACATTCCAAATTCATGGGGAGACTATCTGAAAAATCATTGGTGGAGCTCAAGATACAAGTGACATGGGACAGCATGGCAGACAGGGCTGATTTCGGTAAATTGGTTAACAACGTAGCATAGAAGAAGTCTTTCTTAGAAGATAACATTGCAATTTCCAAATGTCGGCATGGGTGGACAGTGATTAACTCTTATACATCAATAAAGCCTCAGGCCTACTTAGTAACCCATTTCAGAGCCATCCTCGAAAAGAAATCAACAAACAGCACACTGCCGCCAATGTGGTTTTCAAAATGAAGTACTAACTCACCTACTATGTGCCTGCCCTGCATTAAAGGATTTGAGGAAATTGCTTTTAAAACCCATTTTTAATTAATTGAATATTCGCACATGTAGGCAAGCAGTGATACGCTGGTTGGAAGGGTCCTCCATAATCTTGGCCTGCCGGGGCGTAAAATATCTGGCAAAAGCAAGGGAACTTTTACGGCAAGCCGATTTAGAGGAATCTAAAAAAGTATGGATTAGGTCGGCATGGGTTCAGCCCAGGCATGGCAGCACTTCACAAGTACACATAACAAACCAATTATGGGATAACATTGAACAATAGAAACATTTTGTGGTTTGCATACATTTTAATGTAAAGCTCCGCATTATTCTTTATGCACATTTTATTTTCACAGGACCTAGTTAATATAGTTTTAGGACAAATTTAGTCGCCTGATTTCCTTGAAAATCTAAATAATAGAACTTTCGTAGTTTGTTTAAATTCTTAGTTAACATTTTTTGTACATCGTTAATGTGTTCGGATTTTAAAAATTGAATAACTAGTTGCTATTGTCGAAATATTTTAAAGAGTAAATTGTAACGATTTTAATTAATCATATACAATAAATCATTGACTATGACTACTGTCCTTTAGTGAATATCTTGTCAGGAAAGAAGTTAAAATGATCTACAGCCAGAATTGCAAGGGTATCAGCAGGTTGTTGGAGTTTACATTTACAGTAGAGGATATTCCAGGGAGAAAAACACCAGGGCAGAGTGTCTGTCAAGACATACCTATTGAAGATTCAAAAGATCTTCAGTGGGAATCTGAGGTTGAAGAATGTTTTTATTACTCATGTTGGAGATATCAGCATCTGTAGTAAGGGTGAAGACTGGGTCAATTCTGTTGAGGAGAATCATATTTTAAAAGAAGTAATCTCTTTAGTGAAAACCAGTTGGCTTCAATAAACTACTTCATTTGATACCTCTTGGTGTGAAGAGGATTACTACAGATAAAACTGACATTAAAAATGAACCTGGCCTAGTAACAGCTTTGGCCAGTTCCTTTTGCATACATTTTCCCACTTACCAATATTGGGTACCTTTTCTGTCAGTGAACCCCACAGACTGTGCCACCACCACAGTTAAAAGCTCCAAGGCTTATTCCAATGAACCAGCTTCCGACTACTGCATTAGCACCACCCAATTGATGAGTGGAATCAAGGCCACATCATAGATGGTGATTACAACAGGAAAGTGCAACAAGGTGGGTCTGATCCTTTGGTAAGTGTTCTATGAAGGTGCATGCCAATGTCACAGCTTATTCCACAACTCAGGCTTATTCACAACATATTAAACATGGCTGCACTTATAGCTGGTCAGTGGTGTGATATCATCATCTCTATGGTATTTGGTTCTATGTTCCAGGGAACATAGAACACAAGGAATGTTTGATGATTCTCTGAAAGTCAGTTACTGAAGGATCTTGATGGCTGAGGTGTATTGGAATAAACCTCTACTTGTTATTGAACCCATGGCTGTATCTTGTTTCATTTAAACGTTACAATGGCGACGATCACGGGATCTGAAGACGATTAGAAAACAACACACCTCAACATCAAACAGTGAATGGTCCTGGATGCATTTTTGCGGAATATTGCAGTGAGGACGTCGAAACTTCCGAGTATTTTGCAAGGATTATTTTACAAGTAGCAAAACAAAGTGGGCGGATGGCCTGGAAGGTACTGGTTAATTTTTAAATAAGTGCGTGTGACTCTGGCTTCGATATTTAAGGAGAAGTAAACAAGAATAATATTCTCTGGGTGCTTCGTGTGAAATTGTGTGGTTCAAATTGAAAGCACAAGGTGGCAGCAGAGTAAAGAATTCACTATGTACAGCAATGAGGGAAAAGTGAGATGAGCAAATACTCCTCCAGCGGCTGTAAAATTGAAATGAGAAGGCGAAAATAAAACTTCTCCAGCGGCTGTAGAGTTTACTCACGGGGATGTCGAGTGAGTAGAGGAGTTCAGGGCTGGTGTATATAAATCATCTGGGCAAGTGTAACTTGAGCAGCCTGTCGTCTGTTGAGGAAACGAGCCTGCGGAGGTTGTGGGAAGCGGAGCTCTTCACTCTCTGAAGGTTGACAGCAACTGATGACGCATGAGAATCCTGGTCGAGGATTCAGTGATGGGTGCGCGTCATGTGAGCAGTCAAAAGGCTTAAGCTCTTTCCTTTAATCCTTGGTGCAGGCAACGACGTTTCTTTTCTAATCTCCTGACAGGTTTGACATTCTCTACGCGGTGGAACTCTATTGCAAAGGGAGACTTGAAGTAAAGGAAGGACTTATTTTTGTGTGTTTCTTTTCATTAGGAAATGAACTAGGTACAGTATAAATGCAGAGTAAAATTATTAATTGAATAAGTAATGTCTGGTTTCAGCTTATAGTGGAAAGTGAGGAGTTACAAGTTCAGAATTAATTAAATTAAATAAGAGGTAAAAAAAAAAAAAAAAAAAAGGGTAAAATAAGAATTAGATAAAAGGAAGGTAGGAAAATATTAAAATATATTTTGAGAAAAATGCAGAATGTAACACCACCATCATTTTTTTTGAACACTCCAGGAGATCCACCAATTAAATGGAGTAAATGGAAGAAGATATTTGCAAATTACGCTAGAGTGTGTGGAACTAATCTCAGTGCAGAGAGAAAGCAATCGTTACTTCTACACTGTTTAGGAGGAGAAGGGCAAGAGGTGTTGGAGAATTTACCAGAATTATCAAATGCAGAGCAAAGAGGGTTGAATGAATATGAAATTTGCATATTACAGCTAGATAAACATTATTTACCAAGAACAAGTACCATAATGGAAAGATACCATTTTGGCTTGAGAGAACAAGGAAAAGATGAAACCATAGAGGATTTCCTAACAGGTTTAAGGAAACTGGCTTCAACGTGTAAGTTTGCAGGTTTAAATGAAGAACGAATTAGAGATCAGTTTGTTCTAAAATGCAGAGAAGAGAAAATACGTGAAGAACTATGGCTTAAAGATGAACCAGACTTAGAAGAAGTTATTGCTATAGCTAAAAGAGTTGAACATATGCTTAAGTGTGTTACTGAGTTAAAGAATGAAAAAAGTAAGAATGAGTCTTCTGTAGAAGAAGTACAAGGAGAAGTTTGTCAGGTACAAGGAAAAAAGGGGTCATCAACTCAAAGTGAAATAAAAAAAGAATCTTCGTATAACAATTCTTTTGTTTGTATAAGGTGTGGAAGGGTTGGTCACAAAGCTGATTATAAAAATTGTCCAGCAATTGGTGTAACCTGTCATGGATGTGGGAAGAAGGGTCATTTCTTAAAATTTTGTAAAAGTAAAGAGAAAAAATTTGAGAACAAAAGTGTAAAAGAAATGATATGTCAGGTTAGTGAAAATGTTACAAATGATCATCCGGTAGATAAGGTAAAGATTGATGGAGTAGATTTGGAAATGAAATTTGACTCTTGCTCTCATTTAACTATTATTGATAAGGAAGTGTATTATAGGTGGTTTCAAGAGAAAAATCGTTTACAAAGAATGGATGTCAATCCAGGAGGATATGGTGGTCAACCCATAAACATGTTGGGTTATTTTAATGCAACCATTGAGATGAAAAATAAAATCATTTTGGGTAAAGTTTATGTATCAAAGAAGGGAGATGGTTTACTTGGATGGCCTCATCAACGTTTACTGGGTGTCATACTCAATCCCAATGCTGAACCACAAGTTCAAATCCAAGAAGTGGAGGGAAATAAGTATGAAGTTGTAAAAGAGTTTCCAAATTTGTTTAAAAATGAATTAGGGTGTTTGAGAGGGTATAAACATGACATTAAACTAAAGATTGGAGCTCAAGCATCCGTAGCCAAAGTAAGGAGAATTCCCCTTGCTATACAAGAAAAAGTAGAGCGAGAAATAGAGAAGCTTCTTAAACAGGATATCATTGCCCCTGTAGAAGCATCTGATTGGTTGGCTCCGGTTGTCGTGGCCAACAAACCTAATGGCGAGATTAGGTTATGCATTGATTTACGCGCTCTAAATAAGGAGGTAGTGGTAGATAAATTCCCTTTACCTAACATCGATGAGATTATGTCAACATTAAGTGGGGCTAAGTTTTTCACAACATTAGATCTCACTCAAGCTTATCATCAGATTGAGCTTACTGAAAGATCTCAAGACTTAACTGCTTTTATAACTCCAATGGGTGCGTATAAATTTAAAAGAATGCCTTTTGGTTTGGTAAGTGCAGCTTCAGTATTTCAAAGGATAATGACGTCAATCTTGAAAGGAATAAAGAATGTGAAATGTTATCAAGATGATTTGCTAATCTATGGTGCAACTCTAGAGGAGCATAATCAAACAGTTCGGTATGTGTTGAAAAAAATTGAACAGGCGGGTCTAACGTTGAAATTTGACAAGTGTAGATTTTCTTTACAAGAAGTGAATTATCTTGGGCACTGCATTACTTCTTTGGGTGTAATTCCAAAGAAGGAGCTGGTAGATACTATTGTGAGGTTGGCTGCTCCAACGAATAAAGAGGAATTAGTTTCTTTTCTTGGAATGGTTGAGTACTATGGTAAATTCATTAACAATTTATCAAGCAAATCGAGTGCTATGAGGTTATTACTTGTAAAGAATAAGGAGTTTGTTTGGTCTAAAGAATGTGAGGAAGAGTTTGAAGAGATAAAAGAGGATTTGAGAAATGCTCCAAAATTGCAAGCATTCATTCCGGGAGGTGATACTACAGTGGTTACTGATGCAAGTTGCAAAGGTTTAGGTGCCATTCTTAAACAAAGAATAGGGGGAAAAGAACAGCTTATTGCTTGTGCCTCAAGGAGTCTGAGGGGTGCGGAGTTGAATTATTCAGTCATTGAAAAAGAGGCATTAGCAATCTACTGGGCTCTTAACAAGTTTAGGAATTTTATTTGGGGGACTTGTTTTAAGGTGTGCACAGATCATAAACCACTTAAAGAAGTTTTTAAAAAAAAAGGTCTGGATGGTATTTCGGCAAGAATTAGACGGTGGGTGATTGGATTACAAGACTTCAATTTTGAAGTGGAGCATCTTCCTGGTGTAGATAATATAACAGCTGATTGTCTTTCTCGGTTGGTTGATAGTAGTAAAGAGGAAGAAAATTTGGAAGAAAATTCGGAAAATGAAGTAAGTGTGTGTGAAGTATCTTCCGATGTAGTAAATGAAAAAGAATGGAGAGATGAGTTGGAAATGGATTCAGAGCTGATGGAGGTCAAAAAGGTAATTCAGGGTGATAAAACAAGTGATGTTTCTTTGGCAAAAATCTGGAGTATGATTTCACATGAGTTGTCAGTAGACAATGGAATTTTACTAAGAGGTGATAAATTGATTTCACCAGTCTCGTTAAGAAAGAGGCTGATAGAGGAGGCGCATCAAGGTCATCTTGGTATTGTCAAAACTAAGGAAAGGTTAAGAGCAAGTTTTTGGTGGCCTGGTATGGATTTAGAAATAGAGCGTGAAGTTAGGGAATGTTTGTTATGTAAAGTTAGTGATAAGGTTCTTTCTCCCAGGACTTTACCTATGGTGTGTCGCAAATTGCCTAATGGTCCATGGGAGGATGTTGCTATGGATATAATTGGACCACTTTCAGGTGAAAAGTCAACACCTTATTTACTGGTCCTTATTGATTTGTACTCCAGGTGGGTAGAAATTTCTAGTGTGTCAGAAGTCACTTCAAATTGTGTGATTTCATTTTTGAAGGAAGTATTCAGAAGGGAAGGTTTTCCAAAAACTTTTCTGAGTGATAATGGTCCGCAATTTTGTTCAAAACAAATGGAGTCATTTTTAGAATCATGTGGGATAATTCATAAAAAATGTTCTATTTATCATACAGAAACAAATGGGGCAGTTGAGAGATTCAACAGAGTGATAAAAGAGAATATTCAATTGTCTAGAGTAAATGGGTTAAACTGGAAAGAGGAACTTCAGAAATGTATTTTAGCTCATCGTTTCTCTCCTCATACTTCAACTGGAAGAACTCCTTTTGAGTTGTTTAAAGGGAGGGTACCCAATACTAAGTTATGTCCAGCTTGGATGAGTTGGGGAAAAGGAATAAAGGATAATGGTTTGGGGAGTTGGAGAGAGAGAGAGAGGAAAGATTACAGTTAAAAAATAAAACCAGTTTTGATAAAAGAAAATCTGTAAAGAATGTTGTTGTTAAAGTGGGTGATCTGGTTAGAGTTAAGGCACCTGTGGGAACGTTGTCTTGGTCAAAATTTACAAAGCCATACCGTGTAATAAAGTGTTTTAAAAATGCTGTGAAATTACAGGATGGAAGAATTTGGAATCTAAATCGTATTGCCATTCTAAAATCTGAGTATGATGATAGTTTGGAGAAGAATATTCAATCTGATATTAGGCATTCAGAGTTGTCTTCAAAGCCAAGGAGTAGTGGACGGAAAATTAATGTGCCAAGCTATCTGAAAGATTATTTAAAGTAGCAACGTTGTTAATGCTGGATTACATTTAAAATTTGTATCTGTATGTTATGTGAGGGGTGAGGTATTATATGGTTTGATCAGTTAATGTCATGTAAAATATTGTATTCATGTTCTTATTTATTGTTAAGAGGGAGATGTGTGATATCATCATCTCTATGGTATTTGGTTCTATGTTCCATGGAACATAGAACACAAGGAATGTTTGATGATTCTCTGAAAGTCAGTTACTGAAGGATCTTGATGGCTGAGGTGTATTGGAATAAACCTCTACTTGTTATTGAACCCATGGCTGTATCTTGTTTCATTTAAACGTTACAAGTGGGAATGCCTGAGGGTCATTTGGCAACAGGTAGACTGAAAGGAGAAACAAAGCAGGCTAATGGAATCAAAAAGCTATCAATACCTTACTTCAATAAGCCTGTCATTTATTATGTGTGACGTGGTGAAGGTCAAAGGTAGCTTTGGATTTAAGTTCAGGACTAAGGTGGACTTTTTCTGTTGCCCTGTGTCACATACCCCAGTGCTGCAGTTCTTGGTTAATATCACAGCTCACACGTAGCAAGGCTTCTAACTTAAACTGATCTGCACCGTTTGTCATATTAATACTGTTAATTAACAACCCCATTGAAAAAATACAGAGATCAGCCATCAAAGCAAATCACTCAGCTGTAAAGGAACATGCACATGGAAGTAAAAACAAGAATGAGTGACAGTGAAAGCGGTCATCTGTGTGTGAAGGGACACGTGTACCAGATGTACACTGCGGGAAACTGTCTGAGGTTGGGAAGAGGATTGCATTGTCTGTAGTAGGATAAGCGCATGCAGAATAATTTGCCACATGATGTTGATCATATCCTCTCTTAAAACCCACCAGTTGAAAATCATTTTAACCTAGAGCATAATGCACTCATTGTAGCATGCAAACACGTTAAGCAAGAAAGAAGATATACTAGGAACCACCACACAACTAGAAACAGATATGAATCCTGTAACCAGGTCATATAGGTATAACAGAAAGGGAATTGCTGCCACATGATTCAATTTATACTCACACGCACAGGAAAAACGTTTTAATCCATTCCTGTCTTATTCCTGTATATCTAGTGCCTCTTCAGTTTGCCTGTCCTCTACTGTTTCCTCCTCAAAATCACTGTCTTGGTTCTCAATGGTTTGCAATAACAGAATAACACAATGTGAAAGAGTAATAATATTGAAGACACAGCATTAGAACCCAATATGACATGTCTCCATTGCAGAGATACACCTACATGGCTAAGATGCCTACTTTCGAACCTGGAAGAGGGTTTTAGCTTGCTTGTGTCATTGTCTTGATGGGTAGATATGATCCAATGTGCAATCGACGTAGCAAACATGATCAGAGTAAACCTGTCGCGGGAAATTATAACAGAGATAGGTGCAATCTATGATGCTCCCCACATGTGGATTCCCTGCAAACATAATGGAGACAGGTGCAATCTATGATGCTCCCCACATTTGGATTCCCTGCAAACATACGTACATCATGCATGATTTGGTTGAGACTGACTTGCATCATCAGAGAGAAAAAATATGGTTCACACATCGCAAAACGGCACACATTTGGTGAAGTATATTAGTGAATGCAGGCTGGAAAGTGTCACTAACAAGTCTTAAAGTGCCGTAGGAAGAACTAACTGTACAAAAGTGTATCAGTAACACCATCTTCATCTGTAGGAGTACAGCAGTCATTAGGCCAAATTGGGACTCCTGATCATTTCACAATTCCCTAGTGATGGCCAACATTGTTATTTATTTTCATATCTTATAGCTGCATTTTCTGCAATCGTAGAAACGGAAATACATGCCACAACTAGCCAGTAAGGCAATCCTAGAAACACCTTATTTCTTATGTTCTTATGACACTAAACCTTAGGTTTTTATACAATGCGCATCAACCATCCTTCATGAACTGCCTTACCCTCTGCCATTCTCAATCACCTTAGGGTATCAGTCCATCTGCGATTCTTGTGTTATGTCCACACCCCTCACATTCCCCCATCTCTGGTGTAATCACAATCTTTTCTCTCCAGTCAGCCCATATCTTTTTAATTTACGTAGGCAACCTGGTGCTTTGTATACTGTAGCTCCCACCTGCATGCACCAGTTCATGCTATTTGCCCAATTCGATGATCAACATTGTTGATGTTTTTCTCTGCACATGTGCAACACATGCCATATGGACTTAGTCAGCAGGTTTCCTTCTGTGCAGTAAATGTGTGATCTTTGTCTGATCCTGTTGCCTGGCCATGTGACCCATGTCCACCACGTGGGTGCGGCAGGAGACACATGATAGTTGAGAAGAACATCCTAGGGATTAGTACACACACTTCTTTAGCAGCACTGGAAATCTTGTAGGTAACCTCTCAGAAGTGCATTCTAATGGCCCGTGTTTGTCTGATTTGCAACTGCCATTTGCAGAGACAGCACGAGACACATAATTTCAGGTGTTTTCACCGGTTCATGTAAGAGGTACAGTCGGAGAGAAGGAGCGCAACCACTTTTCTGCATAATTACAACAGGACATTCTGCCACTAGGTTGTAAATTTACACACCACTTCAGTAGTGGATTATTCTAACAGTCAAGAGTATTTTTTCAATCCAAGTTTCCTACAACACACAGCATTGCAAGTCCTGGTTCAGGTAAAACATAGTCTCTGTGACCATCCTACCGGTGTATTTTCCTCTTCCTTTTCAATACAGCTGATATCTAATGATACATTTATTTGTGCCTACAACTCTATGCATGCCCACAAATACGATGCTTAATGTGCACTGGGGCTATGTGTTGGGCATGACTTATGTCATTCATAACTGCCAAATGTCTCCATGTCTTAAGAAATTCTTTTCGACTGCCCTGAATTTTTAACCATCTGCAAGTTTCATACTGGGACTTGCATGTTATCTGTTGATTTTGTAAGTATGGACTTAAACACTTGCATCAGCAAGTGGTGCTTTAGAAGAAGTAGAGGTGAGCACAGTTATTGACTCTGCCAGTGAAGTCGTGGAACTTTGCTTGCAGCGTTTTATATTTTAACCCAGCATCTAAGTGCCTTCAGGCAGATCGTCCACCCAGGAATAACCAAGCATCTGACTGCTGTAAATGAAGAGAAAAGCCACCAGAAAAGTTGATTTGATTGATTGCTATCGTTTAGGCCTATGCTTACCTCAGAGTTACAATGGGTGGAGAGCTGCTGCTCCACAGCCACGCATTTGCTATTTTCTGCCACTCAAATTCTAGCTTAGTTTTGCTACTGCTGCCAGGACTTGCTTTGACTACCCTTTTGCACCTTATGAAGCCTGCGAAGTTTTATACAAATATGCACATTTTCAAAACATTTCAATGTGACGCACCCATTCCAAAAATCGAGGACTGGCTGAAGGGCTCACACAAGACAAAGGATCACTTGTTAGCTAAGAACACTGTTCACTATTGCTGAGGCACTTTTATTGTGGCATGTCCACACAGTGTGGTAAGTACTCCACAGTTAAATCCTAAAGTCACATGTTGCAACAACCCAAGGAGCAAGCAGTGCATTGTCCACAGTAAACAAATGAACACTTCATTTGGAGTCAGTTTTATACTTTGATGCTGGGCTAGTTCCAGCAGAAAATGTATCTAATTTTAGATCTATTTTGTGCCCTTACTATGGTGGATTTAGCTTTCGGAAGTGATGGAGCTATGTTTCCATTTGCATTTTTCCACAGTAATTCACTCTAACATTTGATGAGAGCACATGACTCTTCTTGTGTCACATCTGAATCTGCATGTGGTTGGTCCCTCCCACTGCCTCCCCATCCAGTCTCTCCATGTTCATGGCTCCCCTACCATTGCTTCCCCCCCCAACAAATCATCCCTGCACAGTCTCTATCCTTGCTCACTGTCTCTCTCTCTCCTGCATGCACCCTCCCCTACTCAGTACCATCTGCCTTCCAGGGCTGCTCTGACATGTAAGAGAAGAGCACAGGCAACTGGGATATTGACTGTTAAATGATCAGGACCAGACACTCTCCAGCTCATTTATATCAATATCCCAGCAGCCCCTGCTTTTTCACAGCAGAGCACAAGCACCATTCACCGCGCCTTGCTAGAGACATTGGGCCTGATTAGGATGGCACTGTGACCGCAATCTACAGCCCATCAGTGGCAGTCTCAATGCCATCCTAAGCAAGTTTCCCGCCTGCCACATTAGGATGGCGAGCGGTTTCGGTCAGAAAGACCGTCTGTTAGAAATGGGATTTCTGGTTGGCTAGGGCTTGCGCCTAAGCCAGGCAGAAACCACCACTCTAGTCAGGGCAAGGGAGTTACACGCTGATGATAACCCCTGCTCACCCCCTTGGTAGCTTGGCATGAGCAGTCAGACTTATCCCAGAGGCAAGCATTTGCGCAACACACACACACAGCAGCAACACACTAGGCATACCACAAAAGGAACTCTACACAAGGTTATATCAAAAATAGCCTTTGTATTATCATAAACACATTAGAAACATAATCACACATTTACACTGTGGACCAACTGGCACTGGCAATATTCACTGGGAATTATATACAGGACCAGGCCACTCGGGCCCCGGTCAGAACCATCAAAATGGGTAAGGAGATATAGAACACAACCAGTAACTACTGGTACCATAATGACCTAAGCATTATCACCAGACACCATCCTAAAATGTCATAGCATGACATTATGCATAACATTAGCCATAAATCATATTATGCATAAATCACATTAGGCATAAAACATATTAGGCCCACACCTCATTAGCATAAATACATTACGCAATAGGCCTCACCAACAGAAACAAATTATGCAATAACCTCATAAGCATAAATACATTACGCAATAGGCCTCACTAGCATAAACACATTATGCATTATCGCGGTGCATAATATTAGGCATAAACATATGGGGCATAAATCATCAACATAAACACATTGTGTAAGGGGCATCACATTAGGGCCTTGCGCCCTACCACTTTGCAAGGGACTGACAGGTAAATTAAATAGGTCAAACAGGTGTAGACCAATCTTACCATATGTAATTCAGAGAGCACACACACTTTACACTGGACAGCAGTGCTAAAGTGCCCAGAGTCCTAAATCCACAAACACCATGTCAGAGAAAAGGCTAGGAGAAAGGTATAAAGTTTAGGGATGACCCTGCAAAAAGGGCCAAGTCCAACACCGACCGTTACGCATCCAACAGGCTCCTTGAGCCCGTCGGTGCGTCAGAGGGGAATCATATCCCTACAACGGTGGCAGTGCCTGCCAGGCACCGCCGTAGAGATTATGATGTCCCCTTCCGCCCGCCTTTTCATGGCGGTTAACCCGCCTTGAAAAGGCAGACGGAAAGGGACTTTGGGGGCCCACAGTGGGCCCCCATGACCCTTGGTCCTCAGACATGGACCCTTGGGGGTACCTATGGTGTCCCCCTACACACCCCTGCACCATGTGGCAGGCACTGCATGGTGCCTGCCACGTAGTGCAGGGATATGTGCAGTAACCCCTTTTTGTCTTGAGACAGCCAGCAGCACCCACCGCAGTACAAAATATAGGCATTGAATCCGCCGTGGTGGCGGTCTCATTGTAATGCCTATGTCGAGACTGCCGACAGCCTGTCGGGTGGTCCTGTTTCCGTTAGGGTGGCGGGCAGACTTTCAGCCACTTCAACTTTTTTGACCACCTTTCTTGGCGACGATTTTAGGAAGGGCCAATTTAGTGGGCTTGGCATGGATGTTTGCTACACCTAGGACGGCAGTCATTTTAGTTAAGGGGAGTCTTGTTAAGGAGATCATCATCTTGGAACAGAGCAGAGCAATTTATCAGTTCAAATCTAGTTTTTCTGCATGTAGACGTCTGTGATTTTCATATCTTTAGTCCATTTTTTCAAACCCATGGTATTTACTCTTAAACTCTGCTCTTTACTACTAATTTTAGTATATTGGAATCCCTTATCACTTACTTATAGACACTTTCTGAAAGTTTCATGAGACTAGGAAGTTGATTTAACATGTATTTTGCCTTTGACTTGTCATCGCCTCTTGAGGACCTTTGTGTATATAACTCAATGGGTAATTTTTTTTACTGTTGTTTAAAGGAGTTCACTTTTTATGCTTGCACCTAGTTTTGACAATTTCCAAAGCTTTTAGGTGATTGTTTTGGCTACGAATTATTATTACCTTAAAAAATGTTGCGCATTTTCAAAAGGTACCTAACCTTAAAAAGGACATGGTAATCAGGTGCCATTTAAGGGATTTTCAGGATTCTGCCTTCCTGCCATCAAGTGTCACCCACAGGGGTCCTGTAGGGTGCAGCCTTTTTACCAAAATACAAAAGACTATTCCTTGCATTACTAGCCACACTTCATATTCCAGTCCAGATTTCTATACCACCATCCTAATGCATCAAGGTCATAAACCCCGCCTAGATCATGTCCTGGTGGTGGATCTTTCCTTGGATTTTTTGTTACTGGGTCCTGATTCTATTTCTCATCTTGTGCCTCCTGGTTTTCCTGATCCTCCCCTTACCAAGTCTCACTTCAGTCTTTCATTCATTGGTGGTTCTCTGAATCTTAGCACCTGGAGAATTCCTTGTACCTAACTATCTCGCTGCACCGGTGCACCCCCACTGAACTTTTATCCTGGTGAGCTCAGTATGCAGTAGCTTACAACAGTCCTTGCTGCTGAGGCTCCTTGTGCTCCAATGTGTTCCTGCTGCATTGCTTCCAGCTTTGTACATTGTTTCTGTAGGCTTCTGTAGGCTTTCCCTTATTTCTGCTTCTGTCTCTCTGTTCATGTAAAGTATTTATGCTGCACATAAAAAGTAACAAAGTGAAAACTCACCACAAGAAACACCATTAGAACAATAGGGTAGGTGTTAATGAATAAAATGATACCAGAAGGACACAAAACCAATCAGTAGAACCAGAGACATTACCTTTTAAAGTTTAAGTAAAAATAGCCCCAAAAGCACTAAGTGGAAACTGTGGTTACCTGCTCATGCTGTATTGGAACAAAGTCACATGTTCATGCCGATGATGATGGTGCACAGGCCGGATGCAGGGACCAGGTTAGTCCCACTGAGAATTGTACTTTATGTCCTTGATGCAAGGCTTTGCATCTCTCTGCGTCGGTTCCGTTGAGGAGTTGTGTTGTGCTGTGTCGGTTCCAATGAGACCGTTAAGCAGGAACTGTAATGCGAGGTCCTGTGTCGAGCTGCGTCAGTCTGTGCTGCTTCTGATGGAACCTCCAGTTAGGCAGTGAGGACTAACACTTCGATGCCAGCCATGGGTGCAGGATCTGGGGGGACACCTCTTGGGGATGAGAGCTCACCTCAGCAGAGGCCAGCAAAAGGGCTCAGGCATTTCCAGGTACAGCCCAGGCATGTCCAGTGCGGCAGGTGAGCTGGGCAGTTGCAGGAAGGCCTTTGACTTTCTTGTTCCCCTGTAGCTCACGCAGGAGGCCAGCCAACTGACCCTTGGAGTCACTCATGTTAGCCTGGGGTGAAGGGAGTGGGTACAGTCTTCCTTCTCAGAGAGCAATGATGTCGTCAAGCAGCAGGGCAGTCCTCTGGTAGCAGTAGGATAGTCCTATGGTTGCAGGGTAGATCTTCTTCTGTAATGCCCACAGGTCCAGGAGTGTACTGAAGAGTGGCCCTGAAGGTCCAATAATTATACCGGGTGCCAGCCTTTCAAGTAGAGGTATTCCCTGTACTACTATGCACATATGGTTCTGGAAAATTCTTGCCTTCCCCTATCAAGACTCCATGATGTCTGGGGCGATGAAAGACAGTGCAGGCCTAGTGTCAGATTCCTCTGTGTGTGTGTGAGTCCTTTGAAGTGCAAGCGGGGCTGGATGTATCTCCTACCAGCCTACCAGTAATCCTGCCAGGATGATCCATCATGTTTACACCTAACGCCCCTTTGTGTTACTCTTTTGAAACAAGACAAAACCCCCAACAGCAGAGTCATTCAGAGTTATGCGAACCAGGACAATAACAGAGGGCACAAAATGTTAGGACAAGAAAATACCAACTTTCTAAAAGTGTCATTTTAGATGTTCCCATTAACAAGCATTGGTAATGCACCGGTTTCATCTATGTAATGAATAAAGAGCTGTTTTCATTAATCATCGTCCGGTAGAAGGAAAGAACTCCCTGACAGATAACACAGGAGTGGAGAGGAAGTGGTGCAGTGGCCAGAGCTGCTGACTCGAGAGCTGGGGGTTCGCAGTTCGAGTGTCGAGGGCTCTGCGCAACATCCTGTGGTTCTATGCAAATCACTTATTCTCTCTGGGGAATACATTTTCATATAAATATGCTGCAAGTGTAAAAGGCAAAATGTTAAGAAAATATAGTTCCACCAAAGCGGATGTTCACAGTATTTCGGCAGCGGGAAACTGATAAGAGAAGCAGATGAGGAACAAGCATTGGCAAATGCAGGAACATATGCCATAGTCAATAGAATTGGAGGAAAGGTAAGTGACACGCACAGGAGCCAATGAGCACCCAGGAAAAAGAGGAGGTGGTATGTAAGTCCCTTTTAAGTTTAGATTAAAAATAGATTTCTAAACCTAAAAAGGATCTTAAATTGCAGTTCATTTGAGTGCAACACCATATCTCTATCTGCTCACAATCAAATTTTATCACTAAGTAATTGAAATAAGGTAACCCAGTGTTGGTCAGTGGGAGGGATATACCCTACAGCAGTGAAAAACAACATTAGGTGTTTTTAGTACCAGGATATGTAAAACGTAAGTTCACATCTCCTACTTTTTAAATACAATGTACCCTGCCCTATAAGCCTTTAGGGCCTACCTTGGGGGATGACGTATCCTTATTGAAAAGGCAGGTTTAGGCCTGGCAAATGGTTTATTTTGCCAGGTCAAAATAGCAGTTTAAAACTACACTACAGGCTGCAATGGCGGCATGAGACATGTTTTCAAAGGCTACTTCAGTGGGCGGCACAATGAGTACTGCAAATATTTAATTACAGGCCCGGGTACCCGCAGTACCATTTTCTAGAGACTTACAAGTGAATTGAGTGCGCCAATTAGGTATAGGCCAGTTTTACCATGTTTGTAGGAGAGAGTTCAAGCAATTTAGCACTGTTTAGCAGTGTTAAAGTGCACAGACCTGGCCAAGCACCTGGATACTGTCTCAGGTGATTGGCGCACTGCACAGATCAACATAACACAACATAACAGAGTCTTAATGCCAAAAATAACGAATTCAGAAAGACAAGTCAAAAGTTTGGGGCAAGACCTTGCCAAGGGTGTCACGTCTAACACTTATAAACTATAATTTATGATAATTTGTCTTTCATTTTCCTGCTTCTACCTACTTGAGCTTTGCAGTTTACATTTGTGTTGTCTTCTTAGGTTCTCTTTTGTAGGCTTTCCCGGTTCATGTCCAGTTTCCTACTGACAATCCACTCTCACTTTTTCCAGTCTTCAGCTTCTATGCTGATCTCCTTTCCAGCTTTTATGAACTTTTTTATATATGTTTCACTTCTTCTCTTGAATTTTCTTGTGCCTACAAAAAGCAAGCACCCCTTTTTTGTATCCTTGCCCCAAACTCAGCAGGGTCCGTGACAGAAATGCTTACAGCCATGTAATTTGTGCACATATGATTTAGGGGAATATTTACAAGGAAATTGTGCAGCGCAGCACTGCACCAAATGTGGGAGTGCTGTGCTGTGCCATTTCCAAAATGCAGGGATCCCCCGTATTTACAATGATACAGCACACCCCAGTATTTCCCCCAGCGCTGGCACTGAAAATAGCTGCCTAGCGCCAATACAGACACCCCTGCACCATAGTGCAGAGGTCCCTGCATTGCAGGGATGATTGTTATGTGGGACACCTTCCTGCACATAAACAATCATTAATTGTGTTTTGCTCAAATATGTGTGCTGCAGAATACAGCACACATAGAAAAAGCAAAAACAAGGAGAAATATTTCTCCCCATTGAGCCAATCTAATGCCTGCTTTTGTATGGCGTTAGTTTTTGGTACTGCCTCAGATTTACAGATCCGTGTAAATCTGGGGCAGTGTCAAAAAGGAATGGGTGTTGTGGTGAAACACTCACAGCAACACCCATTGCACACCCCTTTTACGCAGAAAACTGCGTGAAAGGGTACCATATTAACAAAGTGGTGTTAAGCCACAAATAGTGGCTAAACGCCACTTTGTAAATATGGAGCAGGGCACTGAGGTACCAGAACGTCAATAAAAGTGACATTCCGGTGGCACAATCCCCTTGAGAATGTCATGTTTTATTTCCTGATTTGCAATTCCCAGTGTGCTTAATAGCTGCCAGTTGCCATTACTCTAGGCAGCTCGAAAGGTTTCAGAGGGTACATATAGCAACGCCCATTTTATGCATGCACCATTATTACTGCTTTGGGAGGTCTTTTAAAGCCTTCCATGATATTTTGGGTACAATTTACTGGATGGGTCATTTAAGATCTAGATCTCACTCTAAAGGACATTGATCCTGGTCTTGCTGTCACCATTATTCTGTGTCATCATGAAAGTCTGTTCAATCATAATGTCTATCATTTGTGTCTGTCTTAATAGACATCTGGAAAAAGCATAAGATACTTCAGTCTGCTAAAGCAAAGACTGGTTTCTCAATCAGGTAACCTGATGTAACAGCCTAAGGTATAGCAGCCTGCAACAGCAAAGGCCCGGTCTGATTCAAGGTTCCATTTTTAATTGCTTGAGGAACAGCAACCTACTACAGAAAAGACATGTAAGTGACTGAAGGTGTCTCTAGTAAAGGCTGAATTGCTGCAGCCTGCTATAACTAACTCCTGTGTCTGTCTCAAGGGCCTCGAGACATGTACAACATCCTCTGATAGCAAAGAATTTGCCAGACTGAGGAACCTATAGGAATGGCCGAATGTACTGCAGCCTGCATTAAAACACGCGTAAAAGATCTTTTAGAAAATAGTGATTCGTTTTGGCTTTGCTAAAACATTTTTTCCGTATGTATTTATGCTTCAGTTTGTTTCTTGTACAATTAGTTTATTTATTAGTTTCATAATGTCTTTGTGCACTGTTAGTTTGATGGTAGAATTGTTATGTTAGTCATTTGCCCTATTGTTTAATAAAGTTATATTTAAAAAAAACTGAGAATAGTCAGGTTGTTGTTTCATGAGGAGCATCCAGGAACAAAGCCCATTTGTCTGTAATAATCAGGTTTAGAATGACAGTATTGTGAAAAGCTTTGCTTCAAAGATTGCAGGGGAGATTCAGACAGTTTCATCTCCCTTAATATGTACATATCACACATCTCCCCTTCTTAATCAAACAGTAATTATAAGAACTATTTAACAGAATAAAACAAAACCTATTAGTGATTAAACAATCTCACTTGATATTTACATATCACACATCTCCCCCTTTAAATCAAACAATAAATATGAGAATTAATTAACAGAATAAACATATAAAGTAAAATAATTGGGTTGTACACCTCATATGCCATGAGAAAAGAATACACATGTTCTGTTCAAACTCCTATCCACATTCAGATGAACATTGTAAAATCTCTACAAGATATTTCCCTGGATTCCATCCTATTCTCAGTTGTCTTTCCCCTTGGCATATCAGCAGACATGCTTATCTGAGCTATCCTCTCTTTGTAAATTACCACTCCATCCAATTTCCATATTCTGTGATCTTCTGTCTTCACTGCATTGTTGAAGATCTTTATGACTCCTATGGGTCTGGAAAGTTTGGAACCACCTCCCTTACCACTTGGTTTCCTTAACATGACCAGATCACCCACAACAATCCTTGTTTCCTTCACTGACTTCGTCCTATCATAGTGTTGTTTGTGTGCTTGTTTTATTCTTTATTCTCTCAATCTCCTCTCTTCACCCCCATCTACTGAAAGTGATTAATGTACATCGACATCTACCATGGAAATGTTCAAAAGTAGTTCTACCAGTAGTTGAGTGTGGTGTAACTCTTTTGTGGACTTCCTCCTTCCAGACTAAACCATTATCTTTGGCCATGTGAATAGTCTCCTTTGAGACTTTTGAAAGGTTGAAAAGGTCTTCCAATTCATTTGTTTCTAGATGGTTCAGTGCACATCTTTTGTGTTTTATTCCACACTCTCCTAAAAATATTTCCATTTCTTTGGAGACTAACTGAACTCCATTGTGTGTTAGTAGTGTTCTTGGAAGACCTTCCCTCCCAAATGTGTCTTTCAAGAATTTCACCACATATTTATATTTAGTTTCTACACCTTGTGTAAAAGTTAACTCAGGTTATCTTGAATACATATCCGTATAAACTATAATGAATGTTTTACAACCATTACTTTGTACTGGTCCAAGTATGCCTGAAGCAGCCTCTGCCCAAGGCTCAGCAGGACGTTCTCTAATCACCATAGGCTGTACTGTTGGTTTCGTGGAGTTTTTACTTAAAGGACATTGCATGGACTCTCGAATCATTATGTCCAATTGCAAATTCATACCTGGCCACCAATACATCATTCTTCAGCTCTACTTAGTTTTAGACATCCCTTGATGTCCTCTATGAGCTAACGACATAAGTTCTTCTCTCATCGTAAGAGGAAGGACAAGTCTGGTTCCTCTAATAGTAACTCATGACTTTCTGATAACTCATCTTTTTGGCTTTCTTCATTTCTTTTATTTCTGTCACCACATCCAGTTTTCAATAAGTGTAGAACTTCTCGTAAGGTTTTATCGGGTTTTAGTTCTACTGCTATTTCTTTTCTGATACAATGGCATCACCAATTTCACAGACCATTTCTTGCTCAAACGCCCTATCATCATTTTCAAAATGTTCACCTGGAGCCTCCTCCTCCAAGGACACTAACCTAGATAAGGGTTCAGCTACAATGTTGTTTTTACCTGGAATGTATTTTATTTAACAATTGTACTCATGAAGAGAAATCACCCATTTTGTAATCCTGTTTGAGACTGCATCTATACCTTCTGTTAAAAATGTCACATAGAGGTTTGTAGTCTGTACCTATTTAAAATGTGCTGCCCCATAATAATTTTTCAACTTTTTGACTGCCCAAAATACCACAAGTACTCCTCTCCCTATACGGAGTAGCGATTTTTTGTACTCTTAGGACTTCGTGAGGGAAGCAAAACGGTTTGTTCTGAGCCCTGTTGCCCTTGCGGCAGGACTGCTTCCAGCCCCTTAAAGCTTGCATCTGTCATGAGTACAAACTTTCTTTTTTGGTCAAAATCTTTAAGTTTAGGTGCTAAGCTCAATTATTGTTTCACATCTTTGAACTTCCCCTCAGAAACAGAATCCCAAAGGAATTATATTCCTTTCCTTAGTATGTTTTTCATCGCTGAGCACATTTCCGCAAAACCCTTGACAAATTTACTATAGTACTCACCTTACCTAGACATTTCATCAACTCCTCTTTGCTGGCTTGGGTTTTCAAATAATCTATGCATTCTTTCTGAATTTGCATTTTTCTAATTTCATAGTCAAATCTGAAATTTAACGTTTTCTCAACGCCTAGCTCACCCTCTCATCATGCTCAGTCACATTTTTCCAAATACTAATATGTCATCCTGATATATCCTTATTCTTTTTACACCCTTAAGTATTATTTCTAAAGCTCTCTGAAAAACTGATGCAGCAGACACCAAGCCAAACGGTAACCTTGCATATTTGAATGTACCAAATAGAGTAAAGAATGCTCTAAAGCCATGTGAATCCTCATCAAGTATAATTGGGTGGTAGACTGATGTGAGATCTATAGTATAGAGAACATTTGCACCACCAAATAAAGTGAGCATATCTGTAATATTTGATAAAGGGTATCTATCTACAATCACACATTTGGTAAGTTTTCTGAGGTCCACAAATAAACACAGATTTCCATTCCCTTTCCTAGCAGCTACTACTGGATCTAACCATTCTGTCCCTTGAACCTCCTCAATGACTCCTTTGTTCTTAAGTCTTTCCAGTTCCAAAGCATTTCTTTTTTTTACAGACACTGAGACACTCCTAACCTTCCCACACACTGGTTTGGAATTGTTGGTTAAGCACATTTTATGTGTAAAGTATTTCATGCAACCTAACTCTTAATGTAAGACCTTTGGAATCTCCAATTTTATGTCTGTGAGAAACTCAGACTCAGGAGTTTCGGGCTTAACTTCACTCTCTCTCCTACAATTGAAATCTTTTTTCAATAGTATTTGAGGTACATTATTAGGATCAAGCATGAGTCCCATTTCTCTCTGTTGTATGCAATTCAGAAGGTTTTCCACTTTTTGTGACTCAAAAACTTTTGCATTAACCATGCATTGCTTGTATTCAATCATTCCTACAAGATATCCATGTAATTTAATAGGTTTACCCCCATAAGCATATGGTCTTATGTAAGATTTTAGCAGGGTGACTTTCCTTTCAAGTTCCTAGGCAAAAATGTTTTTAAAATATTAGTTATCTTTGCACCTGAATCAAATACTCTTTAGTTCTTTCCCCATTGACATATATCTCATTTACAGGACAATTTTTTTCAGCACTGTAAAACTGCAAAACAATTTGCCTACACTCAAAATCTGAATAATCAATATCATCATCCACAATGTGATCTTCAGTTTCTTGAAACTTTCCAGCTGCAAAATGTTCCTTTTTTCAAAAATCGCATGTTACTTAAATAGCTGGACACATTTTATCATTGGCCTCATGACCTGCCTTCTCACACCTAAAGCATTTCCCCCCCAAAAATCTTTCTTTTTTTTCTCTTTCTGGGTTATTTTACCGTATTGTTTTTTACTGATAACACCAGCATCTTTTGATCCATCTTATTTTATTACCTCTACACTTTTAATATAATGGTATATTTTCTTAGCTACTGAAAGTACTTCATCAAGACTGTGATCGTCTTTTTGCCATAGCTCTTCATGCACTTTATATTACACCCAAACATAAAATGATTCTTTTTTCTAGCAGGGCTGCAGATTTGCAGGATGAGGCTAACTCCCTCAAATCTGTTACATAATTTTCTACTGTCTCCCCGTCTTTCTGATTCCTTCTGCCAAAGTGGCATCTTTCCAAAATAGTACAAACTTTTGGTAAGTAGTCTTTGTCGAATATACTTATGCACATTTCATACTCACTCAAATCTTCACTGTCTGCATCTGTTACCTCTGGTAAATGATCAAAGACTTCTTAACCAGAAGTACCTAAGCAAAGCAACAACAAGGCTGTTTTTCTTTCTGAACTTAATGTAGTACCACATACTCTGGCATACCTTTTGAAAACCTTCTTCCATATTTGCAACTTTATGGGTGGCATGCCAGGTGTCATTAAGAAAAACAGTGGTGCTGTTATATTTTGCATTATAATCCCTCCAAAATTATCACAAAGTTTGATAAATAACTCCGATACTCGAACCATGTGCGCAAGACTTTTCCTGTAAAATACAACTGTTAACAAAGATTGTAATCTTGGAAATTGTAATTTGTGCTAATGTTCTCAAGTGTGCAAATCACCGAAAATGAACAATTTGTGTTTTGCACGAAATGTCCTTTAAACATGCAAATCACTGAATCCGTAGGATAATCATAATCTGCACTTAAGTGTGCAAATCACTGAAATTGTGGTGTAGAAGTATCTTTGCACTCCACCTGAACATTTTGTATGGCACTTCCCCTCAATTTAAAAAAATAGAAATTTGCCCTCTTCCTCTTTTCTCTCTCATAATGTGCTTAGCAACCAAAGACAACAGGTAAACTCCTCAATATGTTCAGACAGTCACAAATGACTTGAGGATGAAAACACCCAGCGCCTCCTCAGCCACATAGTAGGAATAGAAAAGATCATTGCTACCATGTGTTGACCAGCAAAATCTTCTTCAACAATGATCTGGAACAGTTAAACTGTTGAACCCTTTCTTGTCACTTTCTGCACAATCCCATCCAATGTCACCAGTGTGAAAAGCTTCACTTCAAAGATTGCAGGACACGTGGTGTAGATTCAGAAAGGTATTTACTCCATGAACAAGAATGTCTCATCCAGCCCCAATTGTTGACAAGCAGCTGTGTCTCTCGCCAGGGCCAACCGGCCTCCAACATTCCATTAAATCATTGCCCACCAACATTTCGTGAGATAAAAGATGCAGAGATCACAGACAGTTTCATCTCACTCAGTATCTACATATCACAAGGGTATACTTGTAACAATATCTAGATGTCTAGTAAACTCCAACCATGAGTAATGTCTGACCTATTCTTATTGAATGTGTGACATTGAAAGGTGAGATTCAACAGAACTCAAGTTGCTGCATTAGAGAACCTTTAATGCACCCTTGGAACTTTCAGATGCTCCAGCATTTCAGTCAGAGACTTCATCAACTATGCACACTTGGAATCCTCAGTTCGATGGTGTCACGCTCAAGCATTTCATTCAGCGTCTTCAAAATGAAGGGCACGTTTAATACTTAGTGACGCGTTTAGGCTGCCTCTTTGGAAAACTCCTAAAATGCAGTTCCCGCAATGACGTCAATATCACACAGATTTCCAGCAAAAACCCACAATTAATTCAATGCAATTGTCAAATGAAAAATAAGTTATTGTTAGTGGCTCGCAGACCCAACTGAAATGTCTCCGCTGTTGATGGGGGCATCAAATGTACTCTTCTCCAATTTGTCTCGTAAGGCTGCTACACTGGTAAATAATTAATCTGCCTCATCCAATTCACAAACAGGCACATGCATCAACCTTTTTTGAGAGCGCAAACGGTGCGATTCGCAAAAATCGTCCATTTACGCCAGCAAAAAAGGGCTTTTGTGATGCATCACAGTGAAAAGCACTCGCAATTCACAAAATCGCAATTTATTGCAATTACTTAAATTGCGATTGCATTTAAGGAATTGCAATTTGCGATTCCTTAAATGCACTGCATGAACCACTTTTAAATAGCGATTTCGCTATTTGGGGCTGCAAATTATCTAGCAATTAAACTGCTCGGTAATTTGCAAAAACTTAGAAAAATGCACTAAAGTGCATTTCTCAAAGTTTCATGTTGCGCGCACATGTGTCTGCACAACATGGGTGCACATCACAATATCAGCGGTGCAACAGGGTGTCCTTTTGACACCCTTGCACCATTGAAATTGCATGCGCAATTTACGATTACCTATTGATACTCGCAAATTGCGCATGCAATGTCCCATTCATTCCTATGGGCCTGTATTTTTATAGCAATTCCTACATGCATAGGCTTTTGCGAGTCCTTAATTGCGATTCCTTAATAATCGCAATTAAGGACTCGCAAAATCCTACCTTGATGCATGTGCCCCAAAATCACTGAAACATTCAGAAGAACGTGGGAAATAGTTTCAAAGCTTTTCTCATAAATTTGTGCCAAGCACTAGCCTGTAATGTTATTCTAGCTCTCAGGTGATTTCAAGGATATACTTTTAAATTACATACCCTCAGAATGAAAGTTGTCAGAAATACCCTATCTTCCATCCAATCTACTTTATATTTTATTATACTCAAAAAGGTCTCTAAGCATTGCAATCAGAACGAGAATCTTCCAGTTTCACTTCAGTACACAAACTTCCTCAATATATTCAGGCAGTCACAAATGACTTGAGGATGAAAACACCGAGCGCCTCCTCAGCCACATAGTAGTAATAGAAAAGATCATTCCTACCATGTGTTGACCAGCAAAATCTTCTTCAACAATGATCTGGAAAGGTTAAACTGTTGAACCCTTCCTTGTCACTTTCTGCACAATCCCATCCAGTGTCACCAGTGTGAAAAGCTTTACTTCAAAGATTTCAGGACACGTGGTGTAGATTCAGAAAAGTATTTACTCCAAGAACAAGAATGTCTCATCCAGCCACAATGGTTGGCAAGCAGCTGTGTCTCTCGCCACGGCCAACTGGCCTCCAACATTCCATTACATCATTGCCCACCAACATTTTGTGAGATGAAAACTGCAGAGATCACAGACAGCTTCATCTCACTTAGTATGTACATATCACAAGGGTATACTTGTAACAATATCTGGATGTCTATATTTATGAGCAAACATTGGAGTCAGTTGGTGCAATGCAGAGATTGTACCCTAGTTTGGATATTAGTATTAACATAGCCTTGGTGTTGCTTGCCGCTAGTATGCCTTTCTGATCAGCATATTTGAAGCCTTTATACCTACGGGCACCAGTTGTGAACTGACAATATTATGTAGTTCAATGAGCATGCCCTCTTCATGAGGACCTTCTTAGGAGGTATGTCTGTGATGATTTGGCCTTCAGGATTTCTGAAGGCGGATCGCCTCTTAAAGTAATTGACTGTCTTCATTGGTTAGTTTCAGCAGAGAAAGGTGTTCCAAAAATTCCTCCTCTATTTCAGCCGTGTCCTCATGCTCTGAAAGGTTGAGTGGCAAAATAGTTCATTACAGCCATTGGATGCGATTAAAACTTTCCCTGGTTATCATTTGCATTGGTACAACCGACATGGATTTGCTATGCCTAAACTGGGTGGCCAACAAACAACTAGGGAGCAGATTTACTATTGTTTTGCACAATGCAGGGCTACAAGCACAGTTGCTGCGCTGCTTTGCGTGAAAGGAGAGAGCAGAAATATTCAAAAAGACATGGAGCACCTGTGCTCTCTGTTTGCGCCGGCGCACTCTGTGCTGCCAAGCGCCAATGCAAGCCTCAAAGCTTACATTCAATTACATGAAGGATTACAGGCAGATTTGTTTATGTGCAGGCAGGGATACTATTCTGCACACAAACAATCCTTAGAGGCATTTCCCTCTTTCTACTTGTGCTACAGAATGCAGCACAAGTAGAAAGAAGAAATAACAAGAAGACATAAAGATATTTTTCCTCATTACGCCTCACTGGCAAGGTGTAACATTTTGATGCATTCATAGGTTTATTAGCTTTAGTAAATCTAGGAATGCACCACAGTCGACAGGTGGATGCATGGAAGGCCCATGCTCCACTCAAGGATCACCTCCCTAGTTCAAACGTAACGTAATGCAAGCAGCTGTGTGGTGTTAAATTTCTTTACAAAGCCACTCAATGGCCATGGAAATCTGGCCTTGCGTGTCTTTGTAAATTCCAACTAGGCCTTTGTGTTGCCCTGTGTTACCTTGCATGAAGCAAGGACAACACAAAGCTTTATTAAATCTATTCCTACGTGCATATCAGCATCATTTCAACCTTGGAAAAGCATCATATTAGAAAGTCAGGAGAAGTCTTTGATAGATGTTCCAGGAGGGATCACCTTTCTTTTGCTTCTGTGTTTTTTTTATCAACAGCTCAGCCTTTTATCAATTACTTCTTAGGGATGCTTTCCCTGTGGCCCATACAACCTGAACACAATAGATTAAGCACTCATTTTCATTTAGATGGGTCTTACGTGTTCAGGAAAGGAACCTTTTTCCTCTGGAATTTTAAACTTTGGGATGGTCATGTGGCCCAGGTCCAGACCCAACACTAGACCATATAGCTCACTTTCTAGAATGCTACAATGAACGGCACCTGGGAGAAGTCAGTGGGAAATGAGGAAACTGTGAATTCTTGAAGATATCTCAGGTCCCCAGGAACCTAAAGTGTAGTCTTAATATTCTTTGTCCAATATGTGAGCCAGTATCCAAGGGCCGAGTAGGCAAGGTTGTAGTTACCCTGAAAGTCATCACCTGGGTCTTTTATTGTTTTTGGCTGTGCCATGATGTTTGACAGGATCAATTGTAATGCTCCAATTGTCCCTACAATTATTTATGTTCTATAAATTTCAGCAAATAATATGGACAGCTATGAGCAAAACAAAAAAATGACAACTGGAGCAAATATAGGAACCCAAAATCTGCCTGTAGACCAAATATCAAATACACAAGAGCCCACAGAAAGGTTTTGAAATTCCATGCAATGCCATCTTGAAGGATGACACCAAAGAAGAAACCATATGGCTTGAGAAGCAGTAAGTCAACAGCATTTCCGGTAAGTGGAGGATGATGGAGAGAATCTGAGCATCATATGGGTGTTGCAGAGATATCAATATGGTGTCCTCAGAGTGTGGACCAACAGATTGTTTCCCTGAGGTGAAATGTCAGTGACCAATGAACTAGGAAAGACCACAAAGGTGTCATTAAAAATTGCTAATACTTAAGTCTGGAGTTTTGTACTTCAGGCTTCATCATCTACACACATGGGAAGTATGAATATTGGTATCAGACATACAGGCAAAAAAGGCATTACAAGTAATCCTGTGCAAAATTTTAATTACGCTGTGTATTTCGCATAATTTTGGGAATTTCACATTAAGCTTCTTATGTGAAATAGGCGAAATTACGCCATTACGTATTACACAGCATTTGAGGTAAAAAGTTACAGAGAATGGCGCAATTCACAGTAAAGATTTACAGTGAACGCACAAGAATAACAGAACATGAATGGGTTCTGTTCACAGTGCTTTTGTTTAAATGTGTCCTTGCTGCAAAAACTGACATCAGGACTCATTTCACATTAAAATACAGCACAAAATGATGGATTTGCACAGCATGCATTTATGTGTAATGTCTCATAATTACGTGAAAGAGAATTATGAGATTAGCGCACACCCCTAGTTGCAAGGTATGCCTTCAGAAAATTAGCAACTAGAAAAGGGGTTGAACATTTTTTGCATATTTAGACCGATGTAGTTGAGGATTGTATAGTTTCAGTCATCTACCAGAAAAGGGCATCATTGCATTGTTATGAACATATGTGAAAGCAGTTCTTCTGATCAGATATAAGAAACAGAAAAGTCCCTAATAACAATAAAGTTCTGTCAGAATGTGAGACAGTCTATTCAACAATGCTGGTAATCAAGTCCCTTGATCACTTTGCCACTGGATTCAAGCAAGCCTGGCTGAAGATGGCTGAAATGCCAGAAACCGGTCCTAGGAAGCTTGTTTCCGGTCCAGGGAAGGCATGGCTTGGCAGTTCGGGCTGGACTGTTCCCATGAGGCACAGGGTCAGACTGATTTGCATATGGCCATGTCTGAACTGGGGTGGCAGAGTGGGCTAAAGAACGGTGATGTATTAAACCCAGATCTGTTGACTGGGTGTGAGTGTTTGATTGGTTCTGATACTCCGTCCATCACCACCCCCTTTTGTACCGCTTTGTTCGCCATAAGTTGGCAGGGTATGCTCAGACGTGAGTCCCTTGCTCACTTTGCCACTGGATTCAAGCAAGCCTGGCTGAAGACGGCTGAAATGCCAGAAACCGGTCCTAGGAAGCTTGTTTCCGGTCCAGGGAAGGCATGGCTTGGCAGTTCGGGATGGACTGTTCCCATGAGGCACAGGGTCAGACTGATTTGCATATGGCCATGTCTGAACTGGGGTGGCAGAGTGGGCTAAAGAACGGTGATGTATTAAACCCAGATCTGTTGACTGGGTGTGAGTGTTTGATTGGTTCTGATACTCCGTCCATCACCACCCCCTTTTGTACCGCTTTGTTCGCCATAAGTTGGCAGGGTATGCTCAGACGTGAGTCCCTTGCTCACTTTGCCACTGGATTCAAGCAAGCCTGGCTGAAGACGGCTGAAATGCCAGAAACCGGTCCTAGGAAGCTTGTTTCCGGTCCAGGGAAGGCATGGCTTGGCAGTTCGGGCTGGACTGTTCCCATGAGGCACAGGGTCAGACTGATTTGCATATGGCCATGTCTGAACTGGGGTGGCAGAGTGGGCTAAAGAACGGTGATGGATCAAACCCAGATCTGTTGACTGGGTGTGAGTGTTTGATTGGTTCTGATGCTCCGTCCATCACCACCCCCTTTTGGTAATCAAGAAAGTGCACAGATCAAAAGGAACTAATAATGCTACAATGTCAAAAAACAACACTACCATAAAAAACACTACCATAAAAAATAAAATCTCTGTATTTGTCTCCCAGAAAAGAGTTCTTGCTTTTTTCTCAGGTGTCGTTGATACTTTTTTCTTCTGTATCTCTCCTTCCTTCTCCTATGCACATTCCTAATATCTTTCTTATGTTACTTTTGGTCTTCTTCTCCTTCTCTCTTGACTCTACTACCTCAGCTCATCTGGACTTTTGCTTTTCTCATTTTTATTGGCGATTTCTATCAATCCTTCTCTCTTTTTCACTTGAATCGACAGTAAGCATGGTTACATTTCTGTACTCTCATTCTCATAGTTGCTTTTGTCCTCTTAATGAGTTGAAAGGATTTCCAGACTTTTTCTTTTCCTTCTCCTTTTCTAACTTCTCAAGGTACTGAAAATTTTATCATGGAATGTTAGGGGATTAAACTCTCCCATCAAGAGACAAAGGGTTTTAAGCCACCTTGCTAAATTAAATGCAGATATAGCATGTATTCAAGAATCCCATTTGACAGCTGTTGAGTCATTAAAGCTGAAGAGGGGTTGGGTGGGTGATGTTTTCTTCTTCCCAGGAGACGGCAAGCGTAATGGTGTCATGTTACTTTGCAGTCATTCGCTTTCTATTAAATTCATTTCGCAGGACTCCGATACAGAGGGCCGTTGGCTAAATGTTAAATTAATGTTGGGGGATGCTCCAGTCTCTTTTCCTATTGTTTATGCCCCCACTGGTGGTGACTCCTCTTTTTGGTCCTCACTTGCTCAACAAATTACTCTGTGTATCGAAAGCAATTTTATTTTAGCTGGTGATTGTAATCAGGTCTTCGATCCATTTTTAGATAGGAAATCCAAAGCCACCTTCTTTCCTAATAAGCCCCATAAGTCCTTTGTCAACACAATCGTCCAACATAAACTCCTGGATGCGTGGAGACTATGCAACCCTATCACCCATGAGTATACCTTTTACTCTCCTGTTCATCATACCCAGTCAAGGATTGACTATTTTTTTGTATATCATGCTGTATCCCAAGCCCTCATGAATGCAGAAATTTGCTCCATCTTATCGTCAGACCATGCCCCCATTTCAATTCAGCTTGATTTTTTACCAAAAGCTAATGCCCCAAGGAGTTGGCGTTTTCATAATACCCTTCTCTTGGATCCCGCATTTACTTCCTCCTTTATCACTTTTTTTAACGAATACTTTCTATTTAATCAAGATGACTCTATGCCTTTTTTGACTATCTGGGATGCCTTTAAAGCCTCTGCCAGAGATTTCAATATTGGATATGTTGCAAAGAAACGTAGAGCAGCTCGTAAACGTACTGCTGACCTTTTTCAGGAAATAAAGAGACTGGAGTAGTCCTACTATTCTTCAAACTCGCAAGATTGTTTGGCTGCTCTTATAAAAGCTAAGTTTCAATTTAATAAGGAGTCTACTGACAGTGCTTCCTTGTACTTACTAAAATCTAGTGCAAAGTTTTATGGAGGTCAAAATAGAGCAGGAAAAGTTCTAGCCAATTATTTCAAAATCAAACATAACAAATTAACTATTGATTCTATATATGACGAGCACTCTAATTTAAAATTCAAAGACACAGACATACTAACTGAATTTTCTTTATTTTATAAGTCATTATACACCGCAGAAACTCACCCAACGGATCATACATTAACTCAATTCTTTTCCACCATCCCAAAACTTTCACACACCCCCCTGGATTTATCAACTTTAGAATTAGACCTCACACATAAAGAACTTCTTGACGCTCTTACAAACCTTAAAAAAGATAAAGCACCTGGACCGGATGGCTTTATGGTCAAATGCTTTCTTTATTTCTCCAAATTGTTACTCCCCAAATTACATTCTCTGGTACACTCTTTTAGTCTTCCATTTGACTCCACAGGCTCCTTCTCTGAAGCACATAACTGTCTCATCCCCAAAGAAGGCAAAGATCCAAAATTTTGCAAAAATTATAGGCCCATTTCTCTGGTTAATATAGATTATAAAAAAATTCCAAGGCCCTGGCTCTTCGCTTAGAATCCTTTTTACCAAACTTATGAGGGAAAGAACAATCTGGCTTTGTCAAAGGCCAACTCATTACAGATAATACACAACTCTTTTTCGATGTCTTGCCCAAATCTTCCCACCTAACACAATCCCTGGCAGCAATAGTGCTAGACGCGGAAAAAGCATTCGACAGAGTTGAATGGCCATACCTTTTTCACGCTCTTAGATGGTTTGGTTTTGGCCCCAAGTTTATCTCTCTAGTCTCTATTCTCTATTCGAACCCCCGCGCTGCTGTCTGCGCCAATGGTTTAATTTCTCCTTTTTTTGATTTGGGAAGAGGTGTGCGTCAAGGTTGCCCTTTATCTCCTTTCCTTTTTAATTTGGCCCTGGAACCTTTCCTTTCAAAAATTCGCCAAAATAAAGATATACACGGGTTTGAGTTTAAGGACTCTCACATTAAACTTGCAGCATATGCTGACGATATTCTGCTCTTCATGTCACAGCCCAGTGTCTCTATACCTGCTTTTTTAACGGAAGTGCAATCTTTCTCCTCTATTTCCGGATACAAATTGAACACCGATAAGTGTGAGATCCTACCACTCACCAAACACACTTTTAAAGACGATTTTGCATCACCCCACTTCACATGAAACCCGAATCATATTAAATACTTAGAGATGCACTTCACTCCATCAATAACCGACACAGTATCTCTGTGTCTGAATAAGTGCACCCAAAAGATCTCTGAATTAACTGCTGAGTGACATCATCTTTACGTGTCCTGGTGGGGAAGCCTTGATACGATAAAGATGATGCTGTTCCCTATAATCTTATTCACTATCTCCAACATTCCAGTCCCTATACCGGCCAAATAATTTTAAAAAAATGAATTCCATCCGTTCTCCCTTTTTATGGAACAATAAAAAACCTCACTTGTCACTATCTAAACTTACTCGCCCTAAATCTGAGGGAGGGGTTAATTTTCCTAATTATTCCATGTTTCATAAATCCCTCCTCCTTCGCCAATCTGCATACTGGCTGACTGACCCCACGGATGACTGTCCTTTATGGACCTTGGTCGAAAGCATATTTTTGTCTCCATTTTCCTTTAAAGAATATCTCTCTTTTTCCCGCAAACCGCAATCTTTGTCCACCCCTATAATCAAGTTCACATCTCTCCTTTTGTGATCGAATTCCTCGTCAACTCACAACACTCCTGATTCCTTCCTCAACTCCACAATCTGGCATAATCATTCCCTGCTAATCCATGATAAACCCTTTAAATGGAAAACGTGGAGGCAGAAAGGTTTAATTTGGATTTACCAGTTATTTTCTAACTCACAAGTTGTACCCTTCACTTCGCTAAGCAAATCGTTTAATTTACCTGCTTCTTTTCTTCCCAAATACAATCTCCTTAGAAAGGCAGTGCTTGACACGTACACCCAACTTATCAACACATCTGATGGGATCCAATCTTCTGTTTCACCTGATAGTTTTCACACTTTATTACGTACCAGACCTAAAGCCTCCATTCTTTACAATCACTTATGTTGCACTAGGGACACCAGACAAAAATCCAAGATAGAGGACGCATGGGAGCAGAATTTGGAGTCAACGTGGCAGGTGTCTGTCTGGAGAAGTATTTGGACCAAGATACGCAAATCTTCAAGAGCTGCCAATATAACGCAAACATTGTTCTTTATTTATAATAGGCTCTTACTTTGCCCGAACTCTTTAAGTAAACAATTTCCCTTGGTAAAAGACACTTGTTGGACATGCTCATCCCCGAATGCTGATTTGTTCCATATGCTGTTCTCCTGCCCATTTGTTCATAATTTCTGGAAGCTTATTTGGTCTCAAGTTAATTCAATTTTTGGTACAACCTTTGCTTTTTCATTTACTCATGTGTTTTTGGGAAGTCTTTCGCCTATTTGGAGCAACTGTCCATCTACAGTTAATATCATTGATTTGTTATTAGCAGTTGCCTTTCAGCAAATTACCAGGAATTGGAAAGACTTCACCAAAATCTCTTTTCAGGCATGGTGGTATGCAGTTTGCCATAACCACAGGTTAGATACTTCTTTTGTTTATCCTTTATCTCTGGCGCCAAAGCGTCTTAAACTATGGTCTCCCGTTACGCTGTATATTGATGCACGTGCCAAGTGCTCTCGTATGCTTAAACCATGCCAACAAGAAGTCCTTAAACCGCCTTGATCCCTTTGACTATTTCCTTATCACATTTTGGTATTAACTATACCCTCTTCCCACTTCTGTAAATATTATTTATATTATATATTATTCCAATTCATGTATTGCTATTGGGAAGTTTTTTATATTGAAATGACATATGCTTAATTTGATATATTGTATGTTGTATGTTGACACCTGTATTCTTTCAATAAAATTTCTCTTGTAAAACTTTACAAAAAAAGGTGTGCAGGATCAGACTGGGAGGTGACATTGTCAGTTTTAACTAAGAGCTAAGGCCTGGATCATGCACTAGTGTGATGAGACACCCGCCCCCGTTTCTTCAGAGGAGAGCAGGACCTAGCTGTGCCCTTAAAATCTGCCCAGTTTTTCTAGGTGCATTTGTGGATCGATGCCAAACAAGTCCATTAAATGTTTAAATGGTTGACAAGCTGCTCTAGCAAAGACGATTGTTCTGGGTGCTTGTATGATATTGTGCATGACTTTTGGGATTGTCTATTTTATAGTCCAACGAGTCAACAAAATATTCAAGGTAAAGTGTTGCCATCCATGGTGCCGATCGTTGAGGTTGGTGCAAACAAGATAAAACTGAAATATAATTTGATTCTTGGTTAGACAGCAAGGAAGTTGTTCACCTGATGTTTGTACCAAGCAAAATCTCTGTAGCTATGTATAGTAGATTGCCATCACATTGATATGGCCCTTTCTTCTTCTTAACTACTTCTATCACCTGCCTAGTCTCTTGATGCTGTGAGAAGCATGCTAAGCTAGGTCTGAATAGGGACCTTTTTGTACTAAGGCATATTTGGCTTCTGTGAGTTAAATTCAAATGTCAGTGAAAAACTGATATTGAACAAGAATGAATCTGCCATAAACCTAAACTTGTCTTTCTTCTCCAATTTCCCTGGGAGTCAAGAATTATTATCACATACCCTCAACAACATACCATGCACAATGACATTGGAACACCTCCCTGTATAACATAAAGCAGGAAACGTACATCTCCATTGTCGATTTGTGGGCTTTTTTTAAAGAGGCATGCCATGGAAACTAATCCCAGAAAGGGAAATGAGCTTGCATCCCCTAGTTGGATAGTAAAATCACATTGCAAGAAATCGGAGTATGAGTATAGGGAGTGAAAACTCACCTAAAATAATATTCACTATCCTTTTTAAGGTGAACCACAAAAGTCACTGAGTAAACCTGTGCTTAACCCTCTAGTAGCTTTGCAGACAAGCAGTCAGGTTTAACATAGAGGCAATGTGTAAAGTATGTTTGCAGCACTCACATAGTTTTAATGTGTAAAAACCACACAAGAACAATCCCAAACCAATAAAAAAAATTAGAGCAAATTTTAATAAATAAAATGCATAAACAACACAACAACACATTTTCAATCAATAGAAATGGACTGATGAGCTTTTAAACTTTTAGTTAAAAATGGCGCTCAAAGGCACGAAGCACCAACTAGGGATATCTGGTTGGTCAATGTCACATTTTAGATCAACTGTGATAGGTCATGGGCCAAATTTAAGACCAAAGGGCATATTATCAAGCAGGGCGTTAAAATTATCGCCGCTTTAGCGGCAGAAAACTGCTGCTAAAGCGGCGATAATGGGCTTGATAATATGCCGCAGAGAATTCCCATAGAAGCCCATGTTCTGGTGTCATCATGGGCTTCTATGGGAATTCTCTGCGGCATATTATTAAACCCATTATCGCCGCTTTAGCGGCAGTTTTCTGCTGCTAAAGCGGCAGTAATTTTAACACTGTTTCTTGATAGTATGCACCCAAGTTCCTCCCAATTGTAGTTTTACCTAACTGCTTGAGGATTGTGCTGTGAGGCACAGCTCTGTGGAGTTCTGGGTCGATATACATTGCACTACGTTGAATACAGCAAGGCTTCCGGTTGTGAGCTTCCCAGCTCTGTGGGGCTCTGTTTCACTCAGCATAAGATCCCGGAAAGCCATTTGTTAGGAACCACAAGGCACTGCAGGGCTCCTGTTGCTCTGTCAGTTCTGGTAAAACCTTCAGTTAGACAGGGAGAAGTGCACTCTGACTACAGCAAAGTGTCCAGGACATTAGCGATATTGCTTGGGCATCAGGACTCACTCTCACTGAGGCCAGCAGTGTGGACCAGGTCAGGTCCAGTGGGGTTGGTCATCTGGGAAGCAAAAAATGACTCTGGAAGTTGTTGTATCCCTGTATTACACACTGGAGATCAGCCACCTGATCCTAGGCTCAAGTAAAGCAAGTACAATCTTCGTCAGGCTCCAGATCGCAGGACAGTCCTTTTTCTGAGTCTTCACAGGCCCAGGAGTATTCTGCATTCAGGTTCTAGGGATGCGGCTTTTATACCCAGTGCCAGCCTGTGGGTGGGGGACATCCCTTTACCTGGTTCTAAAAAAGGTCTGGTTAGTTCTTCCTTTTCCCCTGGGTTTGGCTCCAGCCTGACAAGTGAAACAAAGACCAGGCAGGCTCAGGTGTGTGCTGCATCTGCCAGTGACAGGGTAGCTTCTTCTGAAGGCAGGAATGGCTGGATACAGACACCAGGCCCTTTGTCCTCTTGTCTGGGAGGAATGCACATCATACCACAGGAGAGCCATTAACAGTCAGTTGACCCTTGATGCTGGCAGAAAGGCACATTTCGTTTAGGCAGAAAAATGACAACTTTCCAAAAGTGGCATTCTCATAACAGTAATTTAAAATCCGACCTGACCATTAACGTGGATTTTAAATTACTATTAAAATCAGTCCTTGAATCATTTTTCTAGCTCATCCCAACCTGAAAATATGCATTAGAAAGAGTTATAATGAACCCTGTCCTTTTCTATGGGAGAGCCAGCCTTGCCACAGTGAAAAACAACTTTGTTTTTTTTTAACTGCCAGGACTAGTCAAACTTAAGTACACATGTCCTACTTTTTACATACCAGGCATTTTATGCCCTTTTGACATTTAGGGCCATATTATCAAGAACGGCGATAATATTATCGTTGCTTTAGCGGCAGCAAACTGCAGCTAAAGTGGCGATAAGGGGCTTGATAATATGCCCTAGAGAATTTACAATAGAAGCCCAGGTTTGTGGTCCTTCACACCAGAACCTGGGCATCTTTGGAATTCTCTAGGGCATATTATCAAGCTCCTTATCGCCGCTTTAGCGGCAGTTTCCTTATCCTTGTTATCGCCATTCTTGAAAATATGGCCCTTAGTGCCTACACTAAGGGTAACCTATATGTATTAAAAAGGAGGATATAGGCCTAGCAAAATGCTATTTTTTCCAGGTCGAAAATGGCAGTTTAAAACTGCACTGCAGTCTAAAATTGTGAGTCCAGAGACTCAAACTCCAAATCTCTTTCTTTCCCCATTTGGAAATTTCCTAAGTGGGTGGCACAATCAGTGTGCAGGTCCAGTAGTGGCATTTAATGTACTGGCCCCTGGGCACTTTACTAGGGTATTATAAGTAAATTAAATATGCCAATTGTGGATAAGCCAATGTTGCCATGTTTTGATTTCAGAGCATATGCACTTTAGCACTGGTTATCAGTAGTAAAGAGTCCGGAATCCTAAAGCCAGCAAAAATGAAAGTCAGCAAACAGGGGTCACAAGGAAAAAAGTCAGGGGGAACCACACACAGGATGCCAATTCTAAAACTGGCTTTTCCGAAGAGACCTCTATACAGTGCGAAGGCTGTACGTACTAGGGTTTGGTGAGGGACGGGCCTCTCTGAGACTCTGCACCAACCAAATGTTATCTCTAGTAGGTTGTGTGCATTAAAGGCATGCCCTCATAATGAAACTTAAGTGTAGTCAAGTCTAGTCTCCCTAGAAATAGCTCTGAACATATACTGCTTGTTCTTAAAGAGAGTCCCATGGGGTTGGTGAACCGTTTGAAAATATTTACTATTATACTTTGACCCCAGGGAGGATCCTTTCAGGACCCCCACAGAAAAGTACAGGGGGCATGGATATGATACCCCTTCTATGGTATTTTGTTTACAAATTCAGGACACGGGACCAAGTCCCAATCAATCAATCAATCAATCAATTATTTGTAGAGCACACTAATCACCCGTGAGGGTCTCAAGGCGCTGAGCGGGGGATGGGGGTGCAGCTACTGCTCGAACAGCCAGGTCTTGAGAAGTCTCCTGAAGGTCAGCAGGTCCTGGGTCTGTCGCAGCTGTGTGGGGAGGGTGTTCCATGTCTTGGCAGCGAGGTAGGAGAAGGATCTGCCACCGGTGGAGGTCCTGTGGATGTGTGCGATGGTGACGAGGACGAGGTCTGCGGAGCAAAGCTGGTGGTTTGAGGTGTAGAAGGTGAGGCACTTGTTGAGGTATGCTGGTCTGGCATTGTGTAGTGCTTTGTGGGCGTGGGTGAGGAGCTTGAAGGTTATCCTCTTCTTGACTGGGAGCCAGTGCAGGTCTTTCAGGTTGGCAGTGATGTGGGTGTGGCGAAGAATGTCGAGGATGAGGCGTGCGGAGGCGTTTTGTATGCGTTGGAGTCCCAGCATCCAGTAATGGTGGCCCCAATATTTCTCTTTGTGTTGCAGCCAGCCAATCATAGTACATGCTCTCGTGTGAGCTGGGTTCTCATGACTGACCCACAAGAGTAAGATGGCTAATGGGAAAATGGGCCTCTTGGCTAATCGTTCTGTTTTTTGATTTCACATGCTTAGGAGTGTCCCGCTAGTGTCCCCTGAACTAAATCATCAAGATACTTATACATTTTGACCCTTAAATTCTCGCAAACTACTGAAGGGATTCACATCAAATAACAAAAAGCCCACTTTCTGTGTAAGGATCTAGCTTTCTGCCCAAATTGGTGTGATTCTGTTAGACTGTTTTGACTATAGCACTGCTCAAAAATACCTATGGAAATTGCATGGGATTTCGCCTTTTGGAGCACCCGTGTTTTTTCAGCACCTGCTTGACAGATCACACTGCAACTTTCAAGAATGGAGCTGATGTGGGTGAACATTTCTTTGGTACCTTTTTGTGCATATTCATCAAACAGCACCAAAGGTATTAGCAAAAATGAAAAATCCATTTCCTATAGCACCTAAGTCCTATCTAGAACTACACAGTGGTGACCACCACTGTGCAACAAGTATATATAATGCAGCTGGTGCATGGCAATCAGGTAGCGGGGGGCTCTGTCATTTATCAAATTAGCAGATGAAGCTTCGTACTGCTGACACAAAACCTGCACACTCCAGAGTCTCCAATTTTCATAGTCTACTCTGGCAAAATGAAAAAAACCCTATGCAGTTCGGCCTACAGCCCTGCTATATATCAATATTACCAAGTTGTAGTCACCATTGGTTAGTTATAATTAGGTCTACATTCCATAGGAAAAATGTTTTTGCTTTCATATTAACTTTGGCTCTGTTTAATGAATCTTCACAAAACTTTCCAGAAAAAAAGACTACTCTACCTCAGCTCCTTCTTGGAAAGTTTCAGGGTAATCCTTTAAGTGGGGGCCCGAGAAAAAAGGAATGATTTCAAAACGTTATTTCTCAATTCAATTTCCATGGAAACATTGAACAGTGATACCGCAAAAACTGCTGAACGAAATTATACAAAATATGGCAGAAAGTTAGATCTTGGTCAGAAAGTGTGCTATTTGTGATTTGGTGTAAATCTGTTGAGTAGGTTTTTAGCAATTACAGCTCAAATACCTTGTATATTTCATGCAGTGGAGAATCAACTGGGTCAACAGATCTCCAGCGAAGATATGATTGGCTGCCACCACATCAACAAGGATGTGGCACAGCCATCTTAGGACTTGGGACTGAGACAAGAGTCCAGAGTTTCTTAGGATTTGGGACTCAATCTGAAGTCCTTGAAAAAACATGTTAAAGATAAGGGGTCAGGGTTGGGATATCCTGTCCCCTAAGCCTGGCAGAGGATCCCAAAGGGACCACCACCAGGGGATAAAAAAAATTCTTAACTTTCCTCGAATCTTCAGCAGAATTAAAACAAAAAGTTTGGGCTCCTGAGCTACCAAAAATAAATATATACCATATAGTGGGCAAGGGCTCAAGAGTTAAATGTTATGGGGAGGGGCATGAGGCCACACTTCCTCAAGTCTCTTGGAGGCCTTAGGGACCTCATCTCCCAAGGCCAACATAATCACAAAGAAGAGGGGGACACACCGCCCTCTCGATAAGCCTTAAAAAACCCCAAAGGACCCCATCCCCTGGAGCCAAATGCTAAAAAAGGAAAGGGTCATGTGCAGCCCCCCTGCCCCGGCCCTTAGAAGACCTGGAAGCCCATCCCTTTGAGCCAAAATTAAAAGGAAGGTGAGGGTACGTGGCCCATCTCCCAAGCCTGAAAAAGCCCCTAGAACCCCATCCCCAGGAGTGAATATAATTTGAAAGGGGAGGGGGCACGCTGCCTCGCTCCTCAAGCCCAGGGCCAGCTAACCAACTGTGCCCCGGGTAGTCCACCCCCGGGACACCGTAGTTTTTCTGCCTACAGGAGCATGGGAATGGTAGACATGGGAGCTTTAAAAGTGATACTGCTGGGTGGGAGCAGGCATGTGTTTCTGTGACCACGCTCTTGTGGGCAGGGAATCTCAGATTGCATCTTCCCGGTTGAAGCATGCAAAAACCTCTGCCAGGCAGAAGCAATTCCGGCTACTGATGCACACAGGATGGGTGTGTGGAGAGCCAGCAGGGCCACAAGGGCCCTGGGGATCTTCCTGTGGCACCCAGCATAGTCTTTTGTGGGTGTCCCATGTGGGCACCAGGGCACCCACCTGGGCTCTGGTGGATAGGGTTACTTTGCATTAAAAAAATCCTTAAGAAATTTACTGAAAAAAAATAAACATTTTTGTTAGGTGGAAATGTCAATGAAAACATACCATTTTAAATTAAGAAAACCCCTGAAATTCACCACTTATATTTATCTCAAGCAACAATAATTCCTGGCCTAAGGTGACTATAACTTGCCATCCACAGCTAGTAATTATCCCATATGTTACATCACTTATAACATGTTGTATGACATCATTGATAATATCACTATAACATTTATAATGACATCATTGATGACAAAACTCTGCATGGTGGGGGCGCAAGTTATTGTAACCTTATTGCACGAGATATAAATCCTTGAGATAACTATAACTGGGGAATTCCAGTGGTTTTGTTAATTTTTACCTAACTATAACATCCTTTTAACCTTTCCTTTTCAGTGAATTTCTAAGGCTTTTTTAATGCAAAGTAAGATATTATTGCCACGCCTAATTGTTTGTCCTTTTAACCTTTGTTTGTTAGTGAAATTATAAAGAGGCTTGATCTGGCATGCAGCCTTTTCAATCAAAATGAGACTGGAGCAGATCTGGTACAGGTCACAACATCTCCAGCACCTCAGAGGCACTGAGTACTTTGAAGCAGAGCTTGCCCTAGTATGAGAAATTTAGCAAGAAAGAGATTAACCGCAGTTGAGACTGAGAGATGATTTCCTTAAACAACTACATTGAAGAGCAGCAGGAGGGAACCGGACGGATCACCCGCTTCTCTGACACGACAGCACCCGGCACTCCATGATGTTTGACCCATGCGTCCACCAGCCCGGACTTCATATCTTCAGAGTGGAGAAGATGGAGCTGGTCTTGGTGCTGAAGGAGCAGATCGGCACCTTCTACTCTGGAGACTCCTACCTGCTGCTCAACAATGTGGCAAACGGTGGCTCCAACCTCCACTTCTGGATCGGTAAGAACACCTCTGTGGATGAGCAGGGGGCCAGTGCCATGTTCTGCACCCAGTTGGACACCTACCTGAATGGACACCCCGTGCAGTACCGTGAGGCCCTGGGCAACGAGTCCGAGAAGTTCATGAGCTATTTCCCCAATGGAATCAAGTACCAGGAAGGTGGTGTCGCTTCTGGACTCCACACAGATCTTTCCCAGATCAAGAAACTCTACGTGGTTAAAGGGAAGAAGAACATCCGAGCGACTGAAGTGGCTCTCAGCTGGGCGAGCTTCAACAAGGGAGACCTTGGCGAGAAACTCTTTGTCTGGAGTGGTTCGCAGTCTAACATCCTAGAGCGCAACAAAGCAAAGGACGTTGCCACCCAGATCCGGGACAATGAGCGGAATTCAAAGGCTCATGTGGAGATCGTACAGGAAGGGGAGGAGCCTGAAGATATGATTAAGATCCTGGGTGCAAAACCTGCTCTGAAGGAAGGGAACCCGGAGGAGGACAAACAGGCTGATGAACAGAATGCACAAGCCGCTGTGCTGTACAAGGTCTCCAATGCCAGTGGCAAGTTGGACCTGACCAAGGTGAGTGACAGCAGTCCCTTCGCCAAGCAGCTGCTCGACTCCAACGATTGCTTCATCCTGGACAATGGCAAGAATGGAAGAATCTTGGTCTGGAAAGGCAAGAAGGCTAACAAGGAAGATCGGCAGAAGTCCTTGGACATGGCAAACGAGTTCATCACACAAATGAAATAAGCTAGCACAACACAGGTGCAGATCGTGTCTGAGGAGAACGAGAGCGGACTCTTCAAGCAGTTCTTCAAGGCCTGGGCATAACTCTCCATTGCCGGCTGCTCGGAAGGTGTTTCCATTCATTCGCCCACAAAAGGAATATTTTGTTCAGTTTTTGCCACTCATAAAGCAGTTTAATAAAAAAAATTATCCTACATTGAAGTGGGGAGAGTGCCACAGGGTTTGTGGATACTGATTAAACCTACTTATCAGAACCACCACCCTAGATTTACTCAAGGAATGGTCCCTGTAGATGGCAGAGACTTGCAAGAACATGCTAGGGCTGCTTTCCAAATATGCTACAATCAAATTGGATCAGGTAATGTAGGAGTTGAAAAAACCCAAGGAGGAAATTAAGGTTTTCTTAAAGGTCTTCGACACAAGGCTCGAGACATACAAGGAACTCAAAGGTTAAAAAAAGCGTGAATTCCTGAAAGATACGATAGACTATGCTACAGGTCAAATTCTCACATATGGGAGGAAATGCAACACTGGTAAGAAGGAGTTCAGGCAATTGAGTTTGTTGGCACAGCAAGAAATTGCAACGTCTGGGTGCAGCTCGGACACCTTTTTATATTTGGAGGATGTGCAGGGATCTGCTAACCCCAATACCCTACCTTTTACAACATTAGAGGAATGTTGTTTTTTACAACAAAGCCAAGGAACTAGGAAAAGACCGCCAACACAAAGAGGAGGGGGCAACCATAGAGGAGGAAAACCAGGAGTGGAGGCACCAGTGTAACAAAAAAAACCTGCTGTATGAGTGAAATGACAAACAAGAGGAACAAATAATGAGTGAGAACAATTTAACAGTTAATAATATATCTACCCATGAACTGAATAGGGATGAACATTCTCTTTTGGAATTAGGGTTGTCCTTTAGTCCCATTGCCAATTTTGACTATTCCAAGACTCACATTCACCTTTTTCTGTTCATAAGGAAATTGAAATTGTTAAAAGTTTTTACTCAACAGAAGGAAAAGCGGAAAGTTTGGGGTAACATTGTTGATATTGTGAATGATCCTACCTATCATAACTTTTGTATTGGCTATATTGAAGATCTGGCTGCATTGAGGGAATTTGAACTTTGAGGTAAAGATTGGGAGAAGTAGAGAGAGTTACTATGTACTTTGAAATTTGAAATAGATAGGACCAGCAGGAATGATTTTAGACCAAAATCTAATTGTAATCTAAGTGTTTTGATACATTCTATGAGATTGTAACCCAGGAGCTCCTGCATCTGTGGAAGAGTAGCAGCAATGATTATGTCAGGAATTTAACAGAAGGACAGCAGTTCGCTCTTGATACTTTGAGCAAAGCCACCTCGTTTATCATTAAGCCCACAGACAAGGGTGGTATTGTTGTCCTATGGGATGTGAATACATACAGAAAAGGGACTAAAAGGCAGTAGGAGATGTTAGGCAGTTATGTCAGGTCATCATAGACAATATACAAACAAACCATCACACAATACCATACCTTATTCTCCAACTGGCATGAACAGGGCTAAATGGTCAAGAACCCATAGCACTGTATTTTTATATGCTGCCAAAAATACATAATCATGGCACAGATCCACCAGGAAGGCACATTATATCCGCTAATAACAGCCTGCTGGAGAACACCTCCATCGATCTTGATTACTTTATTTGTCCCTACATCTTCAACTTACCAGCTTACTGTAGGAACAGTATGGAATTTATAACAAAAATTCAAAACATCCTGTGGCAACCAAGTTACATCTATGTGAACATAGATGTTGTGTCTTTGTACACTTGCATAGAACATGATCTAGGTATATGGGCCTGTAAACGCTTTTTCAGGGACAAACCATAATTCTTATATGATCACTCCATGATGCGTTTTAGCATGCTACAGTTTTTCCTAGAACATAACTTTTTTTTTTATAACCGATGGTTTATGCAACTTACCAGGGCAGCGATGAGAAGCTGCTTTGCTCCCAGCTATTTATTTGCATGGGGTGGTGGGATGCTAAGTACATCTGGACAGAAGCAAATGAGAATTAGACCCAACCCCTGCCTTTTTGGACATGATATATAAATGACCTTTTCATAATTTGGGGTTGCCCACAGAAGTTCTTTTTTGCATGCATTTATTATTTGAATTGCGAATAATGATTTGAACCTCAAATGTACATGCAAGACACACAGAACAACCATGGAGTTCCTAGATGTAGTGGTCACAGTGGAATAAGGTGTTATACAGACACGCCTCTTTAGGGAAAGCACTGCTGGCAATAGTGTTTTGCATGCCTGCAGCCACCATCTTCCTAGACTCAAGTGGATCATCCTATATGAGGAGATGCCTAGAGTTAAAAGGAATAACAGCACCCCTGAGACATTTAAAACTCAACAGGCTAGAATGGTGGGTAGAATAAAATCCAGCGGTTACCCAGGGAAGGTCATGAAGGCACCCTGGAAAAAGGTCAAGGGTGTTAGCAGGGACAGCCTACTGACACCGAAAAAGAAAAAAGAGCGAGGCAAAGAAGTTAGACTCTTCACAATAGCGAGTCGGACTTGGTCAGATGGGCGGTAACCAAACATTGGCACCTGATAAGATCGGACCCAGTCGTAAGTGATTTGGTGAGCACTCACCCCTTGATAAAGTACAGGAATAGCAAGTCATTGAAAGACATGTTAGTATACAGCTACCCCTTGAAACAAAAAACAGATTCACGATACTGTCTTAGAGAACAGCAGGGGTCCTTTAAGTGTGGTAAGTGTAAGGCTTGTTCCCATAGCACCAACAAAAAAATGTTTTCACTACCAATGGGTAGGGAAGGTAAGATCAAGAGGTTTATAAACTGCAACAGAGACGTTGTGATCTATGTCCTGGTCTACCCCTCTGGTCTGCAGTACGTGGGTAGTACAATCTTTCCAGTAAAAAAGAGGATATTGGAGCTCTGGCGGGTAATAAAACAGAGATCCCAACTATCCTGTTGCATGCCACTGGCGATAGGTACATGCAACAGATTCTCATAAGATTTCATTCTTCAGAATTGACAGGGCTGTTATGAACATGAGAGGTGGCGAGAGATAACACATTCTGAGAACAAAGGAGTAAGAGTACATCATCATGCTCAACAGTAGACACGCTGGGGGCCTAATTAAGAAGAGGAACTGCATGTGCACATGGGTTGGTCAATCAGACCAAGAGTAACCTTTTTCTTCTTCCTCCTCCTTTTTCCTTTGTTCTTCTTTCCTTTTCTTTATTAGTTAATTTTGCCTTACATACCTGACCACAGAGCGACAACTGATACCATTTAGAAGAGAATGTGCTTAACGTGTGTTAATTTGCAATCATGCATTATGCCTGAAACTTGGTGATATATTTATAGCTGCCCTGTCTGATAATGCCGGGGTTTTCACTTTCCACTGAGAAAGCTATATTTTGAGACTGTTCTCATGCCAACTGTGTAAATTCAGTTTTTGTATTGTTACCAGCCCCAGGGCAATGCATCTGTTAAATATGCTTAACACCTGTTAATTTGTGATTATGCATCACGCCTGCCACTTGGAAATGTATTTAGAGCTGTCATGTCTGATAATGCTGGTGTTTTCACTTTCCACTGAGAAAGGTGTATTTTCATGTAAAACTTGAAACCGCATCAGGCAACCTGTATGAGTATGTTGTAATGTATTTTTTGTTTATATCTTTGACAATTACACACAATACAATAATCATTCTTGTGAAATGGAAATTGGAATTATGAGGACATATGACTTAATTTAAAATTATGGATACAGTGTTGCTCCTGTATGTACTTTACGAGTGACTGACAGAAAGTCTTTTCACCATTTTCTTTTTTAAAGGATGACACATAGTGTTTAATGGAACCAGGGCACTATTCACTTTGTTGCACGGCTTTGACAAAGACCATTGAAATGTGTCAACCAAGCTGATTGAAATTGATCGTAAAATCGACATTCCTGGAGTGCGGGTTCTTTCTTGGGAAAAGTTACAAGATTTTTGTTGGATGTGAAGCAGGTCTTGTACCTGCACCGATCCCGCCAGGTGGATGAAATCAGGAGAGCAGGATAATATTAGTGATATATATTACCTATAAATATTACCTATATATATTACCTACGGGCGGTCGCCAGTCAGTAGTTATTGGCGGTCGACAGTCAGTAGTTATTGTTAGGACTTAGGAAAAGCACTTTTTGTTTTGCCAATAGCTATGGCGCCATTTGATGAATCCTCGCATAATTTTCAAAATTAGTATGACACTCACTTCAGCTGCTGTCTTTCGGGTTGATCCGTTGAGTGGTGGCTGAGAGAAGGGGGGGAGTGCTTTTCCCCCATGTTAAGTCTCATAGGAACTTTAGACATGGCTACAGCCCGAACTGCTAAACGGAATTACACCAAATTTGGCAGAAAGCTAGATATTAGTCCAGTGAAGTGTCATTTAAGATTTGGTGTAAATCAATTCAAAACTATTATAAATATAAAGTGCCTTCTTTGTCGTATTCTTCATGTGTAAATGACCGCTTAGCATAGATGATGTGTTTTGATATTTAATTGCCAGATATTCTGATAGAAGCTTTTATTCTGATGAGAAGAATGGCCACAACAAGCATTACTATAGTCCCCATTGCGGTAAAAGCAATTGAGAAAGAACACACACCCTCACAACATTGGGCAGGTATCAATACATTTGCAGTGGCTGATTAATACAAGGGGGTGAGGGATCAAATGTGAGGGGGTGGGGTAAGGGTGAGAGGAGGAAGAGGAATGCCTGCAGGTTCTTGCCAAGTAAAGGTCCATAAAGTCTGTAACTGAGGTCAATTGTCCATTATCTAGGTAAACTGTGTGTGTGTTAATGACACTTGAGTGAATGGTATACGTCCATTGGGACTTGTGTGCTGATTAAGAGATGCAGGCTGGCATTGTCTGGGGTGTATCAAAAAAGGAGGGACTGGGAGCTATATTTAAACAGGTCCTACACACTAGCTCCTGAAGGGGACTGTATATCAAAGGAGTGTGCAGTTCCTAACCGGAGGTGTGGGGAAATGGAGGTCTTTCTTCGTGATGCCCTCACACACACCGGAGGATGACATACTTCATCATTTGGACTTGCTCCTCGTCGGGTCAGCTCTGCAATGCCCGACAGGCTCCCGTAAACGGGGCTCTTTGTCGGAGATATTTTGAAGAAGCCGTAGGCTGCGTGCCGGTGTGAGGGCTGGGTAGTACATGGATTAGTGAAGTAAAATAGGTCAGGAGCAGTCCTACTCTGAACTAGTTTTAATATTAAGGTAGCTCTAGCCTCATGAAAAAGTGTGGCTGCCCTAAGCGGATGTAATGTTCCTAAAGCGCTGCCAAAGTGTAGTGGGTCAACATGTTTCGTGCCCCATTTGCCCCTAACGGGTCAACTGACACTTCATCAGGACCGGAGGAAACTAAATTGTGAGTGGTGCACTACCATCTGGGTCTATAATTATTAATTAGTTGCCAGACTCGGTAGGGGGTACCCTAGTAGGCTAGTACTAGGGTACTGTAGACCTGGTGAGAGTAGGACTGCTCCTGACCTATTTTACTTCACTTATCCGTGCACTACCCAGCCCTCCCACCCGCATGCACCCTACGGCTTCTTCAAAAGATCTCCGACAAAGAGCCCCGTTTACGGGAGCCCATCGGGCATTACAGTGCCGGCCCGATGTGGAGCAAGGCCCAATGATGAAGCATGACATCCTCCGGGGTGTGTGAGGGCATCACGAAGAAAGACCTCCCTTTCCCCATTCGTCCAGTTAGGAACTGCGCACCACTTTTATATATTGTCCGGGGTGGGCATGCCACCTTGCATCTGCTCTATCTCAGAACCTCCTGTCAAAGACCTATTCTACCTTATGAACCGGAGTTGTCAGCCCAATCCCTTTCTTGAAGTAGGTTACATCTGCTCAAAGAGTGACAATTTCTCTATCTTGATGTGTTTCTGCTTGTTACCAAGGCAGCTTGGTGCTCTGATGTGTGATCCACAAAATTGACTTGATCAGTTGTCTGCTCTGCACAGAACACTTTGGCAGCAGTGATTGTAGTTGATGTTTTGGAAAAGGCAGCACTTTGGTTGGCTCTTACTTCCTCCTTTGTCACATGTTGGATGTATAGATTACATTAAACTGAGTGAGACAGTAAGTTGGACTTGTTTGGCTGTCCTTCACCTCTGCACTAGTGCAAAGCAGTCATGCTACTAGGGCCTGGATCTCTGGTGTATTGCACTAGCCCTCTAGACTGGGCGCAGTTCTTGATTCACACCTGTAGCATTGCTGCTGTGTGACACAGTTTATGTTCTTGGAAGAGAAGGGAGGAGCTGCACACTACCCAGTTGACTAGAGAACCTGCTTTGAGGATACCACAAACAATTCTTAAGATAGCTATAGCCTCAATAGCTAGAATAAACAAAGAACAACATGAACATTTAGGTTGTGGGGCTGCAGCTTTAGCTGTTCACCGAGGGGGTAAGACTGCAAGACAGCCTATATCACCCAGTTCCCCAAAAAGCAAGTAGAACCCCTTGTGTTAGTTCTCGTTGTGATGGCTATGGGACGCATTTTTAAATTGGCAGTTGATTCCTTTTCTTTCATTTTAGTTCTTTAGTTACACAGTTTAGTTCAGTGCATGCCTAGTTCTCATTGGCCCACCTGTCAAATGAAAATTGTGACTGATTTCACGAGATGAGCACAAAAAGTCAGGGTTCTTTCTAGTGTGAGTGGTTCAACTAGTGTATGCTGTGCTGTTGGCTCCATAGAAAGGATAAAATCCTGTCTTGTCCATAAACTCTTTTTTGGAGCACTACGTTGAACTTAGTATAGACAGAAAGAACCTGAATTATTTCTAATGACATCACATTAATGCTGCTTGCGGGTGTGCATGTTGTTGAACGTCTATTAAGCTATACACAACAGATAACGTTTTCTTCTCTCTGAATCTTCAATTAAGTTAGGATGTCCAAACCTTTTTTTGTTTTTTAAATCTGGTTAATGACTAATAGAGATAAATTAATTTACCAGATATGTATCAGCCAGAGTTTGCACCAACAAGCCTGACACTCCTGGCTCTCTCTCCTGACTCAGATAAGTGTTTTGACAGTAATGCAGAGGAGTTGTGTGATTTAATCTCCATGTCACTGCCTTAGAAATGTCTAAAAATGAAGCACTCTTCAGCATTGCTCTAAAGTGGGGAGAGTCTTCTTGATGAAATGGCATTATAAATAAAATCATCCATCTTGCTGTGTATGGACTAATTGTTAGTGAATTTGCAAGTTCTAATAGGCTGAAATTAAAAGAAGAGTTCTTTCCCAATATTCTGTGTCTTTGCAGTTATTATGACTTCCCCTTTACATCCATTTTATTAAATTACCTCTGATGGGGAGGTTGAACTTTAAAAGGAAGTTAAAAAAGAAAAATGGTGATCTACATGAAAATGAGACATTTGGGGCCACATATATATTGCATTTTACCAGTGGAAAATATCCCAGTTCACAGAATCGCCCCGTTTGCAACCGGTAAAATCATGTTGATATGTATTAATTCCAATTTGCGATTCAGTTACATGTTACTAAATCGCAATTTGGAATTAGGAGGTAGTGCTTTTAGGCCGTCACTTCCTAATACCGTACCGCAGCAGTATGTTAGAATGTTTTGGGACGAAATGCGGTTACAAAACATTCTCATTTTGCCACCTACTTCCAGTAGGTGGTAACCCATTCGCAAATGGGAAGGGGGTCCGGACCCCTTCCCCTTTGCACATGTTAGCAAAAGGTTTTTTTTCAAAGAAGAGAGTGATCCCATGGACCACTGCCTGGTCCTAAAAAATGAAAAGATAACTTTTCATTTTTCTTTTTTAAATGCAGCCTGTTTTCCCTTAAGGAAAACAAGCTGTATTTAAAAAAAAAGATTGCTTTATTTAAAAACAATTACGGACATGGTGGCCTGCTGACTCCTAGAGATTCCCAATGGGTGGTAAATTGCAACCTACCTCATTAATGTTCATGAGGTAGGTCGATTTGCGACCCATTTGGAATTTCTAAATGAAACGAATGGAATTTCATACATTAGGAATAGAGATTACCTAACTGCGATTTGCAGTAAATCGCAATTAGGTAATCGCTATTTCCACTATTGACACATGTGGCCCTTCTTCTAGATATCTATAAACAAGTGAGTGGCTGTAGATACAAATGCTTTGCATATTCCTACCATCTAGTGCAGGGATTTGACATTGCAAGTTTTAAAGCCATGGGGTACTGAGTGACTTCTCCCTTAGTTTTACAACGTGTATGGGCACTGACTCCACTAACTTCGACACAGTCAAACAGAACAGTTTGCGATTCCGCATTTCACATAAAATCTGCAAAATCCAAATCTCTGAGTCTTTCTTCTTTTCAAGTGCAACCACTCAGAGAATGGGAGCAAGTACAGGGCGACCGATCAGACACCCATCCACTTTAGCACTTTTGATGTTGAGCACATGTCAGGATGTATCAGCAGTCAGCCACCGAGATGCCAGATGGTTTCGGGGTAGAAGACCCCTTCGATGCCGATGTACTTGAGGGAGATCCTTCAAGGTTCCACTGCACCAACCATGGCCCAGTCCACATACCGTGTCTTTAATTGCCTCTGATGTGCAGGAGATCCAGGGAACTCTTTGGACGTAAACCACGGTGAAACATCGAAGTCTATGTCCAGGGCAGCTGTGAGTACTTGCCCAGCGCCCAGTGTCACTCCAAAGCCCCACCCACACAAATGCCATAGTCCCTGAGAGAGTCACTCTTGCAGCTCCAAACATTTGTGGGAAAGCGTCCCCATTTTCCCGTGTACCTTTGCTTTTGGTCTCCGGTCAACACTGGGACAAGGACAGCAAAGCAAAGAGCAAAGAGGAAAGGAGTCAGCACCTCCGTGTCTCTGAAGGCCCACTGAGCTCTCCCTGTGGGGCTGAAGCATGTAACAAAACAGCCCTGGAGCCCCAGTATTAAGCTTTTGATACAGAGATCAGAGGTTTCTCAGGCATCCAAACTCAAAGGGCTAGCAGGGGGAAACTGACCCAAAATAGTGATTCCTGTTTATCATTGGGCAAGGTTTGCTCAATGTAAACACTGCCCCAAAAAGATTTCCCTGCATTACGCCATGTTCTAATCAAATCTGCAATGCTCTAATCAAGCACTTCAAGAACCCAGGACAAAGCATTAACTGTTGATGTCAGAAAGTGAGACAGTCCAGTGGCTGAAGTTTAGAATCTTAAACAGGACAATCTCATTTTTTTATCATTACATATGAGAGCACTTTAAAATATGTAAGTTCTGGATGGGCACTATACAATACCATCTTGTGTTTCATTTATTAACCTATGATGTTGCTCCATCTAGAATAAGAATCTAAGGTATATGGAGGGTATACATGACACCTTGCTGACCTTTACCTAAGCAATAAAACTGTGACAAGGAAAAGAGCAGGAGTGAGTCTCAATTTATGTTTAAAACCTAACTTTTAATAAAGGCCTCACAATCCAATGATCTAACCTGATGTGAGAAGGTGAAATGTGTTCACGTGTAAAATAAATGTGTAGTCACCTACAGTCAATAGGCAGAAGCCTATGGATGAATTAGTCACAGATATTTGCATATGCTTTTTTCCACCGTTCCCACTCATTCCATATGTGGTCAGGAATATGAGGTAGGCTTCATAGCCCTCTTTATCGTAACGCCAACATGGGCCAGACAACCCTGGTACTCAATGCTTCTAGAAATGTCTGTCAGCCTAAGGGAGAAACACCGGATTAGGCTTACCCTCCTCACTCGACAACAGGGCCAGATCAGGCACCAAGATCACAAGCAGTTCAGCCTTGGTTTATGGCACCTGAAGTCTTAGAACGTGGATATTTGCATCTCGCAGATGAGTGCATCGGGATTCCTAACAGGAAATGTGCAGACTACTAGGACCCGTTATGCATCCAAGTGCATAACAGATGTCTGTTTATTCATTTCTAAACAGACCCATTTAAGACTTCTGTTCAGGTTAATCTTTCGTACCTTTTTCGCCTTCACAAAGTGTTATTATTTATTTATAACTGTATATATCTTCATTTAGCAGCTAGGGCTTTATACATGTAAATCAGGGAACGTATATCTGTTTCATATTCCAGTAGTAAAGGCCTTACTGAAGGGACTTGATGGTTCTGCCTCCATAAACACCACCTGCTTGGAACCTTAATGGGGTAATTACACAGCTTATGGGGCTCCCTTCTTAAACCACTTCACTCATGTACTTTACAGTTCCTTTCATATTTGCCTAATACAATTATTTCTGTTTTGGTTGTGTTTAGGCATAGACAGTTATTGTTCATCCACTCAGCAACTGCAAGCTTGCACTCCTTTTTTGAAGTTGCCTATGCCTTGCATTGATTTTTGGGAGAGTGAAAGAATGAACTGGGTCATCGTCAGCATATGATACCAGCGCAAGCCCTGAGGATGTAACGACCTATGCCAGAAGCTGGATATATATATTGGACAAAGTGGGGCTCAATGAGGAGCCCTGTAGCACACTGTGGTGTAAAGCATGAGGTTGGGAGCTGTGTGGAGGAGTGATGACCTGGAAAGAGCACTCAGATAGGAAAAAAGGTGAACCAGGACATTGCCGTCCCACCTATGCTAATGCCCTGTAAGCGCCCAAGTGCATTTTTATGAGGCACCACATTAAAGGCGGCGCTCAGGTCAAGCAGATTCAGTACTAAGGATTTGCCTTCATAAAGGGCACTACGAAGTTGTTCGCAGACCACAAGGAGTGCGGATGCTGTGCTCTGCAGAGGCCTGAAACCGTTTTGGGATGTGTCCAAGTTATGACTATCTTCCAGGAACTTAGTCAGGATGCCATTAATGTGTCTCTCCGTTACGTTGGCAAGAAAAGGAAGAAGAAAGAGGGGGCAAAAATATTCAGGCTTTAAGGCATCCAGAGATGGTTTCTTCAGAAGGCGGATGACTTTGGCATGCTTCCATGGGTTGGGCGCAGAAGTGGAAAATAGAGAGAGATTGGCCATTTCTACACAGGGAGGGAAGAGAAAGTCCTGTAGCTGAATAAAAAGATCAGGTGTGAGCGGATCTTCAGGCGAGCCAGATTTAACTTGGCTGCAGAGGGTTTGGAAAGCAGGAAGACACAGAGGGGGCAGCGAGTCTGGCCGGCCTAGGGCCATAGGGTTGCCGTCCGTTGGCGGTACCGTACCATCTGATCTCGAATCAGCGACATCGGCAGGGAGAGTGTGAGTAGATGTCCTCTATTTTCCTAGTGAAATAATCTGTTACTTTATTGCAGTTTGCACTGGAAGCTTCAATACGGTCTGCTCATAACACAGGTTTCATAAGGCTGTACACGAAATGTACGTTTTCTTTGGCAGGGTTGATGCTATTTCTGATTTTATTAACAAAATGTTGTGCCCTAGATTTCATGATCAGTTTATGATAAGTTTTGATGGCTGATCGATAAAGTGCTTTTTTGTGAAGGGCGGCATGCTTTCCTCCAGGAGCGTTCTAAAGCCTTACAGTGCTTTTTGGCTGAGATAAGGTTCTTGTTAAACCAGCGGGAAGCACGCTTCTCTTCCAGGGGATCCTCATCAATAGTCATAAGCAATGAATAGTCCTGCCCATGTATAGGGACCCCGGAGCAGATATTGAATATAATATGTATATATATGCATGTGTGTGTGTGTTTGTATGTGTGTGTGTAACACTATTAATGTACATAGAACTTTAAATCGCACACACACACACACATATATATATATATATGTACACACATATTATTTACATGTATGCAACCTATAGAGGGGGTAAAAATGCCCAAATTACATTGAGGTTTCATTTGAAAACCTCTCACAAATATCAATCATTTCTGTAAAACAGAAAAAGAGACTATAAACTGTAATCACAGCCTCGATTTGAAAGGAAACTGCAAGGGAATGAGAGGCATTGTTAGCCATAAAGGCTGCATTTAAAGCATAATAGAGAAAACTGGCACAGTGCCTTTAAGACCTCACAGGACCCCCTCTATCCCATTATGCCTCAGAGGTGACAGTTCTTTTTTCTGGCTCCTTCACTTAGATCCTAGAGCGCTGAGCTCTTCAGGTTTTTACATTTTATCAAGAAATTTGCTTTAAAAATGCAAGGTTTTTCTATCATTCGACAGTTTTAAGTACCTAGAGTACATAAGACAATTTTTCTGACTGAAAAATATTTTGTTTCTGTCACATCATGCCTTCACTATTTGTGAAGTGCCCTTCATGTGGTAAAAAGAAGGTGCATACTGATCCCCTTCAGTCTGTATTATTTATCTTCCTGCTTCTCATCGTTCAGGACTTGCTTCTATTGCCAGAAGTTTTCCAAAAGAACTCTGAAGGACAGAGAGAAGATCAGACTGCACAGCCTACAAGAGAGAGGAAAGACAGGATCTTCAAGAGGCCTTGGGGAGTCTCAATCTTCCTTCAAAGAGCCCTCTTTTCATGAGAAGTCAGCACACAGAGCAAGATCTCATAAGGCATATGAGAAATGCAATCTCCCAGAGATGTCGACAGGTAAGGAGTCAAAATCGTGGGAAAACCCTGTGTGTTTGCTGTCAACATCGATGTCGAGAGAGGTCTTGTAGACTCATCAACACTCGACATTGAAGACTTCATTGTTGTTGAAACGGCTGTTGTCAACAAGGTCACCGTCGAGACATTCACCGGCAGCTCAGTCGACCCTGAAACAACACTTGCCATCGAAATTGAAGCATCCGGCGATGTCATCAAGGTCAACGTCAAGGCATTTGCTCACTCACCCATAGAGTCATTTACACAGACACTCACCCTCAATACAACCACTCACACACCAACTCACTTAACTAAGCACTCACTGGGGGGGCGCTAGAGGGCACCAAGCAAGATGGCCGCACTTGCAGTTCGGGCAGGAATCCTGCTATAATCCTTGCCATCCTGGCACTATGGCACACCAGAATCGGCCACACATGTGTCGGAGATGATTAACAACTGACTGTGATATAATAAGATTTCCCTCACGACCTCTATTACTGGTAATACAATTTAATTGTGATAGGGAAGAGAAAGGGCCTAAAAACAGTGATGCACCACACAAAGATTGATAATTTTTTGCTTTTTTATATTTTTATAATTTAACCTTTTTCTATTGTTCTTTCAGAAGATTCAATACATTTCTTTATATTATCAAAAAATAAATTCAATATTTAATATTCACTGACTAAATTCATTACAGTGAAAACTGCATCATCAATTAACATCAAACAGTAGTCCCTGGGACAAACTAATATAGATCACAGAGGAACTATATCATCACACAATCTCATCTACACACATACCAAATCATTCCACATTCATGCACCTTTCGTAAAACAGAGAAGGAGGAAAGAATCTATCGTATATTGAACATTGGAGACACAAAATACATAGTGATCTCCTATGGTTAACACAACAACTGCAAAGGCAGGATGGTAATGTCAGAGGTCGACGCGTTTCGATGGCGTAAGCGCCACCTTCTTCAGGACCACAGGTATATTCAAAAACCGCCAAGCCCAGGGAATACCTGAAAACATATACATAAAAACTAATCAGTAAATGGCCCAGAATTCCCTATTAAAATTACAGAGAAAAGATTTCTTCACATGTTAGGTGACAACTCAATGAAAATGAAATTTTACCAAAAGAAAGAAAGAAAAATATACAGAGATGAGAGAGGGTCATTATGGAGCGATGTTGTTATCAATACTCCACTATTGTAGCCCATGTATTCATATTACATAAAGTCAGCAATGGAAAGGCAATTTATTCCCAGACCTTTCTCCAATTGAGAACAGCTACTCACAAGGCAAGTAGAGATAATATCCCACCACCATTAAAGCATAGAACACCATGTGTAACACCACCATTACAGTCCTCTGTGCAATACCTAAACCCAAATGCTACAAAGGAAAAGGAACTTACTTGTTTATTAAAGAGTTCCTATTAAAGACGTGTCATCACGTGTTAAATATTAAGGATTTCGATAATCTCTGTCAAGAGAGTACAAAGGTCTTATTATTAGATTATCTATATCGTTAAAGGCCGAAGCTAATGATACGAGGGCGAGTATGTTCCAATACCTGTAGTTAATAATAGGTTTCACTGCCCGTCCTCAAAAATCAACAGATTACAACGAGGTCACAATCTCCGAAGGATGTTGGTATCCAAATGTTTTTCTAAAAAGCCAGAGACCAATGTAGTATCACCTTTATAGTGGCACTAAAGTTAACAGAGAAAGGGAAAGTTGAAAGTCTACTTATATTAACATAAGCAAGGGCTCCTATGAAATATTCTAGAGAGTTGTTTTTCTTAAGAAAACACCACCAACGTATTTAACAGTTAGTTATCTAATAAGTAATTTCTTTTAAGAGGGCGTACCTACTCTATAGTACTCATGCCACCAGGTATTTAGTACTAAGTGTTAAAGATAGTTGGTCTGTGCGTCTGTACTGGTAAACTGATTTACATAAATGTACAGTTTTTAAACACAATGAAAAAGTTTGACTATATTCTGATGACAAATTTGGAGATTACTGCTATTATATTCCTAAGAGAAACGATTCTATAGATAGAAATGAACTTATTCCAAATAATCTGGTCCAAGAATGTAAAGGCTACCCTTTTATAAGATTCGAGTAAGGAGTCGTCTTCAAAATCAGTTTTTCAACAAGGATTTATGTTGCAGGGGTTTCAACCGCTAAACCATGACATCTAAAAGAACGCCAAAACATGAAAGAATATAAGAAGCGCTGTAATAGGCTTTACACCAAATTATGCTAGAAGAAAGAGAAATGTGAAGAGATGTGTCGATAATAAGCACCTCTTCATAAGTGGTGTATACGCCAAGCGGCTTACCTCTTCTATGGAGTTCCTTCGACATCAAACGATTCTCGGCCAAACGATCGTTCGGAGAGACCACCAGAAACGGAGCGGCAGCACGCATTCACGTCGTGACCCTCAACCTGATATGTTGGTAGCTAGCCAATAGGACCAACACAAAGTAGAAGTGGGCGGGGTATGATTAAACAGACTAAAAAGAAAGAAAGAGGACTGCCTTACAAAATTAGTCAGCACCATTTTGGGACGGGTGCCATTCAATCAACCATTAATGATAGTCCCTACATCAGGGATTATGCCGCGGAGATTGAGATTATACAGAACTTTATTGTCCCATACTGACTGGAAAAGGACATTACTCTATTTATTAAATAAATAAAAATACATATCGCCCATAAATTTTGTAAGGTAAGCGCATATCGTAAATGGTGTGTGATTCAAGATAAAACGGTGAGAGAATTATAAGCAAATACCACAGTGCAAAAATTATCTCAAGAAATTTCTCTCAAGAAAAAGTTTTTAGGATAGCACTCGTGATACATGAAAAAATAATGATAAATGTGTAAATATCAAAAGATCAGAGTGCTATGCTATAGAGAGACACTGAGAAACGAATATCTCACAGGGTATGTCTCTCGAGAGTAAGTAAAAGATAATTATTGAATTCAAAATTAAAGTCATTTTAGAAGTAACGAGGGGACTCACGTAAGCTACCCGAATCTGCAATGCTAGAATGGGAGTTGACAAGGTGTGACATAATCTATGGTACTTGTTATTACCTGTCACAGCTACAGATAATAGCAAAATAAAGGTCATCAAAGTAAATTGTACGATGCCTGAAAAAGTAAACTAATCACTTCAGATGAAAATGCCCCAATCTGTTAGACAATAAAGATACCCAGGATGTATAAGTGACCAAGAAAGTAAACTAATCACTTCAGATGAAAATGCCCCCATCTGTTAGATAATAAAGATACCCAGGATGTATAAGTGACCTCACCAAGACTGAGTCACATACCATTGTATATCCAGATTCAAACCTTTTTTGACACTGTTGAAGGTAAAAATCCAATAAGTTTCGCGTTGTTTACGGATAGTCTCCATCGATATCCCCGCTTTGCTCTGAATTTTTTCCAGAATAAGCCATTTGAACTCACTTTCCAAATGGTTTTTCTCAATGCAGTGTTGCACAAGTGGAGCTGTAATCTTCTTGGTGCGTATAGCTGATTTATGCTCGCTATATCTGATGCGAAATTCTCGTGCAGTTTCTCCGATATATGCTAAGCCACAAGGACAAACTAGCATATATACAATATTGTGACTTCTACAATTGGTTAGGGATCTTAACTTCACACATTTTCCCTCATATTGTATAGAGTCTGTGGCCATAGCACTATCGCAGGCATGGCAAGAGCCACATTTATGGTTGCCTAAAATCAAAGGCAAACCTGATATGGTTAATTGACGTGCTGCATTGAATTGAATCGGTCTTGTATGCACTAAGAGATCGCGTAAATTGCGGTTTCTACGATACGCTACCAAGGGTTGTTCCAACTGGGTTTCATTTTCATCACTATTCAGAATTTTCCAATTCTTCATGATGATATTTCTAATCTTGTAATTCAATGAAGAATGGTTTATGACACATACTACCTGATCTTTAGATGTGCGACTAGTGCCTGTCAGTAATGCCTCTCTGTCATAATATTTGGCCCTTTTATAGGCATGTCTTATTAACCTATGTGGGTAGCCTCTAGCCAGAAGTCGTACCCGTAGGGCATCTCCATGTCTATGGAACTCCCGCATGTCAGTGCAGTTGCGCCTGATACGCAGGAATTCACCAAAAGGAATTGCATCTCTCTGACTCGTAGGATGAAAACTTTGGTAGTGTAGTATGGTGTTCTTTGCAGTTGGTTTTCTGAATAGACTTACCTCAATGACGTTATTTGACCCCGAAATGAGGATATCCAGAAATTCTACTTGATGGACACTACTTTTAGCAGTAAACTTTAAATTGCAATCACTCGCATTGAGCCAAAGTATAAATTCGTTCAAAGATTCGTTAGTTCCTGACCAGATGAAAAAAATATCATCGATGAAGCGTCTCCAACCGATGACATTATCGGAGAAGGGAGCAGCTTCGTTGAAGATATTCTTAAATTCCCATTCTCCCATGTATATATTAGCCACACTGGGAGCACAAGATGCTCCCATACTGGTGCCCTTGATTTGTTTGTATGTGGAACCTTCAAACTCAAAAAAGTTATTCATAAGCACCACCTCCAAGCATTCCAAAATAAATGCATCTGGTCTTTCACCTGCAGTTCTAAGTAGCAAGGCAGAGACAGACTGTAACGCCTGATTTTGAGGGATGTTGTTGTACAAAGCCTCAATATCAAGCGTCACTAGTATGTGTTGATTGCAATTAAATGGCATACCCTCAATCTTGTTGATCATATCCCCTGTGTCACGAATAAATGAGGCATAGTTCTGTGTTAGAGGACAGAGGTAAGAGTCCACAAATTTAGACAGAGGCTCAGTGCTAGAGCCAATTGTGGAGATGATAGGGCACATAGGAGGATCCACTATATTTTTGTGGGTTCATACAGAGCTGGAGTTTTAGGGCAAGATTTATTCAGAAAATTGTACTCATCTTGACATATATCACCACGCAACATAAATCCTTGTTGAAAAAACTGATTTTGAAGACGACTCCTTACTCGAATCTTATAAAAGGTTAGCCTTTACATTCTTGGACCAGATTATTTGGAATAAGTTCATTTCTATCTATAGAATCGTTTCTTTTAGGAATATAATAGCAGTAATCTCCGAATTTGTCATCAGAATATAGTCAAACTTTTTCATTGTGTTTAAAAACTGTACATTTATGTAAATCAGTTTACCAGTACAGACGCACAGACCAACTATCTTTAACACTTAGTACTAAATGCCTGGTGGCATGAGTACTATAGAGTAGGTACGCCCTCTTAAAAGAAATTACTTATTAGATAACTAACTGTTAAATACGTTGGTGGTGTTTTCTTAAGAAAAACAACTCTCTAGAATATTTCATAGTAGCCCTTGCTTATGTTAATATAAGTAGATTTTCAACTTTCCCTTTCTCTGTTAACTTTAGTGCCACTATAAAGGTGATACTACATTGGTCTCTGGCTTTTTAGAAAAACATTTGGATACCAACACCCTTCGGAGATTGTGACCTCGTTGTAATCTGTTGATTTTTGAGGATGGGCAGTGAAACCTATTATTAACTACAGGTATTGGAACATACTCGCCCTCGTATCATTAGCTTCGGCCTTTAACGATATAGATAATCTAATAATAAGTCCTTTGTACTCTCTTGACAGAGATTATCGAAATCCTTAATATTTAACACGTGATGACACGTCTTTAATAGGAACTCTTTATTAAACAAGTAAGTTCCTTTTCCTTTGTAGCATTTGGGTTTAGGTATTGCACAGAGGACTGTAATGGTGGTGTTACACATGGTGTTCTATGCTTTAATGGTGGTGGGATATTATCTCTACTTGCCTTGTGAGTAGCTGTTCTCAATTGGAGAAAGGTCTGGGAATAAATTGCCTTTCCAATGCTGACTTTATGTAATATGAATACATGGGCTACAATAGTGGAGTATTGATAACAACATCGCTCCATAATGACCCTCTCTCATCTCTGTATATTTTTCTTTCTTTCTTTTGGTAAAATTTCATTTTCATTGAGTTGTCACCTAACATGTGAAGAAATCTTTTCTCTGTAATTTTAATAGGGAATTCTGGGCCATTTACTGATTAGTTTTTATGTATATGTTTTCAGGTATTCCCTGGGCTTGGCGGTTTTTGAATATACCTGTGGTCCTGATGAAGGTGGCGCTTACGCCATCGAAACGCGTCGACCTCTGACATTACCATCCTGCCTTTGCAGTTGTTGTGTTAACCATAGGAGATCACTATGTATTTTGTGTCTCCAATGTTCAATATACGATAGATTCTTTCCTCCTTCTCTGTTTTACGAAAGGTGCATGAATGTGGAATGATTTGGTATGTGTGTAGATGAGATTGTGTGATGATATAGTTCCTCTGTGATCTATATTAGTTTGTCCCAGGGACTACTGTTTGATGTTAATTGATGATGCAGTTTTCACTGTAATGAATTTAGTCAGTGAATATTAAATATTGAATTTATTTTTTGATAATATAAAGAAATGGATTGAATCTTCTCAAAGAACAATAGAAAAAGGTTAAATTATAAAAAATAAAAAAGCAAAAAATTATCAATCTTTGTGTGGTGCATCACTGTTTTTAGGCCCTTTCTCTTCCCTATCACAATTAAATTGTATTACCAGTAATAGAGGTCGTGAGGGAAATCTTATTATATGATTGTTTTTTTTCCCCTTTTTCCCTGACCTTAAGTAAATTCTAAGGGGGTCCCATATTTGTTGCTTTAACAACTGACTCTGGCCAAAAAAGAAGGCTTTTTCTACCTGAAGACGATATTTCTTCAGCGGCTGACTCCCGTGACCGCGCTTCCCAAGATGGCAACTGGGCAGATTGCCTGAGGTAAAATCGGCGGAACGGGAGTGGGCAGTGAGGATCGACTGCCCACTGCGGAGCTGCTGGCGGGAGTGCCAGGTCGGAAGGTCTGCGGGACCCTGAGGAGGAGCTGTGGAGTGTCGCCCCCCCCTTGCTGCACCGAGGCTGAGCCTGTGGGCCTCCGGTCTGCTGCGCTGCGATCCCGCGGGCCGCTGGACGAGGTTGTACCTGGCGGCTGCGGGGGAGCGCGGCGGAGCGGCCGAACGAGAGGTGGGGTGAAGAAGTCGCCATCCGCAGACCTGGGGTAAGAGCGATAGCTTGGCGAGCCTGCCGCCGCTGAGGCCTGTGATAGGCGGGCAGGTGCTGTCCTGTGTAGCCCCGAGTGCGGCACCCGGCCCCGCTGCCTGCTGCCCCTTCTTGCTGTCGCTCCTCGCTGGAGCCTGGAGAGACCCTTAATTGCTGCCAGAACCGAGACTGTGCTGACCGGGGGCTTGGGCAGTAAATGCCGCGGATGGATTGGGGGCAAACTCCTGGCCAAAGAAGATACTATCAGGAGTGGCCCAAACCCGACAACGCCACCTACCGGCCTTCCGGCGTACCGCCGCTACCCCATAGACCAATTTAAAGAGCCTGTGGCCTTGAGTCCAGTTCAAACTGACATCCTTGTGCTGAGCTCGCACTGTAGCCCCGTCCCCTGAATAAACTGCAGGCCTGCACCCAGTTTGGGCTGAATTACTGTGCCCATCTCTAACTGCAGCAGTATATGTAGCCCAGGCTGCAGGCCTGTACCCAGAATAGCCTACAAGCTTGTGCCCCGCTGCAAGTACATGTCTGTGCCCATCTCTGTACCAGTCCTATAGTACGATACTCCTGACACGGCAGCGTGGCAGGGAGAACCGGGGCCTATTGGCAAGAAACTGCATACTCTCATGACTGCACAGACTCTTATGCCACAGCCTTGGGAACGAAGGACATACGCACCGCATAAACAAATCAGCAGATTATATAATACCTGTGGGGCCGGGTGTAGCTTTCTGGGAAACGGGACAACAAGTCATGAGAAGCCACCCACTCTCCCCTTGAGCGACGCACCAGCAAGCTCGACCCCGTTCGCAACTACAGGACTGTGCTACTCGGGGAGAAGACACGGAATCCCCCAGGACTCCGCTGAATCGTAGATCCTCCCACCAGACCACGATGGGGAAACCGGACGGCAAACAGCTGAAACTCACTTTCGATAACCAGAAGACTCCCCGCTCCCAGACGGAGCCGGACGAAGATCATGCTGAAACCCCAGCCACGTCCACGGCGGACTTAAAGGAACTGCTGCTTGCAATGCAATCGAGCCTGACATCAATTGAATCTAAAATGGACTCCATGTCAGCCAGGATGGACGGCTTAACGCACAGGGTGGAAAAGCACGATGACTGCCTGGCCGAGGCGGAGAGGCAAATATCTGACTTGGAGGACACTTCCAACGCAACAAACACCTGCACACTCGAAATGGGCAAAGTGTTGAAGGTGATAGCCGCTAAAAACGAGGAGCTGGAATCGCTCTCAAGGAGGAACAACCTCCGCATCTTGAGAATACCGGAATCCACGGCTACCGGAAGGATGGAGGTGTATGTGGAACGCTTGCTCATAGCGCTATTTGGCAGAGAGGAATTCTCGGCGGTCTTCGTGGCTGAAAGAGCGCACCGCTCGCTGGCGAGCCGCCCTTTCCCTGGGGCTCCCCCGCTTCCCATAATAGCCAAAATGCTGAACTACCGTGATAGAGATACTGCCCTCCGACTATACAGAGAGAAAGGATGCCTCACGCATGAGGGAACAGAGATCTCCATATATCCGGATTTTGCCATGGCCGTACAAGAGCAGAGACGCAAATTTCTCCAGGTTAAGAAAAAACTTCAACAACTTAACATCCCCTACGCCATTTTGTTCCCAGCCTGCCTGAAAGTGACCTCCCAGGGGAAATATCACTTCTTCACTTACCCACAGCATGCTCAGGACTTCATCAAAGCTCTACCCAAGCCACCCGGAGGTCGCAGTCCCCTGAGCGACAGGAGGAAGACACCAGAGGCGCATCGGACATTGCATAATTGGCCTCATCATCATGTGCCACTAGACCTTTATATCAGCGAGATGCACCCATTTGACAGATTATCAAATTCCTAGCTGAGACAGTAGACGCCATACTCTTAATGAAGACAGTAATCACATCTCCTGTCCTGGTAGGCCACAAAAAACTCACGAGAAGGCACGACACGCAGGATTCAGATACGAAATCCTCAGCTCAGTGATAAACGTATGTGCCCTGGGACTGGCCCCGCACGCCTGCATTGCCTCCTACACTTTGACCTTCCTTATTGATCAGACATGTCCAGGCCTATGGGATGCACCAATCAAAATGCCAAAATGGACCAAGAGACTATGCACGAACATCCTCGCCAACGCGAGGAGCACCTGGTTGCCCTCCGGCCGCCGCCCACTAGGTGAACCATAATACCTGAACTTGAGTCACATGGTTGTAATGTTATCCCACTGTCCCCCGTTGGGACTGGGGTTTGCGGGAATGTCAGGGAGGGGGGAACATAGCACAGCAGGTTGGGATTGCTGTTGTGGGAGGGGGGAGGGATCGGGGATTGGTTTTTACGTCATCTATTGTTACGGCACTGTCACAACTCCATTTGTTGTTGAATCCCTATACAACCACACACACTATGACCTACAACAATTTCCTCTATTACATGTATGACAGAGTCCCGCCCCAGAACACTCCAGTATAACTTCTTAACATGGAAAGTGCGAGGCTTAGGTAACCCCCGTAAACGACGTCATATCCTTGCATATCTTGATCGCCATAATGTCCACTGTGCTTTGCTGCAGGAAACGCATCTGTCTCCTCGCTCACCCCCCACTTTCGCCACCCGCTTGGCTACCCACAGAGGATTCTTTTATTACTCCTCATACGCCCGGGGCACCTCTGTATTGGTGAAACATACGCTCCCATACACCCCCATTGGATCCTATGCAGACCCGCAAGGAAGATACAACATAATGTGGGGGAGGCTATCCACACAGTCCATCACAATGGTGTCATGTTATGGTCCGAATTCGGACGACCCAGAGTTTTTTCGGGTACTGTGGGGAAAGATACAAGATGTGGGCACCACACACTTACTATGGGGAGGCGACTTTAACGTTACAATCAACCCTAGCCTGGACAGGTCGCACCCGTAACCACACCATTACCCAGCTGCGCAACTAGTCCTCAAAAACATGGTTGAGGAATGCGACCTCACGGACCCTTAAAGAACTCGCCACCCATTGACCTGTCAGGGCTCTTGCTACTTTTCCACCCATGCTTCCTGGTCGCGCATAGACTATTGGTTGGTCGATAGGGGACTGGCAACTTGGACATCGCACGCATCTTACCTGCCCTGCACATACTCGGATCACTCTCCTTTATTGCTGTCTCTCACCCGCCACAGGAGGAGCCCCCATATCTATCATGGCGCCTCAATCCACATTCACTACTTGACCCTGTTTTTAAAGATGAAATTTAACAAGAGATATCGGATTTATTTCTCCGTAATAATGGCTCTGTCCCTCAGTACTCAACAATTTGGGAAGCTTTTAAAGTACACACTACGAGGTATCTGCCTAGCGAAGAGGAGGGGGGTGTTAAAAGTTATTCGCAACACGCTCCACAAATTAGAATTAGACATAAAGCGAACCGAGTCAGATATCCAAACCACACCCTCTCCAAAATTACAAGTGCACCTACGCACACTGCTTACAGATTATCAAGAAACTGCTGAGCGTGAATGCAAATTTAGGGGAAAATATCATAAGGCTCGCCAGTACGGAGAGGGAGAGAGACCGGGCGGGCATTGGCTTCCTCCATTCAACCTCCACGCTTCACCAACACTGTTTTAGAAATTGAAGACGAGGATGGGCTAACAAACAGGAACTCATCGGCTATACTTGCCGCGTTTAAACGATTTTATAAAACATTGTACCCTACCCACTGCCAGACCCTGGTGGACTTTGAATCATTTTTCGAGGACACCGCCATAGCCTGGCTGGGAAATGGCCAAAGACAAGGAGATCATCTCCGCCATTATGCAATTACAATCTGGCAAGGCTCCGAGGCCAGAAGGCCTACCGGCCGAGTTTTATTAATTGTATCGACACTTAATTATCCCGATACTGAGGCATGTGTTAGAAGAGGCCCGAGAAACCGGAATTCTGCCCCGGAAAATGCGCGAGGCGCTCATCATTGCCTTGCCCAAACCACCCACGATTCGTACAGGCCCCTCTCTCTTATTAATGTAGATGCTAAAATCCTCGCTAAATTAATCACAAACCGTATCAGCCCCCTTATGCCGGTGCTGGTCCTTCCAGATCAATTGGGGTTTGTCCCAACTAGGAGTACAGCTCACAACCTGCGAACTCTGTTCGCACTGCTTCACGACATAGATCCCGAAGAATACGTGGCTGCCATATTCCTTCATGCCACCAAGGCATTTGACTCCCTGGAGTGGGACTATCTTTCCTTTGTCCTGGTGCATATGGGATTCCCCCCCCCCCCCTTTTCTGGCCTGGATCAATTTATTATACACAGGACTTCGTGCCACCGTGATGGTCAATGGCCTACGATCTTCCTCCTTCCTACTGGCAAGGGGCACCAGACAGGGATGTCCCCTTTCCCCAATTCTATTCGCCCTGGCCATTGAACCCCTCGCCACAAAAATTAGACAACACTACCAAGACCACGCCATCATTTATCCAGTAAGGCAGATACTCATCTCTCTATATGCTGATGACCTTACTCTCTGTCTGCGTCAACCGGACATCAGCCTGAATATCATATTACGCTTATTTATTCTGTTTGGGCAACTATCAGGGGTCAACATTAACTGGAGAAAATCCCAGCTATATCCCCTCACTGATTCCACCCTGCAATTCACACCAGATTTTCCCCTTAAATGGTGTGATGACACCCTCACTTATCTAGGAATAACTGTCTCCCACAATCGCGAAGAGCTCATGAGAGCTAACTATGGGCGTGCGTTAGACTCCATCACTGATAAAATTACGGGATGGATTGCGATGCCCCTGTTCATGGCTGGTAGAGCAGCCATAATCAAAATGGTCATACTACCCAAACTTCTAGATTTATTTGTACATATCCCATATGCCCCCAGTCGTCACTTTTTCTCAGCTATCAAGACTCAACTCATTTGACTCCTGTGGGGAGGGAAGCAGGCCAGGCTAAAATGGTATATACTCACACGTCCCTTTAGTGCGGGTGGATTCTCTGTACCGGATGTTGAATTATATTTTAGCTGTGCTCAGGCACATTATGCTGCATACTGGATGAAACCCCCCCCTTCATGCCTCACCTGGTGATAGAAGACGGCTACATGACCCCCACCCCCAGTACCGCATATCTTAGTGCCCCCGAGGTCCCCAGACATCTCGCATCTACCACCGTCCAGTGCACTGTCAGTGCATGGCATGACCTGGCCAAGGCAACCCAATGCACACTAATGTATTCCCCGCTCCTGCCCCTCCCCGGATTGCAGGATCTCCCGGTTACGCAGGAGGGCGTCTGCCACCGGCTTTTCCGCAAACTCTCTCTTCACGCCTGGCGACACCTTTATACAAACGGGAAGTTTAGCACCAGCGACAAATTCTTTAAAGATGTGAACCCCACCCCTTTAGAATGCTTCTATTACATTAGACTCCGACAGGATGTGAAAGCCGTCACACCCACCTTCCCCCTCGAACCCCCAGTAATTGCCTCGCTACATGTATTATTGCAACTGGATGCCCCTGCCCATGTGCTCTTGCTATTATACCACACTGTACAAGCCAACAGAGAATATGCTCCACCATCGGCCTGAAACAGATGGGAAGAAGAGCTAGGTCACCCCATAACTGAGGAACAGTGGACGTACTGCTGTAAACAGACAGGAGAAATCTCCGCCAGCAGTAGGTTTAGAATTATACATTACAAATATGTCCATCGCTTATATTATACACCAGCGCAGATGTACAGACTGAAGATTTGTGATAACGATCACTGTGACCGCTGCAGAAGGGAAGGGGCGTTCTTTAGACACTTGGCCTGGGATTGCCCACCTATACAGCGCTATTGGGTAGCGATACTTGCTGCATTAGACCTCATGACTGGCCTACATATCCCTACAGATCCCCTAACTGCCCTGTTAGGATACACTGAACCCCTTGCTGCCAAAATGCGCAAATACACCTCCCTGGCGCTGCTGCTTGCTAAAAGAAGAATCGCCTGCAAATGGGGCAGAGGGAGAGCGCCGAAAATTTAAGGACTGGCTCCGGGACCTTATTTATTGTCAAGAGCAATTACATATATATGCAGATCTTTAACCCCCCTCATCACGTCCAAAAGGCATATGGGGCCCCTTGCAGACTTATTTACTGGAACATGACACTGACGCGGAAGCCTCATGATGAGCAACCAACGCCCCCTGACAGAACTTTTCATCCGGGTCCGCACATATCGTACATTGGAGGACAAGGGACAATACGGGACACTACCTCATACTTTATAGGTTGGAATACCCCATCACCATAGTCATACCTTTCTAAATTACAGTGCATCAGTGGAGCCGTTCACTGTCCATGATTCTGTTGCCTGTTAGTGTTTGATACTATATGCGTACAATGATATCCCTGCCTTTACAGCTGAGTGCTCCATCCAACGCGGCCGGCCCGGAAGGGTTGTAGGCGGCTTGCTGTGTACTCCCCTACCCCCTCTAAAAACGTCACCTGCACATTTGAAATGACGCATTGCCGGCCCGATTGCGGTTGTAGGCATTATGCTGAGATGTATACTTATTGTTGGTCTATAATAAAGACTTTTTTTCCCCAAAAAAACTAAACACTCACTGAAACAGCCACTCACTCCCCCATACAGCCACTTACACACCATGTCACTCATTCAGACAGCCTTTCAGATACCCACTCACTCTCCCATGCAGTCACTCACACAGCCACTCACTCACCCATAGAGCCACTGACACACCCACACACTCACCAACATAGTCACTCACACACCCACTCACTCACCAACACAGCTACTCAAATACCCGCTTGTACACCCATACAGCCACCCACACAACTGCTCACACATTGATACAGACAGCCATACACCCACTCAGATCACACATGTTAGAGATAGTATAACTCATTAGCAGAACAACGTTCATACTAATCTAACTTTTGTAGTAGATTAGTATATCTGTTCAACACTCATAAACTCTTAAAAACACTTCCACTCATTTGATAATGTCATCAGTGACATAATTTGTGATATCATCAGTGATGTCACTGACCATGTCACGAGTGATGTATAATGTGAGGTCATAAGCAATGCAATGCGAGGGCATAAGTTATAGTTAGCTGCAGGTAACTATTACTGCTGAATTTCTTTGGTTTGTATGAGTGGAATCTGAGCCTAACTATAACATCCCAGTAACCTTTGTTTTTTTAGGTAATATATTTATATATGTACAGTGGTATTTTACTATATATATATATATATATATATATATATATATTTTCTAACACAGAAAGTCACCGCCGCCGCACCTTGCTCCTGGGTGCTCACTCCAGCGGTGGTGAGCCGCTCGTAAACTCGTAAACAACAGGTACCCGATGATCGCCGATACCAGATGGAAAGCACACTCGGGAACGAAGATTTAAAGTATAAATACTTTATTAGTGCAGACCCCCCTTCTCTGACAGACGCGTTTCGCCTCGCTTCATTATGCTTCATTATTGGCTCTCTGGTGAGCTTTCACATGTGAGTAATTAACAGCTGCCTTCTGGGAATCGTAGTGCACACACTTTTTCCCCTCCGGTGGGGGCCGCTTCATTTCAGTCCATTTCCGAACCCGCAGTCCCACAATTTTGGATGGGCAGGGCAGCTTTCGGCGGCCGGACTGAGCATGAAGTATTGCTACCAAGTTTGTCCTGTGCTTGAAAGCGCGACACCACAGCACAGAGGATTGTTTCAACAGAAACTTTATTGTGAAACCGGCGAGGCTGCCCCAAATTTACAGCCCTGACGCGTTTTGGAGCTGCCTGCTCCTTCTTCATTGGGTAATGTTCTGTCATTAATGTTCTGTCAGTCCACGGCAAGCACTACGATGCATTTATATTCAGCATGCTTCATTATTGGCTCTCTGGTGAGCTTTCAAAGGTGAGTAATTAACAGCTGCCTTCTGGGAATCGTAGTGCACACGCTTTTTCCCCTCCAGTGAGGGACGCTTCATTTCAGTCCATTATTCGTTCAAATGCCCTCCAGTGGGCTTTAGGGCAGATAAGCCGATTTAATTTGCAGCTTTCCTCTGTGCTGGCTGGGCTCGGAGACTTTCCAAACCCGCAGTCCCACAATTTCGGATGGGCAGTGCAGCTTTCTGCAGCCGGACTGCCACATGAAGTATTGAAGAAGGAGCAGGCAGCTCCGAAACGCGCCAGGGTTATAAATTTGGGACAGCCTCGCCGGTTTCACAATAAAGTTTCTGTTGAAACAATCCTCTGTGGTGTTGCGCTTTCAAATACAGGACAAACTTGGTAGCAATATATATATATATTTTTTTTTTCACTGAAAAAAACACAGGTTTCAGGGGCATTATAGTTAGGCTGACATTTCAACCATACAAAAGCAGAGAAACTCAGCCTTTATAGTTAGCTGGACTAACTATAACTCATGCCCCCACAATGCACTGCTGATGACATCACATATTACATCACTCATGACATAGTCTGTGACATCACTGATGACATCTCAAATTACATCACTGATGACATCATCCAGTGACTGTGAGTGTTTCTGAAAAATTTAAGAATGTTGTATATATATATATAAATATATAAATATATATATATATATATATATATATATATATATATATATATATATATATATAAATATATTACCAACTGGCAGTCGCCAGTAGGTAGTTATAGTTATTACCAAGTTTCCATAGGAAGAGCATTTTTTGTTTTGCTTATAACTTTGGCGTCGTTTGATGAATCTTCATGAAATTTTCCAAACACATTTTTTGTTCATATCAGCTCCTATGTTGAAAGTTTGGGAGTGATTCATCAAGGGGGGGCTGAGAAAAAAGGGGGGGTCCCAAAACGTGTTTTCTCTATGTTAATTTCCATAGGAAACTTTAAGGCAAGGCTACAGGTCGAACAGATGAACGGAAATACCCCAAATTTGGCAGGGAGAAGGGTCTTGGTCTAGAAAGCATGCTTTTGTTTATTTGGTGTAAATCCAATCAGTAGTTTTGGAGTAATATCAAAATTTACTGATATTTGGGAATTCTGCCTTCTAATTGGCTGAGGCGTTACGAGCACGAGCTTGCTGCTTATTGACTGCAAGCGGTGCAAGCGGTTGCAACTAGGAAGTGTTGGCAGCCATTTTGTGATTCAGTTGAAGCGAGAAAGGGGAAAAAAGGGCAAAAAGAGTAGGAAAGAGGAGGGTAGGAGCGCTGTGAGGTCTGTGGGGTGGTTAGGGTGTGCTACACAGGGAGTGTGAAGCGATGTATTCAACCCTACCAGTGTGAAAGTGCTGTTTTGCCCAGAGTGAGATGGTGCTGACGTGAGGTGCCGATACACTCGGGGATGAAACCGTGAGCTGATTGCTGTAAACTGATGTGCTCTGGGCTCTGTAGCATACTGGCCGCTGCAGCATAGCTGTGCAAGTGGTGTTAGTATGGGTTTAGACTATAGCGCTGTGAGCTCTGTGGGGGTGTTTAGGGTGTGCTATACAGGGAGTGTGAAGTGAAGTATTCATCCCTAATGGTGTGAAAGTGCTGTTTTGCCCAGAGTGAGATGGTGCTGAGGTGAGGTGCCAGTACACTCGGGGTTGAAACCGTGAGCTGATTGCTGTAAGCTGATGTGCTCTGGGCGCTGTAGCATACTGGCCGCTGTAGCAGAGCTGTGCAAGTGGTGTTAGTATGGGTTTAGACTATAGCAGGAGTGGGAAGCAAACTACTCACCCCTACCAGTCTGAAGACTCGAATGGAGTGTTTTAGCAATCAGGAATAAAGAAATAATCGTGAAGAATATAATGCAGAATGTTGCAATGCCACAGAAGACAGATGGTGAAATCAGGTGTGTTTTAAGAAAGCGGCTGTGTGGGATAAAGCGATGGAGTCTGCAAGTTATATAAAAAGAGTCTTTATTTAAGTGCCATAAATGGACCCACTGGTGCAAGAGCTAAGGAATCCAGCTGAGGCAAACTACAACCACTTCTGCTGTATTCAAACCTAAGCTCCTGCATCAGTCAAATCCACATTACATGTTACAGTTCCATGTGACATAAACAATACCGATTAGACATGAATGGCTGTAAATTGTAGAATGAAAATAAAGGTAGGATACAATTACCACACTGTGCCAACCAGTTCCTAAACAATGCCGTGTTTTTTATCTTGATCGCCAGCTCGTGAGCAGAGGCTGAGGATGAGCTAATTTGTGTGAAAGGGCTTCGTGGATAACAGGCAGGCAGAGAGACATGTGTACAAAGAATAGATATGGTTTCAAAATGGAAGTCAGGTTTAGGCTAATTTAGCAAGTAAATAGCGTATTTGCATAGGCCATACATCATCCATCCCTGGTTAGTGTGGAGACGTAAGGGCCAATAATGAAAACAGAGTTCCAATACTTAAGCATACTTAGAAAGTTATTATATGAAAATAGTTCAATTGAAGTGTATTAAAAAAATGTATAGGAAAAAGTCAAAAAAGTTGGAGAAAATCAATCCAAAAATAAAGTGCATTTCTTACAAATCTTGGAGATTGCAGTCCGGAAGTTCTTCAGCGGCTTGTGATGCGTAATGTTCCCAGAGGCGATTGTTGCCAATGTGTAGGAAAAGCAAAGCGATCCAATTCATGTCCTCGAAGGGACAGTAATGCTCCTCGAATGTTGGAGCGGCAATTTGAATTGGCAGGCAATCTGCGATGTTGTCAAAGGTTGCACGTTGCAGGAGATCTTTTGCGGCTGCGCCGAAATCCCATTCCGCCAGGATACTTTTTTGCGTTGCATCCGCCATTGCTCCACTGCCCGAACAATCAAGTTCATGGTTTTCAAGATACTCCATTACCTGCTGGATATCGGGAGCGTTTGCTGGAATCTTGGCAAGGCATAGATCCATTCGCCAGTCGATTGGGCAAGTTTTGCAATAAAAAGATGGTTGCACGCAGATTGTATATGTGTAAATAAATGTCATGTTGTAGCTGGCTCCAATAATAGATAGAGGCAGGCAGCCGAAAAGTTGTTCCATTTTTTCACAGTATTGATGTAGCTTCGCGTAGAGGAGTATTCTGTCGGACATGCTTGTTACCACAGGGAGCACAGACATTTTTAACAAGCTAAAATAGTAGTAGGATGGCCGCAAACAGCGAGAAATATGGGCACTGTTCATGTTATTCCAGAGATGATCGAATGAATGAAGTCTGGTATTAGACTAAAAACAGTACGAAAGCCTGTGACAAGGCCGAAGGAGACAGTGTTAAAAAAGTGTGCCAGACCTTAGACGTCAGATGTGTTGAAAATTGTGTAACAATTCACACAGTGTAATGGGAGGTTCGTATTTAAAAGGGAGTGTATTTTACTTGAAGTTCGTGCTATCTGCAGTCGATAAATTACTTTTGGAGAAGTGAGGGACACTTTTGTTTGAAACAAAAGCGCTTTCAGTTTGCTCTGTTTAATAAAATCTGTTTTCAAAGTAGGTATTGAAGGCCAAGTTGAACTTTGGGAGATACTTTGTGTGGGTGGGAATAGAGATTGCAAGAGGAAGTTATCCGGTTTGAAACAGTAAGGACATACGGTATGTCAGCTCACATTGCATAGCAGTCCATGTTATTAAGAAGCAGATAACTGCCGTTAGAAAGCTGTGTGAATGTTGGTCTGATTGTGGGAGTTGGCGTGCTTTTAAGAAAGCACGCAAGATTGGGGGCTGTCAGCTTAGAAGCGTTGTGCAGTTGGACATTCTTGCATAGTAATGAATGACTGCCATTGTTGTCCCACTTTTCACCTGGAAGAAAAACTTCTGTATCCTCTTTAAGACAGCGATATTCAAATGGGAGAAACCACTGCTCATATATAAACGCACTACCTTATATAATCACATACAACATGACAAACGACATGTACACCTAGCACTCTACGTACTGTGGGAACCGTAGCTAGCCATGTACACAAACCAAACATAGCACCTCTGCCCCACAATGCAGAATGCGGGGAGAGATGGGAGCAAAGTATGTGCAAAGGTGGCAAGTGATTCTCGATTATATAAGTATACAATGCAAAGTGTTGAGGAGATGTGCTGGACAGACTTGAGTATGCAGAGCACAGACATATACATGTCAACATACACTGATGGTCTATTGAGTGAAGTGGACAGTGGACGCAACCATGATAGTACAGTCAGTAGGAAAGATTGCGAAAACATAGCGCATACGTGGCCCGCCCAAATCTTTAGCGCAGTGGGCTGGCTCGGCTAGCGTAGGGGTATGAATAAAAGGCACGTTTCTCTGGGTGTGGTTCTCTTCCGGAATGGCGAACATGTCTGTCAGGTCTGCGCAGCTTACACCGCCACGAGGCTGATGCTGTGAGCGAAGGTGGCTGCGGGAATAATGCTCTCAGCCTGCTGGTAACCAGAAACCGTCATGGCCACTGCGACGGCACGTTTCTCATTCAAACTGCCAACAAAGATTTGGAACGATTTGATGAATATTTCGCAGTACTAAAAAACCATGCCCTCAGTAGTCCCACCTCAAGAAGCTACCAATCTAATAGGAATCCTCAACCCATCGTCTCACATGGGAACCACCAGGCTGTGATTGAAATCGACAATGAGACTGACTTCCAACAGTCTAATCAAGTATTGACGCTAGATTGCATAAACACCAATGATGAGCCACAACTGTCCAATCAGGAGGCCAGTAATTTGCATGCCAGCGCAATTGGTAGCGCTAACACACTAATTAGCATAAACTCCAAGGATGAGCCCCAAATGGTAATTCAGGAAGTCGGTTGTTCGAATAATGGCGAATCTGGTGCATCCAGGGAGATAAAACTACTACAGTCGGATCATGAGTTGGCATTAGTATGCACCTCTACCAATGATGACCCCAACAATTGAATCACGAAACCAGTAAGTCTGAAGAAGGGGGCCTCAGCACACAGCTATCACTAGTTACCTTACCCCTTGACTCTAGCTCCCATCCTACCTCCAGGAAGATAGAACTCCTACAGTCGGATCTTGAGCTGGCATTAAAATGCACTTCCACCAATGATGATCCCCAACAATTGAATCACGAAACTAGTAAGTCAGAAGAAGGGTGCCGCAGCACTCAGCTATCACTAGTTACCATACCCCTTGACTCTAGCTCCCATCCTACCTATAACATTGATTCCAACCCGCTACTGGGAACAGCCAGCAAGTTGGAAACAACACAAGTTGAACAAGATAACTGGAGAGACCCGCAAGTGACCGACACAGGGATCTGCGCATCTGTCTCTAGTCACAAAATAGCATGCATAGATCCGGCAGAGATATACAAAGCTAACCTCCCTGTAGGGGTACCTACACAACTGCCCTCTAGTGCCCAACTTTGATTAGATTCGGAAAAGATTAGAACCCATCAAACTATTAGGGAATCCAATAATTTCAGTTTGCAAACGAGCAAGACTTACAAAGCCATGCTTTTCACTATTAGAGATATGAAGAACCTGTTGTACCTATCAGAACAATGGCTCACAAAAATGGAGGTTCTTCAGAATTCTTCGTATGAAACACAAGTTAAGCGCCGTTCCACCCCAATTGAGGCAGCAAACAGAATTTACCGCCCTCGTATGCAACTCAACTATCTGACAGACAGTGAGATATTATCCATTCTGTCTACATATGACCCTACTCCCATATCTCACTCGAAGATAGGTGAGCGCTACATCTAAACTCTCCCAATGAATGCTGGTAGAACTTCTAAGTCTAACAATAGAAGGCTAAATGCTAGCAACCTAAAGTATGTACCTTTACTGCCTGGAAAGATTATTTTGCCAATGATCAGTTCTCAAAAACACATCCGGGGCATACTACTCAACTGTCGTTCAGCGAATAAACACGCAGCTGACATAGCCGACCTCATACTAAACCAGGGAATTGACGTAACCATTTTAACAGAAACATGGCTTTCTGACTCGTCCTCACCATGCTTAGACCTATTAGTCCCACCGAACTACCGGATTATGAGACAGGACAGAAGTCACAGAAAGGGAGGAGGCATTGCCTGTATACACAGATCAGACATAACCATCACAAAAATACAGTCTGACCCGTTAGAGTCTTGTGAATATCTGGGCAAGTCACTTAGATCGGCAGATAACCAAACCTGTAAACTCCATGCAATCTACCACCCACCTGGTACAAAGAACATGTTCATAGACCAGATGATAGAAATCATAACCACCAACTCTAATCTGCAATGTAATGATATTTTCCTAGGAGAATTCAATATTCACTGGGAGGATCACTCTGATAGTCAGATCGCACTGTTTAAAGCATTCCTGGAAGAGCAATCGTTAGTTCAAGGATGTCACCTTCCTACCCACTCTAAAGGCTCCACCCTAGATTGGATATTAGCAAAAGAGAAAACGATCGAGAAAATTGTAATCTCCCCCTGTGACTGGTCCGACCACCACATAATTTCATTCGAAATTCCCTTCAGAAAAACCAAATCTATTAAACCAAAAAAATGGACCCGGGACACCAGGAGAATTAACTTGGAAAACGTAGCAGCGCGCTGTGAAATAGATTTGCAGCCTCCTAAGAGCATGGTTGACGTTAATGACCTCACGCTGCATTATAACAAGACAATGTCAAACATTATCGAGGACATAGCCCCACTAAAACTAAAAAGAATCCCTGACAAAGACAAAAACCTGTGGTTCAATGGCGCCCTTAATGAAGAAAGAAGGTCACTGAGACTCTCAGAACGTAAATGGCGACAACACCCTTCGTCGCCCCACTTAACCCAACTGAGACAATCCAGGAAAGCTTATAATAAAAGCATTCTAAAATCTAAGAAATACTTTTTCAGGAAAGAACTGGATAATGCAGTAAACAGACCAAGGAAACTATTCGATCTGCTAAAAGAACAATCAAATAAATCTGCCAAATTGGCACCAACCATTACTAATACAACCTTAAATAGTGAAGATTTCTCAGTTTTTTTTACAGACAAAGCCAACGCACTGGAGGGGGAGCTCAAAAAAGCAGCCAAAAACATTGAAAGAGATAAGGACTTCTCAGAGGAATGGCAGAATCAACAAGAATTAGAAAAACCAAAAAACAATGCTCATTGGTCAGGATTTAAGCCGGTCAGCGAACTAGACATTGCGAAGATCTTGTCAACCACTAAATCTAACAATCACTACAACGATCCCCTACCGGCAAAATGCTGGTCTTCGATAAACCACCTGCTAATCCCATCATGGACAAAGGTCATATATGCTTCATTGACACAAGGCCAAATACCGGCATGCCTAAAAACTGGTCAAGTCATTCCTCTCTTAAAATAACCTACAGAGAACCCCTCTGATCCTAACAACTTCAGACCAGTAACAAATATTCCCATGTTAGCCAAAGTACTGGAAAAATGTGTCCAACAACAACTGAGTCTTCATATCTCGAAATTCAATCTTTTAAATGATTTCCAATCTGGTTTCAGACCAAACCATAGTACAGAAACAGCAATTCTGCAGGTAGTAAATAGTCGATCGGTTGTAAAACAGAATGGGACTAGAGGGAACTGTCCTAAAATGGTTTAGATCCTTTCTCGAGAATAGATCGCAAAAATTCATAGTCAACCAAACCCTCTCAGGCCCAACCAGAAAAAATATCGGAGTTCCGCAAGGATCAACAGTATCTCCGGCGCTATTTAACCTATACGTAGAACCACTAACGGATATACTACAAAAAGCGAACATTTCTTTCCACATGTACGCAGATGACACCCAGCTGTACATCAATGTCACATCAACAGAAGAGATAAAGTCCATGAACCATGCACTAACGAGAACCATCCAATGGTTAACGGCGAACCACCTGAAGCTAAACCCTCAGAAAACAGAATTCCTATAGATTACACCCCAAAAAAGCAAATCAAATATAGTAGAATGGACCAACACTATCACTGCTTCAAAGTGTACTCCAAAGATTGTCGATTCTACTAAATCTCTGGGAATTACCCTGGACAAAAACCTGAACATGTCAGCACATATTAACACAATGGCAAAAAACGCCCTATTCCATTTAAGTTAACTGCGAAAACTAAAACCATTCCTAAATAAAACAGATCTCAAAATAGCAGTTCAAGGATTAAGTATGGTTGCACAACTCTGGCCGGGTTCCCCAAGATCTCAACAGCACCACTGGAAGCATGTCTGAATGCAGTCACAAGACTTATATCTGGATCCCAAAAATTCGACCATATCACCCCTCACTTGAAAGCCCTTAACTGGCTGCCCTTCGAAGCAAGAATTCAATACAAGTTGGCATGCATCACGCACAAAGCATTACACCACAAAACTCCAGTTTACTTCGCACAAAAACTCACGCTATCGGGAGGGTGCCGATTCTCCAGGAGCCGTGCAGACCTACTATTGAAACCGGCTCGTTTTTGTAAGAAAAGAACTTATGACAGAGCATTCTCCGGGGCAGCACCGAGAATCTGGAACGCTATCCCCCCTAACATTAGAAGAATTGCATCCATCACGACATTCAAAAAGGAAGCAAAAGCATTTTATATGAGGACATTTCTCCCATAAGTCCATAGAGCAGAATCTTTGTCACTGTCTACAAACCTCTTATGACTATTCCATGCGCCCGCTAGCCGCTCACTAACCTTATATGGGCTTGTAAATACATGTTCAAAATGTTGCCTATTACTTTAAGCTACTCATGGTAATGCAAATGTTGACTGATGAATATATGTGTATATATTATCCTTTGTTGCCTAATGTTTTGTTCTAAACTTGGTAAGCATCTTATGACTTGTAACGTATATATGGTTCTGTTTCACTGAAATACAGCTGTAAAGCGCTCTGATACCCTGCGCAGGGACATGTTCGCGCTATAGAAAACACTGAATAAATAAATAAATAAATAAATATGCCCCACAGTTCACCTTTCGACACCGCCATATGTGAAAGAGGGCCCACCACATACCGGCGGAAGCTCCTGGGCTGAGGTCTGCAAGCTGGGAAGGCTCCTGAGATCAAAGCTGGCTACTGCAACACAGGCAGACAGCACCCAGCCTGAGGCCCAGCACTGTGGAGTGCTCTGTATGCTACTAACACAGTAGTCCAACAGGTACCAACAGTGGAACGGTGTCTTGATCCCACAATGAGAGTGCAGATGAAGGTACTCCTTTCAACAAGCTGTAACCAACTCTAGGTCCCAACAGTGGAACGGTGTCTTGATCTCAGAATGGACGATGTCCGATATTACCTGCTGCTTGGTTTTCACAGAACTCCCTCTGTTGAGGTTCATCAGACTCTCTGCTTCCGCAGCTAATTGCTGCACATGATCATTGGGCTTGGCTGACTGCAGTCGCTGGAGTACACCGCAGTACAGCAGGTCCGAACAGTGGAACGGGGTCTTGATCCCAGAATGGACGATGTTAGAACTGCATCTGAGAGTGCAGATGAAGGTACTCCCTTCGACCAGGTGCAACCAAGTCTAGGCCCCAACAGTGGAACGGTGTCTTGATCCCAAAATAGACGATGTCCGATATTACTTGCTGCTTGTTTTTCACAGAACTCCCTCCATTGAGGTGCATCAGACTATGTGCTTCCGTAGCTAACTGCTGCACATGATTTTTGGGCTTGGCTGACTGCAGTGGGTGGAGTACACCATGGTACAGCAGGTCGGAACAGTGAAACAGGGTCTTGATTCTGTGATTGAGGATGTCAGAAGTTAAAGTTTGTGATGATTTGTGTGTACCCCCTCCGATCAGGTGCAACCAACTCCGTGCTTTCAAATCCAACGGCACGTGGCTGTGAGGCGTTAATGACCACAGCCTCTGTCCTACACTTCGGTCAGCAAGGCTCAGAATTCAGATCGAGTGGTGATTGTTTAATTACAGAATCCAGTAGGCAACTAACTACAACGTCTATTGAAATATACACAATAGCCTTTTAGTGTACTTGCTTGAAGAACTTTTTTAAGATGACTTATAGGTCTAGTACAATGACCAAATTCTTCTTGGTAGTGGTAAAGAACACTGAATAACAGTGTACACAGTGAACAGTAGAGATCGCAATTCTAATTATTTTGATTTATTTATGGCAGAGTTTTGTGTAATTTATGTTGTTGTATTTTGTGAAGAGGAAGTGAGAAAAAGTATTCATGGAAGACTGCGCTCACTACTGCCTTCAATTTACACTGCAGACAGCAGTGTTCACAATTCAGATCGAGTCGCTATTGTAGATGACGCAGTCTTGTAGGCAAAAGACATTGCTCCAGTGCGCTCTGTCCGCACCACGCATACGCATCATTACAGGGTCCGCACACGGTTTTTGTTGCTTCGCGTACGGCAAACAGGACAGCTCAAGTCAACGCCACGTGGCTGTGGGCCCTTGCTGACCGCTCTCTGGCCTACACTGCAGACAGCAGTGTATACAATTCAGATCGAGCCGCTATTGCAGATGATGTAGTGTTGTAGGCAACAGACATTGCTCCTAGTATGGGCCGCCCACAGCACGCATCTTCGCTGGCTGTGCACATGCTGAATGCGTTTGATGTGGCCATCTGAGTGCACTAGACCTGATGGACCCTTTATGATACAATCTTTTTGTGTATTATTTCAGATCTACTGCCTGTATCTCAGTATACCACAAGTTATGGTTCTTTTACGATAGAATCTTTCTGTATTATTTCACATCTAGTGTCCCTATCTTACTGCAGAACAAACTATTGACCCTTTAATTATTGAATCTCTGTGTGTGATCCAATGTTTACTGTTGTAGTTGATGCTAGAAGCAACCATTCCCTGAGGGCTGGTTCACACTCACCCCACACGCATTCAGCACAGACGTCACTGGATATGTGACCCTGGCAATAAAAAGGAGTCGGGCGCACGTGCCTGTACCCACTTCCAATATCTATCTGTGTCCGTGTGCTCATTATCTATGCATGATACTGCCCCTGGCCTGTACCACATTACACTGTGCTGTGGACAGCGTATGCAACCATGTTACCTCTGGCAGTGGGGAAAAGTTCTGTTATGTAGCTTTTAGATACATGGCTATCACAGGTGGAAGGCTACTTTACAGAGCATGAATATTGATGAAGATGATGGTTGCATGTTGTGTGTAGTGTCAGATATGTGTACATAGCAAAAAGTTTTCAAAAAAGCTCTCTAAGCAGAAGAGGAGTCTCTCATCAAACGCTGAAGAGAGTATGACTAAAATGGGTGGGTTCCTCCAACCGTTACAATGGGAAATGGTATGAACCAATCAAATGCTTTTCTTTAATGTCACATGGCAATCGCGCACCGAGCGCGCAAGGAGGCCGCACCTGACGCGATTTTGAGAAAATATATTTACCATAATATAAGTTTATTACAGTTAGAAATATATAAATGTTTAAAATATTTTAGATTATCGCTTGTGTTCTCATACACTTATTTAGATATAGTTTTGAGACAAAAAAATGAGGGAATGGCGTTCCCGGCGCGACACCATACGTCTATGATGTAACACAGGGCCTGGCAGTGTGCACTCGTCGCATACGCAATGTGCAGCTGGCGTGACCCCCGTACATGATGTTACACGGGACGCGGTGCCACAAACCCGTCAGATACGAAATGCGCATCCTTTACGAGTTTAGCAATATGGCGGATAGGATTCGCGTGCTGATGGAGCTTGGTACACTACCGGTACGGGACTTCAGTTTTCTTTAAAAAAAAACAACAACAAAAATGATATACATACTTTTTTTTGAAGATATAAAACATTACATATTTTTCAAATTAAAAAAAAGGATAATAGAGTTCCAAAATATGACAAAAAAATATAGAAAAAATATAGGATTTATAAATATTAAAATATGAAATTAATATTTAAAAAACCTTTGAAATTCACTGAAAAAACCATAGCTTTCAGGGACGTTATAGTTAGTTGGACATTTGACTCATAAAAAACCAGAGAAATTCGCTCATTATAGTTAGTTGAGCTAACTATAACTCGCACGCCCGCAATGCACTGGTGATGACATCACATATTACATCACTCATGACTAGGCCTGGGCTAAATTTCTGTTCCGCTCGCGGAAATTGCGATAATTTGACATTTTCGCGTTCCGCGGAGAGAGCGAAAATGTCAAAATTTCCGCATTCCGCAACTTAGCAATAATTTGTTTCTTGCTCGCGCTGTAAAATAATACATTCTCGCGCTAGATCGCCTTACCTGAATCCCTGCATTCGCCGACAAGTTTTCCCGATCCGGTCGCGTTCTCCACAAGATGTTGCATTGTTGGTAGCCATTTGCGCTGTCTCGCGACAGTTCGCGCCCGCAGTAATGTAATTTCTTCTCGCGATCATGCACCGCGAGAAGAGTGAAAACAAGATGGCCGCACCCGCGAGCAACCGCATGGGTAAGTTGGCGAGCCGCGACCACGCAGAAAATACCGCGAACGGGCGGGAGAAAAACTTCCGCATCTTCGATATATTTCCGCGTGTTTGCGGATATTTTTTACATTTTTGCGATAATTTGCGAAAGTCACTTTCGCAAATTCCGCCCACCCCTACTCATGACATGGTCAGTGACATCACTGATGACATCTCAAATGACATCACTAATGACATCACTGATGACATCATCCACCTGATAATCTGATGCACATACTGATGGCCTAATATACACTTTGATACACGCACTCTAAAATACAGACTACTATTTTTGAAACCATACACATAGCAATGCCAAATACAGGAGGGGTAGTTGGCCCCGAACGACAACCTTGGGGGCCAACTACCCATCCTATTTCCTCCAGTAAGCCCCAAACAGTAGGATTGTTAAGTTCTCATAGCAGGCCATGCCCCCTTTCCCCACCACTCTGCAAACGTGCCTCCTGGTACAGTAATGGTTGGGGGATGAAGTCCACTTTACTCCCGAGGGACTTTGGGGGCCAAGAATCCCTCCTGGTACCTCCTGTAAGTCCTACACAGTGGAATTCCTGAACGCTGGACTGAGGCCCAGTCCTCTTTCTCCACCTCTCTGCAAACGTGAATACTACATAAAAAAGCATTTGCAATGTAATAGTTTTCACATTTGCGAGAGTTAGAGCTATTGGCATTGTAAATGTAAAAGTGTTTTACTAATGTTTCTTGGAGTGGAGTGGATGTAGGTTGTGTGTAGTGGAATTATGTGGTATGCTATGCAGTGAAATTATGTGGATAGACTTTGACTTTGACTTTAATGTGGATAGAAAGTATGTGGTATTTAGTGTATAGGAGTTATGAGGAGGGGGATTAAGTGTTATGGAGAGTAATTATGTGGTATGGTAGTCTGTGTTGTGGAGTGGTAACCTCAGGTTTAGTCTTCCTCGTTTCCATAGAGGCTAATCTATAAACTCAATGAGACAAAAAAAGAAGGAACCACTGAGGAGCACTTCTGGACCTAGTCAGAGGTATGAGCAGGGCCACTGGAATTATGCAACTGTTTGGCTGCACCGACTTTGACACAGTTATACATTTTCCGCATTTGCCCCATAATCCATCATCTGTTGCTTAATCTGCAGATTTTAACAAAAAAAACCTTGCTACTAGCTCAAACGGCTCAAACGCTACCAAAAATACAGCAACAAGTGTTACAGGATGGTGGAAGGATCTTTGAAAACCTAGTATGGTCACCTGTTACTTATTGCTAAATGTGGTTATTATATTGGTACTAATGGTGTGCAAACTACTCTTGCTTCTTTCTGCGCCTCTCTTGCCTCTTTCTGCATTTCTGTTGCTTCTTTCTGCACCTTTCATTTTTCTGCACTTCTTTTGCCTCTTTCTGCTCATTTCTTCCACTTTCTGACCTCTCTTGCCTCTTTTTGCACCTTTGTTGCCTCTTTCTGCACCTCACTTGCTTCTTCCTCTACCCCTCTTGCCTCTTTCTGCACCTTTCTTGACTCTTGCTTTACCCCATTCCCTCTTTCTGCACCTCACCTGCCTATTTCTGTACCTCTATTGCCTCTTTCTACACTTCTCTTGCTTCTTCCTGCACCTCTGTTGCTTCTTTCTGCACTTCTCTTGCCTCTTTCTGTATCCCTCTTGCCTCTTTGTCACCTCTCCTGCCTCATTCTGCAACTCTCTTGCCTTTGTCTGCAGCTCTCTTGTCTCTTTCTGCACTTCTCTTGCCTATTTCTGTGCTTCACTTGCCTCTTTCTGTACCCCTCTTGCCTCTTTCTGCACCTCTTTTGGTTCTTTTTATGTTACTCTTGCTTCTTTCTGCACCTCTCTTGCCTCAGTCTGCCCTCCTGTTCCCTTTTTCTGCACCCCTTTTGCCTGTTTCTGCAACTCTCTTGTCTCTTTCTGCAGTTCTCTTTCCTCCTTCTGCACCTTTCCTCTTTCTGCACTTCTCTTGCATATTTCTTCACCTCTCTTGCTTCTTTCTGCACCCTTCTTCCCTTTTTCTACACATCTCTCGCCTCTTTCTTCACCTCTCTTGCCTCTTTCTGCACATCTCCTGGTTCTTTCTGCACCTCTATTGCTTCTTTCTGCACTTCTCTCCTCTTTCTGAACCCCTCTTGCATCTTTCTGCACCTCTTTTGGCTCTTTTTGTATGGCTCTTGCTTCTTTCTGTGTCTCTCTTGCACATTTCTGCATCCCTCTTCCCTCTTTCTGCACTTGTCTTGCATCTGTCTCCACCCCTGTTCCCTCTTTCTTTACCTCTTTTGCCTGTTTCTGCAACTCTCTTGAGTTTTCTGAAGTTCTCTTGCTTCCTTTTGCTCATCTGTTGCCTCTTTCTGCACCCCTGTTGCTTCATTTTGCACTTCTCTTGCTTCTTTCTGTACCGCTCTTGCCTCTTTTGGTACCCTTCTACCCTCTCTGTGCATCTCTCTTGCCTCTTTATGTACCTCTCTTGCCTCTTTCTTCACCCCTCTTGCCTTTTCCTGCATGATTCTTCCCTTTTCCTGCACCTCTGTTGCGTCTTTCTGCAGTTCTCTTGCCCCTTTCTGCACCCTCTCCCCTCTTTCTGCACCCCTCTTGCCTCTTTCTACACCTCGTTTGCTTCTTTCTGTACTTCTATCTCCTCTATCTGCACCCCTTTTCCCTCTTTCTGCACCTCTCTTGCCTCTGTCTGCACACCTGCTCTTTCTTTCTGCACCTCTTTTGCCTGTTTCTGTAACTCTCTTGCCTCTTTCTGCAGTTCTCTTGCCTTTCTCCACCTCTGTTGCTTCTTTCTGCACTTCTCTTGCTTCTTTCTGCACCCCTCTTGCCTCTTTCTGCACCTCCATTGGTTCTTTGCGCAGTTGTCTTGCTTTTCTCTGCATCTCGCTTGCTTTTTTCTGCACCCCTCTTGCTTCTTTCTGCAGTTCTCTTGCTTCTTTCTGCACTTCTCTTGCTTCTACCTTTTTGTATACAAATTTAGGGTATGCTGTTTAAAATACAGGCTTTCATGTATTTATATGTTCATTTTTATGTAACATGTCACTAGGTAAAAGCAGAGACACACGCATGCATACCTTCACAAACTTGGTCAGACTTGCAACAGTGATATGCTTAGGGTTGCTGTTTTATATTTAGAATGCCTAACATTCTGAGCAGTCGATGAATAGTGAACCTTCAAGAGGAAAGTGAGGGTTAACACATCTTGGGAGGAAGATTAGTGATTAGGCTACTTTGTATGAGTCTGTTGTAAGGTACAGTCAAAGTAGGCCTCTTTCAGCAACTCTGTTGGTTCTTTCTGTACAGCTCTTGCTTCTTTCTGCATCTTTCTTCCTCTTTCTGGACTTCTGTTGCCTCTTTCTGCATTTCTCTTGCTTCTTTCTGCACCTTACTTCCTCTTTCTGCACCCCTCTTCCCTCTTTCTGCACTTCTCTTTCTACTTTCCGTGCCTTTCTTCCTATGTAGGCATAGTTAGAAATTAGCATTTAAAAAACCTTAGAAATTCACTGAAAAAAACATAGGTTTCAGGGACATTATAGTTACGAATTAGCATTTAAAAAACCTCAGAAATTCACTGAAAAAAACAGAGGTTTCAGGGATATTATAGTTAGGAATTAGCATTCAAAAAAACATAGAAATTCACTGAAAAAACCACAGGGTTCAGAGATGTTATAGTTAGGCTGATATTTCACTTGTACAAAACCAGAGGAATTCTGCCGTTTTAGTTAGCTGAGCTAACTATACCTTGCCCCCCCTGCAAATGCACTGCTGATGACATCACATATTACATCACTCATGACATGTTGAGTGACATCACTGATGACATCACTGATTACATCTCAAATGACATCACTGATGACATCATACGCTCAATATCTGATGCACCCCTTCACATCTTTCATGCACCCACTCGAAAATACACACTACCATTCTCAAAACCATAGACACACCAATACCAGTTAGTACATACCCACTCACTGATTCATAGGTCTACACACACATCCACTCACCCATACAGTCACTCATATGTGCAGTCACTCATCAATTCAGCCACTGATATATGCACTCATACACCCATACAGACACTCACACACCATTACCTACCCTTAGAGTTACTCACACACCTAGTAAGTTACCGAAAGTATCAATCACACTACCATTTTCTCACCTATACCATTATACACACACCACCTCCTCATTCATACAGATAGTAACACATACTTACTCTCTTCTATAATCATTGACACAAGCACACAATCACCCATATAGCCACTCTCACACTCACTCACTCACAAATACAGGCACGTATATACTCCAACACTCACATATACTGCCTTTCACATATGCAGCTACTCACCCATATACCACTGAGAAATCCATACACTCACCGACTCAGCCATACACACACTCACTCAACCATACCGTCCCTCACAGATGCACTCATGAACCCCTATACCCAGTGATTCATCCACTCATACATCCATGGAGGGAGTCACTCAGCCCCTCACCCACCCACACAGGCACTCAGGCAACCATACAGGTATTCACACAACTAATCAATATCCCATATAGACACTCATGTACCTACTCACCAACCCATGCAGTCAGTTACACACCAACTGACAGACTGATACATCCATTTATACAGATTAGTCACTCACCCAAACATTCACTAAGATATGTTTAATTACTCACTCATATAGTCAGTCACAAACCCACTAAATCATCCATTCAGACACTCATACACCTACTCATTCTTGAATACACCATGGCATATATATATATAACATTCGTCAACTTTTTAGAAACACTCATAATCACTGGATGATGTCATCTGTGATGTCATTTGATTTGTCATGGGTTATGTCATCAGTGATGTCACTAGCCATGTCATAAGTGATGTTATATGTGATGTCATCAGCAGTGCATTGCAGGGGCGTGTGTTATGTTTAGCTCAGCTATAACAGATGAATTTCTCTGGTTTTTTACGAGTGAAATGTCCAACTAACTATAACGTACCTGAAACCTATGTTTTTTTCAGTGAAATTCTAAGGTTTTTTAAATGTTAATTTTATAACTATAATGTCCCTGAAACCAATGTTTTTTTCAGTGAATTTCAAAGGTTTTTTAAATGCTAATTTCTAATTATAACATTCATTAAACCTATAGTTTTTTCAGTGATTTTAAATTATCATTCCATTCTCAACCTGGTGAAAACAGCTGATATCGCTAGTTTCCCAGCATTAGCTTCCGCAAAAAAAATTGCCAAAAATGAGAGCAACAACTAACGCTAATAATATGCAGAGTAGGCGTTCCTCTGCAAAAATAACACAAAAACACCAGTTCCCAATATTTTTAAGGATCAGCCAAATCTGCGGTGCAATCTAAAAACAGGCGATAAGCTGTGTTAGCAGTAGGAATGTAACATCTGCCTGTAAAGTAGGATGACTACCTACAGTGTGAAAGGGAGCCCAGCCCAGAATCACATCTGAAGACCAACACATGTAATAGAGCTACTCTCCATGGACCTCCCACACCCAAGAAGGCCACAAAACCCACTGCTACCACCCTCAGGACCTCTCCCCGGACCACCCCCCTACTACCACCGAGGCAGCGAACTGTGGTAAATAATTTAATTACCGGTACTTAATTTGATGCAGAAAATCTATAATAATAGCTCAGTAAAATAAGAGGCAGAATCCGTGGTATTAGAGGTTCGGAACGGGCTTTATTCCAAAATCAATTCGAATTGATGGACTCCATATTCCATCACCACGAAGGTTCAGGAAGTGAAGGACATACTTTATTGACAGGTAATCATTTTTATACAGAGGCATTGTAGTGGAAACAGATGCAAGAGGCGTAACAGTTGATAACAAAGATAAAAACATACATGCGTAACTAAAATGGGTGTAACGAGGCGTAACTAAAGAACGTCATAAGGTATGATGTCATAAATGGGTGGTTCCATGAAAGAATTTCGCAATGTCAGCAGAAATACTTGGCAGAGATGCGCGCGCAGCAGCATGACGTGTGATTGACGTGCAACTAGGGGGTGAAGGGGACTTGACATTTAGCTCTACATGTGGAGACAGAAGTCTGGGGGGTCAAATCAACCTAATCCCAAATCATATCTAACATCCTATGTTTAAAGAACTATGTTATCCAAAAGGAAAGGTCTCTCGAATAAAATCTATTCTATACTGACTGTGCGTGCGTGTACAAGCGTCTAAGTGTCTACACTAGATGCGAGGGCAGAAATCTTCCATAGTAACAGGGCTATGAATTACTTGCATAAAGACAGAGAAGCCGGGCCTTTTGCTCGGTAGCTGGAAGAATGTTTACTTAAACTACTAGACAGGAATGCATTGGATGGGGAGCGGAGCAGATAATCTCGAAGGTGAAATACAGTTTTTGGCAAGCAGACAGGTCGAGTCAGGCACCGTTAGCCGCGCAGGGAGTAGGACAAAGTTCATGGATACAGATGCGAGCTCAGACTGGAGCTTTCAGAGGCAGAAGGCAGGAAAAGGCTTAATGGCAGAATCAGGGCCTACTCGCCTGGACTGTAAAATGGGATAAATGAACCATATAAAGCCGGTGGCCTTTCATACTTAGGAATAGAATATCCGGCCCATTCATGGCGGATCTGAAAGAGGACATGTTGACGGTGGACGCACATGTGTTTGCGTCTTCATAACTGGAACTGGAGGGAACATACATGTACTTGTGATTTATACATGAAACCGTTGGGGTCCAAGATAGGGGACATAACTGATCATAAAAATCCATATTTCCACATTCCCTCCTTGTCCCCTACTTGCCCTTAGGAGATATCAATCTTCATCAATCCGTTGATCTGTTCATATAACATCATTTGTTCTTCTTTCTTCTTCCGGGGTGAATGAAATCTTGGTGGTGGAATACACGATGTGGCACACAGACCACAAATCGCTGGTCCACATTGTAGGCATAAGCAGCAACTGAATAGTATGAGAAAGCCAATACCTAGGAAGGATAGGACCCTCCATCCCCAGGCTGACAATACACCCCAAAACTAACCGGACCAAATCCAGGTGCCTGGATTCTGGTGTATCTGGCTTACAATCTTATGAAGGCGAGTTATGGCTTTATATACAGATGGCGAATTTTCTGGTATGAAAATGCAACAACTTGATCCGATGATCCTACAAGCTCCGCCCCTATCGGCCAGGATGACGTCAAGGACAAGACGATTTTGAAGCACAACAATCCGCATAGCAGACTGCTCTTCTGTTAAATTGCCTAAGGCGGAAATAGTTTCGTTCACTACTGCTTCAAGGGTTCTGGTTAATCTACGTATCAGCTTACTATTGGTAACTGTACCTATATAGGGAAAGAGACCTTTATTGAAATCTGTGTATTTTTCCCATGCTGTTTCAGTGTAATCGACTATTGGGAGATCTCTCCGTTCTCTATTGTGTACTAAATGAGTATTTCTGTGATAATCAGGAGGAGCTAGGAAAACGGGTGGCAAAAGGAATCCGATGTAGCAGGTACCATCCCAATCTAGAGGCAAACGTATATATGCAGTCTGACCACATACGAAGTAGGAATGGCGAGAAGCTCTAAATGTAGATTTGCCTTGATCACTGAATTCTATTACAGTGGTGCATCTACTATGGCCCATATGTATGGAACCATTCTTTCTTACACATAATTCACCTTTAACTGGAAATACTGACATAGCGGGCAAAATTGGTGCAGCTTCGGATTCAACATTCAGGATCATGAGATTAAGCGTGAAATTCCCTAATCCATATACTTCATTTTCTAGATCAGTTCCTGTTCTTTTGGGAAGTCCCTCCTTATTAGGGTAGCAGGCTTTGAGTAAAACTAGGTTCAGGTTTCCCCATACCCAATTGTCTTGATAAGTTACTGAGTTTGAATTGAAGGAATTAATTAAACTAAACCATGCTCCACAGGAACCATTGTGTGTGAACGGATATGGAAAGAGAGGCAGAATTCCCTTATAGTTCTGATAGGGAGGGAGTCGGCCACATATCCAACAATTTGTAGCATTGCTAGCCTGATGGGAATGATGTAACATACTAATAAAAGTGTTATTGCGCAGCGCAAATCTATAGGGCAACTCATGCGGGGGTAATTCACTAAAAGAATGTTCAGCAGTAACATTGTAAACATGTTTAGAAATAGGATAATATATATGCAACAATATACTTGCAGCGATTATTAAAAGACTTAAGAAAAACAAAATTAATAACGTCACTGTGCAATGACTACGCAGTGATTTACAGTACGCATGTTGTTTCAACTGCATCCTTCGGTTTCTTTCTCTATTCAGGTCTAAGGGATACATGTCAGAGACAAATTCGACCGATTCACCTTGGAGAGGACTTAAACAATCAAATTGTCTGACTTGTTAGACCGTAGTTTTAGTTTGTATAGTTCCTTATTAGTCTGTTCAACCAAAGGAAGCTTTGAGTCAATCGGTGAAGACACGCGAGGTGTATCGTTTTCATCGAACGGTAGTCCATAAAATTTCTTGATATGACTTGAATGTATCCAGCCTTTGCGACCTTCGATCTTCACGGCTGTCCTCGTGGTTAACAATACAAGTTGAGGCGATTTCCACCTAGGATCCAGCTGAGTCTTCCGGTCAAAATTTCTCACTAACACCAGGTCCCCGGGAACTACGTCATGGGGTTTCACCTCGGTGTTGTCGGGAAAGGCTGCAGCTACCTGTGAACGACAAGATTGTAGTGCAGACATCAAGGAAGCCAAGTAATCTGTCAGCATATTACATCAGTTATTTTGCGTGGTATAGGCGTCCCCCACATATTTGGTGGTCTGCCAAAGATCACCTCATAAGGGGATAGCCCTGTTCGAGAGTGCGCTACCATTCTCATGTAAAAGAGTGCAACGGGTAAGGCTACTACCCAGTCGACACCTTTCTCTCTACATATCTTGGACAATCTAATTTTCAGAGTTTGATTATGTCGTTCCACGAGACCTGCTGCCTCGGGGTGTCGAACACAGTGAAATTTCCACTGATAGCCTAACAAAAGTGAAACGTGTTTCATTAGTTCGGATGAGAACGGCTGGCCGTTATCTGAGTAGACAACACGTGGTAAACCGTACCGTGGGAAGAATTCTCGAACCAACTGTTTGGCAGTAGTCGGGGCAGTGTAATCTGAAACCGGGTATGCCTCTGTCCAACGGGAAAGAGCACAGACAACTACAAGAACATATTTGAATCCTCGACATCGTTCCATCTGGATATAATCCATCTGGAGGACTTCAAAAGGGTGATCAGGAGGCTGAAATCCACCCTGTTCTACGGGGATGCTTTTACCTGGGTTAAACTGACAACAGATCATACAGGTACGAACTTTTTGTTTAGCTGCTGCTCGTAAATGTTTGTTGAACCAAATGTGTTGAATGCTGTCTAGCATAGCTTTTTCTCCTAGGTGCGCTGGACTATGTATTGTATTAATGATAACTTGGACCATTGAATCAGGAAGGAACCACACAGATTTTTCCTTCGTCATCCATCCTTGATCCGTTTGGATCCCTCCTAATTCAGTCCATTTCTTTATTTCATCTGGTGTAGCATGTGTCTGGATGTCAATTACGTCAAGAGCGGGATCCTTAACCGTCATGCAATGTGTTGGTGTCGGAACTATTGTCTTTGTCATGTCAGATGTGTGAGTTTGAGCAGTCCGTTTAGCTGTTCTGTCAGCTAGATCATTGCCTTGGGAAATGATATCAGTAACTTTCGTATGAGCTTTACATTTCATAATTGATATTGCAGTGGGTAGATGTATTGCATCTAGTAAGGCATGAATGAGGGGTCCGTGCTGAATGTGGGCACCGTGAGAAGTTAAATAACCTCTCTCTCGCCACAGCACGCCGAAGTCATGTACAACTCCGAATGCATAACGTGAATCAGTGTATATGTTGACTTTTTTATTTGTGGCTTGAATACAGGCTTGTGTCAGAGCGATGAGCTCTGCTGCTTGAGCTGACAAGGTATTTATGCAATTTGTTTCAATGACTTCAGTGTCTGTTGTGACTGCATACGCGGCCACTAACTCTCCTTTACTTGTTCTCATACATGAACCATCTACATACAACGTCAGGTCTGGATCTGACAATGGGACGTCTGTCAAGTCTTGTCTGGGTTTCGTCGTGATAGTGATAACTTCAATACAATCATGTGCTAGTGGGTCTGTTCCGTTTACTGGTAACAGTGTGGCAGGATTCAATGTACTACAACGTCTGATTTCTATGTGTGGCTGAAACAATGTTAATTCGTAACCGGTGAGTCTTGCTATAGTCAAGTGTTGTGTTTGTGTGCGGTTCAAGAGAACCTCTACTGCATGTGGTACTTGTACTGTCAATTGGTGTCCTAACACTATGGCATCGCTTTGTCGGATTGCTAAAGCTGTTGCTGCCACTGATTTCAGGCACACAGGCAGAGCCTGAGCTACGGGGTCTAATGTACTAGAAAAATAAGCACATGGTTTATGTGATCCTGCTTGTTCCTGTGTGAGTACTGACAAGGCAGTACCTTCGCGTTCTGTAACAAAGAGTGTAAACTGTTTATTGTAACATGGTATTGCTAAAACAGGTGCTTGACATAAAGCTTTCTTTAGGCTTTCAAAAGCTTGTGCATGTTCCTGAGTCCAAGGGAGAACAGTCGATGTGGCTGCCTCCTGCGTTGTCAACTGAATGAGTGGTTTTGCTAGAAATGCATACTGAGGGATCCACTGCCTACAGTATGAAGTGAGGCCTATGAAAGCCCGTACCTCCTTTTGTGTCTTGGGTATTGGCATGTTAGCAATTAACTGGATGCGATCTGGTGTAAGCTGCCTTCCCTCCTTGGACAGTGAGTGCCCAAGGTAAACAACTCGCTGGACACAGAATTGCAGCTTAGAAGGGGACACCTTGTGCCCCTTTTCGGCCAAAAATTGTAAAACCGTCAGTGAGGCTTTTTCACATTCAAGTTCGCTTCTAGCGGTGATCAGCAGATCATCGACAAATTGAAGCAGGGCAGTGTTGACTGGCATGTGTATACTGTCAAGTTCTCGTTTCAGTGCTTGGCTATAGATGCTGGGGCTTTCTGTGAATCCTTGAGGTGCGCGTGTGAATTTAAAGCTTCGTCCATTTAAACTAAATCCGAACAAGTATTGGCTTTCCGGATCTATTGGGACGCTGAAAAAGGCATTCTTGAGATCAATTACAGTAAAGAATGTTGCTTCGGAATCAATGGCTGTCAGTAATGAAGAAATGTCTGGGACTACGGGGTATTGTGGTACAATGCATTTATTTAATTCGCGCAGATCAATAACCAATCGATATACTGGCGGGGCTTTTGGATCAGTTCGTTTAAGAATCGGAATTATCGGGGAATTAGATACATTGGAGTCGGTTTCCACAACCACTCCTTGGGTAATAAGCTCGTCAATGATTTGTAGTAAAGCCACTACAGCATCTGGGGGTAACTTGTATTGTCGCATTCGTGGTAATACCACTCCTGTCTTTAGTGTGACTCGATATGGTGTAATGTTCATGCAACCAACATCTGTAGGGCCTTGTGCCCATAAATGTGTGGGTAAAGTCTGCAGTCGGTGATCCATGTCTCGGGACACATAGTGCCCTTTGAAATTACGTAGAAACAATCTTATTCCTTCCGGAGAACAACATATTATAGCTCCTAGAGCTTTCAATGTTTTTATACCTAACAGGTTTTCTGGACATGATTTAGTAAGCAATAAATCTGTAATTCGTGTCAAGGGACCAATCGTAAGTGGAAGAGGCTGTGATACTTCGTTAATGATAGGTTTTCCTGAAAAGCCAAGGGAAATATTCTGTGAGCCTGAGAGGGGTGCCCCTGGAACTTCACTACGTTTTATTGTTGTTCGGCTTGCCCCTGTATCAAGTAAAAACTTTCTATCTTGGCCTAATAGTTCACTGTGTACATAAGGTCCTTCTTGATCCACAGGGACCTCGATAAGGGGTAAGCCAACTTCCCTCTCTAGGCTGTTTCATGAGTATCGTTGATAATCAGGATAGTCATATTGTGCGGTCTGGTACATCTGTTGTGTCGTTGTTTGTGTGGCAGCAATAGGCTGCGGTGGTGGAGCTGGCATAGACTGTTGCGGAGCTGGCATGGACTGTGCATGCTGCGGGGCTCCTTGTTGGTTCTGATCCTGTCTAAGTGGCCGTGGTCTTTCTTTTGTATTACCTATGGCGATATTATGTTTTAAAACTGGACAATCGTGTACATAATGACCTGGCTGTTTACAATAGTTGCATGTCCCTTTTACAGGACCTGCTGAAACACTGGACTGTGTCATACCCTTTTTATGACCGTCAGCTGGAACTGTCTGGGAAACTAGCATTTTTATTTTCGTGTCTTTCATGCGTCTGTGTTCATGTTCTTGCTCCTCTCTAATTCTATTGTGATGGTACTGTAGCATTTGTAACATTTGTGACGGAGTGTTACCTTGCCAGGTACTCTCGAATTTCAATACTCTATTCTTAACTTGGGGCAAAGAATTTTCAACTAATTTTGTCACAAACAGATGTGGATACGATTCGCTACTTGCTTTTATTCCACTATTTATACCAAAACATTTTTCGAATCGGGCATAGAAATCACTAGTGTCTTCATCTTGCTTTTGTTTACAGGCTGAGATTGCACCCCAGTCTTCCTTTTTCGTAGTTAATAAACGTGGCAGTACCTGTACTAGTAAACCTGGTAGTGTTTTGGTCTTGTCCCCAAGCCCTGAACCTGGACCTCGAGCCTTTTCTTCGTTTTCTAATGCTGTCCAATCTATCTTTTGGTCTCCCACCTCCCAATCCTTTTCCTTGAGTTTTTCGTAAATGCCCGTAGGCATTAATACTTTCAATATTTTCATAATGTCGGGATAGGTATATTCTCCCATGAGCAACATGTCTTTAATTTCTTGGTGGAAACCCGCTGGGTCTTTATCATGACTGGGTACCACTTTCTTCATTTCTAATAGTTCTATTTTAGATATGGGTGTGTATACAAACACACGTTTAAACTGGTTGTCATCACCTTTTATCGGGTGCACTTTGCGTAAGGGATTCTGTCTATCCATGTAATACGTCATTCTTTCCTTGATGGGCAGTGAGACATGTTCGGGGCATACAAAGAGAATGTACTGCTTTCTGGATTCTAGTATTTCTCTAATTAACTCAGTACCTGAACCTCTCCATTTATTCGTGAGTAATTCAGTCAATATATTAGGTAAGGGACCAGGATCGGAGTGTTGGCTTTTATATAATATAAGGAGTTGTTGAATCATATAGATACCAGCTAAACGCTGTTCATCTGGGGTGAGGTTCAAAAACGTGTGCGCTAGTGTATCATCACTATATTTTCCGGGACTATCAACCCAGTGAACGGCTGACCTGGCTAATTCTTGTTCGTCCATAGAATCGAGTATATGATAACCCCTTCGTTCTCGGAGTAATTTGTCAGCGGCTTGGAACGAATGCTCGGGGGACCTTATATTTATTATAGGGGTTTGGAAATTTCTGCTATTATCTGGACGTATCGGACGTATCGGATCAGTAAAGCATCTAGTATTATTGCAAGATCTTCCTCTACCTACATAGGCCATGGTTTCTAACTGTCCTGTGGGCAGTTCTAATTCTTCCTCCTCCTCGGTTTGTTCAGGCTGGTCTACTGCTAATCTTTCTTCGTGTATTCGTTCTACTTCTTTGCGGATCTTTCGGCACATAGCTACTATACTTAATAGTCTATCATGTCTCCCCTCTGATATATTCCGACTCCATATGGTAAGAATTCGCATTTCTTCCGGATTTACCCCTGGTCGGTCTTGATTTCTGATCACACAATTTATGAGGAATCGTAACAGTTCCCCCTGTATCTCCACTTTCTGGTATTCCATTGCTCGATTAATACTTTCAGAATCTCGCCCTGACTGGACAAAATGATATATATTTTCTAAATGTGTAGTCATTCCTGGTAGCCTCCCTAAATATATTGCAGCTCGTCGGATACGTAATGATGCCAGCAGCATTTCGTCCTCTTTGCCGGGCACAGGGTCATATCTACAATCTACTAGAAGTTCCTTAAGCATGTCGGGAGTTACTAGTTTGGGCGTACGTTGGTGGGCTAATTCTTGAAACGAAAGTTTATTTACTCTGGGTGGCGTGGAAAAAATGTTTGATGTACCTCCTGTAGCACCACCTGGGGTGCTAGATGTGAAAGGATTCGTTGAACGTGATATAGCAACCATAGGTGTGGATACAGCTGTAGAAACAGATGTGCTTGCCGGAACTTGTGTCGGAGTTTGTTGTTGCGGAGGTACAGACGGAGGAGGGTCTTGGCGTTGAACCCCCTCGGCAGGCGGTCTATGTGGTGCAGTATTAGCATACTCGGGAGCTGCGTCGTCTAAATAAGAGGAAAGGAAAACATCTTCTGCGGTTCTGGGATGCCCTTTGGGATGTGCTTTTATCGGAAACAATGGGGGTGGCAAGTCTTTTGGTATCTCCGGAGTAGCCTTAGGTAACCCTTCGGCCAGAAGGGGATACATACCATTCATAAGGGCATTTCTTTGTCTGTCTACTTGTTCTGATTTTACTCGAGTACCTTCTTCAATTAATACATTTTCTCGGATTTTATTTGAATTCTCCTTACTTTTTTCTTCCTGTCTGAGCGCTTTTTCTGTACGTCTATATGATTCTTTACGCCATAATTCAATGGCATCTTTCTGTGACTGTCTAGCTTTCTTTTTCCATAATTCTTCCTCTACTTTCATGATGCAATCTGCATCCCAGGTCCCAGCTGCGGGCCACCTCTGACTTTCGGGTAATTCCTTGGTGTAGTCTACCCATAAATCAAGAAATAATATGGCGTCTAGGCCATGTTTGTGATACATGAAGTACCCTGGAGTGTCCCTAGGAGGAATGGGAACAGCTTCTTCGAGTACCCCTTTTCTAGTTTTGATTTGTCTTAATTTCGAAAAGAGCGGCATATTGAGAACTGATCTGATACCTAATTTTGAACACGTTTAATACAACAAAACACAATAATGAACAGTCATTCACACCACAATATGCAGAACGTATTTAAAACATTTAACATTTAACATTTAATGAACAACAATGATGGCCATTTAGGGAACTAGTCACTAAGCATAATACTCGGCACTAACTAGGTAATTCTGAATTATATACTAGACATACTAGATATACTGCTGAACAGTACAGATACACTGCTGAAACAGTGCAGACCGGATTTGTGTACCCAAACCCGTCTTGACCGGCACAACCTATGTGCACGTCAGAACGCCTCCCCGACAATGGTACTCACCGGGTAGCTCGGAACGGAAGGCCTCGGAACTGAACTGAACTGGACTTGAACCGGACTGGACTCGACTCGAAACTTCGGAACTTCGGACACTGGTGGGCCTCTGTATACCTCGGATCTTGCTCTCTCAGCTAGGCTCTGGTCGGGATACTTCGCACTTCTCACCGCCTCGTCTGGGTGTTGATCGCAGCCTCAGTTACCCCCGCTCGGCAGGAGGGAGATACAGGAAATCCTGTGGGTACGCGTTGTTGTCCGTCCAGCTGTGGCAGGAAACCGGGCCTGCAACGCACCTCCGGCGCGTGAGATGAGAAAGTGTCCCTGTTCGGGCGCCATATATGTGGTAAATAATTTAATTACCGGTACTTAATTTGATGCAGAAAATCTATAATAATAGCTCAGTAAAATAAGAGGCAGAATCCGTGGTATTAGAGGTTCGGAACGGGCTTTATTCCAAAATCAATTCGAATTGATGGACTCCATATTCCATCACCACGAAGGTTCAGGAAGTGAAGGACATACTTTATTGACAGGTAATCATTTTTATACAGAGGCATTGTAGTGGAAACAGATGCAAGAGGCGTAACAGTTGATAACAAAGATAAAAACATACATGCGTAACTAAAATGGGTGTAACGAGGCGTAACTAAAGAACGTCATAAGGTATGATGTCATAAATGGGTGGTTCCATGAAAGAATTTCGCAATGTCAGCAGAAATAATTGACGTGCAACTAGGGGGTGAAGGGGACTTGACATTTAGCTCTACATGTGGAGACAGAAGTCTGGGGGGTCAAATCAACCTAATCCCAAATCATATCTAACATCCTATGTTTAAAGAACTATGTTATCCAAAAGGAAAGGTCTCTCGAATAAAATCTATTCTATACTGACTGTGCGTGCGTGTACAAGCGTCTAAGTGTCTACACTAGATGCGAGGGCAGAAATCTTCCATAGTAACAGGGCTATGAATTACTTGCATAAAGACAGAGAAGCCGGGCCTTTTGCTCGGTAGCTGGAAGAATGTTTACTTAAACTACTAGACAGGAATGCATTGGATGGGGAGCGGAGCAGATAATCTCGAAGGTGAAATACAGTTTTTGGCAAGCAGACAGGTCGAGTCAGGCACCGTTAGCCGCGCAGGGAGTAGGACAAAGTTCATGGATACAGATGCGAGCTCAGACTGGAGCTTTCAGAGGCAGAAGGCAGGAAAAGGCTTAATGGCAGAATCAGGGCCTACTCGCCTGGACTGTAAAATGGGATAAATGAACCATATAAAGCCGGTGGCCTTTCATACTTAGGAATAGAATATCCGGCCCATTCATGGCGGATCTGAAAGAGGACATGTTGACGGTGGACGCACATGTGTTTGCGTCTTCATAACTGGAACTGGAGGGAACATACATGTACTTGTGATTTATACATGAAACCGTTGGGGTCCAAGATAGGGGACATAACTGATCATAAAAATCCATATTTCCACAGAACAATGGCATGGCCCCTCAGCCACACAATAGCTGAATGTTGCGAGATGTGGCAACCAAACATGTGTGAAGGACACAAGTCACCCACCAATAATAATGCACACAATACCAAGTGTAGTGGTGATGTGCTGAACAGACCTCACTATGCAGAGCACGAACCTCTCCATGTGTACATATATTGCTGATGCTTGTAGTGTTGTGGACAGTGGACGCAACGATGTCACCTCAGGCAGTGGGGAAGATCTCGGTCATGTACCTGTGTCATCGTCCCCTGTAAGCGGAAGCGCAGTGGGCTGGTCCAATGTACGCTACTCCAGCGAGAAGTGTGAATAAATAGGCCGGGGCTCTGGGCATGGTTCATTTGTGTGAAGGTAACACACATAAAAGGAATGGGGGTCCTAGGGAATAAATTTAAAGACCTGCAACAAGTTTTTACCCCAATGAGTAATCACAAAACACACAAATAACCTCTCGGGTCTGAACAACCTTAAAACATGAGCATGGAAAGGAAGAATGCTGTAATCATTCTGTGTCTAGAGTAACAGTGCCCTAATAAGGAAAGGAATCCCTTTTAAGGATGAATGCCCTCACTCACCAGAAGGTGACATGCTTCATCATTTGGGCTTTCTCCTCTCAGTGGGAAAACCTGGTCCCACTGAGGGCTACAACCACCGCACTGAGAGGTGGGAGCTCAGGGATGTTTTTCATTTGTGTGGAGAAATAGGATGCGAAAATCCCAAAGAAGAGTGTGATATGAGGGTGCAGAGCAAAAAAAATGTTTTAGAAAATGAGTGAATGTGATCTAAAACTGGCTAGTGCTAGTGAAAAATAATTTTTATTGGCTCATTAGCCCTGCCAGAGATAAAAAACAGTGCAAAGCAGTAACCATTGAAAACTGCTTGATGAAAAAGGTCAACATGTTTCAGCCAATCACCATCTCAAGAGTATGTATGGCTTTCGTCAGGACCAAAAACAAAGCTGTTGCTATAAAGTGTAACTAAACGTGCAAATAAAGTTTGAAAAGACCAAACCAGTTATGCTCTTGCGGATACAATCTCGCTGGAACTTGTCCAATCTGTGGGACAAGTAGGCCCACCTCAACCTGGTTACAACTCAGGAAAGGGAGCCCCGCTCTCTCCGTCGGTACTCCGTCGTAGTACAGAAGTTGCAACCGGAGGTTCCGCAAGAGCATAACTGGTTTGGTCTTTTCAAACTTTATTTGCACAATTGCTCTTCTTTGGGATTCTAGCATCCTATTTCTCCACACACATGAAAAACATCCCTGAGCTCCCACCTCTCAGTGCGGTGGTTGTAGCCCTCAGTGGGACCAGGTTTTCCCACTGAGAGGAGAAAGCCCAAATGATGAAGCATGTCACCTTCTGGTGAGTGAGGGCATTCATCCTTAAAAGGGATTCCTTTCCTTATTAGGGCACTGTTCCTCTAGACACAGAATGATTACAGCATTCTTCCTTTCCATGCTCATGTTTTAAGGTTGTTCAGACCCGAGAGGTTATTTGTGTGTTTTGTCATTTGTGTGAAGGCCAATGCATCTGCCAGAGCAGCAGCCCTTAACCTGCCACGTGGCTGCCGCCATGACCGCGGGCCTCCTCGACAGAGGCCCCCTGCAAACACAGCGGCACAGCACCGCAGAGTTATGTCTGTACACACTACAGCCTTCGATCTACACTGCAGATAGCAGGGCTCACAATTCAGATGGAGTTGCGATTGCAGATGACGCAGTCCAGTAGGCAAGACACATTGCCCCCAGTGTGGCCCGCCTGGACCACGCATCATCGCAGGCTGCGTACACGCTGAGCGCCAGAGGTACCAATAACTCAACGCCACGTGGCCTTATTAAGGCAGAATTCATTAGACAAAAGACATTTCTACCAGTGCGGCTGCCCGGACCACGCATCATTACTGGGTGCGCAAACGCTGAGTGCTTCAGGTTCCACTAACTCACTGCACCACAAGTCATCGCCACGTAGCCTTAGTAAGGCAGAATTCATTAGACAAAAGACATTGCTTAGAGGGGTGGCCCGCCCGGACCACGCATCTTTGCAGGCTCCGCACACGCTGAATACTTCTGATGCCACTAACTGTGCAGCTCAACTCAATGCCACATGACTGTGGGCCCTTGCTGACCACTGCCTCTGGCCTACACTGTGATCAGCACGACTCACAATTAAAATTCAGTCTTGATTCATTAAATACAGAGTCCAGTAGGCAACTAACTACAACGTCCCTGAAACCTTCACAATATCCTTTTAGTATCCTTACTTCAAGAACTTTTTTGATATCAATTATAGCTTTAGTACAATGACCAAATTCATCTTGCAAGTCCAAAGGAACACTGAATGGCAGTCTACACTGCGGCCAGCAGAGCTCACAGTTTGAATTCAGTCTTGATTAATTAATTTCAGAGTCCAGTAGGCAACTGACTATAACGTCCTCACAACTTACACATTTCGACAATGTATTCCATACATATTTCATCTTTTGTTACCTACACTGCGGTCAGCAGAGCTCACAATTTACATTAAGACATGATTTATTAATTGCAGACAGAATTGTACTCTATGTCCTCGGATTTTGTCGAGGAAGTGACAAAAAGCATTCCTCGATATCTGTGCTGACTACTGCCTTCCATCTACATTGCGGACTGCAGGGCTCACAATTCAGATCGAGTTGCAATTACAGATGACGCAGTCCAGTAGGCAACAGACATTGCTACCAGTGCGGCCCTTCCGGACCACGCATCATCGCTAGCTGTTCACATGCGGAATTCTTCTGATGCCCCTACCTCAGTGCACCACAGCTCCTGGACCCTTTATGATAGAATCTTTTGTGTATGATTTCAGATCTACTGCCCCTACCTCAGTGTACCACAAGTCATGAACCCTTTACGATAGAAGCTTTTGTGTATTATTTCACATCTGGTGCCCCTAACTTAGTGCAGCACAAATCATGGACCGTTTATGATTGAATCTCTGTGTGTGATCCGATGATTACTGTTGTACTTGTTGCCAGCACCAACCATTCCCTGAGGGCTGGCTTACTCTCACCCCACACGCATCCAGCACAAACGTCACTGGACATGTGACCCTGGTAATAAAAAGGGGCCGAGCGCATGTAGCCGTAGACAGTTCCACTATCTATCTAACTGTGTCCGTGTGTTCATTATGTATGCATGATGCTGCCCCTGGGCCCTACCACATTACATTTTGCTGTGGACAGTGCTCGCGACCATGTTTCCTATGGCAGTGGGGAAAACTTTGGTTATGTAACTTTGTCTCGGTCATTGTATAAGTACATAGGTAGAGACTGGATCATTAGAGTACTGCAAGGAGAGTGTATAGTGAATTTATAAGTGCTTTGGAATTGGCGGAGTGATTGGATAAGTACATATGTTGGTGGAGCCTAACCCCCGAGCACAAGCTTGGCTCTAATTTGGGCTTTGCATGGCCCTGTATTGCTACAGCTGCAACACTCCACTGAATGTGCAATAAACATTCATATCCACACAGATATGTCATGTGCATGATCTTTCATGTGTGGAAAAATGGAAGAATGTATGGTCTGTGATTCCCCCTACCTTCCATGTTGGCCATGTTTTATGACTTGGGTCACAGGGTGACACATTGGCGCTTGCGGCACAGGGTGGCGGCAGCACTACAACAGGGACACCTGCATCAGTTGATTCCTCATACAGCCCAGGACGGTACCACGCCCAGAGCTCCGGAGTCATTGTTCACAGCCTCACGCAGGACTGGAATACGTCAGTCCAGCCCAATCCGCTTACGCATACAGGGAGGGTCAACATAGCTACATGGCCCAGATTTTTATTGTAGTGATCTGCTGCTCTCAGGTCTAGTTGTCAGTACGCCACAGCCACTCCCTGATGGCTGGTTTAAACCCACACCACACCCATCAAGCACAGGCATCACAGGACACGTGACCCTGCCAATAAAAAGGACTGGGCGCATGTGCTCCATGCCATTTCCATTTCAGACTTGGTGCACGGTATGCACTGCGGCCTGCACAGGCACACCGCCACGGGACGGTGACTTTTGGTGCACTGAGGTAGGGGCACTGTGAGTGCTGAGCGGGTGTGCAGCCTGCGATGATGTCTCGTCCCAGTGGTCTGGACAGGTCAGGTTTTGTGTGCCCTGCTGGACCGCAGTGTATGCCTGAGCCATCGACCAGCGAGTTCCTACCGCCACATGGCATGGCCTCACTGGTCAGAGAGTTAGTGGCACCGCAAGGGCTGAGCAGGTGTGCAACCTGCAATGATGGCGGGTGCACTGGTATGTCCTCTGCCATGATAAAATCAAGACGCAGCACCAAATGTGAGACCTGGTGGGGCTGCATGATGTGGAGGGTGCCCTGTCCGCGGAAAGGTGAGCAGTGAGGCCTGGGTGCGCAGGGGCGGGCAGACACCTCCGGGCGGAGGGAGTGGATTGGGTGCAGCAGCCTCGGTGCGCAGCGGCGGGCAGACACCTCTGGGCAATGGAAGTGGATGGGTTGCAGCAGCCTGGATGCACAAAGGCGGGACAACGATTTAGGCATACGCAGTCGTATGTACTCTGCCATTACTGATTCTGTACTATGTTTCAGATGAGTGAGCTTGAGGGCTCCACTATGTCCCGGCACATGGTTGGAGACACACCGGTGGCAGAAAGGTGAGCTGTGAGGGTTTTGTCCACAGTGTGGGCACTCACTGTCCCTCTCCATCTCTTCCTTTCTCTACCTCACACTCTCTCTCTCTCTTCTTCTCTCTCACTCTTTCTCTCTCTTTCTCTCTGTTGGACTTGGCCCTTCTGGCAGGTTCACCCCTGAACTTTTTGCTTTTTATTGGTGACCTGGTGTAGTGATTTTTGGTTTCTGCGCACTTTACCACTGTGTCCCAGGGTAAAGTGCGTGCGTGTAGTGAGGTTGGCCTGCCCTCCCATAGGAATGCATGGGGGAATGTATGTGTCCTGATAGTTCCTGATGCGTGGGGTGTGCAGGCTCGAGTTTGTTATGTGAGGACTCGTGTGATTGAATGCTGCGCGATGATGTGTGCAGCGTGCATGTACCTAGTGTGGAAGTGCCACTTCTAGAAGTGGGCACTTCTGTGTGCAGTGTGTCTGGCGTGTGATTATTTGGAGCTGGCTGGTGAGCCTGGCTCCAGGAGTCTGGTTGGGTCTGCCCCAGTGGTGAGTGTGAGATTAGCATGCTGATGGCTGGGGAGGAGTGCACCTTAGACCTGAATAGGGCAGGACTTTCCCCACACAATGCTGGCTCCGCCCCCTATGGTGCGACTGACGACCCTAGCCCTGCCAGTGAATAGAGTGAGGGGCTGAGCACATCAAGGGTGCTCCCCAACCAGCTGCGAACCCAGAACAAAGGGTTTGTACTGTATAAAAATGGGGCTGTGTCCCCACAGAAACTGTTCACTTCCAGGATCCTGAGGGGGGCTGCTGCTGCTGGAGGCCAGGAGGAACCGCCACCTTGGACTGCCTTCCTGCCTGGAGGGCCCAGTGAGCTGGCCCCTGGCCCAGCCTTGCCCCCTGCCCACCTTCCTAAGGACTTTGCTGGACTTTCTTAATTTTGGCCCCTAAAGCGCCTGGAAGCGCTTTTCTTTCACTCACAGAGCTAGGAGCGCTGTATTTGTGGCCAGCAGCGCGGCGCTGCAATTATTAGCAAGGGAACCCCGACGTAGGGATTCCCTGCTATTTTGTCATATCCAAAGTGGGTGCCCACCCCGCATTGTGTGCTCGTTGGCGGTTGCCCACCCCGCTTATATACTCCTTTTGATAGTGGGAGCCTACCCCGCTTATCGCCGTGGTTTACGTGAGGGAGCCCACCCCTCATCGCCGCCGTCTCCGAATCACCGCTGCGGCCCCGTTCGGCCGAACCGGAAGTCAGGCGGCCCGTGTTGGGACGTGGGCGGGACGTGGCAGAAAGCAGGAAGCGGACGGGAGCCTACCCCGCGCTCCTGCACTGAAGTCGGAAGTCTGCTGACTGACGCGGGGCTCCCGTGAGATCGAGGGAAGCCCCGCGCCGAGAAAAGGAACCCGCCAAGAGAAGGTGCGGGCAGGAGCCTACCCCGCGCTCCCGCGATCCAAAAAGAATCCAGCCGAGTCCAGCGGAGCTCCCGTGAGATCAAGGGAAGCCCCGCACTGAAGGAACCACCCGGAAGAAGCCGCGCAATCCGGTAAGTGGTGTTGGCAGCGTTCCTGAGTCCCCCGTGTGGGACTCCAACGTGGGGGCGGCCTACTTGGTCAGAGCGCGTGACGCTCCAACCCCAGGGGCATCGTGAAATTGTGTGTTTCAGAGCCGGTTGAGGCTCCAACGTTACGGGGGTGATTTGAGTGGCGAGGGCCCCAGAGAGGGGGCCCCCACCTATCCCTGCCAGTGCTCGAGCGGCCCCGCCTGCCAGAGGGCCGCTCCAACGACGGGGCAGATATTTGGTCAGAGCCACGAAGGCTCTAGGGGGCATCTCTTGTGGATAGAGCCCAGAGGGCCCCACGTGACGGCGTTATTTGTGTTAAAAGGCACAGTGGTGCCCCAGCATTTCACCAGTTGCCCAGCACTTAGTGGGCAACTGCCACGTGTAGGTTGTGCTTTGTGCGCCCTGGTTTGCGCAGCCTGCGCAGGCGCGCCCTGACTTTGCTGGACACAGGGCGTCCTTGCCCCTTTAAGGCCAGTTGGCCTAGGGACTGCCACAGGTTGTGGCTAATGTGACTTTGGCGCTATTCTTCCTTACATGCAACGCTGAATGTGTTTTTATGCGTCATGTGCTTTGTTTTACACCGCTGAATGTATTTTATGCATCATGTGTTTTACTTCCCTACACCTCTGAATGTTATGCATCATGTGTTTATGTGCTTAGACCCCTACAGGTATTGTGATACTTAGGCGGTTGTTTGTTTACTCCTAGTACAGGTGGTGCTAGTGAGGTCCTAGTTCCCTGCGTGACATTTTCCTAAGGTGGTTAGGGTTGCGTAGGTGGTACTTACCTGTTACCAGTAGTTACTGGTTGTGTGCTGCATGTTCTATTTTAGTGCTACAGTGATTGTATGTGCTATGTTCTAAAGTATTATTCCTATGTTCTAAGTGCTAATTTCTACAAGTGATAATTCCTGACAGTGGTCCATGTGGCCCTGTCCCCTGTACATATAATACCTTGTGTGGAGTTTCCTTTGTGGTGGGCCTTGGGTGTTGTTGCTGGGTGCGCGCGCAAACGCTTTACACATCGCCTCAGGGATAAGCCTGACTGCTCGTGCCAAGCTACCAAGGGGGTGAGCAGGGGTTATCTTTGGCGTGTAACTCCCCAGCCCTGACTAGAGTGGTGGTTTCTGTCTGGCTTTGGTGCAAGCCCTAGCCAACCAGAAATCGCCATTTCTAACACTCTCTCTCTTACTTTTCCTCTGTTTCTCTCTTCCTCTTTCTCACATTGTTTCTCTCTTTCTCTCTCTCTTCCTCTATCTCACTGTTTCTATCTCTCTTCCTCTCTCTCACACTTTCTCTCTCTCTCTCTTTCTTTTGATGGACGCATGAAGCACAATCTTATCTTGCTTTTTGTCTAGCAGGCCTGTGATGATGTATGGCCATCCTGGCAATCAACACCCACCCTGAATTGAGAGCTCTGATTGACCACGTGTACGCATCGGCTGAGGAGGTTGCTTCGGCATTTGGTGGACCCTCTTACACAAACACCAGTGGCGAAAGGTGAGCAGAGAGGCTTGTTTCCGCAGCAGCGGGCAGTTACCTCTGGGCGGTGGGAGCAGATAGTGTGCAGCAGCCTGGATGCACAAGAGCGGGCAGACACCTCCGAGAAGTGGGAGTGGATGGAGTGCAGCAGCCTGGGTGCACAGGAGCGGGCAGACACCTCTAGGCAGTGTGAGTGGATGGGGTGCAGCAGTCTGGGTGCGCAGGAACGGACAGTCAGCTCTGGGCACTGGGAGTGGATGGGGTGCAGCAGCCCCAATGCCCCCACGGTCCCGCCGGTTCCCCGTGTCCTGCAGGAGTCGGCATTGCTTTTCCACACGGGGAGCTGCTGACATGCAGCTCCTCGTGTGAAAAAGCAATCAGCTTTGGATTTTGGAAGCGAGAGCAGGATTCCCTGCTCTCGCTTCCAAAATCCAAAGCAGGTTTGCTATGAGAGGGCAGGAGCCGCGCGGCTCCTGCTCTGTCGCAGCAAACAGCAGTGTCCCAGGGGTGGCCACCCCGAGACACTGCAGGAGCCGGCCCTCTCCCAACATGAGTGAAGCCCCGGGGAGGTGGTGGTCCCTGGGGCTGCAGGGGCCCGCTATTATTTTTTAAGAAATGCCCCCGGGACCTAGCCCACCCGGGGGCCTCATTAAAAAAAAACACGAGAATCGCGACCCCAGCTCAAATTGCGCCGATTTTTGTTTAAAAAAAAAAATGCTTTTCTTGGCCCTGGGGGTCCTTCTGGGACCCCTGAGCAGGCCTAGGGGGTCAGGGTGTTTCTACCCTGCCCCTTCTCTTGTTTTATATCTTTGTTTCTCTGTTTTCTGGTGACTCGCTTCTACCGAGTCACAAGATGGCTGCCAACACTTCCTGGTTTGGAGTGTTGAAAGCCAATTAGAATGAAGCTCGTGGTCGTGGCAGCCAATTAGAATAATGCTTGTGGTCAGGAGGGTTCACGACTCCACCGCTGCCCTAGATATCGAAACTTGTATTTTTTAAATTTCTCAGCAACAACTGAACGGATTTACACCATTTTTTAAAAAAAAGGTCGGTTTCTGAACCATGCACTACCTTTTTGCCAAATTTAAGGTCATTCTGTTCAGCAGTTTCGGCTGTAGCCTTGCCCAAAGTTTCCTATGGGAAATTGATTTTTTAACTCTTATTTTTTTTATTTCTCAAAAACTGCTTTTCCAAATTTGCGGTAATTCCGTTCAGCATTTCGGGCTGTAGCCCGTCTCAAAATTTCCTATGGAAATTAACATGGAGAAAACGTGTTTTAGGACCCCCCCCCCTTTTTTCTCAGCCCCCGCTTGACGAATCACCCCCAAACTTTCAGGATAGGAGCTGATCTGGATAGACTTTTTTGGGAGAATTTCGCAAAGATTTGTCAAACAACACCAAAGTTATTAGCACATCAAAAAATGCTTTTCCTATGGAAACTAGGTTATAACTATAACTACCTACTAGCGACCGCCAGTAGGTAATAAATATATATATATATATTTATATATATATATATATATATATTCACTTAAAAAACCATAAGGTTATATTAGAATGTGAGGAGGTGCATCAGATATTCACGTGAATGATGTCATCAGTGATGTCATCAGTGATGTCATGTGAGATGTCATCAGTGATGTTGTCAGTGATGTCACTGACCATGTCATGAATGATGTAATATGTGACATCATCAGCAGTGGATTGCGGTCGCGCGAGTTATAGTTAATAGAACTAGCTATAACGGAGGAATTTCAATGGTTTTGTACGAGTGAAAAGTCCAACTAACTATAACACCCCTGAAACCTATGTTTTTTTCAGTGAATTTCTAAGGTTTTTTAAATGTTAATTCCTAACTACAACATGTCTGAAACCTATGGTTTTTTCAGTGAATTTCAAAGGTTTTTTAAATGCTAATTCCTAACTATAACATGTCTGAAACCTATTGTTTTTTCAGTGAATTTCAAAGGTTTTTTAAATGCTAATTGCTAACTATAACAAGTCTGAAACCTATAGTTTTTTCAGTGAATTTCAAAGATGACAATTTTTAAATGTAATAATAATTATATTTCTTTTTTTATACTGATTTTCTACATTTTTTAAATTATTTATTTTTACATATTTTATTTTTTAAATTACATTATATATTTTTGATATAAGTGGATTTTTTTTTTTCAAATATTGAAACTGGTTGTTTTGTTTTATATATTTTTTAAAATATATTTATATTGTTTTCTTTATTGTTTTAATTTTTTTCACATTTTTTTGGTGAGTCGCGCACCCAAAGCGTACCTTTCTCGATCGCTGCACGGAACCTAGCCGCCATTTTAGGATTGCTGTGTAGGATCCGCGTAGGATGTGCGATGGGTGCGTATTTTTGTGCGCGATCGCTATGTGACCGGTACGTGAATCCAGGCGCATACGCAACACATACGTATTACTTTACGCGACGCTCGTGCCCTTGCCCTTGCGCGTGACGTCATATACGTGTTTGCCGCGTTAGGAGACGCGCACCCAGCGCCTGCACACCAGGGGCCGCGCTGAGCGCCGTGCTCGGTGCACGACTCATGGGTGCACGACTCATAATTTGCCCATAAATTTTTTTGCAGCACCTATCACTAATTTCTATTCTCCCCGGGGACCCCATCCCCCGGGGCCTATATACAACGTTGGGGACTGTGGGGGAGCCCCCATAGTCTCAGCCGGCTCCCCTTGTCCTTCGGGAGCTGGCATTGCTTTTCCACACGGGGAGCTGCTAACATGCAGCTCCCCGTGTGGAAAAGCAATATGGTTTGCATTTTGAAAGAGAGAGCAGATTTCCTGCTATCTCTTACAAAATCCAAACCAAGATTGCTATGACAGGGTGGGAGCCTCGGCTCCTGCCCTGCCATAGCAAACAGCAGTGTCCCGGGGGTGGGCACCCCGAGACACTGCAGGAGCCAGCCCTGGGGGGTGGCGGTCCCCAGGGCCATCGACGGCTCCAGGAGGGGGGCCACACAGCCCCCCTCCCACAATATAAAAAGCCCCAGGGGTGGTGGGCCCTGGGGCTTGGGGGGGCCTTTGAGCCTCCCACCTATTTTTTTAAAGTCCCGGAGGGTAGCGGTCCCTGGGGCTGAGGGTGCCTTTGAGCCCCCCCACCCATTTATTTTGTAGCCCCGGGGGGTGGCGGTCCCCGGGGCTGGGGGGCCCCTCTGGGCCCCACATCAAATTTAATATTTTTGCCCCCAGGATTTGGCCTCCCCGGGGGCTAATTATTTTTTTACGGCAGGATATGCGCGCATTTTGCAGTTTTTAAAAGAAAAAAATGTGGGGGGGGCCTGGGGATCCTTGTGGGACCCCCTAAGCAGGTCTAGAGGGTCAGAGTATTTCTACCCTGCCCCCTTTATACGTTTTGCACACTTGATCCACTGATTTCTCGAGCCTCGCTTCTATCGAGGCACAAAATGGCTGCCAACACTTCCTGGTTTGGAGTGTTGACAGCCAGTTGACAGCCAATTAGCATGCAGCTCGGGATCGGAAGGGTGCGCGCTGGGTGCGCATAGGGTGTGCAGATCCTCTGAGGCCATAGATATATATGTGATTTTACTTTTGAATTTCTCAGGAACTACTGAACAGATTTACACCATTTAACCAATAGACATGAGTCTGAACCAAGGGCTACCTCTTTGCCAAATTTGGTGCAATTCCGTTCGGCAGTTCGGGCTGTAGCTGCGATTAAAGGTTCCTATGGAAAATTGCATGGGGAAAACATGTTTTGGGACCCCCTTTTTTCTTGGCCCCCGCTTTACGAATCAACCTGAGACTTTCAGGATGGGAGCGGACCGGAGCGCCCCACCAGTTTTGAAAATTTCGCGAAGATTCGTCAACCGGCTCCAAAGTTACTCCAAATAGAATGTTGCGGATTTCCTATGGATAATAGGTCCTAACTATAACTACCTACTGGCGACGGCCAGTAGGTTATATATATATATATATATATATATATATATATATATATATATATATATATATATATATATATATATATATATATATATATATATATTCAGTGAAAAAACCATAGGTTTCACACATGTTATAGTTAGCTGGACATTTTACTGATAAAAAACCAATGAAATTCCCCCGTTATAGTTAGTGCAGGCAACTATAACTCACGCGACCGCAATCCTCTGCTGATGCTAATACTGTATTTAGACACTTATTTGCCCATGTCTTCTTCCATTAAATTTTAGCTATACATATATTACAATTATTTTTTTTTCATAAAGACACATATGTCATCAGCAGAGGATTGCGGTCGCGTGAGTTATAGTTGCCTGCACTAACTATAACGGGGGAATTTCATTGGTTTTTTATCAGTAAAATGTCCAGCTAACTATAACATGTGTGAAACCTATGGTTTTTTCACTGAATTTGCAAGGTTTTTTAAATGCTAATTCCTAACTATAACGTGTGTGAAACCTATGGTTTTTTCAGTGAATTTGTACGTTTTTTTAAATGCTAAGTTACTTTACGCCATTCGTGGCATGCGCGCCCACTTAACGCAGTTCGTTCCGTGCGCACACGGTGCACTTCGCGCACCGCGCGCCCACTTTATGCAGTTAGTGCCGTGCACGCACGGTGGGCACGCGGTGCGCTACGCGCACCGCGTGCCCACGTTACGCTAGATGGGCCATGTACGCACGATGCGCTTCGCGCACCGTGCGCACATGGAGGACATATGATGCGCTTCGTTGTGAAAGGTAATATTTTATTTTTTTAACTAAACTGATAAGCCATGCACAAATGGTGCACTTCGGGCACCATTTGCACATGGGGTGGGGAGAGTATGGATATTTTTTTTTTTTTATAATTTATACCGTACGCGTACGGTAAGCGTAATCGCCAAAATTATCGAAAAATTAAAAATTCAGTTTTTTGCCTTAGGGGATCTTTGGGGACTCCCTGAACATGGTTAGGTGCTTAGGAGCTGTCTAAACAGCCCCTTTACATGTTTATGCCCTTTGTTTTTAAACCCCCTCTCAGAGTGCGAGAGAGAAAATGGCGGCCGCCACTTCCTGGTTTCGACCGATTCGAATGTTTACTAAGATCTAACAGCCAATCAGATTCGCGCTCGCGCACGTCACCGTACGCGTACGGTAAGCGCACCGTAAGCGCACCGTAAGCTGGCTCAGATATATATATTGATTTAAAGGCTATTTTCTCAGGAACTACTGAACAGATTTACACCAGACCTACAAAAGGCACTTCCTTAACCTGGGGACTACCTCTCTGCCAAATTTCAAGTAACTCTGTTCAGCCATTCGGGCTGTAGCTGTGTCTAAAGGTCCTATGGAAAAATGCATGGGAAAAACGCGTTTTGGGACCCCCCTTTTATCTCAGCCCCCGCTTGACGAATCCCCCCGAGACTTTCAGGGTAGGAGCGGAGCGTAGCCCCCCACCTATTTTGAAAATTTCGCGAGGATTCGTCGCCCGGCGCCAAAGTTATTCAAAATAGAATGTTGCGGTTTTCCTACGGAAACAGGGTCCTAACTATAACTACCTACTGGCGACCGCCAGTAGGTAATATATATATATATATATATATATGTATATATATATATATATATATATATATATATATATATATATATATATATATATATATATATATATATATATATATATATATTACCTACTGGCGGTCGCCAGTAGGTAGTTATAGTTAGGACCCCTTTTCCATAGGAAATCCGCAACATTCTATTTTGAATAACTTTGGCGCCGGTCGATGAATCCTCGCGAATTTCTCAAAATAGGTGGGGCGCTATGCTCCGCTCCTACCCTGAAAGTCTCGGGGGGATTCGTCAAGCGGGGGCTGAGATAAAAGGGGGGTCCCAAAACGCGTTTTTCCCATGCATTTTTCCATAGGACCTTTAGACAGAGATACAGCCCGAACGGCTGAACAGAATTACTAGAAATTTGGCAGAGAGGTAGTCCCTAGGTCAAGGAAGTGCCTTTTGTAGGTTTGGTGTAAATCTGTTCAGTAGATTCTGAGAAAATAGCCTTTAAATCAATATATATATCTGAGCCCGCTTACGGTACGCTTACCGTACGCTTACCGTACGCGTACGGTGGCGTGCGCGAGCGCGATTCTGATTGGCTCTTAGATCTTAGTAAACATTGGAATCGGCCGAAACCAGGAAGCGGCGTCCGCCATTTTGTCTCTCGCACTGAGTGTTATTTATCAAACATGATGCCCAAAAACATGTTACGGGGCTGTTTTGACAACTCCCTCCCACATAGTCATGTTGAGGGAGTCCCCAAACATCCCCCAAGAGCAAAAACGGTTTTATTTTTTTTTCGGCAATTTCGCCGATTACGCTTACCGTACGCTTACCGTACGCGTACGGTAAAAAATTATATAAAAAAAAAAATCCACACTTTCTCCACCCCGTGTGCAAATGGTGGCCGAAGGCCACCATTTGTGCATGGTTAATTTGAGCACAGCATTTCCCCAAAAAATTTCAACAGATTACCTATCACAAGGAAGCGCATAATATGTCCTCCATGTGCGCACGGTGCGCAAAGCGCATCGTGCGTACATGGCCCATCTAGCGTAACGTGGGCACGGCACTAACTGCGTAAAGTGGGTGCGCGGTGCGCGAAGCGCACCGCGTGCTCACTGTGCGCGCACGGTGCGCGAAGCGCACCGTGCGCGCACGGAACGAACTGCGTTAAGTGGGCGCACACGCCACGAATGGCGTAAAGTAACTTAGCATTTAAAAAACCGTACAAATTCACTGAAAAAACCATAGGTTTCACACACGTTATAGTTAGGAATTAGCATTTAAAAAACCTTGCAAATTCACTGAAAAAACCATAGGTTTCACACATGTTATAGTTAGCGGAAATTTTACTGATAAAAAACCAATGAAATTGTCCCGTTATAGTTAGTGCTGGCAACTATAACTCACGCGACCGCAATCTTCTGCTGATGACATATGTGTCTTTATGAAAAAAAAATATTTGTAATATATGTATAGCTAAAAATGTATGGAAGAAGACATGGGCAAATAAGTGTCTAAATACAGTATTAGCATCAGCAGAGGATTGCGGTCGCGTGAGTTATAGTTGCCAGCACTAACTATAACGGGGCAATTTCATTGGTTTTTTATCAGTAAAATTTCCGCTAACTATAACATGTGTGAAACCTATGGTTTTTTCAGTGAATATATATATGTGTATATTATCTACTGGCGGTCGCCAGTAGATAGTTGTTGTTAGGACCGTGTTTCCATAGGAAATCCGCAACATTCTATTTGGAATAACTTTGGCGCCGGTTGACGAATCCTTGCAAAATTTTCAAAATAAGTGGGGCGCTCCGCTCCGCTCCTACCCTGAAAGTCTCGGGGGGATTCGTCAAGCGGGGGCTGAGAAAAAAGGGGGGTCCCAAAACGCGTTTTCCCCATGCAATTTTCCATAGGGATCTTTAGTCCAAGGTACAGCCCGAACAGCTAAACAGAATTACTTGAAATTTGGCAGAGAGGTAGTCCTCAGGTCAGGGAAGTGCCTTTTGCAGGTCTGGTGTCAATCTGTTCAGTAGTTCCTGAGAAAATCAAAAGTAAAATCATATACATATGTGGGCGGAGCCTAACCACACATCTCATCCTGAGATCTGATTGGCTGTCAGCACTTCATCCAAGAAGTGTTGGCAGCCATCTTGGGACCAATATACATGATAGCACCTCATTAAGAAGCATTGCAGTTAATAGAAGGTTTTAAGACTTTAGTTACATTATAAATCATGTGTTGATGTTACCATACTCATTTTAAGAAATGTGGTATGTTCTAAGGTGATTTCACCATGTGAAAAAGCCTTCTGCTGGGATATCATGATTGAGAGAAAAATATTTTCTCATGCTTTTCCCACAGAGGTTTGGAAGGTGATCTATAAGCTAAACTAAGAGCTTATTTTCTGTAAATTCACATTATCTTTCTCAGTCATGTGAGAATGAAGTCTGACATTCTCAGTAAAACATGTACATCCAACAAGGGCAGAGACTGTCAGTTGATTCCTTTGTGTTCTACTGCAGCTTCCCAGAGTGTCCCAAAGAACAACTAGAGCGCTAACAGTCCTACTTATGATAAACATATGGCACACCTGAAGCCATCTTGCTTGGATTAAAGTGGTAACTCTTAAAACATTTAATTTAAAAAGGAACAAAATGAGGGGGTTCATTTTTCTATAAAAAGTATGATTAGTGCTGCAGAAAGAAAAATTAGGGCACATTTTGAATGACTTCTCAAATCCTCTTCTATTTCATTAAAAAATTCTGACATGCAGACTGAAACATCCACTTTCAATACCAGCAGCAGTTTTCCCTGGTGAGCAGTAGCTTTACTACAGTGATCTAATGAGCAAAAAGAGTGCTAACATTCTGAATTTATGGCAAATGTGTGACACATCTGAATGCCTTCTTGATGGAATCAAAGTAAAAAACTGAAAGTATTTTCTACTGAGGAGACTGCAGTAAATGAGGAAATTAGGAAACTTCATAACAAATAAGTCTCCCAAGATGGCCACCAGAGACAAAAGAGCCCAAATGTAGCCCAAATATCACCCAGATGTAGACCAAGTATAGCCCAATGACAGAATGTCCCAGAGTGTTCTTAAAAACAACTAGCGCGCTTACTGTCTTCATTATGACAAAAGTATGGCACACCTGAAGCCATCTGGATTGGAATAAACTGGTAACACTTAAAACATTTAATTTAAAAAGGAACACAATGAGGGGGTTCATTTTGCCATAGAAATTATGATTAATGCTGAAGAAAGAAAATGAGGGCACATTTTGAGTGACTTCTCAAATCCTCTTCTATTTCATTAAAAAATTCTGACATGCAGACTGAAACATGTACTTTTAATACCAGGAGCAGAATCCATGGTGAACAGTAGTTTTACTACAGTGATCTAATGAGCAACTAGAGTGCTAACATTCAGAATTTATGGCAAATGTGTGACATATCTGAATACCTTCATGATGGAATCAAAGTAAAAAAACTGAAAGCATTTCCTACTGAGGAGACTGCAGTACATGAGGAAATTAGGAAACTTCATAACAAATAAATCTCCCAAGATGGCCACCGGAGACAAAAGAGCCCAAATGTAGCCCAAAATCACCCAGATGTAGCCCAAATATAGCCCAATGACAGAAGTGTGCAAAACACTTATTATTTTGTGTTTTTGCAGTGTTATATAGTGCAGACTTGTCAGGTATTGGAGTGCTTTACATGAGCATTGGTTACATCACACAAGAACAAATTCATTTTGGTTGTAGACACGGGGAGACTAAGTGATTTGACCAATGTGAGAATGTCGAGCTGAAGCAGAAACTCCAATCTGGTTCCCCAGTTGCAAAGTCTGCAGTTCTGGAAGTAACACCACATCCTCTCCCCTAAGTGCAACATTTAATCAAGTGGTCAACTGGATAAAAAAACATAAAGATAACAAATAATTTAAAAGTGCTTTGTCGCTATTTGAAAACTCAGAAAATCTGTCCTTATTTTAGTCTTTTAGAGCACTAACCATAATTTTGATGCCAATAAGACCGTCTCATATATGTAATTTCTAAAGGAAATGCTCAAGATGACGTCAGGCGTTCCACACTTTTGTAATAAATATAGAATGTTAGCAATCTAGTTGTTCATTAGGATACTGTTGAGAGGCAGAGGCCAGGGGTACGGACTCTGAAAATTGAAGGCAGGTAGGAGGGTGCAAAGGCAACAATTTAACCACACTGAGCAGGCAGGAAGGGCCGTAGCAGCACAGCAGACTATGGAGGGCAGTGGAAAGGGGGGCAGGGGCAACAAACCAACAATACAGGACTTGTAAGAGAGGCTGTGGCAATGTAATAGACCATTGTGGGCAGAAGGAAGAGGCAATGGTAGTACAACCATACATGCCAACAGACCCGATTCAGCCAGGAAACGTCCAATGTTTTTAAGCTCAAATGGGCTTTATTTGATCTGTCTCCTGTCTACAATCTCGTCTTCTTCAATGTAACTCAAAGGGGAAAATCAATACCCCAGTTTTTTTTCAAAATCTCCCTCTTACCAAGTTCAAAATGTTCGCAAGTATGGTACATTGGATCATGGAAGGAAATGGGGTAGGGACATGGATGTGGATAACAGAGGACAGGAGGGACATGGAGAGGTGCACCAAACTGACCCTGCAGGGCAGGCATCAGGGTTTGCAGCAGCACAATACACCACTCAGGGCATGCGGGACGGGAGTGCAGCACAACAATCCATAGAAAGCAAGAGGGAGGGGACAGGACCATGCACATGGACAACAGAGAACAGAGGGGCAAGAGGCAGGACCATAATGGACAGACAGGAGAGAAAGCTGCAGCATAACAGACCATGAAGGGCAGGAGGGATGGATCAGGGGCATTACAATGGAACAGACAAGCCAGGAGGGAGGGAGTAGGGGTCTGCACATGTAAACAGAGGGCTGGGGGCAAGGGGGCAGGGCAGGAGCAGCAAGATAGCCATGGAGGTCAGGCAGGATGGGCTCTAGAAGCAAGACACACCATGAAGAGCAACAGTGAGACTGTGATGGCATACACACAGACCATGGAGGGAAGGTGGGAGGGGTTCAGGGGCAGCTAACTGACCACGCAGGGAAGGTGGGAGGGACCATGGCAGCACAGAAGACCATGCATGGCAAGTGGGAGGGTTAGTGGTAGCACAATGGCTATAATGGGCAAGAGGGAGGGTGCAGGGGCATGCACAAAGGACGATGGAGGATAGAAGGGAGGGTCAGGACCTGTGCACAGACAAGAAAGTTCAGGGGAAGGGGCCTCACAACAGACCGCACGGGGCAGGCATGAGGAGCAGTTGCAGCACAACAGACCAGGGAGGGCAGAAGGGTGTGGCAATACAATGGACCATGTAGGACAGGAGGAAGAGGATAGGGGCATGGCATGTGGACAGGCAGGGTGGAGGTGGCAGGGACAGGTTACAGTCATCTGACAATGCTAGGCAGGTGGGATGGGAGTGGCAGCTCAACAGAACACTCAGAGTAGATTGGAGTGGCAGGTCCATGGAACATGGTGGGCAAAAAGGATGGAGCAGGGGCATACACAAAGACATCGGAGGGCAGGGGGAAGGAGAATAGGGGCAGCAAGCTAAGCACAGAGTTTAAGCAGGAGGTCAATGATGGGGCATAGAATTGGGCAATGGAGGGCAGGAGGAGTGGACTGGTACATCATACTAAATTGAGGGCAGTGGCAGCACATCAGACCATGCATGGCAGGAGGGAGGAGGCTAGTCCATGGATTCACACAACAGAGGATAGGGAGGAGGGGGATGGGGCAGCAAGCTAACTGTTCAGAGAAGGCGGGTATTAGGATCTTTATTGTTTTTAAAACGTGTGTCTGTGCGAACTACTTAAAATATGAACAAGTATGCAGCATAATCTCACTTTTATTCAGGAAGAAGAGGACGTTTGTGACTGTGACTCCGGGCTCACTTGGCAGAAACACCCCCTGACCCTCCACCCCCTATCGCAAAATGTAATGCCCGTGAAAAGGGTAGGTGAACACAGTGTTATATAGAACATAGTCCTGAGAGCACGATTGAAAATGAAAACTAGATATAGTGTTTGGTATAAACTATGCACCAAAAAGTGTGATATAAGATGAACCGGGCGTGATATATAATATGCAATACATTGTGCGCAATGACAGATTCATTGGGGAGCGCGAGATAGCACAGGCACTAGCGCGTGCTATGCGATATGCGCCTTGGAGTGTAATATGCACAGGGCAGTGTTGTGTAACCTAACTAGTCTCTAAAGTTGTAATATAAAATATGTGCTGGGGAGTGTAACGTTGCATATGCACTGTGACAAAGATATGGATCCCAGATTGTAATATGTATGGCATAGCACTATGCGTTATAACATAGGCATCGAGGAAGGCACGTTAGATGGGGCAATATAACCCGTGCAAAGACAAGTGTGGCATGACATATTCACGGGGTGGTGTTACAGTGCACATGGGCTAGAGAGTGTCATAGCATATGCACTAGCTAGTGGAATACAACACAGAGGTGTGTGGCACTCAGCAGGCAATGGTGGGTGTAACACAGCATTGGGCTCTGCTAGGAGCGCACTGTGACTCTCAAGTGATGTTCGTCCCCTTTCCAGAGAGTAAAATAAAAAGTATTACACATCCGGAAGTGGATGTGTGTTTTATTAACCGTGAGGGGGGTTTCTTGCATAGTTTTGGTCGAATTTTTGTTGAATCCTCTTTGAATGGCTTGGTGTGCATCTGTATTAAATGTGCCCGTCAATAGCTACCCATGTTTGTATAAATAAACGACAAGGGTGTCTACCGGGATTAGGAACGGTAGGGCATCAGTCATGTCAGAGCTTCACTAGTGGTCTAAATACATTCCACGTGGATTCATTGTATGCATAGTCGCCTTTTAATGAATTTCACGCAAATCGTCATGGTGATAGGTACGTACGGTTTGTCCAGCATGTTCTAGGTGTGTCTATAAATATATATTTTTTTAAAATAATAAAAAACAGTGGCCGGCCCTGGGTATTGGGGTCAAAAAAATATAATTAGGAGACAGGCCCTGGGGTATGGGGTCATCAGGGCCAATAAATTAGAATAAGAAGGGGAACCACACAGCCCCCCTTCTTAAAAAATTAAAATAAATAAAAGACTGGCATTGTGCTGGAGGCCACGCCCCCTCCTTGCAGCACTCTGCAAACGTGCCCCCTGGCGAGTTGTAAGTTGGGGAATTAATTCCTCTGCAATACTGAGGGTCCCTGAGGGCCAACTAGCCCAACAGGCATCTCCAGTATGCACCAGGGAGCTGCGCTGCAGACAGGTGTTCTGAGGCCAAGCCCCTTTTTACACCTCTCTGCAACGTAGCTCTGTGGCGCTTACTGGAGGTACCTAGTGGTCTAGTTTGACCCTAGGGACCCTTAGGATTCAAGGGGACTTAATCTCTCAACTTAGAACAGCCACAGGGCGCATTTACACAGTGGTGAAGGGTGGGGACGGGGCCTGAGGTGACGTGTGCAAACACGCACTATGGCACGTTTTAAATTGGGGATATAATTTTCCTTCAATACTGAGGGCCCCTGGGGGCTAACTAGCCCACCAAGTGCTTCCAGTAAGCGCCACTGAGCTGCATTGCAGAGAGGTGGTCCAGGCCGTGCCACTTTTTACACCTCTCTGCAACGCAGCTCTGTGGCACTTACTGGAGGTACCTAGTGGGCTACTTGGACCCTAGGGACCCTCAGGATTCAAATGAACTTAATCTCCCAACTAAAAACGGACACAGGGCGTGTTTACACAGTGGTGAAGGGAGGGGACGGGGCCTGAGTTAACGTGTGCAAAAACGCCCTGTGGCCTGTTTTAAGAGGTAGTTTTAATCCCCCTGCCCTATTATATACTAGGGGCTTACAGAGGAGGTCATGCTAATCACAGGGGGACCCCAACGCATAATGTTCCCTAGTGTATGTAGGTGTTTTCACAGTATTCTAAGTGTCTTTTAACATAGCACTGGCTCTAGGACTGGTTAGTCAGACTCAGTTACCACCAGTATCCGTCTGAAAAAGTTGAGGGTACAGGATGATTTTGCAACAAGGCTTCTTTCTGCTCTTCTTTTTGTTCTTTCTGCACGTTATCCTTCTTCCTGCACTTTTCTTCGTCTTTGAGGACTTCTGTTGCTTCTTTCTGCACTTCTTTTTTTTCTTTCTGTGCATTTTTTCTTCTTTCTTCACATGTTCTATCTCTGTAGGCATAGTTAGAAATTAGCATTTAAAAAACCTTTGAAATTCACAGAAAAAACCATAGGTTTCAGGCACGTTATAGTTAGGAATTAGCATTTGAAAAACCTCAGAAATTCACTGAAAAAAACATAGGTTTCAGGGGTGTTATAGTTAGCTGGACTTTTCACTTGTACAAAACCATTGAAATTCCCCCGTTATAGTTAGTTCAGCTAACTATAACTCGCGCGCCCGCAATGCACTGCTGATGACGTCACATATTACATCACTCATGACATGGTCAGTGACATCACTCATGACATCACTGATGACATCTCAAATGACATCACTGATGACATCACTGATGACATCATCCTTGTGATAGAGTGGTAGACCTCCTCTCACCCTAATATAACCTTTGATACACACATTCAAAAATAGAGACTAAACTTTTCAAAACAATGGACATACCAATACCAGTTACAACAACCTCTTCAGTAATTCTAAGATCCACATACACATCCACTCATTCACCAACAGTCCTATACAGTCACTCATACATGTATTCACTCATCATATGTACTCATACACCTATACATCCTGTTACACAATGCCACTCATCCATAGAGTTACTCACACACATAGTCACTCATGCTAATAAAGAATCAAACATACATTTATTTGCATATACAGTTATACACACACCACCACACTTACTTCTACGGAAACTTACACATACTTAGTCTTTTAAACAATCACTTATAGAAACACATACTTATTCATACAGGAACTCTTTCAATCTCTCACTCTCACATATACTCACTTATATACACCAATAGTCACATATACTAGTTTAGAACATATGTAGTTACTCATAAAGACACTATTGAGACAGTCATTCACTCACTAACACACCCATACACACACTCATCCACCCATACAGTCCTGCACACATGCTGTCTTCAACACATACAAAGAGTGAGTCACTCATTCATGCACGTATGCACTACGTAATACCCCCCACCGAACCATGCAGACACTCAGACTGATACTCAAAAAAACAACTAATAACCTATATAGACACCCATGTAGCTACTCACCAACCCATGCAGCCACTTATACACAAAGTGAGAGACTGATACAGATATTTACATATTTAAACATTACTCACTAAGCCATGTATTCACTATGATACACTTAATCAGTCAGTTACACAATCAATTTTTCAAAAACAAATCATCCATTTAGACACTTATATACCCATTTATTCTTCCATCGACCTTGAGATATACATATATAAAACATATTTAATTTTCAGAAAAACACACATTCACTGGATGATGTCATCAGTGATATCATTTGAGATGTCATCAGTGATATCATGAGTGATGTCACTGACCATGTCATGAGTGATGTAATATGTGACGTCATCAGCAGTGCATTGCGGGCGCGCAAGTTATAGTTAGCTGAACTAACTATAACGGGGGAATTTCAATGGTTTTGTACAAGTGAAAAGTCCAGCTAACTATAACACCCCTGAAACCTATGGTTTTTTCAGTGAATTTCTGTGGTTTTTTAAATGCTAATTCCTAACTATAACGTGCCTGAAACCTATGGTTTTTTCTGTGAATTTTATATATATATATATACATATATATATGTATGTATATATATATTCAGTGAAAAAACCATAGGTTTCACACACGTTATAGTTAGCTGGACATTTTACTGATAAAAAACCAATGAAATTCCCCCGTTATAGTTACTTAAGCTAACTATAACTCGCGCACCCGCAATCCACTGCTGATGACGTAACATATGACATCACTCATGACATGGTCAGTGACATCACTCATGACATCACAGATGACATCTCAAATGACATCACTGATGACATCATCCAGTGAATGTGTGTTTTTCTGAAAATTAAATATGTTTTATATATGTATATCTCAAGGTCGATGGAAGAATAAATGGGTATATAAGTGTCTAAAAGGATGATTTGTTTTTGAAAAATTGATTGTGTTACTGACTGATTAAGTGTATCTTAGTGAATACATGGCTTAATGAGTAATGTTTAAATATTTAATTATCTGTATCAGTCTCTCACTTTGTGTATAAGTGGCTGCATGGGTTGGTGAGTAGCTACATGGGTGTTTATATAAGATATTACGTTGTTTTTTGAGTATCAGTCTGAGTGTCTGCATGGTTCGGTGGGGGGTATTACGTAGTGCATAGGCGCATCAAAGATTGTCTCTCTGGTTGTATGTGTTGAAGACAGCATGTGTGCATGTCTGTATGAGTGGATGAGTGTGTGTATGGGTGTGTTAGTGAGTGAATGACTGTCTCAATAGTGTCTTTATGAGTTACTAAATATGTTGTAAACTGGTATATTTGACTATTGGTGTATATAAGTGAGTATATGTGAGAGTGAGAGATTGAAACAGTTCCTGTATGAATAAGTATGTGTTTTTATAAGTGATTATTTAAAAGAGTAAGTATGTGTAAGTTTCCGTAGAAGTAAGTGTGGTGGTGTGTGTATAACTGTATATGCAAGTAAATGTATGTTTGATTCTTTTTTAGCATGAGTGACTATGTGTGTGAGTAACTCTATGGATGAGTGACAATGTGTAACAGGATGTATAGGTGTATGAGTACATATGATGATTGAGTACACGTATGAGTGACTGTACAGGACTGTTGGTGAATGAGTGGATGTGTATCTGGATCTTAGAATTACTGAAGAGGTTTTTGTTACTGGTATTGGTATGTCCATTTTTTTGAAAATGTTAGTCTCTATTTTTGAATGTGTGTTTCAAAGGTTATATTAGGGTGAGAGGAGGTCTACCACTGTGTCACAAGGATGATGTCATCAGTGATGTCATTTGAGATGTCATCTGTGATGTCATGAGTGATGTCACTGACCATGTCATGAGTGATGTAATATGTTACGTCATCAGCAGTGGATTGCGGGTGCGCGAGTTATAGTTAGCTTAAGTAACTATAACGGGGGAATTTCATTGGTTTTTTATCAGTAAAATGTCCAGCTAACTATAACGTGTGTGAAACCTATGGTTTTTTCACTGAATTTGCAAGGTTTTTTAAATGCTAAATCCTAACTATAACGTGTGTGAAACCTATGGTTTTTTCAGTGAATTTGCAAGGTTTTTTAAATGCTAATTACTAACTATAACGTGTGTGAAACCCATGGTTTTTTCAGTGAATTTGTATGGTTTTTTAAATGCTAATTCTTACCTATAACATATGTGATTCCCATGGTTTTTTTTTTGTTTTTTTATGATTTTTTTATTATAAATTCTTATATTAAATGTGTTTTTTTTTAAAAAAAAGCAAGTTTTTTTTTTTTAACTTTATATTCTCTTAAAACACTATTTTTTTAAAAAAAATATTTCTGCAATATATTAATTTTTCTTTTTTTTTTTTTCCAAACAGGTAAGATATATTAGTATAACATAGAAAACCTTTTTTTCTCTTTTTTTTATTTTTTTTTATTTTTTTTAAGTGCGCGTACGGTAAGCGTACCGTAAGCGTACGGTTTACGTAATGTTCGTAATTTATCTACTCTTTTTGCGTATAGTTACGCAATTTGCGTAGCCGTGCGTACTGCGTATGGGGCGCGTAAGCGTGTACGCTACACGCGCACGTTACGCGGAAGTGTTGGGGCGTGCCCGTTATGCGCATGCGTGCGAGCGCGTGTCTTATTTACGCGCATGCGTACTTTTACCGTAAGCGCACCGTAAGCACACCGTAAGCGTAACGTAAGCGTAACGTACGCGCACAGTGGGTCATGTGATCATGAAACAAAACTTTTGATTGGTTCAAAGTAGTTTCAGTTCCAGAATCTTCCTACACCACACCCATTCCCCTCATTTCTGCTTGTGATCCCTTAGGTGAAGGAGCTGACTTGTCTTTGTGATACGATGGCAGACCAGCACTCTTCTGCTGAGAGTGAGGCTAGCAGCACCAGTATCAGGCAGAGAAAGAGGAAACAGAAGAGCTCATTTATATGGGAGTATTTTACTTTTCCTGGAGGTGAGAAAAAAGTCAATGCTGCCTTGGTGACTTGCAAGCTGTGCAAGCGTGTACTTTCACGAGGTAATCCCAACAAGAAGTATTCCTTCGGGAATCACACTATGTTGAGACACCTTGAGGATGTACATCCTAGGACAAATGCTCGACATACTGGAGGAAACCCTTCAGTAAGTCAACCAAGCACATCCACAGCAGCTCAGCCGAGTCCTTCTTCGGAAGCTCAGCAGAGCCCTTCATCTGTGGGGGCAGATTCACCTTTTTCTGATCCTGTGGAAACGAACCATCGGTTTGCGAGGGTTACTATGCGGTGTTCATTTTGCCATGGTCTAATTGTTCATAGGGAGACCAGTCTTCCCCTCATTAACAACAAAATAGACCAGCACATTTGTCCTACCAGCTAATGTTCCCATTCTTCCTTTCCTCTGTCCCTGCATGAACACAACGGCTCTTTTAAGAGCCAACCTTACCTCTCAACTTTTTTTTATTTTTTCTTTAAAACTTTTTTTTTTTTTTTACCGTACGCATACGGTAAGCGTATTTTTTTTTTTTTTTTTTAAAAACACTAAAAATCAATTACCACATCTCAAGATCCTTGAGGAATTAATAACTAAATACTAAAAATCTGTTTGAGATAAAGTGGAAGAAAGGGACCATGTAATTTCTGACTTACCTGACCCACCCAACAATTTAATTTTTAATTAAAATGTAATTGAAATTACTTGAAAAAATGGTTGGTTTTTTTTTGAAAATTTTCTTTTACAATCTGAAAAAAAAGAAAAAAGTATTAATATTTAATAAATCATTATATAACACACTACACGTATTTACATATTTTCCCCCAAAAAATGTTTGCCTTTTTTTTGCTGTTTTCAGAATATATTGCATTTCACTATAAATTGTGAAAGCAATTGCATTCATCACTTAACAGCGGGCAAAAAAAAAATGACAATCTCAAAGATTTTTTTAAAAAAGCCCAGAATCTCTTTTTACTTAAACATAACATTATAGAAATGCATAATATTCTATAAAAATATCATCTAATAACAATAATTATTTCTTTAAAATACCGTCTGACAATTTTTTTTCAGAAGCATATTCACAAAAATAATATATTTCAAGTAACTCCACAATATATCTGGTTCTATTTCCTTTTGGCCAAATAGTAATTTTATAATTCTTTTTTGATTAAATTTCCAATGGTAATCTAATAAAATTCCAAAATTTAAATTGTACAGATCTTACCGATTCTCTCTAACACTTTGGTTTCCGAAAGATTAATTAATAATTAAATAAGTCCACAATATAATTGGTTACCTTTCCTTATGGCCAAATAGTAATTTAAAAAATATTTTTTGAAAAAATTTCCAATGGTAATCCAATAAAATTCCAATATTTAAATTGTGCAGATGTTACCGATTTTCTCTAAATTTTTGGTTTCCGAAAGATTCATTAAAAATTAAATAAGTCCACATTACAATTGGTTACCTTTCCATTAGGCCAAATGGTAATTTGAAAAATCTATTTTTTAGAAAATTCCAATGGTAATCCAATAAAATGGTAAAATTGATTTGTACAGATCTTGCCAAGTCTCTCTAAAATTTTGGTTTCAGGAAGATTAGATAGGAATTTGCTAAATCAAAAGGCAAACGTTGCTTGAAAATCAATTGGGAATCATTACACAGTGTCCAGCCTGTTTCACATTTAAGATAAACTGTGTAATAACCAGAAGTAACAGTAGGTCCTTCATGGAAAATTATTGCAACTGTTACAAAAGTTTTCCTGAAATTGATAATTGCTGTCCTGTGAATTTCTTTATTAAAGTGTCCAATTTTGAACCATCAGCTTTACATCGTTGCATCATTAAAATTACATACTGTCCGTATTCCTTTAAAATTAACGTTGAAAACATGTCAGATTTACACTCACCGCATTCCATGCTATGATTAGCATCTTTAACTAATTTAGCAAAAGTGACTGTTTTACTATCTGGCAATGTTAAATAAATAAACCTTTCAGAATCAACATAAGAGCCACATGTATTGTAACAGTTTTCACAACTATGTTCCCATTTATAAGAGACACCAAACATATTTTCAATGGGAACCCCTTCTTCTTCCAGTACCTGAAAAAAATACATCAAGAATTCCTGTGCGTCTTGCTGTACATTTTGAGAAAACTGTGTTCGTCCTGAACATACATCTAAAAGTTTTCTAATTTCAGTAGCACTTTCTATTTGAGTTTTATCATTACTCAGCTTTTGAAAAAGGAGACTCAACTCAGAACAGAATCTTTTTCTATGATTTACTATTATCTGCTCTTGCAAACTTTCCAGATAAAATGCAACATTCAGCACTACATTAGCGTAGCAGTTGACACCAGATCTATTTTCAAAATGACAACCAACAACCTCTTCAACATTGTCCTTTTTCTTTTTGCTTGCAATTACATCACTCCTCTTTTTTTTCCTCCTCTCTACATCCTCATTACAGATATTCTCAATTCTCCTTTTACGAGAAACTACACGTTTCTCTAACACAGGATACTGACCTAAATGAGGAGCATAGGTTATTCTTAATCTATTATACTCCTTTACACAGTTTGTATCAGCACTAACTTTGGAATCATCAAAGTCTATCATGAATAGACCAGATAATGTTTTCACTCGTGACAAAGCTACATAAGCAATACCTTCTTTGAACACAGTTGAACCAATGTTTACAAATGCACAATCTACAGTCAATCCTTGAGACTTGTGAATAGTTACAGCATATGCTAGAGAAAACGGAAACTGTTTCCTTTGTACATATAAGTCTTTCACAAGCATGAAACGAACTGTACAACGACAAATGTCTATAACTTCTTCTATCTGATCAAATTTTATTTTTAAACATTCTATTCCATCTTTTTTCTGATAATTAATAAAACCCACAACTCTTCCCATAGCTCCATTCACTAAACCTTTTTCAACATCCAAATTTCTCCTTAAAAATACTCTACAGTTCATGCAAACATATAGATTTTTTTCTAATCCAGCAGTTTTGGAAATGTTCTTCTCTAGTGAATCCAATTTATTTTTCAGTTTGCCTGTTAATGTGATAGTAATTCTTCCATCCTGAATTTTGTCCACTGCTTCCAATTTACTGATATCTTCCTTTTCCAATTGCAAAAGCTCCTCATTGAATATTGAGCATTCACGTAGAGTTGGCATTAAGCAGATGACACTTTTCTTTTCTGCAATGTTCTTGTATATCTTCTCTGCAACTATTTCTTCCTTTGGAAATAAATTATGTAGCAACCGACTCTGTAATGCTTTTGTGCCAGCTTCAGTCAGTAGTCCAATCCTGATATCTTTCAGAATACTTCCATATTCTTCATCGTTTGCTTGCCTCATATTAGTAGTAAGTTCCTTGTACTCAAAGAAGGACCAAATATTTGCATTACCAATGCTTCCCAATGACTTCTTTGTGTCTTCATGTGTCACAGTATTAAACACTCGTTGTCCTTTAACTGGAGTAAGCTGTAGAAGATCCCCAAAAACTATGACATGTTTTCCACCAAATAATACGTCATAGTCTGTCCTTAGAATTTGCTGCATTCTTAAATGCACAAAGGCAAGCATTAAGTTTGATACCATGCTCACCTCATCAATAATGAGAACTTGCATCTTCTTCAATACTCTTGAAACTTCCAAGCATGCTTCTCCTGTTAGCTTGTGGTATTGTATTTTGTTCTCATGCTCCACTGGTAACATTAGCAAACGATGTAAGGTGATTCCTTTTATGTTATATGCTGCTAACCCAGTTGGAGCAGTAACCACACAAGACAAAGTAGAATCCATTTTTTGCTGTAGGTAGCTTCTGATGACTTTTATTAGGAAACTGTTTCCAGTTCCAGCTTGTCCGCTTACATACATCCTCTTTTTTTTCATGTAGTAATCCGTGATCAATTTTGTTTCTGATCTCTTCATAAATTTGTTGCTACTCTTGATTCAGTTGTCTTTCCAAATTTGGTAAGTCTATAAATTCTTCTTGAGCTTGATTCATAGCCGTTTCCACTTCATTCATGGCTATTGCAGCTTCATTTTCAACGATTGGTTGTCCTAGGGGATCTTGACTGAGTGTTCCTGAACTTTGGCTGTCTTGAGAACTGTCTCTAGCTACTTCAGCTGCAATTGTAGTTTCCTGTTCAATTTCTTCATTTAACATTTGTACATAAGTTGTGAATGTACTGCATTGTATGCTGTCTTTGCAAGCATTAAATGAATCTTCATAGCTTTGAAATTCTCCCAGTAGTTCATCCTCTGTACGCCATGGTTTAAACAGCTGTAAAAGAGCCAAGTAGTAAAATTCCTTTTTGTCAGTAGTGTCGCAACTCAGCTTCCTGTGATTTATCAAACTTCCTTTTGTTTGCTTCACCAAACATCCTTCCTCACCAATGACTTTATATTTTCCATTGTTGATGTCTTCTGCGGCTTTCCGTGAATAAATGTAGTTCTGCAGCACTTCATAGAGACACATGTTCTCCAGATGATGACTTCTCTTGGGATAATATGTGTCCAACATGTTTGATTTCAAAATATCTGTACTTTCTGGGTCATTCTCGGCCAAATATTCAATTTCTCCAACAGATTTCAGTACCCGATTTCTCATTGCTGCAAGGCCTAAACTTGCCCAAATTATTCTTCTTGATTTCGAGTAGAGACTTGCAGAAGATAACCTATCTGAACATTCGTAGGATCCAATTTCTCGATGCGATAACATCTTCAAACTGAAACTGTACAGCTTCTTACTGACAGTCTTCTCGTGAGAAATCTCTTCCCACATTTCTTTCAATTCAGTTTTTTCAGATTTAGTAATGTAAGACGTTACATATCGAGCAACAGCAATGGAATTGTCAGCTACATACTGTATATCCATGTTAGCATTCCACATGGATAAAATGACTGGGTTGTAGTCATTTATATTTTTTGATTCTTCTTTTCTTTTAAGGTTGTAGGTATTCTTAGGTGATTTTCTTGTAATAGTATGTCTCACAGATGACATAAAACTGTTTACTCTTCCATCTGAAAGAACAGGTCTAGGAAATCCAAATCGACATTTAATGTAGTATTTATCTTTGCTCTTGTATTTCCGTCGACAGTATTTTCCACACCGATGACTTTGGAAACGTAAAACTTGCTCCTTTAACTTTTTCTCTTCTGTGCTTTTTGGTATAGCACATGTTGCATATTCTTCAATGAAAGATAACACTGCTTCATCTGTATCTGTTCCAAACTTTGGGGCATCCTTGATCCACAACAGCATATGAATATGAGGAGCACCTCTTGCCTGGTACTCTTTTCTCCAAAAGAAATCCTCTACTTCTCCAAGAGGTGGATTTTTTTTATTGCAGATGAAGGACATCATAGCCTCAAATCTATGATTGAAATATCTGCAAACATTAACCGGATCCAATGAGCATAGTTCTCCTGCTGTCTTGTATTCGATGTTTTTAATGTTTGAATTGGCCTCTCGTAGAAAATCCAGTAAATCATCCCAAGCGTACTCAGCACAGCTTAGAGTAAGGAACCATGTAGGTGTTCCTAAATTCCGTAACATGCATTTCAATTCACCATGGCGTCGGTACCAATATTCATTTGTCCCACGCTGACAAGCCATCAGATTGATCAGTTGTGTTTCCAAATGATCATCTCGGTGCTGCACTTTCTCCATAAAATCCTTAGCAGACACATTTTGTAAATGTACTCCACTTTTTAAAATGTGATTTACTGCATATGATAATGCAGACAAGTCGCTTTCAAATAAAAGATGGAACAAATAAGGAATACTTTGTCGAAATCTGGGATCTTCTGCATATAGTCTTGTAGTTCGATACTCAGAAGCTGGAATCTGTTCTGGACGTTCATCGTATCGTCCTCCTTTTCCTGTAGGAAACAGCTGGGGAAAACATCGAGCTTCCAAGCTCTCCTCCCATACACTCACGGGAGTTCCTTTTGCTTTCTTCATCTGAAACAGATCAACATTGTCTCCCATAACTTCTTTTGAATGAAGAGGATGTATGCTAAAATGTTCATAAATTTCTTCTCCCTTTGACTTGTCCACTTTTTCAATTTGTCCAGTTGGTGTTTCTGTGTCTTCTTGTAAATCTTCTTCTTCTTCTTCTATATAAATTGATTCATACCATTTGTTATTCCTTTTCAAATACAAATTTGCTCTTTGTACTTTCCGTACATCTACCAGCTCCTGCCAAATCTTCTTATTCTTTGTTGGTACACCATTAACCAGAATAACTAATGGTTCAGTTTCCAAAGTATCTGCATCAATAGTTTCCATATTTTTTTTCAAATCCAAGGGCAAATACACCACTCTTCCTTTTAAACCTCTCAGTAAATCTGAAGGAGGTAATTTACCAGTTTTGGGCTCCATACGTACTATGGTCTGGAACGGATGAACACATTGAATAAGTATAGACTCATATGTATTTAATTCAGAAAGTTCGGCAGGAATAACATCCAATTCTAAATTATTATGTACAGCTCTGGTCGGCATTCTATTTTCCTCTAACTTGTTGTAACAGTATTTACAAATACGCTGATCTTCACCCAATTCAAAACAATTTTCAAGAAATATATATGTGGCAAAATCCTTCCACTTATAATTATCTTCATTTTCACTTTTTCTGTAGAGATCAACATTTCTGGTTTGTTTTCAATAATGAGTTCTGCGGCAACAAATACAAGTAATATTTGGTCTTTCATTAGAGATTATTGCAAATTTTGTTATGTAATCATTAAATGTCTTACTTACAGAGGGTTCTACATTCTCTTCCACTTCTTCCTCATTTACTGTGTCCTTTTCTACACTGTCTTGTTCAGGACCAAAGTAACAAAACTGAATTTCATCAGTAACCTTCTCTACATCTGATACCGATCCACGGAACAGAGCCCTATTCAATTCATCTAACTTTATTGCTGGACTTTTAGCAAAATACAACCGTCTCACAAACTTTCTCATTTCAGTATGATGAACAGCCAGCATCCTAAAATGATGAAAAACACTTTTACACACTTTTCTAGATAGACAAGCCAGAGAATGACCCTGCACACCAGTATTCTCTCTCACTCTGCATGGATCCAGACTTTGAAGCACCTTAATCTTCTGTTTTACACTTTTTTTACTATATTCTCTTAGAAACTCACGAAATTTATCAATAGATTCCTGACGCACAGTGCAAATACTACTACAATTCCAAGTGTACACTGGGGCTTTAGGACGTCTCCCCATAGCCTCATCCGCCATCACTTGTACTTCATCTCTTGGAACCATTTTCTCCTTCTCCATTATACAACCATTTTTCACTTCATAAGCACGACCTCTGGTGTCAACTGCATGCAGCAAACTATTACTTTGAAAATAACTCTCTTCATTAAAAAAAGGTTCACTACTTGAACTATGCATCCATTCTCCTAAAAACACTTTACAAAAGTTTGTTCTTTTCACTACTCTTTTCCTTTTGCTTTGTGATTTCAGTACATTAACCATTTTATCTAATGTACGCATCCTATTCAAAATTAAAATGAATAGTTTCCTTTTTAATTCCAATGCCTTTGCTGCAATGGCTTCAATTTCTTTTTTTCTCTTATAAAATTTACCCTTTTGCTTATATTTCTTGACATCCTTTATCAAATTTGACATTACTCTTCTCTGAAACATTTTTCGATGTATCTCTTTAAACGCTGTTTTTCTGTTTAAGTTAATCTTTATTGTTTCTGAAGGTATATTTGCATTAACTAAATGCTCAATTTTTTCCTGTTGTTTTTTATTTAAAACATTCTTTCCAGTACAGACATTTTGTACATTTTTCCTTTTTTTGAAGATGTTCTTTAAAAAATCTTTTGTCTGCTTACCAGAAGACTTTCTCTTTTTCCCAACATGAGCATCTCCAACTAACTTAGGTCCTCCAGTTGTCTTCAAATATAGTTTTTTTTTGTGGTTTTTCCTTAGTCTGGATTTTGTAGGCATCTTAAATTTTGTTCACTGCTCTTCAGCAATACCTCAAAAAAACTAAAAAAAAAATCCTTTATTTTATTTAAATATATTACTACATTTTTTATGATCTTTTCAAATCTTAAAATACTAAGTACCCCTTTCCTACAAGTGAAAATCAGAATAACACCTTCACAAATTAAATATCTAAAAACAATTCCTGTGTGCACACAGAGTCATGATTTGAAATTAGGCAGAAAACGAAATTTCTTTGCCAATTGGAAAGCACACTTCCTACTGCTTTTTTGGCAAGTGATAAGTACTTTTACAGTCTGACACATTTAGAATCCACTATTCAGATTCTGAAAAAAAGCACATGTCCACACAGCTTTATGAGACCAGAAACATGTGTAACCTGGGTGACTGACTACACTCCAGCAAGGGCAACCAGCCTTAGTGATGCTGAATGTATTTGCATTACTGACTGCAACCTCAAACCCCACTCGGTTGTGAATACTGTGCATGATTCCACAGGATAAGCAGCTGGGTGTGTGCTAAGAGTCTGCTTCTGCACAAAAAATAGCTCCCCCTTTCCATCTAATGCAACTGTAAAATTACCAGAGTAATACGCAATAAATCTCTGTCTGTAATTCCTCTTTGCACACAGAGTCATGGTTTCATATTAGTCAGAAAACGAAATTTCTTTGCCAATTTGAAAGCACACTTACTACTCTTTTTTTTGGCAAGTGATAAGTACTTTTACAGTGTGACACATTTTGAATCCACTTTTCAGATTCTTAAAAAAGCACATGTCCAAACAGCTTTTTGAGACCAGAAACATGTGTAACCTGGGTGACTGACTACACTCCAGCAAGGGCAACCAGCCTTAGTGATGCTGAATGTATTTGCATTACTGACTGCAACCTCAAACCCCACTCGGTTGTGAATACTGTGCATGATTCCACAGGATAAGCAGCTGGCTGTGTGCTAAGAGTCTGCTTCTGCAGAAAAATAGCTCCCCCTTTCCATCTAATGCAACTGTAAAATTACCAGAATAATACGCAATAAATCTCTGCCTGTAATTCCTCTTTGCACACAGAGTCATGTTTTCATATTAGTCAGAAAACGAAATTTATTTGCCAATTTGAAAGCACACTTACTACTCTTTTTTTTTGGCAAGTGATAAGTACTTTTACAGTGTGACACATTTTGAATCCACTTTTCAGATTCTTAAAAAAGCACATGTCCAAACAGCTTTTTGAGACCAGCAACATGTGTAACCTGGGTGACTGACTACACTCCAGCAAGGGCAACCAGCCTTAGTGATGCTGAATGTATTTGCATTACTGACTGCAACCTCAGACCCCACTCGGTTGTGAATACTGTGCATGATTCCACAGGATATGCAGCTGGCTGGGTGCTAAGAGTCTGCTTCTGCACAAAAAATAGCTCCCCCTTTCCATCTAATGCAACTGTAAAATTACCAGAGCAATACGCAATAAATCTCTGTCTGTAATTCCTCTTTGCACACAGAGTCATGGTTTCATATTAGTCAGAAAACGAAATTTCTTTGCCAATTTGAAAGCACACTTACTACTCTTTTTTTTGGCAAGTGATTAGTACTTTTACAGTCTGACACATTTTGAATCCACTATTCAGATTCTGAAAAAAAGCACATGTCCACACAGCTTTTTGAGACCAGAAACATGTGTAACCTGGGTGACTGACTACACTCCAGCGAAGGCAACCAGCCTTAGTGATGCTGAATGTATTTGCATTACTGACTGCAACCTCAAACCCCACTCGGTTGTGAATACTGTGCATGATTCCACAGGATAAGCAGCTGGCTGTGTGCTAAGAGTCTGCTTCTGCAGAAAAATAGCTCCCCCTTTCCTACTAATGCAACTTTAAATTTACCAGAGCAATACACAATAAATCTCTGCCTATAATTCCTCTTTGCACACAGAGTCATGTTTTCATATTAGTCAGAAAACGAAATTTCTTTGCCAATTTGAAAGCACACTTACTACTCTTTTTTTTTGGCAAGTGATAAGTACTTTTACAGTGTGACACATTTTGAATCCACTTTTCAGATTCTTAAAAAGCACATGTCCAAACAGCTTTTTCAGACCAGCAACATGTGTAACCTGGGTGACTGACTACACTCCACCAAGGGCTACCAGCCTTAGTGATGCTGAATGTATTTGCATTACTGACTGCAACCTCAAACCCCACTCGGTTGTGAATACTGTACATGATTCCACAGGATAAGCAGCTGGCTGTGTGCTAAGAGTCTGCTTCTGCACAAAAAATAGCTCCCCCTTTCCTACTAATGCAACTGTAAAATTACCAGAATAATACGCAATAAATCTCTGTCTATAATTCCTCTTCGCACACAGAGTCATGTTTTCATATTAGTCAGAAAACAAAATTTCTTTGCCAATTTGAAAGCACACTTACTACTCTTTTTTTTGCAAGTGATAAGTACTTTTACAATCTGACACATTTTGAATCCACTTTTCAGATTCTGAAAAAAGCACATGTCCAAACAGCTTTTTCAGACCAGAAACATGTGTAACCTGGGTGACTGACTACACTCCAGCAAGGGCAACCAGCCTTAGTGATGCTGAATGTATTTGCATTACTGACTGCAACCTCAAACCCCACTCGGTTGTGAATACTATGCATGATACCACAGGATAAGCAGCTGGGTGTGTGCGAAGAGTCTGCTTCTGCAGAAAAAAATAGCTCCCCCTTTCCATCTAATGCAAATGTAAAATCACCAGAGCAATACCAAACAGCTTTCTGAGACCAGCAACATGTGTAACCTGGGTGACTGACTACACTCCAGCAAGGGCAACCAGCCTTAGTGATGCTAAATGTATTTGCATTACTGACTGGAACCTCAAACCCTAAAAGTATTCCTCATTTATACTAGTACACCTTAATTTATGGTGAAAACATAGTCCATATTATTTTACATGTTCCTCACATTTAAATTTCTCCCAAAACACAAAACGATAAACACAACTTCAACAAAAGGAATTCCAATTCTATTATTCATTTCTTAATTTACCATATACATCCCCTCTCAAACTCTTAACTCACCTTTAAAATTAGTTAGTTGTGAAAGAAATGTCGCACTCAAACAGCAGATTATCAGAGCCAGGATCTCTGTTCTGTACACCTCTCTCCTCTCAGCAGAACCAGATAATGGCAATGTTTCCCTCTCTTTTTCCACACATATACATGTTAGTTTCAAATCTCAGTGCTTCCCCCTTTTTTTCAAATGTAATCCCACATTTCTATTGGTTGTAAACCAACCCTTTTCCAAAAGTACCCTTCCCCCAACTTGACTTCTGCCTAGTACCCTTCCCCCAACTTGACTTCTGCCTGCTACCATAGCAACAGCTCTTGAAACACTGCTGTGTAGAGTTAGGTCAGAAGTTCACCACACAATGTTTCATTTCCAAAGAGCAACAGTGCTTGACTTTTCAAACCTAACAGCAAATCCATAGTACTGTTCTTTGGTAACACATTTTTCTGTACCAATACAAAACATGCTTCTATAATTTTACACATACAGCCTAGTTTTAAGTGTAGAATGGTATGAAACAGCCAATCAGTTCTTTTTAAAAAAAAAAAAATATGTATGCCTCCATTTCCAAACTGTCTTTCATTTTTTTCCCCATTCTACTGAAAGACACCTCCTGAGTGCATCCAGATCTCCTTGGAAGATGTTCACAGTGTGGATTGTAGGGCACAGCTATGTCTTCTGGAGTGAAAAGTATGCAGAGAAAACAGGTATGGTGAGAGACCTTGCTTTGCCAAATGTAGACATTAAATGGATTGGTCAGAGAGGGTTAAAGTGGCACCAATTGATGCCTTTGGTGAAATCCTTCATGCAAATCCAACACCCTGACCTCATAATAGTGCACTGTGGTGGCAATGACCTAGGCACTTTGACTGGGGTAGGTCTGGAAATGCTTATGAAGGAGACCTTTGCACAACTGTTTTCACTTTTCCCTAAAACTGCCTTTGCGTATTCTAACATATGCCAAAGGCAAAAATGGAACTGGTCCAATCATTTTTGTCCGCAGATTGACAAAGCAAGAAAGCAAGTCAACAAATCTGTTTCTGCTTTCCTCCGAGACTATGGTATGGGTTCCATTTACCACAACAACTTGCGTTACGACATGCAAGACATTTATAGAGGAGATGGTGTACACTTCACTGATGAAGGGAACAGAGTCTTCCTCTTGAACCTTAGACTCTGCATCGGTACTTACTTGTAGGTACCACTAAAAAATCAAATCACTTCATAAACACAACGGCTCTTTTTAGAGCCCCCTAATATCTAAACACTTAAATCTGAATTTTATTTCTTTTTTTATTTTTTTTTTCTACCGTACGCGTACGGTAAACTCACCGTAAGCTTACCGTACGCGTACCCCGCGATTTTTTTTTTAAATTAAAAAATGTTTTTTTTGTACTTTTCTGTCCTTCTTTGACCCCCTTTCAAATGTTAGGGGGTCTGTATCTCTCTTCCTTGTCCCCTGTTTAAGTTATCACCCTTTTTTTTTCTGAGTGAAACACACGAAATGGCGGCCGCCGCTTCCTGGTTTCGACCGATTCGAATGTTTACTAAGATCTAACAGCCAATCAGAAGCGCGCTCGCGCACGTCACCGTACGCGTACGGTAAGCTCACCGTAAGCTTACCGTACGCGTACCCCGCGATTTTTTTAAAAAATTAATAAATGTTTTTTTTGTACTTTTCTGTCCTTCTTTGACCCCCTTTCAAATGTTAGGGGGTCTGTATCTCTCTTCCTTGCCCCCTGTTTAAGTTATCACCCTTTTTTTTTCTGAGTGAAACACACGAAATGGCGGCCGCCACTTCCTGGTTTCGACCGATTTGAATATTTACTAAGATCTAACAGCCAATCAGAATCGCGCTCGCGCACGTCACCGTACGCGTACGGTAAGCTCACCGTAAGCGCACGGTAAGCGCACCGTAAGCTGCCACAGATATATATATTGATTTAAATGCTATTTTCTCAGGAACTACTAAACAGATTTACACCAGAAAAGGCACTTCCTTGACCTGAGGACTACCTCTCTGCCAAATTTCAAGTAATTCTGTTCAGCCGTTCGGGCTGTAGCTGTGTCTAAAGGTCCTATGAAAAAATGCATGGGAAAAATGCGTTTTGGGACCCCCCTTTTATCTCAGCCCCCACTTGACGAATCCCCCCGAGACTTTTAGGGTAGGAGCGGAGCGTAGCGCCCCACCTATTTTGAAAATTTCGCGAGGATTCGTCGACCGGCGCCAAAGTTATTCCAAATAGAATGTTGCGGATTATAGTTAGAACAGGGTCCTAACTATAACTACCTACTGGCGACCGCCAGTAGGTAATATATATATATATATATATATATATATATATATATATATATATATATATATATATATATATATATATTACCTACTGGCGGTCGCCAGTAGGTAGTTATAGTTAGGACCCTGTTTCCATAGGAAAACCGCAACATTCTATTTTGAATAACTTTGGCGCCGGTCGACGAATCCTCGCGAAATTTTCAAAATAGGTGGGGCGCTGCGCTCCGCTCCTACCCTGAAAGTCTCGGGGTGATTCGTCAAGCGGGGGCTGAGATAAAAGGGGGGTCCCAAAACGCGTTTTTCCCATGCATTTTTCCATAGGACCTTTAGACACAGCTACAGCCCGAACGGCTGAACAGAATTCCTTGAAATTTGGCAGAGAGGTAGCCATAAGGTCAAGGAAGTGCCTTTTGCAGGTCTGGTGTAAACCTGTTCAGTATTTCCTGAGAAAATAGCATTTAAAAGCATATATATATGTGGGCGGAGCCTAACCACACATCTCGTCCTGAGATCTGATTGGCTGTCAGCACTTCATCCAAGAAGTGTTGGCAGCCATCTTGGGACCAATATACATGATAGCACCTCATTAAAAAGCATTGCAGTTAATAGAAGGTTTTAAGACTTTAGTTACATTATAAATCATTTGTTGATGGTACCATACTCATTTTAGGAATTGTGGTATGTTCTAAGGTGATTTCACCATGTGAAAAAGCCTTCTGCTGGGATATCATGATTGAGAGAAAAATATTTACTCATGCTTTTACCACAGAGGTTTGGAAGGTGATCTATAAGCTAAACTGAGAGCTTATTTTCTGTAAATTCACATTATCTTTCTCAGTCATGTGAGAATGAAGTCTGACATTCTCAGTAAAACATGTACATCCAACAAGGGCAGAGACTGTCAGTTGATTCCTTTGTGTTCTACTGCAGCTTCCCAGAGTGTTCCAAAGAACTACTAGAGCGCTAACAGCCCTACTTATGATAAACGTATGGCACACCTGAAGCCATCTTGCTTGGATTAAAGTGGTAACTCTTAAAACATTTAATTTAAAAAGGAACAAAATGAGGGGGTTCATTTTTCCATAAAAAGTATGATTAGTGCTGCAGAAAGAAAAATTAGGGCACATTTTGAGTGACTTCTCAAATCCTCTTCTATTTCATAAAAAAATTCTGACATGCAGACTGAAACATGCATTTTCAATACCAGCAGCAGTTTTCCCTGGTGAGCAGTAGCTTTACTACAGTGATCTAATGAGCAAAAAGAGTGCTAACATTCTGAATTTATGGCAAATGTGTGACACATCTGAATGCCTTCTTGATGGAATCAAAGTAAAAAACTGAAAGTATTTCCTACTGAGGAGACTGCAGTAAATGAGGAAATTAGGAAACTTCATAACAAAGAAGTCTCCCAAGATGGCCACCAGAGACAAAAGAGCCCAAATGTAGCCCAAATATCACCCAGATGTAGCCCAAGTATAGCCCAATGACAGAATGTCCCAGAATGTTCTTAAAAACAACTAGAGCGCTTACTGTCTTCATTATGACAAAAGTATGGCACACCTGAAGCCATCTTGATTGGAATAAACTGGTAACACTTAAAACATTTAATTTAAAAAGGAACACAATGAGGGGGTTCATTTTGCCATAGAAATTATGATTAATGCTGAAGAAAGAAAATGAGGGCACATTTTGAGTGACTTCTCAAATCCTCTTCTATTTCATTAAAAAATTCTGACATGCAGACTGAAACATGCACATTTAATACCAGGAGCAGTCTTCCATGGTGAACAGTAGTTTTACTACAGTGATCTAATGAGCAACTAGAGTGCTAACATTCAGAATGTATGGCAAATGTGTGACATATCTGAATACCTTCATGATGGAATCAAAGTAAAAAACTGAAAGCATTTCCTACTGAGGAGACTGCAGTACATGAGGAAATTAGGAAACTTCATAACAAATAAATCTCCCAAGATGGCCACCGGAGACAAAAGAGCCCAAATGTAGCCCAAAATCACCCAGATGTAGCCCAAATATAGCCCAATGACAGAAGTGTGCAAAACACTTATTATTTTGTGTTTTTGCAGTGTTATATAGTGCAGACTTGTCAGGTATTGGAGTGCTTTACATGAGCATTGGTTACATCACACAAGAACAAATTCATTTTGGTTGTAGACATGGGGAAACTAAGTGATTTGACCAGAATCACAGAATGTCGAGCTGAAGCAGAAACATCAACCTGGTTCCCCAGTTGCAAAGTCTGCAGTTCTGGAAGTAACACCACATCCTCTCCCCTAAGTGCAACATTTAATCAAGTGGTCAACTGGATAAAAAAACATAAAGATAACAAATAATTTAAAAGTGCTTTGTCGCTATTTGAAAACTCAGAAAATATGTCCTTATTTTAGTCTTTTAGAGCACTAACCATAATTTTGATGCCAATAAGACCTTCTCATATATGTAATTTCTAAAGGAAATGCTCTAGGTATTACAGTTTTGATTACATCAAGATGATGTCAGGCGTTCCACACTTTTGTAATAAATATAGAATGTTAGCAATCCAGTTGTGCATTAGGATACTGTTGAGAGGCAGAGGCCAGGGGCACGGACTCTGAAAATTGAAGGCAGGTAGGAGGGTGCAAAGGCAACAATTTAACCACACTGAGCAGGCAGGAAGGGCCGTGGAAGCACAACAGACTATGGAGGGCAGTGGAAAGGGGGGCAGGGGCAACAAACCAACAATACAGGACTTGCAAGAGAGGCTGTTGGAGGGAAGATCTATTACGGGTCAAGGAAGCTAGGGGCGGTCCCCAGAGCCCCGGGAGCCACCACAGAACTGAGCAGGAGAGTGAGTCAGGGACAAAAGGGGCACCTTAATTTGAGCCGGGGTGCCTAGGAACGCTTGCTCCAAAAATGAAGAAAACAGACATATGAGACATGGAATTGGAGGCAGAATACAATGGCAGTTTAATGAGAAGATGCAACTTCAAAGAAACCGCAGAATAGAGACATAAAGTACAAAATACAGAATCCAGATAATCATACAGCTGTCATGATATTCTCTGTATCTCAATTAATGTACTGACAGAGAGAGAGAGAAAACACATCTATAAATGCATCATGAGAAACAAGTTACACCAAGGAAAATGTTACCTAGGAACACTCACGTTTACTCTTAGAGCAAGCATTCCTGCAATTACAATACAAAATCTTTTAAATGCAAAAGTAAAGAGAACAATGGTTAAACATAACATGACATTTCATAGAGGTAAAATAGAATAAGATACTTCAAGCAAAGCAGAGCAAGACATTTTAAGCAGAGGAAGACAAGAGCTCCCAGCTCTTGGGGAAAACCTGCACAGCCTGTTAACCTACATACAGACGGCGAGGTAGTCCCTCGATATCTGTGGGTGCTCCCTTTTTATATCATTTTGTGGGCTCCTTTGCACGCTACATCTACCTACGTATGCTACCCAAAAGCTTCGTCTGCAGATTTTACCAGACATTTCGTCATTTACCCACTTAATGCTGACAATGGACTGGGTGAAAAGGTCAGTCTCTCAGGCCAATCGCTTATCGTAAGTTCCATAGAGCAAGCAGAAAATAATGGGTATTGTACGGGAATTCAATATATTCATGTATAAAATCTTCTCAGTTCTCCTAACTTGACGCTCTGCGGTTGCCACTTCCTTAAAAGCGGGAAACCTGCCCAGGAAGCAAGTACCAGTCCAGGATGCAGCCTACTGTATATCGACAGCTTCAGGGGGATGTTGAACTTTGATACCGAGCACGGAGCACTCGGGTAGGGTGGGGGCTACTAGTTTGGAGCAGAAGGCCTCGCAGACCTGCCTTCAGACTGCTATACACTAAAATTGCAGAGCTATGGTCAATTTAACAAAGAGGCCTACATATTGAACAAAAGGGCCTACACAGGGGTTTTATGCTGGCTGAGTGGTAAGGATGTCTCAGGATAATTATATAGCAACACAGGACCCGCTGGTCAATTTAATACGGCCTACAAATGCGGCTGGCAGGGCAAGGACAAGGGTCTCATACTTCAGGTGTGGACAGAACGGGCCAGGGGCCCCCTGTGATACAAAATCTACCCTCCTTCAAGGCTGTGGCAATGTAATAGACCATTGTGGGCAGAAGGAAGAGGCAATGGTAGTACAACCATACATGCCAACAGACCCGATTCAGCCAGGAAACGTCCAATGTTTTTAAGCTCAAATGGGCTTTATTTGACTGTCTCCTGTCTACAATATCCTCTTTTTCAATGTAACTCAAAGGGGAAAATCAATACCCCAGTTTTTTTTCAAAATCTCCCTCTTACCAGGTTCAAAATGTTTGCAAGTATGGTACATTGGATCATGGAAGGAAATGGGATAGGGACATGGACTTGGATAACAGAGGACAGGAGGGACATGGAGAGGTGCACCAAACTGATCCTGCAGGGCAGGCATCAGGGTTTGCAGCAGCACAATACACCACACAGGGCATGCAGGACGGGAGTGCAGCACAACAATCCATAGAAAGCAAGAGGGAGGGGACAGGACCATGCACATGGACAACAGAGAACAGAGGGGCAAGAGGCAATGGTAGCTAGCTGACCATAATGGACAGACAGGAGAGAAAGCTGCAGCATAACAGAACATAAAGGGCAGGAGGGACGGATCAGGGGCATTACAATGGAACAGACAAGCCAGGAGGGAGGGAGTAGGGGTCTGCACATGTAAACAGAGGGCTGGGGGCAAGGGGGCAGGGCAGGAGCAGCAAGATAGCCATGGAGGTCAGGCAGGATGGGCACTAGAAGCAAGACACACCATGAAGAGCAACAGTGAGACTGTGATGGCATTCACACAGACCATGGAGGGAAGGTGGGAGGGGGTCAGGGGCAGCTAACTGACCACACAGGGAAGGTGGGAGGGGCCATGGCAGCACAGAAGACCATGCATGGCAAGTGGGAGGGTTAGTGGCAGCACAATGGCTATGATGGGCAAGAAGGAGGGTGCAGGGGCATGCACAAAGGACGATGGAGGATAGAAGGGAGGGTCAGGACCTGTGCACAGACAAGAAAGTTCAGGGGAAGGGACCTCACAACAGACCACACGGGGCAGGCAGGAGGAGCAGTTGCAGCACAACAGACCAGGGAGGGCAGAAGGGTGTGGCAGTGCAATGGACCATGTAGGACAGGAGGAAGAGGATAGGGGCATGGCATGTGGACAGGCAGGGTGGAGGTGGCAGGGACAGGTTACAGTCATCTGACAATGCTAGGCAGGTGGGAGGGGAGTGGCAGCTCAACAGAACACTCAGAGTAGATAGGAGTGGCAGGTCCATGGAACATGGTGGGCAAAAAGGATGGAGCAGGGGCATGCACAAAGACATCGGAGGGCAGGGGGAAGGAGAATAGGGGCAGCAAGCTAAGCACAGAGTTTAAGCAGGAGGTCAATGATGGGGCATAGAATTGGGCAATGGAGGGCAGGAGGAGTGGACTGGTACATCATACTAAATTGAGGGCAGTGGCAGCACATTAGACCATGCATGGCAGGAGGGAGGAGGCTAGTTCATGGATTCACACAACAGAGGATAGGGAGGAGGGGGATGGGGCAGCAAGCTAACTGTTCAGAGAAGGCGGGTATTAGGAACTTTATTGGTTTTAAAACATTGTGTCTGTGCGAACTACTTAAAATATGAACAAGTATGCAGCATAATCTCACTTTTATTCAGGAAGAAGAGGACGTTTGTGACTGTGACTCCGGGCTCACTTGGCAGAAACACCCCCTGACCCTCCACCCCCTATCGCAAAATGTAATGCCCGTGAAAAGGGTAGGTGAACACAGTGTTATATAGAACATAGTCCTGAGAGCACGATTGAAAATGAAAACTAGATATAGTGTATGGTATAAACTATGCACCAAAAAGTGTGATATAAGATGAACCGGGCGTGAAATATAATATGCAATACATTGTGCGCAATGACAGATTCATTGGAGAGCGCGAGATAGCACAGGCACTAGCGCGTGCTATGCGATATGCGCCTTGGAGTGTAATATGCACAGGGCAGTGTTGTGTAACCTAACTAGTCTCTAAAGTTGTAATATAAAATATGTGCTGGGGAGTGTAACGTTGCATATGCACTGTGACAAAGATATGGATCCCAGATTGTAATATGTATGACATAGCACTGTGCGTTATAACATAGGCATCGAGGAAGGCACGTTAGATGGGGCAATATAACCCGTGCGAAGACAAGTGTGGCATGACATATTCACGGGGTGGTGTTACAGTGCACATGGGCTAGAGAGTGTCATAGCATATGCACTAGCTAGTGGAATACAACACAGAGGTGTGTGGCACTCGGCAGGCAATGGTGGGTGTAACACAGCATTGGGCTCTGTCAGGAGCGCGCTGTGACTCTCAAGTGATGTTCATCCCCTTTCCAGAGAGTAAAATAAAAAGTATTACACATCCGGCAGTGGATGTGTGTTTTATTAACCGTGAGGGGGGTTTCTTACATAGTTTTGGTCGAATTTTTGTCGAATCCTCTTTGAATGGCTTGGTGTGCATGTGTATTAAATGTGCCCGTCAATAGCTACCCATGTTTGTATAAATAAACGACAAGGGTGTCTACCGGCATTAGGCACGGTAGGGCATCAGACATGTCAGAGCTTTACTAGTGGTGTAAATACATTCCACGTGGATTCATTGCATGCATAGTCGCCTTTTAATGAATATCACGCAAATCGTCATGGTGATAGGTACGTACGGTTTGTCCAGCATGTCCTAGGTGTGTCTATAAATATATATTTTTTAAAAATAATAAAAAACAGTGGCCGGCCCTGGGGATTGGGGTCAAAAAAATATAATTAGGAGACAGGCCCTGGGGGATGGGGTCATCAGGGCCTATAAATTAGAATAAGAAGGGGAACCACACAGCCCCCTTCTTAAAAAATTTAAATAAATAAAAGACTGGCGTTGTGCCGGAGGCCATACCCCCTCCGTGCAGCACTCTGCAAACGCGCCCCCAATAGGCATCTCCAGTATGCGCCAGGGAGCTGCGCTGCAGACAGGTGTTCTGAGGCCAAGCCCCTATTTACACCTCTCTGCAACGCAGCTCTGTGGCGCTTACTGGAGGTACCTAGTGGTCTAGTTTGACCCTAGGGACCCTTAGGATTCAAGGGGACTTAATCTCTCAACTTAGAACAGCCACAGGGCGCGTTTACACAGTGGTGAAGGGAGGGGACGGGGCCTGAGGTGACGTGTGCAAACACGCACTATGGCACGTTTTAAATTGGGGATATAATTTCCCTTCAATACTGAGGGCCCCTGGGGGCTAACTAGCCCACCAAGTGCTTCCAGTAAGCGCCACTGAGCTGCATTGCAGAGAGGTGGTCCAGGCCGTGCCACTTTTTACACCTCTCTGCAACGCAGCTCTGTGGCACTTACTGGAGGTACCTAGTGGGCAGTTGGACCTTAGGGACCCACAGGATTCAAATGAACTTAATCTCCCAACTAAAATTGGACACAGGGCGTGTTTACAGAGTGGTGAAGGGAGGGGACGGGGCCTGAGTTAACGTGTACAAAAACGCCCTGTGGCCTGTTTTAAGAGGTAGTTTTAATCCCCATGCCCTATTATATACTAGGGGCTTACAGAGGAGGTCATGCTAATCACAGGGGGACCCCAACGCATAATGTTCCCTAGTGTATGTAGGTGTTTTCACTGTATTCTAAGTGTCTTTTAACATAGTACTGGCTCTAGGACTGGTTAGTCAGACTCAGTTACCACCAGTATCCGTCTGAAAAAGTTGAGGGTACAGGATGATTTTGCAACAAGGCTTCTTTCTGCTCTTCTTTTTGTTCTTTCTGCACGTTATCCTTCTTCCTGCACTTATCTTCGTATTTGAGGCCTTCTGTTGCTTCTTTCTGCACTTCTTTTGTTTCTTTCTGTGCATTTTTTCTTCTTTCTTCACATGTCCTATCTCTGTAGGCATAGTTAGAAATTAGCATTTAAAAAACCTTTGAAATTCACAGAAAAAACCATAGGTTTCAGGCACGTTATAGTTAGGAATTAGCATTTAAAAAACCTCAGAAATTCATTGAAAAAACCATAGGTTTCAGGGGTGTTATAGTTAGCTGGACTTTTCACTTGTACAAAACCATTGAAATTCCCCCGTTATAGTTAGTTCAGCTAACTATAACTCGCGCGCCCGCAATGCACTGCTGATGACGTCACATATTACATCACTCATGACATGGTCAGTGACATCACTCATGACATCACTGATGACATCTCAAATGACATCACTGATGACATCACTGATGACATCATCCTTGTGATAGAGTGGCAGACCTCCTCTCACCCTAATATAACCTTTGATACACACATTCAAAAATAGAGACTAAAATTTTCAAAACAATGGACATACCAGTACCAGTTACAACAACCTCTTCAGTAATTCTAAGATCCACATACACATCCACTCATTCACCAACAGTCCTATACAGTCACTCATACATGTACTCACTCATCATATGTACTCATACACCTATACATCCTGTTACACAATGCCACTCATCCATAGAGTTACTCACACACATAGTCACTCATGCTAATAAAGAATCAAACATACATTTACTTGCATATACAGTTATACACACACCACCACACTTACTTCTACGGAAACTTACACATACTTAGTCTTTTAAACAATCACTTATAGAAACACATACTTATTCATACAGGAACTCATTCAATCTCTCACTCTCACATATACTCACATATATACACCAATAGTCACATATACTAGTTTAAAACATATGTAGTTACTCATAAAGACACTATTGAGACAGTCATTCACTCACTAACACACCCATACACACACTCATCCACCCATACAGTCCTGCACACATGCTGTGTTCAACACATACAAACAGTGAGTCACTCATTCATGCACCTATGCACTACGTAATACCCCCCACCGAACCATGCAGACACTCAGACTGATACTCAAAAAACCAACTAATAACCTATATAGACACCCATGTAGCTACTCACCAACCCATGCAGCCACTTATACACAAAGTGAGAGACTGATACAGATATTTACATATTTAAACATTACTCACTAAGCCATGTATTCACTATGATACACTTAATCAGTCAGTTACACAATCCATTTTTCAAAAACAAATCATCCATTTAGACACTTATATACCCATTTATTCTTCCATCGACCTTGAGATATACATATATAAAACATATTTAATTTTCAGAAAAACACACATTCACTGGATGATGTCATCAGTGATGTCATCAGTGATGTCATTTGAGATGTCATCAGTGATGTCATGAGTGATGTCACTGACCATGTCATGAGTGATGTAATATGTGACGTCATCAGCAGTGCATTGCGGGCGCGCGAGTTATAGTTAGCTGAACTAACTATAACGGGGGAATTTCAATGGTTTTGTACAAGTGAAAAGTCCAGCTAACTATAACACCCCTGAAACCTATGGTTTTTTCAATGAATTTCTGAGGTTTTTTAAATGCTAATTCCTAACTATAACGTGCCTGAAACCTATGGTTTTTTCTGTGAATATATATATATATATATCCAAATCAAAGCTTCCTCCCATAAAGAAAAAGCGCAATACAGCTCCGGGGTAAAATTGACAAAGGCTTTATTTTCAAAGGCGCGTAGTGCTCAAAGTTCCTGAAACGCTCAGGCAGACGCGTTTCAAGCCTCCAATGGCTCTCTTCAGTGCCGGTTTCACGAACTTCTGTGCTCTGTAAGGGGGTCCAACAAGATGCAGCTGTGAAATAGACCGCTCCCTCTGTGATGTCATCACTCCTCCTCCAATGGAAGGTGTGCAAGCCCCTTGAGCTCACACCTTGCTGAGCAGATGCATGCTGGTTAGTGTAGTTCACATGGAGTGTCTGTGTAGTAACAGCGTTTCTCCTAACAACAAGTGATGCCCCAACGAAGTTGGTTGTGTTCCACACGTTAGCTTCAGATGCCCAGCGGTATGGGACAAAGTCTATTGCCAGCCCCTTATCAGGCGAATCGTTTCGCCTACTCTCTCCCCTTGCCGCTTGTCAAACCATGTGGCTGTCTGGGCAGCTGGGGGGGCGCCGTGTTGATGCAATCCATGCAAGAAATCCACAACGTGCTGGTCTCTTCACGGTGCTCCAGAACGAGAGGGTGTATTGCTAGTCAGCGACCTGCTTGCTGACTTAACATCCAAATCAAAGCTTCCTCCCATAAAGAAAAAGCGCAATACAGCTCCGGGGTAAAATTGACAAAGGCTTTATTTTCAAAGGCGCGTAGTGCTCAAAGTTCCTGAAACGCTCAGGCAGACGCGTTTCAAGCCTCCAATGGCTCTCTTCAGTGCCGGTTTCACGAACTTCTGTGCTCTGTAAGGGGGTCCAACAAGATGCAGCTGTGAAATAGACCGCTCCCTCTGTGATGTCATCACTCCTCCTCCAATGGAAGGTGTGCAAGCCCCTTGAGCTCACACCTTGCTGAGCAGATGCATGCTGGTTAGTGTAGTTCACATGGAGTGTCTGTGTAGTAACAGCGTTTCTCCTAACAACAAGTGATGCCCCAACGAAGTTGGTTGTGTTCCACACGTTAGCTTCAGATGCCTAGCGGTATGGGACAAAGTCTATTGCCAGCCCCTTATCAGGCGAATCGTTTCGCCTACTCTCTCCCCTTGCCGCTTGTCAAACCATGTGGCTGTCTGGGCAGCTGGGGGGGCGCCGTGTTGATGCAGTCCATGCAAGAAATCCACAACGTGCTGGTCTCTTCACGGTGCTCCAGAACGAGAGGGTGTATTGCTAGTCAGCGACCTGCTTGCTGACTTAACATCCAAATCAAAGCTTCCTCCCATAAAGAAAAAGCGCAATACAGCTCCGGGGTAAAATTGACAAAGGCTTTATTTTCAAAGGCGCGTAGTGCTCAAAGTTCCTGAAACTCTCAGGCAGACGCGTTTCAAGCCTCCAATGGCTCTCTTCAGTGCCGGTTTCACGAACTTCTGTGCTCTGTAAGGGGGTCCAACAAGATGCAGCTGTGAAATAGACCGCTCCCTCTGTGATGTCATCACTCCTCCTCCAATGGAAGGTGTGCAAGCCCCTTGAGCTCACACCTTGCTGAGCAGATGCATGCTGGTTAGTGTAGTTCACATGGAGTGTCTGTGTAGTAACAGCGTTTCTCCTAACAACAAGTGATGCCCCAACGAAGTTGGTTGTGTTCCACACGTTAGCTTCAGATGCCCAGCGGTATGGGACAAAGTCTATTGCCAGCCCCTTATCAGGCGAATCGTTTCGCCTACTCTCTCCCCTTGCCGCTTGTCAAACCATGTGGCTGTCTGGGCAGCTGGGGGGGCGCCGTGTTGATGCAGTCCATGCAAGAAATCCACAACGTGCTGGTCTCTTCACGGTGCTCCAGAACGAGAGGGTGTATTGCTAGTCAGCGACCTGCTTGCTGACTTAACATCCAAATCAAAGCTTCCTCCCATAAAGAAAAAGCGCAATACAGCTCCGGGGTAAAATTGACAAAGGCTTTATTTTCAAAGGCGCGTAGTGCTCAAAGTTCCTGAAACGCTCAGGCAGACGCGTTTCAAGCCTCCAATGGCTCTCTTCAGTGCCGGTTTCACGAACTTCTGTGCTCTGTAAGGGGGTCCAACAAGATGCAGCTGTGAAATAGACCGCTCCCTCTGTGATGTCATCACTCCTCCTCCAATGGAAGGTGTGCAAGCCCCTTGAGCTCACACCTTGCTGAGCAGATGCATGCTGGTTAGTGTAGTTCACATGGAGTGTCTGTGTAGTAACAGCGTTTCTCCTAACAACAAGTGATGCCCCAACGAAGTTGGTTGTGTTCCACACGTTAGCTTCAGATGCCCAGCGGTATGGGACAAAGTCTATTGCCAGCCCCTTATCAGGCGAATCGTTTCGCCTACTCTCTCCCCTTGCCGCTTGTCAAACCATGTGGCTGTCTGGGCAGCTGGGGGGGCGCCGTGTTGATGCAGTCCATGCAAGAAATCCACAACGTGCTGGTCTCTTCACGGTGCTCCAGAACGAGAGGGTGTATTGCTAGTCAGCGACCTGCTTGCTGACTTAACATCCAAATCAAAGCTTCCTCCCATAAAGAAAAAGCGCAATACAGCTCCGGGGTAAAATTGACAAAGGCTTTATTTTCAAAGGCGCGTAGTGCTCAAAGTTCCTGAAACGCTCAGGCAGACGCGTTTCAAGCCTCCAATGGCTCTCTTCAGTGCCGGTTTCACGAACTTCTGTGCTCTGTAAGGGGGTCCAACAAGATGCAGCTGTGAAATAGACCGCTCCCTCTGTGATGTCATCACTCCTCCTCCAATGGAAGGTGTGCAAGCCCCTTGAGCTCACACCTTGCTGAGCAGATGCATGCTGGTTAGTGTAGTTCACATGGAGTGTCTGTGTAGTAACAGCGTTTCTCCTAACAACAAGTGATGCCCCAACGAAGTTGGTTGTGTTCCACACGTTAGCTTCAGATGCCCAGCGGTATGGGACAAAGTCTATTGCCAGCCCCTTATCAGGCGAATCGTTTCGCCTACTCTCTCCCCTTGCCGCTTGTCAAACCATGTGGCTGTCTGGGCAGCTGGGGGGGCGCCGTGTTGATGCAGTCCATGCAAGAAATCCACAACGTGCTGGTCTCTTCATGGTGCTCCAGAACGAGAGGGTGTATTGCTAGTCAGCGACCTGCTTGCTGACTTAACATCCAAATCAAAGCTTCTTCCCATAAAGAAAAGGCGCAATACAGCTCCGGGGTAAAATTGACAAAGGCTTTATTTTCAAAGGCGCGTAGTGCTCAAAGTTCCTGAAACGCTCAGGCAGACGCGTTTCAAGCCTCCAATGGCTCTCTTCAGTGCCGGTTTCACGAACTTCTGTGCTCTGTAAGGGGGTCCAACAAGATGCAGCTGTGAAATAGACCGCTCCCTCTGTGATGTCATCACTCCTCCTCCAATGGAAGGTGTGCAAGCCAGTAGGTAATATATATATATATATATATATATATATATATATATATATATATATATATATATATATATATATATATATATATTCACTGAAAAAACCATAGGTTTCACACATGTTATAGTTAGCGGAAATTTTACTGATAAAAAACCAATGAAATTCCCCCGTTATAGTTAGTGCAGGCAACTATAACTCACGCGACCGCAATCCTCTGCTGATGCTAATACTGTATTTAGACACTTATTTGCCCATGTCTTCTTCCATACATTTTTAGCTATACATATATTACAAATATTTTTTTTTCATAAAGACACATATGTCATCAGCAGAAGATTGCGGTCGCGTGAGTTATAGTTGCCTGCACTAACTATAACGGGGGAATTTCATTGGTTTTTTATCAGTAAAATTTCCGCTAACTATAACATGTGTGAAACCTATGGTTTTTTCAGTGAATTTGCAAGGTTTTTTAAATGCTAATTCCTAACTATAACGTGTGTGAAACCTATGGTTTTTTCAGTGAATTTGTACGGTTTTTAAAATGCTAAGTTACTTTACGCCATTCGTGGCGTGCGCGCCCACTTAACGCAGTTCGTTCCGTGCGCGCACGGTGCGGAGCACGCGGTGCGCTTCGCGCACCGCGCGCCCACTTTACGCAGTTAGTGCCGTGCACGCACGGTGGGCACGCGGTGCGATGACAAAGCAAGAAAGCACGTCAACAAATCTGTTTCTGCTTTCCTCCGTGACTATGGTATGGGTGCCATTTACCACAACAACTTGCGTTATGACATGCAAGACATTTATAGAGGAGATGGTGTGCACTTCAATGATGAAGGGAACAGAGTCTTCCTCTTGAACCTTAGACTCTGCATCGGTACTTACTTGTAGGTACCACTAAAAAATCATTTCATAAACACAACGGCTCTTTTTAGAGCCCCCTAATATCTAAACACTTAAATCTGATTTTCATTTTTTTTTTTTTTTTTTTTCTACCGTACGCTTACCGTAAGCTTACCGTACGCGTACCCCGTGATTTTTTTTAAAATCAATAAATGTTTTCTTTGTACTTTTCTGTCCTTCTTTGACCCCCTTACAAATGTTAGGGGGTCTGTAACTCTCCTCATTGCCCCCTTTCCTTGTTTTCACTCTTTTTTTTCAGAGTGAAATACACAAAATGGCGGCCGCCGCTTCCTGGTTTCGACCGATTCGAATGTTTACTAAGATCTAAGAGCCAATCAGAATCGCGCTCGCGCACGCCACCGTACGCTTACCGTAAGCGTACGGTAAGCGTACCGTAAGCGGGCTCAGATATATATATTGATTTAAAGGCTATTTTCTCAGAATCTACTGAACAGATTTACACCAAACCTACAAAAGGCACTTCCTTGACCTAGGGACTACCTCTCTGACAAATTTTGAGTAATTCTGTTCAGCCGTTCGGGCTGTAGCTCGTTCTAAAGGTCCTATGGAAAAATGCATGGGAAAAACGCGTTTTGGGACCCCCCTTTTATCTCAGCCCCCGCTTGACGGATCCCCCCGAGACTTTCAGGGTAGGAGCGGAGCGTAGCGCCCCACCTATTTTGAGAAATTCGCGAGGATTCGTCGACCGGCGCCAAAGTTATTCAAAATAGAATGTTGAGGTTTTCCTATGGAAACGTGGTCCTAACTATAACTACCTACTGGCGACCGCCAGTAGGTAATATATATATATATATATGTATCCAGAGCCGCAGATCCCCTCCTGCCTAACGTGTTTCAGCATGATTTGCCTTTTTCAAATGCTTGTTGACCACACCAGATTTTTGCATGTCCAGGTTTGAAAGATTTTATTCCGTCCCTTTTATTGGAGGATACAAAATGGCCAGCGGGAAAAGACTTCAGTGCATTTCACCAAGTGTTGTTGCTAGAGCTTGCCGGTATACGTAGTGCAGTTAAAAAAATGTGTAACTGGCCTGGATGACTTCAAGTGGCCTCTTTGCATACTATGGCAATCCATTGTTGTATTTTCCATCTAATGTTCACAGTGGATACTGGCGGCCTGATGTTTTATATCTCATACCGGCAAACATTATTCCTCACTATACATTTACATTTTCTTAGACACAGTCAAAGTCACAATCTTGCAGCCAAAACATATTTTTCTTAACCTTACATCCAGCCGCATATTGCCCTTCACATGGTTAGTGCCCATAAGCGCTGGTTGTAATTACCTGCACTCCTCATGCAGTCATGATCTGACAGCGTACCATTACTTCTTGGCTTGTGGCGGTTTGGTGTTTTTTCAATACCTTGAAGGAAAGAAAATTGCCACGAATGACATTGTTAATGCCGTACTTTCTTGTGGATGGGTGCTCTTAAACGTGCAAGTAGCAGCAAGTATTAACTCAAAGCCGCGGATCCCCTTCTGCCGGAACAGACCAATAACACAACTGCAGGTACGTGGAAATATGTATTTAATTGCAATGGCATGGTGCGTTTCGACATGAAAAGCCTCTTTCAAAGGCTTGCTGACCATGCCAGATTTTTCCATGTCCAGGTTTGAAAAATATTTACATCCCTTTTATTGGAGGGTATGAAATGGCCAGGGAGAAAAACTTCAGTTCATTTCACCAAGTGTTGTTCCTACATATATAGTGGTATTTTACTATATAAATTTATATTGTATATTATAAAATACCACAATGTTAAACATGTTGTAATAAATGCATGGTATGTAGTACAAGCATGCATTGTAACAATTGAATTCAATGTAATAATCAGCAAAGGTTGGAGGCATCCTATGAATCAAGTTTGTTTCAGAGCCTTGACTTTTTACCCTAACAAAAGCTTTCTAAAAGTTTAATATGCACAATAAAAATGGCAGGAGCCTTTTTTGCCGCCAACCTCAGTGCTCCAGCATTGTGATTTGTGAAAACGTCCTTCACAGAACATTTTGAGTTAAAGGCAGTCTTGCAGCTCCCAATGCCCATTTTATAAGTTGGATCAGTTATCCTTTTGCAATAATGTTATCTATCATGCTAAATAATGAACCTAAAGATAATGATTGGGAACATTATCACTGGCATTTTTATGTCTAAGATTAAAACTGAACCTTACCAATTTAATGGTGAAATAGTGTTGTTGGACTTGGCCCTTTTTGCAGGGTCATCCCTGAACTTTTTGCCTTCCTCCTGTATTTTTTCTGACCTGTTGTTGGCTCTTTTATGACTCTGGGCACTTTACCACTGCTGATCAGTGCATAAGTGCATATGCTCTCCCTATTGTAAATTGATGTATGGATTAGTGACTCCATGATTAGCTGGTTTGGTTTACCTGTCAGACTCTAGTACAGTGCACCAGGAGTGCCCAGGGCTGGTAATCCAAATACTGCTGGTGGGCTTGCAGCACTGGTTGTGCCAACCATAGAAGCAGCCTGTAAAAGTGTGTCTAAGGCCTGCCATTGCAGAGCCTGCGTGCAGTCTAGTACTCTCATGTTGACTGGGCAAGTACACCCACTTATCAGTCCCTAAACCTTCCCTTTTCTTCATATCAGACACCCCTATGGTAGGCCCAAGGGCAGGGTGCATTGTAAGTATAAGGTAGGACAGGCCTTGGTGTGTGTGGCATGTCCTGACATGTTTTTCACTATTACAAGGCTACCTGTTCTCCATAGGCCAGAATGGACAGTTTGATTATTACATCTTATAATCCTTACTGACTCAGGGAACATGGTAGAAATTTGAATTTAGTATGCCTGAACTCAGAATGATAAAATACATCTTTTAGTGAAGTTGGTTTTAACATTTTGTGTTTGAAAATACCACTTTTAGAAAGTAGGTATTTTCTTGTCTAACCATTCAAACCTGCCTCTGCTAGGTTTTGTATTCCTTGTCTGGAGTTTGAGTGACAGGGCTGGGGGATTCCAGGAGACAGGGTGAGTCCGCCCAGTGGTGAATAGAGAGATCTGCATCTAGATGGGAGGGAGGAGTTGCACCCGGGACCTGAATAGGACTGTGCCTGCCCCCCACAGTGCTGGCTCCACCCCCTGTGGTGCGTCTGATGTCTCTGCCCTGCACTATCAAAGGAGAGAAGGAATCATGTCAACAGAGTGCTCCAGGGCTGTGCCTTTCCTCCACAATGCTGGCTCCACCTCCTGTGGGGCGTCTGATGTTTCTGCCCTGCACTGTGAAAGTGCTCCAGAACTGGTTTGTACTAGGCAAAGACCCCTCTTCAACTCAGAGGACAAAGGATTTTGGGGTATAAGTAGTGGGACCCTGATCCCAAGAATTTAGATCACTTTGGGAACAAGAAGAAACCTTTGCTGAGGAGTGGAACCAGAGAGACTGAGGAGAGACTATCCCTGAACCTGGGGGATTGGCCTGCAGTGGTTGCCTGACTGCCAAAGAAAGGAGAAAGGACTTTGTGTGCATTTTCATTCAACTTGTGTAAGGAACTCCAAGGGCTTGGAAAAGAGATTGCCTCCTGCTGAAGTCTCAGGGACAACAGACTTCAACCACCAGCTCCCCAGAGGTCTTTGAAAGTGCCTGCTGCTGTTTTGGGCCTTCTGAGGGACTGCGTGTTGCAAGGAGCTGGAAGCGCGAATCAAGAGGAAGTAGCGTGTTGCCGTTGCTGCTACTGCCGCCGCATCTTGGATGACGCTGCTGTAGCTGTCGTATTGCACCGCATCGAGAGATGCGTCTCGCAACACCGAAGAAGCGTGTCGCCTTCGCAGCCGCTGGGGTTGTCGCATTGCACCACATCATGAGAAGTGTCTCGCATCAAGGAAGAAGCGTGTTGCCGTCGCTGCTGCTGCCGTCGCATATTGGGTGTCGCCGCTGTAGCTGTCGTATTGCACCGCATCAAGAAAAGCGCCTCGCATCCATGGAGAAGCGTGCCGCCATCAGAGCTGCTGTCGTCGCATCACGGAACAAGGGTGTCGCCGCTGCAGTTGTCACATCGAGCAGAAGCGCCTCGCAACGTCGGAGAAGAGTGTCGCTGCCAAAGCCGCTGTTGTTACATACCTGGACAAGGGTGTCGCCGCTGCAGCTGACGCATCGAGCTGATATCTCTCGCAACATCAGAGTAGCGTGCCGCATCAGGAAGATCTTCACGTTTTTATTTCTTTGCACCAAACTTTCATCGCATCAACATCGTTGCAACACTTTCGTTGCCCTGCGTGTCGCATCTAAAGGTACATTGACTTAAAGTGTCACATTTAAGAACTAAAGAGACTTAAGCTAAATTCTACCATTGTAAGGTAACAGTATTGTGGATTTTTGTCGTTTATGGTCTTGTGGTTAAAAATGTATATTACGAATACTTATTTTTGATATAAAACTGGTGTGGTGTCCATCTGTAGTGTTGTCACTTGATTACTGTACGTGTTCACAAATGCTTTACACACTGCCTCTGAGATAAGCCTGTCTGCTCGTGCCAAGCTACCAAGGGGGTGAGGAGGGGTTATTTTAGGAGTGTACCCTCTTACCCTGACTAGACGCAAGGGTCCCTATTTGTCACAGGTACCTACCTATGCCGACTAGAGACCCCCAATTCTAACAAGTGTAATGTTATACAATTTTAGAAACTAGGGGACTCATTTATGAGAAAGTCATGCAGTGCAATGCAGCAGGTTACCTTGCTGTGCTGCACTCAATGCGCTATATTTAAGGCAATATAGCGCATTTCTGTCCTTTCACATGCACTGATGCCCTGTTGGCTGCCTAGTACCAAAACACACCGCCTGTGTTGCATACTGGATTGTTTTTGTGCAGGAAAGGACACCTTTCTGCACAAAAACAATCCTGGGAGGCATATTCCTCTTTATATGTGTGCTGAAGAACAGCACACATAGAAAGAGGAAGCAATTAGGAGAAATTTTTATATTTTTCCTCGTTACACCTCCCCTGGGAAAGTGTATGATTTTGGCGCACCCAGGTTTACAAATTCTTGTAACTCTGGGAATGCCACAAAAACTATAGGAGTTGGTGGGGAAAACCCACACAACACCCATGGAATGCCTTTCCAGGGCAGAGTAACGCAACACAGCGATTTGTGCTGTGCTGTGTTACTCCAGATTTTTTGGGTTACTCAGAGCCACACAAATTGGCTTTGCATGGCTTTTAAAATCTGACATAAAGGTTTGTGTCATGCATGTACCACGTTGTGTGGTGAAAACGCGACACAAGCCTCTCATAAATTTGACCCTGGGAGAAGAAAAACAGTCACCTCCTGAATAATTTGCATATATTCCCAATTTGTGGATTTATGTATACTTATTTCAGTATTCATATATTTTGTTTGCGTCCTGTCATCCTTATTTTGGCAATCCACTCATTTACATATACTGTGAGAAGGAGCTGCAAGTTTTCCATAGATTAATTTGCAGAAAATAAGAACCGCACAAGCAGCGCATCCACCGAATTTCTGAGTTGTGGTCACCACCTCTCCATAATGTTATCTTTTCTACGTACCCTCTTTTAATGTAAACAGAATGTACAATTATTTGTCTGATGTTTCTTTCCATGTCGTCTCTCTTGATGTACTCTTTGCGTCACACTTTAGCATAGTTATTAATAAATGTTTCCATCTGTTTGGTATCTAAGTCCTCATTTATGAGTAATTCACGCAGTACAGCGCAGCAAGTAACCTTGCTGTGCTGCACTGCGTGACAGGGAAAGGACAGTAATGCAATACCCCACATTGCTGTCCTTTCACTTGGGCTGGTGGCCTTTTGGCAGCATAGCGCCATCGTAGGCACCCTTGCATCATGGTGCAAGGATACCTGTGTTGCATGCAGGATTGTTTTTGTACAGGAAAGAGCACCTTCCTGCACAAAATCAATCATGGGAGGCATATTCATTCCTAAATGTGCTGTAGAATGAGAAAGAAACTAGGAGAAATAGAGATATAGTTATTCCTCCCCTGGGAAGGTTGAAGTTTTTGGCGCATCCCCAGTTGTACAAATTCTAGTAAATCTGGGGATGTGTCAAAATCCATGAGAGTTGAGTGGGAACACCCACTCAATGCTCATGGAACACTTACCTAGGGCGCAGTAATGTAATGCAGCAATTTTCATTGAGTTGTGTTTCTCCAGAATTTTTGAAGACACTCGGAGCTATGCAAAGTGGCCTTGCGTGGCTTCAAATGGATCTCTGACATATTATCGACAGACACATTATCGAACTACACAAATATCGCATCAAATATATTGACATCAAAAATATCGACATTGTATACCTATTTAAAAAACTACACTAATATCGACACTACAATATCGTAATACAATTATATCGATCACACAAAAATCGCACACATAAATATCGCAATACTAAATATCGACATGAGTAAATAAATATGACACATGTCACAAATATCGATAACCAAAATATAGACATCAATAATATCGTTTTTTTAAAATATATCGACAATTCTAATACTAATAAAACCAATACTTTCAACAACATAAAGACAATATTTTCCCAAAACATACATTTTCAAATGAGATTCTACTTAAACATAAACATAACATTTATAGCGATCTCAATATTTAACAACATAATAAAAAAACACTGAAATAATTATCACATTGGCATTTCGAACACATTTAAAAAAAATTACTACACATTATAAACAATCTTTTTATATATAATGATTTAAAACTCTCCTCCTTTAAAACTAAATATACTCTTACTTAGCATTTTCCATAAAAGGAAACCAATTAACTAAAAAAAATTCAAACCATCCAATAGAAAGGCCACATACAGAAAACAACCAATAACATTCAAGAAACAATTTGAAACCACTATATAAACCAATTAAAACAAGTCTTCTACTGTGCCTTAAACCAAAGCATTGAACGAAGAAGAAACTCTACTAAACAGAAGAAACCTACATCCTACTACTATTCTAAAAACGTAAGTAAATATTATTTTCTAACTAAACTGCCAAATTAAACTAAAACACTAATTTATCTTTACTCAAATAAATAACTAACTTATATATTCCATCTCTTTATGTTTCCACTACAGATATTACTCCAAACAGCTAAAGAAAATATTGAAGATTGCCAGAAAAGACTCACTAAAAAGTAAGTATACTATCAAAATACTTTATAAAATATTAATTAAATCCTACTCAAACCCCAAAACATCCTAAACCCCTAAACAAATCCATGTTCTCTTTTTTAAATTTTAAAAAACCTGTATAAATTAACACCTATAGTCTATACCACTGGGCATGAGGGAAGGCTCTGTTTGCTTAGGGAGAGGTTGGGCTACTGCATCTTATTTATTAGGGAGGAGGGGCACATAGTAAGAGGGGTAAGGGACGGGGGTACATTGACATGTGGTGGGGGAGGGGGGGGGGTAGAGAACTGGGTGGGAAGGTTGTTCCTTCTCCTGAATAATTGGTCTTGATGATAAATGTGTGGTACTTCCGGGACAGGTGAAGGCGGGGGAATGTTTTTTGAGTTGTTGATTTGTAAAACAATAAAATACGTTTCAACAAAAAAAATATAGTCTATACCAAACAGCAATACCACCCCACTTAAAAAACTAAACCAACCAAAACAATATATGTTCTTGAACTTTCAGAGACTACATCAACTAAACAGCATTTTGTCTACAAACAACATCTTCATTCAAATACAACCAAAAACACTTGGTAAGTATATATAAAAAAAATGCTTTTTTGCTATTTTCATTTAAATATATAAAGTACTATTGCATATATTTTAATATACATTATTTCCAGATTTCTAACACATCACGATGACAGAAGAAGCCCAATTTATAACTTCGCAGAAAGGAAAATTCCTATTGTGTTACATGGGTTACACATACACCCAAGAAAAGCAGACGGACCGAAAAGTGAACTGGAAGTGTACTAAATATTATTCAAACAAATGCTACGGACGAGCAACAACAAGAGAAACAACTGTACTATATACAAGAGAGCATAACCATCCACCCAATCTCTCTGAAATAGAAGTCAGATCAACCCTTGAAAATATCAAAGAATTAAGCACTGGTTCACAAACTGCTACAAGTGTAATCCTAAAAGAACTATTACCTAGAGTGCCCAAAGAAGCAAGAGGCCAATTACCATCAATTGCTTCTATAAAAAGAACTATTGCTAGGACCAAAAAAGCAACCACGACAACTATACCATCCCCTAAAACTTTTCAAGAGATCATCATTCCACCAGAATTAAGTATCACCCACAATAATGAACCTTTTATTTTTTTTTATAACAAAAGCACAGAAAAAAGAATCATAATGTTTGCTACTGCAAACAATATAACTAAACTGCAACAATGCCAAACATGGATGATGGATGGCACCTTTACAATATGCCCAAAACCATTCTACCAGCTATACACAATACACGGTCAATATCACAACACTTCCATACCTTTAATTTATGCACTATTACCTAACAAACAAAACACAACATATAATGAAATGCTAGGAAAACTAAAACAAGAATCAAATGATTTTTACCCTCAAAGAATTATCATAGACTTTGAGCAAGCCATGATAAATTGAATTCTAAAACTGTACCCCCATACAGCTATCCAAGGATGTTACTTCCATCTAAACCAATGTATATGGAGACATTTACAAAAATCTTCACTAAGGTGCCGATCACGATCCGGTAAAAACCGGGTACGAACCGTCGGACGGAGCAAATTCTCCGTCCGACGCGTACCCGGTCGTCAATTTTTACAAACAAGGAATTACGATTCGCACGGGTGCACCATTCCCGTACGAATCGTAAAAAAGCCCGACCGACCAAAAAAAACATACCAATGCGATCCGGGAAAGCGCCGACCTGACGTCGGGACGCTCGCAGCCAGCCATTCACGACCCAGGAATCACGATTCGCACCGACGTCATCCCGCACGGTGAATATTTTCCGGCTGCCAAAAACTGCCGGGAAATCAGGACGACGCGAACAAGGACTACCAGTACGCGACAGACAGACAGGACGACGCAAACAAGGAGGACCAGTACGCGACGGACACACAGGACGACGCGACAAAGGAGGACCAGTACGCGACGGACACACAGGACGACGCGACCAAGGAGGACCCGTACGCGACAGGACGACGCGATCAAGGAGTACCAGTACGCGACGGACAGACATGGACCCGAACCTACGAGTCATCCCTGCCCTCATAGCAGTCCACCTCCTCTACAGGTTCCGACGCAGACGCCGCAGAATGTCAGAATAACTAAGGGAGGGGGGAAAGTGGGGTGGGGTGGGGGTGGCAGGACCAGGGCAGGCCACAAAACCCCCACCAAAGTCACACAGCACACATGGCCTGGACATACCTGACTCCCATGGCCTGGTCACTACGAGGGGGTGGGGGCGTGTCCAGCTAAGCCAGCGACCGCCACAACGGAAGTCCGTCACGACGCGAACCGGCAACACAACCAGACAGGTACGTCCCGTACCCACGCCTGAAGAGCGTGGGTACGAGACGTACCACGCCCACACACACGTCACCCCAACAATGGCGGGACGGAACGTACCCACGTGGCAAAGGCCTGGGTACGGCCCGCACAAGCATCACATAGCGTGGGGACGGATATGTACGGACCCTACCCCCACCCCGTATGCAAGGAGCGTACCCCCCACCCCAACAGTGTAGGTACGACCCGTACCCTCACCCGCGTATGCAAGGAGCGTACCCCCCACCCCAACAGTGTAAGTACAACCCGTATCCCCACCCGCGTATGCAAGGAGCGTACCCCCCATGCCAACAGTGTAAGTACGACCCCTACCCCCACCCCCGTATGCATGGAGCATACCCCCACCCCACCTGTCTAAGTACGACTCCTACCCTCACCCCGTATGCATGGAGCGTACCCCCCACCCCAACAGTGTAAGTACGACCCGTACCCCCACCCGCGTATGCATGGAGCGTACCCCACATGCCAACAGTGTAAGTACGACCCGTACCCTCACCCGCGGACGTATGGACCGTACCCCCACCCCCACCAGTGTAAGTACGACTCCTACCCCCACCCCCGTATGCATGGAGCATACCCCCACCCCACCTGTCTAAGTACGACTCCTACCCTCACCCCGTATGCATGGAGCGTACCCCCCACCCCAACAGTGTAAGTACGACCCGTACCCCCACCCGCGTATGCAAGGAGCGTACCCCCCATGCCAACAGTGTAAGTACGACCCCTACCCCCACCCCCATATGCATGGAGCATACCCCCACCCCACCTGTCTAAGTACGACTCCTACCCTCACCCCATATGCATGGAGCGTACCCCCCACCCCAACAGTGTAAGTACGACCCGTACCCCCACCCGCGTATGCATGGAGCGTACCCCACATGCCAACAGTGTAAGTACGACCCGTACCCTCACCCGCGGACGTACGGACCGTACCCCCACCCCCACCAGTGTAAGTACGACTCCTACCCCCACCCCCGTATGCATGGAGCATACCCCCACCCCACCTGTCTAAGTACGACTCCTACCCTCACCCCGTATGCATGGAGCGTACCCCCACCCCACCAGTGTAAGTACAACTCCTACCCCCACCCGCGGACTCACGGACCGTACCCCCACCACACCAGTGTAAGTACGACTCGTACCCTCACCCGCGGACGTACGGACCGTACCCCCACCACACCAGTGTAACTAGACTCGTACCCTCACCTCGAATGCATGGAGCGTACCCCCACCGTGTACGTTCCAAGCGTACATGTCCAGAAAAGAGGTGTGTGTGCAGAGTCCACCCAGCAGTGCCTATCACTAACAGCAGTGCCCAGAGACAGGAGGGGTGGGTGTGGAGTCCTCCCAGCAGTGCCCTGAGACAGGAGGGGTGTGTGCAGAGTCCTCCCAGCAGTGCCCAGAGACAGGAGGGGTGTGTGCCTATCACTCCCAGCAGTGCCCTGAGCCAGGAGGGGTGTAACACATGTGTGTGAGGCTGGAATTACCCACATGCATACTGCCTACAAGGGAACATGTCCCCATGAACTCATGTCAACAGACTCCACACACAAGTACAGTGATCACCAAGGATGCCACGATTGTTGCAGGTGGAGACATGGCCCTGCATGCATGGCCAAAGTAGAAGGGCTCCGTCACACACACAGCTCATGTAGACACAGCTCTGTGCTAAACATTGGGAACACCCTGCAGGGAAGAAATCAGGGTACACAGAGGAAGGAATACACCCTGGGACAATTGCACCATGCAGTAACTGCTTACATGAACAAAGAAAGTTAGCCAACACCTTGTGATGGCACACAGATCCCAGGGCCCCCCAATGAGCAGCACACTACTACATATCCCACACACCCAAACCCTTAACCACCACCCAAAACCATGTAGCAGCCCCACCAACACCAATACCAGCATAGCAGTAGTGTGAGAATGAAAACAAAATCAAGCTTTATTCAGCATGAGCACAATGTCCGTGGATCGCAGGCAGTTCAATATTCACAAAGCCCATAGGGCAGTCAATGATTCTCAGCTGGATGGGGGACACAGTGGGATGCGTGTCCCCTACCTTGCCTGCACAGTCACATGGCATCGTCTTCCACACTGGTGAGGGCATCATGGGGGGGGGAAGCAACAGGCACCGCAGGGACATCAGGGCAAAGGGGCGGCGTTGTGGGTGCAGGGATGGAGGACTCCACCACAGGGGGTGGGTCAGGGCCAAAGGCGGAGGCCAGGATGGCACTACACACCTTAGCAAGGTCCTCCAGGGAGTCCCCTGCACCCGAAGGAACCTCAGGCCCCAAGGAGGGGGGGGGTCAGAGGGATGGGTCGCAGCGCCACCGGGGGAGGGTGGAGACAGGGGGGGAGAATCAACCACCCTGACCGAGGACTTCCTTGACCGCTTGCGTGGTGGTGTAACTGTGGGGCTCAGGGACAGAGCGGCCATGAACGAGTCCTTGGGGGAGATGTGGCCAGGAGAGCTGAGGGGAGGGGATTTGGAGGCAGTGGACTGGGTGGAATGCGGACTCCCACTATGGCTGCGTGTCACACATTTGCCCCCCGACCCAGTGGGTGTGCCTACCTCACCCTGTGTGTGCGTGTCAGGAGGAGTGCGGTGGACCTTCCCTGCTGGTGTGGTGCCTGTGTCTGTTGATGTGTGTGCATGCCGACGTCTGGGTGTACGTGGGACAGGCATGGGAGTGGGAAGTGTGGATGGGGCAGGGGTAGGTGGGGGGAGGTCGCGCTGCAGGAGACCCACTGCTGCAGTCAGTGTGGAGTCTATGGACCTCAGCAAGTTGCGTTGGTCAGCCTGCGATGAATGAATGCCCTCCAAGTATGCCTCGATGTTGGTGAGGGTTTTGCCGTGGGCATGGAGGACATTAAGGATCGCAGCCTGACCAACCTGCAGTTGCCGCTGGATGTCCACAGACTCAGCATTGGCGGCAGCAGTGGAGACAGGGGCAGGGGGTGCGGTGCCTGGCAGGAAGGAGACATGTGGGGACCGGGCACGCTGGGAAGGGACACGAGCACGTGGGAGGCGGCTGATGCCAATGGAGGGGGCGGTGCCAGATGTAGGGCTGCTGTCAGATGGTGGTGCAGCCACCGCCCACTCGGAGTGTTCACCCTCGGACCCGTCAGCTTCATAGTCTGTTGTGCCAGTCGACAGGTCCCCGGGGTCACTCTCCACCGCCTCTGTCCCACTCGAAATGCCAGCACTGATGTCACCGCTGGCACTGGTGCTCGGTCCCTCCGCGCCGTCTGTGTCCATGTCTCCCTCCGTGTCCCCCGACGATGCTGTGGACAGGGTAAAGAAACAGGAAGTTATCATACACCTGTATACATAAGTCACATTAGTCAAATCTACGTAGGTAACAGTGCAGAGCCTGAAACAAAGGAAGAGTTATATCTACATCACAAGGTACATATGTAGGGCATGCAAGACACAGTTTTCTGACCCACCATGCCATTGAAAATCCATGGAGAGCATCACACAATAGCAAATGAGATGATATGGAATTGTGACTGAGGAGCATGGCCCTGGGGACAATCCAGCACTGCATCTGCACCACACAGCGTGGCAGGAAATTGGGATGAGCAAGGACAAAATCCAGGAACTAGAGGCACATGCAGCATAGGTAATACTGAGAACATGGCCACCCTGACTGGCACACTGCACCTTGAGTGTATGTCCATGCAAACATCACACACTGGGCAGTCCTAGCAAGGAGTTATCAGGTCTTGACATGTCGGACATGTCCGCACCACCCACCTCCTACATGAGACAAATCAATGGAGACACAGGAAGCACGTACATCTCTTAGTCTGGGTGAAATACACATGGGATGCTAAACTTCTATATTGCACACAAACTACCCAAGGTGCGGCAGTGCAAATCATCATGTACAAATGGGCAGCATCAGATGATTGCAACAAGACACAAAGGCAATGGCCACCGTGAGTATGTAATAGGAAAATCAGGTCAGGCTGTACAGTGGACACTTGTAATACATCTCACGTCAATAAACATGGTGCCAGGGGACAATGGCACAGAGCACAACCTATGCTGTAGACACAGAGATTGTCGACATATTCGGATTACACACATGATACCTAGGAAAATATGCCCCTGGGGACAGTAGTGGGCAGACAACTCCATGCTCCTGAATGGGAATGACTGCAACACACGCTAACATCCCTGCACAATGCGTAACGCACAATCATGCACATCATGTCACAGGCCACCACATGGGACATGCCTGCTGGAAGGCCTGCCACTCGAGAGATTAACTCCCATGTCTGGACTCAGCATTAGTGCCAACTGACATGGAACCCACAAGTCCAGAACTGGACAGGGCACATGCAAGGTCACTAAACCTGTTACACACCACCCCCACACATGATACTGCAGGCATTGTACACTTGGAGAAGGTGTCAGGCAACATAACCTTGTGATGGAGTGACTACACACAGACCAGGGAACACATTGCAAGGAGGGGAAGGGAGGCAGGAGAACACTGCAATACTGAGGGGAACATGATCTGCACAGCACCATAAACCCTTGCAGTGTATCCATGGAACAGTGCACAGACAAATGCTGGTGAAACACAACAAACACACACATGTACCTACCCCTTTCCGGCTGCTGCATCTCCCGTAGACGCCTGTCCAAATCAGGAAAGACCACCGCCAGCACACGTTTCTGGATGTGGGAGAGACGGCGGCGCCCGCGGTTCTTGTGGCTCTCAGGTGAGTCCCCCAGCAAGAGCCGTGCGATCCTCCGCGTCCAGCACCGGATATCCTGCCAGCGTTTCCTCACCTGGGGCAGGCGCCGCTTCCGACCATCCGCACTCCTCACGGCGCTGACGGCGTCCAGCCATATCTTCTCCTTGGCAGAGGCGTCTACCTGTGAGGATGGACAAGTGACACTACATCAATACACCTGGCACATGTCACAGGGACACAGATTAGAACACATTCACTGTTTACAACAAGGCCTAGTATGCATCCAACGCATTGCACCTTTATCATAGGGACATGATCCTCTGGGGGAAGGCCAAAAGCAGTACGTGCCATTGAAAGGACACAGGTGGAATGAGGGCAACTACACAATCAATGATCCAGGCTCACACTGTGCATCACACCCACCCCTCCTGTCTCAGGGCACTGCTGGGAGTGATAGGCCCCCACCCCTCCTGTCTCAGGGCACTGCTGGGAGTGATAGGCCCCCACCCCTCCTGTCTCTGGGCACTGCTGGGAGGACTCTGCACCCACCCCTCCTGTCTCTGGGCACTGCTGGGAGGACTCTGCACCCACCCCTCCTGTGTCTGGGCACTGCTGGGAGACATCAGGCATTCCCACCCCTGGGACCCCCCTACAGTACATAGCATGTGGGTCACACCTGGACACAATGCCAGAAGTCACAGTCACGAAAAAGGGGCACAGTCTGTGCCAGTGGACACTGCACTCACCTGATAACCTGGTCGCCCATACAGCATGGGGTACTGTGGGAGGATCACATCCACCAAAGCCATGTTCTCCTCCAGGGTGAATGGCTGTGACCTCTCCACAGCCCTTGACATGGTTCCAGGGAATCAGTAGCAGCAGCTGGGTCGTGGAATACAGAGATGTGCAGGCAAGTGCTCCCTCATGGGACCTGGCTGCCTTATATCTGCCTTGCTGGCCCATCTCATGCACAGGGGTACAGAGTGATTGGTCACTCACATTTGCATCCTATGTTTCCTCCAATCCCTTCAAACCTAGCAGTCTGTGGGTTCTCTATCGGTTTCATTCTCCTGCATGATGTCAGCCCCACAAACACATTGCAACAAAGTAGAAGAATTCCAACTGACTTCTGCTGTGCACCTTCCAGAACAATTTCGCAATTTGAACTTGGTCTCCATGACAACCAGCATGCATGTAGGCCTTAATACTTGTCTCCTATGTAATTTTCAGCGTCACACACAGGTACGGTGCGTTTCGGGGCCCAAGGGCACCACAAATGCATTGCAACGGCCCCTACACGCGTGCCTACGTTCACTATCATTATGGGTCTCCTCGCGTATTCGTACTCGTCGTGGTACGGGCCGTACACACGCCTGTACGCTCACTATCACTATGGATGGCCTCGCGTATGCGTACTCGTAGTGATAGTGAGCGTACAGGCGTGTGTACGGCCCGTACCACGACGAGTACGCATACGCGAGGACACCCATAGTGATGGGGCCGTACTCACGTCTGTACGCTCACTATCACTATGGATGGCCTCGCGTATGCGTACTCGTCGTGGTACGGGCCGTACACACGCCTGTACGCTCACTATCACTACGAGTACGCATACGCGAGGCCATCCATAGTGATAGTGAGCGTACAGGCGTGTGTACGGCCCGTACCACGACGAGTACGCATACGCGAGGCCATCCATAGTGATAGTGAGCGTACAGGCGTGTGTACGGCCCGTACCACGACGAGTACGCATACGCGAGGCCATCCATAGTGATAGTGAGCGTACAGGCGTGTGTACGGCCCTATCACTATGGGTGGCCTCGCGTATGCGTAGTCGTAGTGGTACGGGCCGTACACACGTCTGTACGCTCGGCATCACGATGGGTACACATACGGCAGCACTCCCATAGTGATATGGGAACATACACAGGCCCTCTTCGCAGCAGTACTGCGGTTTTCACACATCACAGTGGTGACAGGCGGCACACAGGTAGGGATAGGGCTGACATACTTGTCCATGGATGGACATACTTGTCCATTGATTGACATCAAGGCATCATCTGTGCATTCCTACATGTGTGGGGCACAAGTGTGACGGCCTGTGATGTGGCACATGACTCCAGAGTGGAGAAGGGACCAGATGCATGATGAGATGTGTACAGATGTACCGTGTGATGGTGCAATGTGTGCCAGGCATGGCCTTGACTCCTTTGACATGTGTGCATGTCGTACTGCACACTTGGGGTTATCGTCACTGGCATGGCACGGACACCAACACACGGAAGTGTCCCCTGATGCCCGGTACAGGGGTTATGACACCTGACTTGTCACTACCCACGGTGCACAATGTGACTATGTCATGTATGTGTGGGGGCTTCCCATCAGGTTGATGTTGGAGCACCCTCAAAAGCTGCAGCTGTTGCAGCAACCAACATGTGTCTGTGTGTAGATTGTCATTGCACACTGTTCCGCACACCATGCCACATGTGGTATCGGATGTGAGGTGCACATGTATGCATGGGACACGGAGTAGCGTGACAAGGACATGTCAGCATCCTCACAAGGAATGTGTGGTGAGTCATTACATGTGCACCTTCATGGCAAGGTGTGTGGGCTGTCCTAGTGTAATGTCATGTGACCTGTGGCTCCAGTGTTCCGCTACCAGTCTCTGCAATCGGCATCCTACTGCTGCTGATGTGTGGGCGTATGTCACTCCTGTCTTGCGTCTGGCTGTTCACTAGCACTGGGACACAGCTATTCCCATGGCGTGGCATGGGGAGGTTCTCAATCTCCGTGTGTAGCTGGGTCTTGGAAGGAGTGCCACCTTGCATCCATACGTGTCCTGGACATGTTGCACATACCTGATTCCCTATGTAGCATGTGTGTATTGCCAGATTAACATGTGCTCAGTACACATGAGTTGTTGTCGTAGTGCACTCACTCTTCCTTGTCACTTCCTAATTACTGCAGAGCGCCGCCTCTTGGCCGGATAATTCCAGACTTGGCTGCCATGCAGGAGAATGACAGCATCCGGCTCTACCGCTTCCCCCAACGGTTGATTCTGGAGTTGACGGCGAGACTGGCACCACACCTGCAACCGCTGCACAGGTATCCCACGGCACTGACACCCCAGCTGAAGGTAATGGCTGCCCTACATTTTCTTGCCACGGGTACCTTTCAATATACCATAGCTCATGTTGGTGGCATGTCCCAGAGCATGTTCAGCGGTGTGCTGCATGATTTCTTAGAGGCCATGTTGATTCACCTGGATGACTTCATCAAGTTCCCAACCCCTGAACAGATGACAGAGGTCAAGCGTGGATTCTATGCCCTGGGAGGGATGCCCCATGTCATTGGGTCCATAGATGGGACACATGTAGCTTTGGTACCACCACACGCACGGGAGGTGGCGTACCGCAATCGGAAGCACTACCACTCCATCAATGCCCTTGTGGTGTGTCTGTCCAACATGGTGATTTCACATGTCTGTGCTCGTTTTCCAGGATCAGCACACGATGCCTACATCATGAGGCGTAGCGGGATGCCTGATATGATGATGCAGCTGCGCAACGAACGTGCATGGGTTGTTGGTGGGTACAGTCTGTCTGTCCTGTATTCTGTATAGCCTACCAGCACGACCGCTTCACCACTTCTAACGATGACCATGTGCTTCCCATGTAGGGGACGCTGGCTATCCCAACATGCCTTGGCTGCTGACACCTCTCCGCAACCCCATCACGCCTGCCCAGCTCCGCTACAACACTGCCCATGGCCGGACAAGGCGAGTGATAGAGAGGACGTTTGGCATGCTGAAGAGCCGATTCCGGTGCCTCCACAAGACCGGCGGTGCACTCCCTTATGCCCCGGCGAAGGTCTGCAAGATCTTCATGGTCTGCTGCATGCTGCACAACATGGCAGTTGAAAGAGCTGTGCCACTCATCCTGGATCAACATGACGAGGACCATCCACCCGTGGAGGACGAAGGGCTTGGCAATGGGGCTAGTGATGTGGAGGATGTGGAGCCGCAAGAGGACATCCGGACTCGGCTCATACGCGACTTCTTTGCTTAGTGGTGAGTACCAGTGTCTGAGTGTGCACGCATTGGTCCCCGTGTGGCATGCGTTGTGATGTGTGTCTCCACCTGCATGTATGGCACGTGAGTCAGAGGTGTGTGTGGGTGTGTCACTGGAGTGATGGTGGCAGTGATGGTAGTATTTCCCCAGTCATAATTGTGACCTAGCATGTTGTCATCCATACATGTGTCGAGTAAATGCACATGCAAGTGGCTGTGCTTTTTGTGGCTGACTTCTTGTGTGTCTCTCTTCCCCAGGTACCTGCGCATGCCGTCTGCTGGTTGCATTGTTGTGGCACTGCTATTCCTCATGGACATGACATCGTGGGCTGACTCAGCGTTACAGGCACGGACACGTTTGGAAGTCTCCATGGGGTAAGGGATGCATCTGGGGTGTATTGGGTGTGGCAGTTGTTCACGATGTGTGCACACTGCCCCTGTCGGGGTTTGGTTCCTCTGCAGCCATGTTGCATCCCCATGGGACACGACATGCAGCTGTGTACACCTGAATAGATGGTCTGCCTGGTTGACAGACATCAGTGATGGGATAGGGGATTGTGATGATGGCATCAATGTGTGTGACACTGCCCTCGGACACATACGGTTAGCATTGGCTTGACATGGTGTGGGACTTCCACATCAGCGGATCTATGGTGTATGGCAGGCTCTCCGTGAGCAGCTGTGGGTGTTTAGCTGTTAGCCGACGCTTGTGTGCCAGTTCCATGGCTAACACGCATTTGTGCTGCAGAAGGGGGGTGCCAGTGTTGGACCCACATGTTACTCCACATGATGTGTTCATGTGTACTTCGAGTTGCCTCTGCAATCCCGAATACATGACTGATAAAGGTGTCCCTATGCCTCCAAGGTGCCTCTTCTCAGTCAATGCTGGTGTGTTGCCACGGTGCATCCTGCTTGTCTGGCATGGTATTCCCTGATTGTGGCTATGTGTCAATGTGTCGAGTGGCAAGATGCAAGCTGTGTGTGTGGGCTGAGACTGTGTATTGGGCATGATGTCCATGACTGTGTGGGTATTGTGACATGTGCCATCCCCATGCATCACACGTTGGCCAGGCCCCCATTCCCTGCATCCACCGGACTCAAGCTTGCAGGACATGTTTCTGCCACCTGTCTACACATACCTGGGTGCCCCCCAGGACACTGGACTGGATCCCTGACCTCTGCGCATGACTGTTGCTGTACTCAATGTGTGTGTCAGCAAGGTTGTTCGGTAACCCCCTCAGCTGTTTGGGCCCATCACGGGTGTGTATGGTGCTCCATGTCTGTCTTGCCTAATACACTGTGACCCATGTGTCCTGTGCCAGACTCAGGCCCCAGGGTGTGGATGGTTGAAGACAATAGATGACTCAGGCATGTTTAGACTTTACAAGACACATGTTAGGTAATTATGCAACCAGCAGGCATCTACTGTTCATAATGTGATTTATTATTGGGGGGGGGGGACAACAAAGTGAGTGTCTTTCCGTGAATTTGGAATCCAAAGTTCAGTAGGGGAGTTGGTGTCCTTGCCATTGGAAATCCTCAGAGTCCATGCCACAGTCTTTGTCAACATTGGTCAGCCAGTGACCAGCAGGGCCATGTGGCAGAGAATGTCTCTTGATGCTGTGATGCTGTTGCTCCAGTGGGCCAGGTGCCAGGCCAGGTGTCCTGGGAGATGGTGATGTAGCGCCGACCCTCACGGTCCTTTCCGTGGATGACCCGGCCTCCTGCGGGGAACCTCAGCAGCAGGCCGTGACGACGTCTGGGATGCTCCGTCGGATGTTTCCTCCTCCTCCTCCTGGACCCTCCCTGTGGGTGGTGATGTTCTCCGCCTTCTGGCACAGGGAGGGTCGGCCATGATGTCGGCCATCCGACGGAGTGTAGCGTGAATCCCCTGGAATGCCGTCACTTGCTCAGCCTGTCTGTCCTCCATCCTCCGTTGGTGTTCCAGTAGACAGGCATGTTGCTGGGCCTGCTGTGCCTTGATCCCCTCGAGGACGGACACAACCTGGGCCATGCCCGTGGTGTCCTCCCGGTATGTGTCCAGGATGTTACGGACATGGGACAATGCCGGATCCCCAGCCAACTGGTCAGGCTCGCGCCTCCGCCGTCCTCCACTCCCACCACCCCTGCCCACTTGCGCCTGGCCTGCCCTTGTGGGCACATGGGGTCTCCGGGACCCCTGAGGGGTGGCATTGGCGTTGTCGCCTGCCTCCTCCTGGGTGCCCGGGACACCGTGTCCCTCCTGGCGAGCCTGGCTGCATTGTGGTGTTGGGGCAGGGATCGTGGGTGTCTCCTGGGATGTGGCAGGAGTGGGGGTGGTGGTTGGCACAGTTGTACCTGACGCAGGTGCTGCAGGTGGTTGGACACCAGAGGGGCCAGGTCGGTCGGGGTCGTCCGCAGAGTGGTGAGAGTGGTCGCTGCCGGTGGGATCGGGCTCGTGCAGATCCAGGTCCTGTGAGTGTTCCCCCCCAGTGTTGGGGGGTGCACCACGACGTTGACCTGTGTGTGAGAGAGACAATGTTAATTTTGGTCCATGCAACATCCATGTTTCATCATTTTCAAAGTTGGCACATTTCCTCTTGGAATTAGGATCTGTCTTGCATTCCACTCACAGTGCACTTGTGCATGGGTGTGTCCCTTGGGCACCACTTTGGCCCCTTTAACTATGTGTGGCACAGTCTTACTTGCTGCGTCAAGTGTGACTACAGTCAGCAGTGGAGTGTGCAGGTGTGGCGAGCCATGCATTTGCGCCTTCCGTGTAGCACTGTACATGTGCACATGGAGTGGATCCACACACTTATATGATCCAGGTAGCTGTCCTTGTGCTCGTGTACAGGTTGTGACATGGCCCTGTGTTTTGCCATGGTGAAGAGGGGGGGTTCTGGCACTGGCCACCCTTGTCTACATGCACGCAGTCTACCTGCTGACGAGCAGACATTCGCACACGCCACACGGCTGATTTGCTCTCCCTGTGTCTCGCTCCCTCTCTGTCCCCCTCTCCCTCTCTCTGTGTGTCAGCCTCCTCCCTCTGTCCGTCTCCCTGTGTCTCCCTCCCTCTCTGTCCCCCTCTCCCTCCCTCTCTGTCCCCCTCTCCCTCCCTCTGTGTGTCACCCTCTGTCACCTCAGCCCAGCTTCCTGGGCACACACTGTTAGCAGATCTTTGAGTGGCCCTTGGCTTGTTGATGTGAGTTTGTTTCTGATCTCGAGGCACCCATTGGGTGTGATGTGTGTCTGTGCGCTGCTGCTGTGGTGGTGTGTGCTGCCACTCTTTCACAATGTGGGCTGTTCATTAGCTACTGTCATGTGCAAAACAGTGCCTTCACCCCCATGTGTTGATGCAAGGCGTCCGCCATTTGCTGGCAAGTCATTCCTGTGTTGGGACACACTGTTTGTCTGGCTGTGACCTAGGCCATATGGGCAGAGTGCATTGTTGTCTGCTTCGGAGTCGCACTATGTGATTTTTGGGGCACAGCCTCCCGCCATCCGGGTTACCGTGTCATGTGTTGCTGTCTTCTGTGGCCTGTGACTTGACATTGTCCAGCTGGGTGCATGGGGCATGGTGGCAGCAGTGGCATGTGCCTGCTCATGGAGTGTGGTTGAGTCATGCGATGGCTTGTGGTGGTTGCGTGCCTGTTAGTGATTTTGGTTGTGGATGCAGTTCCCCCCATGTGAGGTGCGTTGTTTGTGTACTCACCCGGGTCTCGGAGTCCTTCTAATCCTTCGACTGCCTCCACCGGCAGTATGGCCATCACCCTCTCCTCCCAGGGATGGTACTGTACGGTTCTGCGGGAGGGCCCTTCTCCAGTGGCGTTGGCCTGGTCGTGGTCCTCCTGCCTCTTGGCTCTGACCCTCCTCCGCAGATCGTACCACCTGTTCTGGCATTCCTGCTTGGTCCTTCTGGTGTCCGCAACAGCATTCACAGCATCGACGATGGTCTGCCACATGGCTGTTTTGGCTGCCAGGCTAGTGCTTCTGACCAATGTTCCAAAGATCTGTGGCTCGACTCTGAGGATTTGATCAACAAGGACCTCCAACTCTCGGTTACTGAACTTTGGATTCTTGGTAGTGGGCATGGTGAGGGGTGTGGGTGGGGATGGTGGGGGCGGTGTGTGGATGTTGGGGGGGGGGGTGGATGGTTGTGGGTGTGTGTGTGTGAATGTGATGAGAGGGTGTTTGTGAGGGTGGTCGTGTGAAGGTGTGCAAGTGTAAGGTGTGGTGTAGCTTGTAGTATGGTTCTGTGGTGTCTGGCAGCAGTGAGTCTGTTGCAAAGGCTCATGGTTTGTGTGTGTGGGCCCTTTTTATTGGTCCATGGGTGGGTGTGGCAGTGTTTGAAGTTTGGGTGGGTGTGTTATAAGGAGTGGTGGTGTTTTGGGCCTCTGTTTGTTTTTGGCAGTTGCAGGTCAGTGAAGGTGTATTTGTAGTGTTTGTTGGCCATGTTTAGTGGCTTTGTGCCATTCGAATGGTGTATTCTTGTGTTGTTTTGTTTTGTCCTGGTTGTGTACGTGCGTTTTGAGCGTGTGTACGGTGTGTACATGGGCCATTTGGTTGTACGGTGCTGTCCTTGTGTGTGGGTTGGTACGACTCGTACATGCGGTTGTGATGTTGGGGCCTGGGGTGCGCTCTATACTTAGGAGGTTGTGTTGGGGTTAGGACCGGAACGTACTGGGGTGTACATAGACGGGGGTACGACACGTACAGGGGTGGGGGTATGACTCGAACGTACTGGGGTGTAGGTACACGGGGGTATGACACGTACAGGGGTGGGGGTGTGACTCGAACGTACTGGGGTGTACATAGACGGTGGTACGACACGTACAGGGGTGGGGGTATGACTCGAACGTACTGGGGTGTAGGTACACGGGGGTATGACACGTACAGGGGTGGGGGTAGGACTCGAACGTACTGGGGTGTACATAGACAGTGGTGCGACAAGTACTGGGGTGGGGGTACGACTGGAACGTACTCGTGTGTAGGTACACGGGGGTATGACACGTACAGGGGTGGGGGTGTGACTCGAACGTTCTGCGGTGTACATAGACGGTGGTACGACACGTACTGGGGTGGGGGTACGACTGGAACGTACTGGGGTGTAGGTACACGGGGGTATGACACGTACAGGGGTGGGGGTAGGACTCGAACGTACTGGGGTGTACATAGACGGTGGTGCGACACGTACTGGGGTGGGGGTACGACTGGAACGTACTGGGGTGTAGGTACACGGGGGTATGACACGTACAGGGGTGGGGGTGTGACTCGAACGTACTGGGGTGTACATAGACGGTGGTACGACACGTACTGGGGTGGGGGTATGACTGGAACATACTGGGGTGTAGGTACACGGGGGTATGACACGTACAGGGGTGGGGGTGTGACTCGAACGTACTGGGGTGTACATAGACGGTGGTGCGACACGTACTGGGGTGGGGGTACGACTGGAACGTACTGGGGTGTAGGTACACGGGGGTATGACACGTACAGGGGTGGGGGTGTGACTCGAACGTACTGGGGTGTACATAGACGGTGGTACGACACGTACTGGGGTGGGGGTACGACTGGAACGTACTGGGGTGTAGGTACACGGGGGTATGACACGTACAGGGGTGGGGGTAGGACTCGAACGTACTGGGGTGTACATAGACGGTGGTGCGACACATACTGGGGTGGGGGTACGACTGGAACGTACTGGGTGTAGGTACACGGGGGTATGACACGTACAGGGGTGGGGGTGTGACTCGAACGTACTGGGGTGTACATAGACGGTGGTACGACACGTACTGGGGTGGGGGTACGACTGGAACGTACTGGGGTGTAGGTACACGGGGGTATGACACGTACAGGGGTGGGGGTAGGACTCGAACGTACTGGGGTGTACATAGACGGTGGTGCGACACGTACTGGGGTGGGGGTACGACTGGAACGTACTGGGGTGTAGGTACACAGGGGTATGACACGTACAGGGGTGGGGGTGTGACTCGAACGTACTGGGGTGTACATAGACGGTGGTACGACACGTACTGGGGTGGGGGTACGACTGGAACGTACTGGGGTGTAGGTACACGGGTGGGGGTTCGACACGTACACGGGTGTACATAGGGGGGGTGTACATTCACGGGGAGTACGACTCGAACGTATGGGTGCTGGGGGGAGTTTTGGGCGCGTATGCGGGCACATGTCTCCATGGTTGCAATGGGAGTTCGGTGCGGACGGTGTTTTTACCATACGGTTGTGAGTTCGGACGCACGGGTGGGATCGTGATTCCTCGGTCGGACTTGACTTTTCACGTTTGTACGGTAAATCGTCCGAGGACGTGTCGGACACATTTTCCGACCCGAGGACGTGTGGGGAAATATTCCGAATGCGGTTCGTATGGACTTTTTACCATGCGAATCGTGATTGCCAGTTCGTACGGCACTTGTACGATTCGTACGGTAAAAAGACCGGATACGAGTCGCACGGGGTAATTTTTTACCGGATCGTGATCGGCACCTTAGTGTAGAATATGCCACTAACATAAGTTTTGCACATCAAATAAAACTTCTAACAGCCCTAGCTTATGTACCAACCACAGATGTTGCAGAACATTACAATCTTTTATTAGAAAGTCCATTCTACAAACAAAATGAAGTAAAGTTATCTCCCCTCTTAGAATATTTTGAGGATACCTGGGTGGGGAGACTACACAGATCAGGCCATAGACGTCAGCCCAAGTTCCAAATACCTTGGTGGAATGTATATGTAAGTACACTCAACCAACAAGCCAAAACTAACAACGCCGTCGAGGGCTGGCATAATGCATTCCTAACTTCTACTGGGAGAACAACTCCAACAATACAAAAACTACTAATTGCCATACAAAAGGAACAAAGTTTCCAAGAATTAAGAATGCAACAATCTGTCGTACAATTAAAACCATAACAGTCTAGACAAACTACTCAAATGTATAATTACCTACAACAACAGGTACAGCTATACCCATCCACAAGAGGACTTGAGTACTTAAATATAATAGCTCAAACTCTCTTCTAAACCCTTTCCTAAATATTAACCCACAATTCTACTAAAACAACTATCACAACATAAATAAACCACTTTATTATATCACATATTTAATTATGTGGTCTAAAATATATAAATCAATTATATCGACATATATTTAGACAACATAATTAAACAAACCAAGTACACAACAACAATATTAAATATATAAGGTTTGGCCACCAACAATTAAAATATTTAAATGAACTTACCTGTGTAGTTGCTCCAATGGGATAATAACATTCCTTCCAAATAAATCCAGGTAGTTCAAAATCCATAGGTATCCAAAAAAAAATCCCAATAAAATGTAAAAATTCAACTGTTTATCGAAAACAACGTCTACGCAAAAAAACGACTATCCATTAACCATAAAAATCCCGAAAAATATTAAAAAGGAAAATAACCGCTCCTGGAAACCCGAACAATAAAGGAAGTGTAAAATAAATATTAGTAAACACAACTAATACACACTTCCTTTAAAAAAAATAAGGTGTTTGAAACCGACGAAAATATCTTCTCCGTAAAACCTACAAAAGAGAAACAAACATTCCCACCCACCCACAAACACACAAAAGGCACCTAAAAACATCACTACAAACGTTATTCAAACACTATAAAACTTTAACACACCGAAATAACAAAACACTAACAAAGCCACAAACACGGAACACAACGTAAATTTTAAAACCGTATACAAACTATTACTAACACCCTAACTTCTAAAACATCAATCAATACACACTTATTACAACATAACTACTTCCACAAAACACTTAAAACTATTTAATAATAAAGAAAATAACTCTTACCTTCTCAAACGCGAAACAGCTTCCGACCGCGACCTGGATTCGACCAAAATAACCCAAAACAACAGCGAGCGGTTACAAAATAAAAGACCCAAACAAACATAACTACTAAAAAAATACCAATAAATGCCCTAACTATTTATTTAACATTACACATTACTTTAAAAATTAATAAAACATTAGAATAAAATACTCAAAAAGAATACCTATTTTTTTTATCTATGTGAAAATTATTTAACGTATAAAAATAAATATAATAAATAACATATTTTTATTAATATATCAATAAAACAGTATATATTACCAAAATAAATAGATGAACATGATATAATTAATATATTTGATCTACAACATACCAAAGAAAAATAAACAAAATACATATTCTAAAATATAAACAATTTCAATATTAATTATGTAATATAAATATTAATAATTAGAATATATTAGTCATATATTTCAAAACATACAATTTCTTATAAATTCAAATAAAGTCTAAAAATTTTGAGAGTACACAATATAAATTTATAAATATTAAACAGCTATAAAAATCAGATTTTTTTTTTTTTAATTATTTTGTGTGTTCATATATTCATGTCCAAAATATACATTAAACAAATATATATCCATTATAAAAAAATTATAACTATAATACAAATGTTAAATATTAATTATTTTATTACATGTTTATTTCAATGATTTAATTATTAGAATATGCGTAATAATAAACAAAATTTTCTCTCTAATGAATATACATTCCAACAACTTTAAAATAAATCTTATTTTCCTTTCTACTATTTTAAAAAAAAAATTGGATTTTGCATTCTGATATAACTTCTATCTTTTATCCAACCAAAACTAAAATCTACAGATTTTTTGTAAATTAAATCAAATTAATTTTACTGTTCCTATTCAACTCTATATTTAATTCTAATATTTGCTATTTACCAAACTTAATTAACATACTACTCCCACTACAGACTGAACTTAATTAATTTACTATTCTCACTCCAACCTATATTAAATTATTGTAGTTGCTGGACACTGAACTAAATTAATTTAGTATTCCCACTCCAGTCTATATTAAATAAAGATAAATGCTGGACACTGAACTTAATACATTAACTATTCTCACTCCAACCTATATTTAATTAGAGTATGTGCTGGACACTGAACTAAATTAATTTACTATTCCCACTCCAGTCTCTATTTAATTAAGATAAGTGCTGGACACTGAAATTAATTAATTTACTATTCTCACTCCAACCTATTTTACATTAGAGTAGGTGCTGGACAATGAACTTAATTAATTAACTATTCCCACTCCAGTCTATATTTAAATAAAATAAGTGCTGGACACTGAACTGAATTATTTTACTATTCTCACTCCAACCTATATTAAATTAGGGTAGGTGCTGGACAACGAACTAAATTAATTTACTATTCCCACTCCAGTCTATATTAAATTAAAATAAGTGCTGGACACTGAACTTAATTAATTTCCTATTCTCACTCCAACCTATATTTAATTATAGTATGTGCTGGACACTGAACTGAATTAATTTACTATTCCCACTCCAATCTATATTTAATTAAGATAAGTGCTGGACACTGAACTTAATTAATTTACTATTCTCACTCCAAACTATATTAAATTACAGTAGGTGCTGGACAATGAACTTAATTAATTTACTATTCCCACTCCAGTCTATATTTAATTAAGATAAGTGCTGGACACTGAACTTAATTAATTAACTATTCTCACTCCAACCTATATTAAATTAGGGTAGGTGCTGGACACTGAACTAAAATAATTTACTATTCCCACTCCAGTCTATATTAAATTAAGATAAGTGCTGGACACTGAACTTAATAAATTTAGTATTTTCACTCCAACCTATATTTAATTAGAGTATGTGCTGGACACTGAACTGAATTAATTTACTATTCCCACTCCAATCTATATTTAATTAAGATAAGTGCTGGACACTGAACTTAATTAATTTACTAATCTCACTCCAACCTATATTACATTACAGTAGGTGCTGGACAGTGAACTTAATTTATTTACTATTCCTACTCCAATCTATATTTAATTAAGATAAGTGCTGGACACTGAACTGAATTAATTTACTATTCTCACTCCAACCTATATTTAATTAGAGTATGTGCTGGACACAGAACTTAATTAATTTACTATTCCCACTCCAATCTATATTTAATTAAGATAAGTGCTGGACACTGAACGTAATTAATTTACTATTCTCACTCCAATCTATATTTAATTAGGGTAGATGCTGGACACTAAACTTAATTAATTTACTATTCCCACTCTAGTCTATATTTAATTAAGATAAGTGCTGGACACTGAACACAATTAATTTACTATTCTCACTCCAACCTATATTAAATTAGAGTAGGTGCTGGACACTGAACTTAATTAATTTACTATTCCCACTCCAGTCTATATTTAATTAAGATAACTGCTGGACACTGAACTTAATTAATTTACTATTCTCACTCCAACCTATATTACATTAGAGTAGGTGCTGGACACTGAACTTAATTAATTAACTATTCCCACTCCAGTCTATATTTAATTAAGATAAGTGCTGGACACTGAACTTAATTAATTTACTATTCTCACTCCAACCTATATTTAATTAGAGTATGTGCTGGACACTGAACAGAATTAATTTACTATTCCCACTCCAGTCTATATTTAATTAAGATAAGTGCTGGACACTGAACTTAATTAATTTACTATTCTCACTCCAACCTATATTAAATTAGGGTAGGTGCTGGACACTGAACTAAATAAATTTACTATTCCCACTCCAGTCTATATTTAATTAAGAAAACTGCTGGACACTAAACTTAATTAATTTACTATTCTCACTCCAACCTATATTAAATTAGGGTAGGTGCTGGACACTGAACTAAATAAATTTACTATTCCCACTCCAGTCTATATTAAATTAAAATAGGTGCTGGACACTGAACTTAATTAATTTCCTATTCTCACTCCAACCTATATTTTATTACAGTATGTGCTGGACACAGAACTTAATTAATTTACTATTCCCACTCCAATCTATATTTAATTAAGATAAGTGCTGGACACTGAACTTAATTAATTTACTATTCTCACTCCAAACTATATTAAATTACAGTAGGTGCTGGACAATGAACTTAATTAATTTACTATTCCCACTCCAGTCTATATTTAATTAAGATAAGTGCTGGACACTGAACTTAATTAATTAACTATTCTCACTCCAACCTATATTAAATTAGGGTAGGTGCTGGACACTGAACTAAATTAATTTACTATTCCCACTCCAGTCTATATTAAATTAAAATAAGTGCTGGACACTGAACTTAATTAATTTCCTATTCTCACTCCAACCTATATTTAATTATAGTATGTGCTGGACACTGAACTGAATTAATTTACTATTCCCACTCCAATCTATATTTAATTAAGATAAGTGCTGGACACTGAACTTAATTAATTTACTATTCTCACTCCAAACTATATTAAATTACAGTAGGTGCTGGACAATGAACTTAATTAATTTACTATTCCCACTCCAGTCTATATTTAATTAAGATAAGTGCTGGACACTGAACTTAATTAATTAACTATTCTCACTCCAACCTATATTAAATTAGGGTGGGTGCTGGACACTGAACTAAAATAATTTACTATTCCCACTCCAGTCTATATTAAATTAAGATAAGTGCTGGACACTGAACTTAATAAATTAAGGTGGCAATTACGATCCGGTAAAAAAAATTCCCGTACGACTCGTATCCGGTCTTTTTACCGTACGAATCGTACAAGTGCCGTACAAACTGGCAATCACGATTCGCATGGTAAAAAGCCCATACGAGTCGCATTGGGAATAATTCCCCACACGTCCTCGGGTCGGAAAAAGTGTCCGACACGTCCTCGGACGATTTACCGTACAAACGTGAAAAGCGAAGTCCGACCGGGGAATCACGATCCGTCCCGGGCGTCCGAATGTACAACCGTATGGTTAAAAGACCGTCCGCACCGAACTCCTATAACAACCATGGAGACGTCCAAACAGGTGTCCGGTACGTGCCGTACCCCCCCCGGCCCCCGCATGTACGCGCCGTACCCCCCCAGCCCCCGCATGTACGCGCCGTACCCCCCCCAGCCCCCGCATGTACGCGTCGAACCCCCCCGTGTATGTACACCCGAGTACGTGTCGAACCCCCGTGTATGTACACCCGAGTACGTGTCGAACTGTACGTGTCGAACCCCCCCGTGTATGTACACCCAAGTACGTGTCGAACTGTACGTGTCGAACCCCCCGTGTATGTACACCCGAGTACGTGTCGAACCCCCCCGTGTATGTACACCCGAGTACGTGTCGAACTGTACGTGTCGAACCCCCCCGTGTATGTACACCCGAGTACGTGTCGAACCCCCCCCGTGTATGTACACCCGAGTACGTGTCGAACTGTACGTGTCGAACCCCCCGTGTATGTACACCCGAGTACGTGTCGAACTGTACGTGTCGAACCCCCCAGTGTATGTACACCCGAGTACGTTCGAGTCGTACCCCCACACGTACTCGGGTGTACATACACGGGGGGGTTCGACACGTACAGTTCGACACGTACTCGGGTGTACATACACGGGGGGTTCGACACGTACAGTTCAACACGTACTCGGGTGTACATACACGGGGGGGGTTCGAAACGTACTCGGGTGCACATACACGGGGGGGTTCGACACGTACAGTTCGACACGTACTCGGGTGTACATACACGGGGGGTTCGACGCGTACATGCAGGGGCTGGGGGGGGGTACGGCACGTACATGCGGGGGCTGGGGGGGGTACGGCGCGTACATGCGGGGGCTGGGGGGGGGTACGGCGCTTACCGGGCCACCTACTCTGGTCGTTTCGCGCCGTACTTCGCTTTTCCGGCACTTTTTGGGTGCCGTAAAAATATTGCCGTCCGGACTGCTGTCGGTTCGAATCGTACTTCCTGGGTCGTGAAACGCTGCCTGGAAGCGTCCCGACGTCACGTCGCAGCATTCCCGGATCACATTCGTATGCATATTTTCGTCGGTCGGTGTTTTTTACGATTCGTACGGAAATGGTGTTTCCGTGCGAATCGTAATTCCATGTTTGTAATGTTTTACAACCGAGTACAAGTCGGACGGAGAATACGCTCCGACCGACAGTTCGTACCCGGTTTTTACCGGATCGTAATCGGCACCCAAGTATTCTCACTCCAACCTATATTTAATTAGAGTATGTGCTGGACACTGAACTGAATTAATTTACTATTCCCACTCCAATCTATATTTAATTAAGATAAGTGCTGGACACTGAACTTAATTAATTTACTAATCTCACTCCAACCTATATTACATTACAGTAGGTGCTGGACAGTGAACTTAATTTATTTACTATTCCCACTCCAATCTATATTTAATTAAGATAAGTGCTGGACACTGAACTAAATTAATTTACTATTCTCACTCCAAACTATATTAAATTACAGTAAGTGCTGGACAATGAACTTAATTAATTTACTATTCCCACTCCAGTCTATATTTAATTAAGATAAGTGCTGGACACTGAACTTAATTAATTTACTATTCTGACTGAAATCTATATTTAATTATGGGATTTGTAAAATTCTAAATTATATTTAAATTTTCTAAATATTTTTTTTTTTTTTTAAATTAAAAAATATATAAACATTTTAAATTAACTTCCCACCCTTATCCCCTATAACCCAACATTCCGCTCCTAAAATTATGTGTAAAATTCTAAATTTAAGTTAAAATTTCTAAATAATTTTTATAAAAAATTAACAAATATATAAACATTTTTAAAACACTTCCCACCCTTATCCCCTATTAACCAACATCCCACTCCTAAAATCATTTGTAAAATTCTAAATTTATTTTACAAATTTAAATATTTTTTTATTGTTTAAATTAACAAATATAGAAACATTTTTAAAACACTTCCCACCCTTATCCCCTATCAATCAACATCCCGCTCCGAAATATATTTGTAAAATTTGAAATTTAATTTACAATTTATAAATATTTTTAATAAAAAATTAACAAATATATAAACATTTTTTAAACACTTCCCACCCTTATCCCCTATAAACCAACATCCCGCTCCTAAAATTATTTCTAAATTTCTAAATTTAATTTACAATTTCAAAATAAATTTTTACAAATTTTAAACAATATATAAACATATTTAAAACACTTCCCACCCTTATCCCCTATAAATCCAACATCCCGCTCCTAAAGTTTTTTGTAAAATTCTAAATTTAATTTACAATTTCAAAATAATTTTTTTAAAACATTAACAAATATATAAACATTTTTAAAACACTTCCCACCCTTATCCCCTATAAACCAACATCCCGCTCCTAAAATTATTTGTAAAATTCTACATTTAATTTACAATTTCTAAATTAATTTTTGTTTTAAATTAAACAATATATAAAAAAATTTAATACACTTCCCACCCTAATCCCCTATAAAATTATTTCTAAAATTCTAAATTTAATTTACAATTTCTAAATTAATTTAAAAAAAATTTAAACAATATATAAACATTTTTAAAACACTTCCCACCCTTATCCCCTATAAACCAACATCCCGCTCCTAAATTTTTTTGTAAAATTCTAAATTTAATTTACAATTTATAATTTTTTTTTTTTAAAAATTAACAAATATATAAACATTTTTAAAACACTTCCCACCCTTATCCCCTATAAACCAACATCCCGCTTCTAAAATTATTTGTAAAATTCTACATTTAATTTACAATTTCTAAATTATTTTTTTTTTTAAATTAAACAATATATAAACATTTTTAAAACACTTCCCACCCTTATCCCCTATAAACCAACATCCCGCTCCTAAAATTAAATATACATTTCACAAATAAATTGACTTTTTTAAAACACTCCCCACCCTTATCCCCTATAACCCAACATCCCGCCCCTAAAACAATATAAATATTTCTCATATTATATACATTTTAACTATTTATACAAACAACTTCAAAATATTTACTAAACACACAATGACGATATTTTCACATGTCGATATTATTACTAACGATATTACTTACATCGACATATAATTAAAAAAAAAAACGATATTTTTCACATCGATATTATCTATTTCGATATTTTGTACCTTCGATATTTTTGACTCGATATTTATGTCCCTCGATATTAAAAAGTCGATATATAGACTGCTCACCGCTTCAAATATCTGACTTAGAGGTTTGCGTCACGCATGTACCACATTACGCAGTGCAAATGTGATGCAATCCTCTCATAAATAAGGCCCTAAGTGTGCATGTTCACTGCTTCCTCACTCTTTTCTATTAGTACGAACCTAGGTGCCAATTCCGATCCGGTAAAAAAATTCCCCGTCCGACTCGTATCCGGATTTTTTTCCGTCCGAATCGTCAAAGTAGCGTACAAACTGCCAAGTACGATTCGAACGGAAAAAAGTCCATACGAATCGCATTGGGAAGATTTCCCCACACGTCCTCGGGTCGGGAAAAGTCACCGACACGTCCCCGGTCGAAAAACCCACCCTGCGGAAAAATAAAGTCCGACAGCGCAAGTACGATCCCTCCTGTCCTCCCCATTTCACAACCGTACGCAAAAAACACCGTCCGAACCGAACTCCCATAGCAACCATGGAGACATGTGCCCGCATACGCGCCGAACACCCCACCACCCCCCCCCGCCCGCGTATGTACGCACCGAACCCCCACCCCAGCAGTGCATGTACGCCCCGAACCCCCATCCGTGTATGTACGCCCCCGAACCCCCACCCGTGTATGTACGCCCTGAACCCCCACCCGTGTATGTACGCCCCGAACCCCCACCCGTGTATGTACGCCCCGAACCCCCACCCGTGTATGTACGCCCCGAACCCCCACCCGTGCATGTACGCCCCGAACCCCCACCCGTGTATGTACGCCCCGAACCCCCACCCGTGTATGTACGCCCCGAACCCCCACCCGTGTATGTACGCCCCAAACCCCCACCCGTGTATGTACGCCCCGAACCCCCACCCGTGCATGTACGCCCCGAACCCCCACCCGTGTATGTACGCACCGAACCCCCACCCCAGCAGTGTATGTACGCACCGAACCCCCCCAGCCGTGTATGTACGCACCCAACCCCCACCCCAGCAGTGTATGTACGCCCCGAACCCCCACCCGTGTATGTATGCACCGAACCCCCACCCGTGTATGTACGCACCCAACCCCCACCCCAGCAGTGTATGTACGCACCGAACCCCCACCCGTGTATGTACGCACCCAACCACCACCCGTGTATGTACGCACCGAACCCCCCCCCCCACTGCTGGGGTGGTGGTTCGGTGCGTACATACACGGGTGGGGGTACGGGCCGTACTTCCACGGGTGGGGGTTCGGGGCGTACATACACTGCTGGGGTGGGGGTTCGGGGCGTACATACACGGGTGGGGGTTTGGTGCGTACATACACGGGTGGGGGTTCGGGGCGTACATACACGGGTGGTGGTTGGGTGCGAACATACATGGGTGGGGGTTCGGGGCGTACATACACGGGTGGTGGTTCGGTACGTACATACACGGGTGGTGGTTGGGTGCGAACATACACGGGTGGTGGTTCGGTACGTACATACACGGGTGGGGGTTTGGTGCGTACATACACGGGTGGTGGTTCGGTACGTACATACACGGGTGGTGGTTGGGTGCGAACATACACGGGTGGGGGTTCGGGGCGTACATACACGGGTGGTGGTTCGGTACGTACATACCCCTACCCACGCTCTGCGTGCCTGGGTACGGCCCGTACCCATGCCTTTGGTGGGTGGGTACGGTGCGTCCCCCCATTGTTGCGGTGCCGTGGGGTCCGCACCGTACACAGGCCTTGGGGGCGTGGCTACGGGTCGTACCACGCGTACCCCTACATGAGCCCAGCAATGCTGTTACGAGCCGTACCAAGGCCTTTCTGACGTGGGTACGGGCCGTACCGCCATTGTTGGAGTGACGTAGGGGGACGCGTGGTACGTTCCGTACCCACGCTCTTGCGGCCTGGGTAGGGTACGTACCGGTTCGCGTGACCATCCACTTCCGTTGTGGCGGACGCTTGCGTTGCTGGCCTCGCCCCCACCCCCTGGAAGTGACCAGGCCCTGATGGTCAGGTATGTCCAGGCCATGTGTGATTTGGTACCATGTGTTGGTGTTGTGTGTCCTGCCCCTGCCCCCCCCTTTGCCCCTGGTTGTTGTGCTGACCTTCTGCGGCGTCTGCGTAGGTTCCTGTACGCCAGGTGGACTGCTAGGAGGGCAGGGATGGCACGTAGGTTCGGGTCCATGTCTGTTCGTCGCGTCCAGCTGCTCCTTGCGTGTGTCGTCCTGATTTCCCGGCAGTTTTTGGCAGCCGGTAAATATTTTCCGTGCGGGATGACGTCGGTTCGATTCGTACTTCCTGGTTCGTGAAACGTAGGCTGGATGCGTACCGACGTCAGGTCGGCGCCTTTCAGGATCGGAATTGTGTTTGGATTCTGTTCGGTCGGTGTTTTGTTCGATTCGTACAGAAATGGTGTTTCCGTGCGAATCGTACTTGCATTTTAGGATGGATTTCGCACCGGGTACGAGTCGGACGGAGAAAAGGCTCCGTCCGACGGTTCGTACCAGGTTTTTACCGGATCGGAATTGGCACCCTAATATCTGTTCCTCTACAGAGCAGGTGTTTGGTCCATCTTTAATCTCAGGGTTTGCATGTTCAAGGGCGGTTAAAATTGGCATGATGTTTACCTGAAAAAGTATCTCCACCTCGCCTAGTTAAGTAATTAGTGTTAGAATTTACTATTGATGGTGTGTAAGATTTCTTCTTTTTTTTTTTAAAAGGATAGCAAGAGGAAATCCCCAAATAAGCTTTCATGACACAGAGAGGTTAGCAGTAACGTTCATTAGTATTATATGTGGGTGGCCCCTTCTCTGCTGCAGAGCCACAAAAGGTACAGACTGGGATACAGGCGATAGATAGTGAGCGAGGAGTAGTCTGGATGGTACGAATCAGAATTTAGTGACGGAAAGAAAAGAAAATTGTGCTTAACAGATGAGGAGGTGTAAATCTTCATTGCTACAATCGACAAATGTAAAAGCAAACTTTTCGTGAGTTCCAAAATAGCACTTTGGAAAAAAGATACCGTTTTGAATACAATCCATGCAAGAATGAGGGGCAGAGGGGCGGCTACCACAAGGTCTGTTAAAGAAATTTAAAAAGATGGTATGACATGAAGCACATAACAAAAGAGAAATTGGCAAAAAACAGAAAGCTGGCACAAGCAGCATTGGAGGAACAGAAACCCAGGAAGGACTCTGTACAAATAAGGAACAGCCTGCAGGCAACCACAATTGTACCCAAACTGCATTGAAGGTAAGGACACGGATACAAAGGAGGAAGAACTAGCAGGATGCAGGAAAACCCACACTCACATAGATTATACATGCTTCATGGCTCCATGTGTTCCACTGAGTTAAGAGCATATTACATAAACTGCATGTAACCAGACATTTGCTTTCAAATATTTAAAGCGCCAATGTGTGACATATCTTTAAATAGGCTTTGTCTATACACACTAGTTTCCAGTTGCGTTTAGCATGATTGACTGCAGTAAGTCTGACTTCTATAAATATAAGAATCACGTCTACCTCATATGTTGAAGAGAGCTTTGCTTCACACCCTATCTCACCCTTAATGGAGTGTGTGTCTGGTGTTCAAAAAATGGTTTCTAAGGGCCCAATTCACAGAACTAACTTAAGACAAAATCCTAACCTTACTACTTTTGGTATTCAGAGAAGGCATTTAGTAGCAGTAAATTTAGGATTTTGTCTTAAGTTTGACTTAAGACAAACTTGAGACAAACTTAAGACAGATTAAGACAGACTTAAGACAGACTTAAGACAAACTTAAGACAGACTTAAGACAGACTTAAGACAGACTTAAGTTAGGATTTTGTCTTAAGTCTGTCTTAAGTCTGTCTTAAGTCTGTCTTAAGTTTGTCTTGAATCTGTCTTAAGTCTGTCTTAAGTCTGTCTTACGTTTGTCTTAAGTCAACCTTAACTTAACCTAACTTTACTACTACTAAATGCCTTCTGTGAGTACCAAAAGTAGTACGTTAAGGATTTTGTCTTAAGTTAGTTCTATGAATCGGCCCCCATGTCTCCAGGTGGTACAAACGTGAGAGGCGTGCAATCTGTGGTACCTATGGCATAAGGAAAATTTTCCTTTGGCTATGCAATACCAGCTAGCATTTTCTTGTTGCAAATTGAGCATGAATATCAATTGGTGGTCACCACAGGTAGCCTCTGTGACACCTGCCTAGCACTTTGATATCCGTAGCACTGCCATAGTGATGCCTGACATATGCTATAGCACACTCTGAAATGTATTCAAGCAAGACAGCATTTTGGGAGAAATCCACATTTTGATGCAATACATAACATTGAAAAATATATCCTTTCTTTCCATACTGAGAAAAGTCAGGCAAAGACATTCAACATTTTATACAAAGCAGTGCCCTACAGTGAGCAACTATTAATTTTGAAATAGCTTATATTCACCAACCTGGGTATAAATGGACTCATGTTTTTAGGTCTTAGGCTAGCCACAACCTTTTGATTTGATTTTAGTATAATGATATCCATCATATACTTACATACAGGGGCGTTCAGCCAGCCCACATAATCCATTGGTTTGTTTGAATGTAATTCACATTTTGTTTCCACCCACTATACCATGCAGCATAGTCCAGCCCACTGCAGCCCTGGCTCTCTTTTTCGTGAATGACGGCCTAAAAAATAGGGCACGTCAGTGCCACCTCTCTGTTTCTCCTTGTTTGTTTTCGTTGGAGATTCCTATTTTCACAGGAATGTCAGTCTTATCAACAATGTTTGCAGTAAGCTGCCATCACTTTTCCCTCCATGCATGTTAGGCCTCATTCTTGATGCCCGTTTTTACTAAATGGGCCTCTTCCTCCACAATGGCTGGAGGCAAGCTGTCATGTAAGGTCTCCTTTTACTTCTGTTCCCTTCATATTTTACCTTACTATTGAGGAAGTGGGCATTTACTCTAACACGGTTGAAAGGTGGCAAACCTTTTATTCACAGGGTACAAGCAGGCTCTGGTGGCAGTTTCAATCAGACAGTCACCGGTGTGAGAGCCTGACGCGTTTCGAAAAATTTCTTTCTCAGAGGCAATCGCTGAGTGAATGTGTGCACCTGGTCTCTTTTCATATCACGCCCCCTGATGGAGCGTGAATATAGATACATTTTTTTTTACTTCTGGTGGTTGCTAGTAGATAGTAATAGTTAGTGCCTAGTTTCCACAGGAAAAGCATTCTTAGACTTGGCTATAACTTTGGCGTTGTTTGACCAATCTGCATAAAATTTTGCCAAAAAAGTATCACTGTGGGTACTATTGATTGGGAAGGTTTGGGGGTGATCAGTGCAGTGGGAACAGTGCATTATGGGTACGAAATAAGGTTGTGTTTGTAATGTTAATTCCCCTAGGAACCTTTAGCCACCTCTACAAATCGAACCACTGAACAGACTTACACCAAATTTGGCAGGGTGGTAGATGTCGGTTCAAGGAAGTGCCTTTTGCTTATTTGGTGTAAATCTGTTCAGTCGAATTTGAGAAATTTAAGATTAAAATTATAGTTATATCTCTGGCCGTGGATATTTCATGTAGGTTTCGCGATGATTCGCAAATGCACGTGTCAACGGGAATGCTCTGATTGGCTGGACAGAACCTGAACAGAAAGTTGCAGCCACCTTTTTATTGCTTGGGAACGGTTCCAGTGGCTGAAAATCTGAGAAAGCACACATGAGGGGTCAGGGTGGAGATACTCTGATCCCTTGGTTGAGAAATGGAGGTGATGTTGACAAAGTTATCTGTCCAAAATAGATCAATTGCATGCAATAACACGACGACACTACAACCGCCAGCACAGCCCGCGTGTACCATCGCGGGACCGTCGCACCTATCAAAACCGTCGCGGATATTGGTGAAAATATAAAAAAAAAAAATCATTACTATGCACTATTATAGAGATATTATTAAATGCTTTTATTGAGTTATTTATATAGTGAGTTATCTACTGTAATGGTTAGAATTAATAATATAGTTATCATTTTTTTATGTGGTATTGGCTATTGAATTCCTGATTTTGCTTTCCCCTTTCGGAACGCAACTGCATGGATTGTGATGCCCAACGTCATTGCGGTTTCCAGCCTCACCAGAAAATAGGTTTTAGAGATGGTTGTTCTAGAAATACAGTAGAAAAACATGAGTTTGAAGTGTGCAGTAATAAACCTCTAGTGTGTAGAATACTGTAATGTGTGTGCATATATATGTTTTCACTGTATGGGAAAGGCGCGATTGTCGCGGTTAAGGATTTTATCACAACGTCCCAAATAATCGTGAAAACAGAAAATAGGTCTTTAAGATGGTTTTTGAAGAAAAGTAGTACAAAAATATGGGTTTAAACAAATGTGTTGAAAGAAGTATGTATATAATAATGTGTGTAGGGCAATGTTCTGAATAGATTTTTTTACATATTATTTTAGGATGTGTTGGTGGCCATTGAATGTCTGCTTTTTTTTTTTGTTTTCGCAACGTGTGTGCGGGGACTGCGACGTCATTGTGAAGATTCCCAAAAACTAAAGAAAAATAAAACCTTTTAGAAAAAAAACATCACAATATTTCGGAAACTAAGGTGGCTCTGACAAGAGCCGTTGTACTGGTTGTGTGTATTTGGCTACTATTCATAAGACCATATGAAGAGTTTCAGGTTACTTAGAAACACCCTGTTGCCTTCATCTGTAAAGTGCACTTCATCATTTCTTTGAATTTCATGCATGTCAAAACGCAGATTGTTGTTATAGATACTGCCCATGCGATGGTCTCAGAGGAATGCAGAGATAGTTTTATTAACATGTTTCCTGGCTTTGTCAATCTGTGGACAAAATTGATTTGACCACTTCCTGTTCTGTCTTTGACATTTATGACAATACACCAAGGCAGTGTGAGGGAAAAGTGACATCAGTTCTGCAAAAGTTTCTTTCATTTGGATTTCCAGTCCTACGCCAGTCAATGTGCCTATGTTGTTGCCACCACAGTGCACAATCATGAGGTGAGGAGCTTGGGAATCCACAATGGATTTAACCAAAGCCAGCAACAGATTAAACTTTGGCCCTCTCCGGCCAAACCAAGGGCCATATGTATGACAGAATTTTGCATGTGCAATTGATTTTAGACCCGTTTTCACATGCAAAAAACCTGTAGGCCATGTACTAACCTTATTTTGAGAGTCACTAATTAAGTAGTGACTCACAAAATAGGGTGAGTGACTCGCTACTAGCAAGGGGCGTTCCAAGGGCATCCTCTTCCTAATAGCGAGTCTGAGCCCTATGTAAGAATGTTTTGCGACCGCAAAACACTCGCAGTTTACCAACATCTTCAAGAGGGTGGTAAACCATTCGCAATGGGAAGGGTTCCCCAGGGGACCCCTTCCCCTTTGTAAATGGGTGCTCAAACATTTTTTCAGAGCTGGCAGTGGTCCCAGGGACCATTACAACCCTTGAAAAATGAACGGTTTCCTTTTTTTTAATGCTTCCCATTTTCCTTTTTTTTAAACTGCTTTATTTGAAAGCAGTCCCAGACATGGAGGTCTGCTGACCCCAGCAGGTCACCATCCCTGGGAGTGCCAGTCATTCCCAATGGGGTGGCAAATTGCGACAGCCTCATTAATAATCATGAGGCATGCAATTTGCCACCCCACTGGGAATCGCAAGCAGTGTCTCAGACACTATTGTACATTGGCAATTGCGACTCGCAAATTGCACCTCGCAATTTGGCGCAGTTTGTGAGTCACAATTGTGAGTCACCATTGCCAATGGTCGTACATCTGACCCCAAGTACCCAGCACATTTGGCAAACCCAAGTCCCTGTCAATACCTCTCTTTTTTGCAGTCTCTTTAACCCAATAGATATAGCTGTGGCCCACAATCTATACTCAAAGCATTTTGAAGTGAAGGAGCAATAGTAGTCAGGAGAAGGTAGTTGTAGTTGTAGTTAGGACCTTGTTTCTATTCAAAAAGTGTTTTTTCTTTTGCCAATATCGCGACATTTTCAAAACTAATGGTTTACTCTGGTTAGCTCCTGTCCTGAAAGTTTCGGGGTGATTTGTAAAGCGGGGTTGAGAAAAAAGGGGGTTCCTAAAACCCGCTATCCCCATATTAATTTCCATAGGAACTTTAGACATGGCTACAGCCCGAACTGCTGAACAGAATTACACCAAATTACACCAAATTTGGCAAAAGGTAGCTCTTGGTCCAGAAAGCAACCTATTTTTTAAATGGTGTAAATTCATTCAGTAGTTGCTGAGAAATTCAAAAAATAAAATAAAAATAAAAAAAATAAAAATGTAAATATCACGACTCGAGCACAAGCTTCTTTCTAATTGGCTGCCAACACTCCAAACCAGGAAGTGTTGGCAGCCATCTTGTGACTCAGCAACTGAGTCACAAGAAAAAAGGTAAAAGAAGGTGAAAAACAAGAAAAGGGGGCAGGATAGAAACACCCTGACCCACTAGGCCTGCTCAGGGGGTCAGGCCCTGGGGTATGGGGTCCCGAGGGCCTCAAAAATACTAAAAGAAGGGGGGCACAAAGCTCCCTTCTAAAAATATATATATAAAAAAAGCTGGCATCTCGCCGGAGGCCCTGCACCACTTTGTGGACCTCAGGACATAAGTGGGCTTCATCCCCCGAGCAGCAGTGAGACAGGAGCTGCGTCTGCAGAGTGGTGTAAAAAGGAGACTTGGCCTTGGAGCATTCTCAGCAATCCAGGTGTGTGACACTTACTGGAGGTACCTGGTGGGCAGGTTGGCCCCCCGGGACTCTCAGGAACGAAAGAGACTTAATACCCCAACTTAGAACACGCCAGGGCGTGGCCTTTGTCCACCTCTCAGCAATCCCACTGTGTGGGGCGTACTGAAGGTAAGAGGTAGGCAAAAGGACCCCCAGCAGCAAACGGGACTTCAAACCCCATCCAAGAGCGTGCCAGGGAGAGCGTTTGCAGAGTGGTGGGGAAAGGGGACGTGGCCTGCTATGAGAATTTAGCAATCCTGCTGTGTGGGACTTACTGGAGGTAATAGGAGGGGTAGTTGGCCCCCAAGGATGTCCTTGGGGTCCAACTACCCCTCTTGTTACCTCCAGTAAGTCACACACAGTGGGACTGCTAAGACGTCTTCAGAGGCCATGCCCCCTTTCTCCACCACTCTGCAAACATGCCTCCTGGCAGACTACGGGATGGGGGATGAAGTCCAATTTCCTCCTGAGGGCACTTTGGGGGCCACGAAGCCCTCCTGGTACCGCCTGAAAGTCCTACGCAGCGGAATTCCAGCGCGCTGGTCTTTCTCCACCACTCTGCAATTGCGACTAATAGTTAAAGAAGTGTTTGCAATGTAATAGGTTTCGCATTTGCAAGAATTAGAGCTATTGGTGTTGTAAATGTAAAAGTTTTTTACTAATGTTTTTTGGAGTGGAGTGGATGTACGTTGTGTATAGTGAAATTATGTAGTATGTTGTGCAGTGAAATTATGTGGATAGAAACGATGTGGTATTTAGTGTATAGGAATTATGTAGAGTGGGATTATGTGTTATGGAGAGTAATTATGTGGTATGGTAGTCTGTGTTGTGGAGTGGTAACGTCAGGTTTAGTCTTCCTCATTTCCATAGTAGCTCAACTATGAACTCTGTGAGACAAAAAAAGAAGGAATCAATGAGGAGCACTTGCGGACCTAGTCAGAGGTATGAGCAGGGCCACTGGAATGATGCGACTGTTTGGCTGCACCGTCTTTCGCACAATTAAACATTTTCTGTATTAGCCACATAATTCATCATCTGCAGAAATGAACAAAAAAACCTTGTTTCTAGCTCAAACGGCTCAAACGTTACCAAAAATGCAGCGACAAGTGTTACAGCCTAGAATGGTCACGTATTACTTATTGCTAAATGTGGGTGTTAAATTGGCACTAATGGTTTCTGCACCTCTCTTGCCTCTTTCTGCATTTCTGTTGGTTCTTTTGATTCTTTCTGCACCTATCCTGCATCTTGCTGAACCCCTCTTGCCTCTCTCTCCACCCCCTTCCCTATCTCTGCACCTCTGTTGCTTTTTTCTGCACTTATCTTGCTTTTTTCTGCACCTCTCTTGCCTCTTTCTACACCTCTATTGCCTCTTTTTGCAGTTTTCTTGCCGCCTTCTGCACTTCACTTGCCTCTTTCTGTAACTCTCTTGCCTCTTTCTGCACCTCACTTGCTTCTTTCTGCACCCCTTTTGCCAGTTTCTGCACCCCTCTTTCCTCTTTGTGCAACTCTCCTGCCTCTTTCTACACTTCCCTCTTTCTGCACCCCTCTTGCCTCTTTCTGTACCTCTGTTCCTTCTTTCTTCATCTATCTTGTCTCTTTCTGCACCCTTTGTGCCACTTTCAGCACCTTTTGCCTCTTTTTGCACCTCTTCTACCCCTTTTTGTACCCCTCTTGCCTCTTTTTCCACCTCTTTTGGTTCCTTCTGCACCTATCCTGCATCTTGCTGAACCCCTCTTGCCTCTCTCTCCACCCCCTTCCCTATCTCTGCACTTCTGTTGCTTTTTTCTGCACTTATCTTGCTTCTTTCTGCACCTCTCTTGCCTCTTTCTACACCTCTATTGCCTCTTTTTGCAGTTTTCTTGCCGCCTTCTGCACTTCACGTGCCTCTTTCTGTAACTCTCTTGCCTCTTTCTGCACCTCACTTGCTTCTTTCTGCACCCCTTTTGCCAGTTTCTGCACCCCTCTTTCCTCTTTGTGCAACTCTCCTGCCTCTTTCTACACTTCCCTCTTTCTGCACCCCTCTTGCCTCTTTCTGTACCTCTGTTCCTTCTTTCTTCATCTATCTTGTCTCTTTCTGCACCCTTTGTGTCACTTTCAGCACCTCTTGCCTCTTTTTGCACCTCTTCTACCCCTTTTTGTACCCCTCTTGCCTCTTTTTCCACCTCTTTTGGTTCCTTCTGCACCTATGTTGCTTCATTCTACACTTCGCTTGCCTCTTTCTATATCCCTCTTGCCTCTTTCTGCACCCCTGTTGCTTCAGTCTGCACTTTCCATGCTTCTTTCTGCACCTGTCTTGCTTCTTTCTGCACTCATGTTGTCTCTTTATGTACCTCTTTTGCCTGTTTCTACAACTCTGTTGCTTCATACTGCACTTTCCATGCTTCTTTCGTCATCTGTCTTGCTTCTTTCTGCACCCCTGTTTTCTCTTTCTGTACTTTTCTTCCCTCTTTATGTACCTTTCTTGCCTGTTTCTGCATCTCACTTGCCTCTTTCTGCACTTTTCTTGCTTCTTTCTACACCTCTGCTTCTTCCGTCAGCAATTCTATTGCCTCTTTCTGCACTTCTCTTGCCTGTTTTTGCACCGTCTTGCCTCTTTCTGCACCTGTCTTCCTTCTTTGTGCAACTCTCTTGCCTCTTTCTACACCTCTCTTCCCTCTTTCTGCACCACTCTTGCCTCTTTTTGTACCTCTGTTGCTTCTCTTGCCTCTTTCTGCACCCCTCATGCCTCTTGCAGCACCTCTCTTGTTGTTTTCTGCACTTCTCTTGCCTCTTTCTGCATCCCACTTGCCTCTTTGAGCACCTCTGATGCTTCTTTCTGCATCTCTCTTACTTCTTTCTGCAGCTGACTTGCCTCCTTCAGCACCTCTCTCGCTTTTTTCTGCAGATCTCTTCCCTCTTTCTGCACCTCACTTGCCTGTTTCAGCACCTCTTTTGCTTTTTTTGCAGATATCTTGCCTCTTTCTGCACCTCTCTTTTCTCTTTCTGCAACTCTCTTGCCTCTTTCAGCACTTCTGTTACTTCTTTCTGCATTTCTCTTCCTTCTTTCTGCACCTCACTTACCTATTTCAGCACCTCTGTTGCCTTTTTCCACAGATCTATTGCCTCTTTCTGCAACCCTCATTTCTCTTTTTGCACCTCTCTTCACTCTTTCTGCACCACTGTTCCCTCTTTCTGCATCATTCCTGCCTGTTTTTGCTCCTCACTTGCCTCTTTCTGTACCTCTGTTGCCTCTTTCTACACTTTTCTTGCCTCTTTCTGCCCCCCTTTTGCCTCTTTCTGCACCTCTGTTGCTTCTATTGCCTCTTTCTGCACCTCTCTTGCTTATTTCTGCACCTCACTTGCCTCTTTCAGCACCTCTCTTGCTTTTATCTGCAGATCTCTTTCCCCTTTCTGTACCCCTCTTTTCTCTTTCTGTACCTCTCTTGCCTCTATCTGCACCCCTGTTCCCTCTTTCTGCACCTTTCCTGTACGTTTCTGCACCTTTCTTGCCTCTGTCTGTACCTCTGTTTCCTCTTTCTGCACTTCTATTGCCTCTTTCTGTACCTCTCTTGCTTCTTTCTGCACCTCACTTGCCTCTTTCAGCACCTCTCTTGCTTCTTTCTGCAGATCTCTTGCCTCTTTCTGAACCCCTCTTTTCTCTCTCTGCACCTCTCTTGCCTCTTTCTGTACCCCTCTTGACTGTTTCTGCATGTTTCAGGCCTGTTTCTGCACCTCTGTTGCCTCTTTCTGCACCTCTTTTGCTTCTTTTGGCACCTTTGTTGCTTCTTTCTGCACCCCTCCTGCCTCTTTCTGCACCGCTCTTCTCTCTTTGTGCAACTATCATGCCTCTTTCTTTCTAAACCTCTCTTCCCTCTTTCTGCACCACTCTTCCCTCTCTCAGCACCTCTGTTGCTTTTTCCTACAGATCTCTTGCCTCTTTCTGCGCCCATCTTTTCTCTTCCTGTACCTCTCTTGCCTCTTTCTATACCCCTGTTCCCTCTTTCTGTACCTTTCCTGACTGTTTCTGCACCTCTCTTCCCTCTTTCTGTATCTCTGTTGCCTCTTTCTACACCTCTCTTGCTTCTTTCTGTACATCACTTGCCTCTTTCAGCCCCTCTGTTGCTTTTTTCTGCAGATCTCTTGCCTTTTACTGCACCTCACTTGCCTCTTTCAGCACATCATTTGCTTCTTTTTGCACCTCTCATGCCTCTTTTGGCACACCTCTTTTCTCCTTCTGCACCTCTCCTGCCTCTATCTACACGCATGTTCCCTCTTTCTGCACCTTTCCTGCCTGTTCCTGCACCTCGCATGTCTATTTCTGGAACTCTGCTGCCTCTTTCTGCACACTTCTTGCCTCTTTTTGCACCTCTGTTGGTTCTTTCTGCACTGCTCTTGCTTCTTTCTGCACCTTACTTGCCTATTTCTGCACTTCTCTTGCTTTTTTCTACACCTCTGTTGCTTCTTTTAGCAATTCTCTTGCCTCTTTCTGCACTACTCTTCCATCTTTATGCACCCCTCCTGCCTCTTTCTATACCTCTCTTGCCTCTTTGTGTACCTCTCCTACCTCTTTCTGCACCCTTCTAGCCTCTTTCTGCACATCTGTTAGATCTTTCTGCACTGCTCTTGCTTCTTTCTGCACCTCACTTGCCTCTTTTTGCACTTCTCTTGGTTCTTTCTGAACCTCTGTTGCTTCTTTCAGCAATTCTCTTGCCTCAGTCTGCACTTCTCTCGCTTGTTTCTGCACCTCTCTTGCATCTTTCTGCACCTCTGTTGCCTCTTTCTGCACTTTACTCGCTTCTTTCTGTACCTCTCTTGCCTCTTTCTGTACCCCTCTTGACTGTTTCTGCATGTTTCAGGCCTGTTTCTGCACCTCTCTTGCCTCTTTCTGTACCCCTCTTGACTGTTTCTGCATGTTTCAGGCCTGTTTCTGCACCTCTCTTGCCTCTTTCTGTACCCCTGTTGCCTCTTTCTGGACTTCTCATGCTCTTTCTGCACCCTTCGTGCATCTTTCAGCACCACTCTTGGTTCCTTCTGCACTGCTCTTGCTTTTTTCTGCACCTCACTTGCCTCTTTCTGCACTTCTCTTGCTTCATTCTACACCTCTGTTGCTTCTTGCAGCAATTCTCTTGCCTCTTTCTGCACTTCTCTTGCTTTTTTCTGCTCCTCTCTTGCGTCTTTCTGCACCTCTGTTGCCTCTTTCTGCACCTCTTTTGCTTCTTTTGGCACCTTTGTTGCTTCTTTATGCACCCCTCCTGCCTCTTTCTGCACCGCTCTTCTCTCTTTGTGCAACTATCGTGCCTCTTTCTTTCTAAACCTCTCTTCCCTCTTTCTGCACCACTCTTCCCTCTCTCAGCACCTCTGTTGCTTTTTCCTACAGATCTCTTGCCTCTTTCTGCACCCATCTTTTCTCTTCCTGTACCTCTCTTGCCTCTTTCTATACCCCTGTTCCCTCTTTCTGTACCTTTCCTGACTGTTTCTGCACCTCTCTTCCCTCTTTCTGTATCTGTGTTGCCTCTTTCTACACCTCTCTTGCTTCTTTCTGTACATCACTTGCCTCTTTCAGCCCCTCTGTTGCTTTTTTCTGCAGATCTCTTGCCTTTTTCTGCACCTCACTTGCCTCTTTCAGCACATAATTTGCTTCTTTTTGCACCTCTCTTGCCTCTTTTGGCACCCCTCTTTTCTCCTTCTGCACCTCTCCTGCCTCTATCTACACGCATGTTCCCTCTTTCTGCACCTTTCCTGCCTGTTTCTGCACCTCGCATGTCTATTTCTGAAACTCTGCTGCCTCTTTCTGCACACTTCTTGCCTCTTTTTGCACCTCTGTTGGTTCTTTCTGCACTGCTCTTGCTTCTTTCTGCACCTTACTTGCCTATTTCTGCACTTCTCTTGCTTTTTTCTACACCTCTGTTGCTTCTTTTAGCAATTCTCTTGCCTCTTTCTGCACTACTCTTCCATCTTTATGCACCCCTCCTGCCTCTTTCTATACCTCTCTTGCCTCTTTGTGTACCTCTCCTACCTCTTTCTGCACCCTTCTTGCCTCTTTCTGCACCTCTGTTAGATCTTTCTGCACTGCTCTTGCTTCTTTCTGCACCTCACTTGCCTCTTTTTGCACTTCTCTTGGTTCTTTCTGAACCTCTGTTGCTTCTTTCAGCAATTCTCTTGCCTCTTTCTGCACTTCTCTCGCTTGTTTTTGCACCTCTCTTGCATCTTTCTGCAACTCTGTTGCCTCTTTCTGCACTTTACTCGCTTCGTTCTGTACCTCTCTTGCCTCTTTCGGCACCTCTGTTGCTTATTTCTGCACCTCTCCTGCCTCTTTTTGCACCCCTCTTCCCTCTTTGTGCAACTCTCTTGCCTCTTTCTCCACCTTTCTTCCCTCTGTCTGCACCACTCTTATCTCCTTCTGTACCTCTGTTGCTTCTTCCTGCTCTTCTCTCGCCTCTTTCTGCACCCTTTGTGCCTCTCTCAGCATCTCTGTTGCTTCTTTCTGCAGTTCTCTTCCTTTTTTCTCCACCATGCCTCATCTGCACCTCTGCTACTTCTTTCTGCACTTCTCTTGGTTCTTTCTGCATCCCTCTTGCCTCTTTCAGCACCTCTTTTGCTTCTTTCTGTACTTCTCTCTCCTCTTTCTGCACCCCCTTACCTCTTTCTGCACCACTGTTGCTTCTTACTCCACTTCTATTGCTTCTTTCTGTACCTTTCTTGCTTCATTCTGCATTTCACTTGCCTCTTTCAGCACCTCTGTTGCTTTTTTCTGCAGATCTCTTGCCTCTTTCTGCACCCCTCTTTTCTCTTTCTGTACCTCTCTTGCCTATTTCTGCACCCCTGTTCCCTGTTTCTGCACCTTTTCTGCCTGTTTCTGCACCTCTCTTGACTCTTTATGTACCTGTTTCTTCTTTCATGCACTTCTCTTTCTGCACCCTTAGTGCCTCTTTCATCACCTCTGTTGATTCTTTCTGCACTGCTCTTACTTCTTTCTGCAACTCACTTGCCTCTTTCTGCACTTTTCTTGCTTCTTTCTACACCTCTCTTACTTCTTTGTGCACCTCTCCTACCTCTGTCTGCACCCCTCCTGCCTCTTTTTGCACCTCTGTTGGTTCATTCCGCAGTTCCCCTGCCTCCTTTCGAACCTCTGTTGCTTCTTTCTGCACTGCTCTTGCTTCTTTTTGCACCCCTCTTGCCTCTTTCTGCACCCCTCTTTTCTCTTTCTGCACCCCTCTTGCCTCTTTCAGCACTCCTGTTCCCTCTTTCTGCACCTTTCCTGCCTTTTTCTGCACCTCTCTTGCCTCTTTCAGCACCTCTGTTGCTTCCTTCTGCACTTCTCTTCCTTCTTTCTGCACCACTCCTGCCTCTTTCTGTACCTCTCTTGCCTCTTTGTGTACCTCTCCTACCTTTTTCTGCACCTCTATTGGTTCTTTCCGGTCTGCTCTAGTTTCTTTCAGCCATTCTCTTAACTCTTTCTGCACTTCTCTTCCTTCGTTCTGTATCCCTCCTGCCTTTTTCTGTACATCTCTTGCCTCTTTCTGCACCTCACTTGCCTCTTTCTACACTTTACTTCCTTCTTTCTGCACCTCTGTTGCCTCTTTTGACACCTGTGTTGCCTCTTTCTGCAACTCAGAGTTAGAGGTAGTTTTAACACCCCTGCCCTATTATGTACTAGGGTCTTACAGGGGAGGTCATGCCATTCACAGGGATACCCCAACCCATAGTGTACCCTAGTGTATGTAGGTGTTTTCACTGTATTCTAAGTGTCTTTCAGCATAGCACTGGCTCCGGGCCTGGCTAGTCAGAGTCAGTTACCACCAGTACCAGTCAGCAAAACGTTGGGGGCACAGGATGACTTTGCTACAAGGACTCCTTCTGCACCTCTTTTGGTTCTTTCTGTATATTTCTTGCTTCTTTCTGCACTTTTCTTCGTCTTTCTGGACTTCTGTTGCCTCTTTCTGCATTTCTCTTGCGTCTTTCTGTGCCTTTCTTCCTCTTTCTGCATGTCTTACCTCTGTAGGCATAGTTAGAAATTAGCATTTAAAAAAACCTTGAAATTCACTGAAAAAAACATAGGTTTCAGGGACGTTATAGTTAGAAATTAGCATTTAAAATACCTTTGAAATGCACTGAAAAAACCATAGGTTTCAAGAACGTTATAGTTAGAAATTAGCATTTAAAAAAACCTTTGAAATTCACTGAAAAAACCATAGGTTTCAGGGACGTTATAGTTAGAAATTAGCATTTTAAAAAACTTAGAAATTCTATTAAAAAACCACTATAGTTATAGTTAGTTGGACATTTCACTCATACAAAATCAGAGAAATGTGGCCGTTATAGTTAGTTGAGCTAAATATAACTCGCGCCCCTGCAATGCACTGCTGATGACACACATATTACATCCCTCATGACATGGTCAGTGACATCAATGATGACATCATCCACGTTATCCTCTGATGCACCTCCTCACAGCCTAATATAACCTTTGAACACCCACTCTAAACAGTATGCAGACTGCCATTCTCAAAATCATAGACACACCAATACCAGTTACTATAAACCCACTCACTGATTCCTAGGTCTACACACACATCCACTCACTCACCCATACAGTCTTTCATACATGCAGTCACTCATCTATACAGCTACTATCATATGCACTCATACATCTATACAGATACTCACACACCACCACTCACCCATAGAGTTACTTACACAGCCAGTTAGTCATGCAAAGAATCAATCACACTCCCATTTACTCACCTATACAGTTATACATATACCACCGCACTTATTCACACAGATACTAACACATATTTATTCTCTTATACAATCACTGACATAAGCACACACTCATCCACACAGCCACTCTCACACTCACTCTCACATATAGTCATTTATATACTCCAACACTCACATATACTGCCTTTCACATATGTAGTTACTCACACATGTACCACTGAGGCATCCATTCACTCACCAACATAGCAGCCATACACACACTCACCCACCCATACAGCCCCTCACAGATGCACTCTTGAACCCATACATCCAGTGAATCACCTACTCGTACATCCAAGGAGTGAGTCACACACATCCCATCCACTCACACAGACACTCAGGCACCCATACAGATACTCATACAAGCAATCAATAACCCATATAGACACTCATGTAGCTACTCACCAACCCATGCAACCACTTACACACCAACAGACAGACTGATAAAGACATTCACACATTTAAGTCACTAGCCCATGCATTCAGTAAGACATGTATAATCACTCACTTATACAGTCAGTCACCACGCACCTACTAAATCATCCATTCAGACAGTCATACACCCACACATTCTTCAATACACCATGGCCTATACATATATATATATATATATATATATTCACTTAAAAAACCATAGGTTTCACAAAGGTTATAGTTAGGTGGACATTTCACTCGTAAAAAAACCAATGAAATTCCCCCGTTATAGTTAGTTCAGATAACTATAACTCGCGCGCCCGCAATCCACTGCTGATTACGTCACATATTACATCACTCATGACATGGTCAGTGGCATCACTCATGACATCACTGATGACATCATCCTTGTGATAGAGTGGCGGTCGCGCGAGTTATAGTTATCTGAACTAACTATAACGGGGGAATTTCATTGTTTTTTTACGAGTGAAATGTCCACCTAACTATAACCTGTGTGAAACCTATGGTTTTTAAAGTGAATTTGCAAGGTTTTTTAAATGCTAATTCCTAACTATAACGTGTGTGAAACCTATGGTTTTTTAAGTGAATTTGTACGGTTTTTTAAATGCTAAGTTATGTATTTATTAATATATATTTTTTTTTAAGGTTTTTCACCGTGCGCGCACCGTGCGTGCACCCCGCGATTATTAAAAAAAACATAAAATATTTATTTCATCCATGGGGGTCCTTCTGTGACCACCTGACAAAGGCTAGGGGGTCAGGAACTCTCTTCCCTGCCCCATTTTCACATTTTCCACCTTTTTTCCCCCTTTCCTTTTCAGTGCGAGAGACAAAATGGCGGCCGACACTTCCTGATTTCGACCGATTCGAATGTTGACTGACATCTAACAACCAATCAGAATTTCGCTCGCGCAGGGCACCGTGCGCGCACGGTGCGCGCGTATAGATATTTATATGCTTTTAAATGCTATTTTCTCAGGAAATACTGTACAGATTGACACCAGACCTGCAAAAGGCACTTCCCTGACCTGAGGACTGCCTCTCTGCCAAATTTCAAGTAATTCTGTTCAGCCGTTCGGGCTGTACCTTCGACTAAAGGTCCTATGGAAAAATGCATGGGGAAAACGCGTTTTGGGACCCCCCCTTTTTCTCGGCCCCCGCTTGACGAATCACCCTGAGACTTTCAGGGTAGAAGCTGAACGGAGCGCCCCATTTGTTTTGAAAATTTCGCGAGAATTCGTTAACCGGTGCCAAAGTTATTCAAAATAGAATTTTGAGATTTCCTATGGAAACTAGATTGTAACTATAACTATCTACTGGCGACCGCCAGTAGATAATATATATATATATATATAACATATTTAAACTTTACAGAAACACACAGTCACTGAATGATGTCATCAGTGATGTCATCAGGGATGTCATTTGAGATGTAATCAGTGATGTCACTGACCATGTCATGAGTGACGTAGTATGTGATGTCATCAGCCGTGCATTGCGGGGGCCAGAGTTATAATTAGCTCAAGTAACTATAACGGCTGAATTTGTCTATTTTTGTACGAGTGAAATGTCCAACTAACTATAACGTCCCTGAAAACTGTGTTTTTTTTAGTGAATATATATATGTATATATATATATATACAAACCCGCAATTCAGTGTAAAACACTGAAAACGCCTTTCCCCTTCCACTTTCGACAGCGGTCTGCGGCGAGGAGGCGAGCCTCAAAACACCAGAACAAACGCTGTTTCCTCATAGAATCACAGCAGCAGCAGACACCAACAGGCTTTTAAAGCAGTTGTTTATTTCGCAGAAATTAGCAACTCGACGCGTTTCGGGAACTAGTCGCTTGTATATATATATATATATATATATATCTGTGTATTTCATTTGATGCTGTCGGCATGAAAGTGAATACAATTATTAATGTGTTGGATGGATCAGGAAGAAGACTTATTATTGGCTGTTGTTTTAAAAAAAGAAATGTAATGCAGACATTGATATGCTTTTGAATCTGTGAAGTAGACCACACCTGATGTTTTTAATTTGGAAATAGTATGTTCCTACTAGAATGTGCTGTGAACTTGTGAGCTACTGTTTCCACTGGGTTGCTAGGTACACTGAGCTAAGATTATATGGGGGACTGAGGAGTGATGAAACAATGTAAGTAATGGCAAGTTTTAATTTCCAACTCAGGACTATGTAATAAACTGTTGTGTGGTATTAACATTTCAGCAAAATGAAGCAAGATAGAGGTTTGAACTCTGTTTTTTTCACGATTATTCTGCTATGATCGCGAAAACATTGTGAAAACGCACAGACAGGAACCTCGTTTTGAAAGGGAAGGAAAGGATTAACAGATGCTAGCTATTCACAAGTGGAGATGCAGTAGTCAAAAATGAAAGACATGATTTCATTTGCTGCTTTTCTCATGATGATAGAGCGGAAAGTTGAAGAACTTGCCATTTTAGAGTTGCTTTGTATGAGAGTGGTGTACTATTCTTATGCTTAGTTTTTACAAATCTTAACAGAGTCAAAACTATGCAGAAAGGGCTAAAACAACAATATAATCTACAAACTGAATTTAGAGGTATGTATATAACTTTGTAATTATTTAAAAAATGTACATTAGAAATGAAGATGTATATGGGTGTTTGATTAAAAGGAGTATCACAGTGATGAGAAAAAATATATGAGATGAATTGTATCTGTTACTGGGTATGTGTTTAAGAGGTTAGTGGTGAATATTTTAGGAAGAGACAGAAAAATATTTAGTGCCTCTTTATTACTTTGTGTATTTTATTGAAAAATATGAGTATAGTATTGTGGAAACTCGCAATGAGGAACTAAGAATGTTTTAAATGCCTAATCATCATGTGCAGAATGGATACATCTGTTATTTGCAATCTGGGAGTTGTAGTACTTTTAGTAACATTATGAAACAGGAATAGTGTATTGAAAAATAAAAGATGAGAACATGTTGTCCGCCTGTATATGAATTAGAAAGAAGTAATACTTGTTAGATGTGTATTGGGAAGTGTTTGTCAATGTGGTTTTAACTTATATTACTACATTGCATATGCTTTGATGGTGAGATATGTTTTTTGTGCTTGCACATAGTTATATATGCAATGGGACTTTTGAGTTTGCTTAAAGATGCAGAGAGGTATATATTTTGGGAAAGGTGGCTTGAAGATGTGCATCTATTAAGAAATCGCATATATGCTTACATGGTGATCTATGTTCAGTAAGGCTGATTAAAATGTCATGTATATGGTGAGGGTAATGTTTTCCTTTAAACATGTATTGTTTAAAATTGAGAAGGATTAATAGTGGAGAATGGCTCAAGAATACTTGTGCTAGCTTCATTTTGAGTGTTGGTTTTGTTTGTGATATGCTGAATATATGTTTTAGAAGCAGAATAACTTTTTAAGAAATGATATAGGTATGCCAATTGCAAAAGGCTATATGCTTTGAAAAATTTCAAAATGTTGTTTTCTATTTTAGAAACTTACTGATGCATGTGCAATGCTCAGTAACAAAATAATGTGTGTTTCTAGAGTGCCATGTATGCAAATATATATCGAGTGTGATACCTAGATTTCACTCACACATAGCTCAGAAGAAATACATGTATACAGTAAAACAGGTCGTTTGATACTGGCAGAAGGAGATAACCAATAAGTCAGAGATATAGTGACAACTGTTATTTATCCAACACCAATGAAGGTACTTTCTCAGTCAGTCAGGCAGTATTAAGGCACTCATGGAATCACCCAGCCACTACTTCAAATCAGTGATTCACTATTTATGGAGTTATTCAATTATCTAGAAACTACACATGTACTCTTGCAATCAGGCATGCAGATATTATGTAGTCATTGAAGTATGCAGGCACTACATATACATTCATCTAATCACCTAGTTTACTAATTATTGACTTCAGCAATCACGAAGGCTGTAACTATGCAATCATTATAACATTGCCCAGAACCTAAGCAGCCATATAAACACCCACTTACAACCTATGCAGTCATTGAAATACTGAGGCACATGTATCCACTAATGAAACACTCAGGCTCTACTCATGCACTCATGTAATTACGTAGATAATACCATTGTAGTAAACTTGCGCCCCCGAAATGCACTGCTTTTAAGAAAAATGGGGTCCCTGGGGCAATATTGGCACAGGGAGAGGGGCCTTGCAGGCCCCCTTCCCCATAAAACATGAAGGGCCTGGGGATGGGGTCCCCGGGCCAACTCTTTCCAGAGAAGAAGGGCCGCGCAGCCTTCCTTCTTTTATTTTAAAAAAACATTTAAAAAAAAGGAAAAGACCAAGCCCCGGGACATTGGGTCCCCGGGGCCATAATCACCCCGGGAGGGGAGCCCGTACAGCCCCCTCTCTATTAAAAAAAATGACTGAGCCTGGCGAATGGGGTCCACGAGTCCAAAATCGGCAGAGGGAAGGGGGGCTACTCATGCTGAATGCAGAGGTTCTTTGGGGGCAAACAAGCCCCCTTGTTACCTCCAGTAAATCCCAGAGAGTGGGATTGCTGAGAGGTCTTTGGAGGCCACGCCCCCTCTCTCCACCACATGACCACATTATCCAAGCAACGGGAATAAATACAGCGTCATGCAGGATGGTACAAATTGTGAAATTAAAATGAATAGAAAACTGACTTCTAGTCCCCAATCTTTCACGCACTGTGCTATAATGCATTAACACCAGATCAAACAAAAATAAATGTAAATTCAAAATAACAACATGTACTGTACAGTTATGATAAGTGTTATCACAAGTATTTTCAAACTGACCTGTTTGTTACATATGTCAGGTGATATTGACTGTGGGTTTGAACTACAATACCCAGGGTCCTTTGTTGTTGCGTTGTTGTTTCAGCAAGAATACTTTGGCCAGTCTTGGGACGCCACTTGTTGTGAGATCTGTAATGGTTTATACATCAGACCAGCATAGTTAAAAATCTAGGTACTGTACCCTAGTACTCCTAAGTCTGATATTTTAACCAGACTTCTCCCTGGAAAATGCATCTCAAATGAGGAAATTTGTCCAATTGCGACAGATAAAAATGGTCCTTTATGTGGACATTTGTCCCTTTCAATCTCAGCGTGGACATCAATGTGCTAATCCTATTCTTAAAAACTGTGCTGTAGAAATGGCAAAAGACTTTGTCTCTTTCTATCTCAGCATGGATAGCAATGTGCTGTTAGAAAAACAGACATTTGAGGTGAGCAAATTCAGACTGCCGCTGGTGGTGTGTAGGGTGCTCTATACAGGAGCTGCTCTCCATCTAGACTCAGGAACTACCCAGAGTACTCTGTTTCTTTTTTGCATAATTTATGCATCACCGTATGCCTACAGTATATTACATGTAGCCTTCCAAAAGACACTGAAGAAAAAATTCTAAAGCAGCAAGTACTGCGTTTCCATTATATTATACTTGCTTTTATATTTTTGTGAATTGCTTTGAGGTTCAAATCAAATAATTTCCTTAGGCTGGGGGTCCCTGGCTTCCAATATTGACTCAGTGGGGCTCCCCGGAATCCAGTAATGGTTCATTAGAGTTTCACAGGAGTTAAAAGGTTAAGTACCGCTTGTCCACGGTACATGGAACACACAGGCAGGATAGCTGCCTCCTTTTGACAAGCTAGCCAGACTACCAGAATCTAAATAAAGCTCTTAGTTCCCCTCTCCTGTCAATACTATTGGCTTCCTATAAGTCCATTGACCGCCCTCAGTACCTTGAAACAACTACAGGTAGTTTATTTAAAAAAAATTGAGTCTGCACCAGTGGCGGCTCGCATAGGGCATGCTGCGGGCAGTGGTGCAGAGCGGGGGAGGGGCAGGGTGGGGGGGGGTAGTAAACTCGGACATACGACAGAATGGAAGAAAGTAATTATTACTTTCCTCCGTTCCGTTGTATGTCCAAGATTACTACCAACCCCCACCCTGCCCCTCCCCTGACCCGCAGCACGCCCTATGCGAGCCGTCTCTGGACTCTGCACACAAGGGAATGGAAATGACTAAACCCAATAAAAAATGTAATTTGTATCTCCTCTATGCCTCTTTTTATAGCAGTCAACTCCAGTCCAGTTGAAACTTTAATTTTTGCGGTTTCTGACTGAAGTGCAAAGACTGATACAAAATATTATCTGTAACAGCCTGGGGGGACCCCCTGATGTACTAAAGATATAGGTGGATCTAAAGGAGCAGTAATGGAAGCATCTATACGCCATGGAGCCATCGTCCCACAAAATGCCCACCATGACACAGTCTGTGAGAATGCCTGTGACGAATGCCTCCCTTATGGGGTCATCCATGGCCATAGCTCGATATTGACGACTTTCCCAGAAGCAAAAACGTAAAGAGACCTCTGTTCCAGACACTGGCCCTCTTGAGAGCGGAATGAGGATCATATTTCGTTTCGATCTAAACAGCTCCTATTGCATACTTTATGGATCAGTTCTCTCATTTCAAGTATATGTTCCCAAGACGTGCATTCATTTTAAATGCTCTCTCTAGCCATTCACAGCTACTGCGGTCGTATCCTGGTTTTATTGTGGAAGCCGCGCTCTGTGCTCCTTTTAAGATAAATGCCTTGGGGGGAGCTGGGGACTTGGAGTCCAAGGGTTATTTCACTTTCACGCAGGATAGGTTTTTGGTATGGATTTAGCATTTTAAAAGCACTCTCCTTTTAATTGCTTTCATTTCTTTTTATAATTCCAAGATAAAAATGTGCTCCGTTTTTTTATTGACTTTCAGACAGTGTGATTATAAAAATTTCACTAACAGAGTGACACTGTGACAGTTGTATTAACTCGTAGAGTTACTTTGCGAGAAGAAAAATCACCGGACCACTGTAACACGTCCAAGCCAAAAACCAAAAATGAGAAATAATCTCGCATCTTTATATTATATTTCCGCTAGAGTGTTATTATCAGTATCACACGTTATCCTACAAGACTTGCTCTTTTCCATTGGAATGGAACAGGGCCTAAGGTTTCGATCATCTGTGGACATTTAACCTCGGGGCAAACACCATTTGTCCTGCAGTGACTTCCACTTTCTATGGGGCATATTATCAAGCACGGCGTTAAAAATATCGCCACTTTAGCGGCAGAAAACTGCTGCTAAAGCGGCGATAATGGGCTTGATAATATGCCGCAGAGAATTCCAATAGAAGCCCATGTTGACACCAGAACATGGGCTTCTATTGGAATTCTCAAGGGCATATTATCAAGCCCATTATCTCCGCTTTAGCAGCAGTTTTCTGCCGCTGAAGCGGCGATAAATTTAACGCCGTTTCTTGATAATATGCCCCAATCTTATTATTTTTTTTAATTATTTTAGGAAGGGTGCCCCACTCCGTGTCCCACTCTCCTTTCCACACAGCTGATGGGCATTTGGCCACCTCTGATTGCAGCTCTGTTCCATTAGGGGGTTCAGTGCAGACAGGCAAAACTCCCATCAGCAAGATTGAAGCAGCACATAGGGATACATTTATGAAAAAGTTGCGCAGCTCAGCAAGTCACCTTGCTGCTCCGAACTGCGTCAATTGGAAAGTGAAGGAATGATTCATATTTGAGGCATGTGGCGATTTCCTGACCATTCCCCCTGCGATTGCTCACAATGGGCTGCCTAGGGCCAATGTAGGCACCCTTGCACCATGGTACAAGAGGGCCTGCGTTGCATGAAGGTTTGTTTTTGTGCAGGAAGGGGAACATACTTGCATAAAAATCCTGAGAGGCTTATCCCTCTTTCTATGTGTGCTGCAGAACATAGCACGTATAGGAAGAGGAAGTAACAAGGAGAAAAATAAATATTTCTCCAAGTTAGGCCTCACATGGGGAGGCATATCATTTTGACGCATTGCCAGGTTTACAAGGTCTTGTTAATCTATGAATGCATCAAAAACCATGGGAGTTGCATGGGAACACCCACTCGACACCGATGAAATGGCTTCCCAGGGCAGAGTAATGCAATGCAGCAATTTGTGCTGCATTGCATTGCTCCAAATTTTGGAGCCAAGCAAAGTGGATTTGCGTAGCTGCAAAAATCTGACTTAGAGGTTCTTTGAGTCACACATGTACCACGTTGCTTAGTGCAAATGTGATGCAACTCTCTCATAAATATGCTCCGTAGTCCGTATACTAGCTCCAGTCATAAGTGGGGCGTAGAGGCTTGAGGTATTCACTGACTGGACCCGAGTACAAACTCGGAAATGGTTTAACACATGCTAAATTCTAGATCTACACAGAGCGGGCCTTTGCTCAGAGAGTGCCCTAAGCAAAACCAAATGTGCCGGTCCTCCCACTCCTCCTTTTTAATTGCCTTGAAAATTTGGAGGAAGGAGGAGGGGCTAGATTAAGGAGTGCATGAAAAGAAAAATAAACAAAAAGCAGATGCAGTAGCCTTGAGAAAAAGTATATAAACACAATTTTCTTTGGTTTTAAGTTTTAGAAAAAGTTCTGCCGAGAGCTCCAGCACTCCTATGGAGATCAGCACCCTGGACATGTGCTCGCACATGCTAAAGGCCTGCCCTGTGCCTACAGCACCGCATTTTGTGTTGGCCAGGTAAGTGCCCGACATTTTGCCGTGGTAAACGTTGGCAAATTTGACCTACCAAAACTAGTCAGGGAAAAACTGCAAGGGTGCACAGTTTATCACATATAGGGGCATATTATCAAGAAACGGCGTTAACATTATCGCCACTTTAGCGGCAGAAAACTGCCGCTAAAGCGGCGATAATGGGCTTGATAATATGCCCTTGAGAATTCCCATAGAAGCCCATGTTCTGGTGTCAACATGGGCTTCTATTGGAATTCTCTGCGACATATTATCAAGCCCATTATCGCTGCTTTAGCGGCAGTTTTCTGTCGCTAAAGCGGCGATAATGTTAACGCTGTTCTTGATAATATGCCCCAATATTACTGGGTGGGGCAAATTCTGAATTACTTGTAGCTCTGATCGGTACGCAATTTGGAGTTTTGTCAAGGATCATAATTTTAAGGCACATATGTGATTGTGGCTATGTTGGGATGGGGCGGTCCGATAGGAAGGTGAGTTAAAATAGCTAAAAATTCTGGTCATATTGATTTAGGGTAAATGTCCTTCAGACCAAGGCCGGATTGCCGCTGTGCCTTTATAGCACCGGATAGAACATGTATTTAGTATGCATTCCTTCAGCAAGTACGTCGTTATAACAACTTGCCTTAGGGGGGCGCATTGGTGTAATGGTGTTGGATTTAAAGTCCAACACCTTCCCTACTGTTGCGCATACTCGAGTTGGAAGAGTAAATTAACCTATTCCAAAATCCAGCGCCGCCCTAAGGCAAGTCGTTATAACGACTGGCGTGCTGAACAAATTGCGTACAAAAGACTCATTCATTTTAATGATGGTGCTGTGAAGGCACAGCATGATTCTGGCTTGCGTAAGCCCATCGCTCATTCACTGATTGGATCTATGTGCGCTGGGACAACAGTCTATTTCAAAGTTCTACTAGCACCTACGATATTATATCTGATTGCATACATTTAGCCCCTTTTGTTCAGATCTGCTTCTGTTTCTAATCCATAACTAATTGTCCTTTCTCATCCCAGTCCTTATCTTTGAAGGGACTGTATTTCCAACCATAGCCACACTGCAGCTCTTTCCATTTAAAAACAACTCCTTAATGCACTTGGAGAGATCAAGAAATATCCTCATATCTTCTTTTTTCTGTTTGTCTCTCTGAAATGGGAAATTCCAGACACTGGCCAGGCCAAACATGCTAGGTAGGTATAGCAGTTGTCTGGGACACTTGCTAAGTCCCTGGGTGCAGCAAGATTCTTCTTTACACCCCTAAGTGAATTTACAAAAACTATTGACACATTGGAGTGATATTAAATCTACACCCAAAGGGAGGATCTTTTCGTAAAAGATATTTAGTGCACAATATGTATGTCAGGCAATATTTCTGTAAACCATAAGGGCTTTGTTGTTACATCCCCAATATGGCTCCTAAAAAGGGAGATTAAGTAACACAGTCGGCTTGCTACATGCCCATCATGCCTGATCGGGTGTTTTAATCAACAATCCCTGAAACCACAGCAACGCATTGTTCAGGTATGCAGGGACACTCACAGTGAGGCCTGTCACCTGAAAGTTGGGGGAAATATGCATTACACCTGTAGAAATATCCCAGACAGTGCTGAGGATATCCCTGTAGTACTTGCAGTCGATATTATAGGTTTTTCGTTTTTTCAGTTAAATGTAGTTTGATGGGGTAGTAGTGACCCTGAAAACCTCTCGGAAAGGCATTTGCACTCACACTTTCAGAAAATCCCTTGGAAGGCATAATGAGCACTATAGGGGCAGAGCAGATCATTTGGCGGTGGTTGTGATGTCTGATGCTCACCAACGGGCATTACTGCAGAATCTATCTACATCGTAAGATAGATCCAGGAGGTCTCCAGCTCTAGCACCTTTGCTGAAGGTTTTGTCCTCCCCTCTCCCTCGTTCTGCTTTTGCCACTCTTCTGAGATTGATTGTGAGAGAGAGCCAGCAGTATTAGGGTGCTTCCTTTCCAATCTAAGCGTGGCTTTGGGCGCTGTCAGTCTAGAATGAGTGATGCCCTGTTTCAATCGCTCGACAGAAATACAAACCTGAACCTACCACTGAAAAAGTGTTTAGTCATATTCTAGCGGAAATATCTTCAGGGAGCTACAATCACATGACTAAATAGGTTGGCAATATCCCGCTTTAACAATGGAGAATTAAACACATCTCAATCGTACCTTCTTGTTCCCCTGCTGAATGGGACAGACACCAGTGCTAGTGACAGATGAATAGTCAGTGTATGACACTGTGGTGAGAAAGTAGGACCCACTTTATAATGGGCCTATTATGGTCTTAATCTTGGTAAGAGATTGCTTGTACTTGCTTGTACTCTGTGGCATATAAGGAGTATTTGCCCTAATGCAATGTGCTACAAACAGAAAATAACTTTTTTTTTTTTAATTTCACTAACATAATGACACAGCCTATATAGGTTTCATGTGCGGCCTTTGACAGATTAAATATTTTGATTTAAATGCAGATTGTGCGCAGGCACATCTTAAAATTAAGCAAGCAAGGCGAATTCCTGGTGAGAGTGGCAAGCAGGCATACACTCTGCCGCAGATGTATGCAATGTATGCAAGGGTTGTCTTTAGAGTTTACTGTGGTGATACAGTCAGAACGCTCTGGTAGAGTGGATGAGTGTCAACTAAAGGGTCTGGGAATAAGACTGGATGCAGCAGTGTCTTTTTTCACTCCTTCTACTCCTCCAGGAAAGGATGCTCGGATATGCTTGTATCAGCTGCAAAATCCACCTAATCTCTTGGTGCCCCTTGGAGGGCCACTGTAAGGATGCCACAAGACAGGACCACGTCAGAACAGGGCTTAATATGATCAGAGGTGCAAATACAGGAATCCTCGGGAAGGAGTGAAGCACCATGGCGATAGAACAATTAATTGTTTTGGGCATCCGAACAAAACATGCAAACACAGGACCCAAGGAAGCAGACTGCACAAGGGTGGAGAACATAATCTATAATTACACAAATCACTGTCACAGTTACGGAGAAAACTAGGGGGCCTCAATTCACATGTCCCCTAATAATCTTTGAAGTTTCTCACAACCTCCACAGTCGCTCCGTTTTATTGCACAGACATCCTTGAACACCTACACAATCTGCTTGTCAATGCCTGTTAATGCCTTGCACTCAGGTTTTCCTCCCATACTTCACAAGTGAGCTTTAGTAGTTAGAGAGAGGTGTAATGGTAATAAGTAAAATAGAGACATTGCCAAAAATGAAAGACATTAGAAAATGATAGTTTTGATTGTAGCCTCCCCCAGACAATGGACACTCATGGAGAGGCTTGGTGTGTATTTTCTTTTCCACATTTGTTGTGAGCCCTTCTTCCAACCACATGTGTAATAATTTCTGCTTTCACTTTTGTATTGCTTTGGGTATCCAAGCTAAGGCTTTCGGAGCTTCAAGCCATGAGATTTCCCACCTCGTCTGCCTCTTTCTCCCTCGTGTCCCTCTTTCTGTCCATTCACTGTTCTATGTTCACTTGTCAAAAAATATCACTTCGAAGAAGAAAAGGAGGAAAGAATGGCTGAAGTAGTGACATTTAATGGAGAGGTCATTGAATGGCCTGCAGCATGCAGTCCGTTGGGGGAATTAAGGTCAGAAGAATACCCAAGCCCGCCCTGTTCACAAATTCTTCAGTTATGACCACGTGCATTTTCTCACCGTGTCTACCAGGTCCGATTACACAAGGTTAGTGACGTATTATGGAGTCTGGTCTCCAATTAGTCAGTGAGCATGCCAGAAAGGCAGTGAACCTCTTACCCCACATTTGGGTAAATGTCAGTCGCAGAAATGAAGGGGAAAGTGCCAAGCCCACATGAGATACCACCCGCAGTAGAACTAGGACTGCAGTATCCTCTGCATTTTCAAATAGGGCAATGTCTTCTTCTCTCATCACCCTTCCTCTCTTGCAGCCAGATCTAGAAAATCCTGTAAGAAGCAACAGAAGAAGGGGGCTTGCAGTGATGAGACAGATCATAGGGGGAGAGACAGTGGCGTAACGAAACTTGAGGGGGCCCCAGTGCATAGTACATGGGAGAGGCCCTCTCCCCTCCCGACCCAATCAGGAGCTCTCAGATTAGGGGCTCCCAACCGTGCACAGTGCTGGGCCCCCTGGAGCTTGGGGAACTGTGGGGGGTGCGGGAGCTAATGTTACACCACTGGAAATAGATAAGTAAACATGGTCCTCAGGTGCCTGATAATTAGTACCACATACCTACCTGACACCCTCTCAATTTCTCTTTCTTCAGTGTCACAATCCCATAATCTATTCTTGCTGAAATAACAAAGTGAAGCATGATCCTGTATTGGTCCTACGTATGAGGACCAGACTGGTGACAACAGGATTTACTGGATACTCTAAAGTTTACTGCTCTACAAAGAGCTCCCCCGGTTGCACCACCCCAAGATTGACTCAAAATGACAAAGAAGAGCATAGAATGCCCAAAGGTTTACCAATGGATTGGGTATGTGGCCATGTTAGAGCAGAGTGTAACACCTATGAGAACCTTAATTGCTCTCCTCAAAAGTGGTCCAAAATAATATGCCTTCACCAAGGTTACAGATCGCTTAAGCATCCTGTAGCGTTATGGTGCTCTTAGTAGAAGTTCAGGCTTCAGAGTCTGCCAATTTGGTGAAAGAATCAAAGTGTACAGAAGCAAAACTTCAAATGCTTTGAACGCAGAAATCAAGGGAGTCATCAGTGAATCGAGGGGATCAAGACCACGCTAACCCAATGCATCTCCTCAAATAAAGGTCCAACCCACATCCCTCAAGAGACAACATAGAGCCCATTGGAAAATGTGCTGATGAAATTAAAGCCCTTAGACCTAATACAATAGTTAAATCTGTGGAACTATCAATGCTGTAGCTAGCCATGAAGACAATGAAAGGGCAGTGGCTGGAGAAAACAAGGCACCAAAAGCACCCAAATTAACAAGTGGGGCAGGGAATACAGCAATAATAAGAACAAAAGTCTGTTTTCTGCCAGTCATCGACATCCTAAAATTTTCTCTAGTGAATGGTGCCAGAAATATTATCGCAGTGAACTTAAATCAATGGAAAGGAAGTCAAGGGATCTGCTATGGAATGAAAGCCTAGGTTGGCTAAAGAAAGTAAATCTTACCTATGTTTGGTCAAATCATCTAATATTCCCAACGAGGATATGTATTCTAGAAGGAAACCGAGTGACTGGCTGAATTTTGATAAGGCGTGGAAACAGTGAATTCTCAAACTTCCTTAGAAGATGTCATTTATTAATATATCCGTTCTCTAATTGCCAATATACTTGTGTAGTCCACAAGTTTCCGAACTTCTAAAAGTACCTCCCCTTGAACTGTGATATGCATGATTGTGGATTCTTGCTATGAAGAAGACCGTGACTAAATTCTAAATGAATGTAATGTATCCCCTAGCAAATGTATTATGTCACCTGTATCGATTTCCAATATCTTGTAATAGTTGTTAAATGCATATATATTACTTTCCCTTCTCACTTCTCCTACACAACATTTCATTGTGTCTGCTGTCCGGGATTGCGCTTCCTTCCCATTCCACTATTTAATAGTGTTCTTTTATCATTTGTACACAAAGGCAAAGTGGCCGAATTCTAAATAAAAACTTGAAACGCCCAACTTAGAAGGTACAAGGCGACAAGAATATTTGTTTTTCCGGTTTGCTTTCTGAGTGTTGGATATTGTTTGAGAACACATAAGTTTACACTCAGTTTAAATCATTTAAATTACAAAACACATACAGCAAAAGAACAGCAGGCTTAGGACACAGGAGAAACTAAGTGCTGCTTCACTAGGCAGTCTGCGATCTTTTTTCTGTGGTCCCTCGACAGCTCTTTTGAAGACTGAGCAATAGCAGTACAGATGGTGAGATGCACTACAAACCCTCCCAGCAAGCTTTGACAGTTGTACTGAATATGGCTGTCAGAAATTGGGTATGCAACTTATCCAAGTAAGGATCACAATCCTAGTCAGAGTAAGCTAGATACACACTAAAAGAAACTTGTGCCCACCCTCTGGTAGTTTGTCACAGAGCAGTCAGGCTTATCTAAAGAGGTAATGTGTTAAGTATTTGTGCGACAATCATACACACAGTAACACAATGAAAACACCAGGAATGGCTCTTCCTTAAGAGCAGAGGAGCTGTGCTGCCCTAATAAAATTCCACAGAGCTGCTAAAATAAAAAAGGTAATAACATGTATTTATTGCCATTTTATTTTGAAGCAACCTTTCCTGAACAGAGTGTCAGGATGGAGCAGGTCTAGTGCTGTCGAGCAGCAGCAGGATGCTGTGCACTTATGTTAGAAGTGTGCATGTTTCTTTGGCTGGCTGTCTTGTGCTGGCCAGCCAGACATGCACATCTATACTTCTGTAACATAGCTGTATTAAACAGCTAGGTTAGAGAAAGTGCAGGCCTTCAGTGTTCTTAGGAGCGCTGCAGGCGGCTGCTCCCTCCAATCCTGACCTGTCTCTCATGCTGAGAGATGTGCCAGGATTGGAGAGTGCAGTTTCCTGGTCCGAAGCTTCCAGGAGTGAAAAGACCAGAGCAAGGAATACGTCATGTGGTAAGCCTGCAAGGTAAGTGCCTTTTTTAATTTCCATAATGCCACCCGTACGTTGCCCACCCCACCACCCTAAATATATGCCAGCTGCCACTGGAAAACACCACACAAATATTCCACACTGGTTTAGAAACATTGGGAGTCATTCTATGAATAAAACAAGACCAAAATGACTAAAATCCAATAAGTAAAACTGGAATTATGATTTTTTAAAGAATAAATCAAAAAGCAGTGATTAGAAGTCTGTTTGTTTGTATGTACTTTATTTTGGTCATAGACCATAAAAGTAGCAAGCAACAATAAAAAAAATCATCCAATAACATTAAAGGAGAAATCTTTACAAATAACATAAAAAAATATATATAAACATATAAAAGCACTAACAAAGTTAAAAACCATACAAAGGTGCAGTCCTAGAGCCTTATAAAAATAATATTGGGTAACCAGATTCTTAAAAAGCAACCATCACTGAGATCGAGACCGAAAGAGATAAAAGTCTACGCTGAAAAGGCCAAATACACTCAAGATATTTAGCAATAGAAAACACTACAATGGGAGATGTGTCAGTTCTATATAGGCTCAAGGCAAATCTGCAGGTTCTGATGCCTAAAGAACGGCATTGAGGGGCTATCCAGCGTCTACATTGTTTGCTGTAATTCAAGCAACAAAAAAAACAAATGGTCCATTGTTTCCTCTGTCCTTCTGCACAGAGGGCATAATTTATCAGCACTAAGAACGGTCTTCCATTTTGCTGTAACAAATGCTAGTGGCAAGGTCCCCAGCCTAAATTTAATATATATTGATTTGATAAAGGGGGGAATTATTTCATCTAAATAGTTCTCAAAGAAAGGAAAAGGTTTCAATTCAAGGAAGCGTTCAGGAAGTTTCCCCAAATCTGTCTGATGATGCAACGCAAACTTCTCTTGTTCCCAAAATGCAGCATTCAATTTTACTTTGGAAGTAGAGGAAATAGTACATGAATCGTACCAAAATTCTTGTAGCCCTAATGAAAAACAAGTCTGTTTTACAAAGTTTTAGCCATGGTATTTTCCTCTCATCTTCTACCATAGTCAAAACATCTTTTAAGCCCCCTCGGTAACATGACAACTCTCGTATTGCCCAACACGTAGCCGATACAAGGCTGGTCTCAAATAAATTAGGCGAGCTATAGGTCTGATGCCAAGATCATCCTTAAAGACTAAACGAGAGCTTTGGGGGAGCTTAAGTATTCTCCTAAAAAAATTATTTTCTGTCACTTCCAGGGCATCCACATTTATATGGCCCCACAGTTCTGCACCATAGGTGCGGCCGCCATGGCTTGGACCTTCCATGCCTCAAGCAGTGGAGAAATTGCTTACAAGCCAATAGCACTGAGGGGTTACTTAAGGTCACGCTGGGCTAGGGCAATTTCAAAGTTCAGGCTGAGTGTGATGAAGGGCAGGCTGGCTACAGGACCAACGTAGGTCCTGATGAAAAAGTAACCTGTATGGAGCAACGTCAAAGAGTTAATGTGAGGCGAAGCATCTGCGCTGATCTGCACAGTTCATGAAGGCTTCGGGTTTTAACCACTTTAAGATGCAGGCACTGCGTCATCGCCGAGCTGCGATGTACGTCATTGTCGAACCATGCAGTCTGTCAGGGTGATGTCTTTGATCGGCTCCTCCGTTGAAGGGCAATCATCAGTTCTTATTGACACAACCTCATCTCTACATGGATTTTGATGGTTACGGGCAGCAGAAATCACCTTGCAGGGCAGGACTCGCAGATGGCGAGTCCAGGTGCTGTTACAGAGTTGAAGGAATTCTTTAAGTAGCCATGAGACTTTAGAACAGGGTTCAAACCAGCAAGTCCTTGGAGTCACTCTGGGTTCAAGTGAGATGGGCCCAGTCCTTGTCCTCAGCAGGGCAGAAATCAGCAGGGCAGCTCAGCAAAGCAGAAAGCAGTTCCTTAAGAAAAGCAGTCAGGCAAAGTGGCATTCCTTGTAGCACAGCAGTACTTACTCCTGACAGAGTTCTTCAAAGGTCCAGCAATATACTGATTTGGTAGGGCCAGAGCCCCAGTTCTTTTAACCAAATGAGCCTTTGAAATGGGGGTTACTTCAAAGCAGCTCCGTGAAGTGCACAGTTCCCCATTTCATCCCAGTCCTGTCTGCCAGGCTATCTGTGGGAGTAATACATCTTTTGTGTGGGACACAGGACCCTGCCTCTTCAGATGTAAGTGGCAGCTTCCAGTCACCCTTCCTGGCCAGGAAGTCTATCAGAATGCAGATGAATGCAGATGAGTCCTCTGTTACACCCAACTTTCCTGTGTTTGGGTCTGTCTAGAGGGAATGCACAAATTGTAGCTGTCACCAAGCCCAGACGTGCATCAGAGTCAGACTGCAGGCACACAGAGTAAAGTTAAGAGCAGATAAATGTCCCCTTTCAAAAGTGCCAATTCTAAAATATTAATGTTAAATCCAACGTTACCATTAAAGAGGATTTATCATTACTATTCAAAAAAGTTATGAAACATGATGCAGCCACCCCTTTCTAATTAGGAATTGCAGCTTAAAAGTGTTTTAAGGAATTCCCAATGCTAGCTCATGAGAGGAGCAGGCCTCACAGTAGTAAAAAACTAATTTGGCTGTTTGTCACTACCAGGACATGTAAACATTTAAACTATATGTCATACCTTTTAGTTAGACGGTACTCTGCCCATAGGACAACAAAGACCTTAGGGGTGACTTATATGTAATAAAAAGGTAGTTTAAGGCTTGGTAAGTGGTTGTAAATGCCAAGTCAAAGTGGCAGTAAATTTTCCCTATTCTGCCGTCTGTCGACATCCCCCCACACCGCACCTCCGCAAATTTCAAATGTATGGCCAAAAACTATATTTACATTTGTGATGGAATTGTCACTGTTTTCCTTTACACTACCTCTCTGACTGAAACCTATCTTATAACTGAGTCAAACCCTGCACTTGCATATTTACTTCCTCCAAACTAGGTAATAATTTTAGACAATTACTCCATTTTTCTGCCACCACCTTCTAGGAATACATTGTCTCTGAATTTACTGCACTCCATTTAATATTGGTATAGTTATCTATATAATTGCAGACTGAAGCTCATTACTTATAGAATCAGTCATGTACCTGAGTTCCTATGCTCTGAAAGATGCTTCAGGGCTTAGTTCTGGGACCACATGCTAAAATGAAACTTCTAGGAGAGCTGTTGCATTGCATGGGCTACTTCATCGATTAGCTACAACTAGTTTAAAATCTATACATTATCGGATGTTCATTGCCTAAGGGACTGCCTGACTGTCATCAAGAACTGGATGTCCTCTACCTATTTTATGTCTAATCATTCTAAAACATATATACTTTCCCACCCCACCTAACTTCTGCCACTTACTAGCTTTCCTCTCTTGCCACACTGTGAGTCACTCCTTCTCTGTGAAATCTGTTGCTTCCCTCTTCATTTCTCACTGCATTTTAGGTCTTGCATTACCTATCTTGCCTTGATCTTCTCTTTCCAAATGTTTGTACCTACTTAAGGGATTAACTCCAACTTTGGTATCTCTGGCAAAGCCCTTATTTTATCTAGACTAGACTAGGTACTGCTAAGATGAGGGCTAGCATTTCTCGTTTCTCACTCTCCCCCAAAGACTGTCCACCACCGTTATTCTCTATGGTACAAGGAAATGTGATCATATTACTCTTGTACTTATTCTCTTTGTTGACTATCCTTTGACCATTGGATATGTTTAAACCTCTATCCTACTGTATTAAATGCAAGACTCTTTTTCTAGATCACCCATTCACTTGGTTGGCAAACTTCAGATTGCAGGTGGTTCCATTACAAGAAGGATAATGGACATTCTAGACTTTGTTATTCCTGCATTTCTCAATTCAAGAATTTTTGCCCAGGCCTTCTCTTCAGCGGCTGTCTGTTTCTGAAAGTTCATGCTAAATAAGCATAGGGTTGACTCCACTCTGATGCTTCTAGTAAGCCATTATTTATCAAATTTTTCCCGTTCTTTTCCTGCCCTTTCTGTGCTGCAGATTTCCTAATTATTGCACACTTCTGCGTGTTTTTCTTTTATTTCATCTTATTTTCCCCCCATTAATTTGAGTTTTATTTAATCTGTATCTACATCATTTTCTTTTCACAGATAATCCTTTGGTTAGATGATGAGCTATAAATTGATAATGAAATAAAATAAATACATATCTTCACAGAGATGAGCCAGCAACTCAGTGAACTGTTTGTCTTCCTCCAGTTCAAGCCTGATTGTTCAAATTGTTAATATGGGCAAAGAATGCTTAGCTATCCCAGTAACTCATTCAGCCATTGCATTCTTTCCCACAATTACTGTTGAATCTCATTCTTCTGGCTAAGATCCAAAGAAAAAGGGCAACTGAAGCTATTCCCCTGCTGCCCTTCTGAACCTGCAGGAGATGGTTTCTACTTTTGCCTCTTAAATCAGTGGAAGAGGTGTGAGTGTTAATATAGCTCCATTTCTTATACAGAGCCCAATGCTTTCAACACGCTCATTCCTACAGCTGATATTATCTATGTGTAAGTTGAAATGTCAGGGATACAGAGAATACATCATTGTTTGGTGGTAGCTTCCAATGCATCATATGATCACATTTGTTGACTTTTTAGGTTTGGTACTGAAGTACCAGAGTCAGACCATGAAATTGTGAAGATAGGCTGGTCCTACTGTTTGTGTAATAGATTTCAGATTTAGCATTATCTACAACAATTTAAATACTCCAGTAGGTTGTGGTTAAGGACTCTGTAAAACCTTGGGGTTAAACGGAATGTCATTCCATGAAGTTCTGGTGACTCTCCTGCTAAGGGGTTTGTTTCTTATCAATCTGCTAACAATACCTCTGGCTCCTGTAAAGGCTATTCCCTTAGTCCTCATTTCCATATAAGTTCCGCCACACAATCCACTGTTGGATCATTTTCAACCCTTTATGTATCCTTTTTGATAGTGATAACCACAGCCAAAAGCCTTTGGTATTTGATAGAGGCACAATGCAGGACACATTTCTTTTCTGGAGAGTCTGGTGTCCTAATTATAACCATGAGCTAATTCAAAGTTGGACTCTTCTTTTCACTAGGAGCGGCAGGTTGTGTTGCCTTTTTTCTTTGCTAATATAATCTCAGAATAAGAGTAAATCTTTGCCTCCAAGATGTTTCTAAGGAGAATAAAAATCTATTTATAGTATTCATAGAACATATTCCACTGTCACAATGTCTTTGCCAATGTTGATGTTCCAAGAAATGGACAGAAATTCTCCTGACTCAACATTAATGATGGTTGAAGCCTATCATCTCCCCAGCTTATAGAAAGGTAATCATCCTGTTCAAGGGAGCTCCAAGAGAGGTATGGGCATTGCCTGGGCAGAGGCACATGGAACCTCACATGCAGGTTGTTGCATAGAGCAGCTACTTAATAGTACATTCTTCTTTTGCTTTTCATTATTGTCTGGCTATGAGTACAAGAGAGGCAGTGAAAGTCAGAGTTACTGTAAGGTTGTCATTTCTGAAGATGAGTATTTGGCAATTTTTTAGTGTATGCATTAAACATAACATTTATTTGGTGGTGTCTCATTGCTTTGATGTATGAGTTGGGACTATAGAGCATCTCACTATGGGAAATACTTATGATATGGAGTGGGATGAAGGGAAGCAAAATAATGCCTGAATTACTCATTAATAATCTTTGTCACACTAGTTCTCTCATCATGGTTTTTGTGAATCCCTTTCACCCATGGGATTTTCTGCCTGATCTTGGTTTGCTCACATAGGTTATGCCAGCAGAGGTGAGTCTGGTAATTTTATTACTGGTCATTGCATGTGTGGGTTAGGATGTTTACATCTTTTAAAATATAGACCATATAATTGACCATCTGTTGTGAATCGACTCACCTCAAAGATGAGACAAAGGTGTGGGAGGAAAAATCAGAGTAAAAACGATTAGGAGCAAACAGTTCTTGCATTCAACAGCACTATATTTACCAACATTCTCTAGTGAAAATGTTTACCTTCAGGTGGCAAGAGGAGGAGGGTTGTCTGGAAGAGGGTATGATAGAGGGTTAAGTAGAAGGTTGAGAGGATCGGCATGGAAAATAATTGTACTTGGCAAAGGGTGGTGGTAGGACATCGGGAGAAAAGGGGAGAGTGTGGGTGAGATAAGTGGAGAGTATGGATAAATACAGTGGGTGGTCGTGGCATAGAATAGACAGGGGTTTTGAATTGGGGTTTATGTCAGTGTTGTAGTTTATCTTAAAGTGAAGGGACTCTTGTGTGGATGTAGGGGTCAAAGGGTATGTTGGAGTGTTTTGGTTCAAAAGGTAGATGAGGGTTGATTGGAGAGACCATGTTTGCTGGGAGTGGTAGGTGTGTGTTTGTTTGAGAGATTGTATGCATGTTAGTTGATGTGGATGTCTTCTGGTTAATTTTTTTGTATAGGCAGCATGTTTGTATATGAAAAAGGCAGCATTTCTGGCAATAACCCAAACAGGCCCAAACAGGAAGTCGCCCTTTTGCTTACCTCCTTTGCCTTGACACCCTGACTGAGAAAGGGTAGGGGGTTAGTATAGGCTGGTGTTGAGGTCACAAGACCCTCTATCATGTTTTTAGGCTTATCTTCAGGCCCAGCCTAGGGGTTAACAGGCAACCACCAAATTGGTGTCCCTTGAGAAGGGTTATGTTTAGATTTCAGATCCATAACATCTGTCTGGGAAAGAAGGTAGGAAGATGGGAATGGAGGAAGAGGGGAGGTTGGAGGAGGAAGGCGCAAGGACTCTGTCTTACAGCAGACTTACAGCGGGCAGAACTGTATAAGATTTACAGCTGCTATCCCTTTCTTCCGACTTTTTAGAGGCCCTTTGATTGATTGTAGTCAGAGGAGTACACAGCCATTGGACTGATAAGCAGACTCAATTAGTCAGAAGGGCCTGTGAGGGGAGAGGAACAGGGGGCAAAGAGAGCAGGGTGGACGTCTGAGCACTCGGGATCGCACAGCGTTGAGTGGAGAGGGAGTGAAAGAGCAAAAGTGAAGACAGAAAAAACAAACTCAGACTGCCAAACGGGAATACAGAGCAAAGAAAGAGGAGCAGAGCCAGTGAGTGGGGAGTGGGGTGCATGATCATACAAGGGATGCGTGGAGAGGGAAAGGAGAGGTGAGAGCATAGAGCAAAAGACAGAAAAGACACAGGCTACAAAGAGGGAAAGAAAGGGGCTCTTAAGGATATCAGTGAGCAAAACTGACTTTCTTTGAGAAACAAGTGAGTGCAGAGTTACCAGGAGCTGGGTCCAAATGGGCCTTTGAGTGGTACCAGAAATCACAAGAGAGCAGGTATTACACTATGTTATATTTTGCAAATAGTCAGACACGGATTAAGTCCTTATTAAGTAAAGGAGCAAAATCGCTCCTCTTACCTGCAGGTGTGTCTCCAGGGGTCCAGTGCAGCAATTATTTTATAATGCATTCATTCCATCACACATTAAAAGAGACGTCAGATCTCTCTTCACTACCAAACCCCCTCTATGCGCCCTTCATAGACGCCATTGTGCACGTCTCTTGTCAGCCATCTAATATTCTTATGTTAAACATTTCTGTAAAAGATGCATGGATAACTGCTGAATGAGCCGGATTGCATGCTGGTTTCATGTTGTGCCTCTACAGCAAGAAGCTACATGGCTTGCTGCCAAAAAACAATTGCTTTAAAGCAGGGTTATTTAACCCCAGAATGACGTTGCATGTCAACTTTGCAGAGATCTCGCAAGCGGGGCATTATTCACAAGGTGTTCTATTATTCAAAAAACATTCTACAGTTATTCCAGAGACATTCAATATATGTTGCTCCCCTTAACACTGCGCTCAGTATTGGTCGACAGTGGAACCTTTTTGAAAGATTACATATGAAAAGTGTAAATACTTTATCATTAGGTAGGGTGCCATGTATAAAGAAATATGATGGCAAATTACTTCACTTGGAGATGAAAGCCGTCAAACATGTTTGTCAATTGTGTCACTGCATGGGTGTTCAGGTATCTAATCCCTTGTCTCTGCCACAGTGCTCACGTCTCTTTGTCCTAATAAACACAAAACTAATAAGCACTGTGAGGCGGGCCACCCAACGACCTGTCCCCCGATGAAGCGCAATACCGACCAGTGCCTCTGTGGAAACCCCACAGTACCGGTGGTAGGAGCTCTTAGGTAGGGACACAAGCCCAGCAACCATTCCATGGGGAAGGTAAAAGACACAGTTGTTGTCCAGGCAGGACTCATTCCAAGTCCAGGGGTGTAACACAGGCCTCCACATCCCCCACAGTGTGGGGGGCCCCACAAGCTCCAGGGGGCCACCTCAGCACAATGCTCCGGCCCGGGAGCTCCTGATTGAGCCCCGAGGGGGCCCCTCAACATGCCTTGCAGGGGGGCCCCCTCAAGTTTCGTTATGCCACTGTCCAAGTCCCCACAGAGGGAATAAACTTTCCAGCAGCCAGAGACACACCCAGATTCATCCGTATGTTGAGAGTCATTCAGAACAAACTGCGATGTTCACTCATTTATTTTACAATTATGACAACTTCCATTTTGGGAGTAGAGCCAGGGCGCAAAATTCAATAGGTGCAGTAGCTGCCACGAGCATGACCCCGGTCACCCAGTAGGATAGTTCGTGCAATGAAAAAGGCATGGGTTTAAGGAAGGAAAACAGCAACTATGTTTCATTGTGCACTACCCTCTCAGTGGCTCTGACATTTTAGATGACTGGAACGTGTGCTCTAGCTCACCTGGCATGTTCATTTAAAAGCCATTCGTTCAATAATGCTATTGATTTGCTTCAAATAGCATATCAGTAATGAAAAACAAAGTATTTGGATACTTTTTCCTAGCAAAATGTGTACTTTGTTTGAAAAAAAGAATGTGTGTAAATTAAAACACCCACTAATACTCGCAGGGATTGCGAATATGATGATCACCATAAAGTTAAGGCTATTTTCTGGGAGTTTGTGACAGATTTGGAAAACGCTAAAATAATCCACGCAATTGATGCTAGAGGGTTGGTGCAGTGACAGTTTCAAATACCAAATCCTAACGGTATGTATGAATGTTTTGTGGGCGTGAATTCGGTCGCAAAACATTCGCATATTACCACCTACTTCAAGTAGGTAGTCTCCCTTTCGCGAATGGGACCACTTCCCCTTTCTGAATGATTGTAAAAGCATTTTTAAGAGCAGGCATTCATCAAACGGACCACTGCCTGGTAAAACTTTTCATTTTACTTTTTGTACAGCATCTCGTTTTTCTTTAAGGAAAACAGGCTGCTTTACAAAAAAAGAGATTGCTTTATTGAAAAGCATTCACTGACATGGTGGTCTGCTGACCTCAGCAGGTCACCATCCATGTGATTTTTGTGATTCCTAGGGGGTCGCAAATTGCGCTCTACCTCATTAATATTAATGAGGTAGAGCGATTTGCGACCCTCTAGGAATCGCTATCTGAAACGCTGAGTTTCATGCATTGTAAATTGTGATGACCTAATTGCGATTCTCAGGAACTTGCAATTAGATATTCACAATTTAACAATGTTGATGCATGTAGCCCCTATGCATTATTTTAAGAGTTAACAAACACAACATACAATCATGCTCAATCATAAATCATCTTAACATTTGATAGCAAAATTCTTTGTTTTCGTGTAAGCCCTACTCAGATTAGCCAAAATCATGGGGCTACATATTCAGAAACTATATTTAAGTTCATCACAATCCAACAATTTATTTTTTCAGAGCACTTTAATAGTTTTGGGACAAGATTTCCACTCTTTAAATACCATTGCTGGGGGGATGGTCCAAGGACAATGTCAAGGCTTCCAAACAGCCGCATGTACTACATTCTGTAAACACCACAAACAAATAAGTTCATTTCACTTGCAAGGGGCTGTACATGTCGCAAAAACTACGGGAAATAGACTCATTATCAAGTTTAAACACCCTACACTCCTAATTAGACACAGTATTATTATCACTTAATCTTAAATGACCCATTAAATTGATAGGGGATTTTTAGAAATGGGGGTGTCTAGTTGGCAGTGGTTTGCATCCTGTCCAAGTACGGACCCTGACTTCTAGTCAGGGTAAGGGGATTCCAAAGCTGAGATAAACCCTGCTGATCCCCTTGGTAGCTTGGCATGAGCAGTCGGGTTTATCTCAGAGGCAATGTGTAAAGCATTTGTACATAAACATACAGTAGCACATTGAAAACACTACAAATGGACACCACACCAGTTTAGAAATCTTTATCTAAACCAAACAAGACCAACATGACAAAAATCCAGCATATTTAAATCAAGATATCACTTTTAAAGACTTAAAACAGTTTAGTTCATATAAAACTATGGCTGCGTCACTTTTAGCACAAAGTACCTGGGATGTGTCAGAATCAAAGACAAAAACAGGAGCAGAGGAGGTGTAGCGCCAGAAAGCAAGCAATGCTTGGGTTCCTTACACGCAGGGAAGGTGGTTCCTTGCTCCCAGGGGTGGTGATGCATTGTTTCCTTACTGTGAGAGGATGTGATGCATTGGTTTCTCATTCAGCAGGGAGGTGATGCATCGTTTCTCCGGACACTCAGCCTTGGTTTCTTACTGAAGCCCAACGTTGATGCAGACTTCGCAAACAAGTGCACTGCATGGAAAATATGAATGCGCTGGAGTTGTTGTGGCAGCAGTGAAACAGGCTCTGCTGTAATTCTTCCAGCCACTACCAGGCGATGCGTCGGAGTCAGAGCTGGGGTCTGGGATGTCAGAGACATGGTGCTGCAGCAATCTTTTCTACCACACCGTGGTGATGCCTTTGTTTTTTAACCACACGGCAAGCTTGCAGTGTGAAAAACAGCGCTGAAGGGTGATGTGTGGACTTTCAGCTCTCTTTGCAGCAGAAGGGATCTCCAAGGGCCCAGAACTGGAATTGGCACCACTTAGCAGGTCAGACCTTCCTGTAGAGGGGTTTAGGGGCAGCAGGTAAAGTCTTTGATGTCCCTAAGTCCTCTTGACAGGAGGCAAGCACACACAAGCCCTTGGAAAATCTTCTCAAGTAGGCTACTAAAGCAAAAGTCCAGTCCTTAGACTCTCCAAGAAGGAAACAACAACTGCAGGCCCACCCAACAAAGCAACCACAGCAAAAGGACAGTACTCCTCCTGATGGCAGAGTCTCCTCTTGAACCAGAAGTGTTCTAAAGTGATGGTGTCACAGCTACTATACTTATATCAGTTTCTGACTGTCAAGTGCACAAACCTCAAAGGAAAGTCTTTGTAGTGCACAAGACCCAGCCTCTCCCTGACCTTGCTCCAGACCCAATACAGGGAGGTAGAGACAGCTTTGTGTGAGGACAACCACAGCCCTATTCAGGTGTTAGTGACAGCTCCTCCCATCACTCTAGCTCAGGAAGACCCAACAGCCTGGTGATAGGCACCCCTCAGCTCATTTTGTGTCACTGTCTAGTGAATGCCCAAACAGCCCAACTGTCTGTCTAAACCAGACGTGGATTCCACAGGCAGGCAGAGGCACAGAATAGTAAAGCAAGAAAATGCCCACTTTCTAAAAGTGGCATATTCAAACATGCAATTTAAAAACCAACTTCACTAAAAGATGTATTTTTAAATTGTGAGTTCAGGGACCTCAAACTCCAAATCTCTATCTCTTCCCAATTAAAAGTTACACTTGTAAGAGGTTACAAGGCAGCTCCAATGATTACCTACAGAAGAGATAGACCTTGCAATAGTGAAAAACTAATTTAGCAATATTTCACTATCAGGACATGTAAAACACACCAGTACCTCTTCTACCTTTTGAATACACTGCAGCCTGCCCATGGGCCTTCCTTAGGACTAACTTAGGCCTTACATGTAATAAAAGGGAAGGTTTGGGCCTGGCAAGTGGTTACACTTGCCAGATCATCATGGCAGTTCAAACCTGCCCAAACAGAGACTGCAGTGACAGTTCTAAGAAATGTTGAAAGGGCTACTCATTCAGATTGCACAATCATTGCTGTAGGCCCACTGGTAGCATTTGAATGACAGATCCCGGGCACATACAGTGCACTTTACTAGGGTCTTACCAGTAAATCAAATATGCCAATCATGTATAACCAGTCAAAATACCAATTAAGACAGAACGCTTATGCACTTTAGCCTTGATTTTGGCAGTGGTAAAGTGCAGAGAGTCATTAAGCCAATAAAAACAGGTCAGAAAAATAGGAGGAAGAAGGAAAAAGGTTTGGGGATAACCCTGCAGAAAGGGCCAGGTCCAACAGGAATGTTATCATCATATAGGCCCTACACTCATGAGGAGTAAACAAATACAGTTGGAAAGTAATCCTTCTAAATCAATTCGGAATGGTGAAAGTTGTTTACTTGTAGACTAGCTTTACTTCCAGCAAGCAACTTTGGGTCCTTTGTACAACATTTTTGGGTTTGGAAACATCCTGATTCTACCAATCGGGTTATTTCTGACTGCAAAAATGCTTTTTTTTAGGTACAAAACACAAATTGCGATTTTTTGACACGTTAGCGATTCGGTATTTGGAAGGGGCGTGTTTAGGACATCCCTTCCAAATACTGAATTGCAGTGGTATGTATGAATGTTTTGCTACTGAATTACGGTTGCATTTTTGACTGACAACTCAAGGGTGGTGGGAACCATTCACAAATGGGAAGGGTCCCCATGGGACCCCTTCATGAATGTGAAACAAATATTTTTAAAGGGCAGGCAATGGCTCAAGGGACCAAATAAATAAATGTATCATTTTATTTTTAGGAATGCATCCCATTTTTCTCCAAGGAAAATGGCATGCATTTAAAAAAAAAAAAGATGACTTTAATAAAAAGCAATTACGGACATGGTGATCTGCTGACCCCAGTAGGCCACCAACCCTGTGATGGCTGCAATTCCTAATGGGTCGCAAACTGTAACCTACCCTATTAATATTCATGAGGTAGGTCTATTTGTGCCCCTAAATGAAACCCAATTTGTTTCAATCATTAGGAATAGCAATTTCCTAATTGCAATTTTCAGAAAATCGCTATTAGATAATCGCTATTCCGAAAACCCCTTCTTGGAGACAAGTTTGAGGCAAAGACTTTTCAGCACTCTCCAAGATTCAAGGCTGCAACTCCCTGAATTTGCTATTTTAGGCAGACCTGCGAAGAACTCTCCCCACTCTACTCCCCAGCTGGCAAGGGCATCTCCCACCTGTTCCTTGCCGCCAAACACACAATTCTTTCCCTATGGGGGAAACCTGTACTCCCCTCTTACTAACTCTGGCTCCAGAAACTGTGGTAACTGCTAAGGCATGAAATGATGGCGCATGATTTGGTGGCTAAATCCCAGCTCTTCCACAAACTATGGGACCCAGTACTCACCTAAAGGAACTCTGTCTTCTGAGGATGGTCATGTCCGCAGAAACTCAGTGCACTGGGCTTTCTTGACGCAATGCTAATCCCTCTCTTTGGCACACTTTCTGCCGCTGTCACCGACGTGTGATTCAGATTGATTTCTAATGCAAATACTGGGTGTGGGACTGGGAGGGGTGGGGTTTGGACAATTGTGTTGGTTACTTTACCCTTTTTGGGTACTGTGATGCATTTAATGTATGCAAAACCTTAATAAATAATATTGAAGCATAAAATATATAAATTGCAAAAAATATATATATAAAAATACATTTAAATCACTACCTATCTAACTGGCACATGCATCAACAAAGACTTTTGCGAGGAGCCTAGCGCGCAACCAAGATGGCCGCGTAGGTGCGAGGCTCCCGAGGACCTCCGCAACCTCCTACGATTATCCTGAAATTATCCTGCCCTGGATGAGGGGACTATGTTGGTGAACCTGAGCTGAGGTGGCACCCGTTTCCCGCTTCCGAATCGGACCTCGGACACCGGAGTGAGCACCGATTAAGGTTTGCGGCCTTCCCCTCGCCGGACCCCGGATTTGCGCTGTGGGGTGATCCAGTGACAAAGTGAACAACAGCGGCAGGCAGGGCCTGGCGACTCGCGTACCCCGCACTTTCGCTTTCGCTTTCGCACCACCTTGTCGTCTCTGCGAGGTTGGGTCGCGGAGCCCTTGGTGTTGGTGTGGTGTGGCCTTGCTGGGAGACCCTGCCTGCCTGCAGGCTGTGATCCACCCCGCTGCTCTGAGGGGGCCCCCCCGGAGCTCGTGGCCCTACTTTCCTGCCCTACACGAAGTGGCTGGTGCGACTGGGAGATTGGTGGCCATGGCCACGAAACAAGATGGAGACCGGGCAAAGACCAAATCGACCCGGCGTGGCGCCGTCCATCAGGCCAACAGTATGGACCGCTATACCCTCCAGAAGGGATCTCCCGATGGACCGCGCAAGTCCCCTGAGAGCCCTCCTGATGCCCCAGACCTGCCCGCAGATCTGACTCTGCGAGATGTCATGGGCGCCATTGCCGAGATGAAGGCCTCGGTGGGCCAGCGGTTTGATACACTGGCGCAGAAGATTGACTCGGTCCTCGTGGATGTTGGCCTGGTGAGGGCCGATCTTTCCAAAACCAACGACCGAGTAGATTCTTTGGCCCACACCGCATCGGGCCTAACGACAGATGTGGCGGCCTTGCAAACAGAGGTGCGCCGGCTTAGTCAGGCGAGTGCGCTTATGGATCGACGCCTGGAGGACTCCGAGAGTCGGGCACGGAGGAACAACATCCGCATTATCGGGGTGCCCGAGGGACGCGAGGAGGCGGCGGCGGATCTCTTTGTGGAGGACCTGATTGCTACCCATCTCCAGCCACGGGGGCTGAGCAAATTCTTCGCTGTGGAGAGGGCCCACAGGGTTCCCGGGGGAAGGCCGAAGGTCGGAGCCCCTCCGAGACCTCTCATCGCCCGGATTTTCAATTTTCGGGATAGAGACACTATCCTGCAAACCTCCAGACTGCATGGACCGGTCAAGCTTGACAATATGGAGGTTAATTTTTATCCTGATTTCACCCCAGCGGTCCAGAAGCAGAGACTGAGCTTTCTAGGCGTCAAACGCCTACTTCGGGACCTAAACCTCAAATACGCCATGCTTTTCCCGGCCAAGCTGCGTGTGGAGGTGGATGGTCGCACGCACGTCTTTGATCGTCCCGAAGCGGCCGGGGACTGGCTGGATACTCTGCCCGGGGATCGTGATCGGGGGGGTGGGGGGGGGGGGCGGCGGGGGGAGACGACACACTGGATCGGGACTGAGGGTCTAATATTGGGCCTCACTCTGGACGAAAATGATGCCACTTTCGATCCTGCGTCAGTTTTTGTAAGTTCCCCTCCTATGGAGGTTGTGTTGGGTCTATTGGGGGTTCTCCCTCCTCCTCTAGGGGGTTTAGTTAGTCTAACTATATATGGGGCGACAGGCACACTGCACGTTGGGGGGGCTGTTCGGGCTCATGCAGGGGTGCAGGGAGGGGGGAGTTCTGTTGGGGTGGGTGGGTAGGGATGGGGTGTTGTTCGTTTTTATCACAAGGCAAACGTATTTTTGTGTTAGTTCTAAAGTGCTCTCCGGGGGACGAATGATGGCTTCTGTATATGATGGGGGGTAGGGAACTAACTTTGTTGTCTTGGAATGTGAATGGACTGGGGGACAGGATCAAACGGGGTGTGGTCCTGCAGTTTTTGAAGCGAATCTCGCCCGATGTAGTCTTTCTGCAGGAGACACACCTCATTGGCAACTCCTTCTGCGCCATGAATCGGCGTGGCTATCGCCTAGTGGCTCACTCGGGCTTCACGTCTGGCTCAAGGGGTGTGGGCATCATGGTGAAGAACTCGCTCCCGTTGGAGATTTATGAGGTGCTCCACGATGACAGGGGACGTTACACGGTCTTGGTGGGAAGACTGGAGGGCAAAGTGGTTGTCTTTGTGTCAGTATACATCCCACCGGGGCTGCAGTCGACCACCTTTGCGGACCTTGGGCGCCTTCTCCTTGGCCTTCCGGGGGGGCTTTTAGTTGTGGGGGGGGATTTTAATGCGGTGGTATCTGGGTCTGTGGATCGTCACCCCCCTAGGGACCTCCCCCGGGCACAGGCATGGCTACCCGGCCTCTTGGATACATTTGGATTAGTGGACTGCTGGCGTTTAAAACACCCCACGCAGCTGCAGTACACTTTCCACTCGGGAGCCCATGGTAGTCTCTCACGACTAGACTATGTCCTTGTCCCGGCGGCCTATGTTGGGAGGGTGGGAGAGGTGCGCCATTTGCCGCGGGGTATTTCGGACCACTCCCCACTCCTACTGCACTTTGATGTTTTTCCGAGGGGTGAGGGTAGGGTAGTCCCAATCAATCCTTGGTACCTGCGCGACCCCACCATTCGCGCTGAATTGATTAAATCCCTTCAGCGATATTTTGATGAGAATGTGGGGTCCATGCCTTCGGCTGTACCGCTATGGGAGGCCTTCAAGACAGTACTCCGAGGGGAGGCCATATCCCTTATTTCCCACGCCGGAGGCGCGAGCGGGAGGAGGTGACCCGGATGGAGGCTGAAATAGCCGAGTTGGAGGGTGATTTAGAAGGTGGGGTGACGGATGCCGCATTACATATCCTCCAACTCAAGCAAGCGGCCTAGAGGGCCCTCGTCACGGAGGCGGCCAGGGGCCTCAGTAGAGAGCAACAGGGGCGACTGTATGATGTGGGTGATAAGGCTGGTAAACTTATAGCGTGGTTGGACAAAAAAGAGAGAGCGAATCGTGTGGTCCCGCTGATTGAGAAAACGGATGGTGTGTGTGTAACTGAGCCAGAAGAAATCGTCTCCTGCTTCGCGGATTATTTCCGTGGGGTGTATTCCCCGGTGTCTCCCTGCTCGGAAGAGGATTCCCGTGCCCTGCTCAGTGATATCGCGCTGCCGTCCCTTTCCGGGGATGACAGGGTGTCGTTGGACGCCGCTCCCACCTCCGACGAGATCGCCCTCGCCATACGCTCGGTCGCTTCCGGCAAGGCCATGGGTCCGAATGGTCTCCCTATCGAGTTGTACAAGTTGCGACCGGATACGCTGGCGCCCCACCTCCGGGCTATGTTCCTGGCGGCACACTCGGTGGGCTCCCTCCCGCTGGACCAGTGTCTGGCTACAGTCGTGGTCATCCACAAGGAGGGGAGACCTCGGGACCGGGTTACATCCTATCGGCCCATTTCGCTACTGAATGCGGAGCCCAAGATTCTCGCCAAGGTACTGGCCAATCGGCTGGTCGGCGTGGTGGGCGATTTGGTTCATCAGGACCAATCTGGCTTTATTCCCCATCGCAACACAGCCCTTAATCTGCGGCGTTTGCACGGTGTGCTCGCACGTGCCCCGTTCATACGGGAGCCGGCCATTTTGGCGTCCTTAGACGCCACCATGGCGTTTGACACGCTTGAATGGCCATATATCTGGGCGATGCTTGCGAAGTTTGGATTTGGCCCAGGGTTCATCAGTTGGGTCAAATTGCTGTATTCGGGCCCATTGGCGCAGGTGGTGGTGAACGGAAGAGTGTCGGCTCCGTTCGAGCTGGGCCGGGGCACACGGCAGGGCTGCCCCTTATCGCCGCTCCTCTTTGCACTTGCCTTGGAGCCCCTGGCGGAGTGGCTGCGGTGGGAGCCTTCCATCCGTGGTCTCCGCTGGACCCCTGAGTATGAGGACCGCGTATCCCTATACGCTGATGACATCCTCTTGTACCTAGCTTCCCCACGTAAATCACTCATAGTACTGGTTGATGTTTTGCATTCATTCGGTCGTAACTCCGGTCTGGTCATCAACTGGGCTAAATCGTGTGTGTATGTTCTCTCCGGGGAGGCTCCTATCCTCCCGCGGGGCTGTCCGATCCAGGTCGCCCCGCAGGGATTTAGGTACCTGGGTGTCTTCATTACTCTGGACCCGGAGGCTCGGTATGATCGGAACTTGCTTCCCCCCCCTCCAGCGTCTGAAAGAGGATGTCGCGCGCTGGCGCTCGGCCGGGCGGCATTGTTTAAAATGATGTCGCTGCCGCGTTTCCTGTACGCGTTGCAGAACACTATGCAGAACACTATGGACCTCGTCCCAGCACGCTACTTCCGCGAAGTGGAGAGTTTGCAGCGCTGCCTGTTCTTGGACGGGAGGCCACGTATTGCCCTGGCTAAGCTGACGCTCCCATGGTATGACGGGGGGATTGCCCTCCCGGATATTAAACAGTATTATTGGGCCTCCCAGCTAGCTGCGATTAATCAGGGCCTATATGGGCCCGCCTTAAACCCGGCGTTTGAAATGGATAGGATGCTACTTCCAGGTGGTGACCATAATCGAGCGCTCTACTCTAGCGCGCCCGACGCTCGTCTAACGGGCCCCACGCGTGTCATGGTGCGAGTGTGGCACGCGGCCAATGCAGCTATGGGGTGGAAGGACCGTTTGACCCGGGCGTCACCACTATACGCGTCTGAGCGGTTGGGCTCCTTGTGGACCTCGAAGGGCTTTGAGAAGTGGGACTTAATAGGCATTAGCAAAGTGGGGGATCTCTGGACGAGGGGAGGATTTAAAACGTTTGAGATGCTGCAGACGGAATTTCAGTTGCAGGGCAGCGAGTACTTTCGGTATTTGCAGGTCCGGCATGCGCTGGGCTCCGTCTTTCCGGACGTTGCCTCCATCCCGGAGTGTTCCCCCCTGGAGGATAGAGTGCTGGATGGACACGTCCCTGACAGCACGATCTCACTGATCTACAAAAAACTGATCAACGACCGCTCAGACTTGTTGACTGCCCTTCGTGAGGCTTGGGTAGCCGATGGGCTGGAGCTGGACGACGAGGACTGGATCTCCGCGGTGGCCTCCCCGAAAGAGGTGGCCATACCGGCTCGCCTTCGTTTCGTCCAGCTCAAGATACTCCACAGGGTCTACATGACGGGGCCAAAGCTCCTGCGTATGGGCTATGCTGAGGACGGTTTGTGTAAGCGTGGGTGTGGTGCGCTGGGGACTTTTCTGCATATCTTGTGGGAGTGCCCGGAGGTGGAGGGGTTCTGGCGTGGTGTGCATGAGGTGCTGCGAGTGGTCACGCATGTGGCGCTGTTGCCCGAAGCGAGGAGATGCCTGTTGAATGTGTGGGAGCCTACCGATTACTCGGTGCCGCAGACGTGGTGGGTGACTCTGGGGTATATGGTTGCCAAGCGTGATATTGCCCATCTGTGGGGATCCCAGAGGCCCCCGACTGTCTCGGCCTGGAAGGAACATATGGATTGGTGCATGTTTCGGGAAAAGGTGGTGTATGTGGCGAGAGGTAAGCCTGCGACATGGGTGAAAGTGTGGGGCCCCTGGAACGCCTACCGCGGGGGAATCTGTGCTCCACCGTTATTGCCCGACCCGTCGCCGGCCCCGTCCCCTTAGCCAACTCATACCCCCGGTACCTGGGCATTAGGTGTACCCAGCCCTGGTTCTGATCTCTCCCCCCCTCTTGAGATTCCTATGGATGGCTAGGATCCCCCCTCTAGGGGAGCACGTGTTGCTATATCCGATTGAGGATTGTCTTGTGGGTTTGTTTGTATTTGTTGTTCTTTAAGTTTAAAATGGAACCGTATAGTGGGGTCTGGATAGTGTGGCTCGCAACGATGTTACCTCCTGTGCATGCTCGGCCGCAGCACCATGTGTTTTATAAATGTATATCGTATGCTCCTTTCATTGCTAGCGGCCGGCCGGAAGGTTGTAGGCCCATACTTGTATATTTTTGAGTCTTGTAATAAACGGTTTCAAAAAAAAAAACAAAAAAAAAAAAAAACAAAGACTTTTGCGATTCCTTAATTGCGATTTTTAAGGAATCGCAATTAAGGAATTGCAAAAGCCTATGCATTTAGGATTCGCTATAAAAATAGCGATTCCTACAAATTCCTTAATTGCGACTCGCAAATTGCGAGTCGCAATTGAGGAATGCCGTCCCATTCATTCCTATGGGCCTCCAGGAATTGGAGATTGGAGATTGCATAAGCAATTTGCGAGTACCAGTAGGTACTCGCAAATTGCTCTTGCAATTTCAAGGGTGCAAGGGTGTCAAAATGACACCCTATTGCACCCCTGAAATTGATCTGTGCACATATGTTGCACACACACATGCTCTAAGGGCATGTGTGTGCGCAACATGAAACTTTGAAAAATGCACAAAAGTGCTTTTTTCAAAGTTTTAGCAAATTACCATGAAGTTCAACTTCATGGTAATTTGCTCCCCCTATTAGCGAAATCGCAAATTTTTTCACTTTCATGCATTGCATTTAAGGAATCTCAATTTGGGATTCCTTAAATGCAATCGCAATTTAAGGAATCGCAATTTAGAGATTCCTTAAATTGCGATTTTTGCATTTGGGATGATGCATCCCAAATGCAAAAATACCGGTCGCAAAGGGGCAGATTCTGAGAATCTGCCCGTTTGCGACCGGTTTTTACATTGATGCATGTGCCTGTAAATCTCTTAATTAACCCTTTCGCCGCGGCGGGAATTCCGCCGCGGCGCTGGGAGGTGCGGGGGGTCAGCGCGGTGGCGCTGTGCTCATGATGGAGCCGCTCCGTCATGAGCCACGGTTGAGCTGTGCTCATGACGGAACGGTTCCGTCATGACTCCGCCCATTTGCGTTGTCCCCCCGCACAGGCGGGGAAACAGCGCCGCGTAGGCGGAGCGGCCGCCAACGGCCGTGACATGACGGAACCGTTCCGTCATGAGCACACGGCAACCGTGGCTCATGACGGAGCGGCTCCGTCATGAGCGGGGAAGGGGTTAAACCTACAAAGTGCAAGCAATAATAACAACAATATTAAAAAATAATAAATAACACGCCAGTTTTAGCTGCAGTTTTATTCTAATGTGTAATGTATGATCAGTTTAGAGGAATGTAAGGCATTAGTTAATTCCAGGTTACCTTTATGGTAATGTGAGTAGGAAAAACTACACACATCAAAACTCGTAAAAGTTGCACGTTATTCAAAAGGAAGGGTTAGCTGTAGGATTTGGAAAGTGGAAATGTAGCATTTACTAATCTTTGATGCAACGCAAAGCAACAAGCAAAGTTGCTATGCTGTGTTTCGTGAAAGGGAGGGAGCAGGTATGCTCCACATTTACAAAGATCTGGAGCATTTCTGCTCTTTCCTTGTGCTGGCACATTCTGTGCAGCCTAGCACCAATGCAGTCACCCATGCACCATAGTGCTAGGGTGCCAGCGTTACAGGCAGGATTGTTTTTGTCAGAAAGGTACACCTACCTGCACATAAACAATCTTTAGAGGTATTTTATTCTATGTGTGCTGCAGAATGCAGCACAGGTGTAAAGAGAAAATAACAAAGAAAAATAAAGGTATTTCTACTTGTTGTGCCTCACTGGGGAAGGTGTCGCATTTTGACACATTCCCAGGTTCACTAGCTTTAGTAAATCTGGGAATGGTCCAAAATCCATGAGTTTATTCATTGGAACTTCCATTATTACCCATGGAACGCCTTCGATTTTGAAATATAACATAACACAGTGCAAGCAGTTTTGTTGCAATACATTTCTTTACAAAGCCACTTAAGGTGTAACAAATTGCCCCTTGCGTGGCTTTGTAAATATTACTTTAGCCTTTGTGTTGTCCTCGCTTCACCTTGTGCGATGCAAGCTCAGTGCCAAGGCTTGATAAATCTGAGCCCGAATGTTTCCTTTGACATATTTGTAGCACAAACAGGAAATTTAGTGGAGAAACTATAGAACACATTGGTCAAGTTTCTGCTCAAAGGTGAACCTCCAATTAGCACAATCCATGGTCCGATAAACGCCAGGAAATATTTGAAATTGTAAAACTCGTCATGCAGGTTTTTAAATTCTTTTTTTTATATAGGGCGAACTAGACCCAAAGAGATCAGGTATCAGAGCACTGTACTTGAGCACTAGTTTTGTTACACATTCAGTTTTGCTAGGCAAGGAGAGATTAAGTAATTTGTCCAGAATCACAGGATGTTGAGCGTCGTTGCAGAGACTCGAACCAGGTTCCCCAGCTTTGAGGTCGACCGCTCTAGCCGTAAGGCTACAATCTCTCCACAGGTTTACTTTCTCAGGACTCACTTTCACCATTTCCTCTTCCAGTTTAGCAGGATCTATGGTGGCTTGTTAGCTTCTTCCCAGGCACAGAGCACTTTTTCAACTTCAGAGTTCCATACTTTCCTACATGGCTTTAGTCCTCTTTCCATGAAAAGTATCACCGAGTTCCAGCTGACTGGAACCAAATGAATCTTCAACAAATTATTTTAAAAATCTAATATATGACCTTAACACTGGTATCGAAGTTTCAGATATTTCCTACTAGGATTGTTTGATATTTGTCACATATAAAAGCCATTGTCCTCACCACTGAACAGCAAATTAGGCAACTGGATTTTTAAGCTACTGGGAGGAAGGAAGGTTACAGTCTTATGACTGATCTCGCACAAAACCCGAACAATGTAACACCAATTAGTAAAGCTGGTTCCTGTGAGGAATAGTTGATTCACCATTGGTAGTTGTCTCAAATAGCATGAGTTCCATTGCAGAAATAGGCGTAGTATACATGAGACAACCATTTAAAATAACAATGCAGTCAAGAAAATAAAGGAGATAAAAGTCCTATAGCGAATTCTTTCAAAAGATAAGAACATAAAAACTCAAATATCACAGAATGAAGTATAAGATTCAGAAGTTATAGCAAACACATATTGGAATTTCCTTCAGTTTAGAAGGGAAGTTCATCAAACTTTGGGGCATATCAACAAGGGCTTTATCTCTGCTTTTTTGGCTTTAAAAGCCAAAAAAGCAGAGATAAAACTAGCGCCCTATCAACAACAGGGTGCTAACACGCAAATTTGCATGTTCGCACCCTTTTACTCTACGCTTCCACTTGCATCTCTAATGAGATGCAAAGGGGGCGTTCCAGAGTAAAATAATAGGAGAAATGTCGCTAAGCGACATTTCTCCTATTATCAAGAATGTCGCTAACCCTGTTAGAGACAAAAAAAGCAGCGCTAACCGTGGTTAACGCTGCTTTTTTACGTCTGGTATTTTTCTGACTTAGCCATGATATCCTATGGAAGGAGGATATCATGGCTAAGTTTGTCTGTCCCTATCAACAAGCTAACGTGAGATTATCGCTGGGTTTCCAGCGATAATCTCACGTTAGCCACTTAGCGTGAGGATTTTTATCGCTATTGGGATAAGCGTTGCTAATAGCACGCTATCTCAGCAATAAAAATCAACGCTAGCCGGCGATAATTATCCTAGCGCTAAGTGCGCTTAGCGATAATTATCGCCGGTTGTTGTTGATATGCCCCCATGTCTCTACTTAAGACGGTCCTTATTTCTTCAGTTAATTGAGATTGTCCAAGTTTTATAGAACATCCTTTTTCCCCAAAATTCAGCAAGAAGCTTATTTGACATGCGTGACAGTCAGAGAGAGAATTAATCTGAATGGGGCATATCAACAACAACCGGCGATAATTATCTCTAAGCGAACTTAGCGCTAGGATAATTATCGCCGGCTAGCGTGAATTTTTATCGCTGAGATAGCGTGCTATTAGCAACGCTTATCTCAAAAGCGATAAAAATCCTCTCACTAACAGGCTAACGTGAGATTATCGCTGGAAACCCAGCGATAATCTCACGTTACCTTGTTGATAGGGACAGGCAAACTTAGCCATGATGTCCTCCTTCCATAGGATATCATGGCTCAGTCAGAAAAATACCAGACGTAAAAAAGCAGCGTTAACCGCGGTTAGCGCTGCTTTTTTTGTCTCTAACAGGGTTAGCGACATTCTTGATAATAGGAGAAATGTCGCTTAGTGAGACTATGCAAAATCGCAAGCTCTGTTTTAATATGACCGTTGAACAATGCTCAATATAATGTAATATTTAACAGAACAAACCTTTCTATCTAACATAATGAGAAGTAGGCCTGGGCGAAAATTTTGTTCCGTTCGCGGAAATTGCGATAATTTGACATTTTCGCGTTCCGCGGAGAGCGCGAAAATGTAAAAAATTCCGGTTTCCGCAGCTTGGCGATAATTTGTTTCTTGCTCGCGCTGTAAAATAATACATTCTCGCGCGCGCGCGATCACCTTACCTGAATCCCTGGTTTTGCCGACAAGTTTTCTTGATCCGGTCGCGTTCTCCATGAGATGTTGTATTCTTTTTAGTCATTTGCGCTGTCTCGCGACAGTTCGCGCCCGCAGTGACGTCATTCGTCGCGTGATCACGTCTTTCTTCTCGCGATCATGCACCGCGAGACAACTCAAAACAAGATGGCCACGCCCGCAAGCAACCACATGGGTAAGTTGGCGACACGCAACCATGCAGAAAATCTCGCGAACATGCCGGAAAAAAACTTCCGCATCTTCGCGATATTTCCGCTTGTTTGCGATAATTTTAAACATTTTCGCGATAATTTGCAAAAGTTAATTTAGCAAATTCCGCCCACCCCTAATGAGTAGTCTGTTTATTTCATGGAAGATGCCAATATCAAGCGTGAATAAGTTTGAAGGCCTGATGAGAAATTAACACATTTGGAATTCCTAACTTTCCTCAAGCTAATGATTTAGTCTGGACAGATAATTATTTGCATCACCATGTGCAAACCATTTTGAACATTCCTCACATTTCAATGTGCAACAAAGTTGCACATCACATTTATTTTCAAGACGCTAATGGATGATCGGATATTTATGTTTTCTCACCATTGCCAATCGAAGTTTGATGTTTTTAGCTTGTCCAGTTTAATAGCATAATGTAAATTTCACTTAGGAAATGTTATTTATTTCAAATCAGCTGTAGGTGGGAGTATCTAAATATATTCAAAATGTATGTGTGAATATGCAAATTGTATAAAAACAACAGAAACTACTTTTCTACATATACCAGCGATCTTTGAAAATAAATACACTAAATCAAAAGAGGAAGGAGAATATTTCAGATGCTGAGCAAATAGTGCTAGTTTAGTGCTTCTGCCTCTGACCTGCATTAAGATTAAGTGTTGGTGGGAAGAGATTGCTGATTGAATCAGTCTAATTCAATCAGTGCAAATAATGCTGACAGAGTTATTTATTTTATTCAATCACCTTTCAAACTGGTCTAGGCTGGATAAATATCAAAACCTCTGGATGGCAGCTGGACTAATGGTTAATAAAGTGATTCTTCTATTAAACTGGAAGATGTGCTGTAGTTTTCATAAACAATGCAGGATTGAAGGTGCATTAAATCTAGCATTACTGGAGCAGATCTCCTGTAGCCCTGAGACAATTAGAAGACCTTTAAAAGAATATTTAAATATTTTAAGGGGTGAAAGGATGAGTAAGTCTGAAACTGGCACAATTCCTTATACACCCCTCTAGAATTAATGTCTTCCTTCTTTGTCCACCACGTTGTAATATAGATGATGTAGGTGAATGCATTTCTTTGTATTTAATTACTTGGTTGTAATACTTTAATGCTACTAATTGTTTCCTAACACATTAGTCTGCAGTCTGTTATTAAATATACTAGGATTGTGTTAAGGCTCTGACACCATTCTTTAAAAATGCTTTCTAAAATCATAATTTGGTACCTCAGATTTCCCTGCTGCAGCATCGGCTTGTTATGATAGGAAACCAATCCACCTTTGCAAGGTATAGGGCAAAGTTCAACAGACAACATGCAGTACAGTCTGCAATTGTAGATGGTCCTATGCAGCTACAGGAGAACATTTCCATAGAAGGCTTATTGGCCAGACCAGTGCCTCAACGTCCTTAGTGCTCAGCAAATACTCAGAAAGGGAGGAACTCCTCAAGGCAGTATTCAAAGAATTGTTTTAATCATGATCTGAGCAAGATACTTCTCTACTGAAAGCATGATGGGGTTTTAAGAAGAAACCAGTCTGTAATTGAATATAACCCTTGAACAAATCCAAGGAAAGTGCTTGTACTTTCTCTACACAGTATTTTCAAAACTGTGATCAAGTTCCTGTTTAGCATAACAACTTTCTGGCAAATGCTACCCCAAAGTTCCCCTCACTATGAAAAAGAAACATAGCAGCTACCAGTTTTCCTCTTCCGTATATCTCTTTCTAAACTCCTCCATGGTCCAGTACAGTTCTTGCTAAAAGAAAATCTCCACCTATCGAAGTCTCAATGGCTTCTCCATTTCACGCTGATATGGCCCAGTTGTCTGAGGATATACCCCTCAATAAGGAACGCTAAATTCCTACCTTCATTTCACATGGTGCGGAGTTCTGAATATGTGTGGAGACAGATTTCCAACTTCCTACATCTATTGATATGGTCTTCAAGGCCAGGTAGTTGGCGACTTGAACCACTATGGACATTATGGGCCTCATTTTGTGGTTTGCAGAACCTGAGGAATAACACAAGGTAGTGGTCCTCGTTCCTCAGAAACCTGTGGTTCATTGGTCTTTTTAGAGGTGGTGCAACTTCTTGGAAAAAAGATTTTATTACCAGACTTGACTATAAGGTCACTTTAACCTTTTGTTTTTTCAGTTAAATTTGCGTTTTTTTTTGCATAAAGTGGGAATTAACTACTTGACCTAAGTAGAATGTCACTTTAACCTTTGTTTTTACATGAATTTCTAGTTTTGTTTTTTAACGTGAAGTAAGATCTTATTACAAGAAATAAATCCACAATTCTCTCCTTACTGTGAATAAAGTAATCTATTGTAGCACTTCACTCTCTTAGGGTAGCAAAGCAGCGCAGTTCAAGGCCTACTGAAGAACCAGAACCTTTTGGGTCTGATGGCGCAGGGTACGCCTTAATCTCCCGGGTTCTCTTGCTTCAGCTAACAGAGACACGGGGACACTCTGTCGGCATAAAAGATCAGATTTTATTAGCTGCAGCTAGTACAGTTGTCCTAGAAGTACACACACGGTATGTTCTCAGGAGACTGCCACTTCACTCCATGGCGTACAATGTTTTATAGAGTATAGGAGACATATACATTAACCAGAAAACACACCCGGCGCACATATCGAGAACAAATGAGGGAAGTTTAAGATAGGATAGAGCCAATAGAGAAGATTGAAAAACAAAGTATCGAGTAACTCGAAGAAACCTCTCCTCCAACTGTGTTTGTCACCCCTCCTCACGAACTAATTCATTAACAGGTTTGTAACCGACTCGCAGGTGGCGAGGTACGTTTGTGTGTTTTGGAGGACAGTTGTGAAACGAGAGAATACTAGCAGAGGACAGCGAAGGCCAGACGATAAGATGAAGTCAGAAGAGAATAGTGTGAACCAACAGATAGTTGAGACAGGGATTAAGAAAACCAGACGGGGATTAGTGTACTCGGCCACTCCTAACACCAGCTTTGTAAATAGAGGCAGAAGGCTTATTTCGACACGATGCTGCAGGAAAAGCAGAAAAGACTTTGTTCGCCGTACTGCCTGAGTGAGGGCAACACAAAATGGCGGCGGAGCACAAAATGGCGGGTTGATTCGATCTCGATCGAAAATCGAATTTTCTCAGACCCTCCTTTTGCCAGAACTCAGGCAAGATACTTAGACTCACGGTAATCTGAGTCAATGTCGATGGCCATAAGGTCATCGAGCTGTTGCTGTAGCATCATTCTAATATTCTCTGTTCTTTGTGATTTGGGTTTAGGGATGCACATAGTTAGCACAAAGGTCGCAGATGGCGGGACCACAGTGCATACAAAGGCAACAAGAGAAAATAATGGTCAAAACTACTCCAAGGAATGTCAATACCTTCCAATCCCTTTTGGACAGTAGTCCCCAAAACCACTCCAATAATGACCCATCTCCTTCGTCCTGATGAATCGACTCAGAGATTATATGTAACTTAGAGATAGCTTGGTATACTGTTGGAGCGTCATCAGGTATGAAAATACAGCAACTTGACCCGATCAATTTGCACACTCCACCACGGTCCGCAAGAACAAAGTCTAAGGCAACTCGGTTTTGTAAAGTCATAAGACGATTCGCCTGTAGTTCTGCCGTGATATTACTTAAGGCTCCTACAGTGATGTCTATAGTGGTTTCTACGACACAAACCAGTTGCCTTATATTTCTGCTGTTGGCCATTGGACCTCAAAAAGGAAGAAATCCTTTGAGGAAATCTCCTCCCTCTTGTCCTGCTGTGTCTTTAGAATCAATAATCCCTCTGCCATATCTGTTTCGATGATGATTTGCAGAAGCGGTGTATATAGGGGGAAGAAGGAAAGCTGTATAACAGGTACCAGAGAAACCAGTTGGCAACCACGTGTAAGCCCTATCGTGGCAGATAAAATACGTGCCTTGAGATGGTACTAGAGGCGGCGAGTTCTGAGAGGAGTAGACGTATGTGTGGGAACAGTTGTTTCTTTGTACGGTGTCAGTAGACTGACCATTTATTTGCAGACAGAAATTTCCCTGATGAGGAATAGTCCAAATCGGTAGAGATTTTCCTTGTTTAACCTTATCACTAAGGCTAGTGACATAATGGGTGACGTTCCAGTTAGTGCATGCTTTTCTTTCGTCAACGGAAATTTTACGGTTTTCCATGATTTTAGCCATAGCTACCATTCCCTTTATCAATGAACTATGACTGAAATCCGGACCACCAATATATGAACTAACGGATCGTCTGAATTTGCTTTGATAGGCATTGGAGAAGATAACAAAATAAGCCCAAGCAGAACCCTCATAAGAGAACGGAAGAACTAAATACGGCATTCCTTTTTCTGTGGTATGTGGCGTAAGTCCACACACCCAACAGTCAGTTGTATTGATCACCAATTGGTGTTGTAATAACTGGACAAACAAATTGTTGTAATATTCGGTTCTTCTAATGAGTTCATGTTGAGGAAGGGTATGAAATAGATGTGGAGAATCAGTAGAAGAATACGAAGAGGTAGAAGGAGAGACAACTTTTTGCTTCAGAGCATAAATAATCCAACTTATACACGCCAAAAGGATACACAATAATATAATAGTACATAAGGCTATACTAAAACGACTGTACACTAATCTACAGGATTCTTTTTTCATTATATCCTTTTTCTCTCTTTTTCCTAATGTATTTTCCATCTTTCTAAATGGATGGTCACGGCAATCTTCCTCAATCACTTAATTATGATTATCTGCCGTCCTATGACACAGCAAGTCCTGCAGGCCTATTGCCACTACTCAGGTCACAACCAAGACTCCTACCGTGACCCTGCAACCGGGATAGAATACTACATAGGAGAGAGAAAAATCTTAAGTGTTCTTTAGTCTAGGTCTTAGGTTATAGTGTTCTTTATCAGGTGCAGTTTGGTCTCGGAACAATGTTCGCAGATTTGTCGTATTCAAGCGACGATGTGGTGTTATCGCTTCCTGAAGAATGTCGTCGTCCTCTTTCTCAGACAATGTTCCATTCAGGCGTGCATCACTAAAAGGTACAAATCGTGGAACCTTCTCACTCTCAGAGTCACTAATACCCTTAAGCACCCATTGATCGAAGGGTAGAGGCAAAGGCACTTTCTTACAATGCACGCCGTGAATCCAATTTTTCTTTCCTTCGACTTTTACTGCTGTTCTCGTTGTTAGGAGAACCAACCGAGGTTCCTTCCACCGGGGCTCCAAATTTTTCGTCCTTTGGAAATTCTTTATGCAAACCCAGTCACCTGGTCGGATGGAATGACCTGGGTCTGTGGAAGCCTCCGGCAAAGCACTCTGAACCTGTTGATGGAGAACACGCAATTTTGTTGTAAGTTCATGCAAGTAATCAATCAACATTGGATATGGCAAGTCTGAGTATTTCTTAGGGCGAGGGACTCCCCATATATTAGCTGGGCGCCCAAAAACCACCTCGTAAGGGCTAAGTCCCAAACGAGAGTGTACAGCAGTTCTGGTGGATAGAAGAGCTAATGGTAAAGCATCGGGCCAATTAAGTCCTGTACTACCTTGCACTTTCGCTAGTTTAAGTTTTAAAGTTCCATTGTAGCATTCCACTAAACCCGCTGACTGTGGATGGTTTGCCACATGGAATTTTTGCCTGATACCAAGACCCGCACAAACTTTTTGCATGACTTGGCCCACAAATTCGCTCCCATTGTCACTCCAGACAATGCGCGGCAAACCAAACTTGGGGAAAAATTATTTTAGTAGAACTTTGGCTGTGGATAAGGCTGTATTGTCTTTTAGAGGGTATTCTTCTATCCACCTAGAAAAGGCGCATACTACCACCAGAACATATTTGAGGTTATTGCATCGTTCCATATGAATGTAATTGATCTGCAACACCTCAAATGGATATGTCGGAGGAGCAAAGTGACCCGCTGGAGTTGGGGTTCCCTTTCCCGGATTGTACATCAAACATACAATACAATGTTTCACTACATTGTCTGCACACTTTGGGATTCCTTCATTTTGCCACACTGGAGCCAGAAGCTTGCATATACCTTTCGCACTAAAGTGAGCTGGACCATGCGCCATAATAACTACTGGGAGTACATAGGCATCTGGTAACAGCCAACGTTGATGTTCAGATAATTCCACCCAACATCCCATTTCATCTAACATTCCTGTACTTTCTTTCCACTTACTCAATTCTTTCTCTGTAGCCTCTTCCTGAATCAACCCTACACTTTCTACTGTATCCTCATACATTCCTCTCTCTCTAACCCAATTTGCAGGACCCGCAACATACATTCGACTTGTAGCATCTCTCGCTGTCCTTTTAGCTACTTCATCTGCAAATGCATTTCCTCGACCAACATCAGCTGTAATCTTCTTATGTGCACTACACTTCACAATTGCTATCTGAGCAGGTAAAGAAAGTGACTCAAGAAGATCAGTCACCAACTGACCATGTTGTATTTTAGTGCCATGTGAAGTAAGGAATCCCCTCTCTTCCAAAGACGCCCAAAATTGAACGCTACACCAAACGCATACTGGCTGTCAGTATACACATTCACTCTTTTTCCTTTTGACAACATGCATGCTCTCGTTAAAGCTATCAGTTCTGCTGCTTGAGCTGAATTGTGTTTGATACGTGCTGTTTCCACAACTGTATGTAAAGTAGTAACAGCATAGGCTGAAACTGTATCTCCATTAGGGAGCTTAAAACAAGAACCATCCACCCATAGAATTCCATACGGATTTTCTAGCGGCGTATCTTGCAAGTCAATTCTTCCTTTTGTCTCTTCCTCAGTACGGAGGAAACAATCATGTTGTTTTTGAACGTCTTTATCTACTGGAAGACGCAACAAAGTAGCTGGATTTAAAGTGTTACATCGTTTGATGTGCACATGACTAGCCAAAACTGTCAGCTCATATCCAGACAGCGAGCACTCGTAAGATGCTGAGTTTTCGTTCGGTTTAGTAAGGTGTCCACTGCATGCGGCACCATAACAATAAGTGTGTTATCTAACACTACTCCAGCAGACTGTCGAATAGAAATTGCTGCTGCTGCTGTCGCTTTAAGACAACTAGGTAATGCTTTAGCTACTGGATCTAACGTAGCTGAAAAATATGCACATGGTCGCTGTTTGTCTCCAAAACGCTGCGTTAAAACTGACAACGCACAACCCTCTCTCTCATGGACATAGAGCGTGAACAGCTTACTGTAATCGGGAGTACCCAATACAGGAGAAGAACATAGCGCAGCACGTAAGTCAGTGAAACTCTTCTGACATTCGTCAGTCCATGGAAGGGGCTGAGGTGTATCTTTCAAAGTGAGTGCCAACAGAGGTTTAGCTAACAAAGAAAAGTTCGGAATCCACTGCCTACAATAATAAGTAATACCCAGAAAGGCACGTACCTCCCTTTGTGTGGATGGCACAGACATTTGTGCAATCGTCTGAATTCGTTCTGGGGTTAATCGTCGTCCCTCCTTTGATAGGAGATGACCCAAATAGGTAACCTCTCGACGAACATATTGTAGTTTGGAAGGTGAAACCTTATGATTCAGATAAAACAAATGGCGTAACAACGCAACAGTTAAATTTTTGCGAATATCTTCTGAATCAGCAGCGATTAACAAGTCGTCCATGTACTGAATAAGAGCAGCACCAGACGGCAAATGAAAAGTATCAAGATGACATTTTAAAGCTTGGCTGTAAATAGAGGGACTTTCACAATAGCCCTGAGGTGCGCGCTTGAACCGGAAGCTTCGGCCTCCAAGAGAGAAGCCAAAAATATCCCTACTCTCTACTGCAATGGGAATACTAAAGAAGGCATTCTTTAGATCGATAACAGAAAACCAAGTCGCTGTGGAAGGTATCATTGTCAACAGAGCAGTGATATCTGGGACAAAAGGAAATTGTGGTACAACAATTTTGTTTACCTCACGAAGATCAATTACGAAACGATATACAGGAGGCTGAGAAGGATCAGTGCGTTTAAGAACAGGAAGAATAGGACTATTGCATATGTTTCCTCTCGTTTCTTCAACCACACCCTTCTGAATCAAATCATGAATGATTTCCAAAAGCGCTTTTTCACCTTCAGTGGAAATTCTATACTGCGGAATACGTGGCAATTCAACATTAGGCTTGAGTGTAACAACATAAGGTGGAATCTCAAGACAGCCCACATCGTTCGGACCCGTGGCCCAAAGCGTTGTCGGAAGAGAAAGCAATTCAGGTGGAAACTGATCTTTGGACAAATACATTGGAGAAGTCAGTTTCTGTCCTAAAGTAAGATGTACACCAGAAGGAGAACAATATATCATAGCATGCATTCTTTTCAATAAGTCCAAACCCAACAGATTCTCACCGCAACCATTCGTCAAAAGAAGCGGAGCTTCCAAATCATAAGGGCCAATTGAAATGGGCAAAGGGCAAGAAACCGGATTACAAACAGGGGCGCCAAAAAATCCTACAGATACATTCGTTAAGCCAGACAAAGGAGCCCCAGGGAGTTTAGAATGAATGATAGAACTTCTCTTCGCACCAGTATCTAAAATAAATGGCTCTGAAACACCCATTGTAGTGACATTAACATAAGGTCCATTCTGATCTACTGGAATCGACACAACTCCCTTACTTTGTCCATGGCTGTCCTAGTTAGCATGAAGACTTTAATTCCCGTCTTCAATGTAATAATCCTCATTTTAATACTGTGTAGACCGAGCGTTTTGCTGATCAAAGTAATTCACGGAATTAGAAGGAGGAAGGGAACGCTGTTCTTGGGTCAACATACCTCGACCTCTACCACTGTTTGCTGACTGGAGGCCAGCACGACCTCGTGGAGCAGATAGTGTCCCATTTCGCTGCAATAAAACCGGACAACTATTCTTGAAGTGACCTTCCTCTCTACAATAGGCACATTGATTAGGACCTAATAAAGATCGCGGAATATATGGCTCAGGCTTTTGATACACCCTCTGAAACTGCGGAGGCTGTTGAAACTGGGGCTGAGCATAACGAGGTGGATAAGCCTGTTGCAAGAGAACCTTCGTTTATAATTCTTTAGTCTTTTTCTCTTGCTTATCTCTTTCTTCTTTATCTCTATTTTCATAATATTGAGCAGTAGCCAATATCTGGGCTGAAGAGGAAACAGCCCATGAACTTTTGGAGTCTTTCAACTTATGCGACAGCTCGGGAAGCAAATTAAATACGAACTTATCTACAAAAAACCGCTGTCCACCCTCCGTAGTCATGTCCTGACCACTGTGATCAATGAATGTCTCCTCGAAACGAGTGAAGAAATCGGAGACACTCTCATCTTTCTTCTGTTTACACGCGGCTAGTTTATCCCAGTTAACTCTCAAGGCAGGCATCATCGTTTTCATTAATGTAATAATCCTACCAGGGAGTTCTGAAATCAAAGCATCAGGCTTCGCACCACCCACTTGGTTTCTATCTGTGGCAATTATAGCATCCCAGTCTCCACCCAATTCTTGGGCATGATTTTCTTTAGGAATCCTAGCCCATAATGCTTGTGGAACTACATTCCCCATCAACATATCAATATCTGCTAAATTCATGATGCAGGCTTCAACAGTTTGTGACAATTCTTTATAATAACCTGCAGGGTTCTTACGAGGATCCGGTAGAGACTGTTTAAGGGCTAGAACTTCAGATCTTTTCCGGGGGACATGTACCCATATTAGCTGGAAGTGAGCAGGAATAGCTTGATTACCACCTGCTGCTGGAACCTCTTCTCTCCAAACCGGAGGAAGCTCTCTCATTGGATAATTTTTCAGTGTCAACCTAATTGAAGGATCGGAATCTAGAAAAGTCTGTGAGGAAAATAAGGTTCTAAAGGAAACAAGTGTCTTTACAGCGTCCTCAACCTTAGAACCCACAATGAGTCCCTTATCAAAATTAGCCTGAATGTCTAACAGACCCTGAGGAACCGAACCCAAATCCATATCCTCCCATCCTTTAATAAGAGTATCACACATAGCATTGAAAACATATCTCTGCGTGGGCGCATTCCACTGTGAGAAGGTAGGCATAATGTCAGGTACACTATACCGAGGACCCTTCTCAATCCATTTACGAGCAAGAGAGTCCAACATTTCTCGTTCTTCGGAAGCTGGGAACTGACTACGAGACTGTCTTCGAGAAAATGCCGGAGACACATTTAACGCCTCAAAGAAAGGTGATAAAAGACCAGAGACCGTATCTGTGAGTCGTTTACGCATAGACGGAGAATGACATAAGAATAGGGGACAAGGTATTAGGCGAACTAACAAAAGGGAAATCAGTAATTACCGGAGGAGCAGAAGGCAAAGAAGATGAAGGCAAAGGAGTCGAAGGCAAAGCCGGAAGAGGCGGCAATACTTGAGGGGGCAAATGTGGAAGAGCCGGAGCAGGCGGAGGCGCAACTGGCGGCTGAACAGGCTGTAATAACTGGGGTGCATTGGCACCTTGTGCATAGGGCGGAGGCAATCTCAATAGATGAGACATCAAGGAATCCTACTCTAAATCCTTTCTTTTATCAGAGGGGGAAGCTGGCAACATCGGATAGCATTTATCTATCGCCATACGATGCTGTCTCTCTGAAATTTCCATCGCGTTGTCGACTTCATCATCTTTAAATTGTTGAGCAGCCTGTATAATCGTCATACCCTGTGTTCTCCTATCTCGTTTTTCTTGCGTAATTTTTCTTTGTTTGGCTTCCTTACGCAAAAGGCGGAAAGAGTCAAACATTGCCGGCCGGGCTTTTCTTTTGAATAAAACTGCTTCCAAATTATCTAGAATGTCAGGCTCAAAACTACCATTTTCTGGCCATTTTAAAACACCATCATTCTTCGTGTATCGGATCCATGCCTTATTAAAGGTAATGGGGCCAACACCATGTTTAGAATAGAGCTCATAAGTGGGAGTTCCAACTGAAGGAATCGGACAAGAGTCCTCAAGCCGGGAATCCCTATTACAACCAAAGCAACAAAGTTTTCCAAACTTAGTCAGACCAGGCATCTTGTGATTTCACCGGACTGTTCAAAAACATCAAGGGGGTAAACTCAGTTTACGTAGCACAAATGCACTTACCCCTCGGCTTCGGCTATTGCAATAGTCAAATCTAAGGACCAAAGAAACAAAGGAACAAAGAAACAAAGGACCAAAATTGTGGGAGCGACCCACCAAATACTTAACTAAGGATGCCTTCTTACGCCAACAGAGGCCCCGTCTATTGTCTCGCTTTACCATACATCATCGAAAGAGGGCCAAGGCAGGGCGGCAGTCAGGGCAGCAGTCGTCAGTAGCCGTTAGGAAGGAGTAACCACGCTGAAAAAGACCTTCAGACCACTTTCGACATACAGGGGTCGCTTGACGTGGCTCGCGATTCCTCCAGAATTGTCTTGCGGGGTTCCTCACGACCTTCAGGCAGAAACACTACCTCTGAAACTGCCCCACGTGGGCGCCAGTTGAAGAACCAGAACCTTTTGGGTCTGGCTCAGGGTACGCCTTAATCTCCTGGGTTCTCCTGCTTCAGCTAACAGAGACACAGGGACACTCTGTCGGCGTAAAAGATCAGATTTTATTAGCTGCAGCTAGTACAGTTGTCCTAGAAGTACACACACGGTATGTTCTCAGGAGACTGCCACTTCACTCCGTGGCGTACAATGTTTTATAGTGTATAGGAGACATATACATTAACCAGTAAACACACCCAGCGCACATATCGAGAACCAATGAGGTAAGTTTAAGATAGGATAGAGCCAATAGAGAAGATTGAAAAACAAAGTATCGAGTAACTCAAAGAAGCCTCTCCTCCAACTGTGTTTGTCACCCCTCCCCACGAACTAATTCATTAACAGGTTTGTAACCGACTCGCAGGTGGCGAGGTACGTTTGTGTGTTTTGGAGGACAGTTGTGAAACGAGAGAATACTAGCAGAGGACAGCGAAGGCCAGACGATAAGATGAAGTCAGAAGAGAATAGTGTGAACCAACAGATAGTTGAGACAGGGATTAAGAAAACCAGACGGGGATTAGTGTACTCGGCCACTCCTAACACCAGCTTTGTAAATAGAGTCAAAAGCTTATTTCGACACGATGCTGCAGGAAAAGCAGAAAAGACTTTGTTCACCGTACTGCCTGAGTGAGGGCAACACAAAATGGCGGCGGAGCACAAAATGGCGGGTCGATTCCATCACGATCGAAAATCGAATTTTCTCCTACTGAGGGGAGGTGGTGTGAGCCAGTGATCTCAATTTACTGATACACAACACTAAAACTCAATAAATTATTGTGCAGTCAGTGTTTTTTCTTTAAAAAAAGAAAAAGCACATTTATTACACACACTCCTAAATGCTATGCCTTAAATTACAAATATGCACATCCTGCTACATATGAATACTTTTAGTGACACCCTCAAATCTCATTTGACCCCTAGTGGGTCAAGATCTGCATAACAACAAACCATCCACCTATACTAGATGCAACATCACAATTTAAAGTGGTGTCATTTTAAATAATCAAACAACAACTGGGACGGACCCAAAAAGGGATTCTAGGACACTGCAACACAGTGCCAAGGGAATGAGAAGGAAAAACCATTAGGTTCTAAAAAAGAACCCTCATCCACCAACCTATTTAGTGGCATTCTTCATCATTGGGTTACCACCTGGGTGGCTGAGTGCAACCCAAGTGTGCTAGAACAGCTGAATACAGCGGAGCGGGGTAGTTTTTGTGAAGGAAGTGAGAACAAAGTGTAAGCTAAAAATGCCTCTAGGATCCTCCGTCGAATTAGAACTACTTTAATCTTGAGGTCCCAGGCCAAGGTTAAAAATGAGAAACAGTGGATACTGATAAGGACTATAATGGTCTTTAGTATCCATATAGTGGTCTACATGTTTCAGCCTATTCATCAAATTCCAAAAGCTCTCTTCAGGACCAAAAGTGCTGTGGGGCCAAATTAGGGGGCCTCGTGAAGTATCAGCACACACACTAAGGTACGCTGTGAGTGCAGGGGTGTTGCCGTACTTACGATTCACACCGGCATGTAAAGAGTCTGGAAAAACAAAACAGAGCATGATAAACATTCCAATATAGATCAAACCATTCGTCACTCTGTCCAGTACAACCCACATCCCATAACCAAGTGCAAAGGTTGGCTGAATGGCCCATAAAATAGATTCCCATTAATCAGCTCAAAAACAAACTCATGTGTATACACTAGGTCAGTGGTTCCCAAACTTTTGACTCCTGAGGACCCCCATTGAGTCACCACTGGAAGCCGGGGACCCCCAAGCAATTTCTAGGATTTACATTTCAAACATTAAAACAGTAATTCGAAAAAAAAAAAAAACGCGTGCACTCAAAACAAATATTCAAATTACTAAGGATTTTAGGGACATATTTACAAGTCCGTATCGCCATGGGAACGTCACTTTTTGCAATGTTCCTGTGGCAATAGGGGCTTTGCCTTATTTACAAGGCAGCGTTAAGCCACTTATTGTGGCTTAACGCTGCCTTGTAAATAAGGCCCCCTTTCACGCAATGCTTAGCGTGAAAAAGGTGGGCAGTGGGAGTTGCAGTGGGCGTTTCACTCCAACACCCATTGATTTTGACGCTGCCCTCTATTTAGAAGGTCAGCTTAAATAGGAGACAGCATCAAAATTAAAACCATGAAACACCTGGTCTTAACTTGGCGAAATGAGGAGAAGTGCCTTATTTCTCCTCGTTTTTGCTTTTTCCAACAGAAAAAGCAAAACACCTTTGATTGTTTATGTTCAGGATGGTGACCCTTCCTGCACAATAAACAATCTTTAATAAAAATGACGTTTTGTAACTTCCATGTGTGCTGCATTAGGCAGCACACATAGAAGTGACAAAAAGGCATTACAAAATTGTTCATGTGCAGGAAGTGGGAACATAGCAGCATCAGGATAATGATAGACTGGGAATAAACATATGTTGCTAACTTTTACCATGCAGTTTGCAAGCAGCTCTTTGACAGTTTATAGGACAATGTGCTAGATTAAAATTTTCCCTTATGAATTGCACAGTGACAAAAGAATCTCTGTGACAAAATCAGTAGCCCACTGACCTATGCACATAAAATACTGTTTTTAAAATGGATTGTACACGTTCTTTGACGTAGCCATATTAACCATCTGTGTCACATTAGATAAGTCAAAGCTGCCACTAGACAAAACTTTCCTCTCTCTACAGCAGGTACATTAATCACTGGCATTTTCTTGACACTTTTATAGTTGCTCGAAAACTGCTAATTTTACAAGGAACTTTGCAGTGCTTTTAAAACTGCTGCCTGCGGACCCCCTGGGAATGTGCCACGGACCCCTGGGGGTCCTCGGACCCCAGTTTGGGAAACACTGCACTAGGTGCAAGAAAAATATACACAGGGTGAATCACGTGCACAAGTGAGATAGCCTCTTATGGAGGCGAAAAAAGGGGCCTCCACTAGGCCTGGGCGGTAAAATCCGTTACGCTCGCGGAATTTGGGTAATTTCGCGTTCCGCGGAGAACGCGAAATTGCCCGAAAATCTGCGTTCCGCGACTTCGTGAAATTTTTGGCTTGTTCGCGTTCTCAATATGCGTGTTCGCGAGATATTTCACCCCGAGCACGCAAACAGCGATCGCGAACAGGAAAAAAGTATCGCGAACAAGCAATTCCGCGTGTTCGCGGAATTTCTGCGTGTTCGCGGAGCTTTTTACCGTTTCGCGGAGCTTTGCATAACGCGATTACGCAAATTCCGCCCACCCCTAGCCTCCACATCCTCCAAAAACGGGGTTAAGGAAGGTCCTGTGGAATGTACCAGTAGGATATATACACCAAGTGCAGATTTTAATTAAACAAAGTGAATAACATGCATAATCAGCCTCATAATTAAGGAAAAAGGACAAAAAACCTCCACACCCACCAGTAGCCGGGCGGGGGGGGGGGCTCAGTCGGTCCAAACAGAACAGAATTATTGCCCTTTAGAACCAAGAAAACTTTCTGGTCAAAGATCAAATCCAGAAAAAAACTAACATCTTACTTAGACGTGGCTTTATAGCATTTCTATCAATCCCTGTTGGGGGCGGGCCCCTGTAGTCACACACTATATCAAAAGAATGAGGTCCGGCGTTAGAACAGGGTTAGTATGGTAGCAATAGCATGAAAAAGGACACAGGAAAGGGACCCCCTCCAGGACATAGCATAGGTAGCTTGCTTCGTCAAGGTGGTCCATCCACTTTTTAACCTATTCTGGTCCCGCTCGGGATCCCGGTGGTGCTGAGGCATGGTGGAGTGCCGGTTATAAAAAAAGAGCACCAGCCCGGGAAACGTCAGCATGTCGTAGAGTGAGTCGCGTCTGATTTCATACAGCGTAATGACGTCAGACTTATACGTGAGGGGATGACTAGACTGCAATACTACTGAAAATGCAGTCTGGGTATCAGAAATTATAAAAAATAGCTAGTACAGAGTCTACCCTACAGTCACACGATTTATGGATATTGTGCGAGTGTGGCAAGGGTTGCGAAAGAGGCAGATTAACCAGAATGGTTTTGAGGTGTCACTCCGAAGAAATCCTTTCAGGGGAGCTGCTGCAATCCCTGCTGTCCCTCACAAAACATGCTAGCGGTGCAGCTACCAAGATTGGAACACCACAAAGCAGGACAAAAAATGCAAAATAGCAAACTAATGTCATTATGGGCTGGTCCTCGCTGGGATGAGTAAAAAGTAAATGAGTAACTTCGGCCTCTCATTTATTATTACTTTTTGTGACATCCTACTGCATTCTTTAATTTTCTTGTTGGGTGACCAAGTCCCAGTTGGGACATATACAGCTTGCTGCATTGTTGAGGCTGTAGGGGGAGCCCCAAGGCCCCTGCTGCCCCACCAGCTCCTCGAATGCAGCATTTGTCATCTGGAGCCACCTAGGAGCTTGCAACATTTCCTACCAGGCAGGAGTAGCCTTTCCTCGTGGCTCCCACTCGCAGGAGAAACGCACCTTTTTTCCCCTGTCCATGTTAAGTGCAGGGCTGTGCAGCCAGTGCGACTCACCCTGCCCCAGATGCAGGCAGAGGGAGTGGGCAACGTGCCGGCCACACAACTAATTCACTGTGCCCCTGGAGATGGGTTCCCCCTGAACAGTTTTGTGCAGTTAGAGTCACAGGGGATTAAAGTTGGCCCAGGGAGGTTGGGCCCATGCATGCCCTCTCCCATCATAATTAAAAATTAAGGCTGCTCCGTCTCCTGGCCTCTACCCACCCTGCTTTTTAAAAACATGTTTTGCTGATGCCTCAGGACTCCCACGGGGCTGCAACACAAAAGAAGCATTCATTTTGGCGTCATTAGGGGTCCCTCTGGCACCATTCACACAAGGGAAAGTAGGCAGGTATCTCTGCCCTAGCGCCTTATATCCTTTTTTTAAAACATTTTTGGGCCAGGGGAAAAAGTCTCTGAGTCCTGTAATGGTCACCGAAAACATTTGTTCATGTTGCGGCTAGCCAGTCAGTGTTTCGCTCAAAAAATTCCCCTAAAGCCAATTAGGTTGCTTGACTTTTTAAAATTCGAGCCCAACTGTCAATATATCTAAATATTTTGAACCTTCATTTCTCAAAAACTACTGAACAGATGTACGCCAAATCACAAAAAGCACGCTTTCTGGGTAAATATATATAACTTTCTGTCAAATTTGTTGTAATTCCATTTAGCCATTTTGGCTGCAGAGCTGTCTAATATTCCCTATGGAAAGAGAGAGAGAAAGAGGGGGGAGAGAGAGAGGGAGAGATAATGCATAATGGATAATTGCACAGTATAGACCTATATTGCCATTGAGAGGTGACGGTGACCTTTATAAACCACAAGTATGAGTGGCTTATAAATGCCACCTGAACACAAAGAAGGCAATGTAGGACCATATTATACATATTAACCATTATATTTTTTATATTACATGATTTAATAATCTATATTTCAGTATCATCCATTTGGTATTCATTGTCTCAATGATACTGCAGATATGTTGATCAATCCATTGAGAAATGTGTGTTTTTGTTTGAGATAATTTGCTACAATTTAAGATGTGTTTTATGCAACAATGAGTAGTTTTCTAACACAAATATTAAATGCAAAGTGCATTGTAAAAAAAATTAAAAATGCACTCTAAAATGCGCTCTTCTTTTGTAGTACTTAGTTAAACAAAGAAAATAAAGGGTGACTCTGTAAACTTTTCTGGCAGGGTTCTGGTTTACAATGGATTTTTGCAAAATGTTTCTTATTAATGCACAGGATACCTGTGGATCCAGTTGAGGTAAAAGCTTTATTTAAAACACCCCAGTCAGCTCCTCTTCTCAGCCCAACCGACCTTTCAGGAGTGCTATAAGAAGACATTCCAAGAATAGTGGGCTTTGAATAATGAGTACTAGCCAAGTGACATCATGTCACATGACATTACATTTCTTCCTCCATAATAACACAACAAAAGGTTACATAAGTAAATATATATGACCTATACCTTATACACACTAATGAAATAGCAACTATTATTAGCTTCAAAAGAGTACATAGATTAGAAAACCATAAACTTAAATAAGAAAAACATAGTAATATATGAACAACAGTATTCAAAAGAAGATCATGAACCAAGATATTCACTGACAAAACTCTTTGGTATAAGCAGGAGCTTTGCAAATTCTTCTACCCATACCAAAATAATTTTGCTCATCCTTGAAGAAATCGCTTTTCTGTCACCTATCTATGTTATCCAAAATGTCTGTCGCTTCTTCCACTCCTATGTTTCCTAGAGCATCTTTCACTCTTGCTAACCTTTCAGATTCCATAATCTACTATCATCAGTCTTTGTGGCATGCTTAAAAACCTTAATCACTTTGTGTTCCTTTGTGAATTTGGACCATTGAGTGCATCCAACCAGGGCTCTCATTTCCACGCTGTGTCTAATTTTTATCACGTTGTCTTTTACTAGCATAGTTCTGTCAAAATATTCCTTTTGTTTTCTGCACAGAGTTCTTTCTCACACCACTCTCCCAAACCATTGAATTTAATTACTTTACCCCACTTCATCCAGCTAGGCCTCAGCAATGTACTAGGAGAACGACCTTTAAAAAGTTCAAAAGGTGACTTTCTCACGGAGGAATGGGGAGATATGCGGTAAACTGTATTTTGTTCTTGCAAAGCTTTTCTCCGATATATATGATTTGCCTTAGCTAATTGAATTCTCTCCTACAATGTTTTATTTAACCTCTCAATAGTGCCACAAATGTTTTAAGTAGTCTCACCGAACAAGACTGGGGACCATTGGCTGAAAGGAGAGAATTGGAAAGGCTCTCTCTTTTAAAGACTTATTAAAGAAATGTTATGATTCAAGATGATGATATGTCCAACGCACACTAACCTCCATCGAACTAGAGTATAAGTCAAGAAGAAAAATGACATTAAATATACTATGCTTTCCCTTCAAGGGACCAATGAGATATATGGCCGCTTCATCCCAAATATGTGGTAAAAAAACAATGGTCGGGTGTGGCCAAAAGGTCCAATAATAAAGTGATCCTAAGGAGAGCACTTATGGTTAGAGAGTTGAAGATTAATTATTTTAAAGGAGCAAAAAAATTAATAATGTACATAGGAACATAAGTCAGTTCATGTGAAACATTTATTTCCACAACAATAGAATTCAGGTGCTCACACAATAAGTGAAAGAGACGTGACGTGCAGAGTGATGGTGACGTTTAAAATAACGGCATCGCACTGACAACAATAGTGTAAAACTCCTCAAGCAACTTTATATAATAGGAAGAGTTTTGTTGTAAAGGGTCAACGGCGTTTCGATCTCAACTGTTCGAGATCATCATCAGGACATATACCGGGTGAGCTAGCTGAATTGATGCAATTATTTGTAGCGCAAGGAAGAGCAATTGAGAGCTTAAGAAAACAGCTGAGGGTAGACGAGTTCACCCAGATTAATTCGCTGAAGGTACGAGCGTGAGAATATCACGAGGGTGTGTAAACTTGAAAGGCAGGGTCAGCTGTATAAATTGCACTTAATAATTTGCTGCCAATAAGTTTAGTTAAAGTTACTCCCAGTTCATATTTGGAAAGTCTTGGGAGAGGAGCTCAGCGCGTCATGCTGCTTGGGCTGTTCACGTTTCAAGTTTACACACACGTGATATTCTCACGCTCGTACCTTTCAGCAAATTAATCTTCAACTCTCTAACCATAAGTGCTCTCCTTAGGATCACTTAATTATTGGACTTTTTGGCCACACCCGAACCATTGTTTTTTTACTGCATATTTCACCTCAGGTTCACGTATTGGGGTACCCTTGTTTTTCTTAAAACTCATCCCAAATATGACCAAGAAGTTTCCGGCTCACCAACAGTACATGTCTTGTGACCAGTACCTTGTTACTGTTGTTACATTAAACACAGTTCCTCACACATCTTGCATCTTCAATGTCAATTCCTAGCCACCAATAGCTGGACCTCAGTCTTTCCTTTGTTTTAACGATGTTAAGATGACACTCATGACCTTACAATATCAGTCTGTTCCAGAGGTTCTCTGGGGGAATAAGGCTAGTACCACTTAACTCGTCCTTAGGCATGAACCAGGGTCTGGACAGTGTATTAACTTTTCCACACTTTCTTGCCCCAGTGACTTCACATAAAACACCATCTTTTCTTAACTCAGCTTTCCATTCACTATCTGTCACAGCACCAGCAGTTACCTCACATAAACTCACTGTTTCCTCAATCATATTATCCATAATCTCTTCAGCCTCCTCACTTTTGATGTTTACTAGGCATGAGAGACAGTCAACTAAGTTGTTTTTGACTCCAGGGATATATTCAACAGTGAAAGTAAACTCTTGAAGGGAAATTATCCATCTATGTATTCTGGATGATATTGAATCAAATCCCTTTTTCATTAAGGCCTCTTTTAAAGGTTTATGGTCAAAGCGAACCCAACAAAAAGTCTTCCACACAACATTTTGAAATGTTTTCGTGGCCCCAATATATGGCTAATACCTTGCTCCCAATTACTGAGTAATTTTTCTCAGACCCCTTCAAACAATGTGAAGCACACGCAATCAGTTCCTAAACCCCATTTCTTAATTGAAGCAGGACTGTGCAAGACCCTTCAAGCTTACATCCGTAGCTATAATGGTGTTATCAACCAGAACAAACACCTGCAAACTGGGTGCATTCTACAAATACCTTTTTAAACTTTTAAATTCTGTTTTGTAGTCAGTATTCCATTCAAACTCCACTTTCTCACCAAGAAGGGCTTTCAAATTGACAGTCTCATGGGCATATTTTTTTTTTTACAAATTTGATGTAGTATTCTGCTATTCCTAGTTATGATACGAATTTCTCCTTGATACTAGGCTCTTCAAGATTTTTGATGGTGTCCGCTAATTCTCTCTTCGGCCTAATACCTGAGCATACATTCACCCCAGTACAGAGATCTGGGCCTAAATCCATTGTTTTTTGGCTCCCCACGCCGTTCCAGTTTGAACCCAGCCATATGCAAATCAGTCTTGACCCTGTGCCTCATGGGAACAGTTCAGCCCAAACTGCCAAGCCAGGTCCTCCTTCGGCTGGAAACAAGCATCCTAGGACCGGTTTCGGGGTTTCACCCCTCTTCAGCCAGGATAGCTTGATTACAGTTGCATGGAGAGCACGGGACCCACGTCTGGGCATACCCTTCCCACTCGGGGTGACAAATGCAAAAATACAGTTGATGGACAGAATGCAGAACAATGTCATGCATTCACCCCAGTGCTGATTTGCATATGGCCATGTCTGAACTGGGGTGGCGTGGTGAGCAAAATAACAATGGATTAAATCCAGATCTTTGACTGGGGGTGAATGTTTTGCCAATGTGCAACATTCCGTCCATCATCTTGTGTGTTTTGCTGTTTGTCCTATGTGGGAAGGGTATGCCCAGACGTGGGTCCCGTGCTCACTACGCCACTGGAGTCAAGCTATCCTGGCTGAAACCGGTCCTAGGATGCTTGATTCCGGTCCAGGGAAGACATGGCTTGGCAGTTCGGGCTGGACTGTTCCCATGAGGCACAGGGTCAAGACTGATTTGCATATGGCCATGTCTGAACTGGGGTGGCGTGATGAGCAAAATAATGATGGATTAAACCCAGATCTGTGACTGGGGGTGAATGTTTTGCCAATGTGCAACATTCCGTCCATCATCTTGTGTGTTTTCCCAAAATATGATGGCCTAGATAATTTACTTCCTGTTGACCAAATTTGCATTTGTTCTCTTTTAAAGTGAGATAAACACTAGCAATTCTTTTGAAAACTGCACATACTCTATCATCATGCTCCACTCAATCCATTCACAAAATTAACAGATCATCTTAATAGCACATTTTTTTCTGTAATCCTTTAAGGATATCTAGCATTACACTCTGGAATACTGATGCTGCATACACAAATCCAAATGGCATACTTTTAAGTTCATTCACTCCCATTGGTGTATGAAAGCTGTCAACTCCAAAGAAGAATCAGGCTCTACCTAAGTCAAATCAAGTGTAGTGAAATAGTTTCTCCTGCCAGTGTAGTAACTAACTCATCAATGTTACGCAGAGGAAATTAATCAACAATCACCTCCCAATTAAGTGCTTTTAAGTCAACACACAGACAAACATCTCCATTGGCTTTCCTAGCTACCACTATGGGAGCAAATTACTCTGTAGCCTCTACTAACATTTCCAAGTCAACCCTCACACACTGCTGCACACTCGAAGGAATGCACCTTACCTTAGCTGTAATTGGCATGGCACCCTTCTTTAGCCTTATATGTTGTATGTACCCCTTTAGATAACACAAAGTCCATCTGATAATTGTTGGAAATGTTTCACAAAATAAGTGGCTTCCTGTTGAACTTCCTATACCACCACTTCAGGATCACAGTTGGGATGAAGCTTAACACCCAAAGCTATCTGGTGAGGCCATCCAATCAGATTATCTCCTTGGATAGAAACGTAAACATTTCCTACACATAACTGATCACCCAGTCATAAATTTGCCCCAAAATAACCTGACATTTCTATTTGAGCCCTGCCATAAACCCCAGGTTGCACATCAAGTTCATACAAAGGAGTTTATTCTTCAAATTGACTGCAATACACCTCATTCAAAATGATTGTTAAATGTGAGTATGAACCAAATCTCTTGAACACATCCACTAAGTTGACTCTCACCACAGCCGAAGTATGTTCTTGCTTGGAATTATTACATGTATCAACATAACAAGATGCTGTCCCAAACTCAAATATGATTTCTTGTGTGATTTCTTGCACATCTTTAACTCTTTCTTGTCTTGTTTTGGTCCTGTAACATTTTGCATAATGACCTCTCTTCCCGCACTGATTAAAGACAACATGTAACGCAATCACTCGCATTGGCTCTGTGTCCCTGCCTGCAAAGCTGAAACATTCTCCCTTAAATCTTTGCTTATCTTTCATTCCTACTTTCTTTACTTTCACCATACATACTGACTCTTCAACCTTCTCATTTACAACACCTTGCTTAGTAGAGTTACTCAATTCCTTTACACAACTCAACATGTACTTCACTCTTTTGGCAACATTTATCACTTCTTCAAGAGGAGGATCATTCTTGAGCCATGCAGTGCAAAAAGCCCCATTAGACTATTTATAATATTCACAAAAGTAATAAATGCCAAAGTGGAAGTTTCATTTGTGGATACCAGATCGAAGTCGCAGGCAATTCTGGGAGAAAAATGAGATTGCTCTAAGACGTTGGGAGTGTCCTGGTAGGACGAGGATCATTGGTGACGGGCCCCATACAGTTGAGGCTGAAAGTATGAAAGGTGGCTAATAGGATTTAAAAAAAAACCTTTTTGAAAAATATTCCCATTTAGACCTTGTCCCTTTTGAGGCCAGTACACATAAAAGAAATTGATGCTGGGACAAACATTCTTCTCATTTGGGACTATGTGTGCTATAGTGGGTTATGACTACGCATTGACTGAGGCAAATTCCTGTGATGGAACTACTTGTTTTGAGTCATAATATATCCCTGTTGCTCTAGCCGGTTTTTATACGTATATAACTGTGTTATGGTCCTAAAGAAGGTGGTAAAGTCAATGTAAATCCACCGAAACACGTGCTGACTGCTGTTGTACACAGTTCGGTGACACCATACTAGAGGCGAGAGAAGAACAGACGTCGTCGGTCTGGGGGGGTTAAACTTTATTCAAACTGTTGGTTTTCAACTGTGTGGTATGTGGTATGAGTGGTGTGTTAGAGGTTATATTGGAATAGAAGGGATGAATGGGGTAGAAAGATTGTTTTTAAAGTGATAACCAGTGGGTTTTTTTCCACATTCGATGGAATTTGTGATTAAAGGTGTATGTTAATTTTTTGTATATTTGTATTATATGTACCAATGATCATATACAAATAATCGAATTTAGGCTGTATCAGAAGAGTACAAAAAATACTATGATGTGCAATATAAAATAAAAAATGATGATATAGTTTAAAATGCTATAGAGTGTAATCTGGGTATTTCCCTTTGGGATGTATTCCTTTTGTGAATAATTAAACAGGCTAGATGTACCTTATGCACTGCATGTTGTACTCCCCCCCACCCATCCTATGCCTTTAGAAATAAAAAAATGTTGGGTGGTCCCCATTGTTCTCTTGACTCATCCTTGAGTCATAACTCCTCTCTGAACTTATCACTAGTACGCTTCAAAACAAACATCTTCAATTTTTTCATCCATGGCCTCACCAAATCTACATGTTAAAGCTAGCTTCCTTACCTGGTGATGTAATCTTTGACAGATTCATCTCTTTGTTGTTCCCTTAGACCAAGATATTATTGCTCCATTGTTGTGCTAACGTTTGGCAGGAAATCTAACTTCAACAAATATTTTTTAAATTTGCTTACATTTTGCTCCACTTTAACACACAAATCAGTTAAGGTTTCTAAAACTTCTTGCCCTTCCCTCCCAAGCAGTGCAATCGAAGAGAGCATTTTCTTTCAGCACTCAACTTTGTTTGACAGACTCTTGCATAGTTAATACAAATCATTTTCCACTCATTTTACCTTTGTTGTGGATTACATGGAGCACTTAAAGAATTGTGCTGGTGTCATGGTCTACATGTTTCTTCACCTCCTAAGATATAAACATGTACTTTGATTTGAAGTGTGCACTCTAATTAATGACAATGAAGAATAAATGTTCCAAATGCACACCACAGTTATACAATTGAATATTGCTGTGCTGAATTATGTGCCCATCACCATAGTGTAGGTAAATCCCAGTAACACTGGCTGTTGTAAGTTTACCTATCACAGTTGTATAGGCATGATTCAATATGTCCTCCATCACATAATAATTATACTTCCAGGTGGAATGCTTTGCCTCTCTTGTCACTTAAAGTTACACCAAACTTCCACATAGATTCTTGTTAAACAACGAAAGAGAAAAGAAAACCAGAACATATATAAAAGCTATGGGGCATATTATCAAGCACGGCGTTAAAATTATCGCCGCTTTAGCGACAGAAAACTGCCGCTAAAGCGACGATAATGGGCTGATAATATGCCGCAGAGAATTCCCATAGAAGACCATGTTGACACCAGAACATGGGCTTCTATGGGAATTCTCTGCGGCATATTATCAAGCTCATTATCGCTGTTTCTTGATAATATGCCCCCAAGTCTGTAAAGTCTGATAGTGAACTTGTTCCAAAATGGGCACCTAAATATTTGGTATATTGTCATTGGACAATAGAGCTTGTTTCACTAGGTGAACCTGTTCCAAGATAGCTGTCTGTACATTTGCTATGTTTTCCATGGGCAGTAGAGCTTCTCTCAATAAGTGAGACTGTTCCAAGATGGCCACCCAAACATGTGTTTTCTATGGGCAGCAGATCTTGCCTCAATGAGTGTGCCTGACCCAAGATGGCCGGGCTCCGCACTGAGACCTATTTCTAAAGAAGTAGCTGTAGTCACTGCACTAGGTCGCTTCACAATACACAGATGTGTTTAATGCGATTATGCAAGCCAATGACTTTCCAACTGAACAGCCAAATTATGCTGTAGTGCTTGCTCTGTTATTTTCTCTCCAGCCACAACGGTTAAGCAGCTGTCTTACCAACTCCTTCAGCAAGCTGTGTTGAATTCAATTACAGTAAGCAGCAGCCATTACGGTGTTTGACACAGCTCGACCCCAGTGTAAAATGTTCCCTATGAATGCACATCATGTCTATGGAGCCAGTTCAAGTAAGAGCTTTATTCAAAACACCCCAGCTAGCTCCTCTGCTCTGGCCAGCTGATCTCCTGGAAATGCTGAAACATAACATTCCAAGGTTTCTGGGCTTTGAACAATGAGCACTAGCCAGGTGACATCTTTGACATCATGCCACAAGATCACAATTTTCATAGGCAGGAGAGGATTTGCTTGCATCAAGGGAGGGCCTATAAGGGTTTGCTTATCAGGGATGCTGATTATTGCTTTGAGTCGAGCACGTTCATAGTGGAAGTGTGTGTTTTTTTCTTTCTTTTAAAAAATAAAACAACAAATGCTGAGTTAAACAGCAATTTAACTTTTTTTTATTTGTTCAGGGAACCAAGTATCCGGCAATTAATTTCAGCCCTGTGAATTAGGTAAATTCATTCACAGTTAGACCTCTTTTCTGTGAAATGCAAGCTTTATAACCACTAACAAACATTCAATAAAAAGGCTTACCAATGTGATATATGGTATATGCTTACCACAGGTCGGTGTCATATAACTTCTTAAATGTCAGTAAACAAGTCTTATTTGTGAGTTCAAATGACAGATTCTGATTTATATAGTGAGGGCAGTGGATTTCACTAGCTCAGATGGCACTAGATTCTGTGGTACAATTGCCATTTGTCAGGGTTCTTTGCCAGGGGTTGTAGGGTGGTGGATATTGCCTTGAGCATCCTAGATACAGTAAGATTGTTAATGTGGCGATCACATGAAAGGTTTTGAAATCTGTCTGTTCATAAACAGTGGCAACGGCATTTTTCACACATATTGCCCATCAAAACTTATGACTAATTCAAAAAAGTAATCAGTTGAGTAACAAGAGCAGCAAAATACCCAAGATATTTTTCCAAATGGTATAGAGGAAGGATTTCTCCACATTAAATAAAAGTTTACTCATGGTGAAAAAGATAAATGTCCAGACGCATATTTACGCCAAGTATAAACTACATATTTTCTGGCATTTTCAAGGCATTAAATTCGCAAATGAATAAAACCACAAAAGAAAAGACTAATTCGATGCAAGTCACAGGCACACGTATGCCTGAACATACTCACTGACTGTGAATTTCACCCACTGGGAGTAACCTTCTTAAGCCGGGCATACACTGTGATTATGCCTCCATCCAAGACAAATGTGTTATTTTGAAGTGGAAAGTCATGCCAGATGGTTCATCTTGCTTTTCAGGGATTGTGCGCGTGTTTCAAGCAATTCAATTACTCAGCACGTCTGAGGCCGTGCACTGTGTGAATCTTGGGACATGTATATCCTTTTAATGAAGCCACAGGCTGGACAGCACATCTCCTGATGATGCGTGACTGACAATTCATGTTTGCTACGTGCTTTTACATCATTTCTGTGAATAGCTTATGTTAGCACAGCTGGCTCTTCACAATCTCGTATAGGTGGATATGCAGGCCCTTGCCAATGAATACTTTCCGGCTGAGTGATGCAGGACAGTAATTGTACACATGCTTCAGAATCCATTTTATGTCTCTGTTATGGAAAATCTTCTTGACATGTTGGCTTCTGAGTGGACAGTGCGATATGTAATTTAGGAACCGTGAAAGAATTATTGTTAGAAAAGGCCTTCAATTCACTGGGGAGTTGTGATGCGGCTCGAGCCCCCCCCACACGCCCCGGGGACCGCCACCCCCCAGGGCTTTGCATTAAGTGGGAGGGGGGCCGCGCAGCCCCCCTCCTGGAGCCAGTGATGGCCCTTGGGACCGCCACCCATTGCTTTTGACATTAATTCATAACATTAATGAAAAGGCAATTTATCTCACCAATGTAATGTCTACCTTTTTGTTGTGCTGGTCAAAGTGTTTAGGATCACACAGCTGTTAACATTTGACTAAGTGTATTAAATCATTTGTGTTAATAATAATGTGCGCTTGAGAAAATCTTGCTACTGTAGTTTTGCCATTTCATAGTGCTATATATACAAACATGTGTTATTGTTATTGAATGGAAAGTAATTCATAATATTTATGAAACTTAGCAGATGGACCACTGAGTTTACCCTCAATAAACTTTAGCCCCTGACTATAAGGCTGCATATAGGTTCATTCTGTAGGTACATTGGCATGAGCGATTCCAATGCTATGTTTACAAGCAATAGTTTGACAGCAATAAGACAGTGATACAGATTCAATGAATTTCAACAGCATTGCACTTTGTAGCCATCTTGTATTTGATTGGAAAGACCACTGGGCGATATAACCAAATGTGACATCCTTCAATCAAGAATGTGGTTTGAAGGACTTGAAAGATTAATAAGGTTTTTTTGAGGGAGCCCTATATCTGAGCTAATGTGCTGTGGCCAAAACGAATTATTAATTATTTTTATGGATTTAGATTGTAAATGTAGGGACTTTTTTCATACAGTTATGTGATTTTTCCCACACATTTACTGTGAGATATTAGTTATTCTTAGAATTACTGCATGATCAGCTGCAGTATTTTATTTGTGTTCATTGTTTCATAAAATATGTCAAGTGCTTCTTGACTTTAGTGAATAATTTAAAGAGTCACAGGAAGCCTTCCAATCAAGTGATCAAGACGTTAAGCCAAAATGTGTTCTTGACTGCTATTGGCTACTGTGCAATATAGGGGACAGATTACACAGCAATTGGGATGATATAGAGTTTTTGGGTAAGGGAAAGTCTTCCAATCCGTGAAGGAAATGCTAAATACTTAGGCAAATGTACTGGCTGGTGAAACTCTACTCTAGGAAAATATGGTGGAGAAAATGCAGCCTAATGTTTCACCTCTGGATTTAGCATTGTCCTCAAGAACCTGGAATTTTTGATTAGCACCATGTTCTAAATTGACCCCGGGTACTAAAGTAGGAGCAACTCTTTCTATTGTGTGCTTCAATTCATGTGATTTTTGGTGAATATCAGACACTGCCATGCACACTGATACCACGTGGTACCATTCAATGCATGACTACTACACTAGTCTTTAACAAGGATTATCATATAAACTCACGTACTTACTCCTAAAATGCATGGCTTACAGCACATTTTTTTGCCATGCATATTAAAAAAGACGTTACCTTAAAACAATATAACACATCTAGTGATAAAAAAATTATATGATTGGAATAGACTTTTGAAATAAAGAACATTCAATATTCGCCCCCAAGATGGTGCTCACAATTTGTCATTCAAGACGTTCATAAAAAACTACATGCTTTAATGATGAATGGATCGCAAAAAAAGAATACTTTCTGTTTTTTTTTTTAAAGGAATAGTGTTTACACATGAATACATTTTGTTAGAAATTGGGTTTCTGGTTGGTAGAGGTATGCACCCTATCCAAGCAGGAACCACAATCCTAGTTACGATAAGTCACAAACACACCCTAAATTGACCTATGTTCCTTCCCCCCCGGTAGCTTGGCACAGAGCAGTCATTCTTAGCTTAAGAGACAATCTGCAGAGCATTTGTGCAACACTTTAAACAGTAAAAAAGTGTGAAAGCACCACATGAAAAGATACCACACCTGGTTAGAACAGTAGAGCTTGATTTAATTAACATTAACAAAACTAGACCGGTTCAAAACCAGAAGTTCAGGCCTACTTCTATGGAGCTCAGGTTGGTTACAGGGACCGGCCTTGGCCCACTGAAGCACTACCTTGGTTCACTGTCACATCAAGGATGAGATGTGAGGAGGCGATGCATCAGCCTTGATCCTTAGGATGTAGGCTATGAGCAGCACAAAGTTGGAGATGCGTTGGGAATGAAGACAATGTGCCACCTCATCAGTGGTGCAATGTCCTCGATCCTCGCAGCAGCAGTGATGTATCCATGTAAATGCATTGATTTTCGCTGGAGCAGCACTTTATACCACCTTCCAAGGGTACAGGATTGAATTGGCACCACTTGGCAGGGCAAGACTCTCAGATGGCAGAGTCCAGGTGATGTAGCAAGGTGAGTTGGGAGTATTTTATTCACCTGAGACTTCAATCAAGAGGCAAGCTAGCAAGTCCTTTGGAGTCAGTTTGGAATCTGGTTTGGAGAGATGCAGGTCCAGTCCTTCTCATTCCAGGCAAGAGGGCAGCAGGTCTGCGGAGCAGGAGTCCAGCAGAGTAGCAGTCCAGCAGAGTGGTAGTACTTTCAGCAGCACAATAGTCCTTCTTCCTGGCAGAGTATCCACTGGTCTAGAAGTCTACTGAGTTGGTGGTATTAAAGGTCCAATACTTTTACCCAGTTTTGCCTTTGAAGGGGAGAGACTTCAAAGAGAAGCCTCTGAAGTGCCCAGAGTCCCTGTGCTTCCAGCCCTCGGTCCAGACTCACTACAGGGGGGTATGCAGCCTTTGTTTGGGGACAGAACACAGCAGCATCAGGTGTAAATGTCAGCTCCTCCCTCATATCCTGCCCAGGAAGGCCCATCAGGACTTAATCTCTCTTTATGTGTGGTTGTCTAGAGGGAATGCACAAGATCCAGCTGTCACCCACCCCAGATGTGTATTCAGAGACAGGCAAAAGGCACCAAATCGCTATGTAAGAAAATGCCAACTTTGTGAAAGTGTTTGAAATGGGTTGTGTTACACTTGAGATTCTGTACCTTAAGTCAAGCTTAAGATGTGTTCTAATGTTTTAATTTAAACTTTGCTTGCTCACTGTGATGGGGCTCCACCCAGGCCCTACGTGTGAATAGCATACAAATTACTAGAACCTGTGTTCTAGACACTGTATGCACTACTGTGCCCCAGAGGGCTGCCTGCTAGTCCTAACTAATCAAACTTATGCATAAACATAAACAAATACAATTTAACAAACAAATTCAACGCAAAATTAACTGGCTAAGTCAATTCTTTAATCCAGTCGTTTCTTTTTAATTAGCGAATTATTGACGTAAATCTTCAATGAAAAATAAGATCACAATGTTCACTTGCGAATAACAATTCAGTCCAACCCAATATATTTTCTGTCTAAGGGACCCTTCATCAGAGGTATATTTTAAATGGCATTTCCCAGCATGTCCAGGAGTTAGTTGTATCGGCATTTCCTTTGTCGGTTCAATTTCAAAACTGAAAAGGAGGGTTAACTTGCCAGGTCGACATGGCAGCTTAAAACTACGCACAGGATGCAATGGCAGGCCTGAGACATGTTTAAAGGGCTGCTTAAGTGGGTGACACAATAATTTAAAAAAAAAACAACTTGAGGGTAGTTTGCACTCAGTAATCAAATATTCAAAACATGTTTTCTTATCAAGTCAAGTGAGCCCATTATTACACAATTTGAAAGTTGAAATGCCATTCAGTTTCAAATGCTTTATTCTTCAATTTTCTCCGAAATGCAAGTAGCAAAATTAATTAAAACAATTTCTTTGCCAACCATTGCATTTTGTGTCAATGGGGACTTTTAAAGGCTGCAAATAACAAACATATATGTAACTGTTAAATATTACATCCATTTAACATATTTCTTTACATTTATTCACTCAACTGCAGTCATATTCATTGCATGCAGTGAGACAAAAGCTTAGTCCAACTCTACAGTCACTGATACTTCTTGATGAAAGCATTTATGATTGGTAGTATGTCAACATTACTATTTCAACCAAAATCCTTAATTTCTATAGTATAAAAATAAGTCTTCTACTACATGAATTCTTAAGCAGGATCAGAATTTGATTTAAACAGTGCATTGTAAGGCAAGGAGATAATTACACTTGCTATACATTGTGTTATTGTAAACAAATACATGTTGAAAAAAATATATAGACAGTCATCTACTATAGTGTGATGCAAATTAAACCAAAAGAGAACAACAATAGACATTGGTATACTAACGATTCTTACCACTTATGTCACTAGTCTTTGCATCGGAAGGTTGATAAAAGCTCAATTGACAAGTCTACAAATCATTTCTTAAGTTCATTTGTTCCCCAAATACGTGTAAATAAATAACTTACTTAGTGCTAGTTGTTTAGTGCAAAATACACCATTGCAGCTAAAATGAACACAAGAATGCAAAATAGTGCTAAAAGCAAAAGAATATAAACAACAGCATAAGCACCCACTCATGCTTTTTAAATGTGTCCTTGCAGTGCGATTTTTCCCCAAAATTATTGCCGGTTACGCAAGGATGTGTAATCACGTTATTGGTAATTCCACGTCAAAGCTTAACAAAGAATTATTGAAATTACTCTGGTGTAAATTAATTCCCAATCATGCCTAATATTGAGTAGTTGTACATAGTGTGCTATTCCCTAAATCCCAAGTAGATGGCATAATCCAAAAGAAACAAGAAAATGTTTCACATGAAACAAAAAGGTCCTTTCACAAGTGCTATTTTGGATCGGTTACTAACCGATTTTGGCCAAAACAGCATGTGTGAAAAGTACTATAATTTTGGGCACTGAAGAAAGCTTGTAATTGCTAGGTAAAAACCTCACTATACAAAAAAATTACACTATCTTTTAGTCATCCATAATGGCCACCATCTTAGATCGTGTAACAGGAAATGTAGTTTTGTGCTGCAAGTATGTGTCAACCAAATGCATTATAAGGGAGGGGAAGCTAGAAAGCCTCTTAATATTGCTGCGCTCAAGAATCATTTCACTTGAAACAGATCTGCTCAGCAGATGTACATAATAGGCTATTCCCTAATTACTAAATGGACTCCATATTAGACCTATGCCAAATCAGTATGCATACTAGTGCATGTAGTGACTGACACTCACATTGTGGACCAAAGGGGACAAGAAAAATGGGCATTTCACATGGACCATTTTAGATTTGGTTACTGATCCATTTTAACATAAACGGAATGTGTAAAAATGAACTATGAATCCTAGTATTAAGCTTCTTATAATTGATAGCTTCAAGCAAAAGTGGTTATAAGTAGTTACCTTTCTGCATTGCACATAGTAAAAATATCTGCCTGTTAACAAAACATATTTTCCAATCCGTCTGGTGATGTATCATCCACTAATAATGCCCACCATCTTGGAACGAGTAACACGAAATGCAATTTTGTGCCATTAATATGAGTCAAACTAACCACAGTCACCATATTGTATACTACTTAGCAAAGTTTTTGGCATCTATATGTATGAAACTACAAGAAAAACCTTAAATAAAATGTAGAAAAACAATTGTATAGTTACAAAACTAATTTTCAGACCATTCAATACAGAGCCCTTCAAATAATAATTTCTGCTAGTTATAATTAATAAAACAAAGACATGAGGAACTTTTTTATTGACTCACCCTAAACTCACGAAGAATGAATGACGGGATAATGTAACTCCATCTTCTGATATGAACGGTTATCGAATTAAAAAATAAATTTGTTTTATGCAAAAATATCTAACTTGCATAATGTAGTAATATCAAACATTTATATATTAGAGCCTGACCTGCATCCATATTTATTAAGGAAGAAAGATTTCAGAGTGCTGATGTGAGCTATTTGGCCTTGGCACCCATATTGGGAGGATGAAAAGATACTGTTTTTCCATCTTACGGTGTAAACAATCATCTGATTCAAAACATCCAAACGTGTTATTTGAAGTATTTAGATTACAAAATGTGACAATATCTGTCTTAAACTTTACCATTGTACAGGTCTGATCCTCGATCACAGAAGCAGCTATATTGGGTTTATCAATGCAGCCATATTTAAGTAAATAAAAAAGAGTATTTTCAAAATATTTACATTTTATTAGTCCTTCGATATAAACAATGATTTGATTTTATCATAAATTTATTTTCCTAAGCATGTCTGATATTATGTTAGACTTGTATCTGCATAATGTACACTAGCAGTCATTTTAGGAATAATGTTGTTAAACTCTGATAATTCACAGTAAACAATAATGAATTAAAAAGGGAATAAACAAAAGCCAAATTCAATTCCAATATGTTTTGTCCTCATAAAAAGTAATGGAATCCATTTGTCCTCATAAAAAGTAATGGAATCCATTATCCATATGTAGGCCTTCATTGGTGGCTAAAAGCCTTCATATCAATTTTGCTTCCATCTGATGTAAATTCAGTTCTCTATCTCCACCCCTAGGGTTAGGTTTGGCGTGGTCTATGCCATGGAACCAAATGTTGACCTACCTGATATGAAGTTCTCTGAAATGTGTGACCATAGGATATTTGTGGTTGTTATTCTTAATGGCTGCATATTTTCCTGCATCTTATTTTAAGACTCATAATAGTACTGTCCACGTAGATTTTATTGCATAATCAGCCTAGAATGAAAGCAACATACATTGTGTTATTTTTTAATGAACCTTATCTTGGAATTGTAATTGAATTGCTTGACTTTTCTGCATTCATACTGACACAAAGCAGTCGAATGCTGAATTGCTTGGTTGGTAGATTGCTGAATTCGTAGAATGCTGAATTGATTATTGCGGTATGTCTCCTAATGCTGTATGATTGTTGATATGTAGCAGGGACACCAGGAGCTGTTGTATCACTCTGGCTGTGAAGAGGACATGTAAGAGTGGGTGATAAGGGGCATAAAGATAAACTTGCCAATAAAGTAGCATAATGGAAAGATGTTTAAACATAAGGACAGCTAGATTACACAAATACATTTTGCATTATAAAAGTCATTTATCTATGCAGAACATGGGTCTTAGATTAGGTTTTGGAATAATATAGTACTTATCATGACACTTAAACAGTCAGTCAGATTTCTTTATTCGATTTGCAATAGCAATCATAGAAGCACAGAATAAACAAATAAAACAGTTAAAAATCTTCAATAAACATATGGGCTTTCCAGAGGCTACAAATTCATATATAAGCATAAAAAACCCTTGCAAAAAATCTAGATGAATAGCAACATACACCACAACCTTCTAAAAACAACCAAATGAGAAACATATATTAATAAGACACAAGTGGTTGTGAGTGAACTGTAAGGAGGCTCATCCTAATAAAATCTAACAAACAAAAACCTCAATTTTAGATTAGGCTATACGTAGGAAACAAAGGTGGCCACCTAGAACCATTAATCCAATCATCATCATCATAAATATCTTTATACAATTTATGTATGCAATCTTGAAGAGCACAGTAGTAAGAAAACATATTATTAAAAAATTACATTGTAACACAGAATTGAGAATATCATCACAAATTAGCAGAATACAGCCCTGCCAGAAACTGGGATAAAAAGCAGCAGACTTCAGGTGAGTCGAATAATTACAGGTACAATAAGGCTGGTTTCACTTGATTAAAATTCAAAGGCACAAAGAGGGGGGGAACATGCTTATGTCTTAAGGCTAACCAGTTAGGACAAATAAAAACAATGGGCAGATTTACAAGCCCCTTGCGCCTCATTTACGCCGCCGTTGCGTCATTTTTGTGACGCAGCGGCGGCGCAAATCCTGCGCCATGGTGCGGGGTACTTACAAGGTGACGCATCTCGGAGATGCGTCACGTTGTAAAGCCCTACGCCACATGTAGGCGTTCCTGCGCAGGAACGCCTCCTAAAAGTGGCTCATTGAAATCTACAAGATTTCACTCAGTCACTTTTAGGCCCATGCTGCGTCAAAACCCTGCGCCTGCCCGAAGCAGGCATAAGGATTGACGCAGCATTAACAAGATAGGGCCCCCAGACCATTGCTGGAGCTGCGTCGCACTTGCGACGCAACTTCAGCAATGCAGCACTTTTACGGCACAGATGCGTCACGCATCTGTGCTGTTTTTGCCCCATGGTGCGCCGCATTGTAAATTGTGGCACACAATAACTGGCGCATCCCTGCTGATATGCAGGGATGCGCCAGTTATTGTAAATATGCCCCCAAGTGTTCACTGTCTAGTCCAGTAGTCCTATCACATGAGCAAAAAGAGTGATCTGATGGTTTATGCCACCCCATCAAGATCTGCAGAGACAGGTTTAATAAAAAGTACATTAGCAGCCTTCTGTGCTGGGCTGACATAGCTGGAGTTTAAAACATTTCCATTTTATTTGTGAATTTCACTGTCATAAATTGCTTGTGACTGTTTTTATGTTGGGCCACTTGGAACCTTGCCTCTCTTGTGGTATACCTAAAGGTCTCTTTGAGATGGCTATGTCTGATTTACAGATCAGCTTCGGGTGCTGAACAACTGAAGTTTGCCCAAAACCCCTAGAGATGTTTTGACATAGCTTAGCACGTGGTATATGGTGGCCCAGATCCATATTCAATCTCAATCTTTCTATTAAATTCTACCTCCCTCTTAAGCAATATAGAGAACCAAAGGAGTACTGGGCGGAGTTGAATAGAATCAGAAAAAAAACCTGCTCCCCATCTCCTTGTGCAGAATTTTCTCAGGGTAACTCTGGGGAATTCGTAACAACCTCCTACAAAAATTATTTTCAGCAGTTTTTATTGAGAGAGGGTTTATATCCTCATATTTCTGCTCCAAACGCCACAGTCAAGATGCACTTTGCACTATAGAGATGTAAAATATAATTCACGTGGCTATGACCTAGGCGCATAGCAAAGGAGTCTATGCCTTGCATTACCCTGTTGCAAAAATGTATATATGCTTTTACCAGAGGTCCCCAATTGAGTTGATTATCAAGCAGAATATCTAAATAAGAAAACCTATCCACTTTCCCTAAACAATGGTCCTTTATGTAGTAAGTTTTCGATTTATTGTTGTTGGGCCTACTGTCATAGTATAAGACTTAAGATAATTAATTTTCAGTCCTAAATCCACCATACATGTATAAAACAAATGTAATGATAAGTGTAAAACATTTGATGCCCGCACAATAAGAACTGATTCATCCGCATACAAAAGAACCGGGACTATTCTCGTTCCCACTGTTGGCCCGTCCCGACAGCGTTCAATTAAAAACTGGTCTAGCCTATTATTATACAAGATAAAAAGCATAGGGGCCAAAATACAACCCTGTTGAAACCCAGGTCCTAACAGAATGCACGTAGTGTATTTTCCGGTTGGGCCAAACCTCACTGAAGCCTCTAGCCCCCTGTGTAGATGCTACAGAAAGGTTACAAGGGCCTCATCCTCTCGCAAATCCCTAAACACACCCACAGTTTAGATCTATCCACTGTGTTGAATGATGTGCTGAAATGGATGAAAGCCAAGTGTATACTGCCCTTTTTAACAGTTGTATATATTTTAATCACCAAGATTGAGATTGTGTTCTATTGTCCCTCGGCCTGGCCTAAAGCCGTGCTGGATATTGGACAAAAGTTCTGTGAGTGGGTGAGAGAAAGTATGGAAAGATGTTCAAACATAAGGACAGCCAAATTATACAAATACTTTTGCATTATGAAAGTCATTGATCTATGCATAACATGGGGCTTAGATTAGGGTATGGAATAATATAGTACTTATCATGAGACTAAAACAGAGCAATAGAATTCAACATATTAGAAAAATAACAATTTGACTCATCCTGTAGCTCAATATATATCTTTAAGTCTTAGAAACGTTTACGAAACACACTCATGGGATGATGTCATCCGTAATGTCATTTGAGATGTCATGAGTAATGTCACTGACCATGTCATGAGTGATGTATTATGGGAGGACATAAGCAGTGCATTGCGGGGGCATACCTTTTGGTTAGCACAGGTAACTATAACTGATGAATTTCTGTGGTGAAATCTGAGACTAACTATAATGTCCCTGTAACCTTTGTTTTTGTCAATGAATTTCTAAGGTTTCTCTTTAATTCTATTTCCTAACTATAATGTCCCTGTAACCTTTGTTTTATTCAGTGAATATCTAAGGTTATTACATTTTATTTCCTAAATATAATGTCCCTGTATCCTTTGTTTTTTTAAGTTAATTTCTAAAGTTTTTTAAATTGTATTTACTAACTGTAACCTGTAACCTTTTAGAGTGAGTGTGTGACTGAGTGCATGAGCATATCAGTGGATGTGTGAGTGAAAACATGACTGTCTCAATGTGTGTGAGTTGGTGTGTGAGTGTCTGAGTGGGTGCAAGAGTGTCTGAGTGAGTGTATGAGTGGGTCTTTGAGTGGGTGTGAGAGTATATGAGTGGGTATGGGAGTGCTTTCATGTGTGTGAGGCAGTCTATGAGTGAGTGCATGAGTGTCTAAATGGGTCTGTGAGTGGGTGTGTTAGTGTCTCACTTGGTGTGTGAGTGTCTGAGTGGGCCTGTGAGTGGGCGCATGAGTCTGAGTGAGTCTGTGAGTGGGTGTGTGAGTGTCCGAGTGGGTCTGTGAGTGGATATGAGAGTGTCTGAGGGTCAAGACCTACCACTGGGGCTGCTGCCATGCAGGTAACAAGGTGGCCTGGGCCCCCATGCGGCACTGCCGTGCCTAAGACTGCCATGATTTTCTGGTGGGGAGCCAGGTGCTGATTGACCCCACGTTTAGAGTGCCACCGCCAGGACAGCCTGCATGTGGTGAGGTGGGCCCGAGCATTTCATAGCCTGAAGTAGTGCGTGGGCCCTATTGCCGAGAGGGCGAATAGCACTGCCTTTGTAGGGGAGAGGCCAGCACATGACATCACTAGAGAAGAAAGGTGATGTCGGCAAACCCACTTGAAGGTCCAGGGGGCGGAGGGGCCCCTCTACTGATTTGCCTATGTGGACAGGGACTATACTTGGCTGCGGGGGGCTGGGAGGTGCTTGAACATAATGATGGGTCCCCTGATGAGATGTGGGGCTACCTTGAGGGGCACTACTGATAAAAATTGAGTGATGCAGCCAGAGGCCCCCTCCTATATATTGAGCCCAAAAGGAGAGAGTCCCTAATAGGAGACATTTGGATGTGGAGGGAACTCGAACTGCCATGCGGATATCCCATATTGGCTACAAGCCCCTTGCATAGCTTGACATTGGGAGCCTGTTGCATACTAAGGGCCACAGGAGATGGCTACAGACACGGAGGTGCACTGTGAGGGCCTCAGGAGCTGCAGCTGGTGCAGTGAGCTCGACTCCCTGGAGGATTTGGTCAGGCCTAGTGTGTGCAGGCTGCCTGGGGACACCATATACAGATGCGGCTGCCAGGGGGTGAACACGACCATGAGTGCAGTAGATTGGCTGCAGTGTGAAATGACCAAACGTAGTCATGATAACTGAAGGCCACCAGGAGTGGGAGTGACCCTACAGTCAGAGCAGAAGTTGGGGGCAACTGGATTGGCCCTCTGTCACTCCATTGTTATGGCCCGAGGTCAGTCTTGGGGAAAGATAAGGTGACCAAGGCACAGCAAAGCAATACCATCACACAATACGCACTGCTGCAGGGCCTGCCTTCAAGTAGCATGAACCAGACAGGACCCCCGGTGTCGGGCCTGGAGGATGAACCATCGGGAACAGCATTGTTGGAGGTGATACAGGGGCCCCACACTGCTTTGGAGGGTAAGATTGACACTGTAGCAACTGAAGTTGACCTCCTGCGCACTGTCCTTCGCAATGTATCAGAGAGGGTAACAGTTGCAGAGCAATCAATTGGCGAACTAGACCAGGATGTTGCCTTAAGTACCAGGTTGCATGACTCTCGGCCACTGCTAAGACATTGGAGGACAGGGCGGAGTATGCTGAGGGCAGGTCCTACCATAATAAACTTTACCCGGTGAGGTTCCCAGAACTCACGGAGGGAGGATCAACTGAGAGCTTCCTGGAAGGCTGGATTCCTAACACCCTCAAGCAGGGGGTCTGTCCCATATGTTTGCAGTCGAAAGAGCGCATCGGACTCTGGTGATGCGTCCCCCACTGGTGGTCCCCACACAGGCCCTCATTACATGGATTTTTAACTCTTGAGACTGTATCTTCAGGGCCACCCATGAAGAGGGGACTTTGAAGTATGAGAATCACAGCATTGCCATCTTCCCAGAGTAAACCAGGAAGATGCAATCAAAGCGAAAGTCATTTTAGGACTCACACAAAAACTCAGGATTTTGGGAATGTCCTACATGCTTCTGTTTTCGACTCGCCTGTGAGTGAGAGCACAAGGCAAAACACATTTCTTTGAAAGAACTGAGGTGTATGGGTCTGGCTTGATCACTGGGAGAAGGTGCCTGTACAGAGAACAAGCCATGTGGAGAATTAACTGTGGGAGGCGGATGGAGAGACTGGGGAATGCAAGCCGCAATATGTCCCTGGAACTGTCTTCGGATGGGAATAACACAGTGTCACGAATTGTCTTACAAGAGGATGGCACGCTAGTGGATGAGCGGATGGACTGTGTTGGCTTGCTGTGCCCTCCGAGTAGAAAAAAGGAGGGCGCAGTTCCGAATCCATCGGGGACTGCCAAAATTCAACATGAGTGATACTGCCTGTTGGCATTTGAGGATTATGGTTGATTATGAAACTGGTGCAAAAGAATGCCACATGGTTGGAGGGAATGCAGAGTAGCAGTGTTATACGCGCATTAGAGACATATTGAAACAGGATGTTAGCTATGGAGCATGCACAGTGAGGATGTAGAAATGTATTGTTATTGCTGACTTCTACGAAGCAAACTTTAGGGCTGTCTAGCACAGCTGGTGTGGTACTCTGCCCTGTATTGGGTGGGGAATCACTGGCCTGACTCTTTTTCCTGCCCATTGAGGAGATCAGTCTAGTTTGCTGTGCAAGGGTTGCAGAGAGCCAGCCAGTTTGTTCACAGTGGGGTTGGAATAGGGTATCTGTGTTGTTTTAGCCTAGGATGGTGGGCAAAAACATATTTTATATATATTTTTTTGTTGTAAAGTGATTGCCTAGAGAGGGATGAAGAGGGTTGGAGGTCTTTTTTTAGAGATATTCCATGTTGGTTATAGTCTCAGATGGTACACACATTGTCATATTGCGGACAGGAAAGGTATCAGACCTGTGGGGGGTGGGGGTTCAGTCTTGAGAGGGTGGGGGAAGCCAGAATGTTCTAATCTGAGCAATGTGGACCTATAAAATAGTCACATGGAACTTCAGAGGCCTGGGTAGTTATGTGAAAAGGCATAGGGTGTCCTCCTACTTGCGCCGCACTAGGGTGAGCATAGCCGGTCTGCAGGAAAATTTGAAAAATGAATGGAGGGGTCAATTGATCTCCTCCACATGGTCCTCCTATAACTGAGGGGTCATAGTCTGGGTGGCTCTCGGGGTCCCCTTTAGGCTGATTTACTTGAAAGCAGATCCATCTGGGCGATATGTTCTGGTTCTGGGAGTGCTGGATAGGGTGGGCGTGACTATTATGACTGCGTACGCCCCCAATGTGGATGATAGGGAGTTCTTCCTACGCCTGCAGATGCTAGTGACAGGTAACAAGCCTGAGCACTTATTTTGGGTTGGGAACTTCAATTGTGTTCTTGACGCAAATATGGACAGATAGCCTCCCCGTGCCCTAGCCAAACCTGGTATGACAGAAACATTAGCGGAGGTCATGCACAACCAGAGCTGTGAGGACATTTGGTGGGAGTTGTACCCAACCAAAAGGAAGTATTTCTGTTACTCTGCCACCCATGGCATTAATAGCTGACTGGACTGGGCTCTGGGAATGGCTGACATCCAGGATGATATACATTTGGCCACTTATTCAGGCAGGTACTTATCTAATCACTGTCCTCTTCCATTGGAGTGGGGAGGTGTGAGTACCTGGGAGGGACGGAGAAACTGGCGGCTGCAGACTGGTGCATTATTAGATGCATCATTCAGGCAGATGATAAAGAGAAGATCACAGAAGACCTAGCAGGAAGTAGAGGTATTGAATGGGAGGCTCTGGAGGCAGTTGTAAGGGAGGGAGTGTCTTGGCAGGGTATGTACACAAATGGCAAATGCAGAGTGAACTCAGGGACACAGACTGCAAATTAATGGAGGCCCAGTGAGGAGAGGTGGAAGTCTTAACACCAGGGAGATGACTGTAGCCCATCACAGATATTTGGGAAACACATGGGATAGGATTGACAGGCTTATCCATCGGAAATATAGACAGCGTTTGCATCAGGAGGGGAACACGCCTAATAAGTTGCTGGCCTGGTGGCTTAGATGGGAGGTGGATAGAAGCCCTATTATGGCTCTCTGGTGCGAGAATAGATCTTTGGCCACTTCCCAATGGGATATTATTAGCATCTAGGAGAATTGTGTGGGGGAGGGTGGATGTCGACACGGCAGTGGTGGACAGAGATCTAGACAGTGTGGAATTACCTGTCTTGCCTCCTTTACAAAGGGAGGAGTTTGAGGCTTACATTACCCTGGAGGAGTTAAAGGAGGAGATGGGCAAATTAATCAGGGGGCAGCAATGGGTGGTGATAACTTCCTGGTGGAATTTTGTCAGGCGTATGACGCACAGTTGGCAGAAACCACTGCTCGAGGTGTTTTATGAGGCACAAGATGGGGGGATTTTGCACCCCCACCCTATAGGAGGGCTTAATTGGTCTGGTCCCCAAGCCTGGGAGTGATGCGATGAGTCTGTCCTCTTATAGACCTCTTACCATGCTCAATGTGGATACAAAAGTGTTGTGAAAAGTTATGGTCGAAAGGCTAAGCAGTGTGGTGGGGTCACTGGCTCATGAGGACCAGTGTGGCTTTACGCTTGGATTCAGCACAGCCCTTAACTTGCGGCGGCTTGCGCGTGGGTTGCATTCCGTGAACCTGAGTGAGGAAGACTTGGCATCAGTGGACATAACTAAAGCATTTGATACACTGGAGCGGACTTATCTCTTGTGGGTGCTTCAGAGAAGGGGCTTTGGACCATACTTCTGTAAGTGGGTGCGTTTACTGTACACGCTCCGTGGGCCAGGGTGTGAGAGGTGGAATAGCTTCTGATGAGTGGGAAGTGAGGAGAGGCATGCAACAGGGTCGTCCCTTTTCTCTCCTACTATTTGCGCTGGTTCTGGAGCCTCTGGTGTTGAGGCTTTGTTTTACTTGTGACGTCCCACGGAGACAGTACCACTGCTCCTGACACACTAGAAAGATTTTGGAGTGGTGGTAGGATTGCGCATTAACAGGTGCATGTCGCTCTCATCCCATTGTGAGCACTGATCTAGTTCAGGTGGGTCTGGGGTGTGAGACTACCACTTTCTGATATCTTGGATTCATGGTGGGACACTCGCTGGAGAAACAGCATCAATATAGTATAGAGCAGCTTGTGAGCTGTTTGATGAAATCTATTCAATTCTGGAAAATGCTGCCACTATCTATAGCAGGGAGAATAGCGGTAGCGAAAATGTTTTGTCTCCCCAGGTGTCTTTATATAATCCAAAACACACTCATTACCCTGCCTGTAGCCTTTTCAAGACCCTTTATAGTCTCTTGATCTCACTGGTGTGGGCTGAGAAGTGGAGCCGGGTGGCATTGCCACTACTTAAGTGGGACCCACTGGAGGGCCGGAAAGGGACTCCCTGATCTGGAACTTTATTAGTATGCCTCCAAATTGCAACATGAGTCACACTAGGCAGCTGAACAGGACAGTTGGGAGAAGAGACTGTTGCCTTTAGCCGTATCAGTGATGACATGTCAGTAGTGCAAGAAAAGGAAGAGGGATGTCAGACACTAGGTGATCTATACCTGGAGTAGACATTCCTCACATTTGTGGAGGCACAGGCAGTATTTGCCGTGAGAGGAGGTCAATTCTTGCAATATGCCAAACTGGTGAGCATGGCATGCGAAATCTGGATGACAGCTGGGGCAGTGAGACATATGGTCAGCGACGCACCTCTATAAGGCTCTCAAGGTGGACAGGATCTGGATTGAACCTGCAGCCCACCAAGCCTGGGGGAGGAATTGGCAGTGCACCTGAATGATTCTGACTGGAGTGTGACCTGGTGAAACGGTTCTTATGCAATGCTAGATTTGAGCAATAGCATTTCAATTATGTGCATCATGCATATATACCTCCAGTTAAACTTAGTAGGATGTATGGTGGCCAGAGTGTGGATTGTCCCAAATGTGGGGCAGAGGGAGCATCCTTTCTGCATTTCTGCATTTGGCATAGGCATGCATTAGAATTTATGCATATTGGGTACAACTGGTTACACAGCTGCAAGCAGTGACTGCGCTGACGGTTGAGGAATCACCTCAGGTGTGCCTCCTTGGTATAGTTAAACAGCCTAGGGAATAAAATGGGCTGGAGGTTCCTACAGTTAGCTTTAATACTGGTTAAGAGATGGGTGGCCATAGGGTGACTGAGTATTAAGTCCCTTCTATTACTTTATGGTATAAGGATCTTGTTGAGTAGGAACTAGTGGAGGAGGTGCACCTGAAGCTCAACCGACGAGATGATACATTTCAGGAGGATTCAGAAGCTTGGGCAGCACTATTTGGAGGACATGCACATGGTGATGGGTGGAAGTAGTGAGCAGGGCACCCAATCTCAAGGTATAGAGTACACTGGCACACAGGAGCACTGCTTGGATGCTGTAAGAGGGGAAGAAACAGCTTTAGGTCGGGATGAATTGTAAGTGTTGGGGAGGAGGAGCACACCCCTATGAGTATTTAGCAGCTTGGATGTATCCATGAGTGAGGACTATTGAAGTACTATTTGAAACACAGGACACTCTTGGAGACGAGACTGAGGGGTGGTGATTGGGGCTTGGGTACTTTGATACTTGCAATTGTTGATGATGTGTACACTGAACAACTGTAATACTGATTGTTAACCTCAATTTGTTATTGCTTATATATAGGGTTGGTTATACTGTGCGTGTTTCATACAGACTTGATGTTGTGTGTGACCCTGGTAATGGGCTTGCCCTCAACAATAACCAGTAAAAAGAGGGTTTTTAAAAAAAATAAAACTAGGGTTTTTCTTATGATCTGTGATTTTGTACTCTGTATTTGAGCCTCTATGGCAGCGTATGCATTTCCTTTGTAATGTTTTATTAACAATTCTGTATTAAATCTTTTAAACTTACTTTTGATCTAGAACTCATTTCTTGAGTGGTCACAGTTTCTAATTATGTTACTCTACTAAGTTTGTGTTATTGATTGGGACAGTCTCAAACCACTAGAATAATGAGAAAATTCACAGAGCTCACCTGTCTAAGGTAAAATGTGGGGTTCATACAAATATTAGGGTACAGGAGATTATTGGGGTTCGGTACAAATTGTACCACACATGCCTGGTTTTCCTTATTTGTTCCTAATATTCTTTTATTATCCACCACTAACATTTAAGTACATCATTGGCTGCCATGGTTAGAAAAGAACTTCACATGACAAAGGAAACCGTGAAAGGAGGACATTCACTATTGCATTGATAGGTGATTAAGTGAAGGCAGAGTGTGGCTTTGCTACAAGTATATATATTTACTTATTTGTACAGTTTCCCCCATGAGAAACCAGCCTAAGAATGTCTTTATTAGATAATTTCAAAATGAGAGGTACAGGGTGCATTGGTATTTGTTTCAAAGCTGAAATCAGGGAGAGGCGAAACAGTAGAAACTGACTGGGCCTGATTCACAAAGGTAAACATACAATTCTGTGGAAGTTTACGATTGTTTGCTATTCACAAAGATATTTTACTTGTAGTATCTTTCCAACTGTAGAGTCTCCACACATAAAAAGATAGGACTGTCCTATCTTTTTATGTTATGTATGGAGACTTTGCAGTGGTTAATATGCTACCTGTAAAATACCTTTGTGAACAGCTACAAATCATAAACGTACAAAAAAGTGTACGTTTACCCTTGTGAATCAGGCCCACTGTATGTAATATACCCATGCTCCCAAAGCAAGCGATGTAGCATGTTTGCGATGGGCCATAATACATAAAGTGAAATAGGACCTCTTCCAGTCAACTGGCATAGTTTCTAAGAGACCTCTCCTCATTGTTATCCTCCAACAGAATTTTCTGCACCTGCCACCCTGAGACAAGATGATGCAGCAGTGCCAGCAACATTATTTAATGAAAGAAATTACATATCACCTCATAATCCATTTTGAAGAGTCTACAATAACCTCTTGCTAGTATGACTGAAATAAATAAATACTATTATAGGACATATCCTTCTCACAAACAGAAATCCCATCCAAATGTAAGGTTCTTACCTAAGACTAAACAATTAGGGCCTTATTTAGAGTTTGGAGGATGCTAGATGTTTCCCAAAAAGGAAGAGGTGTCCCGCCTTTCCTAATTAGAGTGCATAGAGACAATAAACCTTTCAAAATGGGAGGTCAGGGCATCCATTGCTTTTTGGCAGATGCCCTGTTCTGGCTCCATCTATAAAAGACATTTGCACCCTCACTTAGATTGCTGTGTTAATTGCAGAATTGTTTGGTAATTGAATTACCACACATTCCTGCCAGAGTTAGAGCAGGCGTCTCCAATGAGTAGCTCGTGAGCTACCAGTAGTTTTCCAGATACCTGTGAGTAGCTCTCCTGGGTGCAGCCCAGCCTATTATTATTGGAGCTTGATTGAATTATTGTATGAAAACCAAACGTACAAAAGCATGTATTCGAGATGAAAATGTGTGTGTTTTCATAACTCATATGCTGATGTTTGGAGAAAAATTGTTGAATTTTCACAATGTATTTAAAGCTGCTATTTGACTTGGCAAGATTGATTACTCATATTATTACCTTGGTGCCAGGGGGATTGCAGCTTTGGCTTTTATTTGTTACCCATATAGAGGCATTTCCAATTGATGATGTTTTTTTAACTTTACTGATGGCAAACCTGCTTAATATACTGATGTTAGCACTGCCGGCAATCTTAGAAGGGATGGTCGCCATTTCATCACTACTATTAGTAGCTGAGGATGATTTTCATTGAACAAAAGTAAATCTTATTACAGAAGAGGTGGAGACCCCTGAGTTAGAGTGATGCAGTAATACAGCATCCATACCGCATGTAATACTGTGTGAGAGCAAAGAAATTCATTTGTGAAGGACTGATGGTAACACCATGTAAATAATGCTGGCAGAAAAACATGGTGACATTGTTACTGTCAGTTGTCACTGAATACTCTCGATGTAAAAAATCTAGAGAAATTGTAGTGTGGTAGCATTACCACTCCTTCTAGATATTACCCTGGATTTAGACGCAGCCTGCAGGAGGGCAATGGGATTCTCGTTGATTGTACATGGGTCCTAGTTCAAACGGAAAATAAAAGAAAATTAAGAATATTTTATCGACAGATGGCAGATGAACTCCCAAAAGAGACTGAGTTATACCACTCCACGCAAACAATGGGTCACCTCAAAAATAGTTTTACAGTTTATAACTTGATAGTTCTCATTGTACCAATGTATGATAACGATTTCGCCGAATAAACCACGATTTTCTTTTTTATTAATTCAGTAGGATAATTTTAGATTGTGCATGCTGGTTTCCTGAAGTGACAGCAAGGAACACCCCTACTCTGCGCCCCGTCGTGAAATGGCTTTGTGATGTTTCAGTTTATAATATAAATGTTAAAAAGATTTGCAAATTAGGCACCAGAAGTTGCAAGATATGTGAGCTTTTGTAGTTGTCAAGTATTTCAAGCCGTATACATTGTTTTATAAACACTATAAAATGTTAAAGGTTGATATTGAGGAACATCATTTAACAGGCTTAGCTGACTGAGAGAGTTGATCGCAGGAGTTTAGCAGGCATCATGCATGCAGCAAGAGGATGTGGCCTTAGGGATAGGGTGGTCGATCTCAAATCTGGGGAACCGGGTTCAAGCTTAGGCAATGACACTCAACATCCTGTGATTCTGGGCAAATCACTTAATCTCCCCGTGCCTAACAAAAATTAATGTGTCTTAATGTAACGCAACTTGTGCTCATGTAAAGCGCTTTGATACCCGATACCTTCAGGTTAAGTTTATGCTACATAAATCTCCGAAAAATATAGACATTGAGCTCTGTATGACAAAGGGCATAATTGTGAATCTGGCAGCCTGAGAACCACCAGACTAGCCCCACCAGTGGTCTGACCGCCCAATTACAACTTTGGCGATCTGACCTCCAGTGCACTGCCGCAACCACCAGGGAACCACCCTACCCTGGAAGTGGCGCAGTGGTCACAGGCTCAGCAATATGCTGGTGGTGCCGCTGCAGCACCGCCATGCATATTACAAGTTGCAGGATGGCCAAAGGTGTTAGGGAAGTCTTTCCTCCATGAAAAGGCTGGTAGTCCTGAATCAAAGGGGGTCCTACAGGTCCCCCTATTGCCCATGGGCATGCAAGCACCCCAGTTCCTGCAAGGAATGAACTTTACAGTCCATGCCGTTTGTTTATGGCGTTACCATTGCAGTGCCCATTTTCAGAGGCACTGCTGTGGGACAAAGCCCGATAAACACGAGAAAAACTCGTAATCTGGCAGGCGGTGCACACATGGGCTTGGCGGTGCAGGTGCAGGCTGTCAGCATGGCGCTCAGCTCCCGCGCCTCCATACTCATCATCAGGCCCTAAGATGTTGTTTGGTGACAATATCATTCACATGTTTTATGAGAAATTCAAATATTTTTCTCACATTCTTTTAACAAAAATGGAAACATATGGGTACATTAGTTAATTAAAAAGACTTCCGCGTTGAAAACAGTACTCCCAGAGCACTCTAGGGTACACAGTGAACTCTAGAAACAGGGGGTAGCCTTTGGCTATACAATGGACTGATCATCCTATGCAATTTACATTAATTTTATAATATTCTTTAAAGAAGTTTGGTGCATGTGTTGTGAAAAAAAGACACCTAGTCCATGTAGATTTTAGGTTTGTTTATTCAAGATGCATGTAATCATCTAGAGCCCCACCAGGAGCAGCCATCCTCCAACTGACTCTCACTCACCAACGTTCCACAGCCACAGTCACACTGGCTGAGCAGCAGGTATAACACATCTCCTTTCTTCACACAAAATAACATTGGAACTCTTGAAAGAATGACAATAGAACCATTGCATGCATATAAACAATGTAGCAAAGAACTAATGCAAATGCATGAACATAATAGGTGGAAACATTTCACGCACAACATGTCTGTTATATCCTGATTGTATTAGTATTGGTTTCCCAGCCTAGCTGTCTCCCTGCTGCTCAGTCAGGGTGAGAGTTGGTACTTGAATGTTGGTGTGACTGTGATGGATGGAATGCTTGCGTGCCTGTGTGGATGAGTGGTGACACCTGGAGATGGGCTGAACAGCAGGCAGGCGGCTCCTGGTGGGTCTGGTGTCTGAGCTGAAGAGGCTAGAGTATAAAGAAAGCCAGACTCAAAGACAGATGTATATATTTACCATCCTGCAAGTAAGAAGTTGATAAAGACATACTTGACATACAACTCATGCCACGCCTAGTAAGGCACAACATATTTTGGTGACGACCTGAACCAAGACTCAAGCGCGCTTCAAGATACAAGATTTCAAGAACCTGTCCATGGTATGGACATGAAGAACCAGAACCCAAAGAAACCGCAAGAAACAAAGATTCAGGCATCAAGAATCGAGTTTCAGGCAAGCCAGCCCCACCAGTATCCTTGCCAATGGACGGCCCCAGCCTGCTTCTTTGGACTTTTAAAAATGTCATTTGTGCAAGTGGATGTCTGCTGTGAGCCTCACCAGTTCCACATATTAACTGTTGGTACTTTCAAAATCGTTTTCGATATGAGTCTACAAGTTGTGATAATGTTGTTAAATGTGCTTCTCACTGAGTCTTGTGGAACTGCCTGCCACTTTGGATGTTTTTAAAGTTGGTTTGAGTCATGTGGTATACCACGATTTGTCAGCTGTGCACATCGGTCTGTGACATTTTAATTTTTTGTGCTTTGGAGATGCATTGGAAAGTGCTGGCACTGGGGTTGCGGAGTGTATTAGGTGAGACATTTTTGATTTTTAATGGTTTTGTGCAGCTGAGGCTTGTTGGCTGTAAGGGCAGTTAAAACGCCACTTTGCGTTTTAAAAAATGAGGCACAAGCTGTGCTTAGCGCGCCTGCACCGAACGCGTGCAGTATTTCAAAGCATAACGAGTCTGACACTGCGCATGCAAGCTTACCTGCACTTTTGGAGTCGCGTGGAATCTCCTCTGCATACTGGAATCTCCTTGATGTTTTAGCCTTCACCACTTCATTGCATCTAAGCAGTATAGGGCTGCTGAGGGACGCCCTGCATCATGGACGCACCGAGAGCCATCCGGTGCGACGTCATCAGCGTGCCGCCATCTTGTGTTTGGAGGCTGTATTCAATAGTAGGGGCTATGAAATGTCCCGTGGAGTCTTCTTTTCATCGGGTCTTTCTGCCAACTGAGACCGGGGACGTCGCTGTATCCATGTGGACTGCTGCTCTATACCTCTTTTACAGGTACTCTTTTATTTGTGCATCGTGTGCATGTCTACGACAGAACGCATGCACACAGTCTAGGGGCAGCCACAAATTTCCCTGGGTTACGCATGGTGCAGGTGACACTCACTGACTCTAAAACTTTGTCTCTGCTCAAAATAATTGAATTCCAGTGTCTTATAAGAGCACATTTTTTTCAAACTGAGTCATGTGCAGCCTAGATCTGGGTCATAGTGTGCTGTCGCAATCAGCACAGTGTACGCTATAACAATTTCTACGTAAATGCACAGTGACTGCAGCAAACTCGTGTGTGACATCGCACACAGGGTTTTTTTGCTGGTACTTCGTCACGGTGCTTGCATCTCGAGGGAGTCTTTGGTGTTGTGGACATTACTGTGAAATTTACATTTAGATTCAGTGCACTACTATGAAGGATCCGTCTTCTAATTGGCGTCATCTCTGAGACTTTGGAGGCAGGAACATTTTGGTGATTTTTGATCTGTAGGCTAAAACAGTGAACTTTAGTCGTTACTGGCATGGGTATTTTTTGATTTTGTATTTAATTGGGTGGAAGTCACATTACTCTCTCTTACATGAGGTTACTGTACGTTCCCTTACACGAGGGTGGTTCTGGTTTCTTGGTGGGACTTTGTGTGTAGTTACACTTTGTTACATATGGTGGTTTATGGAGCGAGTGCTAGTCGCCTTGCTCTACACGTTTTGTCTTTGTTATGTGTAAGTCGCCATGCGCTAAATGTCTTGTTGGGTCATTGTGTAAGTTGCCATGCGCTACATGTCTGGTCTTGTCGGTGTGTAAGTAGTCATGCACCTCACTTCTTATTTGTCTAGTGTGTAAGCCGTCTTGTGCATCACATGTTTTTTTTGGTTGTGTACATCGCCTCGCACTTCATGTTCCGTACATATGTGTTTAAGTCACCTGGTTCTACATGTGCACATTTGCCTCACACCCTACTCAGGGTTGGTCTTTGGGGTCTTGTCCCTTACACATTTGGATTCACCCTATAGTTGTGGTCTTGGGTGGTTGTCTAAGGGTGGGTCTATCCTTTTCTTCTTATGGTTTCAGAGGTGTTTTGTTGGGGAGGATGGGTTTATTATTGCTTACCAATAAGTTTACCTGTCCTTTCTGATTTCTTAGTGTTCACTCTTTGGAAGTTGTATTTTAGTTTGCTTCCCTGAGTCCTGAAATTTTTCTCCACTTATGTATTTGCATGTTTATAGTTCCTCCCAAGTTTATCGTTCTTTTTATTTTTCATTTAAAAGGAGGGGGATATGGTATATCCTGATTGTATTAGTATTGGTTTCCCAGACTAGCTGTCTCCCTGCTGCTCAGCCAGAGTGAGAGTTGGTTTTAGAATGTTGGTGTGACTGTGATGCTTGGGTGCCTGTGTGGATGAGTGGTGACAGTTGGAGATGGGCTGAGCAGCAGGGATACTGCTCCTGGTGGGGCTGGTGTATGAGCTGAAGAGGCTAGAGTATAAGGATAACCAAACTTATAGACAGATGTATATATTTACCATCCTGCAACTTAGAAGTTAATAAAGAAATAATTGAAGTACAACTCGACTACGTCTGGTATGGCACAACAATGTCATAAGGCTATACGTGCAAATATGCATACAAAGGCAGATGAAAAAACATAGAATGCAATTTGCACAACATGCCATAAAATAATACATGCAAAGAAAAACCAGATAAAAAGTGATAAGACTACACTCACATTCATCATCTCCCTTTCTAACCAAATAAAACACACTCTACCACACCACATGAACACAATCCAAACCCTGATACTACAAACATGCCAGCTGGCCAGGCTAACATAAAAGTGGTATGTAGGGCAACCACAGGGCGCGGTAGAAAACCATACAAACATCTGCAAAAATAAACTTAGTAAGTGTGGAACACCACTCCACACCAATCATATAGCATATACACTAGCCTTCACCCAAACCCGTGGTAAGGGTGGTGAGAGTTGAACACCAATCCACACCAACCATATGGCATATACACTGCACTTCACCAAAACCCGTAGTAAGGGTGCTAAGTGTGAAACACCCCTGTTCACCAACCATATGGCATTTACACTGCCCTTCACCCAAGCCCGTAGTAAGGGTATAAACTGCAGTCACATGTAATAAACTGGGTGACTTAAACTACGCGCGGTCATCCCACATAGCACATAACAATCAAAATCGGGTGACTTATACTATGCGCAGACATCACACACAGCACATTTCAATTTAAACTGGGTGACTTAAACTACACATAGTCCTCCCACAGACACAAAAATTCCACACTCCAAATACCAATCATTCAGCATTTTCCCTGCCCCTCACCCAAATCCGTAGTGAGGGTAGAAGCAAACTTATAAAAAAACGCATCTAATCATCAACCACTAATCATCACCAACGTAACAACCAAAAGTTCCCTCTTTAAAATGAACAAACTAAAGTTCCACACCATAGGGAGATCAGTTAAAACACACTGTCCAAGATCTGCTGAAGTGAAAAATCTTAGATGTTCCTTTCCTCGTCTTACCAACAAAGGCTCCATGTCTATAAACAGATTACATTACGCCTCTTGATAGAGTAGGAAATGTAACATTCCCACTGATACAACACCTTAAAAGAGAAAGGCTAATCTTTCCATGTATCATAAACACCCCTGCATAAGTGACCCCTCCAAATTTGTTAATATAAGACTGTTGCATCGCCAGTTTCAGGGGTGCTCGGGCATCATGCCAGCACTCACGTGGTAAGTTCTCCTCCAGAAGCAGTTTTGATTCGTCCTAAAGAAATGAGAATAAAAGTCTGCCCACAAACCCACAAGTGAAGTCCATTCCATACAGAACAGCTTGAGGACACACGCAGAAGTGCAAATCTGACTAACTCCATGTCAAGGTTGAGGGAGACATCTAACACCGAAACTTCTCCGGCTTCAGCCTCTCAGCTTGAGAAGGACTTCACTCTGGCGAAAGAGCTGATGAGAGTGCAAAACGTTACTGAGACCAGCACCACTCACAAAATGGCAATACGCATGCCAGGAGAGTGCCGGGTGACTCCCAGCATGTACATGCTTCACAGTGTGAAGTTCCAAGGCTCCTCACCACGCTGAAGACTGGGCTCACGCTAAAACCAAAGGAACTGTGGACATCTGCGCAGGCCCATCACACGACACCGGTGTCAGGTAAGGTGCCTGATGCAAATTAACGGTATATTGCGGCCCTTCCAAATGCTGCATACCATAATGGCAACAGCTCCCTCAACATATTAAGTGGCTCCCCTTTTGAATGCCACATAACATAATGGCAAAAGTTTTCCCATCAAGCTCTGGTTCTCAGCATCCCCTTCTTTACGCTCTACTCCACAGCAACTCCGTGGCTGTAACTGACACCGTCCATAGGCACTAGATTCCTCCTAATAGCTCAGCACTTCAATCTGCTTCTAGTGTGCTAACGACATTTCCAGCACACTCAAGACAACCCAGCAGCCCATATTATCATACCCTGTTGGCAGGGAGGCACGTAGGTGAAAGTTGGGAATATCACTGCTGTAAAGCGCCGTGAAGGTGTATTAGGCTCCAGCATGCCCTGACTGTTAGGCTGTCCGGTCGAGCAGGACACTGGTAGGGCTGGAGGGCATACTGTTCTTCTCAGTACTGAGCAGCAGGTATAACATCATGGCTCTTCTTTTTTATACTTTTCTGATGTGGTGGCACTTGAGATGGAATTCTTTCTCGTTGTCATAAAAAGGACTCTGTGAATAGACCTAAATGATGCTATCCCACTTCATCAGACCCTGCTGCTTCAGGCTGAGGTGCCTGGCAACTCAGAACACAGAACACTCTGTCGATTTTGATGCTGACTATAGTGTGCAAAACAACTTTACAAAGCAGCATCACCGTAGCACCTACCTGAGGCACCAGAGAGGTGGCTTATCATAAAGAATTCAAAAGGGGAGGAGGGGTGCCTATTTCATGGGAGAACAGTATATTTCCTTTTTATGATGGAAGAGTAATAACAAGCTCCAGAAGAAGGAGAAGGAGTGCCTGCTAAATCATGTGTACAGTCAAGTCTCATTGATGCTGTTGTCTCCAACTCATATCTCTGTTATCTACCTGAATATCTAATCCTCAGTGACTGGAAGTGACATAAAAACGATGGATGTCTTTAAATCCCAAGAAAAAGTATAATTCTCTCTCATTCAGTCTCTCTGCAACTTATCTTCTCCTGTGCATTGCCATCTTTCACAGTACTCTCCACTCATAGGATATTCCGTTTTAACTCTACATTGCAGGTCAGCTTGTACCACCTGTCTCCTAAGATCCCACACACACCGGTGCAAACCTCTTTATCAACACTCTCCACCTTCAAGTCACCCAGGCTCTATTCACTTTGCAGGACAGTCTATAGGGCTTATTATGAGTCTGGTGGTCCATGGACTGACCGACCAGTCAGTCCGCCTTGGAACCATCGCAACTGCCATGGCAGTGGCACGGCGGTCTTGAGGCCGCATTATGATTGGCGGGGCTGCTGTGGCACCTCAAAGCATATTATGAGTATCCTCACCACCACACTTTTCATGGCGGCGCGACTGCCATGAAAAGGGCTGGGGTGAGGAAACAAAGCGGGCCCTACAGTGCTCCCTGCCGCGGTCCATGCAGGTAACAGCAGTGGGGCGGTGGGGCTGCATTGGGGGGGATTTCGAGGGACGATGCCAAGGGAAAATTATTTTTTATTTAATTTCCCCTCTGCATCATCCCTCAAAATCCCCCCCATGCCGCCCCACCTTTGTTACTTGCATGGACCGCGGCTACTTACAATAAGGAAGCATAAGAATATAGGACCTGACGATAATTGCATGCAAGCGGCCGTTGATAGTATCATCGTCTGGCAGTCGGAAATTGTTATTTTCCATTGTGGCTTGTACTGCAGCACATGCCGCAATAGAAAAGGACAATATGTGCACATCCATGCACCGTGTGCAATCCACCATGTGGTGCATGACACATGGTGCATGGCTATGTGTGTGTGTGTCCCACAATGGAAGGGGGCCTGTTTGGGGCCCCCACATTCCGTTTCCAACAGTCCTTCCATGTGGCAGGACAGCCATACAAAGGGTTTGGGAAATTGTAATCATAATCCCAACGGAAGTGTCTGATCCTGTTGGAGGCTGCGGTCTTTCCCCCTGCAGCTTTTATTCCAACCACCGGCATTGTAATTTGGCGGTCGGACCGAGTCCCTGACTGACAGGTAGATGGCCACCAACGGATTGTCGGTGGGGATCCAACTGACATTTAATGAGCCCCATAGACAGTGCTACAGAAGAAACGGGGTGGACTACAGATCCCAGGTAAACCTACAAGAGAAGCCATAAAGTTATCTAGAAATGGTGGAGATCTTGGACAAACTAGGCGGCAGGAGTATTAAGCTCAGAATTAGTTTACAGAAGCAGCCCGACAACTATCCTTTTGTTTGTCCCAATTCAGCTAGTTAATCACTGTTTACCAACACTGTTCACATTTCTTGTTTTTCCCTTTTTCTGGTTCCCTTGTGTTAGTGTACTTGTTACTTTGCTTATTGTTATGTAGTTTCATATCTCATACAGTATTTCCGGGCTTCCTGGCTTCCCTGGGTTCAATGCATGTCATCCTGGCTGTTGTTGGGCTCCTTACAGCACATTCAGGGAGAGACCAGTAAGAAATGCTCAGTATTCAACTTTTTGTTTAGTTAAATGTTTATTGGTGCTTCACCTGTTGATTAAATCCATCTTAATTACAAATAATCAAATCAACCTGCTGACCTCTTTGCCGACACCATGAAGTTGATGATTGGCATATGTGTCTCTTTTGCTGCCATTCCTAATTCCCCTCAAGCTTTTTGGTTGATATACATATTCTACCTATTGATAAGAGGGAGCAGGAGGAGTGGAAGGAGTTGGGCTCTCACCAGCACTACAGCCATTTGCTCAAGCTTGATAGAGGGATGCAAGAAAATAATGGTGGAAATCCAGATCCTCCTGCAATTGTGTGGTTACCTTCACAGCTGGGAGGTCATGGACTGTACGAGCAGCCAGTAATCATGGGCAAAACTGAGAATATAGTTGTGGAAGGCAGTGCTGACCTTTTGTAATTAACATTTTGGCTTGTGAGATGGAAGTCTATCCCACTCGATTATGAAAGTGTAAGTTTGGGTTTTGTCTTGAAATCTCAAGTCATGGTAGAGTGAAGAGCCCACAGTTTTTATTTTGTTTTCAAAAGAAAGACCTTATGTGTGGATGTGGGGTGCTTTGGACAAGCTTGCGCCAGCAAGATTAGTCAGCTCTCCTAGAAGGGCACCCTCTGCACCATGGTTCACAGAGGAGCTGAGAATGGCAAAGAGCAAGTGTAAGCGCATAGAACATCTCTGGAGAAAAGCATATTGTCCCTTGGCAAAAAAGGCCTGTAGGGATGCCGTAAAAGATCTTCACAAAGCTATGGAAATTGCCGGAAGGGACCATTTTGTGATCCGTATCAATACGTCAGATAATTCTAGCAGAGAAATGTTTAATATAGTCCGCTCCCTCACCAAACCCTCAGCACTAGAGAGTAGGATACCCTCATCCCCTTTACTCTGTGCAAAACTGTCAATCTTTTTTGAGGAAAAAATTCATAAGGTTTACAAGGCCATCTCGCCTATGCAGGACATCATCGAGTCTGCAGATGGGGAGAGCCATGCCGGGGATGCTTCCCTGTCTGCATTTCTTCCCATCTCACTTGAGGTATCCTTGGGTGAAATTTTGAAGTGCAAGTCAGGATCCCTAGCAGATCCATGTCCCCCGAAACTGTGGGAAGCCCTTGCCTATACTCTTAATCCAACCCATAATCACTTATGGAACAATTCACTAACTACTGGCATCTTTCTAGAGTCTTGGAAACATGCTATGCTCCTACCTCTTCTAAAAGAGCCTAATGCTGACCAGATGGATTTAAAAACTATCGCCCTATTTCTCTCCTCCCGGCACCAGCAAAGATGTTGGAAAAACTGGTCCAACATCAACTTAGCAATTTGATCGCCAGTAACGATATACCGCATGAAGCACAGTCTGGCTTCCGGGCGGCCTTTAGCACCGAGACGGTTTTGCTGGAGGTGGCTGAATCTATAAGAATGGAGGTGGACGGTGGAGCCTCAGCTATGTTAGTGTTGACGGACCTGTCTGCCACTTTTGATTCGGTAGACCATCCAATACTGCTGGCTAAATTGAGGCGGGTGGGTGGGTGGGCGGGAGTGAGGGGGACGGCACTCGCTTCGATTAAGTCCTATCACAGCAATCACACACAAAGAGTGATATTACACCCTGTTAAATCAGAGGCTAAACCCCTCTGGTGTGAGGTGCCGCAGGGCTCAGCGTTGAGCCAGCTACTTCTTAATATCTATTGTGTGCAGTCATTTCTAAATGGGGAATTAAAGCCATCTCCTCTGCAGATGACACACAGATGGTGTTCTCCTTTAAGGACTTGTCGTCAAAATCCTTCGAGAGGTTTAGGGGCTGCCTGTGTGACGTCTCCAGATGGATGAATAATAACAAGCTAAAACTGAACACAGAGAAAACTGAGGTTCTGTTCTTCGGCAAGAATTCCACTCCGCCACCTGGTCTGTGGTGGCCGGAGGAAATGGGTTCCCCACCCTGTCCGACTTCTGTGATAAAAAATCTGGGTGTAAAATGGGAAGCTGATATGACATTTGCTTCCCAAATACGGTCCATTACATCCACTTGCTTTAGAATTCTGAAGGGGTTGAGGAAATTCCTTTATCTACTTCCGGAGAGTTGTCGAAAATTAGTCGTTCATGCCACGGTGACTTCAAGGCTTGACTATTCCAACAGTCTGTTTCTTGGTCTTCCGGCATATTCGATAAAGAGACTGCAGATGATGCAGAATGCGGCGGTGAGAATGATTAGAAGAGTGCCATTTAGACAACACATATCTCCACATGTCAAAAAGCTCCACTGGCTGCCGGTAGTGAAGGGTATAGAATTCATGGCCTTGACAATTGCATTCAAGGCTCAGAAAGGCAGCTGCCCCAATTACATCAAAAAATGCATCCGCCCCATCAGCAAATTCGTTCGCTACGTTCTAACTCACAGAATCTGCTGTGTGTTCCCCAATTCGCAAAAGCTCGCATCGGTGGCAGGGCTTTTGATTATGGAACTCCCTTCCAGACAGAATCTGGTTTATACTGGATGAAGGGGAGTTCAGAAAGGTTTTAAAGACATGGCTTTTTAGCCGTGATTAGCTACACCCGTTTCGGTTGGAGATCCTCTCTCTCCCATGCTTGCAGGAACCATTTAAAATGCGATGCAGCGCGCGCAACGAAATTCGTTTTATTTATTTAAATGTGTACTTACCTGCGTTCATCCATATTCGGGTGTTTACATTTCCCCACCCTGCCCCTCCCCCGCCCGCCTCTCTGCCCCACCCAACTCTCTCCATGGACCGCTACTGATACCGAAACTTGGTTTGAGCAGATTCAGAGTGTTGGTGGCGTTGTAGGATGCCCCCACCACACTGGCAGGTGCATTCTGGACTTTAACATTGCGTTGGGCAGTGCTGTAAGCAACACCCGCTGCAATGTTAAATAGGCATGTTGTGCATTGCCATGCACAACGTCACAGACACCACGCGGTCCCTACCACCTTTTGTATGGCAATGTAGGGGGGTACCATAGGTACCCCCCAAATGCAGCCCCCCACCCCCCAGGGGCCTGTAAAGGGCCCCCAAAGCAATCCTGCATGCCTTTCCATGGAAAGGCCCCCACCGCCAGGCACCTTAATATAATGCCCGAGTTCCACCTGGCCGGCAATCGTGATGATTGCTGACCTGCGGAAATGCGGCGGACGGACTTTCCGCCCACTGCGGTACCCCCACCATGGTAATATGGTGGGGGGTAAATGGCGGATGGGTGGGCAGTTATGGTGGGCGGATCACCACCGCCGTTGGGCGGAGGCGATCCGCCCGCCATCATAATGGCCCCTTCAGTGTCTGTGGTGTTGTAGGTGCTCCATACAGGAGCTACTCTCCACCTAAATCTGGTTACTGCCTAATACCATAGTGACAGTATATCTTTTCACAGAGTCTGAAAAGTGAGACTTTCTACTGCAGGATAGGGGCTTGCCAATAGATATTTAAGCTGCCTTATAATTAACCCCGGGTACAGTGGGCATAGCTGAGCTACACGGAGGTCCAAGGAGTTTTGAACAAACTCCATGGATATCCGCGACGCTAAGCCACCCTCCTCCATCCCCCTATATTAGCAATTGCGTCTACACGACTTAAAATGAAATTAAAACCACTTACCTGAGGGCAGGCCTGCACATAAACCCCAAGGATGGGCCAACTTCCACTGATCATTGCCTTTGACCTTGCATGTCAAGGCCACACACCATATTTTAAATATGATGAATTATGTCACATAGGATGATGATATGTCCTTAGTGACTTTTGATGTGTTGTCCTTGTACACTAATATTGAACATGAATGGGTTTTGAGTGTTGTAATGTATTTTAGGAACCACAGATCTGTCAATTTCTATGCATATATGAGTATCCTGCGGAATATCATAGAATTTACTCTAAACAACAATGCCTTCCGAAATAAGGAGACTTGGTATCAGCAGGTATGTGCCACTGCAATGGGGTCTAGATTTGCTCCCTCTTACGCCAACACATTTATGCCTTGAATTGAGAGAGAGCATTTCTGCAGTCCAGTGGCAACCTGGTGGCCTGATGAGATCCAGTTTGGGGATCATTTTTTGATGATTAGTAAATTATATAGACAGGTGATAGTGAGCAATTGGTGAGCTTTACATCGTATTTAAATAACAACCAATATAATTATTCATCATTAACAAAAGAATAGGATTGTATACTTGAATGTTGAACTGTGCAATAAAGAGAAAATAATAGCGAGTAGACTCCATAGAAAACCAATGGCATGCAATGCAATTTCCCTTGCACCTAGTCCACATACTATGACACAAAAGTAGGACCATTCCTCATGGGAAATGTTGTGAGCGAGAAAGAATTGTGGATTCCTAGAGAAAGTGTGTGACGTGAAAAGGCATTTTCAAGGTGGAGGCTATGTCAAACATTGTGTAGAGACCACAGCTAAGAAGGTGAAGGAAGCTGGTAGATTAAGCTACCTTATTCCCGAAAGTAGGCAAACAAGGATGCATCATCAACAAAAAATTAATCTCATTACCACATATGGATATGGTTTCTCTAAAATTTGTCAATTCTTGAATAAACATTGAAAGATATTTTGCCAAGACCCTGATATAGTTAAATTGATAACCAAAGTCCCCAGTATAATATTTTGGAGGGATAAGAATTTAAAGAGTATTATTAGTCCTTGTTATCCAAAGGTTCAACCCAAACATTTGGTTGAGAACAGATGAGAAAGGATTCTATAAATGTGAAGTGTGCTCGATGTGTAGTTTTGTACAGGACAAATCCTGCATTTTTCAATATAGTAGTGTTTTAGCATATAGAATTTAGGAATACATTACCCTGTGCATGATTTGCATGCCACCACATTGTCTTCAGTATTGCCAACCCCCTATGCATGCCCTCCCCATATTTATATGCCGGTATAGATGACACAGTGAAAATGCTCAGATTGTGTTAAAACCTTGACAAAGCACATTCCCGGCTCCCTGCATTCAATTTGGCTTACTTTCAGTAATACAAACCATAAAAGCATAACATCTTGGCCCAACTGATTTTGGCAGTTATCTTGAGGCGTGATCTATAAAAACCCCACCCTAGGCCTCCAGCACCCACTTGGCTTTTCAGATTTACCTGGAGGAGGTTCTCCGGCTCCCGCTACCAAGGTTTCCTCATCTCTGTCTCCCGCTTCAAGGATACATCATCTCCAGCGGCACGATCTCATCCTTCTTCGACTAACGGCTCCTGTCAAAGGCTCCCTGGCCTCTGCACCCATGAAAAAGAATAACAGAGAGATTAAAAATGTATCAATGATCACGCTTGATGCCACACATCACTGCTACTATCAAAGGTCAGTGCACTGTACCTAAAACATTGTGCAATTGGGTAAGGCAACAGATCATTGACTCGCATAGTGCTTTGGAATATTTTGTCTCACTGTGATTTTGGCCTATGAAAGAATAGATGCAAGACTTTTTTTTAAAGCAACAAGCAATTCAACCTATGAGTTAATAGGTTTGGAAAACTAATGATAAAATGTTATTTTCATTGCGCATATCCCTCGTGCACTGATTACCAACATTGCTAACCCATAAAGAAATAGGTATGTTCACAGAAAGAATGGTGCTGTTTAACATTGGGCACTGTTATGAGCCCTGATTACTAACCTATGTGGAAATCGGTTGCAAGTTCCTTTTAGGCAAATTGAGTTACTGTTGATGGTGTATTTTTGTAATAACACAAGTGGATACAGTTTATACAGATGAATTTTAGGATGTTATTGTGACCTTGCGTGTGACCTCATTGTCCTTCTATTTCCACCAAGGTGCACATTCTCTGATTGCAGTGAGATGCAAGCTTTCCCAGATCAGGCTGTGCTGCAAAAAGTTGGTCAGCGCTAAATCCTTAAAGCAGTCCAGTGGAGTCTCACCTCCTCTTCCCCTTTTTCTATTTCCCTTCGGTCTCTTCCCTAAAAGTTAATCGTAAGCACTTGTGTCCTGCCGAATGTTGAGAAATAGGCTGAACTTGAGTGGGATACCTGCTCTTTGCTCCAGCAGAACCTGGATTTCAGGTGAGTTGCTCAATCTGCCTTATGTAATAGTTGACATGGGGTATCACATTTTTGTTGAGATTAGATAAATGATGAAAATATGGCAATGTTCTGATTCATGTAATTGCTTGTGACAGTGAAGTTTGAAACAGTATTTATATCTACTTTGACTAAAATGACACATAACAGTGATATTCAAAGTACGGCCCGGGGCCTCCTGACTTTTACATGTGGGTAAACAGCAGCACTGGTGGCTGTAATCTTGACTCAGCACTAGGATTAAAAAGATGTTAATTAAACAGGCAAGCCTTTATTTAAACGCTAATTGAAGTTCAGGAAAGGAAGCAACTAATTTGCCCTGCTATGCTTAACTTAAGGAACACCTTCATTTTTAAAGACCTATTGCAGCAAAAGTGTAAATGATAAGGTCTCTTCACAATTTAAAAAGTGTATTTCATTAACATGCAGAACCACTTCACCTTCGTACATCAAATTATATCAGTGCATTGAGAACTATTTTCTTTGAGAGATAGTTATCACACAAAAATTCTGAAACATTCATTCTTGCCCCCCACCCTAAAAGCAATGCCAATAGTGAACTAAGAAGCAAGTCAGCTGTAATGTGCACTCTTCGGATGGCCTGAGTGCCTATTATATATGAACTACATTATAGGTTATTAAATCAAACACAAGAGAAGGTTTTGTACAGGGGAGATCCTGAAGTCCTGGTTCTCTTGTATACAATAATGAAGATAAAAGGAAGGAAATTGAAATAAAACAATTGACTAGAATCACACAATTTGGTAAAGTGGGGAATCTGGGATTAATCCCAGGTTTTCTGGTTTAACATTGTGCAATCTAGCCACTAGATATATATGCTTCACTTCCCCTATGTCCACCATACTTCCACAACTCTCCCGTCTCACCCCCCAAAACCCCACCTGCATGACAGCCACTGTGATAGCATCAATGCAGCCCTCAGTCACATCACAAACACAATTTTGTGGCCCCTGAGAAAATATTTGTGACTTCCCATGATACATACTCTTATTACTTAGGAGTTTGTGTGGGTTATAAACTGATTTATAAAGGATGGCAGTATACAATTCAGTCATGCCTAGAAAGATTGGGTGAAATGACTAACCTGCAAGATATCAATATAGTTACCACCCCCAGCAATTTGCACTTGATGATTATAAAGGTAACGAGAGTACCATGGATTGTTGGATATGTTTTCTGTGATTGGTTTGCTTTGAGTGTAACTTTCTAGGCTGGATTCATATTTGAGGTTCATGGATAATTAGTGTGCTTTTAAAAGGTTTTTGCTCATGATTTATTGTTACTGTTTAAAAATGTGGGTTGACTGTTTTTACTTACAGTGAGAAGGATGGGTATTATATAAGAGAGATAGATATTGTATAATCATTGGTTGCCTGTGTTTTACATGATGCCTTCAGCACTCAAAGGTGGTGGGAGTGGTTATATTTGAGATGTGGGACTCATAGGATGATTGTGCGTGGGGCAGTTAAGGTAACACGTAGGTTGGTTAATGAGTATAAGATACAGTTTGGTTACAGTAGTGATTATAATTAAGTTAGTATTAGATGCTTTTTGGTAATTCATAATCACATGTATTTTGTTATGTTTAAAACATCTGTGTAATACTGTGAGTAGAATTGCCTACTAATGTTTTGCTATATTTTATAGGAAGTTGAGTTTGCTTATATTAATGCACTCCACAGATCTTTGAGATTTTCTCCTTTTTAAAGTAATTATGGAATTCACCCCAGAATGGCCCCTGCTCCCAAAGTTCTGATAGTTATGCCAGCAATTTCAGAACATCACAAGATTATTTCATAGTCCTGAAGTGAGGCTCCTCTAAGAAAACATAGAGAAGATAGAGAAGATACAAACAATATGCTGATTGTAGTTAAAAGTCTGCACCTGTTTCAAACCTAAATTTACTGTGTCATAGTCTGTATTTAAAATTAGCAATCCAATTGTTGTCAAACTCAAATTGCTAGTTATAATAAAGATCCAACTTTTATTTCATGTATCCTTATTAAAACCATCGGTGATAAAACAAAGAATAACTGTACAACCAATTCCAACTATGATGAATGATCACACTGAATACAAGATAAAGAGAAATATGGAATGCAAAAGAACATGATATTGCATGTGTTATATAGTGTATTGGGTAGGATATGAACCAGAGAAAAGTTTCTGGAAACAAGCCAGTAATATCAATGCCCCTAAACTGATCAGACAGTTTAATTCTTCTAAGCCATGGTTCAGACTGAATAAAAGGCTTGGCACTGTCAGACACTCTGATTTTCCAGGAGGTCAGATAAAACAAACATGTGCTGACAGAAAAGATGTCATACTCTGTAGACAATTCAATGGAAAAGACACGTGTTAGTGAAGGTATAAATGAATTCACAGGATGGTTGTTTCAGGAAAATAATAAAGTTAGTTTAAACAAAGAAAGAAATAGTACATTTAACAAAGTGCTGTTGAAGGGTTAATTGTCTGCCAGCTGAAGTTTTAATTCCAGTTTCCTGCACATCTGCATCGAAGTTATGGTCACCACATAAAAGGATTTTCAGATGCTAAAATGTGTTATGTTCGAACTTACAGGGTGGAGTTTCTAAGTAATCCTCTACTGGAGTAGACTGCTTGTGAGAGCTTTTTCTTGAACAAAAGGACAGATTACATCCTGAGATTTAATGCAGATGTTCTTCTTTTAATATCTAATATGAATGTAACAATTTAAAATATTTTTAGTGACATAGAACTGATCAACTAAAATGCCAAAGCACATTAACTTATTAAATGAAATGTGTATCAAATAGTTAATTCAAATATACCAATTTAGTTTATAAATAATTTTGAAACATACATTTAAAAAAAAATACCCTCACTAACATTCTATCTTTTACATATTTAGGCCATAATTACGATGCAGGCCCACATCGTTGAGGTAATGGGACCTTCCGACAAGGAGTCGGAGGTCCCATCTGCCACTTTAGGATGCGACAGCCAACATGGTGGTTGGAAAAATGCCCTTTATCATTGCGCCATGTCCTGGTGTTCGGAAAAGGGCCACAGTACAATCCGCAATGATAAAGGGCATGTAAACAAACATCCATGCACCTTGTGCCAGCCGCCACATGGGGCCTGCCACAAGGTGCATGGATGTTTAGGGGGCATCAAAATTGCCCTCCAGGTCTCATAGTGGAGGCTCCGGGGGAACGAGGGCCTTGCTTGGGGCCCCCAAAGTCTGTTTCTGACAGCTTTTCAATGGCGGTTGGACTGCCATTGAAAGGCTGCCAGAAAGGTACATCGTAATCCCTTCTGCAGTGCTTGAGCAGGCACCACCCTTATTATAGGGAATTACATTCCGACCGATAGGCAGACGGGTTCCTTGAGCCTGTCAGAATCGTCAGTCCCTCCGCAGCTGCTTCCAACTGCCACTCATAATGCAGAGGTCGAACTGCAGAAGCAGTCGTCGGTTGGATGGCAATCTTTGCAACCCGATGGACATAGTAATCGGCCCCATAGTATATTTTGTTAAATGTTGTGTGTCATTAATTTCACTTTAAAAAAAAAATACGTTCAAATGGCTAACTTTTTTAAATGTCAGTTTATTAAATTTAATAAGCTTGGAAGTTAGTTTTATTATTACATTTTTAAATAATAAAATAATTGAAGATATAGGATTTTGTAGCATTGATAGATCTCATTTATATTCTGAATTATTTTAATTATTTTAACATTAGTTGCTATAGGGTGATATGTTATTACTCCACGGGAGTGTGTTCCTATACCTGCGAATGGCAGTGTGTGATGCTTGACTTGCCCAAGGTTGGGCTGAATTACATTTACATCTGTTTGTCATCTTTACGGCTGCTGTAACTTTAGAAATGTAGGGGCAAATATAGAAACAAAGTGTCGGAGTGCAGCCTTAGCCTTCCTGGCTTAACGCCGCACTCCGCCACTTCAGAAACACAGGGCTGCACCATATTTACAACAATATGGTGAAGCCCTGCATTTCCGCCTGTGCTGGAGCTAAACTTAGCAGCTTAGCGCCAACGCAGGCACCCTTGCACCATAGAACAAGGGTGTCTGCGTTGAGGGAAAGATTGTTTATGTGCAGGAAGGTCTCCCTTCCTGCACATAAACAATCTTTTAATGACGTTTTGTAACTTTTATGTGTGTTGCTTAATGCATCACACATAGAAGTTGAAAAACGTCGTTTTTTTTTTTTTGTGTAGGAATGGTCACCTTGCTATAAACAATCAAAGGCAATTAAGCAGTTTCTATGAGTGCTGAACAATGCACCACACACGGAAACAGCAGAAACGAGGAGAAATAAAGTATTTCTCCTTGTTTTGCCTGTTTAAGACAAGGTTTTCCCTGGTCTTAATTTTGGTGCTGCCTCCTATTTACACCATCCTTGTAAATAGGGGGCAGCGTCAATATCAATGGGTTTTGCAGTGCATTGCCCACCGCAACACCCATTGCCCTCCCATTCCATGCTAAGTACAGCATGAAAAGGTAGCTTATTTACAAGGCAGCGTTAAGCCACGTTAAGTGGCTTAATTTAATGCTGCTTTGTAAATAATGCGAAGCCCCTATCGCCACCACAACGTCACTAAAAGTGACATTGTGGTGGCGATAGGGGCTTGAAAATATGCCCTGAAGTTTGTGAAAGGTAATTGTCTTACTCTTTCGGGGGTATGATTTTGTTAGCATGCCATTCTTCAAAACCCACCTTACATTTCCCTTAACTATTCCCATTTTCAGTAAGCACTTCCCATTTTCCTACAATATCACTCACACTTTCACAACAAAAACTTATATTTGGTGACAGGAGATCTTTGCACAGAAAATAAAGGAGAGGCAGAGATCTGCACAGTAGGTATGTGAATGTCATTTTATAGTACGTAATACTTTTGTAGTAGTTCTTTAAGTACTGCGAAATTCATTCTGTAATTTGGGACCTTTGTTTCCTTTATTTAAACTTGTTACATAAAGGACTCTGCTAAGACTAGGAAATATAGTTTAGCACTATAACAATTGAATGCTTGAGGAGGATCAAGGCATATTTCAAGGTGAGGACATGGATTTAAAAGCAAAATGCATACCTGGAAATGGTTGAAGTACTACCACCGAATATATGACGTTACTTTGCATGCGTTTAGTTCGCATGCCATTACTACGCGGTCGTTAGTACGACCGCGTTTTTAGTTCGCATACCTTTCCTACGCAATTCGGAACAACGAATTGCAGTAGGGGGTGCTGGATGTTGGAATAGTATAATTTACTATTCCAACTCCAGTCTATGCGGACACTAGGGAAGGTGTTGGATTTTAAATCCAACACCTTCCCCCCCCTAACGCAAGTCGCTGTTCCGACTAGCGTAGGAAAGGTATGCGAACTAAAAACGCGTGCGTACTAACGTCCGCGTAGTACTGGCATGCGAAGTAACGCATGCTAAGTAAACGCCGTTTACCACTACCACCTTTTAGTGTAGGTACGGAAAAAGCAGTAGTGAAAAGCGAAACGCATAAAACTCACTCACTATTTTCTATAGTTACCCTAGCAACACATAACATAATGTTCATTTTGTTAAAGGATCGTTTCTACGGTGATCCCTGTCCTAATTCCCTTCCCCTAGCTTGTAATTTCTAGTAGTTGGAGTTACAATTAGGATGAGTGAATTATGTGCTTGTAGAGTACAGTGTGCCAAGCTGATGTCACAGATTTGACAGCATGTGTATACTCAGCCACCAGTCAGTGTGATTTGCATGAAATCATGTTTGTGACATGTATATTTATTTTTATCTAGATGTTATTACTCAGAGAAACTTTGTAAATGTTGATTTGGGGTAAGATATATTGAATGTGGCAAGCAATGCACTACTTTATGTTACTTTATGAAAAGGGTCATTGATGAGACATAACCATTCACATACAACCATGGACATCATGTGGGGGTCGTCGGGGGTTGCAGCTGCGATCCGTGGTTGCTTTTGGTGACCCCTGGTACTTACTGCCTTTGCAACCCCTGGCCTCAGAGGTGGCAAAACCAGTGCCTGGAACACAAGGGCAGAAGAGACATAACAAATGCCCCCGCAGACCCAGCAGTGCAGGGGTGCACAGTACCCCGGCCTGAGAGCACGTGAATGAGCCCAGAGGGGTGCCCTCCATGTATTTTGCAGGGGTGCCCCCTCAAGTTTCGTTATGCCACTGAGGGGCAGGTCCTCCTAATGGACATTGGTTGGGGCTCCACTTCCCTGGCTTTCTGTCAGTTTTTTATTACACAAATAGTGAATAATATTATTCACTATTAGTGTAATAAAAATGGAGTACATTTATATGGAAAATGACACTATGTGGCAGCTAAGAAAATTAAGAATGCTTTTAAATGTATGCTGTGTGCGTGTTTGCATGTGCGTGTGTTTACGTGAAAGAACGTGTATGAATGTGGGTGTATGTGTAAGCATGTGTGGGTGAGTCAAAGCGAAAGGTCAAATGGTGTGTGGCGTCCCTTCTGCTACTCCTGGCATTTTGGTGAATTGGTGTCCATGTATGCAAGCTTCTATGAGTTTTGACACAAAGCCATATGTACTAACATTTGTGAATATGGTTTTTTAACACAAATAAAGCTTTTTTTGGCCCTGGTGTTGACTTGGAGAATTTTTTTTATTACTCCAAACCTTTCCAACTTTAAGGACTCGATTTCGATTTCAGACGGACCCGAGTCCATCCTAGATCGATTCGGTACTGGGACTGAAAAACTGACCTCCTGTGGGCGGTCCCAACTCAGCAATTAGGAAGTGACAAAACACTGTTCAGTTGCAATCCTATTCTTTACAATGTGAGCATGCATTATAACAAGAATGCATGCTGTTGTAAAAAAAAAAAGAGGTGCAGTTCATCCCTGCACCCGGTGGCAGGCACCTCAAAGTGCCTGCCACGGGGTGCAGGGATCAACAGGGGGGGCTGGCCTCCAACTGCAGCCTGTGCACCCATGGGGGCCCTGCTGGTGGCCCCAAAGTCGACTGCCGACAGCCTTTTTATGTCTGAAAGTCCGGCACAGAAAGGCTGTTGGAATCCGGCCTTGTAATCCCTTAGGCGGAAAGAGCCACCCTTGGGATGACTGGAGGCTTTCTAAATGGCTGATGGGCTTGCCGAACCTGTCGGAGGCCATTCAGAAATCCAGTTTGGATTCCTTTCCTACAGAATGGGACTGTTGGAAATGAACCTGAACAGCTGATTACAATGTTGTAGCAATGGCTCAGACTGAGGGTTGGAGCCATTTACTACAGCATTGTAAGCGGCCCCTTTGTGTGTGTACTGCTCTGGCTGCCCTGTACAAATCACATGCAAAGTATTAAACTATAAGCATAGTATTTGGCACTGGAACAATAATGTTCCAAGACCAAGCCTATGCTCATGACATCCTAAATGTGTGCCAGTGAAGGGGAATATGAAAACAGCACCACTTTGTGAACTTTACCACATCTATCTAGTGCTAAATTCTCTCTCTTTCTCCCTCTCTCTCTCTTTCTCTCTCTCATCGAAAAAATGGCTCACAACTAAATTACATATTTCATTTACTTGTAAGTCCGTGTTACATGTCACTACGTCTCCCCGGGGCCTTACAATGAAATGGCACTAGTGGGTGTATGGTACTTTAACATAGGGCATGTGGGTTTAAGTTTTAAATGCCCTGCAAGTGAAAGAGAGAAGAGGGAAGAGGAACAACAAAGGAAAGCAGTGCCTACATCATTAGTACTATCGAAGAGACTTCAATTCCAGTTAATGTGTGACAATAGATTTAACATTCAAATATACATGTCGCAGTGGTAAGGCTTGCCCTTCACGGAGGTTCCACCCGCGTTGAGTCCACTTCTGTTTGTTGAGGCCAGGTTCAACTTGTCTTGATTATTGTCCGCTGAATGACCATGTGCGTGGACCTCTGAACAACATGGGTCCTCCTCTTGGGAGAGATCGGGGTGGGAGACTCACGGCATACGTTGAGTGAGTAGGAGGGGGCAGTAGGTCAGATGGAGGACAACGTTTAAAATAAAATAGGTGGGGAAGCTCATTTGGGAGGAGGTTGTTCTCATATCAATTCTCAAAACTGGGTGAGCATGGGGCATTTCCCCGGGGAGCCAGAGGAGTGGGGGCCGGTTTTCTGGCAGTGGGGGTCGGTTTTGCTGCAGTGCTGCACTATTGGCCCCCAATACCAAAAGCAGGAGCGGTGCTTTTTACTATAGACTGTAAAGGAAGAGAATCCTATCATGTTTCCAGCATGTGGAACATCCAGAAGAAATTGACTAGCATCATTGGGCTATCTAGAGCTATACTCATGTTTTGAGGGGTCACCCAGTGCAATTCACATAGCAAAATATGTAAAGTCATCAAGCCAGAAAGCAACCTTGTATCATCCAAAACAATCACCACTTACATGACAGACTGGTGGTGCTGTTGCCCAACATTGGAGCTGCAAGGTTAAGGAGATATTATTGCCACCGTAGCACAAGTCCTGTTGTTTTCTGGGAGGCCAGAACTGCCAAAGACAAATATCTTACTGCATCTGTCCTCAGCCTACATTTGTCTAAGACAAGTGAGTACTATCCTGTATTACAATTTCATCTCCAGCAGTCCACTTCCAGAGTAGGTCCACCACAGCAGTCCTACATTACGAAAGCAGCTGCTGAAGGAGAGGTTCACTGAACACACTGACGAGCACCACAGAAGCTGTGCTTTTGCCTAATGGGTAAATTGGGAGCTAGACTTGATAGACCTAAAGACTGAACAAGTTGAGGTAAATCTTATGTGAGAACATTACAATTGTGCCATTGTAAAGTATTTTGACAAAGACTGTTTGAATGAATCTACCTATTATCCAGTAGGCTATGAACTGCACCTATGTATAATCTATGCCTGGACCAGTATTTTGTACACCATAGACATTGGTAGAATGACTTAAATCAGGGACAAGGCACTGTAGCAGGTAAATCACTTAACTAGTAATTGTAATTGAAATCACAACTCAATAACTGTAACACAAACAAAATGTGTTGTATTTTGTTATTCTGTGAAGGTAAATGTCTTCCTATTTGTTAAACTAAGAATTTGGCTGAACAAGTCATTCTTAGCTCTGTAGGCTGGCTTTTAGCTTCAGAGCTCCTACTCCCTCACACCACCTCCATGAGTGGCCGTTGACTGCTCTCCCATGCTGCCTTGAGAGTTAATTGTAGAAACTGTTGGGCAGATTTACAAGCCCCTTGCGCCACTTTTGCGTCACATTTCCCATGTTAAAAGTTACGCAAGAGAGGCGCAAGGGGCATGTAAATCTTCCCCTGTGGATTTAACCTATCTTGCAAAGCTATTGTAGGGCTTACCCCAAGACACCATTGGCAAACAATCTAACAAAAACATGCTTATAAAGCATTAGCTCTGGAAGCAATGTGGCATCCCATATGGGAACTGCTAATATTAGTATTACCTGTGCTGAGAATAATTATGAAGGGTAACCATTGCAGTATGATGTGATCAGGGGTATATATAACAGAAGAAACCTAATTTCTAATGTTTTTGTTGTGATTAAAATATATACTTATGGCCTTCCGCTACTCCTTTGATGGTGGGATTGGCAGTTCTTACTTTGTGCAAAAATAAGTGACAGGGCTCTCATCAGGAGGCTACTGCAGCTTGCACCACATATTGCCCCTGCTATACTGCCAATGGTCATAGCAAAACAACTACTAACCATCAAACTCCTACCAGTGTGACAATTGGGACTATTTCGGGCCCCCCAAGCCATAAAATGGCTTTAGGGACAGGTAATAGTAATGTAATTTAATGTATATTGAATTGCAATGTAATGCAAGTTTATTGTTTGATTATTTAAAATCTTTACAATAGAAGAAATCCTAAAAAAAATCATATAAGAATGGAAGTAAAAAAACTGGTGCAAAAAGAAACAGTTAATACATTGCAAAGAGCAAACAAGCATTTAAATGTTTTTGTGCATACATTTCTTGGGATAGCCAAGAGTGAAAAAAAAACATGCGAGGAGCAGAATTACATTTAAAAGTTTTTGTGCATCAAGAGAAGGAGCAAGAAGGTGGCCGGAAAGTAAGATGATGGCAGAACAGAGTTAAAGTGGATTGATTGTAGGGACGGTTCGGTGAGTTTAGCCTGGCTCTATTGGCTGCCAATTTGAGGGCCTTCTCGACCCCTTGTAAGTACTTGACAGTTCTTGTGATAGAGCACTGATCTGATGAGTTAAAGCAGAATGGCTGCCCTGCGGGTACGCACCCCTTTCTGGATACATTAAGGCCGTAGGAGTTTGCGTTGGATGCCCAAGGTGTTGTCACAAAGGCAGATGGTGTGAACTAAGTTTTCTGTTGCCTTGCCGCATAGCCTGCAGGTCGTTTCCTCAGGTGTTCTCTGCCAGGGCTTACAACGCGGTAGGGTTGGAAGTTCTACCAGTCGACAGGTCAAAATGTCCTTTTTATCCAGGGATTTAGAGCCTCACCCAGATATTACTGAGGTTTAAAGGTTACGTAACAGTTTAGCATGACCCACCTATGTGACCTTTTAGCTAAGGTACCCCTAAATTCGAGTGATGCTCGGATTTTAGAAGATTGTAATACTGTTTATTTATTTGATCTTGACTTACATTATTGACCATAATTCCTCCAAGCTTAGTAGTTCAATAATATCATGAGATGTTTACAGGCTGGCAAACATGGCTTCCTTATTATATCTTCACATACATAGCGATTGATGGAATTTACCTCAGAGTTATGTACTTTGTAACAAAAGGTGACAAAGGACGCCCTTCTGGAATAAGACTGCTTTGTTAGACTGAACTCGAGCCTGATTTGAGCTGGAGGGGTGCTGTGGGGAAGCTGAAAGATTTGCCTGCATATTCGGATCACCGTTTTGTCCAGGACCCGAGTGTCTCTCCCTCGGAGTGCCTCACCGCCGTAGGCCAGGATGGGGACTACCTTTGCTCTGTCAATTTCGAGATTAGGGCAATATGAGTGTTTATATAGATTCCTTGATGGTGCCTCCAGGCTGGCTGCAAGGACAAGTTATTTCTTTTTAATTCCTTCTTTATGTGCTCTAAGGGAACCATCGCTATTGAGTATGAGTCCATGGTACTTATAGCTGTTTGTTTCCTCGATCCTGCTCCTGCCTAGTTCCCCTTCAGGGCCTTTGAGGGCCTTTGAGGCAAAAATCATGATTTTGTTTTTTTGCAGTTTATTTTCATCCCATTTACATCAGCCTATGCCTCGATGGCCTTCATGAGGCGTTTCACCCCCACTCGTGTTCTGCTTAGTAGCACCAGGTCATCAGCATACAGTAGATTGGCTAAATTGGTCGACCCTAGTTTAGGAGCGTGTGATTTGATAGAGGCAAGTGTCAGTGGAAGGTCTGCTAGAAATTATTTGAATAGCATTGATGCCAACACGCAGAGCACTCTTGTTGTAAGAATGGCCCTTGAGAGGTCACCACCATTACCCAGTTTGATCCTGACCCAGTTGTTGGAATGTAATGTTTCTACTGCTTTCAGAAGATGTGGTGCAATTTGCCATTTTTTCAATTTTTCCCAAAGCTTATTCCGGTCTACCTGGATGAAGGCGGCCTGGCAGTCAATGTAGCAAAGACAGAGGGGGAGCGTTCAGATTTTGGAAGAGTCAAATATAAGAGATAGGGCCATTATATTTGTTATTGTTCCTGAGTTTCTGGTGAACCCTGTTTGGTTATAGGGAATGATAGAGTTTGATTTTGCCCAATCTCTGAGGTGCTTGAGTAGGACCCTGGCATAAAATGTTGCCTTATTGTTGATTACGGTGATCAGCCTGTAGTTGCCTGGTACGAGTTTATTGTCTCTTTTAAACATGGGGGAGATGATGAATCCTCTCCAAGAAGGTGGAATAGTTCCTCAGTAAGGGTGTGGTTGAAGAGTGGAGCTAGCGCTTCAGCCCATTTTGCTGGGGTTGTTTTATATATTGCCTAAGGGATGCCATTTGGTCCTGGTGCCCCAGTGAGCCACCAGTTGGTTATCTGCCATTGCCCCTCCTCTGGTGCAATTGCGTTGATGCCAAACTTGGCTAACCCATGCTCCAGGTCTGGTCTTGGATTATCCGGTCCATGTTTGTACCTGATTGTGTCTGGGCCTTCCTCTTGGCTGAAGTGAGCTTGCAGTCAGAGGACCCAGTGGGCTCCCCAGACATGGGTGGGTTTTTTCAAGGCATTAACCATTTCCAGAAATTGCTCGAGTTGTTATGTTTAAGATCTCAAATGAGTTAAGCCCAGAAGGTCTCGATCTTTTCCCTTTTGGCTGCTCAAATTGCAAGTCTGAAGTTCCGCTTTACAACCATCAAAGTGGCAGCATTTGATTTGTTTGGAGGGTTCCATCAGAGTGCTCACAGAGCTTTGTTGAGTTTCCACTTTAGGATTTTAAGTTTATCGGTCTTGTATCAGTTATGACTTGTCGGGTTGACATGCCTAGGCTGCGTGACCCCAGTTTTTACTCTTGTAGAGAACTTCTTTGTAAAAGTGGTTGTGAATTCCTCCCATTTATCTGTTGTTGTGTGAATTAATAATTCACTTTTGTTGTGGTCCTCTCTAAATTAGCCAGACAACACCATCTTGTGACAGATTGTCACAAGCACCTGTACTGGCAATTAAGTAGTCGTTATTTGCAATGAAAAGCATTCTACAGTTTTTGTTTGATTCATTGATACTATAATCCATTTTTTTTTGGTGAGGGTTAAAGACCTATGCATGCTCAGAAGAAGGACTTCAGAAGTGTAAAATTGGGTTGGTTTTGATTTTAGATTGTTTTACAGTATGTGTAGATGCTTACCTTTTAAAGACAGGAATGTTTTTCTGAAGAGTTAGAAATTTATGAAAATAAGTACTCATGTACTACAACTGTAAAGATTCACTATCATTTTGAGGCATGCATAATTATGTGTAATTAGGGGCCTCATGTAGGTAAATAAATTTTACCGTTTCTAAAATACCGAGCCGTACCGAATCGGTAAATTAGAATCGGTAAGTTATATGTAGGTAAAAATTCGGTAACAGTTACCGATTCGGTAACATTCGGTAATCACGATTCGGAATCCACCGAATCGGTAAATACCGAGGTGGTATTTACCGAATCGGAAAATACCGAGGTGGTATTTACCGAATCGGAAAATACCGAGGTGGTATTTACCGAATCGGAAAATACCGAATCGGTATGTACGGATTCGGCATATAAAATCACAAGACTTGACGAAACAGCTAATCCCGTGCAACCACAGCCCACCCAACCAGGAAGTGGCCACACCCAGGCAGGTGTACATAATTAGCCGACCGTGGAGAGTCTTGGAGTGCAGAGGAGAGGCAGGGAGCCGGTGCCTGTGCGAGCGGGAAAACGAACATCATGTCCAGCCAGAGAACACAGAGAGACGGAGGGGAAAGGAGGAGGAAGCTGAAATTTAGCCCCAAGGAACTCCAGGTGCTGGTGGAGGAGGTGGTGAAGCAGCACCAGAAGCTGTTCGGAAGGCAATCCCTGCAAGTGCCTGAGGCGGAAAAGCGCAACATATGGCTGGCCATCCAGGCCCAGGTGAATGCAGTGGGAGTGACCCACAGGGACATAGAGGTCCTAAAGAAGCGCTGGTATGACCTGAGGATTGTAACCAAGAGGAAGATGGGCGACATCCAGAAGGAGGCCAGCCAGACTGGAGGTGGAACCAACAGGGCACCTGCCCTCGCCGAACTGGAGGAGCTGGTGGGGGCCACAATCGAGCAAGAGAGCGTCGTGGGTCTTGGGGACGCCGACAGCTCTGCCAGAGCCGCCACACAACAAGGTAAGACGAAAGCACAGCAATGTAGCACCCCCTATCCCTATCCCACATCCCCCATTGTGAAACGAGAATCACACTGCAGTCCACACGTGTCAGTGCAGACAGGCAATGCATTCCGGGAGATGTAGTCAGGGAAACACTAACCATGACGTAAATGTAACAGGGCAACAAGGCATGTCACGCACTCGAGGCACAAGGAGACAGAGGACATTTTGGAATGTGAAATGATTCATTGTGACGCTTTCAATGCAGCCCTTCGGGGACACTGAGCCAATGTTGTATTTCTGTCCACAGATGTGACATCATGCAAGACAGGGCATGCTGCAGGAGAGACGGCACACCGGCCACAAATATCACCTCTAGCCAGCACAAGTACAGACCAGGGAGCAGGCCCACTGGCACCCGCACCACCAACACAGGCAGCCTCGCCGCAGCCAGAGCCAGCATCACCTCGCCCAGAGCCAGCATCACCTCACCAAGAGCCAGCATCGCCACTCATGTTTGAGTCACCGGCCACATCTCCGCTTGCAGGTGTGAGAATGATGAGGCGTCCAGCAGCCAGGCTACGAGCCTTAGACACCTCGTCAGACGACAGCATGGGCCCTGACGAACTCACCATGTCCCAGGAAGGGAGCCATGCCACTGTGCCCCACACCTCACAGGCAGCACAGACGGGAGCAAGAGGGCGCCGCAGGTCGCGTGTCCAGAGTCCACCAGCACCCATTGACGGCCATGGTGTCTTCTTGGGTCTCGAGGGCCAAATGTTGAAGCAACAGCGCCTGCAAACAAAGGCAGTCATGTCAGTCCAGAGGCACATGCGGGTGATGAAAACCACATTAGTCACCATGGACAATAACATCAGCGGCATGGCTGCGGGCATTCGGGACATGTCCCAGTCAATCCAGCAGTTGTGCAGCAAATTAGATGCTGACATCGAAGCACGGCGCCGGGAACGCCAGAGAAGGGACACTACCAACAGGGCACTCAACCGTCTGGCAACGGCGACTTCTCTACTGTGCCGGCGCTCTGTGACGATGCAGGAGGGCCTAACACAGTGCTGCAGCGACCTGTCTCGGGGGATGGTGCAGGTGACAAGTGCACTAGGGGTGCTATTGACTAGTCAGGCGTCGACAACTGCTGCAGGGGATGCTGCGGAGAGCATCGACACCAGCAGCAGGAGCAGCATCACACCCCCCGTCCCAGAAGCACGCAGGAGCAGCAGGCGGCTTGGGGTTGGCTCTAGTGAGGATGCACAGGCCGTGCCATCCACCACTGCAGCGCGTATGCGCAAACATTGATGTGGCCCTGCTTAGCCACTTCCCATTGGGTGACGTAACCCTGGACTTACTTCTTGTATAGATGGGATATTGCCAGATTGGCTTGTTCATGTGTTCATGGCGTGGTGCCACATTAAACTACGTCATGACTTCTCACAACTGGCTGTGTCCCCTTACTTACTCAGAAATAGTTGCATGTGATCTCTGCCCGTCTCTCTCTCCCATCTATTGCAGTTGGCACTCTAGCTGCGTTGCCCTGTGGCTGTCCTGACTCATCCTCGTTGTCCTCAAAATATGTTAGTTCCACATCTGTCCCTTTTTTCGTGGCAAGGTTGTGCAGCATTGCACAAGTGGCAATAATCTTGCAGCAGGTGATGGGTTTGTACTGGCGTGCGCCTCCGCTCTTGTGGAGGCAGCGGAACCTGCTCTTCAGTAGTCCAAACGTGCGCTCCACCACATTGCGTGTTGTTTTGTGTGCCACGTTGTATCGTCTCTCACTCTGGGTTGCTGGGTGTAGGTAGGGAGTGAGGATGAATGACCGGCATGCATATGCACTGTCGCCTAGATGAGTAAAAGGGTGACATCAGTAACATGCCTCTATACACTATGATTTGCAGGTTGCAAGGGGCCTTCACTGTTACTTACCTAGCAGGTATCCCTCTCCGAATTCTCCTGCACTCAGTCGTGTGTAGATCCCACTATTCTGGAAGATGTAAGAGTCGTGGGTGCTTCCAGGAAACTTTGCAACAATATCTGTGATGATGTTCCCTGCATCACAGATCACCTGCACATTGATGGAGTGGGTGGACTTCCTGTTCCTGTAGATGTGCTCTGTGTCAGCTGGTGGACAGATTGGGATGTGTGTACCATCAATACAGCCGATGACATGGGGGAACTGTGCCATGTGATAAAAGTCTGTTTTTGTTTTATGCAGTGCAGCCTGTGTGTTGGGGAAGCTGATGTAGTGGTGCATTCTCTGCATCATGGCATCCAGGAACTTCCTGAAGAAACGTGACAGGCAACTCTGGGATACCCCACCCACCGCAGCTGTCACCACCTGATAACTGTCGGATGCCAGCAGATGTAGGCTGCAGAGCACCTGCACATGTGGGGGTATGGCGTGCGCCCTTCTTATTGGCTGGTCTAGGAGTGGGTGAAGGTCCCTGATTAAGTCCATGATGGTTTCGGGGTGTAGCCTGTACCTCTCATGTATCTCTGCATCAGTCAGCTGGAATAGTGTGATGCGCTGTCTGTAGATGCGTTCCTCCCGTCGCCAAACCCTCAGTCCTGCTGCCTGTAGACGTAGGCGCCTTGCAATGACATACATAGCGGCCATGTTGTCCACGCTGTTGCATTTTGGGATTGCTAATATGCACTGTTGATGGTTACCACCTGCTTTCAATCCGTGTTAATTACTGACTCTTATTTACCGATTTTCTTGGATTTCTTAATTACCGAGTGCTCCTACATGTCATTTTAATTTTTACCACTTCATATTTACCACTTCATATTTACCGATTCGTTAAGTATGTATTCGGTAAATCTGATTCGGTATTTTAGAATTCGGTAAATATGATTCGGTATTTACCGCCTCATATTTACCGAAAGGTGGTTTTTGGACTCCTACATCTCACTTGTCTGAATACCGGTCGGTAACGGCATATTTACCGAAAATCGGCCGTTACCGACCGGTATTTGGCTACCTACATGAGGCCCTAAATGTGTTAAAAAATGGTCTTTAAATTGTGTTTCCCAATCAAGCAAACATTAGCACTGCTGCTAAGCACCGGATGGATACAAGGAAGATACGACTGCAACATATGGAGGCAATAGCTAAACATTTTCAACACTTGGTGGATTGGCTTTGAGTGGATAGATAAGCCAGCTGATTTTAACAGAACATCAGCAACTACTCAGCCACTGTAAGCACAACCTACTCTAAGCAGGAGTGTCCAATATACTTCAACCAGAAGTACACAGAGGGTGGAAAGTATAAAAAAAAAATAAGAAACATCCCTATTTTTATTACACAAAAGGAAAGTTACAACACAAGTGTATTTACAAGTGTAAGTTACAGCCGCGGCCCATCCATATGGGTGAAGGGGCCACACTCACTCACATTTTTCCAGAGAGGAAGAGTGTATGTCAGGCTGAGCAAAGGCCAGCCTGACAGACACTCATCTTGTTCAGGTCAGGCAGCCAGGTGCTAGACATGCGCTAAATGTGCAGATTCATTGCTGCCTGAGCTGAATTTTGCCAGACTGAGGATTTCACAACCCTGTGGGCATAATTTCCTCAGCGTGGCAAAAGTGCCTCAAGGCCCTCCCCTTTGTGATGAGGGGGAGTGTCACCAGTTGCCTTGGACCTGGGCTCTTCAGTTTCAAAACTTTAAGTGCCCAGGTCCGAGTGTCAATAAGTTTCACCTTGTCACATAGTGGGGTGAAGTGGGGTCAGCAACTCTCACTGAACCCATCCCACTTTGTGACCAGTGTGGGACAGCTGCCTTCCCTCACTGGCTAACCCAAGGTCAGTCAATGGGAGAAGGCAGTAGTCCCAACCCTCATGGAAGCTCTTAGGTTTTCATCTCCGGGAGCTGCAGGACAGGTACGTTTTCTGTATTTGAATGTTTGATGCATGCATGCGTGTGTGCATAAATGTATGAATTTGTTGCGAGTGACACGTTGTAAATGGGTGTATGTGTGCACATTTGTGAATTTGGGGAGAGGAGTTGGCATAACGGCTAGGGCGCTTGACCTCGGACCTGGGGAACTGGGTTCGAGTCTCGGTAATGAGGCTAACCATCCTGTGGTTCTGGGCAAATCACTTAATCTCCCGTGCCTAACAAAAATGAATGTGTGTCCTCATGTAACGTAACTGGTGCACTGTAAAGCGCTCTGATACCCGATTCGGATTCGGGTCAAGTTCGCGCTATATAAAACTCTGCAAAAAAAAACAGAATGTATGGGTGTGAGTGACTGTATATATGTGTGTGTGTGGCGCCTGCTCTTCCCTCTCCATGTGAAAATTATCAGCCCCCACTGGTAAGTTACTACAAAAGTGGAAGTTACTGCAAAAGTGCAGTTTGTGACTATTGAAAAGTAATAAACGTACTCAAAAGTGTACACTTACTCAAAAGTGTAGGTTACCTTTGTGAATCAGGCCCAGAGTCATGAATGATAGCTGTGAGTATACTTGTAATGGTATCAATAATTTCAACAATTATTTCTGTAGGACGTGGACCTTTGAAAAAAAAACTAGTTCTGGGGACAATGCAAAAATTAATATGTCTTTCATACTGACTGGAGAAAAATCCTGGGAAAGTGCCGTATCAGCACCCTGCTCATCCACCTGGGGTGTCTGTGAAGAAAACACTGTCAAGTCTTAGTCAATAATCTTGTATATGCATATGATTGGAAGAAAAAATATGTTGAAAATACTTCACATAATTCTGAGGAAGTGTAAGGAGGTGGTACATGATAATGGATTATACATTCTTACCACGTTTACACACTTCTTTAATGCTATTCTGAGATGTGTTAATACTTGAAGCAAAAAAGACAGAGTTGGTGTACTCTAGCAATTGTTTATATAGTTTAACAGCCAGGCTATCATTTGTCTTATCAACCAAAACATATTCTGTATGCCATATTTTTGCACAATCATTTAGATGCTCTGAGAGCATCAATGCACAGAAGGGCTGATGTAGGTTTATTGCAAGATGTAATAGTCTTTAGTCGGGCAATTATATGTACTAAGCCAGTAATGGGAAGGTGAATGTTAGTGATTAGAGTTCCTCTATTGACAAAAATAGTAGGATTTCTAGCATTAAACAATGGATTTATACTATCCAAAGTGACCCAATCAATAAAGTTAAAAAAGGATGTTGCTGTTGTTTTTTTCATGTGGGCTAATCATCAAGGCCAGCACGATTTTCTAAGTGATTAAGTAGTGGTCAACCCAACAAAGACACACTTGAACCACATGAGTATCAACATTAAAATGTGTACATATCTAATCTGTGCATTGAGCATCCTGATGAGTGGTAAAGCCGATCATTTGTGTTAAATAATAAAATGTGCAGAGGTCAGCCCAATACAAGAAGTCCTTAAAGAACTCTATAAGACTGGCTAGATCTAGTCCGGAAAAGACAAACCCTACCCCAGCAAGCCATTGAAGGCAAGTTGTGGTCTTTCTTTGAATTTGTGCAATATTCATGTATCATTCTCCACACTCATACCAATGTTCTTCACTCATGATCTTTTGATTTTTCTTTTTATTTCAAACTTTTTAATCTTTAGACCTTGATCAGATAACGATATTTGTTAAGTATTTTAGCCACCACTAGGCCCTTTATACTGCTGTATGAAGGCTTATGTTTGCTGTTATAACTTTAAGTTATTTTTTAAATAGTTGAAGTATATGGATATCTTAGTTGCTGCTGAGCATTTTATACATGTGCTGCTCACTTCAGGTTCTTACTAGAGCATTAATGCATTCTTATGACATTTCGTAAGTCTTTCTCCAAGCATGTTTACATCTTCATGTTTGAGACGTAGTTACAATCCACAATTTCCTTTTTTATCGCATTTAATATGCCCCTTAAGGCATATACATCACTTATGTTATTGTGCATGTTTCTGTCCAGACCATTTATTGTAAAGTCTTCTCTTTCTCTACATAAATTGTAAACATTTTAAGTAACCATTCAATACAAAAATACATACATACAGAGGTCAATAAGCCATTTGGCATCAGAAGCAGAAAGAGTGACTTACTTTATATTCAAGTTGCCCAAAATGGAAAAATTGTTGCTGAACATTCTAATGGCACTATCAAAGAAGCTAAACCTATTAGAAAGATAGACACAACACCAGGAGGCTATTAAAAACACGTTACAGACAAACTGCATGTTAAACGAATATTAATTGCAATAATTTCAACACATGTACTTCTTGTGAAAGGAATCTGCACTAGTTTCAATTTTTGGCAATAGTTTATTGCTACACCCCCATGTAAACAATATAATCCACATTTTGAATTTACTAGAAATGTGACACAAATTACTTAGCCGTGTTTGATATTAGAAACAGAAAATAATTGCACTCTAGAGTAAGAGACAATACTTTTATGCTTTGCCTAGGTATGTATTTTATGTTGATAATGGCAGAAATCATCAATGGCGATCAAGACTAGGATGGAAAAGGTTGGGTGTGGATAAAGCAGTCTTAATAATATAGCTATCATTAGAAAATAATTCATACCTAATTGGTTTGCCTTACCCCTCACCTAGGTCTTTCTAGTACTTGTTTTGAGCACATAGAAATGTCATAGTAACATTTAACTAAAATATGTTAAAATAATTTCGGGTCAGAGGTGGAATACAAATGAAAATTGCTAGATGTACTATTTTATCAAAATGATCAGCAACATTATTGTTTTAACATTACGTTATTAAAATATTTTACAGCTAAGAATATTTTGACCCATAGTTTAGGGTTTGAACATCTGGCATAATTATTCCATTACAATTGTGAAGACAGCCAGTGTCCTTATAAGTGGAATAGATTTAGCTTGTAGCATTAAATTATTCATATAGCAGAAAATATGTATATTTCTGTTCCTTGTGAGTCACAAAATGTATTCATTTTCAAGGTGTTTGAATACTAATTGCAATAAACTGATTTATCAGGAATATTTCCAGCTTTCATGAAAACATCAAGTTTAATTAATTTTGAAATCTGTGTTACTAAAAAAAATCGGCATGACAGTATTTTTATAGAAATCATCAACACAAACTAAAACCTGCTCCCACGTTAATTGCATTAGTAGTAGAAACAGATACTAATCTTCTGACATTACAGCATAATTAATAAACATATGTATATGTCTTGGCAAATTAATTTGCTTACCGTGAGCTACAATGTCCTCAAGTTCAACAGTGCCTGGCCCTTCAAGTTCACCAACCAGCTCAGGTCAAATTACTGCTGCAAATTGCTACTCCAAGGGTGTAAACTGCATGTTGGACATTGGTCCACCCCTCGTTGTCACGAAAGCATGACTGTTCACAGCTAACTTTTTATTGATACGAAATTTATAGTTGTGCCAATGCAGTGCTTAATTTGTAAAAAGTGGCAGGGCCCTCATCAGGGGGCCACTGCAGCTTGCACCACACATTGCCTCTCCCACCATTGCCAATGGCAGGACCAACACAATTACTAACCATCAAACTCCTACAAGTGCGATAATTTAGTTCATTACAGGCCCCCACAGCTATAAGAATAGCGTGGGTGGCAAACAATAGTAATTTTTAATGTATGATGACTTAATAAACAAATATTGTAGTGCTCACCTTTCAATTAGACAGACAGCGCCACCATGTAGAAGACTGTTACACCCCCCAGGAGTTGATGATTCAGTGGCAGTGCCGAGTACCGGAAATCACCAGCTCTAAGTCAGCCGCAGCCGCTGAAGGTAAGAGTGGTGGGGCTGGCCGGGGGCGATTTCAAGAGATGACCATGAGGGAAAATTGATTATTTATTCTATTCAAATCCCCCCCCCCCCCCCAACAAGCCCCACCTCCCCACCGCTCTTACCTGCAGCGGCCGCAGCTGAGCACTTTGCCAATGCCTTTCACACTCCTCTACCCTCCTGGCTGTAAGTGCCATTACATTTATTTTGCCGCGGGTGTCTTTCTGTAAAGCAGCTTAGGGGATTTCAAGTAACAAAGAGCTGATTTCATGCTTAAAAACCAGCTCCTTCTTACTTCAACATCTCTTTTTCACTCTCCGTCCTGTGTTCCTTCCAGGGATATCTCTTAAGCAGAATCCTGTGGTACCTCCAGTGTATGAAAGAAGTCTTAGGCCCGCACTCCTTGTTTCTGTTCTTTTAATCCAATGGTAATCCAGGGGAACAATCCTGGCTTGTGCTACGTCCTAAAGCGCCGAATGAACAATGAAACAACCACTGATACGAACGATATCAGTCCCAGGATGCATCGCACCTTGTAAGATGAAAAAATCATCGTAAACTATATTTGATCAGTAATCCATAATTTTATTGTTTGTAAAATGAGGTTGTAGAACGAGGCAATTTCAATTTTCAAGTGCGTGCATAATGCCCAATTGCCTTTAATGCAGCATGTAGAAATTCCCAGTTCCTTTAAAAATAATGAAAAGCTTAACCCAATGCATTTTGGGCCATGTCGGCCCTTCGTCAGGGGTTCTTTTCTGAAAATGTTAATCAAAAGAATTGTCATTAGTATTCTGTGAACGATCGACATTACACACCTTATATAACTGTCAAATAGATTATGCAATAAACAACGCTTTCCCTCAAACGTAAAGTAACGCTTTTAACATGTGTTACCAAGTAACCTGATCTACACCATCGCTATAGGAAGTTTATAAAAAGAGTCACTGCCCAATGAAAACTACAACGATAAACACTGCCATTCCTCAAAGATTAAACAGACGAGTGTTTCATACCTTTATATTCCACTCAAATGTGCACGCAGCGCTTCCCGCTTTTACTCTTCTGCTACTAACTCTTTCACTCTCAAGTGTACCTACACTCTTTTTAACAACGTGACCACTCCCACACCGTTGCTCAATTAATTAAACAGGCCTATTCAAACTTCAACTCCCATAACCCTCCGATTTTATCTGTTGAACTCCGGCCGTTCTTGTGTAAATATTAATATTAACAAGCCTCCCTCGGTAACTCAAAATACCCCGCCCTTCCCTGGGATGTACCAGGGCCTTCTGACTCAGATTTGATTAAATGTTTTCACTCTGGTTCTTTGCTCAATCCAATTCTTTGCTTATGAATGGTTTGTGTGTTGTTTTAATGCTTGTGCATCGTATTGATATTTTGCCCTACGTCTTAAGGTCAATTTTACATCATCACGCAACATTGTATTGTAAATATGACACAGTCCTAACTGTTTCCACACTCACTACTGCAACACACAGGATTGTTGATGCAGTGCTCCCTACTGAAGAGCAGACAAATTTAGAAATGTCCATCGGGCCAAAGGATATTTCTAGCATTCACATTCATAGGATCCATCTTCAGGGCATTGTAACTTTGATGTGAGGCTCCGTCAAACATGACTGAGCCATATGGAAAAGTTGGAAAGCTTTTTTTATTTTCAAAAATAAAACCCCAAAGTGTGAATTTGTATTCCAAAATAAAAAAAAACAATGCCTCCATCCCCACGGGGGTCATATCATCGCCAAACTATTATCCGCCCGCTTTTAAATGTGGCGAGCGGACCATTATGTTGGCGGGAAGAGTATTCCGTGTCAGTCGCGATGGAGTACCCTTTCCACAACATATTGATTAGGCCTTAAGATTTTAGTAAATCTGGGCTTAGCATTTACAGTGCGCAAAATCTAAAACTGCATGAGAGCCTTTATTTTGATCTACAGAGCTTAGAATCAGGAGGGAAATATGCTGGTGGGAAAAATAGGAAAAGCAGTATCAGGATTTCCCTGGGGCTCTATTACCTCCCTATAATTCTGATCACATCAGAATGAGTGCCTAATTCGAGTAGATACGAGAAATGATCAGGGATGACATAAAGAAGGAAAATGGCCAACAAGAAAAGTCAGATATTTAGCAAGCAGAACAAAACTGTACTTTAAAAACTGCAAAGTGGCATCCAATGAGAGTGTAATAGTATAGTGGTTTTCTGTTAAATTTGCATAAGCGATCAGTGAGAGAGTAAGTGATAATTTGGGCTCCCACTTGTATACATATATGTGCACACACACACATATATGTGTATATATTTACATACTGTATATGTTATCCATATCTATAAATATAGACAGTAAAATGGATGATTTGATGTATATACTTATCTGTAAAAATGGGAAAAACTAAATGTGGGATGCATGTTAATAAGGATAGTTTGTAAAGGCTGTTGGGACGTGCTTGTAACAGAAGCGTTGCTGAAAAACCTAGCAAGCGAACACAAGTTACATTTCTATGTCTGCACGGAATGCACCAAAATGGCTGAATACGTTTACCCCATATATTTATTTGAAATTTAACTTAGTGTCTTAAGCCAGAGGTTTGCATTAGAAGAAAGAATGATTTCGAAAAAACAGTGTAGTATTACAAGTTTAGTAACTAGATTGATGAGAAGCCACTTTCAGTATATACAAGAATGTCTGAGGATAAGTGTCCCTAAAAGGCAGATGGCAGCGCACTAGCAAGAAGTACTGCATACACAACTATGCACTCACCCAGAGAGATTGTAGGGCTGCCATCTGCCTCTGTGTTGCATGGATGGGTCCGTTTCTACGCGTAGCTTCTCTGTTCCCTTCTAGATGTTCCTGTTTAAAAATAGATGTGTTTGGACTTTCAGAGGTTTGTGCGGCTTCCTTTAAAAATGTTATTGGCTTTTAGCAAGAAAGTTAGATGATGATTCTCACAGGGTACTTCGTTCATAGCAGGGGGGGGAAACGACTTCCATGAACTCCTGAATCACATAACTTACCATGGAGGCCAGATTGCCTACACTACCCTGGTGGAGGTAGTTTGCACCAAGGTGTTATTTAGCCCCATTTTACATCCCTCAAGTGTCGGCCATGTTGCTCCCTCCAATCTTGTACTGGCAGTGCTTTGTTGTGACAACGAATGTCAATGTTGACATTTTACTGATTCACACACTATTCTTGGTGGTAATTCCGCAGCCCACAAATACCAGTATAAAACTCGCTGTATTTACTGGATGAGCTATTTCTGCAATATTCCGAAATCGAGTGGTTGGGTGAGAGATGGCCTGCGGTTATCAAAATGAATGCTCTCGATTCCTACAATTTTTTCCTCAAGGTGTTCTTTTTTCATATTTCATATTTTACCAGCATTTTCTTGGTGAAATTTGAATGACACGAATTGCAGAGGGACAGTAACTTGCCACAACTCAGAATCCCCACCGGGTGTAAACTCACATGTAGGCTGAAATGTTGGTTCCACGTGACGCGGAATAAGGCCGATAATATAAACTAGGGGGCAGATTTATGAGCCCCTTGCGCCACTTTTGCGTCACTTTTCCCAAGTTAAAAGTGACGCAAAAGTGGCGCAAGGGGCTCATAAATCTGCCCCTAGGTTTTGACTATACAAATGCCACATACGGCCTTGTCAGACCATTAGGTATAGCGTGACGCACCTATTCATCAATGTTGGTACAGGCAGAAGCAGAGGCATTACATGGATTATCCGCTGTTTAACATTTTCAATATCAAAGCAAAATATTACCTTTCAGAAGAGTTTTATGCGTTTCATTCAGAAGATATGTAGAGCTGCTCCCTTTGAAGGGAACTGACTGGTGACACGTCTCACGTGTCATTCACATTGTCCATGCTGACAGTCTTATAAGGCAAAGCTCCTCCTTGTATCAACGGTTGTTTTATCTAGTGTTTTTTTGTCTACACGTAATAAACATTTTAGCTTTTTTTAGCCTCCCCGTCTGGTCTGCTTCTATTAAAGCTTGAGCAGTTTGGCTCTTGCTAAGCAGTGTAATTAGGAAAGAATATTTAATTTGAGCGAACATCATCCCACTGCGGAGCGATGACATTTGATATTTTCTTACCCTGGGTATTCAATTCGGATGATGCGTTCAGAGCTCCTTCTGTCGAACGCCAGTCCCAGTTCGCTTTCTCCCTGCTTCCTACAGTCTGATGGGCTTCAGAGTGACAGTTGTGTGAAAGTCATCCAAAAATAGAAATGACTAAGGCTGAAGTTTACACAATTCTATGGCATTTGCCATGCGTTACCTCATCTTGTTGAGAAACCAAGTTGAAGGATCGTAGTCTGACAAGAGAGGTTCTAGCTAGTAAATTGCCAGCATGTTGAAATATTTTTTAAAGAAATCTGAAGAGGTTAATTAAAAAAAAAAAAGTGAACTTTTTTATATATATATATATATATATATATTCAGTGAAAAAACCATAGGTTTCACACACGTTATAGTTAGGAATTAGGATTTAAAAAACCTTAGAAATTCAGTGAAAAAAACCATAGGTTTCACACATGTTATAGTTAGCTGGACATTTTACTCGTAAAAAACCATTGAAATTGCCACGTTATAGTTAGTTCAGCTAACTATAACTCGCGCGCCCGCAATGCACTGCTGATGACGTCACATATTACATCACTCATGACATGGTCAGTGACATCACTCATGACATCACTGATGACATCTCAAATGACATCACTGATGACATCATCCAGTGAATGTGTGTTTTTCTGAAAATTAAATATGTTTTATTTATGTATATGTCAAGGTCGATGGAAGAATAAATGGGTATATAAGTGTCTAAATGGATGATTTGTTTTTGAAAAATTGATTGTGTAGCTGACTGATTAAGTGTATCATAGTGAATACATGGCTTAGTGAGTAATGTTTAAATATGGAAATATCTGTATCAGTCTCTCACTTTGTGTATATGTGGCTGCATGGGTTGGTGAGTAGCTACATGGGTGTCTATATGGGTTATTAGTTGGTTTTTTGAGTATCAGTCTGAGTGTCTTCATGGTTCGGTGGCGGGTATTACGTAGTGCATAGGTGCATGAATGAGTGGCTCACTCTTTGTATATGTTGAAGACAGCATGTGTGCAGGACTGTATGGGTGGATGAGTGTGTGTATGGGTGTGTTAGTGAGTGAATGACTGTCTCAATAGTGTCTTTATGAGTAACTACATATGTTTTAAACTAGTATATGTGACTATTGGTGTAAATAAGTGAGTATATGTGAGAGTGAGACATTGGAAGAGTTCCTGTATGAATAAGTATGTGTTTCTATAAGTGATTGTTTAAAAGACTAAGTATGTGTAAGTTTCCGTAGAAGTAAGTGTGGTGGTGTGTGAATAACTGTATATGCAAGTAAATGTATGTTTTATTCTTTATTAGCATGGGTGACTATGTGTGTGAGTAGCTCTATGGATAAGTGGCATTGTGTAACAGGATGTATAGGTGTATGAGTACATATGATAAGTGAGTACATGTATGAGTGACTGTATTGAACTGTTGGTGAATGAATGGATGTGTATGTGGATCTTAGAATTACTGAAGAGGTTGTTGTAACTGTTATTGGTATGTCCATTCTTTTGTAAATTTTAGTCTCTATTTTTGTATGTGTGTATCAAAGGTTATATTAGGGTGAGAGGAGGTCTACCACTCTATCACAAGGATGATGTCATCAGTGATGTCATTTGAGATGTCATCAGTGATGTCATGAGTGATGTCACTGACCATGTCATGAGTGATGTAATATGTGACGTCATCAGCAGTGCATTGCGGGCGCGCGAGTTATAGTTAGCTGAACTAACTATAACGTGGCAATTTCAATGGTTTTTTACGAGTAAAATGTCCAGCTAACTATAACATGTGTGAAACCTATGGTTTTTTTCACTGAATTTCTAAGGTTTTTTAAATCCTAATTCCTAACTATAACGTGTGTGAAACCTATGGTTTTTTCACTGAATTTCTAAGGTTTTTTAAATGCTAAGTCCTAACTATAACGTGTGTGAAACCCATGGTTTTTTCAGTGAATTTGCAAGGTTTTTTAAATGCAAATTTTTTTTTTTTCTTCTATTTTTTCTAACATATTTTTATTTTAATTTTCTTACCTTTTATAAAGACTATGATTAAATTTTTAAAATTCTTTAATATGTTTTTTTTAATATATTTTTTAAAATAAACATGTAAAATTTATTTGCAGTACTTTTTTTCTATTTTTTTTATTATTTTTTTAGTACGCGTACCGTAAGCTCACGGTAAGCGTACGGTTTGCGCTACGTCCGTAATTTATCCACGCTGCTTGCGCATAGTTACGCAATTTGCGTAGCCGCGCGTACTCCGCGTGGGACGCGTACGCGTGTGCGCTACACGCGCACGTTACGCGGAAGTGTCGGGTAGTGTCTGTTATGCGCATGCGCGCAAGCGCGTGTCTTTTTTACGCGCATGCGCACTTTTGCCGTAAGCGTACCGTAAGCGTACCGTAAGCGTACGGTAGGTCATGTGATCATGAAACACAACTTTTGATTGGTTGAAACTACTTTCAGTTCTAGAACTCTCCTACACCACACCCATTCCCCTCATTTCTGCTTGTGATCCCTTAGGAGAAGGAGCTGGTTTGTCTTTGGGATACGATGGCAGAACAGCAGAGCTCTTCTGAGAGTGAGGCTAGCACTAGCAGCACTGTCTTGAGGCAGAGATCGAGGAAACAAAAGCCCTCTTATGTATGGGATTATTTTACTTTTCCTGAAGGCCAGCAAAAGGTGAATGCACCCTTAGTAACTTGCAGGCTGTGTCAGCGTGTACTTTCTAGAGGTAATCCTGACAGGAAGTATTCCTTTGGGAATCACACCATGAAGAGACACCTCAAGGATGTACACAAAAGGACACATGGTCATCTTTTTGGAGGTAACTCTTCAGAAAGACAAGCAAGTACATCCACAGCAGCTCAGCCTGGACCATCATCTGCAGAGCTGACTCCTTCTTCTGCAGGTCAGGTGAGCCCTTCATCTGTGGGGGGAGAATCTCCTTTTGCTGGCCCTCTGGAAATGAACCCTCGATTTCGAAGGGTTGATATTCGATGCGCCTTTTGTCAAGATCTAATTTGCCATAGGGAGACCAGTGTTTCCCTAGTGAACAACAAAATAGATCAGCACATTTGTCGCTTTGAATAATTTTCCCATGCTTTCTTTCCTCTGTCCCTGCATGAACACAACGGTTCTTTTAAGAGCCAACCTTATCTTTCATCTTTTTTTTACATATGTTTTTAAAAACTTTTTTTTTTTTTTTTTACCGTACGCGTACGGTGCGCGTACTTTTTTTTTATTTTTAAAAAAAAACACTAAAAATCAATTATCACATTACAAGGTCCTTGAGAGACTACAATTATTATTATTGACTTACCATACTCACTCAAAAAAATATTTATTCATTTGTTTTTTTAAAAAATAGCTTTAAAAATGGTTCTAGTTTTCGAAAATGTTCTATATGAATCTGAAAAAAAAGAAAAAAGTATTAATATTTTTAAAACATTTTATAATACAGTACACATATTTACATTTTTTTCAAAAAAATATTTTTGCCTTATTTTTGCTGTTTTCAGAATATATTGCATTTCACTATAAATTGTGAAAGCAATTGCATTCATCATTTTACAGCGGGCAAAAAAAAATAAAAATCACAAAGATTGTAATAAAAAAGCCCAGAATCTCTTTTTACTTAAACTTAACATTATAGAAATGCATAATATTCTAAAAAAATATCATCTAATACCAATAGTTATTTCTTTAAAATACCGTCTGATATGTTTGTTTCAGAAGTATAATCACAATATTATATCTCAAATAACTCCACAATACATCTGATTCCATTTCCTTTAGGCCAAATAGTAATTTTAAAATTTTTTGGGGAATAAATTTCCAACAGTAATCAAATAAAATTCTAAAGTTTAATTTGTCCAGATCTCACCGATTCTCTGTTACATTTTGGTTCACAAAAATTTTTGGAATAATTCCACAATAGAATTGGTTACTTTTCCGCATGGCCAAATAGTAATTTTTTAAATCATTTTTGAAAAAAATTCCAATGGCAGTCCAATAACATTCCAAAATTTAAATTGTGCAGATGTTACCGATTATCTCTAAATTATTGGTTTTTCAAAGTTTCATTAAAAATTAAAAAAGTCCACATTACAATTGGTTATCTTTCCATTAGGCCAAATGATAATTTAAAAAATCTTTTTTCTACAAAATTGCAATGGTAATCCAGTAAAATGGTAAAATTATTTTGTCCAGATCTTGCCAAATCTGTCTAAAATTTAGGTTTCAGGAAGATTAGATAGGAATTTGCTAAATCAAAAGGCAAACGTTGTTTGAGAATCAATTGGGAATCATTACACAGTGTCCAACCTTTTTCACATTTAAGATAAACTGTGTAATGTCCAGAAGTAACAGTAGGTCCATCATGGAAAATTATTGCAACAGTTACAAAAGTTTTTCCTGAAATTGATAATTGCTGTCCTGTAAACTTCTTTATTAAAGTATCCAATTTTGAACCATCAGCTCTACATCGTTGCATCATTAAAATTACATACTGTCCGTATTCCTTTAAAATTAATGTTGAAAACATGTCAGATTTACACTCACCACATTTCATGCTATGATTAGCATCTTTAACTAATTTTGCAAAAGTAACTGTTTTACTTTCTGGCAATGTCAAATAAATAAACCTTTCATTATCAACATTACCACCACATATATTATAACAATTATCACAACTATGTTCCCATTTATAAGAGAGACCAAAAAAAATGTCAATGGGAACTCCTTCTTCTTCCACTACCTGAAGAAAATACATCAAAAATTCCTGTACGTCTTGCTGTACATTTTGAGAAAACTGTGTTCGTCCTGAACATACATCTAAAAGTTTTCTAATTTCAGTAGCACTTTCTATTTGAGTTTTATCTTTACTCAGCTTTTGAAAAAGGAGACTCAGCTCTGAACAGAATCTTTTTCCCTGATTTACTATTATCTGCTCTTGCAAACTTTCCAGATAAAATGCAACATTCAGCACTACATTTGCGTAGCAGTTGACACCAGAGCTATTTTCAAAATGACATCCTACAACCTGTTCTTCATTTTCCTTTTTCTTTTTGCTTGCAATTACATCACTCCTCTTTTTTTTCCTCTTCTCTACATCTTCATTACAGATATTGTCATTTTTTCTTTTACGAGAAACTACAAGTTTCTCTAACACAGGATACTGACCTAAATGAGGAGCATAGCTTCTTCTTAATCTATTATACTCCTTTACACAGTTTGTATCAGCACTAACTTTTGAGTCATCAAACTCTATCATGAATAAACCTGATAATGTTTTCACTCGTGACAAAGCAACATATGCCATACCTTCTTTGAACACAGTTGAACCAATGTTCACAAATGCACAATCTACAGTCAATCCTTGAGACTTGTGAATAGTTACAGCATATGCTAGAGAAAACGGAAACTGCTTCCTACGTACATATAAGTCTTTCACAAGCATGAAACGAACTGTACAACGACAAATATCTTTAACTTCTTCTATCTGATCAAATTTTATTTTTAAACATTCAATTCCTTCTTTTTTCTGATAATTAATAAAACCCACAACTCTTCCCATAGCTCCATTAACTAAACCTTTTTCAACATCCAAATTTCTTCTTAAAAATACTCTACAGTTCATGCAAACATATAGATTTTTTTCTAATCCAGCTGTTTTGGAGATGTTCTTCTCTAGTGAGTCCAATTTATTTTTCATTTTGCCTGTTACTGTGACAGTAATTCTTCCATCCTCAATTTTGTCCACTGCTTCCAATTTCCTGATCTCTTCCTTTTCCAATTTCAAAAGCTCCTCATTGAATATTGAGCATTCACGTAGAGTTGGCATTAAGCAGATGACACTTTTGTTTTCTGCAATGTTCTTGTATATCTTCTCTGCAACTATTTCTTCCTTTGGAAATAAATTATGTAGCAGCCGACTCTGTAATGCTTTTTTGCCAACTTCTGTGAGTAGTCCAATTCTGATATCCTTCAGAATACTTCCATATTCTTCATCGCTTGCTTGCCTCATATTAGTAGTAAGTTCCTTGTACTCAAAGAAGGACCAAATATTTGTATTTCCGATGCTTCCCAATGACTTCTTTGTGTCTTCATGTGTGACAGTATTAAATACTGGTTGTCCTTTAACTGGAGTAAGTTGCAAAAGATCTCCAAAAACTATGACGTGTTTTCCACCAAATAACATGTCATAGTCTGTCTTCAAAATTTGCTGCATTCTTAAATGCACAAAGGCAAGCATTAAGTTTGATACCATGCTCACCTCATCAATAATGAGAACTTGCATCTTCTTCAATACTCTTGAAACTTCCAAGGATGCTTCTCCAGTTAGCTTGTTGAATTGTATTTTGTTCTCATGCTCCACTGGTAACATTAGCAAACGATGTAAAGTGATTCCTTTTATGTTATATGCTGCTAACCCAGTTGGAGCAGTAACCACACAAGACAAAGTAGAATCCGTTTTTTGCTTTAGGTAGCTTCTGATGACTTTTATTAGGAAACTTTTTCCAGTTCCAGCTTGTCCGCTTACATACATCCTGATTGGATGAAATGATGTGCATGAGCACTCTTTTTTTTCATGTAGAAATCCGTGATCAATTTTGTTTTTGATCTCTTCATAAATTTGTTGCTGCTCTTGATTCAGTTGTCTTTCCATATTTTCTAAGTCTATAAATTCTTCTTGAGCTTGATTCATAGCCGTTTCCACTTCATTCATGGCTATTGATGCTTCATTTTCAACGATTGGTTGTCCTAGGGGATCTTGACTGAGTGTTCCTGAACTTTGGCTGTCCTGAGAACTGTCTCTAGCTATTTCTGCTGCAATTGTAGTTTCCTGTTCAATTTCTTCATTTAACATTTGCAGATAAGTTGAGAATGTACTGCATTGTATGCTGTCTTTGCAAGCATTAAAAGAATCTTCATAGCTTTGAAATTCTCCCAGTAGTTCATCCTCTGTACGCCATGGTTTAAACAACTGTAAAAGAGCCAAGTAGTAAAATTCCTTCTTGTCAGTAGTGTCACAACTCAGCTTCCGGTGATTTATCAAACTTCCTTTTGTTTGCTTCACCAAACATCCTTCTTCACCAACGACTTTATATTTTCCATTGTTGATGTCTTCTGCAGCTTTCCGTGAATAAATTTAGTTCTGCAACACTTCATAGAGACACATGTTCTCCAGATGATGACTCCTCTTGGGATAATAAGTGTCCAACATGTTTGATTTCAAAATATCTGTACTTTCTGGGTCATTCTCGGCCAAATATTCAATTTCTCCTACAGATTTCAGTACCCGATTTCTCATTGCTGCAAGGCCTAAACTTGCCCAAATTATTCTTCTTGACTTCGAGTAGAGACTTGCAGAAGATAACCTATCTGAACATTCGTAGGATCCAATTTCTCGATGCGATAACATCTTCAAACTGAAACTGTACAGCTTCTTACTGACAGTCTTCTCATGAGAAATCTCTTCCCACATTTCCTTCAATTCTGTTTTTTCTGATTTCGTAATGTAAGACGTTACATATCGAGCAACAGCAATGGAATTGTCAGCAACATACTGTATATCCATGTTAGCGTTCCACATGGATAAAATGACTGGGTTGTAGTCATTTATATTTTTTGATTCTTCTTTTCTTTTAAGGTTGTAGGTATTCTTATGTGATTTTCTTGTGATAGTATGTCTCACAGCTGACATAAAACTGTTTACTCTTCCATTTGAAAGAACAGGTCTAGGAAATCCAAATCGACATTTAGTGTAGTATTTTTCTTTGCTCTTGTATTTCCGTCGACAGTATTTTCCACACCGATGACTTTGGAAACGTAAAACTTGCTCCTTTAACTTGTTCTCTTCTGTGCTTTTTGGTATAGCACATGTTGCATATTCTTCAATGTAAGATAACACTGCTTCATCAGTATCTGTTCCAAACTTTGGGGCATCCTTGATCCACAACAGCATATGAATATGAGGAGCACCTCTTGCCTGGAACTCTTTTCTCCAAAAGAAATCCACTACTTCTCCAAGAGGTGGATTTTTTTTATTGCAGATGAAGGACATCATAGCCTCAAATCTATGATTGAAATATCTGCAAACATTAACCGGATCCAATGAGCACAGTTCTCCTGCTGTCTTGTATTCGATGTTTTTAATGTTTGAATTGGCCTCTCGTAGAAAATCCAGTAAATCATCCCAAGCGTACTCGGCACAGCTTAGGGTAAGGAACCATGTTGGTGTTCCTAAATTCCGTAACATGCATTTTAGTTCACCATGGCGTCGGTACCAATATTCATTTGTCCCACGCTGACAAGCCATCAGATTGATCAGTTGTGTTTCCAAATGATCATCTCGGTGCTGCACTTTCTCCATAAAATCCTTAGCAGACACATTTTGTAAATGTACTCCACTTTTTAAAATGTGATTTACTGCATAAGACAGTGCAGACAAGTCGCTTTCAAATAAAAGATGGAACAAATAAGGAATACTTTGTCGAAATCTGGGATCTTCAGCATATAGTCTTGTAGTCCGATACTCAGAAGCTGGAATCTGTTCTGGACGTTCATCGTATCGTCCTCCTTTTCCTTTAGGAAACAGCTGGGGAAAACATCGAGCTTCCAAGCTCTCCTCCCATACACTCACGGGAGTTCCTTTTGCTTTCTTCATCTGAAAGAGATCAATATTGTCTCCCATAACTTCTTTTGAATGAAGAGGATGTATGCTAAAATGTTCATAAATTTCTTCTTCCTTTGACTTGTCCACTTTTTCAATTTGTCCAGTTGGTGTTTCTGTGTCTTCTTGTAAATCTTCTTCTTCTTCTTCTTCTTCTATATAAATTGATTCATACCATTTGTTATTCCTTTTCAAATACAAATTTGCTTTTTGTACTTTCCGTACATCTACCAGCTCCTGCCAAATCTTCTTATTCTTTGTAGGTACACCATTAACCAGAATAATTAATGGTTCAGTTTCCAAAGTATCCGCATCAATAGTTTCCATATTTTTTTTCAAATCCAAGGGCAAATACACCACTCTACCTTTTAAACCTCTCAGTAAATCTGAAGGAGGTAATTTACCAGTTTTGGGCTCCATACGTACTATGGTCTGGAACGGATGAACACATTGAATGAGTATAGACTCATATGTATTTAATTCAGAAAGTTCAGCAGGAATAGCATCCAATTCTAAATTATTATGTACAGCGCTGGTCGGCATTCTATTTTCCTCTAACTTGTTGTAACAGTATTTACAAATACGCTGATCTTCACCCAATTCAAAACAATTTTCTAGAAATATATATGTGGCAAAATCCTTCCACTTATAATTATCTTCATTTTCACTCTTTCTGTAGAGATCAACATTCCTAGTTTGTTTTCTATAATGAGTTCTGCGGCAACAAATACAAGTAAAATTTGGTCTTTCATTAGAGACTATTGCAAATGTTGTTATGTGATCATTAAATGTGTTACTTACAGAGGGTTCTACATTCTCTTCCACTTCTTCCTCATTTACTGTGTCCTTCTCTGCACTGTTTTGTTCAGGACCAAAGTAACAAAACTGAATTTCATCAACAACCTTCTCTACATCTGATACCGTTCCTCGGAACAGAGCCCTATTCAATTCATTTAACTTTATTGCTGGACTTTTGGCAAAATACAACCGTCTCACAAACTTTCTCATTTCAGTATGATGAACAGCCAGCATCCTAAAATGATGGAAAACACTATTGCACACTTTTCTAGATAGACAAGCCAGAGAATGACCCTGCAAACCAGTATTCTCTCTCACTCTGCATGGATCCAGACTTTGAAGCACCTTAATCTTCTGTTTTATACTTTTTTTACTATATTCTCTTAGAAACTCTCGAAATTTGTCAATAGATTCCTGACGCACAGTGCAAATACTACTACAATTCCAAGTGTACACTGGGGCTTTAGGACGTCTCCCCATTGCCTCATCTGCCATCACTTGTACCTCATCTCTTGGAACCATTATCTCCTTCTCCATTATGCAACCATTTTTTACTTCGTATGAACGACCTCTGGTGTCAACTGCATGCAGCAAACTATTACTTTGAAAATAGCTCTCTTCATTAAAAAAAGGTTCACTACTTGAACTATGCATCCACTTTCCTAAAAACACTTTACAAAAGTTTGTTCTGTTCACTACTCTTTTCCTTTTGCTATGTGATTTAGGTACATTAACCATTTTGTCTAATGTACGCATCCTATTCAAAATTAATATGAATAGTTTCCTTTTTAATTCTAATGCCTTTGCTGCAATGGCTTCAATTTCTTTTTTTCTCTTATAAAACTTTGCCTTTTGCTTATATTTCTTCACATCCTTTATCAAATTGGACATAACTCTTCTCTGAAACATTTTTCTACGTATCTCTTTAAACGCTGTTTTTCTGTTTAAGTTTAACTTTTTAGTTGCAGAAGGTATATTTGCATTAACTAAATTCTCAATTTTTTCTTGTCCTTTTTGTTTGAAATCATTCTTTCCTGTACAGACATTTTGTACATTTTTCCTTTTTTTGAATATATTCCTTAGAAAATCTTTTTTTTGCTTACCAGAAGATTTTTTCTTCCTCCCAACATCAGCATCTTCTACTAACTTTGATCCTCTAGTTGTCTTCAAATATAGTTTTTTTTTTAGCGTTTTTTGAACTCTGGATTTTGTAGGCATCTTAAATTTTGTTCACTGCTCTTCAGCAATACCTGAAAAAAACTAAAAAAAAATTCCTTTATTTTATTTAAATATATTACTACATTTCTTTTCACAATACTCACAAAACGAAATTTCTTTGCCAATTTGAATGCACACTTACTGCTCTTTTTTTTGGGCAAGTGAAAATCACTTTTACAAACTGACACATTATGAAACCACTTTTCAGATTTTTTTAAAAAGCCTATGTCCAGACTGCTACACTCCAGCAAGGGCAACCAGCCTTAGTGATGCTGAATGTTTTTGCATTACAGACTGAAACCTGAAAACCCCACTCGCTTGTAAATACTGTGCATGATTATACATGGCAAGCAGATGGGTGTGTGCTAAGAGTCTGCTTCTTCCCCCAAAAAATCGCTCCCCCTTTCCATCTAATGCAACTGTGAAATCACCAGAAAAAAACGCAATAAATCTCTGCCTATAATTCCTCTTTGCACACAGAGTCATGTTTTCACATTAGTCCCAAAACGAAATTTCTTTGCCAATTTGAAAGCACAATTTCTGCTCTCTTTCTTTGGGCAAGTGAAAATCACTTTTACAGACTGACACATTATGAAACCACTTTTTTGATTTTCTTAAATGCACATGTCCAAACTTCTTTTTCAGACCACCACCATGTGTAACCTGGGTGGCTGCCTACACTCCAGCAAGGGCAACCAGCCTTAGTGATGCTGAATGTATTTGCATTACAGACTGAAACCTGAAAACCCCACTCGCTTGTAAATACTGTGCATGATTATACATGGCAAGCACATGGGTGTGTGCTAAGAGTCTGCTTCTTCCCCCAAAAAATCGCTCCCCCTTTCCATCTAATGCAACAGTGAAATCACCAGAGCAAAACGCAATAAATCTCTGCCTATAATTCCTCTTTGCACACAGAGTCATGTTTTCACATTAGGCACAAAACGAAATTTCTTTGCCAATTTGATAGCACACTTACTGCTCTTTTTTTTTGGCAAGTGAAAATCACTTTTGCAGACTGACACATTATGAAACCACTTTTTTGATTTTCTTAAATGCACATGTCCAAACTTCTTTTTCAGACTACCACCATGTGTAACCTGGGTGGCTGCCTACACTCCAGCAAGGGCAACCAGCCTTAGTGATGCTGAATGTATTTGCATTACAGACTGAAACCTGAAAACCCCACTCGCTTGTAAATACTGTGCATGATTATACATGGCAAGCACATGGGTGTGTGCTAAGAGTCTGCTTCTTCCCCCAAAAAATCGCTCCCCCTTTTTCCTACTAATGCAACTGTGAAATCACCAGAAAAAAACGCAATAAATCTCTGCCTATAATTCCTCTTTGCACACAGAGTCATGTTTTCACATTAGTCCCAAAACGAAATTTCTTTGCCAATTTGAAACCACACTTACTGCTCTTTTTTTTTGGCAAGTGAAAATCACTTTTACAGACTGACACATTATGAAACCACTTTTTGGATTTTCTTAAATGCACATGTCCAAACTGCTTTTTCAGACCACCACCATGTGTAACCTGGGTGGCTGCCTACACTCCAGCAAGGGCAACCAGCCTTAGTGATGCTGAATGTATTTGCATTACAGACTGAAACCTGAAAACCCCACTCGCTTGTAAATACTGTGCATGATTATACATGGCAAGCACATGGGTGTGTGCTAAGAGTCTGCTTCTTCCCCCAAAAAATCGCTCCCCCTTTCCATCTAATGCAACAGTGAAATCACCAGAGCAAAACGCAATAAATATCTGCCTATAATTCCTCTTTGCACACAGAGTCATGTTTTCACATTAGGCACAAAACGAAATTTCTTTGCCAATTTGAAACCACACTTACTGCTCTTTTTTTTTGGCAAGTGAAAATCACTTTTACAGACTGACACATTATGAAACCACTTTTTGGATTTTCTTAAATGCACATGTCCAAACTGCTTTTTCAGACCACCACCATGTGTAACCTGGGTGGCTGCCTACACTCCAGCAAGGGCAACCAGCCTTAGTGATGCTGAATGTATTTGCATTACAGACTGAAACCTGAAAACCCCACTCGCTTGTAAATACTGTGCATGATTATACATGGCAAGCACATGGGTGTGTGCTAAGAGTCTGCTTCTTCCACCAAAAAATCGCTCCCCCTTTCCATCTAATGCAACAGTGAAATCACCAGATAAAAACGCAATAAATCTCTGCCTATAATTCCTCTTTGCACAGAGTCATGTTTTCACATTAGTCCCAAAACGAAATTTCTTTGCCAATTTGATAGCACACTTACTGCTCTTTTTTTTTGGCAAGTGAAAATCACTTTTACAGACTGACACATTATGAAACCACTTTTTTGATTTTCTTAAATGCACATGTCCAAACTTCTTTTTCAGACTACCACCATGTGTAACCTGGGTGGCTGCCTACACTCCAGCAAGGGCAACCAGCCTTAGTGATGCTGAATGTATTTGCATTACAGACTGAAACCTGAAAACCCCACTCGCTTGTAAATACTGTGCATGATTATACATGGCAAGCACATGGGTGTGTGCTAAGAGTCTGCTTCTTCCCCCAAAAAATCGCTCCCCCTTTTTCCTACTAATGCAACTGTAAAATCACCAGAAAAAAACGCAATAAATCTCTGCCTATAATTCCTCTTTGCACACAGAGTCATGTTTTCACATTAGTCCCAAAACGAAATTTCTTTGCCAATTTGAAAGCACACTTACTGCTCTTTTTTTTTGGGCAAGTGAAAATCACTTTTACAGACTGACACATTATGAAACCACTTTTTTGATTTTCTTAAATGCACATGTCCAAACTTCTTTTTCAGACCACCACCATGTGTAACCTGGGTGGCTGCCTACACTCCAGCAAGGGCAACCAGCCTTAGTGATGCTGAATGTATTTGTATTACAGGCTGAAACCTAAAAACCCTACTGGCTTGTAAATACTGTGCATGATTATACATGGCAAGCAGATGGGTGTGTGCTAAGAGTCTGCTTCTTCCCCCAAAAAATCGCTCCCCCTTTTTCCTACTAATGCAACTGTGAAATCACCAGAAAAAAACGCAATAAATCTCTGCCTATAATTCCTCTTTGCACACAGAGTCATGTTTTCACATTAGTCACAAAACGAAATTTCTTTGCCAATTTGAAAGCACACTTACTGCTCTTTTTTTTTTGGCAAGTGAAAATCACTTTTACAGACTGACACATTATGAAACCACTTTTTTGATTTTCTTAAATGCACATGTCCAAACTGCTTTTTCAGACCACCACCATGTGTAACCTGGGTGGCTGCCTACATTCCAGCAAGGGCAACCAGCCTTAGTGATGCTGAATGTATTTGCATTACTGAGTCCAACCTCAAACCCTTAAACTATTCTTTTTTTTTCCAGTACACCTTAATTTATTGTGAAAACATAGTCCATATTATTTTACATGTTCCTCACATTTAAATTTCTCCCAAAACAGAAAATGATAAACGCAACTTCAACAAAAAGAATTTCCATTTCTATTATTCATTTCTTAAGTTACCACATACATCCCCTCTCAAACTCATAACTCACCTTTAAAATTAGTTAGTTGTGAAAGAAATGTGGCACTCAAACAGCAGATTATCAGACCAGGATCTCTGTTGTGTTCACCTCTCTCCTCTCAGCAGAACCAGATAATGGCAAACTTTCCCTCTATTTTTCCACACATATACATGTAAGTTTCAAATCTCAGTGCTTCCCCCTTTTTTTCAAATGTAATCACACATTTCTATTGGTTGAAAACCAACCCTTTTCCAAAAGTACCCTGCCCCCAACTTGACTTCTGCCTAGTACCCTTCCCCCAACTTGACTTCTGCCTGCTACCATAGCAACAGCTCATGGAACACTGCTGTGTGGAGTTAGGTCAGAAGTTCGCCACACAATGTTTCAATTCCACAGAGCAAGAGTGCTTGACTTTTCAAACCTAACAGCAAATCCATAGTACTGTTCTTTGGTAACACATTTTTCTGTACCAATACAAAACATGCTTCTATTAATTTACACATACAGCCTAGTTTTTATTCTAGAATGGTATGAAACAGCCAATCAGTTCTTTTTGTTTTGAAAAAAATATGTATGCCTCCATTTCCAAACTGTCTTTCTTTTCATATTTGAAGATGTTCACAGTGTGGATTGTAGGGCACAGCTATGTCTTCTGGAGTGAAAAGTTTGCAGAGAAAACAGATATGGTGAGAGACCTTGCTTTGCCAAATGTAGACATTAAATGGATTGGTCAGAGAGGGTTAAAGTGGCACCAGTTGATGCCATTGGTGAAATCCTTCATGCAAATCCAACACCCTGACCTCATAATAGTGCACTGTGGTGGCAATGACCTAGGCACTTTGACTGGGGTAGGTCTGGAAATGCTTATGAAGGACACCTTTGCACAACTGTTTTCACTTTTCCCTAAAACTGCCTTTGTGTTTTCCAACATATGCCAAAGGCAAAAATGGAACTGGTCCAATCATTTCTGTCCGCAGATTGACAAAGCAAGAAAGCACGTCAACAAATCTGTTTCTGCTTTCCTCCGTGACTATGGTATGGGTGCCATTTACCACAACAACTTGCGTTATGACATGCAAGACATTTATAGAGGAGATGGTGTGCACTTCAATGATGAAGGGAACAGAGTCTTCCTTTTGAACCTTAGACTCTGCATCGGTACTTACTTGTAAGTACCACTTAAAAAAATGACTTCATAAACACAACAGCTCTTTTTAGAGCTCCCTAATATCTAAACTCTTAATTCTGCATTTCATTTATTTATTTATTTATTTTTTTTACCGTACGCTTACCGTACGCGTACCCCGTGATTTTTTTAAAAATCAATGAATGTTTTTTTTGTACTTTTCTGTCCTTCTTTGACCCCCTTACAAATGTTAGGGGGTCTGTAACTCTCCTCATTGCCCCCTTTTCTTGTTTTCACTCTTTTTTTTCAGAGTGAAATACACAAAATGGCGGCCGCCGCTTCCTGGTTTCGGCCGATTCGAATGTTTACTAAGATCTAAGGGCCAATCAGAATCTCGCTCGCGCACGCCATTTTTCTTCCGTACGCTTACCGTAAGCTTACCGTACGCGTACCCCGTGATTTTTTAAAAAAACAATAAATGTTTTTTTTGTACTTTACAGTCCTTCTTTGACCCCCTCACAAATGTAAGGAGATCTGTTACTCTCCTCTTTGCCCCCTTTTCTTGTTTTCACTCTTTTTTTCAGAGTGAAATACACAAAATGGCGGCCGCCGCTTCCTGGTTTCGGCCGATTCGAATGTTTACTAAGATCTAAGAGCCAATCAGAATCGCGCTCGCGCACGCCACCGTACGCTTACCGTAAGCGTACGGTAACCGTACCGTAAGCGGGCTCAGATATATGTATTGATTTAAAGGCTATTTTCTCAGAATCTACTGAACAGATTTACACCAAACCTACAAAAGGCACTTCCTTGACCTAGGGACTACCTCTCTGCCAAATTTCGAGTAATTCTGTTCAGCGGTTCGGGCTGTAGCTCGTTCTAGAGGTCCTATGGAAAAATGCATGGGGAAAACGCCTTTTGGGACCCCCCTTTTATCTCAGCCCCCGCTTGACGAATCCCCCCGAGACTTTCAGGGTAGGAGCGGAGCGTAGCGCCCCACCTATTTTGAGAAATTCGCGAGGATTCGTCAACCGGCGCCAAAGTTATTCAAAATAGAATGTTGCGGATTTCCTATGGAAAAGGGGTCCTAACTATAACTACCTACTGGCGACCGCCAGTAGGTAATATATATATTATCTACTGGCGGTCGCCAGTAGATAGTTATAGTTAGGACCCTGTTTCCATAGGAAATCCGCAACATTCTATTTGGAATAACTTTGGCACCGGTCGACGAATCCTCGCGAAATTTTCAAAACTAATGGGGCGCTATGCTCCGCTCCTACCCTGAAAGTCTCGGGGTGATTCATCAAGCGGGGGCTGAGAAAAAAGGGGGGTCCCAAAACGAGTTTTCCCCATGCATTTTTCCATAGGACCTTTAGACACAGCTACAGCCCGAACGGCTGAACAGAATTACTTGTAATTTGGCAGAGAGGTAGTCCGCAGGTCAAGGAAGTGCCTTTTGTAGGTCTGGTGTAAATCTGTTCAGTAGTTTCTGAGAAAATAGCATTTAAATCAATATATATATCTGTAAGCGCGCTCCGTGCGCTTACGGTAAGCTTACCGTACGCGTACGGTGACGTGCGCGAGCGCGATTCTGATTGGTTGTTAGATCAAAGTAAACATTCGAATCGGTCAAAACCAGGAAATATCGGCCGCCATTTTCTGTCTCTCGCACTGAAAAACAAAGGTTGATAACATGAAAAGGGGGCAACGAAGAGAGTTGCAGACCCCCTAGCGTTCGTCAGGGGGTTCACAAAGGACCAAAAAGTATGAAAAATAAATTTAATAATTTTTTAAAAAAATCGCGGAGTGCGCGTACGGTAAAAATAAATAAAAAAAAAATAAAAAATTAATAATCACATTTAATATATAAATCTAAGGACCCCCAAGGGAGAAAAAAACAATTGATAATTTGTAAAAAATGGCGTGGCGTGCACGGTACGAAATGCGCAAGGTGGGCGCTCGGTGCGCGAAGTGCACCAAGTGCCCACAGCGCGCGAACGGTGCGCGAAGCGCACCGTGCGCGCAAAAATTAACAATAAATAGATAACTTAGCATTTAAAAAAACGTACAAATTCACTGAAAAAACCATAGGTTTCACACACGTTATAGTTAGGAATTAGCATTTAAAAAACCTTGCAAATTCACTTAAAAAACCATAGGTTTCACACAAGTTATAGTTAGCTGTACATTTCACTCGTAAAAAACCAATGAAATTCCACGTTATAGTTAGATCAGGTAACTATAACTTGCGCGACCGCAATCCACTGCTGATGACGTCACATATTACATCACTCATGACATGGTCAGTGACATCACTCATCACATCAATGATGACATCTCAAATGACACATTGTGGATTGCGGTCGCGCAAGTTATAGTTACCTGATCTAACTATAACGTGGAATTTCATTGTTTTTTTAGGAGTGAAATGTACAGCTAACTATAACTTGTGTGAAACCTATGGTTTTTTAAGTGAATATATATATATATATATATATATATATATATATATATATATATATATATATATATATATATGTATATATGTATATATATATATATATATAAACTACTGGCGGTTGCCAGTAGGTAGCTATAGTTAGGATCCAGTTTCCATTGGAAGAGCATTTATTGATTTGCCAATAATTTTGACGCTGTTTGACGAATGTTTGTGAAATTTTCAAATCTAATGGGTCAGTCACGTCAGCTGCTGTCTTGAAACGTTCGGAGTGATCCGGGGGCAAAAAAACAAGGGGTGGGTCCCAAAACACTTGTTTTCCATGTTAATTTCTATAAGAAACTTTAGACACTGCTACAGCTCAAACTACTGAACGAAATTAGACCAAATTTAGCAGAAAAGTAGCTCTTGGTTCAGAAAACACTCTTTTTTTAACATGGTGTAAATTTGTGCCTTGTTAAAGCGCAACCGCTCAAATGCTGCAGCAGGGGTACATGCTGATTCTCAGAGGGCAGGAAGACCGAATGAGTGACAAAATGTTCCCTCCATACAGTTGCACAGGCTCCCAATACTGCCAATATTATCATTACTGTCACAAGCTGCCAATACCAATACCTACCTACCAATACCTCCAGTACCTGCCGGTGCCTGACAGTACCTATCCACCTGCCACAGGGTGCCCACAGGCGGAGATAACAAACCTTTAACTGCCGCTGCTTATGCCGCCTTTACATCCTAAACTACCTATAGTACTAATTTTGCCAAAAACTGCCTGTACTGCCAATACTGCCGGCACAGCCACCAATACCTGCTGGCTAATATAGTCAGTGTCTGCCAATACCTAACGTTTCCTATCTAACAAGTATACTGCCACTAAGTAACCTGTTCACTCACAGGCCTCTAGTGGCACAGGCTACCTGTGTCCTATGGTTAAATCGTGGTCTAGTGGGCACTGGTGCTATCCCATTTATCACTAAGCTGCGTGCGATATTTCTGCTGCACGATGGCGGATAAAGAGTCCAGGGTGCAATATAAAAAATCTAAGGCTGAACCAGCACTCACTAACTCACCAATCAAAGCCAAATCGGACATAATTCGCACTATGGACATGATCCTAAGGAAATTAGCCAATGTCCACGACCTGGCGAAGTCAACAAAGCAGAACACTAATTCCATGCAACTAGAACTCACAGCCATACGTGCAGACATGAGCACAATTAACTCAAAAATTAATGACGTGGAGCAAAGAATAAGCGATATGGAGAACGTTGCTTCTCAGACCAACAAGGAAATATGGTACCTTCTGGATACTACCAGCGATCTCAAAAGACATGCTGCTGAGTTGGAGGACCACAATAGAAGAGGCAACTTACACATTTTTGGGATTCCGGAGGGCTCAGAAGACTCCGCAGGGTCTTGCGTGACGTTTCTGGAACCCTGGATACCCATGATCACAGGAATAAAGTTCCATCAAAACTTGGAATTAGACCAGTCACATAGAATCCCAACATTTAACTCCTCAACCAGGAAATTGACTCCCCCTATCATCTGCAAACCACTGCGATACCAACACATGGAAGCCATCCTTAACTCTGCCAGAAAAAAATCACCAGGTCTCCTGGGAAGGTCAAAATATATCCTTTGTGCAGGACTATTCAAAAACCACTGTGGATACGAGGAAGGGATTTCTCGTACTAAGGGACAAACTTAGAGACAAGAATATCCAATTTGCTTTTGCAGGTCCCGCAAAATTCAGAATCTTTGAAAATGGTAGACCACATTTCTTCACAAACACCAAGGACCTGGCAAAGCACCTGGAGGCATCACCAATTCAAGAGATGGACCTATCGTCAGCAGCCTCGAACAAAAGGAAGACATGATATCCTTTAAGCTTTGTGATTGATCCAAGTTAAAATTCAGGGTTGGAAGCACCGATGTGGGTTAATTGACAGTTTGTCTAGTACATTTTATTGGTGCAAGATTAATACATTTTGTCAATATATTGCTGCATTCCTACTGAGTGGGTTTCTACCTTGAGGTACTGTTTTCCAGACGTAAATGGATGACTCCATATATCTAGGATCCATCGAGATTTTGTTGCTCTGTTTTATGCCGATTTGCGCAGATTTACGTTTGTTTAGTAACAGGAGCAGATCTCTGCTTATCACAGAAGTGAACTCAGAAGTAACACAGGTTATTCAGCTATTAGGTTGTAAATGTAGTTTTCTGTGTTGGTCAAGGTGGGTATTGTTGGCCATGGAGGTAATTGCCAATACCTATGTTCGGTATGAATGTTGATCTCTATTGATTATAGACACAACTGTACATGGTGTGCATTTAATGTTTTTGCGCTACTCCAGATTGTTATGTACCATGTTATTACCCTCCACGCTGCCAGACTGTCAGAGCTCACCTTCAGCTTCTCGCTGGTTACCGTTGTCTTGCACCGGAACAGAAGTCGCTAGCTTCCCGACTCCCACTACTAATCACTCAGCCCCAAGAAATGTCTTTGGCTCTAACTGATCAGCAAGGGGGAAGGGGGAAATTGGATAAAATAATAAACGATAGAAGAGACTGGTTCTGGACCTTCTGGTTTTCCTATCTGGAATTCTTCTTCAGCTATCACTCTGCCTTCTGAAGACTCCTAAGGGTAACTAAGCACACAACAAATTATTATTCCTTCTCTACTCTATTATGTCTCTTTTCTTCTCTTATGATTTTTCTACCTACCCAGAATCCTGAACTCTGTGCCTCTCTTCCTGTTCAACTCTGTCTTTTCTTCTTTCTTGTTATTGATGTCACTAATTATCTGTAAAACATAAATCTTTTTATTATACCTATTTATTCATCTTCTAACTCTTTCTCTTTTAAACCTACCATTAATGTTTCTGTGTGTGGCCTTCTCTTTCTTCTCGTGATTTCTCTTCTTTCTTTTCTTGCCTCTTGCTATTCTAAAAACTGTCGTCTTCTAAATTAAGCCTTTTGTGCTTTTAACTTTTCCTGTTTGCTTCCTCTCCTTAGGTTACTGCGGAGCTGCTATAACTCTGGTAAGTCTTTCTCCTTACTTTCCTAGTTAACTGTTGGTATTGTCTATTAATTTTTCCTTAGGTACCTTTTCTCAGTAAATCCTATAATGTTCTTCATTTTCTGTTACAGGACTCTGTAAGCTGATCTCTGCTGACCTTGGTAAGTGTTATACTTATTGCGTCACCAAACACTGCTTACATTTTAATGTGAACGAATAATCTATCAGTAATTCACTTAGCTTTCTTCGGTTTTCTTTTCAGGTGCGGCTGAAGACTTCACTCGTTTTTTCCCTGCAGAGACGAGGTGACTCCGTACTCGACTCCCGGTAAATAGCCCACTACGGACTCTAGCGGCTTTTCTGACCACTTCGGTAAGTTTCGGTTTCTTGACTCGGAACTGCTCTTAAGCGTTACTCTGGAAAGCTTCTTACTCTAAAAATTTACTTCAGAACTGGGAACACACTCGAACACGTCTTCTCTGAGGAGATGTCTGGGTGAAGTGCGCATTACTTCAGGAGCGCGCGCGTCACATCGTCTCTCTGGATTTGTAAACAACTAGACCGCAGACCCCAGCGCCTGAGCGGCCATCTTAGAATTGCGGGCATGCCACAAACTCGACCATTGAAGCCCATTCGAAACTGAAACGCCTATTGAACCAAGTTCCTTGCGCTTCGCTTTGGGACTCACATTAGAGATCCTGACACAGACTGACGATACTGTTGTCGCAACTCCTACACTGAAATCATTCAGGTAGGGGAGGGAGGGATGGGAGGGGGGCAGAGTGATTGTGGGTAAGTTTACTCTTGGTTGTTTCTGTTTTTCTTTATGTTTACTTTACTTTTTCCCATATATTCTTTATTGATCTTCTTGAGTTGACAGGTATTTATTACTCTACACATGTTAGCAGGGCCACAGATTTGTCTAGGCTCAAGAAGGGACTCCCATATCGGTCTAATACCCATATGGAGCTTAACACACCAATATGTGGAATACCGATGGGGATACACCTATACCTTATGAGAACGGTTACTATCACCAACTCTGACTTAGTCAATGACTCAGGTTAGATGTAATAGTATTGCGGAGGACCTTAATGTTGTTTCCTTAAATGTGAAGGGACTCAATCACCCAGCTAAACGTAGGAAAATCTTTGACTACTTAGCCAAAACAAAAGGCAATATCTTACTTTTACAGGACACGAATCTATCCGAGGAAGATGCAGCCTATATCAAATACAACTGGATTTCACACGTCTCACGCTCACCGGCAGACAATAAAAAAGGAGTTATTACCCTTATAGCTAGGAAATCTAACATTTCCATTGAATCGCAATCACATGACGATGAGGGAAGGGTAGTAGTTACGCATCTGAAAAAGGGTGAATTTCTAATACATGTGATTAATATATATGGCCCTAATGCCGATTAACCCAATTTCTGTGAAAACATTTCAAAAACCATAGAAAATCTTCCACAAGATGATCTTATCATAGTTGGTGGAGACTTCAACTTGCCACTAGATCCTGTAATTGACCACCAGTCCAAATGTAAATACCAAGTCACTAGATCTCACAATATTTTTCAACAGATCTGCTCTAAATTCAATCTCAAGGATTCCTGGCGACTCCAATACCCGGACTCTCGAAACTATATGTTTTACTCGGCCCCACATAACTCTTCTACTAGGATAGATTACATATTAATATCTGACACCTAATTGATCAAACAGACATTGCACCCAAACTAGTTTCTGATAATTCGTGCATCAACACCAAACTAGCTGGTACCCACACCACACCTTCTCATGAAAGGTGGGATGCCTTGAAGGCAACTATTAGGGGGGTCCTTATTGGGGTTAAAACTAAAATAAATAAAAAACTTAATTCTGAATTAATTAGTTTGGAACGTGAAATTAAACTTCTGGAAACCTCTCACACCAATGCGCTGGACAACAACAATATCCTTAATAAATTTGTACAGAAGAAATATGAGTGAAATAAAATTGTAAGTCATCGGTGCTGGTGTATAGATCAACAAGTTTAAGGCCCTTAAGCTGTGCGAAGCCAATAGAGCAGGAAAACATTTAGCTTCCTACCTCAAACACAAACAGGCAACATACTATATCATCAATTAAAGACACCAATAACAAAAGACAGACTAAACAAAAAGAGATTTTGAACACATTTAAGTCCTTTTATGAAGATCTGTATAAGAGCAAACAAACCCTTCATTCGGAAGAGTGTGTCAGATACTTGGATTCATTAAATCTCCCTCGGCTATCTGATGCAGTCAGCTCAGCACTAGGGAAACCTATCTCTGACATGGAAATAACCAACTCCATCAAATCCCTGAAAAATAATAAGGCTCCGGGCCCTCATGGCTTCTCAGCAGCATTTTATAAGTCATTTGGAGGGTCAATCCAACCAACCATGCTAAAGGTATTTAATACTGTAGCCCAGGAAGGACATACATCTAACTCAATGAAGAAAGCCAAAATGATAGTTATACCCAAGGAGGGGAAGGATCCTCTATTGCCCAAAAATTACCGGCCAATATCTCTCACTAATGTCGACTGCAAGATTTACACAAAAATACTTGCTACGAGACTAAATGTAGCTCTTCCACAGCTGATAAGTAGCTCCCAAGTTAGATTCCTTAAAAACCGAATGTCTAATGATAACACCCGCTTGTTATGTCATGTCCAGAACAAGCAAAGCTGAAGCCAGAACCGACTATAGCAATCACTCTAGACGCTGAGAAGGCGTTTGACAGAGTGTCATGGTCATTTCTAAAACATTGCATGCGATCCTTTAATCTTGGGGGATCATACATTAACATGGTCATGGCTATGTATTCATCGCCTACAGCCCGTATTGCGATTAATGGGACACTCTCGGAAGCTTTTACTCTTGAACAAGGTACAAGACAGGGTTGTCCTCTCTCTCCATCACTTTTCCTACTAGCCCCTGAGCGCTTAATACAGGACATCAAACGTAATAATGAGATAAAAGGAATACTATTTAAGGACACTCTTGTTAAACTAGCCGCCTATGCGGATGATATACTTATAGTTACAGAGGACAATTAGGGCCCTGATGCTAACCATAGAGAAATACTCAATTTACTCGAGATACAAGCTAAATAGGGATAAATCAGAAGTGAAGCCCCTAAATGTCCATTGTGCTAGAGAAGTTTTAAATGACTCAGGCCTTACGTGGCAACCTGGCTACATCAAATATCTAGCTATAGAGTTTGGCGGTAGTATAATTGATACCCTACATCAAAATGAAACTTCTACACTGAGGATACTGAAAACTCTCTTGGATGCATTGTAGCCAAAATGTATTACATGGTGGGGTAGAATTGAGACCATTAAGATGATGATCATGCTCTTAGTGAATTATCTAACTCTCATGCTTCCTCTTCTATTAACAGATGATTTTCACCATAAATTAGATGCCCTAATATCTGCATTTTTATGGCAAGGTAAAAAGGCCAGAATTGGGGTTAAAAAAACTAAGACTGGACAAATCCCTCAGAGGGGTCAACTTAGCCGACTTCAAAATGTACCAAACAGCATTCCTGGCGTAACAAGTCTCATATTGGGTTTTGCCTCCAGTTAATTATACTCCAGTATGGCTACAGGTGGAAAAATCTCTACTTAATAACCTCGCCATTGTAGCCCTTCTTACCGCCAATCACACAAACCTCAGCTGCTTAAAATCTATATTTAAAAATACAAATGTGGCTCTATTGAAGCTGGATAAGAAATTGGACAATAGCGCTCTAAATCTGAATCATTAGGGGACAACCACAATATTTTATATAAGGGGAAAACAATACATTACGACACCTGGATAGCTAAAGGGATCTTTTTCCCTTATCAACTAGAAAACTTAACGTACCCAATCACCTTTAAAGATCTTTAAGCTGAATATAACTTGGACAATCTAGAATTTTATAACTTTCTTAAGGTTAGGGCGGCGCTGACAAATGCTAAACTACACTCCTCAGCCCCATCCTTACCAAACTTTGTAATGAAGATCAATAAGGTAGGTCACCAAGTCGCTTGGATCTATAAACTAATTTGCCCCAAGATCTCAACCCTCAATACGAATCTTATATCCTTCTGGGAATCGCACTCCTCTAAACCGATCTCTGCATCCGATTGGTCATAAATATGGAGTTTTGTCTCCCGAAATAAAATATCCCCCGTCCTTTCACAGAAAACATTTTGGCTTCTACACAAAGCTTACTGGACGCCGGCTTGCCTACATTTGCAAAATATTTACGAGACGATCTTAGTTGTTGGAATTGCAGTGACTTGGCCCATCTGATACTGCACTGTAAATGTGTTGCGTCATATTGGGACAAGGTATTTGACTTTATTTACAAATTATTTTCTTGTACCCTTAAAAAAGAACTATCCACTCTGACAACAGGCTTTATGGGGGTGGATACACTAAACGAAGATGATAAAGCCCTACTGGATCTTCTGCTTAAGTCTGCTGTTAAGATTATCCTGAATAATTGGAAAGACGCACAAAAGGCGACATTTAAATGCTGGCTGAACTGGATTACCCACCTTAGGGGTGCTGACAATATTGCTCTTCAAAACTACCCAATGAAAACCCCCACTAGACATATGTGGGATAGTCTAGACACATATTTCAGTATGCATAAACCTCCATAAACTACCAGGGGCAACATGTCGATATGGCCCTTCCTCTTCTTGCTTTCATAGGCTACCTGTTTTGATCATGTTCTTGTTTTCTTTTACAGGAGTAGAACTTTAACCATTAATATACAGTTTATTGCATAATTATGTTTTCATGCATTTTGAGAGACATTTATTACATGGCATTTAAGAACCACTGTCTATCACATCAATATGTATTATTGTATATTTCTCTGAACAATGTATAGAGGTAATGGCACCATGCTATTCGTCATGTACCACTGATATTTTTGTTTTCTATTTCTGTTTCTTTTCTGTTTTAAAGAACACCCAATGAAAATATTTAAAATAAAAATAAATTTGTTCCTTAGTTCCTGAGAAATGCAAAGATTTCTCATATATACAACTGTAGCCGCGACTCCTCCCGATCTTGTGCCTGAGATCTGATTGGCTACCAACACTTCAAACCAGGAAGTGTTGGCAGCCATCGTGTGCTCCATCATAGTCACAAGCAAAAACGTAAAAAAAAAAAAAAAGGGGACAGGGTAGAAACACCCTGACCCCTAGGCCTGTTCAGGGGGTTCCACAGGGACCCCCTGGGCAAAAGAAATCATTTAAAAAAAAGAGAATCGATGGGAGTCGTGGATCAATAAATCCGGCCAAAAATCAAAAAGCAAAAAACAAACTGGGGGCTCCCGCGGTTTGTTTACTTAAGCCCCCGGGTGGGCCATAACAATGCATGGGGCACGCGGGCCCCCGCAGCCCCCGTGACTGCCACCTCCCACGGCTAATTTACTGAAATACGGGGGGCACATGCCCCCCCGTTGTGACAGGGACCACCACCTTCCCAGGGCTAATATACTGGAATGAGGGGGGCCATGCACCCCCGCAGGCCTGGGGACAGCCACCTCCCTATGGCTATATTTTAAAAAAATGCGTGTGGGGGGTCCTGCCCCACCACTCAGCCCCTGAGGCCACCACCTACCTGGGGCTCATCTAGTGAAATGCGAGGGTCCACATGGCCCCCCAGCCCTGGGGACCACCTCTTCCCCAGGGCTATATGTAAAAAATAATGCGTGGGGGAGCTCCATCCCTTTTGGGGGGATGATGTCGCCTTCCCCACTGAGGGCCTCAAGACTAAAGTGGACTTCATCCAGCAAGCAGCAGTGTGCCAGGAGGCTCGTTTGAAGAGTGGTGGAGAAAGGGGGTGTGGGCTCTGACCACCTCTCATCAATCCAGCTGTGTGGGCCTTACTGGAGGTAACAGGGGGGAGAGTTGGCCCCCAAGGACCCTCAAGAGCCAAGGGGACTTCACCCCCCTACTAATAGTGCATCAGGAGGTGCGTTTGCAGAGTGGTGGAGAAAGGGGGCATGGCCTGATATCAGATCTCAGCAATCCTGCTTTATGGGACTTACTGGAGGAAATAGCAGGGGTAGTTGGCCCCCAAGGACATGACATGTCATGTCCTGTCATGTCTAATAATGGAGTACCCAGGAGAAGTAAGTAGGTCAAGTATGGCAATAGAGTGGTCATTGAGCTAAGTTTCTGTAAGGAAAGCACTATCAATTCCCTCACTGAAAATGGTTTCAGCGATATCTGTAGTGTGTTGTGCTGCAGATCTACAGTTGATGAGCATGCAAGATAGAGGGCAGGGATTATCCTTAGCAGATTTTAGGGTATGGATGGTTGCACAGGAGGTCTGGGCGAGTTAGACATTACATGGGTTCTATTTATGTTCAATATTACTGGGATTGTAGAAGGAGGATTATGGACCATAGCTTGAGTCTTAGGGAGGTAGGATTTGCTAAGAGCGTCCACTTCCAGAGTGGATAGAGGGCAGTGTGAGCCACAGGGTCAGTGGGCTAGCCAGCACAGGGGAATGGTGGGCCAGGTGGAGAATTGTATGGTAGCTGGATCACCTGTATGAGGGCTCTCGTAATTGTGAGAGTGGGCAAGGATGGCCTGGTTTAAGAAATCCTGTCTAAGATGCACTGAGTCGGTCGCAAGAGAGTTGAGTTTACGATCCATAGGGTTCAGAATCTGTGAGAGAGAGTTAGAGGTGCATCCCGCATTGAGGATGGGGGTAAATGCAGTGGGATCTGCATATGAGGGAGATGAGATCGCAGCGCTATGGGGCGGTATATGTTGTTAGGACTAGGATTGAAGACAATCTGAGTGGGATGCTTAGGGTCTACCTTGGGAAGGGGGGAGTGTCGGCTGAGCAATTAGTCGATGATTGTCTAGGGATAGGGGCCTCGTCACAAGATTTGCAGTGGGCCTCATTTGTTGCAGGGAGATTGAACTTCAAGGTGGGAGCAGGTGGGGACCTTCTAGAAGGCAATTGTCAAGCATGAGTGTTGGTGGGGGTATCAAGGTTGTTGGTTGTGTCCGGGGGAGACAGAGTGTTAAATACAATGAGAGTGGGAGAATATGTGGCCAATCCTGAGTATGTCAAAGGACCTGGGATTGTTCCTCCTCTGAGTGAGTATAGCAGGGTTATTACTAGAGGAAAGGGCATCAGTTGTAGTATTAGTGGATAAAGGACTAAGGGAGAGGCCCGCAACCTTAGGCTTGCTGTGAGTATCATCTAAGTTTATTTTCGTGAGGTTGCAAGATAGGGAGGGAGCATGAGAAGTTATTCTTCAGGGAATTGATCGGCGGTGTGTGAATTTGGACATGGCAAAGTTAATGGAAGTGTCCAGGGGTGTCACTGAGCTAGATGGTGGATCCTTAGGAGGAAGAAGGCATGGCTGTTCAGGGTAGTTGGATTGTGGTACAGGGAGAGAGGCGTTAGGGGTGTTTGGGCCTGTTGTGTGAGTGAAGTGATCAATGAATGGAAATGTCTATGAAACATGCTGAGGTGCAGGTCAGTGGCTTGTATGAGTATATTTCCTGTCCTGAAAATAGATTTATCAATTTCCCCTCTAAAAGAAAGTGAAGGGGATGTTGTCAGTTTTATTCCGTTTGGAATTTTGATTGTTTTAGTGACTGGAAGAAGGAGAAGGAAGATGTTTTTCCATTTAGCCGGGCGTTTGGAAAAGAAGACAAAGTCAGTTTTCTTAGTGCCATTAGTCATTCTGTGGTAGGTATCTGCTATTAGTGTTTCTGGGTGCTGTTTCAGTAGTTTATGTTTGAGATTCTTCTAAGCGTTCTTTGATATATTTTTGGGATACATGATGCTCCACAAGTTAGGGCCATAACTCGCAAGGGCAGTGTTGAGGGGTTTATGGGGGTGCATTGCTGGAGACATATCAGTATCGAGATAGCATTAATTGCAAGATTATGCCAGGATGGGGAGGGAAAGGGAAGAAATAATAGAGGAGTGAAGAGCAAAACCTCACTCTCAAAGGGCTTACTGGCAGGGTCGGCCCCTGGCAAACATGGGAGTCAAACGCGCTAGATTTCAAGTTGGCCAGCGTCCCTCCGTTTTTAGGAACAATACGGAGCCAGCCACCAGCACAGGAGAGGAAGGGGTGGTAAAACAAAGTTAGTGCTCACCCACCCCAAGATAATTGGTATTGTGTTAGGATGACTCCAAAGCAACAGTTAGAACGGTGCACTACTGGGGGTTGTCGCTTAGTGAATAGTAGAGTTTCAATTATTTCTGAACAGTGGAAAAGTCAACCAATGAGCCTCTCATTGACATGTTCAATTCTGTAGTAGCCCTGCCAAAAGGCACACATGTGACCACCTGGTAACGAGGGCTTTAGCAGGAACCACTTAGGTTAACAGGGTAGGGGCGGTGAATCCTTCTTTCAGTTCAGTTATACTGCCTGTAGATGGTATTGTAATGCGCTCTATGTGTAAGGTTGTGGAACACCTAAAATACTGTTCAAATATGGCCGACTTTTTAGATTTGGTAGTTTCTTCCTTGATTGTTGGGTCTGGAGTCCTTTTTCAGTTTCAGTGTGTCTGCCTAGAAACCTAGTCCTACTTCACTTTCTTAAAACCTGTGCATGGTAAGTCCTCTGTACCTTTCACTTGGGCAGAGAATCGCCATCTTGGAATAGTCCAGCATGTAGGCTAGGAGGAAGAGTGGCCTCAAAATGGAGGACTGGATGAGACCCAATATGTAGAACCTTGAGAAAGGGAAATCAAAAATCAAGCGTGATGAGCATGGCTGTCATTGAGTGCTTTCACAATATATCGGCCCCTGGCAGTGATCCCACTAGGGACAGACTAGCGCTGTCCTGCAAAGTTCCCAATGCGAGAGCCGAGAGGGCGGAACGTACTACTCCCTGGTTCCTGCAACCGTTGTTTCAATTCGTCATCCAGGAAGTATTGGCAGCAGCCATTGGCAGCGGTGTTGCAGCCGATCCGTGATGGAGGGTCACTTGTAGTCCCAAGCGTGGTGGCCCTTCTCCGGGCACATCCATGCAAGAGTGCAGAATCCTCAGTCATGAGGCTGACAGCCTGCGTGGTAGAAGAACGCCCTGTGCCAGACAGTCACCCCAACAATGACTGGGAGGTTTGGCAGGTCTTTAGCTCCAGACCAGGCAAGAAACTGGCAGAAGCAATTTGCAAGATGAGTTGAGCCGAAAGCCTCAGTTGTGAGGCAGACGGCTGGTGCGGCGGAAGAGCATCCAGCGTGAGATAACCACCCCAGCAGGTCCGAGGGGTACGGCTGGTCTTCAGTACCAGACCAGATAAGAAACTGGCAGAAGCAATTGGCCACGCGTTGCCAGTTACTTACATGGAACTTGCAGGCATGCAGGGAGATGGCGGGCTCATTAGTGGATGCTCTCAATTTCCATAAACTTGGTGGTCACTCCCTGAGTGGGTTTGTTTGTTTGGAGTGATCCTGGCTCACTGTGGGTTAGTGGAGATCTTCTTTCCTGGACGTGAATAGGGTCCTAACGCTTTTTTCTAAATTGTCCAGTCTTCATTACAATAGCTTCCTGTATAGTGCTAAATGTATGGCAGGACAAAAACAGGGCTCATTTTAAGTATAATCGATCCCTAGTCCAGAAGCTTCTCTTAGGAGCTCCGCCTCAGCGGCCATCTTGCACAGTTTCATATGCAGCAGATTTCCTGAGAGCTGGTCTGAGGCCCAGCTCCCCTTCTCCACCACTCTGCAGACATGACTCCTAGTTAAACAACCTTAGAAATTCACAGGAAAACCAAAGGTTACAGGGATGTTATAGTTAGGGTCAGATTTTACTCATACAAAATCTGAGAAATTTAGCTGTTATACTTACCTGAGTTAACTGTACCTCATGCCCCCGCAATACACTGTTTATGACTTCACATATTGTATCTCTCATGACATGGTCAATGACATCACTTATGGAATCACTGATGACATCTCAAATGACATCACTAATGACATCATCAACAGAATCTCGGACGCACCCATTCACTCCCCAATGGAACCTTTCATGCACCCACTCCAACTTTCACACTACCATTTTTAAAACCATTGACATACACATACCAGTAATTACATACCCACTCACTGATTCATAGGTATACACACACATCCACTCAGTCACCCATACAGCCATTCATACACTAACTCACGGAATAATAAAGCCATTGATATATCTACTCATACACAGTGACGGCCCGTGTAGGGCGTTTTACCGGGGCGGTGACGTGGCGCAGAGGAGGGGCAGGGTGGGGGGGTTGCAAAATGCGGCATACGGCCGAGTTCAGGTAAGTTCCGAAAAAAATTAATAAAACGAATTTCGTTGCGCGCGCTGCATCGCCAAATGCGATGCAGCGCGCGCAACGAAATTCGTTTTATTAATTTTTTTCATAACTTACCTGAAATCGGCTTTTTGCCGCATTTTGCAACCCCCTACACTGCCCCTCCTCTGCGCCACGTCACCGCCCCGGTAAAACGCCCTACACGGGCCGTCACTGCTCATACAGCCACACAGCCACTCACACACTCCCAGTCACCCATACAGCTACTCACATACCTAATCACTCACCCATAGAATCAATCACACAGTCACTTTCTCACCTATACAGTTATACACACACCAACGCACTTATTCATACAGATGCTAACACATACTTACTGACCTATACAGTCACTGATACAAGCACACACTCACCCATACAGCCACTCTCACAATCACTCACTCACACATACAGTCACTTATATACTGCAACCCTCACTTATACTTCTTTTCCACATTTATTCACTCCCCAACACAGCCATACGCACACTCACTCACCCAGACAGCCCCTCATAGTGGCACTTACGAACCCATACTACCACTGATTCACCCACTTACTCATCCATGCAGGGAGTCAGACACAGCCTCACCCATCCACACAGACACTCATACACCCATACAGATACTCAGACAATCAATCAATAACCTTTACAGCCACTCACGTACCTACTCACCAACCCATACAGCCACTTACACACCAACAGACAGACTAATACAGGCATTCACACAAATTAGTCACTCACCCATACTTTCACTGAGACATGTGTAATCACTCACTTATACAGTCAGTCACACAACCACTAAATCATCCATACAGGCATTCATACACCCACTGATTCATCAATACACCTTGGTGTAAATATATTTAACCCTCATAAACTTTTTAGAAACAATCACAGTCACCGGATGATGTCATCAGTGGTGTCGTTTGAGATAACATCAGTGATGTTACTGACCATGGCAAACACAAGATGATGGACGGAGTGTTGAAACTTTTCTAACACTCACCCCCAGTCACAGATCTGGGTTGAATCCATCATCATTCTATAGCTCACTTTGCCACCCCAGTTCAGATACAGCTATATGCAAATCAGTCTTGACCCTGTGCCTCATGGGAAAAGTCTAGCCCGAACTGCCAAGCCATGTCTTCCCTGGATTGAAACAAGCATCCTGGGACCGGTTTCGGGCTAACAGCCCTCATCAGCCAGGCTAGCTTGAATCTAGTGGCAAAGTGAGCAAGGGACCCATGTCTGGGCATACCCTGCCAACTTAGGGTGAACAAAGCAAACACAAGGAAATGATGGACGGAGTGTTGAAACTTTTCAAACACTCACCCCCAATCACAGATCTGGGTTGAATTCATCATCATTCTTTAGCTCACTTCGCCACCCCAGTTCAGACACAGCTATATGCAAATCAGTCTTGACCCTGTGCCTCATGGGAACAGTCCAGTCCGAACTGCCAAGCCATGTCTTCCCTGGACCGGAAACAAGCATCCTGGGACCGGTTTTGGGCTAACAGCCCTCATCAGACAGGCTAGCTTGAATTCAGTGTCAAAGTGAGCAAGGGACCCACGCCTGGGCATACCCTGCCAACTTAGGGTGAACAAAGCAAACACAAGGAAATGATGGACGGAGTGTTGAAACTTTTCAAACACTCACCCCCAGTCACAGATCTGGGTTGAATTCATCATCATTCTTTAGCTCACTTCGCCACCCCAGTTCAGACACAGCTATATGCAAATCAGTCTTGACCCTGTGCCTCATGGGAACAGTCCAGTCCGAACTGCCAAGCCATGTCTTCCCTGGACCGGAAACAAGCATCCTGGGACCGGTTTCGGGCTAACAGCCCTCATCAGCCAGACTAGCTTGAATCCAGTGGCAAAGTGAGCAAGGGACCCACGTCTGGGCATACCCTGCCAACTTAGGGCAAACAAAACAAACACAAGGAGATGATGGACGGAGTGTTGAAACTTTTCAAACACTTACCCCCAGTCACAGATAGTCTGGCTGATGAGGGCTGTTAGGAAAACGTTTGTAAAAACCAAGCCCAATGGTGTGCTTTGGCTATAAAAGAAAGAACTTAATCTAATGTGCACACACTCACAGAATATATAAAAAAAATAATTAAGCCACAAATTCCTATATGACATTTGTGAACATCTGTATAAGTGAAAAAAACAATAAATTCCATCCCAGAACCATTTTACTGGCTATAAATATGCACAAAAGATAATTAAATCCCCCCCAAAAATAAAAGTAAGGCAGGAGGTAGGATGTCTGGATGTTAATACTGGCTTCAGCAAAAAAATCCAAAAATACATACATTTCAAAGTTAAGTTCTATCTTAACACTTCCTTCAAATATAAAAACTTCCCTTTATGTTTAGTGTTTTTCAAGAATGTATAAGCTCCTCCATCAAATGGACATACAACAAACATCACCAGTGCACACATATTAGAATACATTTAAATACAAATATTGTATACCCACATACCACCATCAAATGTTTGTAAAACCTACATCAAATGCCAAAACATCCATATTCAAAAAGCCAAAAACTTTCCATGATACATACAACCACACACTTAAAGATATAAGAAGAAACAAGCATGCTATCTGACACGCACAGCAAAGAAGACAGAAGAAATTAAAATTAAGATGAAAAAGTCAAAATAAAAGACAATATATATATTTCTTTTAAGTACTAAAACTACATGCAAGTTTTAAAAAAGACACAAACATGTATTTATTGTAATGGGATTACTTCACAAATGCACCTTAGTACAGAGTCTATTACATAACAAATACACTACTATAACTGGAGAACAACGAACACATTTTTGCCGCCTCCATCTCCCGCCGCTGCTGCCCCTGTGGCCCCGCCTCAGTCCTCCTCCGCTTCCGCCTCCTCCCTCCCCTACTTAATGGTGGCCGCTGCACAGTCGCACCGATGCCGCGCCAAAGGTGCGTATAAGGCAAGCCCGTCTGCACCCATCCGTGCCCCTACCGCGACCAGTGCCAGGAACTCTGGATCTATGACCTTCCATCGCTACGACCCCGCTGCCCTCCTCGCTCACAACCCCGGAAGACCCACAGACTGCCAACAGGTCTCACCACAGATGACCAATGGCCAGTTCTCCTGCCTCTGCTGCCACCGGAAATTCTCCACCAACCCAACCCACAACACCACCGACGCCAGCACCAAAGCCACCCTCCGTTCCATCCTCCTCAATGTGCGCTCCATACACAAACACAGCATGGACATGACTACAATGCGTCAAATGGGACTACCACCCATAAACTGTGAAAGAGGGAGAGACACCCCTTAAACCACCTCTCCTGTAAGCGAATAATTGCTTTCAGCGTGGAAATGGGACTAAACCCACACCTGTGAAATAGGGAATAACACCCCTTTAAGCCACCCCTCTTGTAAGGGAAATGTGGCTTACTGCATGGAAATAGGACTAAAACCCAATCTCAACTTAGTGCCTAAACACTACATAAACAACGTGCAGCACATGGTGAAATATAAACAATACAGCAATCCCACATGTAAGGCCATGAAAAAAACAAAAAAACAAATGCAGAACATGGTAGAGTAATAAAACAATGACCAGTAACGACGAAAAATTCTGCCGGTGAGCAAGCTCTGACCCATGTGATGTCACAAATGCACAAAAAATCATAAAATGCTTTCTTGCTAAAGTGCTTACCCCAGAGCAATAAGCAGAAAAAGTTACTGTCAGCAGTGTTCAGGTACAGTGTTCATTTCTCCCAGAAAACAATCAGCACAATGAAAAGACAAGATCATGCAGAAAATAGGGTGTAGTTCAACGTGTGTTCCAGGAAGAAAATAACTCACCAAAGAAATGCAGAGCTGAAAACAACACTGGCAAACTTACTGAATTTGTAGCTTGCCATCACTGCAAAATAACGTGTGAAAATGTAGTAGAGGTGTATCAGCTAAACCTGCATCGCACATACAGCCATCCTATGGCCAGTTCTCCTGCCTCTGCTGCCACCGGAACTTCTCCACCACCCCAACCCACAACACCACCGACGCCAGCACCAAAGCCACCCTCCGTTGCATCCTCCTCAATGTGCGCTCCATACACAAACACAGCATGGAAATCTGGAACCTACTCGACTCTCTCTCCACCTCCAACGAATCCTTCTCCTCTGCCGAACACCAGCATTTCCAGATCCACACCAGCCCTAAGACCACACTCCGTGGAACACTCATCTACAGACCCCCCCGGCCCCCTGACACCAATAGCCACCTCCATCACGACTTCATCGCATCCCATGTTATCACATCAATAAACTACATACGCATTGGAGACCTCAACTTTCACCTCGACAACCCCAGAGACCCGAACTCCGCCATCCTCCAGCACAACCTCTCCAACATTGGACTCAATCAACTTGTCAACACACCAACACACAGAGCAGGACAAAGCCTTGACCCCATCTTCGCTGCAGGAAACAGCGTCCACTTTAGCCACACAATGCAGCCACCCCGGACCGACCACCACTGGGTCCACTTCACCGTTGATAAACCCAAAGCACCTAAACCAGCCCCCCGCCCGCCACGAAAGAACTTGAGAAAGGTCACCAACGAGCAACTGAACTCCAACCTCTGCTGAGACAAACACACCTATTGTAATGCGCTCTATGTGTAAGGTTGTGGAACACCTAAAATACTGTTCAAATATGGCCGACTTTTTAGATTTGGTAGTTTCTTCCTTGATTGTTGGGTCTGGAGTCCTTTTTCAGTTTCAGTGTGTCTGCCTAGAAACCTAGTCCTACTTCACTTTCTTAAAACCTGTGCATGGTAAGTCCTCTGTACCTTTCACTTGGGCAGAGAATCGCCATCTTGGAATAGTCCAGCATGTAGGCTAGGAGGAAGAGTGGCCTCAAAATGGAGGACTGGATGAGACCCAATATGTAGAACCTTGAGAAAGGGAAATCAAAAATCAAGCGTGATGAGCATGGCTGTCATTGAGTGCTTTCACAATATATCGGCCCCTGGCAGTGATCCCACTAGGGACAGACTAGCGCTGTCCTGCAAAGTTCCCAATGCGAGAGCCGAGAGGGCGGAACGTACTACTCCCTGGTTCCTGCAACCGTTGTTTCAATTCGTCATCCAGGAAGTATTGGCAGCAGCCATTGGCAGCGGTGTTGCAGCCGATCCGTGATGGAGGGTCACTTGTAGTCCCAAGCGTGGTGGCCCTTCTCCGGGCACATCCATGCAAGAGTGCAGAATCCTCAGTCATGAGGCTGACAGCCTGCGTGGTAGAAGAACGCCCTGTGCCAGACAGTCACCCCAACAATGACTGGGAGGTTTGGCAGGTCTTTAGCTCCAGACCAGGCAAGAAACTGGCAGAAGCAATTTGCAAGATGAGTTGAGCCGAAAGCCTCAGTTGTGAGGCAGACGGCTGGTGCGGCGGAAGAGCATCCAGCGTGAGATAACCACCCCAGCAGGTCCGAGGGGTACGGCTGGTCTTCAGTACCAGACCAGATAAGAAACTGGCAGAAGCAATTGGCCACGCGTTGCCAGTTACTTACATGGAACTTGCAGGCATGCAGGGAGATGGCGGGCTCATTAGTGGATGCTCTCAATTTCCATAAACTTGGTGGTCACTCCCTGAGTGGGTTTGTTTGTTTGGAGTGATCCTGGCTCACTGTGGGTTAGTGGAGATCTTCTTTCCTGGACGTGAATAGGGTCCTAACGCTTTTTTCTAAATTGTCCAGTCTTCATTACAATAGCTTCCTGTATAGTGCTAAATGTATGGCAGGACAAAAACAGGGCTCATTTTAAGTATAATCGATCCCTAGTCCAGAAGCTTCTCTTAGGAGCTCCGCCTCAGCGGCCATCTTGCACAGTTTCATATGCAGCAGATTTCCTGAGAGCTGGTCTGAGGCCCAGCTCCCCTTCTCCACCACTCTGCAGACATGACTCCTAGTTAAACAACCTTAGAAATTCACAGGAAAACCAAAGGTTACAGGGATGTTATAGTTAGGGTCAGATTTTACTCATACAAAATCTGAGAAATTTAGCTGTTATACTTACCTGAGTTAACTGTACCTCATGCCCCCGCAATACACTGTTTATGACTTCACATATTGTATCTCTCATGACATGGTCAATGACATCACTTATGGAATCACTGATGACATCTCAAATGACATCACTAATGACATCATCAACAGAATCTCGGACGCACCCATTCACTCCCCAATGGAACCTTTCATGCACCCACTCCAACTTTCACACTACCATTTTTAAAACCATTGACATACACATACCAGTAATTACATACCCACTCACTGATTCATAGGTATACACACACATCCACTCAGTCACCCATACAGCCATTCATACACTAACTCACGGAATAATAAAGCCATTGATATATCTACTCATACACAGTGACGGCCTGTGTAGGGCGTTTTACCGGGGCGGTGACGTGGCGCAGAGGAGGGGCAGGGTGGGGGGGTTGCAAAATGCGGCATACGGCCGAGTTCAGGTAAGTTCCGAAAAAAATTAATAAAACGAATTTCGTTGCGCGCGCTGCATCGCCAAATGCGATGCAGCGCGCGCAACGAAATTCGTTTTATTAATTTTTTTCATAACTTACCTGAAATCGGCTTTTTGCCGCATTTTGCAACCCCCTACACTGCCCCTCCTCTGCGCCACGTCACCGCCCCGGTAAAACGCCCTACACGGGCCGTCACTGCTCATACAGCCACACAGCCACTCACACACTCCCAGTCACCCATACAGCTACTCACATACCTAATCACTCACCCATAGAATCAATCACACAGTCACTTTCTCACCTATACAGTTATACACACACCAACGCACTTATTCATACAGATGCTAACACATACTTACTGACCTATACAGTCACTGATACAAGCACACACTCACCCATACAGCCACTCTCACAATCACTCACTCACACATACAGTCACTTATATACTGCAACCCTCACTTATACTTCTTTTCCACATTTATTCACTCCCCAACACAGCCATACGCACACTCACTCACCCAGACAGCCCCTCATAGTGGCACTTACGAACCCATACAACCACTGATTCACCCACTTACTCATCCATGCAGGGAGTCAGACACAGCCTCACCCATCCACACAGACACTCATACACCCATACAGATACTCAGACAATCAATCAATAACCTTTACAGCCACTCACGTACCTACTCACCAACCCATACAGCCACTTACACACCAACAGACAGACTAATACAGGCATTCACACAAATTAGTCACTCACCCATACTTTCACTGAGACATGTGTAATCACTCACTTATACAGTCAGTCACACAACCACTAAATCATCCATACAGGCATTCATACACCCACTGATTCATCAATACACCTTGGTGTAAATATATTTAACCCTCATAAACTTTTTAGAAACAATCACAGTCACCGGATGATGTCATCAGTGGTGTCGTTTGAGATAACATCAGTGATGTTACTGACCATGGCAAACACAAGATGATGGACGGAGTGTTGAAACTTTTCTAACACTCACCCCCAGTCACAGATCTGGGTTGAATCCATCATCATTCTATAGCTCACTTTGCCACCCCAGTTCAGATACAGCTATATGCAAATCAGTCTTGACCCTGTGCCTCATGGGAAAAGTCTAGCCCGAACTGCCAAGCCATGTCTTCCCTGGATTGAAACAAGCATCCTGGGACCGGTTTCGGGCTAACAGCCCTCATCAGCCAGGCTAGCTTGAATCTAGTGGCAAAGTGAGCAAGGGACCCATGTCTGGGCATACCCTGCCAACTTAGGGTGAACAAAGCAAACACAAGGAAATGATGGACGGAGTGTTGAAACTTTTCAAACACTCACCCCCAATCACAGATCTGGGTTGAATTCATCATCATTCTTTAGCTCACTTCGCCACCCCAGTTCAGACACAGCTATATGCAAATCAGTCTTGACCCTGTGCCTCATGGGAACAGTCCAGTCCGAACTGCCAAGCCATGTCTTCCCTGGACCGGAAACAAGCATCCTGGGACCGGTTTTGGGCTAACAGCCCTCATCAGCCAGGCTAGCTTGAATTCAGTGTCAAAGTGAGCAAGGGACCCACGCCTGGGCATACCCTGCCAACTTAGGGTGAACAAAGCAAACACAAGGAAATGATGGACGGAGTGTTGAAACTTTTCAAACACTCACCCCCAGTCACAGATCTGGGTTGAATTCATCATCATTCTTTAGCTCACTTCGCCACCCCAGTTCAGACACAGCTATATGCAAATCAGTCTTGACCCTGTGCCTCATGGGAACAGTCCAGTCCGAACTGCCAAGCCATGTCTTCCCTGGACCGGAAACAAGCATCCTGGGACCGGTTTCGGGCTAACAGCCCTCATCAGCCAGACTAGCTTGAATCCAGTGGCAAAGTGAGCAAGGGACCCACGTCTGGGCATACCCTGCCAACTTAGGGCAAACAAAACAAACACAAGGAGATGATGGACGGAGTGTTGAAACTTTTCAAACACTTACCCCCAGTCACAGATAGTCTGGCTGATGAGGGCTGTTAGGAAAACGTTTGTAAAAACCAAGCCCAATGGTGTGCTTTGGCTATAAAAGAAAGAACTTAATCTAATGTGCACACACTCACAGAATATATAAAAAAAATAATTAAGCCACAAATTCCTATATGACATTTGTGAACATCTGTATAAGTGAAAAAAACAATAAATTCCATCCCAGAACCATTTTACTGGCTATAAATATGCACAAAAGATAATTAAATCCCCCCCAAAAATAAAAGTAAGGCAGGAGGTAGGATGTCTGGATGTTAATACTGGCTTCAGCAAAAAAATCCAAAAATACATACATTTCAAAGTTAAGTTCTATCTTAACACTTCCTTCAAATATAAAAACTTCCCTTTATGTTTAGTGTTTTTCAAGAATGTATAAGCTCCTCCATCAAATGGACATACAACAAACATCACCAGTGCACACATATTAGAATACATTTAAATACAAATATTGTATACCCACATACCACCATCAAATGTTTGTAAAACCTACATCAAATGCCAAAACATCCATATTCAAAAAGCCAAAAACTTTCCATGATACATACAACCACACACTTAAAGATATAAGAAGAAACAAGCATGCTATCTGACACGCACAGCAAAGAAGACAGAAGAAATTAAAATTAAGATGAAAAAGTCAAAATAAAAGACAATATATATATTTCTTTTAAGTACTAAAACTACATGCAAGTTTTAAAAAAGACACAAACATGTATTTATTGTAATGGGATTACTTCACAAATGCACCTTAGTACAGAGTCTATTACATAACAAATACACTACTATAACTGGAGAACAACGAACACATTTTTGCCGCCTCCATCTCCCGCCGCTGCTGCCCCTGTGGCCCCGCCTCAGTCCTCCTCCGCTTCCGCCTCCTCCCTCCCCTACTTAATGGTGGCCGCTGCACAGTCGCACCAATGCCGCGCCAAAGGTGCGTATAAGGCAAGCCCGTCTGCACCCATCCGTGCCCCTACCGCGACCAGTGCCAGGAACTCTGGATCTATGACCTTCCATCGCTACGACCCCGCTGCCCTCCTCGCTCACAACCCCGGAAGACCCACAGACTGCCAACAGGTCTCACCACAGATGACCAATGGCCAGTTCTCCTGCCTCTGCTGCCACCGGAAATTCTCCACCAACCCAACCCACAACACCACCGACGCCAGCACCAAAGCCACCCTCCGTTCCATCCTCCTCAATGTGCGCTCCATACACAAACACAGCATGGACATGACTACAATGCGTCAAATGGGACTACCACCCATAAACTGTGAAAGAGGGAGAGACACCCCTTAAACCACCTCTCCTGTAAGCGAATAATTGCTTTCAGCGTGGAAATGGGACTAAACCCACACCTGTGAAATAGGGAATAACACCCCTTTAAGCCACCCCTCTTGTAAGGGAAATGTGGCTTACTGCATGGAAATAGGACTAAAACCCAATCTCAACTTAGTGCCTAAACACTACATAAACAACGTGCAGCACATGGTGAAATATAAACAATACAGCAATCCCACATGTAAGGCCATGAAAAAAACAAAAAAACAAATGCAGAACATGGTAGAGTAATAAAACAATGACCAGTAACGACGAAAAATTCTGCCGGTGAGCAAGCTCTGACCCATGTGATGTCACAAATGCACAAAAAATCATAAAATGCTTTCTTGCTAAAGTGCTTACCCCAGAGCAATAAGCAGAAAAAGTTACTGTCAGCAGTGTTCAGGTACAGTGTTCATTTCTCCCAGAAAACAATCAGCACAATGAAAAGACAAGATCATGCAGAAAATAGGGTGTAGTTCAACGTGTGTTCCAGGAAGAAAATAACTCACCAAAGAAATGCAGAGCTGAAAACAACACTGGCAAACTTACTGAATTTGTAGCTTGCCATCACTGCAAAATAACGTGTGAAAATGTAGTAGAGGTGTATCAGCTAAACCTGCATCGCACATACAGCCATCCTATGGCCAGTTCTCCTGCCTCTGCTGCCACCGGAACTTCTCCACCACCCCAACCCACAACACCACCGACGCCAGCACCAAAGCCACCCTCCGTTGCATCCTCCTCAATGTGCGCTCCATACACAAACACAGCATGGAAATCTGGAACCTACTCGACTCTCTCTCCACCTCCAACGAATCCTTCTCCTCTGCCGAACACCAGCATTTCCAGATCCACACCAGCCCTAAGACCACACTCCGTGGAACACTCATCTACAGACCCCCCCGGCCCCCTGACACCAATAGCCACCTCCATCACGACTTCATCGCATCCCATGTTATCACATCAATAAACTACATACGCATTGGAGACCTCAACTTTCACCTCGACAACCCCAGAGACCCGAACTCCGCCATCCTCCAGCACAACCTCTCCAACATTGGACTCAATCAACTTGTCAACACACCAACACACAGAGCAGGACAAAGCCTTGACCCCATCTTCGCTGCAGGAAACAGCGTCCACTTTAGCCACACAATGCAGCCACCCCGGACCGACCACCACTGGGTCCACTTCACCGTTGATAAACCCAAAGCACCTAAACCAGCCCCCCGCCCGCCACGAAAGAACTTGAGAAAGGTCACCAACGAGCAACTGAACTCCAACCTCTGCTGAGACAAACACACCTGAGCATCTGACGCAAACACTGCAGCCAGAGGACTACACACTTGGATCTCCAACTGCACAGATGAGCTCGCCTCGCAATGCATCCCCGGCAAACAACGCCCAAGGAAAGCCGCCTGGTTTACTACCGACCTCCAAGAAGCCAGGTACACCTACAGACACCTGGAAAAGAACTGGAGGAACACCAAGACAACCGACAACTACTCCACCTACAAGGATGCAGACACCATTGCGCCCCAACTGCAACACACCATCAACACTACTTCAAAACAGGCACCTTCCCAGATGACTGGAAACGTGCCAAAATCAGGCCTCTGCTCAAGAAGCTCACAGCCGACCCCACCGACCTCAAAAACGACTGGCCCATCTCGCAGGGAACTGAAGAGATTCATCGAAGAGCATGCCGCCCTCGACCCGTCCCAATCAGGATTCCGAGCCAACCACAGCACCGAGACCGCCCTACTGGCTGCCACAGACGACATCCGCATCCTCCTGGACCAAAGCCGCTCCGCAGCCCTCATCCTCCTCAACCTGTCTGCAGCCTTCGACACCGTCTGTCATCGCACACTAGCCACTAGACTATACAACGCCGGCATACAAGGAACTGCCCTAGACTGGATCCGCTCATTCCTTACCGGAAGAAGCCAAAGGATCAGGCTACCACCCTTCCTCTCCGTCCGCCCGGAAATCACCTGTGGAGTCCCACAGAGGTCATCTCTCAGCCCGACCCTCTTCAACATCTACATGGCACCTCCTTGCAGACATTGTCAGACAACACTGCCGTAACATCATATCCTATGCAGACGACACCCGCTCATCCTCAACTCAACTTCCAAAGAGGAATGCAAGAAGTTGCAGTCTGGATGTCAAACAGCTGCCTAAAGCTCAACGCTGAGATGACTGAAGTCCTCATCCTTGGAATCTCTCCTTCAGCATGGGCCAACACCTGGTGGCCCACCACCCTTGGAAGCCCCCCTACCCCTTCAGACCATGCCAAGAACCTTGGCATCGTACTCGATTCATCACTCACCATGAGCCGACAGGTCAATGCCGTCACCTCCAGCTGTTTCAAAACCCTCCACATCCTCCGAAAGACCTTCAAAGGGATCTCCCCCGAGTCAATGAAAACAGTCACCCACGCACTCATCACCAGCAAACTCGACTATGGCAACGCACCCTACGCAGGCATCAACAAGTCCCTACTACGCAGACTCCAAACCATAAAGAACACCGCAGCCAGACTCGTCCAAGGCATCCCCTGGCACGAACACATCAGCCAACACTTGCGGCGACTCCACTGGCTCCCCTTGGAGAAGAGAGATACCTTCAAAATCCTCACTCATGCCTACAAATTCCTGCACAACAACGGACTCAAATACCTCAACGACAGAATAAACTTCCACGTACCCAAAAGAAACCTGCGATCATCCAACCTCACACTGGCTGAAACCCCACACATCCACAGAGCCAGAGCAGGCAGAAGATCGTTCTCTCAAATTGCAGCCAAGACCTGGAACGAGCTACCAGCAGACATCAGACGCGCCTCCTCTCTGAACATCTTCAGGAAGATGTTCAAGACCTGGCTCTACGGCTGAATGGAGTGGCATACTCCCCCCCCCCCATTCCCCCAGCGCCTTGAGACCTTCACGGGTGAGTAGCAGGCTTACAATTCACTGTTTGATTGATTGAACACATGAAAGAAAATACCAAGATTATGATTTTAGTTTTATTCTGGATTTTTTTCTTTACTCTGAAGGAGAAAACATATTCTCGCATAAGGAAGAGAGGTCTCCTCCGAAGAAGACATCAGGGAAAATTTCATACTAGTTGAACAAACCTAATTTTCCTACAACCAGATATGATAGAAAAGGGAAGTTATGAAATCAAAACAACATAACCTTGTGAATTCAATGACATTTTCAAGCTTACAATATTAAACATACCATCTGACTGCCAAAGCCTTGAGGAATTAAGAAAATTAAAAAACTAAAAAACAGTGGCACGTGTAACAGAGTCAAGGATACAAGACATGATCGATCCAAGATGGCCACCGTTATGAATGGAGCACATACTGACCTTAGTTAAAAGTACTTTGAAAATTGCCATGTCAATAATAATTGAGATTTTGAAAACAGCCTCAATATTGGTATATAAATTGATTGAAAAAACAAAATGTCATCAGTGATATCATCATTGATGTCATTGAAAATTTCATGTTGATGTAATATGTGACATTATTTAAGCAGTGCATACCGGGGGTACAAGTTATAGGTAGCTCAGCTGACTACAACTGGTGAATATCAGGTATTTTTTGTTAATTATATTATATTTTTAACTGGCATTTACGCTTTGTTTGTTTCAGTGAATTGCCAAGGTTTATTTTACTATAAAGTAAGATATAATCACCAGACCCAAGTATAGTGTTTCTTTAACCAATGTTTTTTTTCTGTGACTTTCTGAAGTTTTTGTTCAATGTAAAGTAAGATCATCTTTCCCTACCTTACTTTAAAGTAACTTTAACCTTTGAGTTTTTTAAGTGAGTTTCTAGGGTTTTTTAACGCAAAGTATGATTTTACTATCATTCCTAATTATAACATCACTGGCCTTGCACCTAGCCCCATCAGGACACAGCCAGCCAACAAGGGAGCTCATCACAATATAAAGGGGTGTAATTTTAAATAAAGCAAGGGGTCATCGCATCAATATATATAAGGCAGGCATATCGGCTTTGTCAAAGGGTGAATATTCCAATATACAAGGCAAGCCTATTGGCTTTATTAGGGGGTCATCACATCATTGGCTTCTTCAAGTGACCAACACCTTAATTAAACAGCAACCCTGTTATGATTAAACATTAAAACCAATAGAATCCAAAATCATACTCAACGGCATTCATTATTACATTGCAATTTCCTGTGTGTAAACAAATTGTTAAATATAGCATCTTGTTCAAAACAACATTAAACATGTGAGAGTCTTTCTTTTACCCTCCTTAGATCACACAATTCAGCCATAATACCAACTACAGAGGGTACCTGCAATTCTCAGCTGAAGAGCAAAACCTTCAGCTCTCAGAATGTTTACAAACACCATTAACATTTCCTGGGGTCACCTTGTATATGCCCCAGTAAACATAGGGTTACTTCCAGTGCTTAGTTTGTAAAGGAATAAGTGTGGGTGCCCAAAGTTCTGATGAGAAGCTCAAGGATGGCTTTGTTAAATGTCAGCGTGCTGAATACCAAGGCTGCGTTTTCTTGAATCTACCTCAGGCCTCTTTAATACAATGCCAGACACTCCCCCTCCCTCTTTATCTCACTCTTGCAGGTCCCTGCTTTCTCCATTTGTGATGTGTATTTTTCATATTTCTCTTCCTCTTTTCTTTCCCAATTGTGTCTATTCCCTTTTTCAAATTAAGCACTGGTTACTTCTAATAAATTATTTCTGGTGGGGCTACTGTACTTCTTACATCCTCCCACAACACTTTTGTAACATGTTGTGCTGCTCTTGCCTAGATTGGGGCACCACAAAGCACAACAATATATGCAAATTACCCTATGAAGGGCATTATGGGGATCTCCTTGCCTGGAGCTTCGCTGGCCGTTCACTTAATATGACTTTTGACTGTTTCTCAACATATTTTGTAAATTATATTTTTGGCTGACCCGGTCCTACCAGGGTCACACGCAGCTTGCCACATTTTTGAGGGGCTGTGTGGGGAGCCCTAAGACTCCATGGCCCAGCTGGCTCTCAAGAAAGCACACATCCTGGGGTGTGCATAGGAGACGGCATACTTTTTTTTGCATTTTTTTTTGTGGGTGTCTGGACTCACTCACGGCATCCACAAATCTGTGTCCAATTGGGGTCATCGAGGAAAGGCCAGCATCTCCCTTGGTTGGAAGCATGAGACCGGCTATGATTCTATGTGTTCCGCCTCTTTCTTGTCCCGAGGTATGGAGTCCTTGGGACAGAATACTTTTGTTGGGGCAATTACCTAGACAGAGGAAGGGAGCCACACACATGACCCCTCCCCAATACATAATTAAGTAAACAGAGATGTTGCGTTAGACCCCAGGGGATAGGTTCCCCAGGGCCAGGGGGACTGTGGCACACATCCCCTCCCCTTTTTTATTCAAATAACATATTTGGAGCCCTGGGCCCTGACCCATCCCATGGGGACTTTATTGAAAAAGGGAGAACATACTTTTTAAATATTTTCTTTGTTTTGCACCATGGGGTGTCCCTATGGAACCCTCTCACAAGGGTTATGTTGCTGGGGTATCCCTTCCCTGACCACTTATGTCCTCTTTTAAAAACATTTTGAGGACAGGGGACCAAGGTCCCTGAGTCCTGTAATGGCAGCTGCAACATTCCTGTTCATGTTACGGCCAGTAATTCAGAGAGCCTGCTCTAAAAAAATCTCCCTGAGCCAATCAGAAGGCTTATATATTTTTAAAATGTTAGCCCAACTGTCAGTACTTAAAAATGTTGGGGCTTATTTATGAGCTCTTGCATCACTTTTGCGCCACCGGTGTGTCACTTGTTGTGACGCACCAGCAGCGTAAAAAATGTGTCATGTTGCGTCATATTTACAAAGTGACGTATCTGGGAAGATGAATCACTTTGTAAACCCCTGCGCCACATTATACCTGCACCAGGTATAATGTATGCAGGGTGGGCGTTCTAATGCAAGTAAGCCTCGTAGAATTGATGCAGACAAATCTATGAGATTTCAACGCGCCACTTCTTAGACGCAAATGCGTCAATATCTTACACCTGCCTCACAGCAGACGTAAGACTGATGCAGGCACATTTTAAATCGTACTTGCTCATGTGAAATTACCCATTGATGGAGTTGCGTCACTTTTGTGACATACTCCAGCAATGCGTCATTTTTGCACCTACAGATACGTCAGAAATACTGACGTATCTGTAACTCCTTGCAACATTATGCGTCATACTGTAAATATGACGCATCCAGCATGTCGCAAGAGGGCGCAATGAAAAGTGACGCATGGCTGTTTTCATGCAGCGATGCGTTACTTTTCATGAAAGAGGTCCTTTGAACCCTAATTTCTCCAAAACTACGTAACGGATTAACATAACTCAAGAAAACCATGATTCCTGGGTAAAGATCTGGCTTTCTGCCGAATTTGGTGTAATTCTGTTCAGTCATTTTAGCTGCTGCACTGTCTAAAATTTCCTTTTTTGGATTTTTTGGTTTCCTAATAACTTTGGCACCTGAGTCCTACAAAATAAAATAGAAACAAGGTATACAGGAGTAGGGTAAGGTTACTCTGACCCATTGGGCCATGTGGGGGGTCCCAGAGGAAACCATCTGAGGCCAAACTTAAAAACAAAATGTTGTTTTGGGGATTTCTTAGATTTGCGGATCCACTGTGGCCCACTGGAGAATTGCAGCAGATCCCCGGATCTGTGGTGCAACACAATGAAAAAAGAAGACTGGGTGCCCGTGGGGACCAGACCCTCCTCTCAACCCCATGCATTGCACAGCGATCGATATATTTATTTATATGGACGAAAACATAGAAATTCACTGAAGAATCCAAAGGTTAAAGTGGTGTTATAGTTAGAAATTGTAAGAATATCGTACTTTACATTTTAAAAAAATGTAGAGGGTGTGAACATGTTTGTGTGTATGTGTGTGTGTGTAACTTTCCTGTGAAGAAAAAACTGCAAAGTAAAGGTACTAAAAATAAGGACTTCGAAAGTAAGGACTTCAAAGTAATAGTTGCAAAGCCAAGAGGCAGGATCTATGCTTCAAGCCTTCTACAAAGTACAGGGACTCTTTTTTCTTTCCCCACAACCTGTGCTTTCTGTTTCTAGAGAAGAATTGAGGAGGACAATGAACAAAGCTTGAATGACACTTTGTAGTGGTGAAGTTCCATGCGTAGAGGTGATGAAGTAGACGTAGCCGAATAGTGTCTTTGTAAGTTATTTATTAAGTCCATAAGATCAGTGGTAGCAGCCCCACCAGGAGCAGCCTGCCTGCTGCTCAGCCCATCTCCCAACTGCCAACACTCACACCAGGCACCCAAGCATTCCGAACATGTCCATCACACCAACATTCCATGCAGAACACTTACACCGGCTGAGCAGCTAGAAACCAGGTAACATGCAACATTATAACCACAACAGGAGGATACTCCATCATCTTCTTCCCTTAAAATTGAAAATTAATTAAAGCATACTAAAATGAAAACAGCTATACACGACAATGTACAAATTAAGTCAATAGTCCCTAACCCAGGGATGAATGGTAAAAACCACATAACGTGAGGGAAAAAAGACTAAACAAAGGAGGAAAGGAGAATGAAAAGATATGCACAAAATATCACACATTTTCCTCCTTTAATAATAAAACAAAAGGAAGGTTTTGAGAACGTTAAGCTCACTGACACAAAGTGAGATAACATCACATGAAAAGACACGTGAAACACTGTGAAGAGAAACACGGTAGAAACACACTCCTAAAATCTAACACTGTGAAGAGAAACAAGGGAGTAACGTACCCCCAGACTATGGGTGGACTGCACCCATGAATAGTGTCCTTATAGAAGGAGAAAAACTACACAAACTGTGAAGAAGGGACTGCAACCCAACTCAGTCACCACCCCTCATGTAAGGGACCATACATGCAAAAATTGGACTGTGACACATAACGCGAACTGTAAAGATGGGACTGACACCCATTAAGACAACAAACACTAGTGCAGCACAAGGTAACTTACACACATGACCAACGTGCAGCACAAGGTGACTTAAGCACACGATATGACCATTACACTGCATGTCTAACGTGCAGCACAAGGTGACTTACACACACTATATGACTAACGTGAAGCACAGAGTGACTTACACACATTGGGGACATGACTACAATGCGTTAAATGGGACTACCACCCATAAACTGTGAAAGAGGGAGAGACACCCCTTAAACCACCTCTCCTGTAAGCGAATAATTGCTTTCAGCGTGGAAATGGGACTAAACCCACACCTGTGAAATAGGGAATAAGACCCCTTTAAGCCACCCCTCTTGTAAGGGAAATGTGGCTTACAGCATGGAAATAGGACTAAAACCCAATCTCAACTTAGTGCCTAAACACTACATAAACAACGTGCAGCACATGGTGAAATATAAACAATACAGCAATCCCACATGTAAGACCATGAAAAAATAAAAAAACAAATGCAGAACATAGTAGAGTAATAAAACAATGACCAGTAACGACGAAAGATTCTGCCGGTGAGCAAGCTCTGACCCATGTGATGTCACAAATGCACAAAAAATCATAAAATGCTTTCTTGCTAAAGTGCTTACCCCAGAGCAATAAGCAGAAAAAGTTACTGTCAGCAGTGTTCAGGTACAGTGTTCATTTCTCCCAGAAAACAATCAGCACAATGAAAAGACAAGATCAAGCAGAAAATAGGGTGTAGTTCAACGTGTGTCCCAGGAAGAAAATAAGTCACCAAAGAAATGCAGAGCTGAAAACAACAACACTGGCAAACTTATTGAATTTGTAGCTTGCCATCACTGCAAAATAACGTGTGAAAATGTAATAGAGGTGTATTAGCTAAACCTGCATCGCACATACAGCCATCCTAGACTATGTTGGTGCAAATCCAGAAAATAGCCAAACAGTTAAATCCTCTGCACATGGCCGGTTGTAAATCCTCTGCGCAGCACAGCCTGACACCAAGGCAAACCAGACACCTCGTTAATGAAAAGAAGATGGCGGCACGTACATGACGCTGCGCAGAATGGCTCCCTGTGACCCCGTGCTGTCAAGCGTCCCAGAACAGCGAATATTGAACACAGCTTCAAAGATATTACAGAGAAACACTTTCCGGGACCGCACGACAACCCAGGCCAAGTAAGTTGCACGCGTTCAATTTGTAATTTGAATCAGAAGGACACAGTTAAAATGGCCTCACTGCTAGGATGTCGAAAAGATAGAAAAAAAACAACCTTTTATAAAAAAAAAATAGACAGCTCATATTGTTTCAGACACAGCTCTGACCATATTAAATTAGAAGATAGCAAAAATCCAAACAGGCTGGCATTCCTTAATTCATAATGCTTTAAGTCAATGCATTACGTAGCAAGCAGGCAACGAGCTGTACAAAGAGGCGTGCCTCACTTGAAAGATGTGGAAAAACATATACTTGCTTGTAGAATAAAGCCACACATTTAACCACGCTTCGTGTCTTGGAAAAACACAAGTCCATTACTTAATTGAATTTAATTTAATGCAATTTTATATAGCGTGAACATTACCCAAAGGTGTCAGAGCACTTTATAAAAGAACCAGTTGCGTTACATAAGGACTTTGGAATACATGAGTTACATAGGAGACACAAACAGAAAAGTGCAAATATACAAGTGGAGTGAAAGGAGGGAAAAATTGCAAATGTACAAGTTGTAAAGACTGAAGGAAGAGATACAAACTGATAAACCCTAAAATCACATAGGAGAGGTAGTAAGTACAAAGGTCTACTACATATACTAGTGGTTGGAGTTATATATACAAGTGGAGTGAAAGGAGGGAAAAATTGCAAATGTACAAGTTGTAAAGTCACTCAAGGAAGAGATACAAACAGATAAACTTTCAAATCACATAGGAATGGTAGTAAGTACAAAGGTCTACTACATATACTAGTGGGTAGAGTTATTCATAAATGCAAATAGCAAATTCACTCAGGATTACATTTTAACAGCGATTAGACTTAGACAATTATATATTATATATTTACAGAGCAGGAAAATATTGCCATCGTTCGGCCAGGTGTTCAGGTGGTGTTGCACTCAAGGGTGGTGGTCTTGGGCCTGAAGGGATCCCAGAGTTGGAGATGTGCAAAGCGGTGCGCCGGAGCCAATCTCCTCTATAGTTGTCGGTGCAGCTCCGCTGGGAATCGGCCATGTGGTTCAGTTTCCACCGGCTTTAGAATGAAGATCTTGAAGTGACCGAAAAGCCTTGAGTCCAGAAACGGGGGTGTGGAGATGATGAGGATGGTGTGGTAGGAAAGGGTATGTAGCTTGGTTGCCATCTTACAGTAGCTTTCCTCCTACATGTTGCTCATCTACTGTATGGCAGGCGCCAAGTCCGGGTCAGGCATGTCTCGTCTTGGGCGCATGTTGAAGTCAGGCAGGGCTTATCTAGATGTCAGCGATGTCATCTAAGCCACTATGATTCGATTGAACAAGAATTTGTCCCACAGGCTGATCTCTACCTTGCAGGGGGGGCGTTTGCAATGGCAGTCTGAGGTCCGCACAGGCCATGGTCACGAGGACGGACAGATTCAGGACAGTCCGACCGCCATCTTGAGGTCAGACAGTGCTCAGGTCACCCACGAGGGTCATCGCCCCTGCAATCTGCTGCTGTCATTCTGACCGTAGGCTGCCGGTTGCCTTTGGTAATTAAAGGCCTGCGGTGGGGTGGCTGGTCGGGCCCGGGAGGTTTCACGGCCTGCTTCATCTCCAGGGGCACAGGAGAGAGGAAGCGACGTACAGGTTGCTGCTCCCCCGCTAGTCCGGCACCCCCGCCACGCCTTCTCACTACCGCCCACACACTCACTGGGTCTCCTGATCTCTGGCCGTGCCCCGTTCACCGGTGACTAACTGGATCGTGTCTGCCTGCTCGTCTTGTTCTGAGTAGTCCGGTCGCCATCTTGCTTCCAGGCCGGCATTTACACGAGAGATAGCATCGGTCCTGTTTTTTATCAGGAACCTCGAGTCCACAAGCGGGAGATTAGGGCCTCGAGGACCACAGCCCAGTAGGACATCAGGTGAGAAATTGGGTCCAAGGATGGAGGAGGGCATCTGGGGATTCGATCAGAAAAGGCAGTCCCTGGTCGGGAGCTCCCTGCCGGAGCTCCTCACATGTCGGCCATCTTGCATACCTCCTGTCCTGCTGGCACAGTGTTGTGCCAGCAGACATGTCTTCAAAGCACAGAAAAAGAATGCTTGTGAGGTACACACTGACTTGTAGAGCTGGAGCTAGTTACCAAATCCTGTTGTAAGAAATGTACACCAAACCATTGTAGTTTGCCACAAATGTTTGTTGACCACAAGATGAATAGTGAGCAGAGCACGCCCAGGCTTGGGCTGTCCGGTGTGAAGGACACTGGTGGGGCTGCGAGGCGCGCTTTTCCAGTTTCTGGAGGTTCTTGTTTCTTTTGTTTCAACGGTTCTTTTTTCTTTTGTTTCAACACTTCCTCCTGGACGTGTACAAGCGCTGTCTGTGTGGTCATTCATGAATCACAGTCTCTCGGAACGGTTATGTGTGCTGTTTGCGCTTGTAGTTCCTGTAGTTACCATCCAACATCAAGACTTCTTTGACACTTCATTTGAAATTCTTTAGGAGAACACGAAGAGCGAGAATTAGTCTCCAGATCGTAGCCAAAATGTAGTGGTGAAGTTTCTTGTATAGAGGTGATGAAGTAGACGTAGCCGAGTAGTGTCTTTGTAAGTTATTTATTAGGTACATAATATCAGTGGTAGCAGCCCCTCCAGGAGCAGCCTCCATGCTGCTCAGCCCATCTTCCAACTGCCAACACTCACACCAGGCACCCAAGCATTCCCCTCATGTCCATCACACCAACATTCCATATAGAACACTCACACTGGCTGGGCAGCTAGGATCCAGGTAACAGAGAACATTATAACCACAACAGGAAGATACTACACACTTTTTATCTGAAACTGGCTCCTATGGAAATATGGCACACTGAAAGCTAACAGCACTTTATCCTGATTTGTTCCTCCCGAAAACAATTGAGGCTATTTCCATTAGATGGTTAGTTTGGACCAGTTGCTCTAAAATTCAGTTCGGCTGACTCCTGCTCATATCAAGTCTTCCCATTCTACCCTCAGAATTGAGGAGAAGATCTCATCCAACTCTTGCTAAATTAGGAGGCAGAATGTAGCTGTGATCTGCTTTCGATGAGGTACATAGCTCTGCGATGTCAGACTTAAACTGGCGGTGCCATTCTTCTGCTTAGTTAATCAATTCAAGTGGTATGTTCAAGAAGTATCCTGTGATAGGTGCAAGACAGTTGACTGCCAGCATCATGAATCTCTGCGTGGTAGCTGTCAGCACCATGAGCTCTGCCCAGAGCCATGTTTAGAGCCAGTGACCATGAGAACACTGTGGCATTGGAGGACAGAACTATACAACGATTCAGTGTCCATTTTCAGAAAAGTCAAGTAACCAAACAGCTTGCATCAGCTGCCATGTTTGTTCCGATGCTGTGAGACAATTGCATGTGTTTCCTTCATACACTGGAGCTCCAACTGTGGTCACCCACTTTTACCTGATACAGAGGTCCACTCACAGATCCTGATCACTAGCAACACTAGCAAGAGACAGCATTAATAATAGGATACATGAATATAGCTGTGCCCACGAGTAGACACTGTACGTGTATATTCTGATTGTGATTGTAATCTTTCTCTACACCTTCTATGCATGTAAGAGTTAAAGTGTATGCTGTATCACCTTGTGTTACATAGAGGCGTCGATTCTGATCCTGGAAAAACCAGGTACAAACCGTCGGTCGGAGCGTTTTCTCCGTCCGACTCGTACCCGGGGAAAAAACATTACAAACATGCGAGTACGATTCGCACGGAAACACCATTTCCGTACGAGTCGTACAAAACACCGACCGACGAAAATATACATACAAATGTGATCCGGGGAAAGCGCCGACGTGATGTCGGGACGCTTTCCGGCAGCATTTCACGAACCAGGAAGTACGAACCGCACCGACGTCACCCCACACGGATAAAATTCTCCGCCTGCCAAAAACTGCCGGGAAATCAGGACGAGGCGCGCAAGGAGCACCTGTACGCGACGGACAGCCATGGACCCGAACCTACGTGTCATCCCAGCCCTCATAGCAGTCCACCTGCTCTACAGGAACAGACGCAGACGCCGCAGGTCAGAACAACACCCAGGGGCAAAGGGGGGGGGGCAGGGGCAGGACACAAAACCCCCACCCAAGTCACAAATCATACATGCCCTGGACATACCTGACCTTCAGGGCCTGGTCACTTCGAGGGAATGGGGGCGTGTCCAGCAACGGAAGTGGATGTACACGCGAACCGGCAACACAACAAGTCCGGTACGTACCGTACCCATGCCTTAAGAGCGTGGGAACGAGTCGTACCACGCCCACCCCTACGTCACCCCAATAATGGCGGTATGGCCCGTACCCATGTTCCAAAGGCATGGGTACGGGCCGCACCCCCACCCGTGCATGTACGGCGCGTACCAACACCCCAACAGTGCATGTACGGACCGTACCCCCACCCGTGTATGTAGGGACCGTAACCCACACCCGCGTACGTATGGAGCGTACCCCCACCCCAACAGTGTATGTACGGACCGTACCCCCACCCGTGTATGCATGGAGCGTACCCACACCCGCGTACGTATGGAGCGTACCCCCACCCCAACAGTGTATGTACGGACCGTACCCCCACTCGTGTATGCATGGAGCGTACCCACACCCGTGTACGTATGGAGCGTACCCCCACCCCAACAGTGTATGTACGGACCGTACCCCCACCCGTGTATGTATGGAGCGTACATGGCCAGACACAGGAGGGGTGTGTGCAGAGTCCTCCCAGCAGTGCCCAGACACAGGAGGGGTGGGTGCTGAGTCCTCCCAGCAGTGCCCAGACACAGGAGGGGTGGGTGCCTATCACTTCCAGCAGTGCCCAGACACAGGAGGGGTGGGTGCCTATCACTCCCAGCAGTGCCCAGACACAGGAGGGGTGTGTGCAGAGTCCTCCCAGCAGTGCCCAGACGCAGGAGGGGTGGGTGCCTATCACTACCAGCAGTGCCCAGAGGCAGGAGGGGTGTGTGCAGAGTCCTCCCAGCAGTGCCCAGACACAGGAGGGGTGTGTGCAGAGTCCTCCCAGCAGTGCCCAGACGCAGGAGGGGTGGGTGTAGAGTCCCCCCAGCAGTGCCCAGACACAGGAGGGGTGGGTGCCTATCACTTCCAGCAGTGCCCAGACACAGGAGGGGTGGGTGCCTATCACTCCCAGCAGTGCCCGGATGCAGGAGGGGTGGGTGCAGAGTCCTCTCAGCAGTGCCCAGACACAGGAGGGGTGGGTGCCTATCACTACCAGCAGTGCCCAGAGGCAGGAGGGGTGTGTGCAGAGTCCTCCCAGCAGTGCCCAGACACAGGAGGGGTGTGTGCAGAGTCCTCCCAGCAGTGCCCAGACGCAGGAGGGGTGGGTGTAGAGTCCCCCCAGCAGTGCCCAGAGGCAGGAGGGGTGTGTGCAGAGTCCTCCCAGCAGTGCCCAGACACAGGAGGGGTGTGTGCAGAGTCCTCCCAGCAGTGCCCAGACGCAGGAGGGGTGGGTGTAGAGTCCCCCCAGCAGTGCCCAGACACAGGAGGGGTGTGTGCAGAGTCCTCCCAGCAGAGCCCAGACGCAGGAGGGGTGGGTGTAGAGTCCCCCCAGCAGTGCCCAGAGGCAGGAGGGGTGTGTGCAGAGTCCTCCCAGCAGTGCCCAGACGCAGGAGGGGTGTGTGCAGAGTCCTCCCAGCAGTGCCCAGACACAGGAGGGGTGGGTGCAGAGTCCTCCCAGCAGTGCTCAGACACAGGAGGGGTGGGTGCCTATCACTACCAGCAGTGCCCAGAGGCAGGAGGGGTGTGTGCAGAGTCCTCCCAGCAGTGCCCAGACACAGGAGGGGTGTGTGCAGAGTCCTCCCAGCAGTTCCCAGACGCAGGAGGGGTGGGTGCCTATCACTACCAGCAGCACCCAGAGGCAGGAGGGGTGTGTGCAGAGTCCTCCCAGCAGTGCCCAAACGCACGAGGGGTGTGTGCAGAGTCCTCCCAGCAGTGCCCAGACACAGGAGGGGTGTGTGCAGAGTCCTCCCAGCAGTGCCCAGACACAGGAGGGGTGGGTGCAGAGTCCTCCCAGCAGTGCCCAGACGCAGGAGGGGTGTGTGCAGAGTCCTCCCAGCAGTGCCCAGACACAGGAGGAGTGGGTGCAGAGTCCTCCCAGCAGTGCCCAGACGCAGGAGGGGTGTGTGCAGAGTCCTCCAGCAGTGCCCAGACACAGGAGGGGTGGGTGCAGAGTCCTCCCAGCAGTGCCCAGACACAGGAGGGGTGGGTGCCTATCACTTCCAGCAGTGCCCAGACGCAGGAGGGGTGGGTGCCTATCACTACCAGCAGTGCCCAGAGGCAGGAGGGGTGTGTGCCTATCACTACCAGCAGTGCCCAGAGGCAGGAGGGGTGTGTGCAGAGTCCTCCCAGCAGTGCCCAGATGCAGGAGGGGTGTGTGCAGAGTCCTCCCAGCAGTGCCCAGACACAGGAGGGGTGTGTGCAGAGTCCTCCCAGCAGTGCCCAGACACAGGAGGGGTGGGTGCAGAGTCCTCCCAGCAGTGCCCAGACACAGGGGGGGTGGGTGCCTATCACTTCCAGCAGTGCCCAGACGCAGGAGGGGTGGGTGCAGAGGCCCCCAGCAGTGCCCATGGAAAAAAAAGGGTGGAGTACCCACAGATCCAATTGCCACAATTGTCAGTCAGGTGCACAAAGACCCTGCAGTACATGTGACACATGTGTGCGAGACTGGGAGTACACACATGCATACAGCCTAAAAGGGAACATGTCCACATGAAGTCATGTCAACAGACTACATACACAGGTACAGTGATCACCAAGGATGCCACGAATGATGCAGGTGGAGACATCGCTCTGCATGCATGGCCAAAGTTGAAGGGGTCCGTCACACACCCAGCTAATGTAGACACAGCTCAGCGCAACATATTGGGAACACCCTGCAGGGAAGATGTCAGGGTACACAGAGGAAGGAACACACCTTGGGACAATTTCACCATGCAGTAACTGCTTACATGAACAGAGAAACTTAGCTAACACCTTGTGATGGCACACAGATACCAGGGTACCCCCTATGACCAGCACACTACTACATTTCCCACACACCCAACACATGATCACCACCCAAAATCATGTAGCAGCCCCACCAACAGCAATACCACAAAAGCAGTAGTGTTCTAAGGAAAAAAAAAGGCTTTATTCAGCATTTTCAAATAAAGTGTGTGTGGATAAAGTTCAATATTTACAAAGCCCATAGGGCAGTCCATGAGTCACAGCTGGATGGGGGACACAGTGGGACGTGTGTCCCCTAGCTTGCCTGCACGGTTCAGACCACCCTGTCTTCCACAGGGGGGGGGCATCATGTGGGGGGAAAGGACCAGGCACCGCAGGGACAGGAGGGGCAAGGGCAGGCGTTGTGGGTGCAGGGACAGAGGACTCCACCACAGGGGGGGGGCAGCGCCAAAGGAGGTGGTGAGGATGGCGCTGCACACGTCAGCAAGGTCCCCCAGCGTATCCCCTGCACCCGAAGGAACCACAGGCCCCAAGGAGGGGGGGCGGAGGAATGGGTCACAGCGCCACTGGGGGAGGGTGTGGACAGGGGGGGGCACTCAACTACCCTGACCGGGGACTCCTTTGCCCGCTTGTTGGGTGGTGTCACTGTTGGGCTCAGGGACAGAGCGGCCATGAAGGAATCCTTGCTGGATTCATGGCCAGGAGAGCTGAGGGGAGTGGATTTGGAGGGAGTGGATTTTGCGAAATGCGGACTCCCACTCTGGCTGCGTGACTTACGTTTGCCCTCCCACCCAGTGGGTGTGCCTACCTCACCCTGTGTGTGCGTGCCAGGAGGTGTGCGCTTGCCCTGCCCTGCTGGTGTGGTGCCTGTGTCTGGTGGTGTGCGTGCATGCTGACGTCTGGGTGTACGTGGGACACGCATGGGAGTGGGAAGTGTGGATGGGGCAGGGGTAGGGGGTGGGATGTAGCGCTGCAGGAGACCCACTGCTGCAGTCAGTTTTGAGTCGATGGACCTCAGCAAGTTGCGTTGGTTAGACTGCGCGGCTGAAATGCCCTCCAAGTATGCCTCCATCTGGTTCAGCACTTGGCTGTGGCCATGGAGGATATTAAGCGTCGCAGTCTGACCAACCCGCAACTGCCGCAGGATGTCCACAGACTCGGCATTGGTGGCAGCAGTGGAGACAGGGGCAGGGGGTGCGGTGCCTGGCAAGAAGGAGACACGTGCTGACCGAGCACGGCGGGAAGGGACATGAGCAAGTGGGAGGCCGGTGATCGGAATGGAGGGGGCGGGTAGTGATGGAGTGCTGGTGTCAGCTGTGGGACCAGCCTCCGCCCCCTCGGAGTGCTCAGCCTCGGACCCGTCTGCGTCATAGTCGGTGGTGGATTGACTGGACAGGTCCTCCGCTGCACTCCCGTCGGCCTCCGTGCCACTCGATGTGCCAGACAACTCTGATGGCACTGGTGCTCGATCCCTCCTCATGGTCCGTGCCAGTGTCTCCCTCGGTGTCCCCCGACGATGCTGTGAGCAAGGTGAAGAGACAGGAAATAATCAGACACCTGTATACATATGTCACATGAGTCAAATCCACATAGGTCACAGTGCATAGCCTGAAAAGCAACATGAGTTACATCTACAATACAAGGCACATATGTAGGCCCTGCAACACACAGTTGGTTGACCCACCATGCCACTGAACAACTATGGAGAGCATGACACAATAGCAAATAACATGATATGGATTTGGACAGAGGAGCCAGGCACTGGGGACAATCTCCCTTATTCTCCAGACCTTAGAATGTAAATGGATAGACAAGTGTGGGTCTATCAAGAATGGTCTAAATAGCCTTGAGGAGTGGCGAAAATTCATCAGTTTACATTAATGAAACAATGACTCTCTTTTCATGTTTTTGGCGTATCTGACAGGGCCCTGTCATTTAGCAGACTACTGTATAACATCAGGATTATACATGATTACATGTTATAAAAAATGCTTTGTCCTTTTAAAAAAAAAAAAAATTCAACTTATAAAGTATTGAGTGGGTAACAATCCCCCTTTTTTAAAAAAACAATTTCCTTTTGAAAAATTGATTTTTTGTACATTGTGATTGTTGTACATACAAACATGATTGCTACAGTATTGTTGTATCGTGTATTGATGGATTGTGATCAAATGTTATGTTCTAGCATTGATACTGATTATTAATGTTTAAGGATTACACCAAAAATGGAATTGACGTTTTTTTGAAAATTATCGTTATTTAAAATGAGATGGATGTGAAAAAACTTTGGAAGGAATGAAGTGGTATTATGGATAGGGGGCATAACATCTTATAAATTACATGGAGGTGTCGATTGTACCGGCGATCGTTTTTCTGGTAGAGGTGTCCTATTTAGGAGTCTTCCATGCTAAGGGTAGTGATTCTTTTAAGATGTCTACCATATTTGCAATTGTCTTTCAAGTTAAGACACATATTCTGAAATACTACCCTATTCCTGGCTCTTTTCCCTCTCTCCCCCCCTTTTTCTGACACTATTGCTCATAACCACTCAAATGGGTTATAATTAGAGCAGAATATATATTTATATAGATAACCACATTTTGGTTATATTTACTCCCAACTCAAGATGGCCGCTATCCTCGCCGTCCCCCTCCTTTCAGCCTCCTAGGTAAAGAATATATTATTCATAAGCTCACTAAAGAATCAAATTTCGATATAATATATTTTTTTGGTTCGTTTTTGATCCAAAGTAATTGTTCACGAATAGAGAGGATTTTGAACCTCTACTATGAACAAGGCCATTAGACGTTTCTTTGCTGTTACAAGATGGCCGCCATCCGCGCCGTCCTTTTTCATAGTATCGGCAGATATAGAAACTAGCTAGTTCCGGGTCCGAATGCTAGCGAGATTGATTCTGCTACGAACATCGCACGGAGGAACACGTATTGACCTAGGGGCCACGAAGTAAGTAGCCCTTTGCATCAATGGGATAACATTTTTGAATATACATCTAGGATATAATGAGGGACCATTGCTAACCCATAGGACCTTCGTTTTTTACAGCGGGTGAGCGCCGCTGCTTGAGTATACAGCAGTATCATTACTGATAGAAGGAGACCTGTTCCTCTCTTCTGAAATTAAAATATGTAAGTAAACTAAGTGCATTTCGATGTTGGACCACTTGTTTTTGAGATATGTACATTGATTACAGTTTTCAATACATTACAGAAGTGTTGAAACAGCAGTCTGAATCTCCTTAAATATCGGGTGTACTAATTGACCCCTATCCTTGGAGGAATAAAAAGCCCAAGTAAGTGCGCTAATATACTGCACCTGGGGTGACTCTATGGAGAAATTTATGATTGATTTTTCACTAAAAATGAATATTCCCTACCCATAGGTTTGGATGTAATTTTTCATCCGTCACATCTTTAAGCATACTGGATCCTATACGGACGACTGTATGTGTTACACTGGTAAGCCAAGAATTTGTAAGTCTTTAAGGTACCCTTTTTTTAAACATCAGTATATGGATAATTGATCATAGTATAGTTATATTTCCCCTCTTTCTCTTCCCTTAGTCCCCAGAATTACAGTCCTGATGAGACCCGGTATTTAAAAGTGGATCGAAACTCCGTCGACAACAAAATAAGAGACAGCCTTGACTGAATTATTATATATTGTATATAAACTGTCCTTATAATTTTTCCAATAACCTTCCACATTCCTGTTTTTCTTGTTTTGTCACATTATAAAAGGTTATGGTTCTTTTCACTGGGGCTCACTATTCACTGTGAATGTAAGAAAGAGAGGTATTGTGTATATATAAAATGTTTTTATATGTGATATAAAAAAGTGAATATTAAATAAAGACCTCGGCTGAGGCTTGGTAGATTTCATTAATCCAAAAGGGTCGCGTGTAGACTTACTGTGTTTATCATTGATTTGGTTTTGTTTAATTTTTACTCTTTTTGTTCTTGACTTATTTGTGTGAGATTAATTCAAAAGCAATCATTGAGGTTGTATGTAACAGATGATTATTGTCAAATTAGTTCCTTGTGAACGTTGTTTTGTAGTACACTGGGGACAATCCAGCACAGCATCTGCAGCACACAGCGTTGGCGTAAAAAGGGATGAGCAGGAACCATGTCTATTAACTGTAGGCACATGCTGCAAAGGCAATACTTGAAAACATGCCCAACATTAATGGGTCACTGCACCTTGAGTGTATGTCCACACAAACATCACACACTGGCCAGACCTAGCAAGGAGACTTCAGGTCTAGACATGTAGGCCTTGCCCGCACCAACCACCCCCTACATGAGACAATTTATTGAGACACAGGAAGCACTTACATCTCTTAGTCTGGAATAAAAACACATGGCCTGCAAGAAATCCTGATTGGACACAAAATACCCCTGGTGCGCCCGTACAAATACATCATCTACAAATGGCCATCATCAGATCATCTTACCATTACACACAGGCACTGTCCCCCGTGAGTATGAACAAGGGACATTTGGTCAGCCTGTACAGTGGACACATGTAGCCGAGTTTACGTAGACACAAATGGTGCCAGGGTACAATGGCAAAGAGCACAACCTATGCTGGAGACACAGGGATTGTCGAGATTTTTGGATTGCACACATGATACCTAGGAAAAGATGCCCCAGGGGACAGTAGTGGCCACACTACTCCACGGTCCTGAATGGTAATGACTGCAACACAAGCCACCATCCCTGCACTCTGCATATCTCACACTCATGCACATCATGTCACAGGCCACAAAATAGGACATGCATGCTGTAAAGCAATACACTTTAGAGACACACTCCTATGTCTGGACTCAGCATCAGTGACAACTGACATGGACCCCACAAGTACTGAACTGGACAGGGCACAGGCAAGGTCCCAAAACCTGTTACACACCACCCCCACACATGAAGCTGCAAGCTTTGGGCACATCGATAAACTGGCAGCCTAGATAACCTTGTGCAAGTGTGACTACACACAGACCAGGGTACACATGCCAAGGAGGGGAAGGGTGGAAGGACAGCACCGCTACACTTTGGGGACCAGGAACTGCACTGCACATGTAAACCCTGGCAGTGTATCCATGCAACTGTGCACTTACAAATGCTGGTGACACACAACAAACACACATGTACCTACCCCCTTCCTGCTGCTGCTTTTCCCGTAAGCGCCTGTCCATGTCAGGGAAGACGACCGCCAGCACACGCTTGTGGATGTGGGTCAGACGGCGGCGCCCATGGTTCTTTTGCCTCACAGGTGAGTCCCCCAGCAGGACCCGTGCGATCCTCCGCGTCCAGCACCGGATATCCTGCCAGCGTTTCCTCACCTGGGCTAGGCGCCGCTTCCGACCATCCGTCTGTCTCACGGCACTGACGGCGTCCTTCCAGATCTGCTCCTTGGCACAGGCGCCTACCTATGAGGGTGAAAAAGTGAGACAACATCAATACACCTGCGACATGTCACAGAGACACACATTAGAACAATTTGGCTGGTTTTAACAGGGCATAGAATGCATCAAACTCATTACGCCTGTGTCATAGGGACACTTTCCTCTGTGGAAGGCAAAAAGCACTAGGTGGCATTGTAGAGTACACAGGTGGCATGAGGGGTACGACACAATCAATCATCCAGGCTCACACTGTGCATCACAAGCGACACCAGGATTATGTGCAGCACCTCAAAGCAGTCACATGCCACAGGCCACTGAGGCGCCCTCAGCCGAGTACACAGACACACACAGCCACAGGACAATCACCTGCCATTGACAACTGCAGCTACACACCTCACTCTGCACATGTGCCACTAGACTGGGGGGTGTCACAGGTGTGGGGCTGGCCCATCACCGCAGACACACAGCACTGCTCCCTGCTCACATCAGATGGGCAGGGTATATCCATCCCTCATGCAGCTGGGGTGCTACACTCCACATATGCACTCACCCACATGACAGGGGACTTACACACACACACCAATGTCCAGGGGACTAACACATCTTTTGGACACTCTCAGCACATGTACACTAAACAAACACACATCTGTGGGTACTGCCACCTGTCACACTGGGGGGACCACAGATTCACATGAGGACTGTAGTAACAACATTCCCAGGAGGATTAGACAGGCAGAATGTGTAATGCCACATGCAGTGATTGTCACAGTACACACAATGCAAGTGAGGAGAGCAGACATGCACCACAGCATGCTCTGGCTGGGAGACATTAGGCATTCCCCCACCCGGGACCCACCCTACAGTACATTGCATGTGTGTTACACCTGGACACAATGGCAGAAGTCACAGTCACAAAAAAGGGGCACAGTCTTTGCTAGTGGACTCAGCACTCACCTGAACCCCTGGTCGACCGTACAGCATGGGGTACTGTGGGAGGATCACATCCAGCAGGGCTTGGTTCTCCTCCTGGGTGAAAGGCTGGGCCCTCTCCACAGACCTGGACATGGTGCCAGAGGATTCACGAGCAGCAGCAGTGTAGTTGAATCAAAGGATGTGCAGGCAAGTGCTCTCTCATGGGACCTGGCTGCCTTATATCTACCTTGCTGCCCTGTTTCATTCACAGGAGTACAGAGTGATTGGTCACTCACATTTGCATCCTATGTTTCCTCCAATCCCTTTAAACCTACCACAGTCAGTGGCTTTGCTCTTTTTTTTTATTGAGCATGATGTCAACTCAACAGCACTTTGCAACAATGTAGATTCTTTCAAACCGACTTTAGCTGGGCACCTGATGAAAAAAATTCAAACTTTAAACTCGGTCTCCATGACAACCAGCATGCATGTAGGGCTTTATACTTGTCCCTCATGTGTCCCCTATGTAATTTGGACATTCACACACAGGTACGGTGAGTTCCAGGGCCCTAGGGCACCCCACATGCATAGAAACGGGCCGTACACGCGCATGTACGGGGCGTATCACTATGGGTACGCATACGCGAGTAAAGCCATAGTGAAACCCACTCTTGTCCATGATGTTTCCATGTAGGGGACGCTGGCTATCCCAACATGCCATGGCTGATCACGCCTCTCCGCAACCCCAGAACGGCTGCCGATCACCGCTACAACAACGCCCATGGGCGGACCAGGCGAGTGATAGAGAGGACGTTTGGCCTCCTGAAGAGCCGATTCCGTTGCCTCCACAAGACCGGTGGCGCACTCCCATATGCACCGGTGAAGGTCTGCAAGATATTCCTCGTGTGCTGCATGCTGCACAACATGGCAGTGGAGAAAGCTGTGCCACTCATCCTGGATCCAGATGAGCAGGACCATCCACCCGTGGAGGATGAAGGGCTTGGGCACGAGGCAAGTGATGTGGAGGAGGAGGAGGCGGCAGAGGACATGCGGAGTTGGCTCATACGCGACTTATTTGCTTAGTGGTGAGTTCCAGTGTCTGAGTGTGCACGCATTGGGCTGTGTGTGGCATGTGTTGCAATGTGTGTGTCCATCTGCATGTCTTCCAAGTGAGTCTGAGGTGTGTTTGGATGTGTCACTCGAGTGATGGTGCAATAGTAGAATGTCTTTCCTGAGTCATCATTGTCACCTAGCATGTTGACAACCTAATACGTGTCGAGTACATGCACATGCATGCGGATGTACTTCTTTTGGCTGACTTCTGGTGTGTCTCCCATCCACAGGTACTTGCGCATGCTGTCTGCTGGTGGCATTGTTGTGCTCCTGCTATTCCTCATGATCACAGCAACATGTGCTGAATCAGCGTTACATGCACGGACAAGTTTGAAAATCTCCTTCGGGTAAGGGATGCAGCACGGCTTTTTGGGAGTGGTATTTGTTTTGAATGTGTGTGCACTGCTCCTGTTCATGTTTGGTTACTTGGCATACATGTAGAATCACCATGGGGCACATGACCTGGAGCAGAATTCACCTGAATTGATGGTCAGACTTGGTGACAGTCATCTGTAATGGGATTGTGATGGAGCCATCAATGTGTGTGACACTGGCCTCGGAAACATACGGGTTGCACCGGGTTGACATGGTGTGTGAATTCCCCATTAGGGCTCAATGGTGTATAGCAGGCTCTCCGTGAGCAGCAGGGGGTGTTTAGCTGTCACCCGTCACTTGTGTGCCAGTGCCATGGATTTCCAGCATCTGTGGTGCTAAGGGGGGTGCCAGTGTTGGTCCCACGTTTCCATCCACATGACCTGTGTATGTGTAGACAGAGTTGCATTAGCATTCCGACACACATGACTAATAAAGGTGTCCCTCTGCTTCCCAGCATGCATGTAGGGCTTTATACTTGTCCCTCATGTGTCCCCTATGTAATTTGGACATTCACACACAGGTACGGTGAGTTCCAGGGCCCTAGGGCACCCCACATGCATAGAAACGGGCCGTACACGCGCATGTACGGGGCGTATCACTATGGGTACGCATACGCGAGTAAAGCCATAGTGAAACCCACTCTTGTCCATGATGTTTCCATGTAGGGGACGCTGGCTATCCCAACATGCCATGGCTGATCACGCCTCTCCGCAACCCCAGAACGGCTGCCGATCACCGCTACAACAACGCCCATGGGCGGACCAGGCGAGTGATAGAGAGGACGTTTGGCCTCCTGAAGAGCCGATTCCGTTGCCTCCACAAGACCGGTGGCGCACTCCCATATGCACCGGTGAAGGTCTGCAAGATATTCCTCGTGTGCTGCATGCTGCACAACATGGCAGTGGAGAAAGCTGTGCCACTCATCCTGGATCCAGATGAGCAGGACCATCCACCCGTGGAGGATGAAGGGCTTGGGCACGAGGCAAGTGATGTGGAGGAGGAGGAGGCGGCAGAGGACATGCGGAGTTGGCTCATACGCGACTTATTTGCTTAGTGGTGAGTTCCAGTGTCTGAGTGTGCACGCATTGGGCTGTGTGTGGCATGTGTTGCAATGTGTGTGTCCATCTGCATGTCTTCCAAGTGAGTCTGAGGTGTGTTTGGATGTGTCACTCGAGTGATGGTGCAATAGTAGAATGTCTTTCCTGAGTCATCATTGTCACCTAGCATGTTGACAACCTAATACGTGTCGAGTACATGCACATGCATGCGGATGTACTTCTTTTGGCTGACTTCTGGTGTGTCTCCCATCCACAGGTACTTGCGCATGCTGTCTGCTGGTGGCATTGTTGTGCTCCTGCTATTCCTCATGATCACAGCAACATGTGCTGAATCCGCGTTACATGCACGGACAAGTTTGAAAATCTCCTTCGGGTAAGGGATGCAGCACGGCTTTTTGGGAGTGGTATTTGTTTTGAATGTGTGTGCACTGCTCTTGTTCATGTTTGGTTACTTGGCATACATGTAGAATCACCATGGGGCACATGACCTGGAGCAGAATTCACCTGAATTGATGGTCAGACTTGGTGACAGTCATCTGTAATGGGATTGTGATGGAGCCATCAATGTGTGTGACACTGGCCTCGGAAACATACGGGTTGCACCGGGTTGACATGGTATGTGAATTCCCCATTAGGGCTCAATGGTGTATAGCAGGCTCTCCGTGAGCAGCAGGGGGTGTTTAGCTGTCACCCGTCACTTGTGTGCCAGTGCCATGGATTTCCAGCATCTGTGGTGCTAAGGGGGGTGCCAGTGTTGGTCCCACGTTTCCATCCACATGACCTGTGTATGTGTAGACAGAGTTGCATTAGCATTCCGACACACATGACTAATAAAGGTGTCCCTCTGCTTCCAAGGTGCCTCATCTCTGTCAATGGTGGTCTGTTGCCAATGTGCATGCGGCATGTCTGGCATTGTTCTCAGAGATGGTGCATATGAGTCTATGGGTAGAGTAGCAAGATGCAAGCTGTTTGTCAGGGATTAGATTCTGTATTGTGCATGATGTCCATGGCTGTGTAGGTTTTGTGGCCTGTCAGTCTCCACGATGGCCACTGTGCCGCATGTGAATCCATTGTGTGTGTGTGTGCCATGTTGAACCAGACATTCCTTCCTTGACATGCACCTTTTGCATGGTTCCTTCCTGAGATCCTTGTCTTTGTGTGCTACTTGTGGCATTGTTTCCTTGACATGGCGCATGCTGCTGCAGGCCCTGCTGCAAGGGCACCCAGTGTCCACGCAAACGAGCTGGTGTCCATCATGGATTGCTTGCTGACATGTGCTATGCTGATCAGCAGCATCTGTGCCTCATGCGGCAGCACACTCTGCATTATGCACAAGATCCCCAGTTCCATCCACCTCAAGGCAAGAGGGAGACCATCCCCCAGGTCAACTATGACATCCGTGTCTACTCCTACCCTGCACTCTACGGACATGTGCGTTAGAAACCCCATGATACTTGTCCACATCCAGGGTGCATCTGCACAGCTCTGCTACTACATCCGGCGACCAGGCCACATCAACGTCAAACAGAGATGGGGAGAGTGGATCACTGCCAGCTGCAGGATGACCTTCTCAATCCACGCACACCCTCAGGATGCAGCCCACACCCACAAAACAACCTTGTGGCACTGTGATCCAACACCCTATCGTGCCATCTCCATGCATCCAACCTTGGCTGGCCCACCATTCTCCACATCCACCTGACTCAAGCATGCAGGACATGGTTCTGCCACGTGTCTACACATACCTGGGACTCCCACCCCAGGACACTCCACATGATCCCTGACCTCTGCGCATGACTGTTGCTCTTCTAAATAGGTCTGTGGGCACAGTTGTGCGGGCACCCCCTCAGCTGGTTGGGCCCATCACGGGTGAGTATGGTGCTCCATGTTTGTCTTGGATGGTACGTTGTGACCCATGTGTGTCCTGTGCCAGACTCAGACCCCAGGGTATGGTGGTTCAGAGTTACTTCAGAAATCAGGCATGGTTTGACTTTACAACACACACATGTAGTGGAATAATGCAAAATGAAGGCATCATCTTGTGATTGTGATGAATTTTATTAGTGCTGGGGTACGTGTTTGGGGGGGGTGACAAGAGGTGCTTGGCGGGAGTGTAGAATCCAAAGTTCACAGGGGGAGTTGGTGTCCTTGCAATTGACAGTCATCAGAGTCTGTGCCACAGTCTTTGTCAACATTGGTCAGACAGTGACCAGCAAGGCCATGTGGCAGAGAATGTCCTTTGCTGCTGTGCTGCTGTTGGGCCATAGGGCCTGGTGCCAGGCCAGGTGTCCTGGGAGATGGTGATGTTCCGCTGACTCTCACGTTTTCTTGCTTGGACGACCCACCTTCCTGCGGGGACCCTCAGACGCCTGGCTTGACGGTGCAAGGGACGCTCCGTCAGATAATTCCTCCTCCTCCTCCCTCCCTGGGGCTGGTGCTGCTCTACGCCTGCTGGCACAGGGAGGGTTTGCCAGGCTTTGGGTGATCTGACGGAGGGATTGGCTCAGGTCCCTCTGCACCGCCAAGTGATCTGCATGTCTTGCCTCCATCCTGGCATGATGCTCAACCTGCAGGGCCTTTATCTTATTGAGGGTCTCCACTACCTGGGCGATGCCTCTGGAGTCACGCCGGTATGCGTCCAGGATGGTTTTGACGTGTGCCATAGCCGGGTCCTGAGCCAACTGGGCAGGTTCGGGACTCCGCCATCCTCCACTCCCACCACTTGCGCCGGGCCTGCCGTTGTGGGCACATCGAGTCTCCGGGACCCCTGAGAGATGGCATTTGCGGGGTCGCCTGCCTCCTCCTGGGTGCCCGAAGAACCTTGTCCCTCCTGGACAGACTGGCTGCGTTGTTGTGTGCGGGCAGGGCTCCTAGGTGTCTCCTGGGATGTGGCAGGAATGGGGGTGGTGGTTGGCACAGTTGTACCTGACGCAGGTGCTGCAGGTGGTTGGACACCCGAGGGGCCAGGTTGGTCTGGGTCATCCACGGAGTGGTGAGAGTCGTCGCTGGCGTTGGGGTCCTCTTCACGCAGAGCCTGGTCCTGTGAGTCTTCCCCCCCAGTGTTGGGGGGAGATCGACGACGTTGACCTGTGTGTGAGAGAGACAGTGTTAATTGTGTTACATGCGACATCCATGTTTCATTATTTTTTGATTTGGCACAGTTCCTCTGGGTAGTTGGATTTGGCTAGCATTCCTCACACAGTGCACTTGTGCATGGGTATGTCCCTTGGCCACAGCTTTCGACACTTTACCTATGTGTGACACAATCTTAGTTGATGCATATTTTGTCAACGCAGTCAGCAGTGTAGTGAGCGGGCGTAGCAAGCCATGCAGAGCCGCCTTACGTGTTGCACTGTACGTGGCCAAATGGTGTTTTTTCCATGCTATTTGAGAATGCAGGTAGGTAACTTAACAATTTGTGACAGGGTTCTGACGAACACAGTGGGTAGGTATACTGGGTGTACGGTTCTGTTTGTGCCTGCAGCACGGATGTACTCGTGCACAGATTGACACATGGCCTAGTGTTTTTCAAAGGTTGAAGTGGGGTTAAGGCACTGCCAAACCTTGTCTACATGCACACAGTACACCTGCTGACGAGCGGACATGGCCACACCACCTAAGGGTGATTTGGTCTCCCTCTGTCTCCCTTACTCCCTCCCTCTGTCAGCCTCCTCCCACTGTCCGTCTCCCTCTATCTCCCTTTCTCCCTCCCGCTATCTGCCTCCTCCCTCTGTCCGTCTCCCTTTACTCCCTCCCTCTGTCAGCCTCCTCCCTCTGTCCGTCTCCCTTTCTCCCTCCCTCTGTCAGCCTCCTCCCTCTGTCCGTCTCCCTTTCTCCCTCCCTCTGTCAGCCTCCTCCCTCCCTCTGTCTGTCTCCCTGTGTCCACCTCTGTCTCTGTCCCTCTCTCTGCCCCTCTCCCTCCCTCTGTGTGTCACCCTCTGTCACCTCAGCCCAGCTTCCTGGGCACACAGAGTTTGCAGGTCTTGCAAAGGCCATTGGCTTGTTCATGTGGGTTTGTTTCTTCTCTGCGGGCACCCATTGGGCGGAGTGTGTGAGTCTGCACTGCTGCTGTGGCGGTGTGTGCTGACACTCTTTCAGTGTGCTGCGTCTTCATTGGCTGCTGTTATGTGCAAATTGTGCCTTCATACCCATGTCGTCCTGCAACGCGGCCACCATTAGCAGGCAAAACAGTACTGTGTGGGGACACACTGTTGGTATGGCAGTGCCCTGAGCCATATGGGCTGAGGGCATTGTTGTGTGCTTCAGAGTTGCTCTATGTTAGTTTTGAGGCCCACCCTCCTGGCATCGGGGACATCCTGTCTTGTGTTTGTGTTTTGTGTGGCCTGTGACTTGGCATGGCCTTGCTTGGGGCATGGGGCATGGAGGCGCTAGTGGCATGTGTGTGTTTTTGGAGTGTGGTTGTGTCCGGTGCTGGCTTTGTGGGGGTTGCGTGCATGATTGGTATTTGGGTTGTATATGGCGTTCCCCCCATGTGAGGTGAGTTGTTTGTGTACTCACCAGGCTCTCGGACTCCTTCTAGTCCATCACATGCCAACGGCTCCAGCGTGGTCATCACCTTCTCCTCCCAGGGATGGTAGTGTACCGGTCTGCGGGATGGCCCTCCTCCAGTGATGTTGGCCTGGTTGTGCTTGTCCGTCATTTTGCGGCGGACCGTCCTCCGCAGATCGTACCACCTGGCTTGGCACTCATGCCTGGTCCTTCTGGTGGACCCAACAGCATTCACGGAATTGACTATCCTCTCCCACATGGCAGTTTTTTCTGATATGCTGGTCCGTCTGATCAATGTTCCGAAGAGCTGTGGCTCGACTCTGATGATTTCGTCGACAAGGGACTCCAGCTCGTCCTTTGTGAACTTTGGATTCTTGTTGGTGGGCATGGTGTGGGGTGTGGGTGTGGATGGGTGTGGGGGTGGGGGTGTGGATGGGTGTGGGGGTGGATGGTTGTGGGTGTGCAGGTGTGTGTGTGTGAATGTGATGAGGGTGTGTTTGTGATGGTGGTTGTGTGAAGGAGTGCAAGTGTAAGGTGTATTGATGTTTCAAGTATGGTGCAGTGCGTTGTCTCTGGGGTCTGGCAGCAGTGGATCTGTTGCAAAGGATCATGGTTTGTGTGTGTTGGGCCTTTTTATTGGTCCATTTGTGGGTGTGGCTGTGTTTGAACTTTGGGTGGGTGTGTTATAATGAGTGGTAGTGGTTTGGGCCTCTGTTTTGCTGTTTGTCAGTTGCAGGTCAGTGTATAGGATGTATTTGGCCTTGTTGGATATGTTTTGTGGTGTTGTGTGCCTCGGATTGACTGTCCTTGATTTTTTTGGTTAGTTCTGGTTCAGTAGGAGTGTTATTGGCGTCTTTACGGTGCGTACATGGGCCATGTTGTTGTACAGTGCTGTCCTTTGCTATGGCTTAGTATGACTCGTACATGCCCGATGTTGGGTGAGGGTGCTGGTGTGTGGGCCTGGGGTAGGGTGCGTACGAACACGGGTGGGGTGGGGGTTCGGTCCGTACATACACTGGTGGGGTGGGGGTACGGTCCGTACATACACGGGTGGGGGGTACGGTCCGTACATACACGGGTGGGGTGGGGGTACGGTCCGTACATACACGGCTGGGGTGGGGGTACGGTCCGTACATACACTGGTGGGGTGGGGGTACGGTCCGTACATACACTGGTGGGGTGGGGGTACGGTCCGTACATACACGGGTGGGGTGGGGGTACGGTCCGTACATACACTGGTGGGGTGGGGGTACGGTCCGTACATACACTGGTGGGGTGGGGGTACGGTCCGTACATACACGGGTGGGGGTATGGTCCATACATACATGGCTGGGGTGGGGGTACGGTCCGTACATACACTGGTGGGGTGGGGGTACGGTCCCTACATACACTGGTGGGGTGGGGGGTACGGTCCGTACATACACGGGTGGGGGGTACGGTCCGTACATACACTGGTGGGGTGGGGGTACGCTCCATTCATACACGGGTGGGGTGGGGGTACGCTCCATTCATACATGGGTGGGGGTACGGTCCGTACATACACGGGTGGGGGTACGGTCCGTACATACACTGGTGGGGTGGGGGTACGGTCCGTACATACACGGGTGGGGGGTACGGTCCGTACATACACTGGTGGGGTGGGGGTACGCTCCATTCATACACGGGTGGGGGTACGGTCCGTACATACACGGGTGGGGGGTACGGTCCGTACATACACTGGTGGGGTGGGGGTACGGTCCGTACATACACGGGTGGGGGGTACGGTCCGTACATACACCGGTGGGGGTACGGTCCGTACATACATGGGTGGGGTGGGGGTATGGTCCGTACATACACGGGTGGGGGTACGGTCCGTACATACACGGGTGGGGGGTACGGTCCATACATACACTGGTGGGGTGGGGGTACGGTCCGTACATACACGGGTGGGGGGTACGGTCCGTACATACACGGGTGGGGGTACGGTCCGTACATACACGGGTGGGGTGGGGGTACGGTCCGTACATACACGGGTGGGGTGGGGGTACGGTCCGTACATACATGGGTGGGGGGTACGGTCCGTACATACACGGGTGGGGGTACGGTCCGTACATACACGGGTGGGGTGGGGTTATGGTCTGTACATACACGGGTGGGGTGGGGGTGCGGTCCGTACATACACGGGTGGGGTGTTGGTATGCTCCATTCATACACGTGTGGGGGTACGGTCCGTACATACACGGGTGGGGTGGGGGTACGGTCTGTACATACATTGGTGGGGTGGGGATTCGGTCCGTACATGCACGGGTGCGGTGGGGGTTCGGCGCGTACATCCGCGGCCGGGGGGCATTTTGCGCGTACATGCGGGGTCTGTGGTGGGGTGTTCGGCGCGTATGCTATGCGGACACGTGTCTCCATGCTTGCTGTGGGAGTTCGGTCCGTACGGTGTTTTTTGCATACAGTTGTAAAATCTAAAGGACGGGAGTGATCGTACTAGCGCGGTCAGACTTCATTTTTCCGATTCGTACGGTAAATCGTCCGGGGATGTGTCGGACACATTTTCCGACCCGAGGACGTGTGGGGGAGTTTTCCGGATGTGATTCGTGTGGAGTTTTTCCCATGCGAATCGTACTTGGCAGTTTGTACGGTACTTGTGCGACTCGTGCGTAAAAAAATACGGATGCGAGTCATACGGTTTTTTTTTTTACCGGATCGGAATCGGCACCATAATGTGATAAAGTTACTGAGCATATTGATTTAATGTTACTAGAACTGTTATTTCTTTCTTCTAAAGACTAAACCTTTGGCATAGTTATTGTAAGTGTTACAAATGCTATCTTATCAACTTGTTCTATCCTACACATCCTCAAAAGCATAAGCTTGACTGCTGGGTTTTGCAACCTCTGAAAACAAAAGCCTAAAGAGGGGATACTTGGCGATTCAGTGATCTCATAGTAGTATATGGGCCGTATGTTTCTAAAGACTGCATCAATACTTTTCAATGGGACCGTTTTTCTTCCCTTTTCACACTAAATAACTGACTTTATAGCTAGACACAGCAGACGCCTGTCAGTGACACAAGTCCTCCCACTGCCAGACATAGTTCTTTGTAGCCACAGCAACAACTTACCGTTGCAGCTAAAAGGCCACTAAAACTGCTCATCTTTTGTTAAGTAAAATTTTATTTGGGTTTTCAATATGTATTTATTTTATTTATAAAGTGTTATATAGCGCAAAGATGACCCAAGCGGGTATCAGAGCACTTCACAGAAGATCAAAGACACCAAGAGGGAGAAAAGTAAGTCAATAATAATCTGAAAGTGCAGGATAAAAGAGTAAACAAGAGTATCGAAGGAGAGAGCATCAAAGTATTGCTTTAGGGGGCAGTTGGTACATTACAAGTTCATGAAGTATGCATGAGTAGTGATTTCACTTCTTGTTTGAAAGAGAACGTTGAAGGATACAGTCTGGCTTCCAGAATCAAGGTTTTCCAGATTCTTGGGGCAATGCCAGAGAAGGCTCGGATATAGGTTTTCTTCCTTTGAAAGGTCTCAAAGATCTGCAACTACCCAAGACTTCCATTTTCCGTGGCGAGGTACAAAGGAGTGTTAAGGTGAAGGGCTTTGTGGGTCATGCAAGCAATTTTAAGATGAATCCTAGCCTCAAATGGAAGCCAGTTAAGAGATTTCAAATTTGGAGTGATGTGGTAATTTCTTTTGGATCCTGTGATGAGCCTAGCTGCCAAATTCAAAGAGGACCTAAGTGGTGCCAACTTGTAGCTCAGAAGACCACAGAAAATTGTACTCCCAAACTCCAATCTGGAGATGACTGGTGCTTGAGCAGCAGACTTGAAGTCTTCCAGAGGAAGGAAGGGATTTATCATTCTTAGTATGCTCATTTGGAAGTTCGCTCCTTTGGTGACAGTGCTGATGTGCTCCTGCATGTTCAGGGCCTTATCAAGTATCAAGTATAAAAGCGTACAGAGATGGCAGAATTAAAAAAAAAGTTTAAATGTATAACACGGTGTTTCTCAATAGTCACCTTAAAATGTCTGGTAGTGAAACAGACATGAAATATGTCCCGCCCATTACTTGACCCCAGCAACCTTAACCTCCTAAGTGTCCACTTACCATTTAACTAGCAGATTTGCCATGAAGGATCCCTGCTTCTGGAGGGGCATGCATTCCTTAGGGGTCAATCTTTGTCAGATCAAAGAGATAACATGTTCAATCTCTAGCTACGTGAAGAGTCCTAATGCCCCAAATCTGGGATGGCATGCAATGTCTGGCATACCTTCTAACAAGTAATTGAGAAATGGTTTCCAAAATGTTATCTTGCTCTTTAACACTGCTTGTGAGTCATTCCATTGCTAGTGTGTTCCACAAAATACAGTGCCATTGTTTCACAGCGGGGGATTATTTTTAAATGTGATTCTATAAGCATTTCTCTGCCCCAAAACAGTGCAGCAACAAGCATCTATAGTTTCCGTTGCCCCCCTCCACAAGCCCTGCATTCTCAGGCCCAATATCTCTATTCTTGGATCTTTGGGATGGTATTGACCAAATCATCTTTATTGCTGCTTTACTCACCTTCCTAAAGAATCACATGGCTGAATAGGACTATGATGTATTTAGTTTTTACCCCACTTGGTCACAACCCATACATTTAGAAGCATATAATGCAGTTTTATATAAACATATGCTTGAATATATGGAGTAAATATCGATTCCACAGGGTTTGGTAACTAATACATGCCAAATAACACTGATTATGAGTTTTTAGCATGTATTGTGGAATCATTATTTGCCGCATGTGTTAAATACATGATTATTAGTTTTTACTGTGTACCACAGAATCGTTATTTATCATATGTGTTGAATACTGAAGGTGTGTTATTTAGCATATGTGGTGAATACTGCACCAATAAATAGCACGTGCACAAAACATTGCGAAGGGCCATTTTCAGGCATGGAAGTTCCCAGAGAGTGGGAATTATTCGCTAGAAAACTGAAACAGCCATAGCAACACACAAAAGGACCATAGGAAACTCTGAAAGTGCACCACCAGCTCTGTCTTGTAAGGGAGTGTGCAGGCATTCATTTTGCATAGACAAAACACCTTTAAACAAGACAAAGAAAATCAACTGCTATTCTCGGATATCACTTGGTCTGTTATGTTTCATACAGGTACCCCAATATTGGTTCTGATAGTAACTAAGGGGCATATGTATGAAACCAAATTTTAGTCGCAAACGCTGCGAATCGCAAAAAACAGCGCTTGCGACTAAATATTCGCAATTTCATATGTATGACACACAATCCTAGTGCAAAATAAGAAATCGCTAAATTAGCGATTTCTTAGGCTGCGAAACTCCAAAATTGCGATATTGCTTGCGATTTCTTAAATTGCGATATTCTCAATTTGCGAAATTCGCAAAAAGGATATCGCAAATTAAGAAATCGCAAGCAAATGTATGAAAAACTCGCTAATTGCGAAATAACGAAATTCGCAAATTAAGAAATCGCAATTAACACCAAGTGCATGCAGGTGGTAAACAGGTGCAAGGTACTTAAACCACCCCACAATGCAACAGAACCTTCCACAATGGCAGTACTGTCTGTGATAGCCAGGAGGCTGCGTATTCGGGCTCTTGCACAGAGGAGAATGAGACAGGAACGTATATTCAGGCTGCGCATCACTCTGTTCCAGCACACTGAAGAGGTCATCCATGACAAGTACAGGCTGCACCCACAGACCATATTGGACCTGATTGAGGAGCTGAAACCCTACTTGGAACACCCTACACGCAGGACACAAACAATTCCCACACATGTGCAGGTCCTGTGCTCCCTGCACCTCCTGGCGTCAGGGAGTTTTCAAGGGGTCATAGCGGAGGTTGGTGGGGTGTCACAGAGTGCACTTTCGCGCTTCTTTCATGCCTTTCTAGATGCAATGGTACAGAGGCTATCACATCACATATACTTCCCCACCACCCAACAGGCATTACAGCAAACAAAACTTGACTTCTACCAGATTGCACGTTTCCCCCACGTCATTGGCTGCATCGATGGGACCCATGTGCCCATCACACCCCCATCAGCAACTGAATATGTCTACAGAAACCGTAAATGCTACCATTCCCTCAATATACAGATTGCGTGCAACGCAAAGTATATCATCAATGACATTGTACCCAAATACCCTGGCAGTACACATGACTCTTTCATCTTTAGACACAGTGGAATACACAGACGTCTGAGTGCTGGAGAGTTTGGGGAGGGAGACCTGCTAGGTAAATACATGGCACACATCCATACATCCACTACATCACTGGAGGGTGGGGACATTGACTTACCTATTGTGTCTATCCCTGCAGGTGACAGTGCCTATGCAGTGCGGGACTTCATCCTGACCCCGTATCTGGATCCAGCCAATGCAAGTGAGAGGAGATACAACAGGGCACACAGATCTACACGCTGCATCATTGAGCGTACGTTTGGAATCCTTAAGAGCCGGTTCCGGTGCCTGCATAAAAGTGGAGGCGCACTGCAATACAGCCCTGACACCTGCTGTAAAATCGTGGCAAGCTGTGCAATGCTCCATAACATGGCTATGAGGAAAGGTACCACAATTGATGTGACCGATACAGACACATCGGATGACGATTGCCCTGCTCCCCCTGGCAGACCAGCATCAGGAGTCGGGGCAGCTGCTGGACGCCAGAGACGGACTGAGATCACACAAAACTACTTCTAGGTGAGTAATGATGACATGAGACAAAAAATGATTCTAATGTGTGCTGTGTTTATTCACACTTCACAATCATTAAGTGTTGCTGTACCCAGCACATGTTATGCACACAGGGCAGGTACGGCACAAGTAACTGTGCAATCTGCATTGATGGGTTACATCACCCTTTTTTGATTAATTGTCACTGGACAGTTCACCTCCTTCGGTGACGCATTGGTGGTGTTTGGCGTCCAGGCTGAGTGCCCTCCATGGTGTTCCTAGGTCCTGCACCTTGTCTCCAACTGCACCGTCTTTCTCCAGGCAATGTAGGAGTGATGCTGCTCCTACTGGAGGTTTCCTCACTCTCGCCAGAGGCCCTGAGAGCGCTGCCACCTGAGTTGGCCGTCTGCATCTGGTCCACTGCACTGGTGACCTGTGCTAGCCCTCTTGCTATGTCCTGACAGCAGTGCGACATTTCCACCTGCATTGTAACGCTTCTACGTGTCAGAGTGCTGGTGGTGGTGCAGAGGCGGTTCATGGCCTTAGTATATGTGTGCAGGCGTGCATTGGCACGTCGGCCAGCCCTGTCACTGGCGGCTTGGTTGTGCCTCAGAGTGTCACACAGGTCACGTATGGCACCTGCCATGGCCATGATGCCCTCCCCCATGTTTTGCTGATTTTTGTTGATACGCATAGCTGCCTATTAATTGAGCGCAATGATTTACATTGCAGGCGCTGTACCTGCAGCATGCTGTGTTCCAGCCCAGAAAATACGGTGTCCTCCGCTTCAGTGGCAGTGCTGCTCCTGGGCCTTGACCTGCGTCTTTCCTGTGGTGGAATGCTTGGCCTTGGTGTGTCCTGACTGGGCATGTGTGACACACCCTGACTCCCCTCTCTTCTGTCACTGTCCTCCCCTGTGGCCTGTATGTCATCCTCCATTGGAGGCAGTGGGGGCACATCGGTGCGCTTCCTGCGCAGGATTGGTGTGTGCTCCGTATCATCACTGGAGTCCTCAGGATGTGCAGGCTCCTCTCCCTCTGCACTGTCATCATGTGCCCTGGATTGTGCTGTGGATGTAAAGGGGACTACATGAGTGTGTGTCTTTGTCTGCAATTTGCACTCAATAAAGTTTCTACAGTTTGTATCGGCTAACTTCTGACACTGTATCATTCACTTATCCCCATCCCACATGTTGCATTAGATTTCCTATGTCTCATGGACACACTGTCAGACATATTACTACAAGTTCCATGATGCATTGCTGGGTGTGCTGTAAGACTTGGACTGGAATGACATTTTGTTAGGATATTTAGCGCAGTTGGGGAAGTGTGCATGGGATGGGGATCAGTGCAGATTGATTTTGCATGAATCTTACCTTGGCTGCTGGATGCAGGGTCGGAGCTGTCAATGTCAGCCACACCACCGACGCTCTCAGGCAGGGGAGTGGACTCCACAACTCCTCGTGGGGTGTTGGCTGTGCTGCTGTGGATGGTCCTTCCCCGGTCTGGTTTGCCTCCTTTAGTCTGGCTGCCACCCTCTCCTTAGACCTCTGCCGCACATCGTACCATCGCTTGCGCAATTCCTCGATAGTGCGATTAGTCACACCCACAGCATTCACCTTCTGTTGAATGTCCAGCCAGATTTTGCGTTTCCTTGCTTCTGGGACTCGCAATGCCTTTTTCCCAAAAAAGAGCAGAGTTCCCTGACCAGGAGGCCAGATGTCTTGCTCAACCTGCTCTTGCTGCGACTGCCATTAAGTAGGGAAGAGGGAGGGAGCGCAGCTGGGAGGTGGGAGCGGGAACCGGCAGAGGGATGAGGGGCTAGGGTGGCAGCAGCAACGGGAAAAGGGTAGAGAAAACGGACACAAAGGCACAAAATGAAAAGAGGACGCAACAAAGGCACAATTAAAAGCAACAAGGATTTAAGAAACAGGCACAATAAACAGGACAGACAGAAAATACAGACAATAACAGGAAAACAGAGAAACTAGAGAAGGCTGGCTGAGTGGACCAGCAGAAGAGCAAGGCTGTCCCACTGGAACACCAGGGTTGAGGCACAGGCAGGAGCCTGCGGGTGGAGGAGGGCTTTGAACACCTACCTGAGAGCAGAGAGGTGCCAGGGGCAGTGGCACCACAACAGAGGTGTGCAAGGGGAGAGCAGAGTTCCCTGACCAGGAGGTCAAATGTCTTTGATCATACAGACAGTACCCATTGACTCATCTTTTCACAGAACATATACTTTTTTTTTTGATTTTATCAAAGAAAATGTAAACAAAAAATTAAGTACAAAACAGCGTGCCTAATTTGGGGGGTGGGGGGAATTAACAACAATGGTTGTTAATAGTGTCCAACATGGTATGGACAACCTGTTCCCCAATGCTTAGAACAGTGATGCATTTAGGACAAAAAAGTCCTCCTTGATGACACACTGATGCAAGACGCTGAGGTTCTTGCATGCAGACACTCCAGCTCGCAATGGTCAGACATCCCTCACGAGACCAAGATGGGGTTCCACAGTCTCTCTCTCCAGATAATGGGGTTGACTTTATCCTAGAGGGATTCTTGGTTCTACTCATACATACGTGCTTGGTATACTTAGGTACATCAAGTTAGGGTCGTATCGTAGAAGTACACATTATTACTGTCACGTATGTATATACCTGCCTTTATTCATTGTTTTAGCACTGTGGTAGGAATCTACTATCCTTGTACTCTGTTGGTGCTTAGAATCATGTATATCTGCTTCTGTTTTATGGTTGTCTCAGCACACCTATTTTACACTAGAATGATGCTGGTTCAATAAATGCTTATTGAAAACGTCCCCACCGTTTATTTTGTGTATCTCTCTGAGACAAAGTGAGCACGAGGGACTGAGCGAAAAGTACTATACTGTTTCCACGATCCCTGATGAGGCAGAGTTGTCATGTTCGATAGTTGCCAAGAACTATTCTCTCCATGGTAAGAGGAGTATACAGTGGCACTGTGAGCTAGCTGGTATATAGGGAAACATACCTGGTGGGGGTGTCTGGAATTAGTCTGGCACCAATCCCACAGTCTATGTTGTCCAAACGCGCAAATCCTATATAGGATTATAGGAACTACACGACATGGCGCTGCCAACGTTGGTTTGGTAATTATTTAACAGTCAAATCTGCGTAGTTCTGTAGTGCTATTCTCAGAAGACCCCTACTCACATTTTTTCAGAGATTTCTAGAGTGGGAAGGGAACAATCCGTCACAGCTGAGTAGGCATATCCTATGTACTGGCTTTAGTTTATCAAGCTTGAAGGACAAATAGTTCCCTGTTGTGCATAAACCTTATCTCAGTTTCCTTGAAACTTGCTCTTTTTCAATAATGACTGAGGAAGACGTCGCTGCGCCAGCACAACGTGCGGCTGCAGCGAGGGAGGAAAAACAAGAAGGTGAAATAAACATTTCAGAAAATGTCATAACTGCCCTTACTTTAAAACTAGCAGACTATGGAGTCACAGCTAGGGGTGGGACAGTAACATTTGTGATTGAGGCACATGAATCATATAGAACAGAGATATTCTATTCATGGAGAAGATGTAGCCTTATGGTTAGAGCGGTCGACCTCGAAGCTGGGAAACCGGGTTTGAGTCTCGGCAACTACGCTCAACATCATGTGATTCTGGGCAAATCACGTAATCTCCCAGCACCTAACAAAAATGAATGTGTCCATCTGTAACAAAACTGGTGCTCATGTAAAGCACTCTGATACCTGATATCTTTGGGCATAGTTGGTGCTATGTAACACTCTAAAAAAACACATAAGGGGTTAAATTCCCACAAGCAGATGCACGCACAAATACAATTCATTCTTACACTGAAGATGAAAAACCAGATGAATATTGTCCGTATGAGGAAATTGAAATTCCGCTCACCTACCAGGAGCACATAAACTGGTTTAAAGATGCCCTCCAACACACATAAAAAAGTGAGACTCGGTCCGCTCAGAAGAGATGGAGCAAATTGGCCAGTCCTAGCGGCTTACACATCACATCCAGACATTGACACAATGCCAATAGCAGACTTATGTGCACTTCATAAAGAAATAATTAAAGATTACAGAAACCTGACACAGTTTGTGAAGAGAACACACACACTTCAGCCAGCAAGAGCTAAACCAGCAGGACAAATTCAGGGATCTACAACTAAAATAACACCATAAAAACTAAACACAGTTATTTGTAAAATGCCACTAAACGTGAGCAAATGCCATTCTGGATAGCTCAGAAAATAACACAGTTAGAGGCAGTATTTCCACGGTAACTAGACATAATATTGAAAAAAAAATATCGAATGGACATAATATCGAGTTTAAAATATAGAATGGACATAATATCGAATGGACATAATATAGTCGTTAAAAATATTGAATTGGAGGTAATTAATATCGAAGTACATAATATAGGCATTAAAAAATATCGAATTTTTATTAATATCGATTTTTTAAAGTGTTTTGCATGTTAGTATATGTGTTAAAAGTGTATATTAGTTTTTGTAATGTATGTTTAATTTTTTTAAAGTAATGAATTTTATGTTATTACATTTTAGCGTAATTTAATTCCGTAGCGGGTTGTGGGTTTATAGGGGAATAGGGTGGGAAGTATTTTAATAGTAATTAAGTAAATATTTATTTTTATTTATTGGTATTGATAATTAATTTACTGTTAATTATTAATTTGCATTTTAAAATATTTATTAATGTTTGGTATAGAAAATTAATTGGTTGTTGATTAATTATTAATTGGTAATTAATTTGTATTGGAAATTAATTTTTATTAATTGTTTAATTGATAATTATGCTAATTGTATTAATTTATAATTTGTAGTGGGTTGTGGGTTTATTGGGGAATATGGTGGGTAGTAATTTAATTGTAATGAATGAATTGCTAAAAATATTTTTGTGTATTGATAATTAATTTACTGTGAATTAATTATTAATTGGTATATTTAATTATTTATCAATTTGTGGTATTCAAAATTAATTGGTTGATTAATTATTCATTGGTAATTAATTTGTATTAATTGGTAATTAATTTTTATTAATTGTTTAATTGATAATTATGTTAATTGTTTTCATTTATTATTTGTAGTGGGTTGTGGGTTTATAGGGGAATATGGTGAGAAGTTATTTAATTGTAAATAATTAATTATTGAAATTATTTTTGTATATTGATAATTAATTTACTATTAATTAATTATTAATTGTTATTATTTGTATTTATTCATTTTTGGTATTGAAAATTAATTGTTTGCTAATAAATTATTAATAGGTAATTAATTTTAAAAAACAATATTTATTGGTATTTATAAATAATTGATTATTAAATATTTTGTGATTGGTAATTATTTTTAATAATTTTTGTATTGGTATTAATAATTAAATTATTTAAAAAAAATATTTAATTATTATTTTCCCTACTACTTCACTCATTGGAGTGGGAATAGTAATTTTTACCCCTACTCTATCCAACGCTTTCCCTACTGTTGAACTCTTTGGAGTGGGAATAGTAATTTTTACCCCTACGCTATCCAACGCTTTCCCTATTGTTGCACTCACTGGAGTGGGAATAGTAAATTTTACCCTCCCGCTATCCAACGTTTTCCCTACTGTTGCACTCTTTGGAGTGGGAATAGTAATTTTTACCCATACGCTATCCAACACTTTCCCTATTGTTGCACTCACTGGAGTGGGAATAGTAAATTGTACCCTCCCGCTATCCAACACTATCCTTACTGTTGCACTTTTTGGAGTGGGAATAGTAATTTTTACCCATACGCTATCCAACGCTTTCCCTATTGTTGCGCTGACTGGAGTGAGAATAGTAATTTTTACCCATACGCTATCCAACGCTTTCCTTATTGTTGCACTCACTGGAGTGGGAATAGTAAATTTTACCCTCCCGCTATCCAACGTTTTCCCTACTGTTGCACTCTTTGGAGTGGGAATAGTAATTTTTACCCATACGCTATCCAACACTTTCCCTATTGTTGCACTCACTGGAGTGGGAATAGTAAATTGTACCCTCCCGCTATCCAACGCTATCCTTACTGTTGCACTCTTTGGAGTGAGAATAGTAATTTTTACCCATACGCTATCCAACGCTTTCCCTATTGTTGCACTCACTGGAGTGGGAATAGTAAATTTTACCCTTCCGCTATCCAACGCTTTCCCTACTGTTGCACTCTTTGGAGTGGGAATAGTAATTTTTACCCATACGCTATCCAACGCTTTCCCTATTGTTGCACTCACTGGAGTGGGAATAGTAAATTTTACCCTCCCGTTATCCAACGGTTTCCCTACTGTTGCACTCTTTGGAGTGGGAATAGTAATTTTTACCCCTACGCTATCCAACGTTTTCCCTACTGTTGCACTCTATCTGGAGTGGATATAGTAATTTTTACCCCTACGCTATCTGACGCTTTCCCTTTTGTTGCACTCACTGGAGTGGGAATAGTAAATTTTACCCTCCCGCTATCCAACGCTTTCCCTACTGTTGCACTCTCTAGAGTGGGAATAGTAATTTTTTCCCCTACGCTATCCAATGCTTTCCCTACTGTTGCACTGTTTGGAGTGGGAATAGTTATTTTTACCCCTACGCTATCTGACGCTTTCCCTACTGTTACACTTACTGGAGTGGTAATGGTACATTTTACCCTGCCGCTATCCTACGGTAAAAATATTGATTATTTTTTATTAATATTACGTTTATATATATCTATTAAAAAATAAAAATGTAAGTTTATTTTTTTAAGTTACATTAATTATTTATTATTTTTAAGGTTCTTTAAGTATTTTTAAATATGTTTTAGTTAATTATATTTATTATTTTATTATTTTTACATTACTTTTAATACATTTAAAAAATTCGATATTTTGACTGACTATATTTTTTACAACGATATTTTGGCATCGATATTTTTGTACTTACCTGTTTGTAGATAGGAATTCGATATTTTTGCAGTCTATATTTTGGCATCGATATTTTTGTAGGTCTATATTTTGGTAGTCGATATTATGTCAGTGATCCATTTCCACACACAAGCCCTCAAGAAAACCACAGAATGCTAACAATCTGCCTGCCAATGGGGATAGCTCCCCAGATAGAGGATTGTACCACTTGGGGTACAGTTTTTGCTGCCATACATACCAGAACTCTTGGTATCCCTTATAGCAGTAATACCAGATGTATTGAGACAAATACAGAAAGAGTATGGAGAAGAACCTGCTCTGAACTTAGAGATGAAATTGTTAGGAAATTTTGTCCAGGTATCAACTATTATATATACAAACATAAAAGGGGAGGCAGCAGAAGTGGCAATATGCCAATGCCTGAGCGATTTCACTCCTTTACAACAGGAGCGGGAATTACCTAAAATTAGGTAGAGATAGTTTGGGAGCTAGAGCAACAATACCTCAACTCATGGGTGGTCCTGAAAAAGAGAACAACAAGCAAGCACCTGATTCGTCCAAGAAGAAATGGCATAACAATAAAAAAACAAAAGAATAGAGAAAGTAGGTCACAATCCAGAGGTGGATCTCCTCAACAGGAACCATCCAAAAAGAGGTACAACCTTAGGAATCGTTATAGCATTTAAAAAACCTGGCAGGTATCAGGATACTGATACATGTTCCTCTTGTTCCTTTCAGGGTTCATTAAAAAAATTCTGAGAAGGAAGGATGGTCAGAACACAGACAAGAAGAGCGTACAAAGTCCAGAGACGTGCAATGTGCTTCAGACTATACTTTCAAAAAAAGAGAAACCAAAATCAAAACCTAATCTTAAAAAGAAGAAAGTAGCAGGTCTTAAAGTTAGACATGCCCAGAATTCTGAGGACTCAACTTCTGAATTTGCGAATGGGCTCTGACGATGCTAGACAGTACAGCAGAAGTAACAATAGCTCGCCAGAACCTGATGGAATTTTTTGTGACAGCGGAGTTGGATGAACATATCATGGTGGAGACACCTGATACGAGAATAAGTGTCCCGCATAAGTTACAAGAAATAACACTTAAAATGGAGGGGGACAACATGACTTATGGATATGACATCCTTTTGAGTGAGAAAGATTGGCCGCCTGATATTGTTATGTAGTGCCCAAAGGTAGAGACGGTAATTATACTGGCTTTTTCTGACCTCGTTCCAATATATTTAAAACATTCTTACACACAGGTAGCACTTGCTCCAACATTATATAACAACCATGTTGAGTGAGATGCTGAGTCACCTCACCATTTAATCCCAGTAAAAACTACTTCAACTCCACAGAGAGAGAGTATCCAATAAAACAGGTCAGGGAGATCTTAGATGAACTTGAATACAAGGGTGTAATTGAAACTTGCACCTCTTCAATTAATAATCCTTTGATTCCTGTAATTACACTCAAAAATGTATACCGCCTGGTTTTAGGCTACAGACATTTGAACACATGCACTAAAACATTTGCAGTACAGAATGCACATAGTGCCGCATTAATAAATAACATTGTGCAAAAAAATACAAAACAACACTAGATATCTCAAATGGATTTTTCTGCCAAAATATAGCGCCGGAAAGCAGATATTTGACAGCATTCTCAGTGTTCGGTTCTCAGCATCAATTTTGTCGACTCCCCCAAGTATATAAGAATAGCCCTGAGTTGTTCTCAGCTCGGGTAACAGAGTTACTTCATAATTTTGATGAAGAGGCATTGCCCTATGTAGATGATATTTATCTGACGGATGATGATTTAATAGATCGTTTGACCAGGGTGAGCAACATAAATTTGGGGTTCATTTCTGGGGGCTACAAAGCCAATTTAAAAAGATTAAAAATAGCCCACCTCAATGTCCTATTTTTGGGATATGAGCTTTAAAGTGAAGGGAAAAGCCTACCAGCTAACTTTTTAGAAAAGTGGATGCTGCTCCAACCTCCTAAATCTTTGAAATACTTAGAATCCATATTGGGATTCCTAGGTTTTGGCAGAACATACATTTTAGATTACGCAGAAAAAGTGAAGCCTTTATGCGACCTAATAAGACCTGATTTTTCAGTTAGGCATTGGATACAGGAACACACAATGATCCTTTATTCTCTGCAAACTGACATGATAGCTTCCAAACACCTAGACACACATGTAAACACCACAAATTTGGTGATCTTTGTTATAGCGGGTCAATCTGGGTATACTTACCAAACCTTAAATGAAGAAGAAAGAGTTCCCATAGCATACAAATCACACTTGTACACAAATGCTGAAATGCGTTTTGCTTCTACAGAAAAAATTCTGACAGCAGTACAGACCGCTGTAGTGAGAGAAAGAGCACTGGCTCAGGGGAAACTAATAATTGTCATGACTCCAGTACTTGCCTTAGAGGCTGTCACAAAGGCAAGCGTTCCAAATGCTAAAGCTTTACATCCAAGATGTATACAATGAGCTAATGCTTTCACTGCCAAGGATGTAGATTACAAATTTGACTCTGCACTTAAAATGCAAGAATTCCTGCAATATGAACAAGAATATCCTCTCCCGCATGAAATAATGCCTCTGGATCAGTTTAAATATATTATTTACACTTACAGATCTGCTCAGCCGGCCATACGAAGTAAACAACAATACAGCACCGCATGTGCGATTGTGAAGGGTCGTATGCAGGACAGCAAATTCCATCTAGCAGTATGAAGACACAGGTGCCGATTACGATCCTGGAAAAACCGGGTACGAACCGTTGGTCGGAGCGTTTTCTCCGTCCGACTCGTACCCGGTCGTAAAACTTTACACACATGGAAGTACAATTCGCACGGAAACACCATTTCTGTACGAATCGTACAAAACACCGTCCGACGAAATAATACATACCAATGTGATCCGGGAATGCGCCGACGTGACGTCGGGACGCTGTCAGGCAGCGTTTCACGACCCAGGAAGTACGATTCGAACCGACAGCAGTCCAGACGACAATATTTTTACGGCACACAAAAAGTGCCGGAAAAGCGAAGTACGCCGTGCAACGACCAGATTAGGGGGCCCGGTACGCGCCGTACCCCCCCAGCCCCCGTGAGTACGTGCCGTACCCCCCCCAGCCCCCGTGAGTACGTGTCGACCCCCCGTGTATGTACACCCGTGTACGTTCGAGTCGTACCCCCACCCGTGTATGTACACCCATGTACGTGTCGAACCCCCCCGTGTATGTACACCTGTGTACGTTCGAGTCGTACCCCCACCCGTGTATGTAGGCGCTGGGGGTACGCACCGTACATACACGGGTGGGGGTACGACTCGAACGTACACGGATGTACATACACGGGGGGTTCGACACGTACACGGGTGTACATACACGGGTGGGGGTACGACTCGAACGTACACGGGTGTACATACACGGGGGGTTCGACACGTACACGGGTGTACATACACGGGTGGGGGTACGACTCGAACGTACACGGGTGTACATACACGGGAGGGTCGACACGTACTCACAGGTGTACATACACGGGGGGGTCGACACGTACTCACGGGGGCTGGGGGGGGTACGGCGCATACTCACGGGGGCTGGGGGGGTACGGCGCGTATGTGGGCACATGTCTCCATGGTTGCAATGGGAGTTCAGTGCGGACGGTGTTTTTTCCATACGGTTGTGACATCGGACGCACGGGATGGATCGTACTGGCGCGGTCGGACTTCACTTTTCATGTTTGTACGGTAAATCGTCCGGGGAGGTGTCGGACACATTTTCCGACCCGAGGACGTGTGGGGAATAATTCCCAATGCGACTCGTATGGAGTTTTTCCCATGCGAATCGTAGTTGGCAGTTTGTACGGCACTTGTAGGATTCGTACGGTAAAAAGACCGGATACGAGTCGTACGGGGAATTTTTTTACAGGATCGTGATCGGCACCACAGTCTCTAGGAGCCTGCACGGCCCAGCTGGAAAATTAAAAGCCCTGTTACTGGCACTAATAAATATGGATCGAGAATTACCCACACTGATCGTCTGCGACTCATTTGACTGTGTCCAGTCATACAATGAATATCTACACTATTGGGGTCAGAATTGTTTTAAATACTCAAATATTGCACAATCAAGCATAAAACTCTATGGAAACAGGTAGCTGAATTGAAAACCGAACTACCAGGAGCTCATGTGATACACAGTCTGAGTCATCAACGTGATGGCGTTCACGTTGAAGGGAATTAATTGGCTGATAAAGCCGCAAAAGGGGTTGCACGAACTGCTGAGCTAGCTGCAATCACTCGTTCTAGAACGAGAATAGATGGAAGCACAATGATACCTGTCATAGCTTCACGCAAAAACAGCACAGTCACGGCAAAAGGTTTTCCACTCAAGTACTCCTACAAGTTAGATGCAAATAACATTCCGTATGCTCAAATTTCAGGAGTGAGGGATAGAGTAATACCAAACATGGATCGCAGATTAGGCTTAATACTAGCTGCAGACGAGGGTGTAGGCTCTCCACATGCAGGGATTACTGCAATAGATTCTTTGCTGAAGCAATGCTGTTGGTGGCCAGGATTAACTAAATAGAGGAAGAATTTTGTCTTAAAGTGCGACAATTGTCATCTGATGAAGAGTTCCACTGTGGCGGGTCCAGCGCAGACACCTTACTAATATCAGATAGACCACTCGCTTGTGTCTATTTGGCCCACTGTGGCCCCCTACAATCAGATAAGGCTTATAAGTATATCTTGGTGGCAGTGGATTCATGCTCAAGAATCCCTTGGGGTTGGCCTCAGTGCTCGGCTGATGCTCGAACTGTTATGAAAGATTTGCGAGTCTTCATAGGGACATACGCAGTTGGCACATTACATTCTGACCGTGGCCCCATGTTTAGCGCTAGGTTTTACAAGGAAGCTATGCGAAGTGTGGGTGTTTCACTGCGGTACTCCTCTCTGTACTATCCCAAGGGAAATTCAGTCGTGGATAGGAAAAACCTAGACTTAAAACAATTTTTAACAGCAAGAGTATTAGGTTCTGGTGGTAGTTGGGTCAATCACTTATATGGGGTCCAGAGGGCTCTCAACAATATGCCAAGAGGTTCCCTAGGAGCTGTCACTCCTTATGAAGTCCTATTTGGGACGAGAATGTGGGTACCTGACCTCGACTAGGAAAGCACAGTGGCGGATGAAAAACCATCTGACATCAATAAATGTTTGTCTGTTTTACAGGATCTCAATGAATTCCGGGCACTACAAAGCAACGTGCAAGTAAAACCCACCACCACTGGGGAAGTCAAATCAATCATGGCAAGACCTGCGTGGATCCCACAAGTCAGGGATTTGTTCAGAGAAAAGATTGTGGACAAGAAAGAAAGTGTGCCATCATACAGAAAGCCTATACCTGTCCTGTCTGTTGAAGTAACAAGAACAGTACTTCTTCCGCCACTTGCCAGCAAAAAAAGAAAAGAGATTTGTCTCCATCGAGCTGATCAAACCACACTATGTGGCCAATAGGGAATAGCAGGCGTGTGGGCTCCTGGGTAGCTGACGCTCTCCTCCCGCTACCGTACAGGAAGTTCAGACAGAAAGACTCATAACATTTGAAGATTCACCAACACAAAATAATGGACTTTCCAACAATCAAATGGAACTCATTCCTATTGAAACAGAACATCAAGACAACAATGAAAGACAAATATAAATTCCGCCTACCACCGATATGTACATAAATATGCATCTACAAGCGCCATCTGCCAGTTCAACAAAACCTGATGAGCTACCAAAAATGGATCGAACTGCATCTGGTTACTTCATCGATTTTGATACCTTCTCTCTTGTTCCCAGTGAACTTGAAACAACGCCAGCTCAAGTTTCCCGTAAACAACAACTTTATGAATTCTACATTTTTCTAAAAAAGACTTACCTATTATCACCTTGGCTACAGCTCTGGATAATGACTGGAATCTTGTTTTTTCTATTCTGGATTGGCCTAGTGACTGTCTTTTGCTTAGTCATGAATGGGAACTATCTCCCAGAATGCTCTGCAGTATCAAATGTGAACTTGGTCCTGAAACCTCATTCGTCATCTCATCATGAACAAAGAGACCTGTCCTTCATGAACATTACTGCTGTTGCAATTCCTGATGGTATCATTTGGGACAGAGTTTCATATGATGTATTTGGTCGCACTGAACTTTTTTAAATCCCTTATGTGTTTAAAATTTCTTTAAATGATACCGTTACCTCCAGTACATTTTCTGACAATTGGGATTTTGAAACGGCAAATAATATGTTGTCTTATTTAGAACAATCTGCAGCATTTTTGAGCATTGAAATGTTAGAGGACACAACTGATTACAACACAATGTACTGTTACCAACATTATCGGCATGACTTTTCACATAAATCCAGTATCCTACATAATGCTTTTACATACCACTAATGGGAACATTGCCCAACACCGCCAGGAGGTAGTTCGTGAACATTTGCACAGAAATGTTCTTATTTTTCAGGGTTTAACACTTCTGACCCAACCTCATATTACTATAAGGTTGCACCTACAACTGCACAGAAAAATTGTTAACAAACACCAAACAGATTTATTCTGCATCCTTTATTTCTCAACTGTCTGAACAGGGTTTTGACTTATGGAAGGACACTATAGATATAAGCTCAGTCTGAGATTCAAAGGAATGGCAAGTTCAGGGAACAGAAGCACTATTTTGAGCGTGCCTCATTCCAGAGCAGATGATATTTCTGTACAACACTGTGCAACAGACTTTCTGTCTTCTGAACAAAGATTTGAACACACATAAGATTCCTTTACCATCACACTTTGACGGGTGGCAAAACTTTACAACACATGGTGGGGATACAGTAGATGACATCATACATTCAGATTCATATAATGCATCAGACCCCAATTGGAAGAGATGGTTAGTTTGGCCTACAGATACAAATAGATGTCAGACAAGATTCAGAGGTACCACTGAAGGGTTTAGTATCCATAGGCCGGACCAACGCTATGTACAACGAGAACATCCGGGGCGTGACATCATACAATGTTGGGAACTTATGCCTTGATTGGCTAAAAACCTCAACATTGTCCCAGGTGAAACAACACTTATTCTTTCTATCAGATGAGGTGGATTTAAGGGATTTTTTATTTTGCTCCTGAAAGCCAAGTCAGAAATGTTTCTTATATGCTGTTTATAAATAAATCTGGAAACTCTCAACAAGAAGCAGCGAGAGACTTCGTGAAATTGATAGAATTAACCTAGAAGCTGTGGTTGATAATGCTATTACTACATTAACATCCAGGATTTATTCACTGGGCAACATTGTATCTTCTGCTAGTGATATACTTGAACAGTATTTGTCCATACTACAGCAAAGACAGTCTCAGCCACGTTTTATTATGTTGTTAAGCTTGACGCTACAATCATTGCATTCAGGTTATGTGCCTTGGCGACGAATCAACAATACGTCCTTGTTCTCTGCATACAATCTAACTAAGAAGCAGATAACAATGGCACAAAGAGGAGCAACATATACTCTGCTGTGTATTTAAAAACTGGACCAATTACCTTTGACTGTAGCAGAGTCACCATCCACAGAATGGTTAATCCATGGCCATGTAACATTACCGGTCTCAACTTTCCAGTTTAAATATTGCCTAGAACAACATTAGGGAGGCAGATATGAAGCAATAGGTAAGGAATTCATCAAGGAATCTTGGGAATTGCCATACAGATTTCAATGTAGGAGTGGGGACATGGAAGTACTTATAAGCGGTACAAACTCCGAGAACTCAATAGGTGGATCTCTCATATACCGAGATATCATGCTTCACGGGGCCTGTAACGGTTTAGTTGCAAACTTATCCTGTCATTTGAAAGGGTCTCCGGCTGCCGTGATATATCCGGTATTCAGGTTGCTCTCAAATGGGAGTTACTTGATGCTGAATGATCAAGGTGGTTGTGGGATGCTTCCGGGCATCGCATATCTTGTCACTGTAGGCTCCAGGGTCACTTATTGTATGCAAGTATTGTTTCCACGGTCCCACACAGTCAGGGAGACACCGTAATGGCCTTTGTTGAATGTTTCCTTTACACGGTTTGATACTCTGAACTGAATGAAAACCATGCTTTTACAGAAAATGTGCCCTTAACCTCTGCTCGAGGGACTTTTGATCTTCAGGTCTCAAGGCCCTCAGCTGAGATACAGGCACTTAGACAAATGAACTGCCCTTTCCATGTTACAGAAATAGTACAATGTATCTTTAACATGTCTGATGCGAAGGGTATAGTACACCTATTTAAGACCATAGGTTCTGGATTGTTAAGCATCTTTCAGACAGTCTTCGGAGTGATTCCAGCCTTCATACACTCCTTATTCGGAAACATTTTTGTAGGACTTCCTCTAATCCTGTTACTAATAGCAGGAATCCTGATTGTAATTTTTCTGCTACACAATGGACATCCCAGTCACCAAAGAGATAGAAAAACGATCTTGGAGCACTGATACTATGATCTCATGGTACCTCATCTGGGCACACCTTGCCTTCGAGAACTAAGCGAGTCTTGATTCCTATTGTTTCAACCAGTCTGGGTTGACTGTGTTTTGCCTGTCCCCCAATGCCTGTTCTGCGGACAAGAATGCGTGTTGGATCTCTGTTTGACACTTCCATTGGTTGCGCCACCAGATGTGGATACTTTACTGAACCCGATAACGGCCCATGTACTGCTGTGCCCTCAACATATTCCCATGTTAATATCTGCATTCTTAAAGCCACAACATTGCGCTTCAGCTCCTTTTGGAATGGAGACCGGCTGCTCTACAAACACTCAGGCCTGGATGTCACACAGGCTTCCCCAGCATCGGCTGTGGGTAATACAGAAGACCATCTGTGCTCGATTGACCTGATCTGTGAGGTGTTGCAGGGACCGTCATCTGTGATGGCAAGCAACAGTGATGTTGCGTCTCCCAGCCAAGAAACATAAACATTTGGCTCATCTTGTACTGGGAAAAATGTTGCCTTTTTCAGAACAACTAAATCGGGAATTTTTAAATAAGACTGACTTTCGCTTTTGCTGAACAGCGTGGCTTTCAGACACTCATAGAGGCACTTATACATTGCTCTGATCGTATATACAAACATATTTTAATTGACCTCTACTGCTTATGCTACTATTTTAGCATTTTTTTTTATGGGCTTCTTAGTTGTTTGCATATTCTAGAAGTACATTTAGACTTCTTAGTATGTCATCCAGTCAGATGAGGAGTGGGTGTTATGTTTCATACAAGTACCCCAATATAGGCTCAGGTAGTAACCAAACCTTTCACCTATATTTCCCCTGCCATAACACTAAATAACGGTTCTTGGTACTGACCTTTTACCTAGTTATGGTACTGCTTAAAGGACGTGGGGTTTTCCCTGAAAAATAGCCTCATTCATCATGCATGAGGATTTTTGGAATCTCAGCAGGACTACCATCTCCATAATAACTATGTATAAGGGTCATTCCTTCCATCATCCCAGTCCAACATGACACAGCAAGGTAGATCCCCTGAGGGTACAACTTTGGGTATATAAAACCATATCTTTGCTGAGGCAGAGAGAGTAGAAAAAGGTCTTCCATGCTGACACACTGAGGCAAGACGCTGAGTTTCCTGCATGCAGACACTCCTGCTTGCAGTGGTCTGACATCCATCGCGGGGTGTCCATCTCTAGAACAAGATGGGGTCCCACAGTCTCTCACTTCAGGTAATGGGGTTGACTTTATCCTAGAGGTATTCTTGGCTCTACACATACATACATGCTAGGTACACTTAGGTACATCTAGTTAGGTTTGCATCTTAGGAGAACGCAGTATTACTGTCATGTATTTATATACCTGCCTGTATTCATTGTTTTAGCACCATGGTTGGAATCTACCATCCTTTCACTCTGTTGGTGCTTATAATCATTTATATCTGCTTTTGTCTTATGGTTGTCTAAGCACACCTATTTTACACTAGAATGATGCTGGTTCAATAAATGCTTATTGAAAACGTCCCCACCGTTTATTTTGTGTATCTCTCTGAGACCTAGTGAGCATGAGTGACTGAGCGAAAAATACTGTTGCCACGATCCCTGATGGGAAAGAGTTGTCATGTTTGTTAGTTTCCAAGAACTATTCTGTTCTTGGTAAGGGGAGTCTACAGTGGCATTGTGAGTTAGCTGGTATACAGGCAAACATACCCGGTGGGGGTGTCTGTAATCAGTCTGGACACCAATCCCACAGTCTATGTTGTCTAAACGCGCAGATCCAATATAGGTTTACAGGAACTACACGACAGGTCATCACAAGTAGAAGCATGCCAGACTCTTTCATCAAAGACATAGGTACGGAAAAGAAGTATAGTTTACAGATTCTGAGCTGGAGGTCCTGTCCAAGGCTATGATGCGACACCATGACTGTCTATTTTGCCAGCAAATACACCAGAGATGGCAACAAAAATAAACAAACACGTCTGTGGAAGGAGATAATGGACAGCATCATTACTGAATTAACACAGCCACATAATGGTGAAAATATTGAAAACAGGTTCTAAACCTTGCAATTCTAGGTATTTAACTGAGCTGCCAAGCACAAACACTAAAGCATGGTAACTGGTGGTAGTTCACCAGCGCAGCTATATAACTCAAGCTCTGGGAACAAACATTATGAGCATTTGCAACATGTCTGGAGTGCAAGACATGAAAGAAGGTCCAGGGCACCTAAAACAGCAGTTCAGTATACACATATCCATATCACAAAACATTTGTACATAAATAGTGTGATTCGATTTATGGTTTCAGTGCACTTGTTCATGACTACACCAGGGTGCCGATTCCGATCCAGTAAAAAAAAATACCGTACGACTCGCATCCGTATTTGTTTACGTACGAGTCGCACAAGTACCGTACAAACTGGCAAGTACGAATGGGACGTGAAAAATAACTACGAATAGTGTTGGGAAAAGTCTACGCGCGTGCGTCGGAAAGTGACCACGTCCGAATATCGTCTGGAAAAGTGTACGAAAGTGATCCGGACAGTTCCACTTACGAATCGTAAAACACAAGTCCGAGCGCGCAAGTAGGAACCCAACCGCCCGTCTGAAAACCCAATCGCACGGAAAAAGGCCCGTACGGAGCCAACGCTGAAGCACACAAGTACACGGGTAAATTCATGCCCGTGTACGAGCCGCACAGCCCCCCCAATACGTCTGCACCGTACACCACCCTGTCCGCACTGTACCCCCAGCCCCCCCACCGCATTAACTTGCCGTACACCAACCCCGAACCCAGCACCCTCACACACCATCGCAAATGTACGGCGCCTACCAACGCGAAAATCACACATACAGAACCAGGACAGTAGAAAACAGCACAAGGAGGTCCAAAGCGACTCGCACAAACACACAAAACACGTTCACACTAAAAAACACAACTCAATGACTGACCTGCCACATCCAAACTGCCCAACAGAGGCCCCAAACACAACCACCTCTTATAACACACCCACCAAAATTCAAACACAGCCACACCCAACAATGGACCAATAAAAAGGGCCCACACACACAAACCATGAGCCCTTGCAACAGACCTACTGCGGACAGAGCTCACACACAAACCACCCCACAGAACTCATACCTTTGCTACCCCGCCACTCACACACCTTCACACAACCTCCCCCACAAACATCCCCCTCTTCACAGTCACACACACACACATTCACACCCACACACCCACAACCGCCCACACCCCACACCATGCCCACAGACAAGAATCCAAAGTTCACTACGGCGGAGCTGGAGCTCCTCGTCAACGAAGTCATCAGAGTCGAGCCACAGCTGTTTGGAACAATGGTCAGACAGACCAGCATATCTGAAAAATCTGCCATGTGGCAGAGGATCGTCGACAAGGTGAATGCTGTTGCGCCCGTTCGAAGGACCAGGCATGAATGCCAAGCCAGGTGGTACGATCTGCGCAGGGCGGTCAAGAGGAAGATGAATGAAGAACATGCCCAGGCCAACATCACTGGAGGTGGGCCGCCCCGCAGACGCGTACAGTACCATCCCTGGGAGGAGAAGGTGATGGCCATGCTACCGCCGGTGGGAGTACACGGAGTGGACGGAGTCGCAGAGCCTGGTGAGTACACAAACAACTCATGTAACTTGGGGGAATGGCATCCACACCCCAACCACCAGAGGCGCAACTATAGCAAAATTTCGGGGGAGGCTAAGAAAAATTGCCGTGGGGGGATGAATCTTGTAAGCCATAGGCAGAGTGGAGCTGCAGGGGCTGTCAAAGGGGTGAAACAACCGCGAGGCCTCATTAACACGGAAATGGCCTCTGAAAGACCTGTGAAGTGTTCGGGTGCGGCTGTGAGTGCACCGGGAAGCTGTCTAATCCCGAGCTGCCACACACGACGGGGGTGGGGCTGAAGCCCTGTGAGTCCAATGGGTGTTGCGCGCCTGCCAACCACAACAAATGCACGCACCCACCCCCAAGCACTCACCGCACACAACCACACTCAATAACCATAGCCATGCCACGAACGTCACCATTCACCCTTCACAAATCAAGGCAAGGCCATGTCCAAGGCCACAACAACCACAAACACAAGACAGGATGTCCGGGAGGCTGGGAGGGTGGGCCCAACACAACACATTGTGAAAATGAGACGCAGACACCAATGTCCCAGCCCATATGGCATAGGGACATACCCATGCACAATACACAGGGACTGGCAAACTACTAACAAGGTGGCTGACACTGGGCCCTGCTGTATGCAGCACAAGGCCCTCCTGGGACCACTGTACACTCAAACACCAAATCCACAAGCACAGGCATCCAGCACAGGAACCCACACACACTGTCATGCCAGCACACACCATGAGGGGACACACACATCACCTGGGAGACCCAATGACGACTCACACAACACACCATAGCACGCCAGGTCACCCCCCCCCCCCACAAGCACACACCCCCGGGGCAGGCAACGGATACACCCACTCCCACAATGGACATGTGACACAACAAGACCAATCCGGAGTCAAGTAAGCATCAGAGCCAGGCGGGCAACTACAGCCAACTTCCGGGGGGGGGCAGTAAAAGATTGGGGGAGGGCAAATCAACCAGCCCTAGGCAGAGTGGCTGTAAGAATGGGTGAAAACACAACAAAAGCCGAATGTTCGAGTAAATGGTCTACCATACACCTGTGAAGTTCTCGGGTCCGGATGCAATTAGACGGACGCCAGCCCGCGAGGCTGTCTCAGCCGGGCTGACACACATGACGGGGGGGGCACAAGCCCGGTTAGCCCAATGGGTGTTGCGAAGCCTGATCAGAGCCAACTATCTACAGGCCACACACTCAGGAGAACATCCCAATCTGTCCCCCGCAACATACCCATCCCCAAGTGGACACTGAGAGGAATGCCAGGGACATCCAAATACCTGGGGGAACTGTGTCAACTTGAATATGTATGAAACATGGATGTGGCATGAAACAGCATTAACATTGTCCCTCTCTCACACACAGGGTGACGTCGACGATCTCCCCCCAACACTGGGGGGGAAGATTCACAGTCCCAGGAACCGCGTGACGACGATCCCACCGGCAGCGACGACTCTCACCACTCCGTGGATGACCCCGACCAACCTGGACCCTCTGGTGTACAAGCTCCTGCAGCACCTGCATCAGGTACATCTGTGCCAACCACCACCCCCCTTCCCGCCACATCCCAGGACACACCCAGGATCCCTGCTCGCACTGAACAACACAGCCAGTCTGACCGGGAGGGACAACGTTCTGCGGGCACCCAGGAGGAGGCAGACAACCCTGCCGATGCCATCCCTCAGGGGTCCCGTAGACCCGTTGTGCCCACAACGGCAGGCCAGGCACGTGTGGGCAGGGGAGGTGGGAGTGGAGGCAGGCGGAGGCGCGAACCTGACCAGCCAGCTCAGGAGCCCGGTATGGCCCACCTACGCAACATCCTGGACTCATACCGGCGTGACACCAGAGGCATCGACCAGGTCGTGGTCATACTTTCCGGGATGCAGGGGACCCTCAATGAGATCAAGAACCTGCAGGTCGAGCATCATGCCAGTCACCAACAACAACAAGGACGGATGGAGGCAAGACAGGCTGAGCTCCTGGCGGTGCACAGGGACGTGAGCCAATCACTCCGTCAGATCGCCCAAAGTCTGGCAAACCCTCCCTGTGCCACCAGGCGTAGACCAGCACCACACACAGGGAGGGAGGAGGAGGAGGATTCATCTGACGGAGCGTCCCTAGCATCGTCAAGGCCTGCATCTGAGGGTCCCCGGAGGAAAGTGGGTCGTCCACGTAAGAGACCGTGAGAGTCAGCGGACAAACCCCATCTCCCAGGTCACCTGGCCTGGCACCTGGCCCTCGTGCGCAACAGCAGCACCTCACCCAATGACATTCTCTGCCACATGGACTTGCTGGTCCCTGTCTGACCAATGATGACCAACACTGTGGTCTGGACTCTGATGACTTCCAATGCCAAGGATGCCATCTCCCCCAGTGAACTTTGGATTCTATTCCCCCGGTAGTGCACCTTAGCACATCTACCAAAAGACGCACCCCACCAAAAATAAAGTCACATTGTTCTGCACATGAGATGTTGCTGTCATTTTGCATTATTCTACGACATATGTGTGTGGAAATGTCTAACTATGCGTGAGTGTTGAACCAACTCCAGCCATCCATCCCCTGGGAACAGAGTCTGGTAGAGGACACACATGGGTCACAAGTATCAGTCAATGTAGGCATGGAGCACAACACTCACCTGTGATGGCCTCTGGCTGCTGAGGGGGGGCTTGCTAAACTGTGCGGACAGACCTATTTGGGAGATCATCATCAAGGCGTAGAGGTCATGGCCCATGTGGAGGTACCCGGGGAGGGAGTCCCAGGGATTTGTGGCCAGGTGGGAGAACTATGTCCTGTATGCTGGAGTACGGTGGATGAGAAGAACGGGGGCCAGGGAAAGGTTGGATGCACGGAGATGGACCAACGGGATCTAGGATGACAGACGTACAAGGTTGGTGTGGGGTCGGGTTTGTGGACTGCCTCCTGAGTGTGGGTGGGGTGTGCGGAGGACATCCTGCAGCAGACAGTGATCCATTGCAGCCAGCTATGGTGGACGGTGAGGTGGCTGGGGCGCAGGGCGTAGAAGCTGAGGTGTGCAGATGCCCCCTGGAAGTGGACCAGTGTCCTTGGAGTGTGGATGTACTTGCTCCATAGAGGGCAGGGCAGTATATGAGATGGATGTCGTCATGGACCTGGGGGATGGCCTGTTGTAACTTGGAGTGGATCTATCTGTGGATCGGATCTATCTGTGGATCATGTGCATGATGCAGAGTGCGTTGCAGCATGGGGTACAGATGCTGTGGACTAGCATGGCAAATGTGAGCGAGCAAAACATGATGCACAACATCTTGTGAGTGTGGCCACTGTGTGCCTGTGCAGGGCCTGCAGCAGCAGGCGCCATCCCCCTGCCAAATGGCCCATCTTGCACACAAACACTAGGATGTCAGAAGGGCAACTGCAACCGGCGCGTGTGTAAAGTGAGGAGTGTCCAGTGTCACATGGCACACCCAGAGACAATGCATGCCCAATCCCCAAAGAACCATTACACAGGATCAGGAAACTGAAGGTCGACCTGCGCACTGGAGACACACCCTCAGCAACTAGTGATGGCCCATTGTGTGGTTGACCTCGCTAAAAAAAAAAAAGAAACAACCATGTACTACATGCCCAATAGGGAGCCAAATCCATGAGCAACTGCATGCATGTCGCTAAACTACACAAGGACTCCTATGCATTATCTTCAGCAAGTATGCCAGAGATGCCGCATGCCAAGTGGCAAGAGACCAGCATTGACAGAGACGAGGCACCTTGGAGTATGACGAACACCTTTATTACTCAGCCTCACACTAATGGAGTTGCATCCATTGGAACAGAATCACAGGTCATTCGGCTGAACATGTGTGACCCACACTGGACACCCCCTGCAACACACAGATGTGGTAAATCCTACTGAGCTGGCACACAAGTGAAGGGGTTGATCTCACACCCCTTGCTGCACACGGCGAGTCTACAATTCCACATTGAGCCTCATATGGGGATGTCCCACACCATGTCCAGCATGACCATCCCGTATGTTCCTGAGGGACGTTAGACACACATTGATGCCTTCATCAGAATCCACAATCCATGACAGATGACTGTCAGGAAGGTTGACTATCAATTAATGGGGGCCATGCAACACGCCACGTGGCCCATGGTGAGTCGACATGTATGCATGGTAACACAACATGCACAGGAGCAGTACCCACATATCACAAACTCGTACCACCCACAAAAGGCCTTGCTGCACTCCTTACCAAAAAAGACTTCTCACCATCTCTGTGCATGTAACTCTGATCCAGCACACGTTGGAAAAATCATGAGGAATAGCAGGAGTGCAATGATGACATGAGCAGACGACAGCCGCAGGAACCTGGGGAGGACAGACACACAACAAGTCAGCGAGGAGCTAGTAATCCGCACACATGTACATGCACCCTACAGGATTGATGTTGTCACCATGGGAATAATGATTTTTGTGCACCTGCACAAATATGGGGAATGACATTTGCACTTGTATGACACATCAGAACACACCTCCAAGTAACTTGGCACACAGTCAGCTCGACACACACATTGCAACACATGCCACACAAGGCACTAGGCGTGCACACTCAGACACCGGAACTCACCATTATGAGAAGAAGTTGCGGATCAGCTGACTCCGGATGTCCTCATCCTCATCCTCATCCTCATCCTCACTTGCCCCGTGCCCAAGCCCTTCATCCTCCACGGGTGGATGATCTTGCTCATAAGGATCCAGGAGTAGTGGCACGGCCTTCTCCACTGCCATGTTGTGCAGCATGCAGCACACAAGGAAGATTTTGCAGACCTTCACCGGGGCATATGGGAGGGCGCCGCCGGTCTTGTGGAGACACCTGAATCTGCTCTTCAGGAGTCCAAACGTCCTCTCAATCACGCGCCTCGTCTGCCCATGGGTGTCGTTGTACCGGTGTTCTGCGGCTGTTCTGGGGTGGCGGAGAGGCGTCATCAGCCATGGCATGTTGGGATAGCCAGCATCCCCTACATGGAAACATCATGGACAGAAGTGGGTCAGGAGAAGCAGTAAGACATGAAGAAACGGCTAAATACAGGACTAACAGATCATACCCACCAACAAGACATGCACGTTCGTTGCGCAGCTGCAGCATCATTTCGGGCACCCTGCTACGCCTCATGATGTAGGCATCGTGTGCTGATCCTGGAAAACGTGAACAGACATGGGATATCATCATGTTGGCAAGACTTACCACAAGGGCATTGATGGAGTGGTAATGCTTGCGGTTACGGAAGGCTACCTCCTGTGCGTGTGGTGGCACCAAAGCCACATGTGTCCCATCAATGGCCCCAATGACATGGGGCATCCCTCCCAGGGCATAGAACTCACCCTTGACACCTGTCAACTGCTCACGAGTTGGAAAGGCAATTAATTCATCAAGGTGTACCAACATGGCCTCTAACACATCATGCAGGACACGGCTGAACATGGTCTGGGACATGCCACCTACATCAGCTATAGTCAATTGAAACGTACCGGTGGCAAAGAAATGTAGGGCTGCCATCACCTTCATCTTGGGTGTCAGTGCAGTAGGATACCTGTGTAGCGGTTGGAGGTGTGGCTCGAGCCTTGTGGTCAAGTCGTCAATCAACGGTTGGGTGAAGCGGTAGCGGCGTATACAGTCACGTTCCCTCATGGCAGCCAAGTCTGGCATTGGTCGGGGGAGAGGCGGTGCCCTGCAGAAATTTGGAAGGAATAACGAAGATTGAGTACAGCAATACACCACTGTCAATGAACTGAGCACATGTTCAACAGCTAATACACATATGCTACATACAGAGTCTGTACTGTGCAATGCATCCAGGACACGTATGCCAGCCAGGTAACACCCCTAACAACAGTCAGCTACACACGTGGGTGCGCAAGGTCAACATGACATGACATGGAACTAGCTGTGGGCCAGTGTCAGTGAAGAGGCTGACGCATAACAGGAGTGACAGACATCCACATATGTGCATTAGAAGGATGTATTATCACACAGACCGGTTGCGGGACACTAGAGGCACAGGTCGCATGTCCTTGAAACAGGACAGTCCACACACCTTGGCAGGAAGGGGGACATGTCAGGTATGATGACACATACATTGAGACTACGCAGAATAGTCCTTGTCTCGCAAGTGCATGTGCGATGCACACATACACCCGTTACGTCTGATTCCACATGTGGCCTGGTGTGCGTAATAGTGTGCCATGCCCATTGACACGCGCACACATGTTGGATGCAGCAAATGCAGATGCATGTCGCGGAACTCATACAGCTAGCTCATGGGATCACATGACACTCACATGACATAGTCACAACGTGCAACGCCGGTAGTAACATTTGAGGTGTCATTAACCGTGTCCCTGGCATCGGTGGACAGTTGCGGGTGTAGGTGACCGTGGCATGCCAGTGATGCAGTGCTCGACTGTCCCCAGTGAGTAGCTCCTCTGTATCGATTTAGGACAAGTAAATTTCTATTGTGTCATGCTCCCCATTGTTTCCCAGTGGCATGGTGGGTAAACCAACTGTGTGGTGCAGGGCCTACTTATGTTTGTAGTTTTGTAGATGTCACCCATGTTGGCGTTAATGCTATGCGCTGTGTCCTATGTAGATTGGACTCATGTGTCATGTGTATACAGGTGTCTGGTCATTTCCTGTCTCTTCACCTTGGCCACAGCATCGTCGGGGGAAACAGAGGGAGACACTGGCAGGGACGTGGGGGAGGTAGCCAGCACCGGGGCCACCAGTGCTGGGGAGTCTGGTGCAGCAGGTGGCACGGAGGCCGAGGGGAGTCAGGCGGAAGACCTGTCCAGTCCCAACACCGACTATGACGCTGACCGGTCCGAGGCTGAGCCCCCAGAGGGGGCGGAGACTGCTCCCAGTGCTGAAGGCAGCACTCCCTCCCTCGGCCCACCCTCCATTCTCATCACCGCCCCCCCAGTTGCTCGGGTCCCTTGTGTCCGTGCTAGGCGACAACAGGTGCGTGAGAGATGGCAAGGAGGTGTATTCAAGGGGTGAAGGGTGCACTTCCACTCTGGATCATTCTGTGGTGTGTAGGCACATTCAAGTGCATGGTGCTTGTTACATGCACGCTCATGATGTGGCTTGTATACTGAAGTGGATTAGTGTGCCAGTCATGACCCCATCTTGTGCGCTGCTTGCTAACGGCAATTATGTGCTATTCAATGCAGAAGCTTGCTGTGGGATGCTTCCGGCAATTCCTGAGATCGTGACTGTATCACTACGAGTGGTTTTCTGTCATTTCGTCTTTTCCCACCCCCGCATGTCCGGCTGGATGTATCCATCTGGCCTCCCATTGCAACCTTGAAAGCGGAGTTCAACAAGATGAATAGTATAAGGGCTCCATTGTCTCAAACACAAGTCGTGTTGACTTCTTCCTGAGAAACATTTGGCCTTCACGAAGATCACACGCCCACAGAGGTGCAAGAGGCTTTTTAACACTGATCTCCCACTACATATTTGGAACTCGTATTCAGACTAACTTTCATGCCTCGTCAACAGGTGGCCTGGCTGTTTTTTTTTACATTGTGGTCTCCGGCCTCGTGACCTCCTTTCAAACTCTGTTTGGTGTGCTCCCCGCATTTCATCATTCGCTTTTGTCTACCGTCTTCGGAGGTGTCCATTTGCTTCTCGCCCTCGTAGCTGGGGTGCCATAATAGATCAGCGTACTACGCTGTGGCTTCACCTCTTGCATTACAAGACAGCATGCACCGGCTGCTCCATCTTCGGAACATGATGCTTGAATTATACGGCACTCTGCTGCTGGCGACCTTAAGCAGTGCCTATGGATTGTCCTTCCGGTTTCCCTTCTTTCCCTGCGTGCAAGCTGTCTTTCATTGCCTAGACTGTCCATTCGAATGGGCTCTGGATGGGTGCCTGTGTAACTCGGTGCCTCCTGACCCGGATTTGGATGGACTGATGTGCCCCTTAGTAGCTCATGAGTTGGACTGTTCTGGCGTCAGTGTCATGGCCTGTGCTGCTGCACATGGAGTCCTGGGGAATTGGGACATCCGAACAGCAGCAAATGAGTTCTTAACCAGGAGTTATCTTGATGTCCCCACCTGTTGTCCACAAGTTGTGCTGGATGGCCCGATTGTTGAGGAACACGTGTGTTCTTCCCCCCTGCTTAACTGGATGGCAGACAATTTTTCGGAACGTGCAGATGATTTCCTCTTGGAAGCTGTTGCAACTTATAGTGCCTTTGCCTTGATGGATGAACTTTAGCCCTGCTCATTTCATGGTGCATCCGTCGATGTGATATTTTCCTCCCCTTTTACATGGTTGATTTCCCTGCAACATCGTTCAGGTTTGACATTTCTTTTCTGACTTTTTCGCTTCCCTTCTATGGACTTCCAGTTCATGCCCTTGGTTCCGTTCTATCAAACTTGAACTCTGCGTTCTCGAATTAGCGCCCCTAATGGATGGAGGACTTTTGCAGGAGATGGGGCTAGATGATCCTGTGATGTGATACCACTGAGCTGATCTGTGCGGTGGGGGTTCCCCCCTTCTAGCTGAGGGACCTGCTATTAGTCGAATGATACTACTATTAGTTTACTGCCGACAGGAAGATTGCTGTTTCCACTCTCAGTTTCTTAAGATTGCTCCTTTCAATGTCTATGATATTGCAACAATGCTGATGTTTCTGGCCTTGACCATTTGTCTGCTTATGTTGGCCACAGTCCTGCATCTTAGGACGCGAGGTTCATTGAGTGTACTCATTAAACTTTACCTTGTCTGTGTCTATTCTGTTGTGGACTGATCTGTGAAGCATGACGCACAGCTATGTCTGATTCACACCATTCATGGGGATGTTGTAAGTCGCTTGTTCTGGCTTGTCTATACATTGGGACTGCCGGGCCCAACTTTGGATATCGAATGGGACACTTAGCTAGTCGGATGTGGGGTTCTGGGTTCTGAGGGGAGTTTGTGGTACGCCAAACATGTCTCCTTCGTGCCAGGCACCGCACCCCCTGTGGTGGGGTCGTCTGTCCCTGCAGCCACGACACCTACCCGTGCCCCTCCTTTCCCTGCGGTGTCTGGTTCTTCCCCCCACATGATGCCCCCACTTCTGTGGATAATATGGTACAGTGTACTGTGCAGGCGAGCCTGGGGAGACGCGTCCCTACGTATCCCCCCCCGGTGCTTCGCATCTGGTGTGGCCTATGGGCTTGTGGAATGGTGTACCGTGGCTACTTTCCTTCGAAATGCTGAATGTGGTTGTTATTTTCTCATTTGCACACTATTTCTATTCTGCTGTTGCTGCTGGTGCTGCTGCTCCCTGGGTTGGGGTGGTGTTGGATGTCTGGTAAATGTTGTTGTGTCCTGCTCATGGGGTGGACCCTGGTATCTGCATGCCGTCACATGGTGTCTGCATATATTCGTGGGTCATGTTGGCTCTTACTGCATGGTGACATTGTCCCAAGGTGTGTTCCTTCCTCTGTGGCACCTGTCATCTTCCCTGCATGGTGTTTCCCCAATTGTTATGCTGAGCTGTGTCAACATTGCCTCGGTGTGTGACACATCCCTTCGACTTTGGCCATGCATGCTCTGCAATGTCTCCACCTGCATCGTTTGTGGCATCCTTGCTGGTCACTGTACTTGTGTATGGCGTATGTTGACATGACTTCATGTGGACATTTTCCGTTTTCCGCACTTTGCATGTGTGTACTCCCTGCCTCACACACACGTGTTGCGGGTTCTGCAGAGTATTTGGGCACCTGCCTGACAATTGTGGGCATTGTATCTGTGTGTACTCCACCCTTTCACTTCCATGGGGGCCAACTGCTTGTTGGCTGCCCCGGCACCTGTGCATTCCTCTCATTCGTGGACTGTGCGTGACAGTGTGTGTTCCCTTTGGCTCGCATTGTTTAGTGGTGTTTGACATGAGGGTGCAGTCTTGTGGCAAAATCTCAGTGTGTGTATTGTGCTGCCTCCGCCAGGGGTGGGTATGCATGTGTAATTTGTCCTCACACCCACATGTGGTGTGTCATGCAGTGGGGGTAGGCCGACCATCCTCCTGGGAGTGGGACACTGCTGTCAGTGATGTGTTGTTATGGCACTATCGTCATTGTCCTGAGTTAGGGATACGTACATTCACCCATGGAGCTGTGGTCATCTGATAATGATGTTGGCCCCCCCATGTCTCTGTCCACTGGTGGGGGTCCTCGGCACCCACCCCTCATATGTCTGGGCACTGCTGGGAGTGATAGGCACACACCCCTATGTATCTGTCCACTGTCGTGGTATGTGCCGTAACCACGCGCTGATTGCCTGGGTGGGGCCCGTGCCCCTAGGGCGCCCCAACTTTGGGGGTGCGGCCCGTACACATGCCTTTGGGACGTGGGTGCAGCCGTACCGGCGTAGTTCGTGTGACGTAGGGGTGGGCGTGGTATGTGCCGTAACCACGCGCTGATGGCCTGGGTGGGGCCCGTGCCCCTAGGGCGCCCCAACTTTGGGGGTGCGGCCCGTACACATGCCTTTGGGACGTGGGTGCGGCCGTACTGGTGTAGTTCGTGTGACGTAGGGGTGGGCGTGGTATGTGCCGTAACCACGCGCTGATGGCCTGGGTGGGGCCCGTGCCCCTAGGGCGCCCCAACTTTGGGGGTGCGGCCCGTACACATGCCTTTGGGACGTGGGTGCGGCCGTACCGGCGTAGTTCGTGTGACGTAGGGGTGGGCGTGGTATGTGCCGTGCCACTATTGTGGTGGTGACGGGTACGCGTCCACGTCCACTTCCGTTGTGGCGGGACGTGGGATTGGTGGACACGCCCCCCGAAGTGACCAGTCCATGGTGGCAATTGCTGTGCATGCTGTTGTAGTTATTTGTGGGGTGTGGGTTATGATTCTTGGCCCTTGCACACACCCCCCCCTTTGCCCCTGGGGGTTGTTCTGACCTTCTGCGGCATCTGCGGCGGTTTCTGTATACGAGGTGGTAGGCTATGAGGGCCGGGACGACGCGTAGGTTAGGGTCCATCGCTGTCCCTGGCGTGCCGGGGCTCCTTGTTCGCGGCATCCTCACTTTCCCGGCAGTTTTTGGCTCCCGTAAATACTGCAGCGTGCGGAGTGACGTCGGCACGAATCGTACTTGCTGGTCCGTGAAACGCTGCCTGACTCCGTCCGGACGTCGCATGTGCGCCGTCCCGACAGTGATTCGTATGTACAAATTTTGCCGGTCGGTGTTTTTTCCGACTCGGGCGGTAATGGTATTTCTGTGCAAATCGTACTTGCGAGTTTGTAAGGTGTTTTTCCCGGGTACCATTCGGATGGCAAAAACGCTCCGTCCGACCATTCATACCCGGGTTTTACAGGATCGGAATTGGCACCCAGGTGTACATGAGTGCAGTCAAGTGACCTTAGGATGTCAGGAAATCCTGCTGTAGCATGGATGTTTGTTTTACTGGCATTAGCTGTGTGGGTGTCTGTATATGCTGCTCACTCGCTCTGAGCAAAGCCTCCATGACGTGTCAGAGTATTTTACTAAAGGTTAACTGAGAATTGCCATTCACCAATCCTACTGTCTGCTGTGTGGTGGTTGTTGCAAAGGTTAGTTGTTTAAACCCCTGTTGAAATGTATGGACCCACATACTTCAGATGTGCGCATTGGGGGGCACCTCTGAACCCTCGGCTCCCAAAGGAAATCCATTCAGCAGTTTGGAGGGGTTCCATTAGTATCTGTTTGGGGTCATAATAGTCACCTCATCTGTTCACTTGTCTTGATTGACCATGAGAGCCAAGCGTCATTCCCTTCAGAGCTCTGCTTGACCCCCAAGCCATCACAGGTGCAATGCCAGCCAGATCTTGCCAGACCCTGTGGTGTGCTACCTTCTTAGTGATGCCACCTCTAAACGGGAGCACTGTCATTTGATTGTTGGGCTCCATCTCCTGAACAGAACCCGTCTCCAGTCATATCCAATGGAGCGATGCTGGCCCGTGCTGGATAGTATCATCAAGGTCTCAGTACTCCACTAAACTGTCCTGCTGCCAATGTGAGAAGTCCCCTCTGTGAGATTGCCTCGGCCCACATGGGTGGGTACAGGAAACCAGTTGGATCACCAGGTACTTCACCCAGGTCAGGATCCAGCCTCCTCTGACTTCATTGCAGGCACCCTATTCCAATGCCGTTGTTTCAGGGGAAAGGACCGCCAGCAGGCACCCTATTGTTTTTTCAGTGCCATCACCATCTTGTGCATACACACAAACAGCGCAGGTGAAGTGTGCCAGTGTCTCCCTTTTTCAGTTTCACTCATTTTCACCCTTCTCTGCTGGTAATGAGGATCTGCTCATCTTCTCACTTGTGAGAGAGCTCTACAGGTTAGTTGGCACCTTTATACACCGGGGAAACATCTATAATGCCTTTGCTTGCCAGTGAGCACACAAGAGTGGTGTTTGCTTAGTTTGGATCAGCCATACTTTGCCCCCCTAATCCCTTTTTTTTATAACATCCTTTCAAATTTGTAACCTTCTAGACTTTGGAAATGTGAACAACCCAACAGTACAGGAAAGCTTGAATCAGAAAATTAAGTAAGGATGGAGTTCCACTGCTTTTTTTGCTTCCTGAAATTTTAACACTGGTTATCGAGGGGCTGCCGTGGCAAAACTAATGTGGGGGGGAGGGCAGATGGGGAATTAGGGGAATAATAATTTAAAAAACACCCTTACCTGTCTTGCTGCCCATGGTGCCGGCCATCTCGGTGCTTCTCTCCTCCCGGAGTCACTGTGGCACAAAGCACAGGCTGCCTATCCAATCAGATCCTGCTCTCATGGCAGCATGAGAGGAGCGTGGGGACTGGCCTGAGCGGACTGGTGTGTCCCTCACTCAGGCACAGGGAGCCTGCAGCTTTTCTCCAACATACTGTCAACACAGCTGGTTTGGAAAAACTTAAGTGTGCATGTCTGTTTGGCCAGCCTAAGACGGCCGGCCAAACCGACATAAACACTTTACAGTACCCATCACTCCTCCTCACTGCCATGGCCCGGCCGCCCCGCCTAAGACTCCTTGGCTCAGTCAGTCAGCGGAAAATAATATGAATATATTGTTATATCATCATTTTATTTTCTGCTGACTGACTTTGACTAGTGCGGCGACGTTCCTCTGCCATTATGAAGGAACAGCCCCTGTGGTTACCAAATGTTTCGAAGTAAAATTAAGGTTTATTCCATGGTACACACGCAGCTTGCCCATTTTTCTTTCAAATGAAACATCAATTCTTTTCCTTACAATGAGTTAAAGAACAAATGTTTACGTTTATCATGTGTTCAATTTTTAACAATCTACTCTGAGCTAAGTAAAAGCAAAAGTACACTAATTAAACCCTTTGTGGTATTTTGGAGACTTCAGGTTCACCTTATTTTACTTTGCAAAGGGCCAACATAACTCACAATGATAATTTTACATTTCTAATTTGAGTTCAATTGTGTGTGACTGTGGCCGTGGAGAGAGGTTCCTAAAGAAATGTGCAAGCTGAAAACGCGTAGCTGAACAGGACCAAAAAAGAGGTGACGACGGTGGGGAGTAAAGTCCAATATTCCCTCTGATTTCCTGCTCGATTCTCATTTTGAACATATGAAAACTGCTGCGGCGAGGCATTTTTTCTGTGGTTCCCAAGACGATTCTTTCCTCACATCTGGGCACTTTTTTCACAGGTTATTAATGTTAGAACATTACCAGCCACATACATTTCCACTTGCTAACATGTTTTCCTGAGGGAACGTTTAGCCTTTTCTCTGAAGGGAGCATTTTAATAAAAAACACGTACATTTAGAGCTTAAACTGCCAGCTCACACGTATTTATGAGAGGATTCATATTGGTTATGTTAGCACCCTTCCCCATTTTTCATGTTTTCTTGTTTTCCGTTATTTCTTTCACCTTTACCCGAGATGTAAACATTCTACGTTGCTTTTTTTTTAACTTGCCGAATGTGAACAAGTATATTAGTGGTAGTATTTTATATTCATATCCCTGGTGGAATATGTTTAGTGGGCCCTGAAAGAAATTACAGATGACTTGTTAACCACTGTTCGACAGCATAACACTAATGCCTAAAATGTTACTATTACTACTCCTACCAATAGTACTATTCCCCCTCCTACTAGTGCTGCTAAGAATACCTTGCTTTAATATAGCACTTTACACCGCGCGTCTAAAGTTTTTAAGTGCTAAAAATAAAAAAGGTGTTACAATTACCTAATTTAATCATAGGGTTCCAAACCACTGTGGATACAATTCTATGGTTACAGTTGCATCTTGTGATTATTCATTAATACCTGATGCTATCTATTAATTTCAAGTGGCATTTGTGTTTAGCTAATTGACTTGCATTAGTCATGGAACATTTATAGTCCAATGACCATCCAATGAACATCCAATGACCAAGTGTTTATGTGTAATTGACTGAAATGTTCATTCCTGTGTCTAGTGTGAGGGGTGCCAAGATGTCTATCTTAATGCATTGTGGATGCACTTTTGGGAAAACCCCAACGTTCACGAATTAGCTATGTATAGTTACATTTATTATATTTTAATGGGCACATTCTATGCAAGTTCTGAATTTGGCATGGATGTACATCTGGTGACTTTGTACCAGATAGGTGAAATAACTGGAGAGAAAATAATCGACCTTACAAATGAGAAACTCTCGGTGCACAGATGTATTGGGCTGGTTGGGTGCTGTTATGGCTGCCTGGGGATTCAGATGAAAACTACTCAGGGAGGACTATTTAATTTGAGTAGTGAGTTTCACCGGATCTCAGACAGTCCTGCACCATTTTTGCGTCTGACCAATGAAATTTCAATTCAATGCTTCCATTGGAGCATTTAGACCAGTCAGAACCTTGTCTATCTCATACAAATCTGCAGTTTATTGATGCCCTGAAGTTAATTCCACTTCACACCCAATCTAATACCTAAACATGAAGGGGCATATTTACTAGGACGGCGACAAATAAACGCAAAGCGCGCTTAGAACTTGTTTATTTATCGCCGTCTATCGCAGGAATTTATCGCCCTGGTAACACGTTATTAACAACGCGTTACTCCAGGGCGATAATATTCCAGGGAAATGGGCCAATATTGCTGGAAAACCAGCGATGTTGCACTCATAACGGAGATAGCCTTGATGATACGACCCTGTGGTCATATCCCCATAATCCACCTCCCATGTTAGCTATGTCTTAGTCAGGAAGTTAACAGACGTTAAATTCCTGCGTTAAGGCATAGTTAACGGGATTTAAAATATCGCTACCCCTCGTTGATGATATCACGAAGCTGGGGTAGCGATATTTTCCCATGGTGTTTTGTCAGGCACGCCTCCTTTGCATCTCATTAGAGATGCAAAGCGAGGCGTGAACAAAACGGGAGCTGAAACAAGGAAACACGCGCTAGCGTGTCCTTGCAAATAATGCGATATAATTATCACCGCAAAAGAGGCGATAATTATGTCACCAGCCCTTGATGGTATGCCCCACAATTTTTAAACTAGCAAGCATATTTACATAGTTGAGTGCGGTTCCAGTTAAACATATGTTTTTTCAACTACTCTCCAGAAGTTTGAATTCTGCATTCTGTCATCAATTAATTTTTATCCACATAATGTGCAGCCATTCGTGCAACTGATTTAAAAAAAGTGGATACTCTCCAGTGATCCAGTAACCAAGACACAGATAAAAAACTAAGGGGCATATCAGCAAGGAACAGCAATGAAAAACGCAAAGCGCGCTTAGCGCTTTGTTATTCATCGCCGTCTATCTCTGGAATTTATCGCCCTGGTAGTGCGTTATCAACAACGCGTTGCTCCAGGGCAATAACAATTCCAGAGATAGCGGGGTAAATCGCCGTTTTGCAGGGAACATCGATGGTTTTCCATCGAGGTTCCCTGCAAAAGGGCGATAACCTTGCTGATGCGACCTTGTGGTCGTAGCAGCATAATCCACCCCCTATGTTAGGGATGGGTAAGTCAGGATTTTAGCAGACGTTAGATTTTGGAGAAAACAGCGGTTTTCTCCAAAAACTAACATCTGTTAAAATCCTGGGGCAGCCTTGTAACTATTGCGATGTGTACATCAGCGATATTTGCAAGGCTGTACTGCCCAGTGACGCCCACTTTGCATCTCATTAGAATTGCAAAGGGAGGCGTCGGGAAAAAGGGTGCTAACATGCGATTATGCATGTTAGCACCCTCTTGTAAATAGGGCGATAGTTTTATCTCCGCTTTTTTGGCTTTTAAAGCCAAAAAAGCGGAGATAAAGCCCTTGTTAATATGCCCCTCACTGGGTTGTGTTGACCTTCCCTAACTTCATTTTTGATGAGTTTGAACAACCTGGGTGGATTGCCATCTACACTGAGGAATTGCAGCATAGGTTGTAGCAGTAAGACCTTGTTTTCTGCAATGAAATTGATGGAGGGTCAATTTTCCTCGTTTTTTTTAAGGTCATTTCGAATAGGGTTTATTGATAATGTTAAGAAGCGAATACAAACGTATTTAGGGGCATATCAGCAAGGAACGGCGATGAATAACGCAAAGCGCGCTTAGCGCTTAGTTATTCATCGCCGTCTATCTCTGTAATTTATCGCCCTGGTAGCGCGTTATCAACAACGCGTTGCCCCAGGGCGATAAAAATTCCAGAGATAGCGGGGGAAATCGCCGTTTTGCAGGGAGCATCGCTGGTTTTCCCGCAATGTTCCTGCAAAAGGGCGATAACCTTGCTGATACGACCCTGTGGTCGTAGCAGCATAATCCACCCCCTATGTTAGGGATGGGTAAGTCAGGATTTTAGCAGACGTTAGTTTTTGGAGAAAACAGAGGTTTTCTCCAAAAACTAACGTCTGCTAAAATGCTGGGGCAGCCTTGTAAATATCGCGATGTGTACATCAGCGATGTTTGCAAGGCTGTACTGTCCAGTGACGCCCACTTTGCATCTCATTTGAGATGCAAAGGGAGGCGTCGGGAAAAAGGGTGCTAACATGCGATTATGCATGTTAGCACCCTCTTGTAAATAGGGCGATAGCTTTATCTCCGCTTTTTTGGCTTTTAAAGCCAAAAAAGCGGAGATAAAGCCCTTGTTAATATGCCCCGTAGTTGTGACTAGTAGCATTGTATCTATTGCCTTTACTATCGTTTATGGGGGCATATTATCAAGCCAGGCGATAAAATTATCGCCGCTTTAGCGGCAGAAAACTGCCGCTAAAACGGCGATAATGGGCTTGATAATATGCTCTATGGAATTCCAATTGAAGCCCATGTTAGACGTCCTTCACATTTAACATGGGCTTCAAATGGAATTCCATAGAGCATATTATCAAGCCCATTATCGCCGTTTTAGCGGCAGTTTTCTGCCGCTAAAGCGGCGACAATTTTATTGCCTGGCTTGATAATATGCCCCCAGCAGATTGGATATCTCATAGTCTCAACCCTTGACGGGGCACTTAGCGCTCGGATAATTATCGCCGGCTAGCGCCGATTTTTATCGCTGAGATAGCGTGCTATTAGCAACGCTTATCTCATCGGCGATAAAAATCCTAGCGCTAACTGGCTAACGTGAGATTATCGCTGGAAACCCAGCGATAATCTCACGTTAGCTAGTTGATAAGGACTCACAAACTTAGCCATGATATCCACCTTCCATAGGATATCATGGCTAAGTCAGTCCTGAAGCAGGTGTTAGGAAAGTAGCGATAACAGGTGTTATCGCTACTTTTTCTGACACTATGCTTGATAGTGTGGGGCTTGATGATAGGAGAAATGTCGCTTAGCGACATTTCTCCTATCATGTCAGGTCAGGAACGCCCACTTTGCATCTCAATAGAGATGCAAAGCTGGGCGTTAGAAATCCCCACGCTAAAGCAAGGTTTCACGCGTTAGCGTGACCTTGCTAATATAGCGATAAAATTATCGCCGCTTTTAGGCCGAAAACGGCCGATAAAGCGGCGATAATTTTTTATCGCCTCGTTGTAAATATGCCCCTACGTTAGGCTACCCTAGATGAAATGATGTGACTATTAGACCGATAGATACAGCGCTATATAAATTGTGTTACAGAAATGCAGCTGCACCTGTGTAAATGGAAGTGCAATCATGTGCACAAACCAATATTTGGACAGGCGCACATTATTCTTCATAAGGTCCTCAAATATTTCTCGTGGCTTTGTGGCACTTTTGATGTGAGCAGCGTGACCTGATGCGCTTGATGCGACCATAGCGCCATCAAGTTCTGATCTCAGACGCAGAAGGAGACGTGCTTATTTGTAATGAAATTATCCTAACTGTAGCATAACTAACTTGGGGCCAGATGAATTAAGTGATCTAGCTGTTTCAAACCCTGTAGATTCCTAACTGCAGGGTGTATGACGGCTATACTATGTTTTCTTATGTTACAAACCCATTTTGTGATTTAGAATTGCTTTTCTGAATCGCAAAATGGTTTTTGAAACAATTACCGATTCGTAATTTGAACGAAGTATGTTTTTGACGTTCCTTCCAAATTGCGAATCGATAACATATGTATGAATGTGTGTGGGGGGGGAGGAGGGGGTAGTGCAACTGCTTCACGAAGGGAAAATGGAAACTTTGTTTTTAAAGCGACCCTGTTTCCTCTAAGGAAATCAAGTCCGCTAAAGAAATATTATTTTGAAATGCAATGATAGGGATGGTGATCCGCTGTCACTTGAAGGCCACCATCACTGTTGATGCAGCTAATCACAGGGGCTCTACATTTTGATCTGTCTAGTGAATATTAATTAGACATGTCCTATTGCAACCCCCTGCAATTCCGTATTTTATAAATTGACTTTTTGGTACATACGGTGGTTCACAAAATAAAGTATGGTTCGCAATAAGTCACTGCGCAATTTGCAATCGCTTTTTGCAACCAATATGTTACTACTTCTGGCCCTCTGTAACTCTCATAGTTAGTGCATGAGGTGCAGTTTGACTACTACTCTGTGTTTCTGAAATGTGCTGTCTGCATGCCGTGTAGTACAAAAAACAATGGTCCTGGACCTTAATTTTTCAGGGGTGGGCTATAAGTCCTTACTTAGTGATATCATTCAAATATTCTGAGCTAAAAAGGATCAATTTGGGTAGCTCTTAGTATCCAATACAATGTTCATCATAGAATCAAACATGCAACAAACCAACATCAAGAATTCCTATGGCATTTTATTCTTTTTTATAGTTTTCTTTAGACAATTCTTTTTATCAAGGTTGCTCCAAGGGGAACGTGCAAATAGTAAGGGTGCTTGAGTATGAAAGAGTGAAAGGAAAAAGAAAGTATTCAGAAGATTGTGACATAAAATACTTAAAAGAATTAAACACTGGACTGGTTGTCAATCACCGTCCAAATGGAAGCCTGGTCACGTTTATCAAGTTATGCGAAAGATGAGTTAAACAATTGCAAGGTCAATTAGAAACCAATTCTAATATAGCACGTGGGAAAATCAGCGTATCCCAGGCTCATGTATATATGGCGTCGACGTTTCGATCCGTCATAGTGGCCTAATGAGGGAGTTTGAACCTTGGCCGTGCGGATCTTCATCAGGACTGGGGGCAACCTAGATAGGTGCTGGGCCTTGTCGAGTGCCTAAAATTAATGAAAGTAGAATGAGGATGTTGCATGGGGCTACTTAATTAATTACCATATAATTGGCGCTTCAAAGGCTTACCCGTGGTCATGCGTGAAGCGATATCCCTTGGTTTAAGGTACAATTGTGATGGGCATCGTATTGCTAGAGTCCACTTGTGAAGTACCACTGAGTGGGTATGATTAATGGCTGCAAAATTAAACTGCACGGCTATTAATTGCCAGGGAAAACCCACTCGTGTAGGAATAGTAAGGGTACACAAGTTAATAAAGATTACCTTAATTTAGTGGTGCCAATCCACTTGAAATCTTAATCTTTTAACCACAGCTGGAATTGATGCCAAACTAAAAGAATGTATAACACAGCGTAATTAGAATTAAGGTTACGCCGAAAATTGTGCTTAAGGAAGCGGGATTGGGGTGTTGGAAGATTTACCTGAGGCCGCTATAATCCGGCAGATGTCCGTAACGCGTTGTACTCGTGATCAAGTAACCGCGCACCGCGAGGACGCCTAGTTAAGCAAAAGCGTCAGCGTGAGGGTGACGGTACCGGGACGTAGTGAAGGAAAGAGTTAAAAGACTCAGACCGGGCTGCCGGTATTGAGTCTTGGTCATGTTAATTCAAGGAACATTCGCAAACAATTATTTTGAGCAAACCAAGCACTGAATGAAAATTATTAACGCAAATATATGCTGTTACCGGGTCAATATAAGGGAAAGAATTAAAGGACTCAGACCGGGCTGCCGGTATTGAGTCTTGGACCCGATAACTCGAAGAAAGGTTTGCAGACATATAATTTTGGGTGAACCAAGCATTGAATGAAGATATCAAGGGACAATTTACACAAATTTAACCAACATTACATTTGTACAAAAAAGGAAATTTGACGAAAAACCATTATATCAACACAGTCTTGAGTATTATACACAGAATGGTGTTAGACAAAGCAAGGATGCATTCAAGGAGTAGTTATTTGTCATTGTGTACAACAAGAAATTTCCGGGCACGTAAGCCAAACGAGGTTACATGTGGGAATCTAGTTCATATTAATACAACAACGACGTACAAGGACAAACAGCAAGAGGTCCTATATTTAGCATTAATACAACGGGGAGATGCATGAAATGCTGTAGATAACGATTGTCACACCTAACAAAGAAATATAAATTATCGGCCACTGGTTCAAACATTGTATGCCAATCGATTATTGCATAAATCAAGGGTACCTATAAGGGTTAACTGGCAATTGTACATACTCTAAAAGATACATACTCTAAAAGCGGGTACATAGGAAACCAATTCATATTGATATATCTCACCCACAGAATTGACAAAAAGGGAGCATAGTATCTAACATCCAATGTTCTATACACAGTGTATAAATAGTGGTTTATAGGTGGGGAGAGATCAAGTAAGGTAATTCTACATCTGGATACTTATTATACAGGGTGCAATCCACTAGAGCCCTAGTGAGTTATCTAACAAAAGCACAACAAACCCCACTAGGGGAGGTCTCAAGAAAAATTCATCCAGTATTCATAATCGAGATCTGTTTGCTAATTTCTTCAAATTCATTCAACCCCCTTGCAATTGTATCCAGAGAGGGTATCCACCTGCATTCTCGTTTACTCAGTATACTGGTAAAGTCTCCACCTCTTGGATTAGGCTTGACTTTCTCAATTTCCCACCATCTCAGACTTTCTGCAGTATGTCCAAACGAAGTAAAGTGTTCCACAAGGACAAAATTATATGTCTGCGAACCTTTCTTCGAGTTATCGGGTCCAAGACTCAATACCGGCAGCCCGGTCTGAGTCCTTTAATTCTTTCCCTTATATTGACCCGGTAACAGCATATATTTGCGTTAATAATTTTCATTCAGTGCTTGGTTTGCTCAAAATAATTGTTTGCGAATTTTCCTTGAATTAACATGACCAAGACTCAATACCGGCAGCCCGGTCTGAGTCTTTTAACTCTTTCCTTCACAACGTCCCGGTACCGTCACCCTCACGCTGACGCTTTTGCTTAACTAGGCGTCCTCGCGGTGCGCGGTTACTTGATCACGAGTATAACGCGTTACGGACGTCTGCCGGATTATAGCGGCCTCAGGTAAATCTTCCAACACCCCAATCCCGCTTCCTTAAGCACAATTTTTGGCATAACTTTAATTCTAATTATGCTGTGTTATACATTCTTTTAGTTTGGCATCAATTCCAGCTGTGGTTACAAGATTAAGATTTCAAGTGGATTGGCACCACTAAATTAAGGTAATCTTTATTAACTTTTGTACCCTTACTATTCCTACACGAGTGGGTTTTCCCTGGCAATTAATAGCCGTGCATTTTAATTTTGCAGCCATTAATCATACCCACTCAGTGGTACTTCACAAGTGGACTCTAGCAATACGATGCCCATCACAATTGTACCTTAAACCAAGGGATATCGCTTCACGCATGACAACGGGTAAGCCTTTGAAGCGCCAATTATATGGTAATTAATTAAGTAGCCCCATGCAACTTCCTCATTCTACTTTCATTAATTGTAGGCACTCGACAAGGCCCAGCGCCTATCTAGGTTGCCCCCAGTCCTGATGAAGATCCGCACGGCCAAGGTTCAAACTCCCTCATTAGGCCACTAAGACGGATCGAAACGTCGACGCCCTATATACATGAGCCTGGGATACGCTGATTTTCCCACGTGCTATATTAGAATTGGTTTCTAATTGACCTTGCAATTGTTTAACTCATCTTTCGCATAACTTGATAAACGTGACCAGGCTTCCATTTGGATGGTGATTGACAACCAGTCCAGTGTTTAATTCTTTTTAAGTATTTTATGTCACAATCTTCTGAATACTTTCTTTTTCCTTTCACTCTTTCATACTCAAGCACCCTTACTATTTGCACGTTCCCCTTGGAGCAACCTTGATAAAAAGAATTGTCTAAAGAAAACTATAAAAAAGAATAAAATGCCATAGGAATTCTTGATGTTGGTTTGTTGCATGTTTGATTCTATGATGAACATTGTATTGGATACTAAGAGCTACCCAAATTGATCCTTTTTAGCTCAGAATATTTGAATGATATCACTAAGTAAGGACTTATAGCCCACCCCTGAAAAATTAAGGTCCAGGACCATTGTTTTTTGTACTACATTGCACCGAGGTCCTTGACTTTTGGGTTACCCCATTTTTTGTAATGGTTACCTTTGTGCAGGCAAGTCCTGCGAGGGTTTTATGTTTTATGTTAAATGTCGGATGTTAATTGTTTGATTGTGATTTGAGTTTCACGGACCTTCTCAGCCATTATCATAGCTACGGCTATACCTTTGACAAATATTACACGCATTATGTCAGATAAGGAAACACTGTCTTATAGCGAAGATTATATAGACAAATTATTGCAAGAACAAGGAGGTAACACCTTCTTGGGTGGTACTACTACCAATATAGATCTGACACTCAATGAGAAAGTATCTAAACTAGAGCGTTTAGAGAAAAAACTGATTAGAACGCGACTACATGGACACACCCTAGCCAAATATCTTAAATCTAATGTCATCCCAGTAGGCTTACAAGTAAGGAATGAACCAGCTATCTTCCTTGATAACCCTAAATTTAAAGAAAACTTTAGTTTCGTTTCAAATAATTGTTTCCAGGCACCCGATGGTGCTTGGAATTGAAACCGCAGTGGAAGAAGTACAACGTTTAACTAAAGAAATTTTCGAATTAAAAAAAGAGATTATTGAGGATAAGGCACTACTAAATGCCAAGGAAGCATTGGAAAGGTTAGAAAGAACCATCCATGAATTTGACATTTACACACAAGCAACTAAGCTAGACAAAGTAGCCAGGGATATCAAGTTATATGACAAAAAAAACACTTACCTATACCTTCAGGAAGGCTATTACATAAGGGAACAACAGGGCACATTCGCTAGCAGAGGTAGGAGTAGGTTCAGGAGGTACACAACCTTCTCCGGATCATCGCTAGGTAGTAACTCTGATAGTGATACAGAACGTGCCGGTCCAAGTTCAGGTACAAACGTAGGCACACCCTCCACAGGGCAGAATTACCAACAGTCTTCTTTTTTAGCAGAGGAACCGTGGTGGGGCCAACGAGGACGAGGACGCCCCTGGGGCAGACCCAGGGGGACAAGAGGCGGAACATGGAATCAGGGGAGAGGTCAGATGAAGAAACAAACACACTTCCAACAAGAGACACATGGAGAAATACAGACACGACGACAACACTACAGATGGTAGTCTATGCACCTGAGAATCCTATAGTCAATTTATCTGACTATACACTCACACCCAATGAACAGGGAATCCTTGAGAAGGGACTTTCCTTTGTGCCTACTTCCATGCCTAACACCTTTAACTTGAAAATTGAATTACATCAATTTTTTAGGAAAATACGCTTGAAACACTAATTCCTTAAGACTCCTTACAAACCGGTATTCTCAGGCAGTGGACTTAGACCACCGTCTAAGTTTAACCCACCGACTCATCTTATGTCACATAAATTGTTAGCGTACGAACAAGTAGTTATGAGGGACATTGACTCCATACTGACCAAACGACAATATGTGAAATATAACGTGAGCAAACAGGAACGGGAGGCCCTAGAAACCCTGAAAAAGAACACAAACATAGTGATTAAATCCGCGGACAAAGGCGGTGCGATTGTGTTACAGAACGTGGATGACTATACAAAAGAGATCTTAGCACAGTTGTCAGTCGAAGGTAATTATGCTAAACTAAGCAGGGATCCCACGCGAGAGATAAGCAACACTATAACCGATGTGACCAAGGTGGCTTTAGAGGCGGGTTTCTTAAGCAAACTTGAATATGACTATCTCAATAATAAACATCCTAGAATGGCCACTATTTACACCTTACCCAAGATACACAAGCGTATGCAGGACACGCCGGGTAGACCAATAATCTCGGGATGTGGCTCAATTTTAGAACCTCTATGCAAATACGTGGATGTATTCTTGAAACCAATTGCAGAGAATACTGCAACTTATCTCAGAGACACGATGCAAACAATCCAATTAGTGGACGAGCGTCCCTTTGACTCTAATACACATCTACTAGCCACTATGGACATAAAGTCCCTATATACCAATATTCCACAATATTCAGCACTTACTTGTATGGAATCAGTACTTAACACTAGACCAGCACCACATACTGTCCCCACTGAGTTTATAATTTCACTACTCAGGATTGCTATGACCAGAAATTACTTTACATTCCAGGGTAATTTCTATAACCAAACACAGGGCGCAGCGATGGGTGCAAGCTTCGCCCCTAATCTTGCCATTATCTATATGAATGAATATGAACATCACTTTGTCTTCAGTGATCTCAATCCACACAGGGCCAATATAACACTCTGGCGACGTTACATCGATGATGTACTAATCATTTGGCAAGGTAGCGAGGAACAGTTGGTAACGTTCCACCACTGGCTTAACTCATGTTCCATCGATATTCAGTTTACTATAGAATTTAACAGAAAAGCGGTTAACTTTCTGGATATCATCATTAGGTCTGAGTCAGGCACACTACACACGAGCCTTTACAGAAAAAATAGTGAACGGAATACACTCCTACGATACACCAGTCACCATCCACGTAACCTCAGGGATAATTTACCCTTTGGTCAATTTCTGAGGCTACGTAGGAACTGCTCAAAAAAAGAGGACTACTTTGACGAGTCAGCCAGTCTTCTAGCTAGACTATTGGAACGTGGATACCCTATTAGACTTTTGAAACAAGCACGCAAACGTGCCTGGCACAATCACAGAGAGTTCTTACTAGTTCCTAAACCAAGAATAAGTACCAAGGAGGAACGTCTAGTATGTGTTACTACGTTTAACACTAAGAGCAGTGCTATCAAGAAGGCTATTAACCAACATTGGCACTTAATAGAAGAAGATTTGGGTAATATGCCACCACCCTTGCATGCCTTTAAGAAAGGTAAGAATATAAGAGATCATGTAGTAAAATCTCTATTACCTATACCACGTACAATAAGCCAAGCCACACTTTGGGGTATTCCACCAATTAGGGGTCACCACAAATGTGGATCATGTAAGGCCTGTGTACTTACTAAAGACATCACGGATTTCTCACATAACAATCAGACATATAAACTCAATGAACACACCAACTGTAACACGACGGGAGTCATCTATGCAATTGTCTGTCCATGTGACTTTATGTATGTGGACCAGACTATCCACGAAGTCAAATGTCGTATTTTGCAACATTGCAGCCGCATACGCTGCAAGACACAAGGTGCCCCCCTTGTGGAACACTTTACTTCGTTTGGACATACTGCAGAAAGTCTGAGATGGTGGGTAATTGAGAAAGTCAAGCCTAACCCAAGAGATGGAGACTTTACCAGTATACTGAGTAAACGAGAATGCAGGTGGATACACTCTCTGGATACAATTGCAAGGGGGTTGAATGAATTTGAAGAAATTAGCAAACAGATCTCGATTATGAATACTGGATGAATTTTTCTTGAGACCTCCCCTAGTGGGGTTTGTTGTGCTTTTGTTAGATAACTCACTAGGGCTCTAGTGGATTGCACCCTGTATAATAAGTATCCAGATGTAGAATTACCTTACTTGATCTCTCCCCACCTATAAACCACTATTTATACACTGTGTATAGGACATTGGATGTTAGATACTATGCTCCCTTTTTGTCAATTCTGTGGGTGAGATATATCAATATGAATTGGTTTCCTATGTACCCGCTTTTAGAGTATGGATCTTTTAGAGTATGTACAATTGCCAGTTAACCCTTATAGGTACCCTTGATTTATGCAATAATCGATTGGCATACAATGTTTGAACCAGTGGCCGATAATTTATATTTCTTTGTTAGGTGTGACAATCGTTATCTACAGCATTTCATGCATCTCCCCGTTGTATTAATGCTAAATATAGGACCTCTTGCTGTTTGTCCTTGTACGTCGTTGTTGTATTAATATGAACTAGATTCCCACATGTAACCTCGTTTGGCTTACGTGCCCGGAAATTTCTTGTTGTACACAATGACAAATAACTACTCCTTGAATGCATCCTTGCTTTGTCTAACACCATTCTGTGTATAATACTCAAGACTGTGTTGATATAATGGTTTTTCGTCAAATTTCCTTTTTTGTACAAATGTAATGTTGGTTAAATTTGTGTAAATTGTCCCTTGATATCTTCATTCAATGCTTGGTTCGCCCAAAATTATATGTCTGCTAACTTTCTTCGAGTTATCGGGTCCAAGACTCAATACCGGCAGCCCGGTCTGAGTCCTTTAATTCTTTCCCTTATATTGACCCGGTAACAGCATATATTTGCATTAATAATTTTCATTCAGTGCTTGGTTTGCTCAAAATAATTGTTTGCGAATTTTCCTTGAATTAACATGACCAAGACTCAATACCGGCAGCCCGGTCTGAGTCTTTTAACTCTTTCCTTCACAACGTCCCGGTACCGTCACCCTCACGCTGACGCTTTTGCTTAACTAGGCGTCCTCGCGGTGCGCGGTTACTTGATCACGAGTACAACGCGTTACGGACATCTGCCGGATTATAGCGGCCTCAGGTAAATCTTCCAACACCCCAATCCCGCTTCCTTAAGCACAATTTTCGGCGTAACCTTAATTCTAATTACGCTGTGTTATACATTCTTTTAGTTTGGCATCAATTCCAGCTGTGGTTACAAGATTAAGATTTCAAGTGGATTGGCACCACTAAATTAAGGTAATCTTTATTAACTTTTGTACCCTTACTATTCCTACACGAGTGGGTTTTCCCTGGCAATTAATAGCCGTGCATTTTAATTTTGCAGCCATTAATCATACCCACTCAGTGGTACTTCACAAGTGGACTCTAGCAATACGATGCCCATCACAATTGTACCTTAAACCAAGGGATATCGCTTCACGCATGACCACGGGTAAGCCTTTGAAGCGCCAATTATATGGTAATTAATTAAGTAGCCCCATGCAACATCCTCATTCTACTTTCATTAATTTTAGGCACTCGACAAGGCCCAGCACCTATCTAGGTTGCCCCCAGTCCTGATGAAGATCCGCACGGCCAAGGTTCAAACTCCCTCATTAGGCCACTAAGACGGATCGAAACGTCGACGCCCTATATACATGAGCCTGGGATACGCTGATTTTCCCACGTGCTATATTAGAATTGGTTTCTAATTGACCTTGCAATTGTTTAACTCATCTTTCGCATAACTTGATAAACGTGACCAGGCTTCCATTTGGACAGTGATTGACAACCAGTCCAGTGTTTAATTCTTTTAAGTATTTTATGTCACAATCTTCTGAATACTTTATTTTTCCTTTCACTCTTTCATACTCAAGCACCCTTACTATTTGCACGTTCCCCTTGGAGCAACCTTGATAAAAAGAATTGTCTAAAGAAAACTATAAAAAAGAATAAAATGCCATAGGAATTCTTGATGTTGGTTTGTTGCATGTTTGATTCTATGATGAACATTGTATTGGATACTAAGAGCTAACCAAATTGATCCTTTTTAGCTCAGAATATTTGAATGATATCACTAAGTAAGGACTTATAGCCCACCCCTGAAAAATTAAGGTCCAGGACCATTGTTTTGTGTACTATATTGCACCCAGGTCCTTGACTTTTGGGTTACCCCATTTTTTGTAATGGTCTGCATGCCGTGCGCATACTCATAGTCGTACACAGGGGCAGCTCCTCCGCTAAGTCGGAGGAGCTTCGCCCCTGCTTAAAATGCCCCCAGTGCAAAATCAAATGGTAATAAACAGTACCATTTTATTTTTCATTCGCTCAGCATACCCCTGTCCCGTGCCGAAACCTAGGACAGGGGCGGGGCCACTGCTGACTAGTAGCAGCAGAGAGGACTGATGGGCTGGTCACTTTAAAGTGCGCATGCCTCTTTGACCACCGTCTTGAGATGACCAGCCAGACATGCGCACTTGACACCTCTCTAGCTGGGTTAAGACTGAGCAAAGACATCCAGTGCTATTTGGAGTGCTGAGATAGCCTGCTATAGCATGAGAGCAGTGCCAGGATTGGTTAGGGGACTTGGCTGGAGCTTGTTGGGTGATAGAAGAACACAGGAGTGAGGATGGAGGTAAATTACTTTTATTTCCTGTTTTTTTTAAATTTATTTTTTCTCTGTATGTATCCCTAAATCACAGACATGCATTACATTACTATCTTAAACGTAAACATTTTAACTTCGAAACGATAATGTAATGCATGTCGGTATGAAGTTAATCTAGGTTATTGTTTTGCCTGCCCATCAGTCTCCATCGCAGGCATCCGCCACTGGTTGTACAGCATGCATTCACTGTACGCAGGGTGACTTAATTCAAATCAGGAACAGCACCATCGTGCTCTTCTGTGCAGCGTTCATGAATCATTCTCATCTAAAACTCTTCTGTTGTTTATGATATAAAAACTTTATTTTACTATTAACCGAAAGTCAGTATCACTTTAATTAATGTCCGAATATTTATGGTGACTAATGCTACCCTGAATTAGTAGATTATGGTTTCTGACGCAGGGAGTGAATCATTTTTTTTATTAAATATGTATGTAAGTTATTAAACTTCATGATTTATGCCCGCCTTTAAGATCTGAGCTCAGTGACTAATATGCGAAAACATGGGGATTTCCTATTTTGAAGTGGGAATGGGATTCGATGAAGTCTCTCTGAAAAGTATGTTGCATAGTTTTGCTAAAATGTTTTAAGGAAACACATTGGCACATTTTGTGACAAATCTTTCTTTTCTCCTAGGCCACGTGTTTTTGAGGTCACATTGAAAATAACTTTTAGCTGTGTGTTGGAGCCCCTAACACAGGCACCAAAGCAAATATAGTGGCATTTGGATCATCCACGTTCACTGCAGTGGTTTCCCCAGTCTTTTTGCTTCTGCCTCCTATAATTGTGACTGTGTGCTGGACTTTGTTTTTGCTGGTTTGTGTACTCTGGGTACTTTACCACTGCTGATGAGTGCTAAAGAGCAAGTGCTCCCTGTGTAAGTTGTGATTATGATTGGTTATCCATGATTGCCACATTTGATTTACTGGGAATCCCTAGTGAAGTTCACTGTGTGCACCCAAGGCCTGTAAATCAAATGCTACAAGTGGGCCTGCAGCACTAGGTGTGCCACCCACATGAGTAGCACTGTAAACATGTCTCATGCTTGCCTTTGCAGTATCTGCTAGTGCTTCCACATCGTCCTGGCAAGTGCACCCACTTACCAGGCCCAAACCTTCCCTTTTATGACATGTAAGGCACCCCTAAGGAAGGCCCAAGGTAACCCAATGGGCAGGGTACAGTGAATGTGAAAGGTAGGACATCTGCTGGTGTGTGTTACATGTTCTGATAATGAAATACTGCAAATTTAATTTTTTACTATTGCAAGGACTAGCTCTCCCGTAGGTTATCATTGGAGCTGCCTTGTAACATCTTACAAATCTAACTTTCGATTGGGAAATGCTAAACATCTATTTGGAGTTTGGGCACTCTAAGCTCATAATTTACAAACACATCTTTTAGTGAAGATGGTTTTAGAATTGAGTGTTTGGAATGCCACTTTCTAGAAAGTGGGCATTTTCTTTCTTTACCATCCTGTGCCTCTGCCTGGCTGGGGAAACAAAGTCCGGTAGACTGACAGTTGGGCTTTTTGTATATTCACTCTAGACATTCACATAGAGGGAACTGAGGTGTGCCCTTCATATTCTGATTGCCCATCACCACCCTGAGAGGCGTTCCTGAGCTAGAGCTGTAGTGGCTGCTACTGACCGGGGGTGGTGGGCAAGGGGGCTGATGGGAGGGATAAAAAATAAAATAAAATGACTTACCAGGGTGCTGACCGCTGCTGCCTCTCCTCCGTCATCTTCTCCGCGCTGTAACAGGAAGCACACAGCCTTTCAGAATCCCTAGCCAATCACAACGGGAACAGGGAGGGTGTGCATGTTTCCCTCCAGGCTGTGTAATGCAGCCTGGTGGGAAACATGCAAAGTGCACAGGAATGTTTGGTCATCCCAAGAGGGCTGGCCAACCCGTCCTAAGCCCTTTAGAGTGTGCTTAACACTTCTACCCCACCCCCTGCTCTGGCCAGCACAGCCCCAACCACCCTACCCCGCACCTAAGCAGGAAAAAACCGAAAATGATAATAACATTAGTTATTTTTACTTTAGTTTTCCTTTTTAAACTGCTCACAGAGCAATGGGGCGATGCTCCTCAGCCTTAACGGAGGAGCTGCCACTGAGCTAGAGTGGTGGAAGAAGTTGTCACTGGCACTTGAAAAGGGCTGTGCCTGGTCTCTCACAATGCTATCTCCACCCCCCTGTAGTGTGTCTGGAGCCAGAACAGGGCAAGGCAGACCTGGCGCTACAAAGAGTTTCCTTAAAAGTATGCCTATTTCAAAGGCCAAAAGAGGTATAAGTATTGGACCTGTAACCCCTCCTTTTTAGAACACTTCTGGATTGAGGACTCTACCAAGAAGATCTAAAGAGCTGTCAGGAGGAGCACTGCCCCTTTGCTGTATGTTGCTTTGTTGGTTTGGCCTGCGGTTGCTGCTTCTGTCTTGGGCAGTGGAAGAACGGGACTTTACTATTTTAATCCTGCTTTCCAAGTTCCAGGAACACAAAGGCTTCACCCTCACCTACACCACCTGAACTCCACTGCTGGGAGTTCTGACCTCCCAAGTGGTACCAATTCCAGTTCTGGGCCATTGGAGGTGAGGACTGTAACTTCAAGAAAAATATCCCCGATGCCGTCACCGATGTCACTGCCTGCACCTACGCAGTGGTCCCTGCTTACTGGGAGTGCTTTGCACCGACCTCAACACCACAGCCTTGGCCTCACCGATGACAAAGCTTCTCGCTGACATCAACGCCCCTGCCTGCACCTTGGTCGTAAACACTGTCTCATTTGCACCGACTTAGACCACACTGCAACATTGATCTCATCGACGTCACCTAAGCGCCGTCACCAACTCCACTGCTTGCACCGCCACCAAGGTCACCGCCTCGCTGCACCACCCTCGATGACATCGTAGCCTCGGGCTGGTGACAAGAGTGCCATGAACTCCGATGCCAGGGGTCCAGCATCGACGCCACGTCGCTGCCTGCACCGAAGCCATAGACACCACCTCATAATGAGCACGATGCACCGCCCGCGACGACACATCAGCCCCAACTCCACTGACGCCAGTGCTCCTGACTTCAATTGCATCGAGTTCGAACTGCAATACGTGTGACTTCAAGGACTCATAGGCTTCTGCATCGGGTGCAGCACCGACACCTTGTGACTGCAGCAACTTCTCGCTCCGCATTTCACCACAAGGTCCTTAAGGCCACTTGAACTCCGAGGTACTGTTTGCAGGTCTTCCACGAGGCTGGTGACAGCACTCAATTCCATCGAGGTCAGGTTGATCTGTTGGATTTGTTGGTCACAACACTACAATAGCCCCGCTGGCTGGCGCTATCGGCTTCAAGTGACTGTATTGTTGCATCATTCTTTAGAAATGTATATCTTTTTTTGTGTATTATGTTGAATATTTGTAATTTTGATTAGATAAATATTGGCTATCCTTCTAAACTGGTGGAGTGTCCATTTGTAGTGTTTTCACTATGTCAATGTGTGTTTATGTGCACATGCTTTACACATTGCCTCTGAGATAAGCCTGGCTGCTGGCGCCAAGTTAAGAAGGGGGAGAGCAGGGATTGTCTTAGATGTATAATCCCCTTACCCTGACTTGAAGCTGGTTTTTGGTAACATGGTATTTGAGGGTGAAGATGGTGTTCAAAGAGAATACAAGTGATTTGGCATGTGGTGAAACTTAGGGTTCAAAGGTATCAAGGTTAACGCTATTGCACCAGGCTGGTACTGTATCTTGTTTGTTTTTCTTGGCAAATAACAAGAATTCTGTCCTTGTTGCATTGAACTTCAGGTACACACTAAACATGCAGTATGGATGATGTGCAAGCAGTGTTTGGGGTGTTCTATATCTGAAGCTGAGGAGGGTTTCAAGTAGAATTGCTTTTCATCAGCATATTGGTGAATCTTAATTCTGTTCACTGTGAGAAGAGCCCCAAGCAGCTCCTCATAAAAGTTGAAGATGACGTGAAACAGGGGGAATTCCTGGGGGATTCCAAAGGTGATAAGGATCTGCTCTGTGTCTCCAGAGTGCAGACTTACATGCTATTTAAGAACTCTTACTGGAAGGAAGCCACTCAGAATCCATTTTAAAATCCAAAAATGTTGCACCCCAGTATATTTTATCAAATAAAATTATTTTATTTAATCTCTAAATGTAAATCTCCATAAACTAATCTCCATAAACTACTGGAGTGTATGGAGATTTCCATTAAGTGATTAAATATAATATTAAACATATTATTAAATATATTTGTTACTGTTGCATGTGCTGAATTCCACTGTGTGCACCTTGGAGTTTGAGACAAATTGCACTTAAGTTAGCTGCACATTTCTGTCTCACAATGATCATGTTAGCAATTCCTGTTGGTAGAGGTTTGTTGGTTGAACCTGTTTGAATGGTATGAGAACTAGCTTGATTTCCCTACTGGCTTCAATGAGTACACTATGGGCCAAATTGGGTTTGCATACAGGTGTCTCTTTAAATGGCAGAGCTTATATCATGTTCCTCACTAAGGTTAAACACATTCAATACATCCTCTGTATGTATGCATGGTATTTCTATATGGCACACCTAGCCAAATGCAAAGGAGCACTGTGCATGGATAAAGACAAGCATAAAGTCAATGAGTAATAGGAGATGAAGCTAGGTTGCCAACAGTTCATGCTTTGTGGTGTGATGCTCTTTGAACAGTTGAGTCTTCAACTCTTTCCCAAATTGGAGTAGTGTTGGGGCAGTCCCGATTTATAAGGGGATGTTGTTTCAGATTTTAGATGCATAGATGCAAACAAACTACTATTACGGTTTATCTTTTGTGTGCTTCTTAGTCTGCAGTCTAATGATGTCCTTGCAGTGGGTGTTTGGAGAACCAAGAGATGGTGAGCTTGTCTGCAAGATATGCCAGGGTTTTGAAGATGGTGCCAGCAAGGGAAGACAATGGAGTTCCATAAGAATGGGAGGAGTGTGATCATTTTACTTCAGGCCTAAAAAGAGATGTGCTGTGGTATTTAAGATGCCCCATGTGGTGTCAGTGTGTAATCTGGGAGGCCATGGAGTAGGGCATTACAACCATCAAGAAGAGAGAGCACAAAGGCTTAAACAGCACATCTGAAGTTGCTGTCTGGAACAAACAGTTTGACTTTCTTTAGAAGAGAGAGTCGGTACCAGGCCATCTTGTTTTTTTGGGCAATTTGGTATTTGAGGGTGAAAGATGGTGTTCAGAGGGAAACCAAGTGACTTGGCATGTGGTGAAACTTAGGGTCCAAAGGTATCAAGGTTAACGCTATTGCACCAGGCTGGTACTGTATCATGTTTGATTTCCTTGGCAAATAACAAGAATTCTGTCTTTGTTGCATTGAACTTCAGGTACACACTATACATGCAGGAATGAATGATGCCCAAGCAGTGTTTGGGGTGTTCTAAATTTGAAGCAGAGGAGACTTTCAAGTAGAATTGCATTTCATCAGCAAATTGGGTAATCTTGATTCTGTTCACTGTGAGAAGAGCCCCAAGCAGCTCCTCATAAAGGTTGAATATGATAGGAAACAGTAAGGATTCCTGGGGGATTCCAGCTGTTTCTCCAGAGTGCAGTCTTACATGCTATTTAAGAACTCTTATTCGAAGGAAGCCACAGAATAGTAAGACACACAACACATTAGTTACTGTGTGGGGCCGATTATGATATGGGCCGTATAGGCAGGTCGGTTTCCTTTCTGACCGCCTCATTATGATGGAGGCGGTCAGAAAAGGAAACCGGCCAGTCATTCCAGTTGGCTTCTGACTGGCTCAGAGAGCCTGTCCGCCAGTCGGAATCCAGTCTGTAATCTCAAGGGCGGCCCTTTCTGCCCTTGAGATTACGATCACGGTTTCTGACATGGTTTCCATGCCGGTCTGTCCGACATGGAAATCATGTCAGAAAGCGTGTCAGAGGGACCTCAGCAGGGCCCCCTTTGTTGCACGTCCACCTTTTGGAGGCCAAGGGGGCACCTATGGTGCCCCACTGTTGATCCCTGCACCCCGTGGCAGGCACCTAGAGGTGCCTGCCACGGTGTGCAGGGATGAACCGCACCTCCCATTTCACTATGGAGCATACATTACGGCCGGTTTACGGCTGTATGCTCCCATAGCAAAATATAGGAATGCGACTGAACAGTGTTCGGTCGCATTCTAATGGGGCGATTGGGACCGCTTACCGGGTGTCGGTCAGTCTAATGACCGAGTCGGTGTCGGGAAGTGATGCCGCCCAAAATTATAATAAATGTCATTATGGAAATCAACATTGATGTCTGCAGACAAATGATGTGGGATATTTGATATGAATATCAGTAGCGCATAACGCTATTAGATGATGGAAGATGAGTGAATAATGAGAGACTGATTAGTCAGTGACCCGCACAATACTGATCATATTTTCTTTAAACATATCTATCAGTATGTAATTATGTATATTTTGAATAGAGTGGCCCTATCAGGAGACACTACATCTAATAAACAGAGACACCTTGTGGAACAATATAATAGTGCTACCACAAGGTATGTAGTACGTTGAAATGTAAGATAGAGGGCCTCCTAGATATACACTAATATGCACTTATTACATTTTCAACACAGTGATTTTCACACTAAAGCCTATTAGAGGAGTGCGCTTCCTGTGAATACTAAGTGGAAGTGCAAATTACAATATATCCTAAATCATTGGACCTAAAAGGATCTGAGATAATGTAAGTTGTTAGATCTTGGCTTCTTTGGTATTTTAATCATTATAATAAGGGTCCCCGAATAGTGTCTATAACCTTATCTTAGAGAATAATATTCTCGAAGACCGTCCTGTATAAAGGGAGGAAGGTGGTGGATTGTTTTACCAGACAGAAGTGAAAATTGGCCATAACACACCGATATGCGGGGTTCTATTTCCAGCAGTAAAAGTCAGGATTTATTCAAATAACAGAGCGACTACATAGATGATGAATTAAAAAAATATATATATATTAGTTCTCTTATAAAGATATGTTCATGTAGCTTTATTTTGATGACTAGATGCTAGTTGTTTGATATGATTAACAGTAGAGAATAGCACTATTAGATGATGGAATATGAGTGAATAATGATTAGACCAATTAGTAAGTGACCCTCACAACACTGAACCTTGTTTTTGTAAATATGTCTATCAGTATGTAATTATGTATATTTTAAATTTTAGACCAACTTCTTTTGTAAATATCTTGTCCTTAAGAAGGTGGTGTATCAAGTTTTGTCCATCAATAACTGACTATTTGTGATTTGACAACTGACAATTCGTGATTTGAATGTATAACAGATGTGAGAATTCTACAATATTGGTTTTAACTTATTTTATGATGTGTAATATTTTATTGAATGATGAGGTTCACCTAGGATGTTCCCACATATGGACATTAATATATTGTGTTTATAATAAGAACCAGAGTAAGAACATTTTGTATGAGAAAATATTTTTTAATAAATGAGACATCTGTACATATAACTGTGTTCAGTGTTTAGAAATTGGATTGAATGTGTGTAAGGATACATCTAGATCTAAATAGATCATACCAAATCAAGTTATATCATTGAGAAGTAGAGTGAATGCCACAAAAGGGACTACTTCTTGTTTTTTTAATAAACAGACACTGTACCTTTTTGGGTGGATGGGAATCTCTCCTATACTGCGGAGTTTTGAACAGCTTGTGAGCTGGAGAGTAGTATCTATCAATCAATCAATCAATCACATAATTTGTAAAGTGCACTACATACCCGGGAGAGTTTCAAGGTGCTGGGGGGGGTGGAGGGTGTTGCTGTTACTGGTCGAAGAGCCAGGTCTTGAGTTGTCTCCTGAAGGTCAGCAGGTCTTCGGTTTGTCGCAGGTAGAGGGGGAGGGTGTTCCAGGTCTTGGCGGCGCGATGGGAGAAGGATCTGCCTCCGGAAGTAGTTCTCCGGATGCGTGGGACCGTGGCCAGGGCGTAGTCAGCGGAGCGGAGTTTCCTGTTGGGTACGTAGAAGGAGAGTCAACTGTTGAGATAGGCTTGGCCGGCTTTGAGGAGTGCCTTGTGTGCGTGGATCAGGAGCTTGAAGGAGATTCTTTTGTCAACGGGGAGCCAGTGCAGGTTCCTCAGGTGGGGGGTGAAGTAGTCGCGGCGCGGGACGTCGAGGATCAGGCGTGCAGATGCATTCTGGATTCTTTGTAGTCTGCTGATGAGCTTGGACGAGGCTCCGGCGTAGAGGGCGTTTCCGTAGTCGAGTCTGCTGCTGACTAGGGCCTGGGTGACTGTTTTCCTTGTGTTTGTCGGGATCCATCTGTAGATCTTGCGGAGCATGTGGAGGGTGTTGAAACAGGTGGAGGAGACTGCGTTGACTTGTTTGGTCATGGAGAGTTTTGAGTCGAGGATGACTCCCAGGTTGCGTGCGTGGTCGGTGGGGGCCGGGGGGAACCCCAGTGATGTGGGCCACCAAGAGTCGTCCCATGCGGAGGGGTTGGAACCGAGGATGAGGATTTCTGTCTTGTCTGTGTTCAGTTTGAGGCGGCTGTCCTCCATCCAGTCGGCGACAGCCTTCATTCCCTGGTGGAGGTTGGATTTGGTGGTGAGGGGGTCCTTGGTGAGGGAGAGGATCAGCTGGGTGTCGTCGGCATAGGAGATTATGTTGAGGTCGTGCTGTCGGGCGATGCGTGCTAGTGATGCCATGTAGACGTTGAACAGCGTCGGGCTGAGGGAGGATCCTTGAGGGACGCCACAGATGATCTCGGAGGCCTCGGATCGGAACGGGGGAGGCGGACTGTCTGAGTTCTGCCGGAGAGGAAGGAGGTGGTCCAGTCCAGGGCTTTGTTTCCGATCCCTGCGTCGTGGAGGCGCGTGCATAGTGTGCGGTGGCAGACGGTGTCGAAGGTGGCGGAGAGGTCCAGGAGGATGAGGCCGCCGTCTCGCCGTATCAGATTATTAACATTGATTACATAATCAGCCCTAATGGACTCATCGCAGACATTTGGATTTACAGAAGATCAATTTAATAAGATGATTGGGGGGGAACTCAAAACATCCAATAATGATAACGAAAAATGAAATACACTCTGAAATTTGAAAAAGAAAATAATACGAAATTTGTAATTGAACTTCTAATTGAATACTGTAAGAAAGGGATTATCCCAATGCGGCTTGAAATAAAGAATGAGCCAGGTTAATTTATAAAAAAACGAGAAGTTCAATGCGCATTGGACACTAATACTGAATGGAATTAGTCAAGACTGGATGTTACTTATCATTGAAACAACCCAAGAAATATTAATATTATGAAAATAAGAAATTGAAATCCTTGAGTTACAACTAAAAGAGAATACAGCACTAGAAGAGGTGAAACATAAATTAGGGGAAACTCAAGAGGACATAACTAGATATTTTTTAATAAATGAGACATCTTTACATATAACTGTGTTCTGTGTTTAGATGTAGGATTGAATGTGTGTAAGGATATATCTAGGTCATACTAAATGGAGTTGTATCATTGAGAACTAGAGTAAATGCCACAAAAGGGACTACTTCTTATTTTTATTATATACAGACCCTGTAGAAACACGCCCATCAAAAAAATACTCTGACCTCTCTGCTGCTCTTTCGCTCAGACCTCCTGGCTTCCGACTGACTTTAGTTGAGCCCACTGACTAAGCATTAGGGATAGATTATTGTTGCTCTAAAGTCACTGCTCAGGACCGCACTAAAGGCAGTTTAAGTCTGAAGCACCAACAGATAAATCATTCCACCTGCACAATTCTATTTCCAAGACTCGAACCATAAGAAACAAAAGCGCAGGGAGGGGCGGTAAGGGTAATATATGTTTCCCTTCTCCACTGTAAGGGGAATGGAACAAGTTATCTTGTAGCCAGGCAGTGGTATCTATGTAAGTGTGAGACTCATTGGCAGGAACGGATACCCCTGAGAAATATCCAAGATTGTTACAGACAGGGGTCATAGCACATGCTCCTTGTTTGCATCAAGGCCAGGAAAATCTGAAATATTGACTTCCTGCAGTTAATAAATAAAATCATAAAAGTACAATACATTACATTGTAAAATCTTATGCACAATATCATTAAAAAACAGTTCGCAAAATTATCAATTTCTTTAAAAAAGCAAAGCCCAATAATAACCAAGAATAGTTGAAAAAATAATTGTAGCATAAAATACAGTCCATATGAAAGTTGACATAATACAGCATATCTCCATGGTAGGCAAAGATTGTAAACAAAGAAAAGCAGGGTGACATTGTGTGAAATTAAGCGGTCTTACATTAGGGAAAATGAAACATTTTCTCATAGTGCAGCATAATTTAAGAAGAGGACTATGTGCATAGAACTCTGTGTTGACAGAGTATCTCAATGATGATTTATTAGGTTTGCAGACCAGTCATTAATTTCTGGAAAGTTAACTGGGCGATGGTAACTGTCCATTCTTAAATGTGTAAGGATGAATCTGTGCCTAGAACTTGATCCAGATTTAAGGTAAGGTTGCATTTCATAGGTAGTTAGAATGGCTTGATTATTTAGTACACTAGCCTTTAATATTACAGTTTCAATCTAAGGTTATCAAGATGCTCCATTCATTTATTTTTCAAGTTTTTCCTATTAATGGCTTCCAGGGATTCAGGCTTCTCATAATAATCAGGATACCCCAAGTCACAGAAAAAAACACTGAATTATAGCAGTCAGGGTATACGTGAAGGTGAGCTTGCCTTGAGGCAATACCTGATAATAGCACAATTTAAGCCAGTATAGTCTGAGATACCTAATTTCACGTGACAGACATATACAGAGGAGCTCTTTGGAGCGGCAAGAAGATACTTTCAAAAATAATTTTCAACTGTCTGCAATGCCCTACAGTTAATATGACCAAACACTCCCGCCCCGTATAAACCAGCACTCACAAATTTTGCTTTTGAGATCTTTATCATTTCATCAGGGGGGCTCAAACCCAATCTTCCTGCAGTCAATGCCATGTATCAATCACAGTATCGAGAGACCTTGCCCAGACCACAACCACTGTAACATTATTATGACAGCAAGTTAAAGGTGTTACCTATTGCATCACAGCTGCCTCTCCTTATCCTGGACTGCTCTGCCTGGGCAGTAGGCAGACAGTTTACTGAACAAAGCTGAGTGCCTCGAGAAATTCATGAGTGATTTGGAGAAGCTAATAATGCTTGATAACACATTTCAGTGCAGGAATGTAGGAACCCGCTCATAAACACATTAGTTTGACCTGAGATGCACAGGACTTGGTAGCTCTTATTGTGCCATCTACTAGTGTGTCAAATGAAGCATGGCTTCAAGCCTACCATTGTGGTCTGATTGCTGCAGTGTAAAAACCTGCAACGCAACCATTTAAAGTAACCCTTTCTAAAAGGTACACACCTCCCTTTTAAATATTAGTAAGTCAACACAATGTAAGCCTTGTAGCTCGCAAGTTAGTATGCATGATATTTCAAAGTAGAAATGAAGAAAATTAATGTTATATTGTCAATACAGTGACAATTCCATAATAAACCTTTTCACTGTGGTTGAGCTAGCTGCCTTTGTAGAACTTTTCTTGATTTATTAAACTAAATCAAGAAAAGTAACTTTTCGAAGCTTACTCTTCACCTGCCTGAACCGTAAGAAGGTTAATTACGTAAGTCTCATTCAGTTACCAGCTCAAACCTGGAAATAGGTATGAAGGAGGTGTGACAAGCATTACCCTAGTAAACAACAGGTTGACATGAATGGGCAGAGATGACTCCTCTGAACTCTACAGAATATGCAGAGTGGAGCCTGTATGCAACCTGTTTACAGCACACTGTTAAATCCTGCTTGATAGGTCCTGCTTGAGGCACATGTAGCAACTGGGGATCACTTCAAAGGGAGAGAAGGGAATACCAAGACAATTCTTTTGTATCCCCAGTCTGGTACCTGAAGGTCTCTGCTTTTGTCCTACCAGGCTTCTGTCGCTGAGTTTGTTGTGGGCACAGTGCCTGCTTCAAACTGGATTTTAATGTTAGATGTGTGAGGGCACTGGGGATAACCCTATGACTCTCCCAAACACAATTGTAGCCCTCAGCTCCCAAGTTTAGTGTGGCCGAAGACTTTCACCATTTTGAAAATGGCTTGATACTTACCACTGTGTGACTGTTTACAGTAAAACAAATAGGAGCTAATAGAAATGTGTTTAGGGTTGCCCCTGGGAATTTTTACCCAAATGATTAGGGAGTGTCCAGGAGGCATCCAATCCCACTAGTTAGAACCACTGCTGCACTTGGCATCTGTGACCTGTGAGAAGTACCTGAGAAGGTTGGGTTTTCTTCCACTTGAAATCCAAGGGAAGACAAATATCAAGAAATCATAAGGTTTCTCCCTTGGGTGTTTCCAGGATCATAACAAAGCTGAAGAGGACATCACTTTGAAGAATCCCAGCTGACTAGTGGCAACTGGACCTGGACTGGACTTTCCTGTTGCCCTCTGCCTGACATCCTGAGTGTCTACTGTTTCAAACTTTTTCTCAAGAACTACAGTGCTTCAAAGGGTCGGTATTCACAAAAGGCATTTAGTAGTAGTAAGTTTAGGAGTCCTGGGCCCGATTCACAGAACTAACTTAAGACAAAATCCTAAACTTACTACAATTTTGGTATTCACAGAAGGCACTTACTCATTTTGGTATTCACAGAAGGCACTTACTCATTTCGGTATTCACAGAAGTTAGGAGTCCTAACTGTAGGACTCCTAAATGCCTTCTGTGAATACCGAAAGTATTAAAATTAGGATTTTTCTCAGTTTAGTAGTAGTATAGTTAGGACTCTTAACTTTAGGACTCCTAAATGCCTTCTGTGAATACCAAAAGTCTTAAAATTAGGATTTTATCTCAGCCGATATCACCAGTTTTCCGGCAATAGCATCCTCAAAAAACATCACCACGGATGACCCCGGCAACTATCACTAATGAGATACAGAGTAGGCGTCCCTGAGCAAAAAGCCGCGACAACACCACACCTCAACATTCTTAACGACCAGCCATATCTGCGAAAAGAACACAAAACATGCGATAAGACACGTTAGCAGCAGGAAATTAACACCTGCCCTGACCTGGTGCAAAGTCGGACTACAACCAGCACCAGAAAACGGAGCCCAGCCCAGAGTGACACCTGAAGACCAACAGATGCCATGGAGCCACTGATCATGCAGCTCGGACCCCCAAGAGGGCCACAACACCCACCGCCACCCCCCTGGACCACCTCCCACCCCCCCAGACCAAGAGACTGCTCAGACACGTCCCAAAACCATGAACTAAATCATTAGCCTGATCCCGCAGAATCACAGCAACTAACAGTCAAGTGAGTAAAGAAAACGCAGAATCAATCATTAGGGGTGGGCGGAATTTGCGTAATCGCGTTACGCAAATCTCCGCGAAACGGTAAAAAATCTCAGCGAACACGCAGAAATTCCGCGAACACGCGGAATTGCTTGTTCACGATGCTTTTTACCTGTTCACAATCGCTGTTTGCGTGCTCGGGGAGAAATAGCTCGCGAACACGCATTTTGAGGACGCGAACAAGCAAAAATTTCGCGAAATCGCGGAAAGCGGAATTTTGGGCAATTTCGCGTTCTCCGCAGAACGCGAAATTACCCAAATTCCGCAAATTCCGCGAACGGAACGGAATTTACCGCCCAGGCCTATCAATCATTCACCATTGAAAGTCCAAACAAAATATCACAATCAAATTTCTCTCCAAACAACTATTTGGAAGAGTCATGGCGGTTCATCCCAGGACAATCTGTAAGTGACAGCCTGTAAGACAACATCCAAGATAAGAAGGTGTGTCAGGCACTCATCAGAGGACAGAGAGAGAGAAAGAGAGAGAGAGAGAGAGAGAGAGAGAGAGAGAGAGAGAGAGAGAGAGACTGAACAAGGAGCGCAAGGACAATCGGGCCCTTGGCTCATACATGCCAACTGTTGCGTGTGTTTCGCAATTGGTGCACCCTAAATCTAAGGCCTGGCAAAAAATTTGGCGCGAAGGCCACATCACATTTCAGAAATGCAAGCAGTAATCAGACTAAAATTAGGCATGAAAACTCCTTTGTCTCAATACACAAGGCGGAAGGACATCCGAACCTCCAACCTTGGAATTCAATGCACCCGACACCCCCTGAGCGAGATACCATACCAGACTCCGTCGACCCCCACATCATGAACTGCGCTAATGAAAGACCAATGTGTCCACACCCCACACCCACTTGTCCCTGCTCGGTGTACACCTGCAGGGCATGCCCCCAACATATTGGTAAAAAAAGACCCATACGTCCAAACGTTGAACACACATACAACTCATTGCTGCGAGCTGTGGCATATTATCCAGAGAACTGCCGCCGGTCTGAGGAGTGCCGGTGGTACAAGACCAACAAACGCAATGACAGGCAATCCCTGGCACATGCACAACCCATGTTACGTGGAACTGTACTGTGCATTAATGCTGCATCTGTTGGGAGCTCTGCCAATGGCAGTTTTGTGAATCAGTTACCGTGTGAGTTTCCGGCTTGAGTATGCCACATGCGTCCAGCCCTGGTTTCACTGTCAATCATGCACATTCAAGTGGCCCATGGAGGGCTGCCTATCCAACACAAAGGTAGCTGAACTGGATTATGACTTGTGTGTGCGCCCCCTGTTGGCCCACGAACAGGAGTGCAACCGTGATACCCGTGCATGGGACTCCCTGATCTGTGGCATATGTGCTGGCAGTAGTGGATGGAAGATTGCACAAGTCATCGTGTGCAGTGACCACGTCGAGGCGCTCCCCTATTGGGCTGTGTTGCGGATTGGTGAAACGTGGACGGAGCACATCAGTCCGGACCAGTTAATGGATTGGCTCTCCTTCGTGTTCCTTGAACTCGAGAACAACGTACTTCTGGAACTGATTGCCTATGAAGCTGTGCTCGCATTCATTGACGAGTAACTACCTTCCTGCAGCCACAACTGATTGACACCCAGAGCACAGGTCCCAACACTGTCTTGCATCATCTAGGAATGGTCACACATCCTAGAACAACAGTGGACATGTATGCATTTGTCCGTACTCAGAATGCATGTGCGTGCACCTATGCGACATGTCACACACCTGTGCAAGGTGATGGAGCCCCATGGGCAGAGCTGCACAGCGTCGTTTGGCAATGTACCTAAATCTGACATACTGCTGGGGGGAGACTACACACATGGCAATGTAGCACAACGTGTGACCTTGTTGGTCCCTTTCACCTGCTCACTGTCAGCATAGCACACAGTCGGCGCAGTCCAGTGGTACAGCTCCATGTAGATCCCATGGGCTGTGAGTCGTGCCCCCGGACACAGGGCAATGAGCAGACACCAAACATCAAATGACTCGACCAGCAAGGCAAGGGGGGCTAAGACTGTTGCCATCCATAATGATATGTGTTCATTTTTGGCTCCCCATTTTTTGCACCTCGACACGTTCCCATTCTGCCTGTAAGTGTCTTAAGCATTTGTCTGCCTGTTGTGGCCCATTCCTTTCCCGTACTGACACGCACATGCTAATAAAGTCTATGCAACTTCACCAGTGTACAACTGTGATGAGTGTTGATTAGTATGACAAATCCTGTGCCTCAGTGAGCAATGTCCGTACACAGGGAGGGACAGACTGCCGCATGTACATTGGTGGTGAATCCCTAATGGCAGCTCCACCTCTGTGAGCCAGACATTGTGTTTGGGACAGTTGCTGGTAGACCTGTGCTCTTATGTGGCTTCAGCAATGTGAGCGTGGTGTCCAACTTCTTGCCATGTGGATCAATGTGATCCATTAAAACAGACTGTGTCCACACTGATGTGTGTGAGTAGGTCAAGCGAAGAGATGTTCTGTAGCCACATGCGATGGGGGACACTGCTTCAGGCGTGCGACCGATTTTGACATTTCTACACACAGTCCTATATAACACATTGATGTGGGGCTACGTTGGGGGGTTGCGAGATTGCTGTTCATGTGCAATGAGGCCACAGCTAGTTCATATCTTTACAGTCATCTAATTGGCCATGTGGGTCAGGGTCAAACATGCGCATTAATGGCATTTACCAGGGTGTGCCTTTTTGTGCAATCAATGTCCCTACATTCATCTATACTTGTATACGTGAGTGAACATAGACATGACACATCTGTGTGATTTGGAATGTTTTATTCACATTCTGGGGAGTGTCGGAGCTGGAGGGGTACATGGCCAGTTCAAGCCCACATAACGTGGTTGCCCAGTGGTGGGCCAACCAGAGTCCTTGGGGGATTGCAAGGTTAATCTGAAGAGGAAGAGTACAGTCCGCAGCCGGATTGCTGTGGCATTGTTACCAGAGCAGATATGGCAGGCCATGTCGGGGTCCAGGTGAATGTCGCTGAGTGTTCCGGGGGACAGTGGGAGGTGTTGTTCCAGGGCATGATGCATAGGGCTGAACTATGGCCATGTGGTGGGTACGGATGCTACTGCCTCCTTCCTCACACAGTCATTACCCTCCACATCTTACTCCTCTGAGACGTCTTCTGTGTCCGGTGTGTCAGGTGTGTGTGGTGATGTTATGTCTGCATCACCGTGGGGCACTGACACATCAGGGTGTGAAGGTGATAGGGATGCATCACTCTGTGTTAATGACACATCAGGGGGTGGAGATGTATGTGTCGAAGTTCCAGCAGCAGTTATCTGGGACAGGCTCTGTGTCAGCAATGGCAAGATGAGGATCTGCAAAGCATGGAATATCCCAGCTACATCTCGCTGGTGTTCAGCCGTGGCAGCCCTAATTCCAGGCTGCATCGGCTTCATGGTCTCCATTGTCCTCCGCATCTGTGCCAACTCTGTGCTGTCATCGCTGGAGCCTGTCTGACTAGACAGTTCTTGTATCCGAGTAATGACCCCAGCGAGGTCAGCCAATGATTGTTGGTGAGCATGGTGCGGACAGTGGGTGTCCGTTAGGGACTGTAAGTGGCCCCTGATCAGACTCAGACACCCACGTATGGCATCTAGTTTGGCTGCCATGAGGTCGAACCCCACCCACAGCTGATCAGTCATCTTCTCCTGGCACCCTAACACACAGCGTTGGAATTCCATGTGTTGGTCGTGGGGGTCATGTGAGCCAGCCGTGGTGGCATGTGCTTCCTGCTGTGTGGTCTGTGCAGGGTGTTGGGTCACCGCGATGCAGCTGGGCTGCCCTGCTCCTGGGGATGGTGTGCGGAGGCTGTCCATGAACTGTTGGAGGGTGTCTGGGCAAATGTGCAAGGTGTCCTATTCATTATCACTGTAGAGATGTGTGGTCTGCTCTGCAGGAGGTGTTGATTCTCCCTCTGCAATGTAATGGGGAGATGCAGGTTAACAGTGTGTTCCATGTATGTTCACGCACTGGAGATGTTTACATTCAGACTGCATGACAGTGTACATTTCGACTACATGACGGATGTGAGGTTGTACTCATACATTTTCATCTCACAGAGTCATGCAATGCCAGATGTGATTGGTCAGTTACTATGCACAAGCGGCACCAATTGAGTGCTCTTTCCTGTGGTGTAAGGGTTGCACTTTGTACGACATTGTCATCAATGTTGATGTACTGTGATTGCTATGTGTGTGTGCTGCATTGTTGGTGAGTCACCCCTGCAGCTCTGATTTGGTGGCCCCTTATCCCTTTGAGTCGGTGTGCCTTTGACTTGTGTGCTTTTCGGGTGCTGGGATGTTTGCGACTTGGGTCATTTGTGCTCTTGGACGGTTTTGGTACTCTAGTGCATTGTTTGTCTGCTGATGTGTTTGTGACGTCATGGGTTGTAGGTGCACGTGGATGAGTCAGAGTGTGACCTGCTCCTTTACGGAAGTGCGCCACACTCAGCCATCTCAAAGTCGTCTCGTGCACCATGGCAAGTATTGTGACTGCAGCCATGCTATCTTTCATGCAGTGTCACTTGCATTGTCCGTGTGGCTCACAGAGCCGCTGATTTTCTGGATTCAGCACATATGCATGGGTAGGTTGTGGCATTGGTGATATGAAGGCGGGCCCATTTGTGCACATTGTGGACGGGGGCCTACTTGGTTTTTCGATGTGTACTGCAGTGTGCCAAGAGTATCAGGGACATGTTCCACACACATTGTGGGTGTGCAGTGTGCTGCACATGATTGTGCATGTGTGCCATTGTGCCCATCTCGCTCCGTCCCCCCAGTCCCTGGTCATTACTCACCTTGTTCTGTTGGGTCAGGTCATATCGAGCTGTGTCCAGACCCCCAACTCCTTGCACCATCTCCACACTGATGACTGTGGCCACCATTTCCTCCAGCTCATCCAGCTCCTCCTGTGGCGCAGGACTCCCACCACCAGTCGCCTTTGCTGCCTTCCTTTTGGCGGCGAGTTTGTCCTTGGTTTGGCGGTGCACTTCATGCCAGCGCCTCTTGGCCTCCTCCATTGACCTCCTCGATACTCCGACTGCATTCACGTTGGTAACGATGGACTGCCATATTTCCGTTTGTGTTGCCAATGATGCAGTGGAGGTGACGAAGAGTTGTTGGTAGTGTTCTATCAAATCTGTGACGATGATCTGGTCTTCCTGCGGACTGAACCCCATCTTCCTCTTCTCCTTGCCCTTCCCTGACCCTGGGGTTCCTGGCTGGTCCTCCGTGGGGCTTGTGGGGTTCGGGTTGTCCTCTGCACTCGGTCCGGGTGCATCCATGGTGCTACGCAGTTTGATTTGGTTTTGGTGTGTTTTTTTTGTTGTTTTTATAGTGCATTTTCCTGCATGACGTGTGGAAATTGCAGGCCTGTGGCTGGTTGTGGATGATTTTTGTATCGTGATTTAGGGCATCGCAACTTTTTTCGCATTGGTGTTTCGCATTTTTGCAGAGTCGCGTTGATTTTAGGGTGGTCATTTGACACGTTGTCGTGGGACTAGCGCATGGTGCCGCCGGCTTGGGATTACCACGTTAACACGGAGTAATTTTCCCGCGACAGACGGCGATGTGAAGAGTTGCATTATGCTAAATTTGCGCTGGTTATCACACGTTCTTGAGAATATCCCCCCACATTTTGTCTGTCTTCCTTCATTTCTTTTTTGTCCAGAATTAAGAAAAGTCTGTAGGTGGGATGCCAGGCTCTTAGGTGTCTTGGATGTTTTTTCAAAGAAGAAACTGATGCTCACCTAAGAATTTCCAAAAGTGAGGAGGCTTGTGAAACCTCCTTAAAATGTAAAAATGAGCAGGCAGAGCAATTCAAATGCACTTGTGACACCCTTACAATTAGACTTGCACGTGGTCTTTTTGTAACCCTGGTTCTAAACTGCTGCTCTTAGCTAGATAGCAATACAATTTTACAGCCACCTACAAGCCTAAGAAGCTAAGGAGAAGAGAGATGTGCTTGCCTTCTGCCGCACCGCTGAAGACTTCAACTCCTGTGATCCTCCTGGTCTCACCATGCGCACACCAAAGCGCAATGCAGCCCCGCCACCTGGCCAAGGGCGGGCCTGTCCATGCCCCTCAGAGCCCGAAGGAGTCTTGGCTGGACCCCCCTCTGGCTCAAGAAAACGCAAAGGACCTATCACCCTTTGTAGCTGGCAGGCATCTGCGCAAATAAAATAGATAAGCGAAAGGCGACAACTGACCATCCGGGGGGGGGGGAGATAGTTAATACCTTAGATGCCTTTTTATCAAGGGCTGCAAATGTCTTCTCACAAGAGATAGAGCTTACTGAGCATTCCTTGGAAGAGGGTAGACAAAATATTGATCCAACTCTATTCTTGACGTGCCCCTCGAAATATCTGTAAGGACTAGGAATGAACCTCCTTGTATTCCACCTTATAGCTCCCCTGTGATTTTACCTGAAGCTGAGTCCCCTCTGTAAGTCGAATCAACAATTCAACCAGTGGCTAAGAGGAAAATGGGTGGAAGGAATTTAAGACATAAGCCTACGAGAACCACTCGAGCAACGACAGTGTTGGCACCTATAGAAGCTGAAAAGAGTACAGACCAACCATCCTTTGATAACATTTCTGATTTTAATGAAAGACGAGGATGTATGGCTAAGATTGCAAAATATGGTCACCCTTTTGCTCCTGCCGCTATTACACATACTAACGAAGATAGAGGAAAGACTAGCCTTCCTTGGCAAAAGCGGAGTAAGCAGTTCGACTATCCCACTAAGCCTTTGCCCAGGGGGTGTTCTGCAAGCACAAGGGAGAGCCTCAGAAGGGGAACCTGACCTAAATTTATTACACCCGCCTAACCTTGTGGAACAGCCACTAGATGTAGGGCTCTGTGACCAGCCCCGCATAGTCCCTTAACCCCCGTACAGCAGGAGAAGTATGCAGAGGGGAAAAAAACAGACTTAAGCCGAACAAATGCCTGTCAGAGAGTCAATGACCTTAGGGGGGAACACAGAGGGTATGGCTTTGAGGCCAGCCGAATGAGAGGCAGGCCACAAAAGTCAATTACATCAAACACTAGATCTTCCCCCTGCAGCTTTGCCACTTTCCCTGGTCGTGACAAATGTTTTGGTGTTAAGAGAAGGACAAAGGGAATCAATGGTACAGCTCTTAGACAAATCCCTCCACTGGTTAACCACCCATGCTAGAAACTCTGAGGGAAGAGATGTGGGTTTGGCCAGACACATTAACATGGCAAGGAGAGTGGGGTGGGTAGGTCCCTCGAGTAATGAGCTGGGATTGTGTAGTAATCAATTTTAATGATGAACAGGTAGTCAGGTTTCCCTTCAGTGAGCTTTATAAAGCCTTCTTACGTAGGATCCTGATTTTTGTGCTAACCCTGGAGCACTTGTATAGCCACAGTTCATCTCTTAGGAACGTGTCAAGAAGAGATTCTAATGGAAGGATGGTTGGTAATGCAAATTTTGGTAGCACGGGTGGTTGTGGATTGAGAGTAGAAAAATGATTTGACCCTTTGACAGATTTAGAGGCCTGTGATTGACTACCCACGGCTGTCTTAAATCAAAACATGGAGGAGTGTTCTAAGGCCATTGAACAAAGAGGAGCAAAACCCCCTGACTGGTCGATAGGGGAGAATTAAATGAGTATAACGTTAGCTTCCTACAACATGGTGGGCATTGGGACAAAGTTGGGTAATGCTTATTGGTTAGCCTATTGGCACAACCAGGATATTTTATGCATACAGGAGGCTTGGGCCACTGACCACACATTTGTAGACGGATATCGCATTGTTTCCAGCGGAAGGAATTACATCTCTCTCAGGAAGAGTGAGAGGGGGCTTACTAACCCTAATATTGAACACCTTGCCTATAAAAATAAAGAAATTTGAGAGCCTGTGTCCTTACTTTCACCTCCTCTTGTTTGAGGGGGATAGTGATCAGGATTGGCTTCTAATACTTTCTATGGAAATAATTTTGGTGGGGACATGCAGTCAGTGGTGGGTTCACTAGATAAATAGATTAATACAATTAGTAGAGCCATTGTAAAAAAAGGTTTTAACATTGCGTGGGTAGGCGATTTCAATATCCAGCCATGAAAATACAAACTGAATATGGGTTGTGGCCTAGAAGGTACGCTGGGTGACCTAATTTACCATTTTATACATCACAAATATGGCAATAGTTTAAACTGGCTTCTATTTGCCAGAAATTTGGCAGATGCACTCACGGGAGATTTCCAAAAGACCTTTACACGCAATGAGTATGAATCCACAATTAATTTGTATTTGTATCCGAACCCCTCCAGGAAAAGATCGCACACGTGGACACCCAATTTTCTCATTTTAGTGACCACGCATTCCTTCTTATTCTGATGACAGTGGAGGCTCCTAATACCATGTCAACATTAAATATTCAGAAGCCAATCTCGGCCAGGAAAAATGGCTATCAATTAAAATGTGGCCAAATTGATGAGGTGAATAGGTCAAATGTTATTTAACAAAGTGGAACATGTTTTAAAATGCCTGGACCTAGAGAGTTCCTCTTATTCACTGTTTTTGCAGTTTATGGATTTACTTGAGGAAGTGAAATTTGCCTTGATTTCGATGTAAATCTACAAACTAAGCCCCAGTAAATCATTGGTTTGACCATACCTGCTCAAAATCCTTACAAAATTTGCATAGAGCGCTCAAAGCACAACCTAGATAAAGACCTTACAAAATGATTATATAGCAGCATAGAAGGCAAGGAAAAGGGTTCTGAGGGAGGAGGCCTGGAAAAATCTCAAACAAGCAGCGAGTACCAAAATAGTTGAGATTTTTGGAATGTAATCAATGCCCCCTTTTTATAAACTCCACGGACCCCACATTGGATTCGCATGTTAGAGAAGATTCTTGGGCTCAAAAGATATTTTTACAAATGATCATCCTAGTTTAGATATAGCTGCTATGGACCATTTAATCTTTCCTTTAGAAGAAATGGGCTGAGAAAGTGCAGCAGCGCACAGGATCTGGGTCTTGATGGGGTCCCTATTCACTTCTTCCTAGAGCATCAAGACTTGTGGGCTCCACTACTAACAAATGTATTTAATGCGATAGCCAAATCTGGCCCCTTAGCTTTGTGGAAAACCAGCACAATTGTACCAATATACAAAAAGGGAGACAAAGCGAAACCACAAAATTATAGACCCATCTCCCTGTTGGACAGTACTGCGAAGCTTATGGGCCGTTTATTGTTACATAAGGTGGAAGAGTGGGCAAGGGAGAAGAATATTCTGATCCAGGCACAGTATGGCTTCCAAAGAGGTAGGGGTACGACAGACCAGTGTCGGAACCTGAGCCTGACAATAGATAAATATACCAGAGCAAAGGACGGTCAGACTTTTATGGCTTTCATTGATTTAACAGCAGCATTTGACTGCGTGAGTCATCCCAAATTATGGAATATAATGGAGACAATGAGGGTTGAGGCAGGAATAATTAACTGCAACTGTCAAAAGTATTCCCAATCCACTGCTCGTGTACACTATGGCAAAAATTGGGAGTGTACTCGACCATTTAAGATTACTAGGGGAGTCAGACAAGGGTGTGTCCTTGCCCCATTTCTATTTTTGATCTACACAAATGGGGTTAAGGCAGCTCTTACAGGTTCAACCCCAGATGTTCCTGTTTTTGATACCCTTATTATGCCGATATTGGCTTACGCCGATGACGTGGTTTTAATTGCTAGAACAGGGGTGGCCCTTCAACGCTTAATAACGGCGTATGTGACCTTTATGACTTTGTTGGATTTGAGGGTTAAAGAATCCAAATATTTGTCCTTATAACAGGCGCACCCCCTTCTAAAAAAAATCATATTTTTACAAAAGATCACGTAGACTAGCTGTGGTAGATACCTTTCCTTACTTAGGGGTCTTGTTCGATGAAAACCAGTCCTGGTCAAATATGGTGGACAATAGGGCCCTAGTGATGGAAAGAAGTATGGCAGCTATCTGGAGATTTGCCAAGAAATTGGATTCAAAACCACTTGAACCAATCAAAAAGATATACAGAGACAAGACATTATCTGCTGCAACCTATGGGGCAGGAGTGTGGGGTATGGCTCCCATAGATTTTCTTCAGAAACTTGAGGATAGATTTTTTTAAAAGGCTCGTTTCCCTTCCCAGCTCTTGCTCCAATTATATCTGCCATTTAGAACTGGGATTAACATATGTGTCAGACAGCATAAGGATAGCGCCGATTTTGTTATGGCACTCAATATGGCGTAGGAACATGGTAAATTTAACAGAGAGTATCATAAAAAAACGCCTTGAAACTGAATAACACCCATAAAATCATACAGTTACAGTATGTACTGTCAATCTTGACCGCATTGGGGATAGTGGAACTGTACACTAACCCCAGTGCGTACCTGAAGATGATGAAGCAGGAATTAAAGGCTATCTTCCTATCTAAGGCTGCTTACGTCCGACGGGAAATCAACTATGTAAAGCCAACAGTACTGCTATATCAACTGACACCACCCATATTAGAGGGGTAGTATTCATATCTAGAGAGAATTTGAACCTTACAGCATAGATACATTCTGCTGAGGTTCCACCTGACCCTAATCCCGCTGATGTTGGGCTTTCCCGCGCATTAGGTTTAGCCGCATTAATCTGACACCTTGCCCATGAGATAATAGCTCAGAGCAGACTGATCTTCACATATTTTTATTTTGTGGTTTTTAGAAATTACGACAATATATTAAGTATATACAATGTATATTAAGACAAATTTAGGCAAGGCAGACTTGCCTTATGTTTTTTAAAGAAACTTATTGATCCTTGTATATGTTTCTCAATAGCTACTTTCCTATGGGCTTGTACAAGGAGGTGGACATTTTGTGGCCCAGTCATTTATTAGGCGACTAAGATTACATTGTGTAGTATAATATGGATCTTTTCAGAAGAAATGTTGTGGGGGCCCTACTACTCTATTATTAACCTTTTTAAGTGAATGTTTTTAATAGGACAAGTATTACCATTTTAAATGCTCTTGGGTTTCCTGCCGGTGCTGTTTTTATCTCATTTGTTACCCTTTTATGGTGATAAAGTATTCCTGAACCCTATAGTTTACATTGCTGATTGTGAGGCTTATCTATGTGGGCCTCAATGGGTTAAAATGAATTTGGGTTAAAATGATTATCTTAACATGTACTTTTATGATTTATGTTTTAAATGGATCAAAAAAAGAGATTTGATTGATTGGTTGATTGATTGATTGATTGATTGAGTGGGAATAATTTTGGATAACATGTAGTGCTTGATATTTTGGATCTATGCTATGCTTGCTAGGTCCACTTGGCCCCTTCTAAATAGAAAGGTGATGGTCTGCATTCACCTTTCCATGTTTAAGGATTTTCTTAAAAGGGTAATCTTTACCTATTTTGAATATGTGGTTAGCGAGATGGATTCTGAGTGCTAGTCCCATCTTGTTCCAAATGTCATCAGCAGATGTTCCCAATAGTGTTGCACCATTTTTGCCTGACACACCTTCTGTTAGCAGATTGAACATTTGCAAGATCATTGAACTCTAGTGGGAATGAAGTGGTGTGCCACATTCTGGATGTGATTGAGCCCTTTTGACCTACAAGGCCTTGTATGGATGATTTTTATTTTAAAAAGGTCATTGCATAGCTCAAGAAAATCAATTCACAACAAGCTTCCCTTTTGAACTTCTATGGTATGCAGTGTTAGTTTCCGATGTAATTTCTACTACTTTTCTATACCACTTCATTATGTTGATAGTGGGATTGGTGCAGCTATATAGGGTATTACTGATAATCTGAGCAGTCTGTCCATAGCAAACAAGGCTTTGCTTGCTGTCCAGGGAGGGCTAATGGTGTCGATGGTAAATTTGAATTTCTTGTTTATGATGCACATTTATCTAAAACTAGATTGCAACAACATTCATCACTCACCTGTGCATTCATCTGTCCACCTACAGTTTTATGCTTATCTACCATTTTACTCATTGTTATCCCCTGGTGTAATCATGCGTTTATCCTTTTATCTACATTGATTCACTCCTCTGTGACAACACCCATTTTAACCCAATCACGTAAGCTATCCACCTTTATCCACACATTCCTCAATGCACCCATAAGTAAACATTCATCAATCCAGCTGTGCAACCAAACCAATTAATCTATCCACCCATCTTTGTATGCACTCACAACCATCCAACCATTCATTTATACTCCACCTTAGTCTACATGTGCCCAAAGGTGTACTGTCTGATTGCATGTGTGCCTGAGTGTGGTGTCTTTATGTTTGCATTTGGGTGTACTATGTGAGCATATTGGCCCTTGCATGTGTTTTATGCTTGTGAATCTAAGCACAGCAAACAAAAACACATACCCATGCAACAAAGAACACATGCTCCTAAAACAAGCCTGGTCTATTGGCTTTGCCGATGTTTGTTTTTTTAGGTTTGACTAAACGTATGCAACATTATTGTGTTAGGAGTTTTTGGACTGGATTGAAACTTTTTAGACATATCCAAACAGATCTTGCTGTGTGTATACATGACATGCTCTTGTACATGTAGCCAAAAAGCTAGAGTGTATTTCAAATTGTACATAAGCATAATCTTAACATCCCTCTCATTGTATCATCCTGAGCCTGACATTCAGTCATTTGTGTTTCCACGTCAGTAAGTAGTAGCAAGTAGATTTCATTGTCTTTAGAGGTGTTTGCAGAAAACCCTATCCCTTCTCTCCTGCTGCCATGATTAACGAGGATGACTGTGAAAATGACAGTATTATCTTTTAAGAAGGGAAGCTGTTGTAATGCTGCTTTCCAGAGGAATAGCGATTCAGATTAAAGATACTATTTTAAACTAGCAACATATGCTTAAGAATGTCAAGGATAAACTTCTCCCATCAGTCTTAGTACAATCTAACACACCCATATACATACCCACTCTTTGAATCAATCACAACACATTTTGTATGTTGTCTAAACCTATACGGCATACAATTACAACATTCTTATGCATTCTCTTGCACTTTGATTAAATACGGTATTTAATATTATGGGTTGTTGGTCAGTATTTAGAAGCAGGGGCAGCTCCACCATTAGAGTGGAGGAACATCGCCCCACTGAAATGCCCCAGAAAAGTCCCAGAGATGATAAATAAAATGGTAATGAAGTTAACCATTTTATTTTTCGTCAACCCGTTGCAAACTGAGTGTCAGAACGGGGCGAGGCCCACTGACCGAGAGCAGGGAGGACTGGTGGGCTGTCTGTGCATAGTTTAAACTGTGCATGTCTCTTTGGCCAGCCGTCTTGCGACAGCCTGCAGGCCATTCACATTTTAAACCTCTCTAACCCAGATGTCTTAGACAGCTGGGTTAGCAACAGCACAGACCACCTGTGCTCTTGAGATAGCTGGGAGAGGCCGCTCCCTCCAATCCTGGTGCTACTCTCATGCTGGTTGCCAGCATGAGAGCAGGGCCAGGATTGGGTAGGGGAATTTGCTGGAGCCCCCAAGACTGGAGGAGACAGAGAGGAACACAGACCGGAGCAGGGTGCGTGCAGCAAGCAAGGTAAGTGGCTATTTCTTTTATTTACAGTCCCCACTCACCCCGCATACATGCACCCACCCACCCACCATCTGTTTGCCCACCCCCCCAGTGCTCTTGAGAATGCTGGGAGAGGCTGCTCCCTCCAATCCTGGTGCTGCTCTCATGCAGGTACCAACATGAGATCAGCGCCACGATTAGTTAGGGGGATTTGCTGGAGCCCCCGAGCCTGGAGGAGATAGAGAGGAACACAGGCAGGAGCAGGACATCGTGTAGCAAGCATTGTAAGTTGCAATTTATTTTATCTACAGTCCCCACTCACCTTGCATACATGCACCCACCCACCATCCATTTGCCTGCCCCCTTACTCTTCCTATATGCCAGCAGCCGCTGCATTGAAGAGAGAGTTTTTAGAAAGCAGAGGTTGCAATAGCCTCAATGATTACATTACCTATGTGATGTGAAAGGGGCATCACAGAAATAAATAAAGTATTGAACAAACAGGACCTATTCGCAGATGCACTCTGGAGGACGTAAAGTAGTACTGCTCCAGTATTTTTTACATACTCTTCCATGCTTTTGTGACTAAGCCCCAAAACATATAAAATGGGAATAAAATGTGGATTTTAAGCGAATATTTATATACAACCAGTACAATAGAAAGGGCGTTGCTCTCTTTGCACTTTAACTAATAAGGAGTTGGACTTTTTGGGGCTAATTCATCCAGGCATCTAAGTGTACTTAAGAGAAAATGCCTATAGTAATATTTATTTTACTCATAAATGATTTAATGAATCAGCCCCTCAGTGTTTCGATTGTTGGGGATATGCTTTGTAAATTCTATAGAGTAGGTGTAGAAATTTTACTAAGCCATAATTTCTAGACGGTGTCTTCCAAGATAAAACATTCAAATATAAAAGCATAGAATTTGTTTTACTTGTCATTGATGCTAGTCTTTTTCTTTCAGAAATTGATGGAGAGCCACTTATTTGGGAAAGTCCCACTATTATTTTGTTATATACCCTAATTTCTTACCAGTAATCTTCACTGCTCTTCACCCTACTCGTCCTCGCACCAGTCATTACTTATGAGGTGAATCCCACCTCTAGACATGAACGCCTAAAGAATGCTTAAAATGTAAGCCCCATCCACGCATCTCAGTATATTATAAAACAGCTGGCATTTCCAGAATTTCACCTGTCTTAACCAAGATAAAACCGAAGGCTGAACCAGTCAAGTGAGGGTGAACAGATCATAATGCCTGGGATGAGGACTAGTAGAACTAAGAGTAATGACAATTACTGGTAAGTAATTGGGGAATTACCTCTAAGTCCTTTGTCCAAATCATTACTTAAGAAGAATACTACAGCACCAATCTGGGCTTTGAAATCAACAGCTAGAAAGAAAAATCAGACAATCCAAGTGATCCATCTAAGTGACACAACATAGACCAGACTGTTGCAAGATTGGGCTGACCTCAGGAAAAAGGGGTAGTAGTGCAACTCGAGAGGAGCACAAAAACTCGAGCCCTGCTTAACATCAGTAACAAGAGAAAAAACAATCTAAGACAAAGATGAACGTCAACCCAGAAATAACCAAGAAGGAGTCCATTCAATTAGGTTTGCCCACAAAAAATGAATAGGCAAGAAAACACCGTCAAGCCATAGCAGAGTACAAAAATAGTTGACGGCTGCGAGCCAAAAACTAATTTAGAAGAAGAACCACGGGATGACTATAAGACTGAGTACAATGGGAAGAGTCTCAAGAGACACTGTACTTAAAGAACAGTTCACTATCTGCTCTTGAAAAGATCAAAAGTCCAATCCATTATTACCTATCTAATGAGCCAAAATTATACCAGGAATGGACCGAAAGGCACTCTAGGAACCTCTTTATTAAAGGCAGATGAAAGAAGTAAAAGTCCTTTAGACCACTAGCGAGCCTACACAACAGAAAAGGAGAAGACCCTCAAGCTGCAAGACCAGAATATTTTCTACCATAGTGGTAAAAATCTACTGAAAAGAGGAATTTAAAATAAGAAGCAGAACTACTTGAAAGGAAGAACTTAAAAGTCCAAAAAGGCAATTTTTAACTATGATGTCACATAAAACTACAGCCATGGACCATATTTATTCAGAATCCCTGGGATCAGAGTTGGAAGAAAAGAGGAATCAAGGAGAGAGCAAAGCAAAGAAATTTACCTGACCAACATAGACTAAGAGTCTATTAACTCCCCCTGTGTTCTTGCACCATACTACAAATTTACAGTGATGCTAGTAAGAGTAAAAAAAAAAAGAAGGTGATAATAACTTCAGTCCTTGTCCAGAGACAAAGGCAGGCAGACTCTCGCACAGATCCCAATCCAAAAGGAACCCCTGCAGCACCACAGTTGATTGACCATGGTCTAACCTTAAACAGGGGATGCAACAAATGAGAAGAGGAAGTAGATATGCCAAAAAGGTAAGAAGTTTACATATTGAGGCCAACCTGCAGCAAAATCTTTATGAGAAGAAGAATGCCACAACCAGTGTCTTCAGATCGGTCTAAAATTAGGATGATTCCAAAAACAAAATACCAAGAATTTGCAGACTCATTTCAGATAGAACCTTCCACCAGATACTATGTTCCAACAAGTGAAGCAAAAGTGGATTTACGAGGACCACAACCACCAGAGTGAGAAAATATGGGATGTGGCACTCGCTTGCACACAAAAAATTAGATTAGCTCTCAGACATGAGATTGGCGCTGTAAGCAAAAGTGATCACTTGCAACCCCTCTCTGAAACTCTAAAACAAGACCTTCAGTTCTACCTGTAACAGGCCAAAAGCTCTAAGGGAGCTCTACTGCATCGGAAAGTAAAGAGAATTCCCTTTGACAAAGATGTAGCAGATCATTTTTATTATCTGATACCAAGAGAACCACTGCACCCATGGAGGTATTTATATTAAGCCTTTCATCACCAAAGAAGCCAGGGCTAGAAGAACGCAAAAGAAAATACAGAAAAGTTACATAGTGATGCAAAAACACAATCCACTCATTTCAGGATCCTCTACCACAGACTTGTTGACCAGAATCCATGTTCCCAGAAAAGAAGAGGGAACCTCTAGTACCCCAGCCACACTCTGGTATGGGTTAAGGACCGTCGAAAGTAGCAGAACAACCTGATGTGCTTTGGAAAAAACAAAAATACAGTCAAAAGGGGTTAGAGTCAACACAAACCCCTAATAGAATTGAAAAACAGCCCCGAGAAACAATGCCCTCACCAAACGAATGTTGTGTCTACAGAGAGACAGTAAATACCAGGAACAAGTAGAACGCAGACGTTTAAAATTTCGAATTCAACTTAACTCCCATGTGCCAAAAAAACATTGTCTGAACTTCTCTAGAGGCTGGCACAATCATCAAAAGGAGCGAACAGTCACAAAGGCAGCATGGAACTAGATAAGGATGAAAACCTCAAATGGAAAGTGGATATCTCCCAGAATGCCAGCTTCCTTCAAGGTCCATACAGAAAAAGAGAGCAACACTCACTTCTGAAAATGAAAATGAACCCTTACATGTTTTTGAGATAACCCGAATACAAGACAGTATCTTAACGGGAACTTGAATACTCCCTGGGCCAAAAGAGGTTTGAATCAAAAAAGGCTAACTCAGAATGCCAAGACTGTGCCACAGTATTCAGACCTGAAGCAAGAAGGACACATCAATCTGATTAGCAGGTACATTGAAATTCAAAAGAGCATCGCTCGAAGAACAGGAGGTATAAACAGTGTGACTGCACTGCGCTAACAGGTTATCAGACCCAGCACCCAAAAGAAACCAATCCAGTGAACCAGCACCAATTAATAGTGCCAAGTCTGCTTAACAAAGCAACCAACCAATTGTATTAAAAAATACCGTTTCATATTTTACTGACATGTGGTGGCCACAGGTCTGAAGGAGTCTGCAGGGTCTTGAACCCCAACCTAAATGTTATAGTATTCATGAGAGGCAAACTTTCAAGTCCATCTGCCATTGCCCCCCCTTCAGGAACTTGACTACTGGCCCTAAGGAACTGATGGATTTGAAGAAGCTCTGGAAGACTCAAAGGACCCATCAAATTCTGCTGGATACACATAGAACACACCAAAAGGGATAAGGAAACTGTCCTGGCAGATCATCCATAGTTGTAGTCCCCAAAGCTACAAGACTGACCAGCCAGGAGTCCATAAGATTATTTAATTTATATTTATACGTCTATGAAATACAATGTATTCAAAAAAGTAAAAACAATCAAACCAAGGAGTGTGGTATCAGTGGAAGCTGAACCATCAAGCAGAGAATCAGAGTTATGAATAACCAGGACACAAGAGATGTTCAGGAGCGCAAGGGTTCCAAGCCATGAATTGGATGAAAACGAGAGGATTACTCCTGCAGTGTCATAATCCAGGCAAATGCTAGGTAAAGGTTAACGAACAATCAATAAAAAAACATAATTTCCTCCAAGAAAGGTAAAAAAAAAAAGCTACGGGTGCTTAATCCCAGGTTGATTAAAACTCTCTCCTCCTGTAGTCGTACCCTAATGTCAAGCTGGGTATGGCCACTCTATGGAAGGGGGTCTAAAGAAGAAGACAGCCATCATGCAAACACTGCACAACATGCCACAGCGCCTGGAAAGGTTGCATGAAATTCACAATACAATGCAATAAATAATATCATAATTTTAAATATTCAGGAATAAAGAGAAAATGAACATCAGCATAGTGGAAAAACAACCCTGGGCCAGGATTAATGCTCACTGTCCAGGTTTGAACAGAATATATACTCACAAACCTGTGGCTGCTAGGTCACTTAGGGCCAGATTTATCAGGCCTTTGCATTGCACCTTTGTCACTGCAAGGTGACGTAAGACAACACAATCTTTAAGTCAGATGTACCAAGCTACTCAAAGCCACCATGCGTGCTCTGCCTGGCTTGGTGAATCTGCAGTAACGCAAGGCAGTGCAAGTCGCTGCCTTGAGTCACTCTACACTGGGAAGGCTTTCCATGAGTGGAGCATAAGTGTTCCCACACTTACACCCATGGTTTTTGGCACATTCTCAGATTTACTAAGACCTATTACACCTAGGAATGCATCAAAAGGCTTCGCTTTCCCAAAGGAGGTGTAAAATGGAGAAATATGTTTTTTTCTCCTAGTTGTTTCCTCTTTCTAGGTGTGCTGAATTATGCAGCACACCTAGAAAGAAGAAAAGCCTCAGAGGATTGTTTTGTGTGCAGAAATGTGCCTCTTCTTGCCCAAAACCTTTCTGCCTGCAGCGCAGGCACCCTTGCACCATGGGGCAAGGGTGCCTGGGTTGCGGCTTGGCAGCCACTAGTGCACCAGCACAGAGGGAGAGGCCGAATCCGCCATATCTTAGTAAATATGGCTCTTTCCAGTCCTCTCCATTTGATGCAGTGCAGCAAGCTGTCTTGATGTGTTCCGCTGCGTCAAATATTGATAAATCTGGCCCTGAGCATCGGAAAGGAAAGAGAAATCGCGTAACAGATTTCACGTTCCTGTTACAGCAATCCTATATAAAAAGCACGTTGACAACACAGAGGAAATGTAAATGCTGACACTTAGCTCAGTTGCTGCAGTTGTGACCTTTTACTGATCCTTGATGGAGAACCTGAAGCTGAAAATGAGAGTTTGCAAATGCACTCAGGCAAAATCCAATCATAGGCCTGGTGTGCTTGGTCTTATGGCCACGCCCTACTGCAGGTCATCACTGGAAGTCTTGAAAATGCCAGTAGGAGACATTCAAAACAAAGACCAGTCACCCACATTTCAAATAGGAGTGTGCAGCCCTGCTATGCATTGTTCAAAACAAAAGATGGAGACGACTACTCACATGATGACTAGGGCATCTACCAAAAAGACACAGGTATCTCCTAACGCTCCTGGCAGCAGGGAGCAAGTCAGTCTCAATCCCCCATGCCTTGAACAGGAGAACATTGGAGATCTAAGCCCAAAATAGTCCCTATTAGTATACTTCCAAAGAAATATTGGGAATGCCAGTCTAGCCCTTTTATGACACCCGAATGGAAGGGCAGGGCTTACATTTTTAGCACGCTCTGGAATTCCTGTCTCAAGGTAGAATTTACCCAGCAGTGAACGGTGCACGAGAGCGTTGGGGCCCCGCCCATATCCTTTATTGCCCCTTTACATAAGAGCCTTTCATTATAAATAAAGTTGTACATTTTATTCAGAACCTATGCCTGACTGCCTTGCTCTGATGCAAAGAGACAGGCCATCAGGCACCTTCACCTACCGAAATGCACGTCTTGACGCTGCGCTGTAGCGTAAAAAGGACTTACGTGTTATGTACATGCAGACCTCGTGTTGCCTTGGATCTTGGGTGACGTCGCTTCCCAGTCTCCTCCTCTTTCTGGTGGCACTATAGAGATTAGTCAGGGGCATTTCACTCTTCAGCTCAGGCTGCAGGAGGCTGAACGTCAATCAAGAATACTTCCCCACCCTTTCTCATTTTGTCATAGGGTGGGGTGGAATCAGGAATCAATAATAACCACACCCCACCCTGTGACGAAATGGGAAGAGTTTAGAAGAGGACGAGATACTGCGTGCTCCTTGTTCTGGAATGTCAGGCCGTATCCACGTTCATGTTTCTAATTAGTACAGGACGGGACAAAATGCTGCATTCCAGCAGCCATGAAAGGAGTTTAGGAATACTAGCAAAACTGATATGATCGTTTCAGTCCAGCTGCCAATGCTAGTGAATTGGCACAGCTGCGAAACAGGCATGACAGTGACCTCCGGATATGACCCACATATGTCTAAATCAGCATACTTTCCGATATAATAAAAAAGTAAGGGGCAGATTTATGTTGCCTAGCGCATCTCTGCAAATCAGCAGGGATGCGCCAGGAAAGAAGTGGCATACAAGTTTACCCTTGCGCCACCCATGATGCGCTGCATTTACAATGCGGTGCATCATGGTGCAGGAATAAACAGATGCGTGTCGCATCTGGGGCGTAAAGTTGGCGCAGTGCTGAAGTAGTGGTGCGTGTGACACGCAACTCTAGCACTCTTCCAACTTGCCCTATCTGTAACATGGTGCGTCAAGCCTTACGCCTGCTTGAAGCAGGCGCAGGGTTTTGATGCATCAGCGTTGGAAATGCGACTCAGTGAAATTTCACTGAGTCACTTTTCAGGGGCGTTCCTGTGACGGAACGCCCCCCCACTTAGAAACGCCCACATGAAACCTGACGCAGGTTTCATGTGGCGCAGGGCTTTACACCGTGACGCATCTCCATAGATGCGTCAAGATGTAAATAGGGCGCAACGTGGCGCAGGTTTTACGCCTCCGCTCCGTCACAAAAGTAACGCAACGGCGGCGTAAAAGTGGCGCAAGTCCAACATAAATCTGCCCCTAAATTCCATTCTCTGACTTCTGAGTGCCTACATAGTAAAGATTAAAAACCTGTTCAAATATTTGTTTTCCTTTCACTTCCCCGTCTCGCTATGGAATGTGCTCACTGGAAGGATCTGTGTTTGACTTCATTGTACAGGTAAAATCCTAGTAAACTCCATAAACATTCCATTCTTTTGGATAAAATGAGTACTTTTAAACTTTTTGACTTGTTAGTATGAGATTACTAAATTCCCCATTCCATTTCCCCTCAACTTAGTGGGCATGTTTACTTGTACTGAGGAATTGTATAGTTCTTAATCTTTAATTTAGAATATGGTGTTCTCACAATCTCACAGAGCACTGTTTCTATGTCAATACTAGCTATGAAAGATCTATCCAAAAATGAGCTCTCCCTCCACACTACACAAAAATAGAACACATGCATGCCCAGATAGAAACACAAAATTGTAAGCAGGCACAAGCAAAAAGATGCTCACAAATACAGTAAATACAGTAAATGCACACAAACAGGCAAACAGACACATATACACCAGCCGCTCTGATACGGACACATGGGTACACACGGACAAGAAAAAGAGAGAGAACTGCACATGCGCAAACATAGGCACAGGCTTATAAACCAGGGAAAACAAAATATGCTTTCAAATTGTTTAATTATCGTTTTTAAATAGGCCCTCAAAAATGCCGTGGGTAGAGAAAACCAAACCGTGTTCTAAGCTGATCAGGATACATTGTTGGATATGCATAAGAGACTTGTCAACAATGAATCGAGAGAAGCTGGTTTTCTGGTGGCATTCGATGAGAAGAGGCTCTCAATGATTGCAGATCGCCTTATTGAAAATGAACACTTCTAGAAGCGGAATTTCTGATGATCTGACAAGACCACTTGCCAGGTCCAAGTTTCCCTCAGGAGGGTCATGTTCATTCAGTGAAATTCGTTCGCAAATGTCTATTGCAATTGTGGTCTTTGGTCAATTTCTTAGATAGGGACTGCTGTAAAGTTCATTATTTTACCCTTTAAAAAAACAAATTCCAAACCCTCCTTGAGAGAATCAGTCATTTGCATGTTACAATTCCACTATGGACTTAAGCCTCACCACTTTTTGTAATCACCAGCTGCCACTGAATTTACCTCATAAGTAATGGCTGGGGCGAGGGCGAGAAACTAGAGGTAAGGCATGTTTAATGCTTTTTTCGTCCAAATTAAAATGGCTTCTTCATAAAATATTAGCTGTAATTGAATTATAGATTTGTTTAAACATAAGGCTTCATTGTGAATGTCCCGGATCTGTCCCGGATGTCCACCGCCTGAAGTTACTGATAACTGATAACAGTAACAGCGAGAGTTACCAGGGATTGCATTGCAGGTTGAATACTGATGCTCCCGTGAAATTTAGGAATTACCCCGGATTCAGTCATTTCTGTAACTGCAGTTTTCCCCACTTTAAAAGTAAAAGACCTCATAATGACCCCCATAATGTATATTGTCTCCCGAAAAAAGAGGTGGGTTTCGCACAGATTTGACATGAATCCAGTTGGAATGGAAAATGTTCAATGATTAGCCAGATATATCAAATGAAAATTTAAAAATAACATAAAAAGGGAATGTTACACATCTTTACAATAGAGCAAAATAAAACAAGTATTTGTAATGCAGTAGGTCTCGCATTTGCAAGAGTTTGAGCAATTGGCATCATAAATGGCAATGCCTTTTATTTATGTGTTTGTTTTGAAAACATGAATAAAAGGTATTGTCATTTAAACAATGCAAATAGCTTAAACTCTCGCAAATGCGAGACCTACTGCATTGCAAATGCGTGTATGTAAAAGCACCCCATACACCACTTTCACTTCAATGGCGGCAGCGACCCTTTCTTTAGATGAGCTACATCTGAAGAAAGGTGTGAGAGCGCCATTAAAGTGAAAACACGGTATGGGACTTTTTACTGAAAAAAAGCATTTGTTTGTCAAGTTGACAGGCAAATTATTTTTTTTGTAAAAGGGTCCCATTGTGCTGTCACATTAATGGCGGCCACGCCCCTTTCTTTAGACGCGGATTTGTTGTAAATTAAGGCAGAATGTGATTAAGCATTTACTGAAAACATTAATGCTTTCCCTTTAGATCATGTTTTCTTCGTTATGTTGACCGAAGTCCGGACTCCATTTTGTATTGACATGCTGCCATGTGTTCACCACGAGGAGAGTCCGACCTCTGTGTTAGTTGCTCTTGTAATCTGCCTAGTAATAGTTTATAAATAGCTCTCTTGTCCATCTGGCGCATGCCCAGACTTGACCACATCTGTTATAATTAGCTTTGCTTGACCATGTGTTTCGCGGGCTCAAGGAGCGTGTTGGCTCCGCCCATGTATTGATTCAGTATCGAGAATGACCATAAATGGTAATGTTCTTCGGCCTTACGTTGTATCCACCCACTATGAGCCCCTCTGTTGTGTATAAAAGGGGACTGTGTACGAATGTTCTTTGTGCTACTCCATGCAATACTGAAGAGTGTTGTGTGGATTGTAGGACCACCCTTAAGGGTTAATAAATGCTGTTTTTGTACTTTGCAGTTTCCGTGCCAACTTCCTTATAGATTCCGTTACAGGAGAGCGAACCCTTGTGCCTTGCGGGCCTAGCTGGGGCCTGTATTCATCAATTGGCGCCCGTCACGTGGGGCTCATCGGCGACTCGGATGCTCGAAGGACTGGTCGCGACGAAGGTGAGGAGTTTGGCCGGGGACGTGATCACTGCCAGCGGCGTCTTAGCCCTGGCATCCCGAGGTTTTTCTTCCTTCCCTTCCGAGCTGACCGTCTGGGTGGCGCCGGTCATCGACTGAGACCTCTTCTGTCGGTCCTGCCGTGAGAGCCGTTTGGGCGATTGTGGAGCTTGGCAGTTGGAACCTGGACTCTTGATTGGTAAGAACCGTTGTACGGTACTTGCTCCGAGTTTTTGAAGCCTGGGATGGCTATTTGAGTTTGATTGATGATGACTAGTCATATTTTGAATTTGTCTTTGTGAAAATATATGCGTTGCAACACATATAGGCAGGTAATGTGGAGAGATTTCTCCAGGAGCTGTGTAAACTTTGAACGGCGCAACGATTAAGTGCCATTTTTTCCTTATAATATTGCATATTTTGCATTATTCCTAGCATGCCTGCTTTTAGCGCACTCCGTAAGTGGTGCTGCTGTTTGGGTAACCGGTTGAACCTCGAGGAATCTGCTCCAGCTCCCCCAGAGGGGACTCCTAATAGGGATATGTACGTGAAGCATGGTCTTTCTTCCATAATGTACAGCACGTTATGGAGGAAATACACGAAGAAGGATCCTGAGTTGCGATGGCCTTTGTATGGATCGTTTGATATACGTAAGATTGAGTATGTGGAACAGTGTATGTGTAAACGACGTGCTCGTCAGGATATGTTTGAGTGTGTGCGATTATGGGTGAAGGAAGTGCGTGAGCGAGAGAAGCGTGAGAAAGCGCTGTTTGATAAGGAGCAACGAAAGAATGATCATGTGCGAGCGCAGGAAGCGAAGCGTCGGGAGGACAAAGAGCAAACGGACAGACAAGAGAAAGAGCATAGGCTACAAGTTTCGGGTCAATATGTTGTTCGCCAGCCGCTTTATCCTGTCCTTAATAATTCTGATGATGATTTTTATTTGCTAGATCGCTCTCCGCCCCCTTATGTTGGCGCATCTGCTCCACGGCCGCAAGATTCTGACCCGATTTCGGGTAAGGTAGGCACACGGTCCATGCTGTCGGCCGAGCAAATGGCTGAGCTTCGGACACTTTCCTTCCGTGCGCTTAAAGGCAAGGTATCCATGGAGGACTTATTTCAAACTTGGGGGCCGTGGCAGGAGAGAGATAAAGTGTATTTTCTGGGTCATTTCGCGGAAGAAGTGATTACTGCTTTCCGAAAATATTCTCATGTCCTTGAGCCTGACGAAGTGTCTTCGGACGCTAGAGCAATACGTAACGGGATTGTATGACATAATTTCGAAAGACAAAAATTCGACCTACAAAAATATCGCAACAAAAATATCGTGGTCAAGAATATCGACATCCTATCTACAACATGGTAAGTACAAAAATATCGATAATTTAATATCGATGTCAAAAATATCGTAATTCAAAAATATCGGTTTTTTTTTAGTTTAAAAATATATGTAAAATAAACCAAATAATACTTATAAATCAAAGAAACATAATTAAATATATTGTATAATATGTAAAATTTATAATAAATATATATAATTAAATGAAACTTTAATTAAACATATATATAATATATAATATATACACTTACTTAATAATTACTTTTAATAATAATTTCTATAACATATAAATTATTAAATATTTATTTAAATTACCAATACATCTATACACATAAAACAATAACATTAATAAATATTAAATAATTACATATAGCAAATAATAATCAATAATTTTAATTTGAATAATTTTTATTATTAGTTATATATTACAATAGCTAAAATATTACAAAACATATTTAATATCAGACACAATAAAACTACTAGTCCAACTTCAACAAAAACAACAGTAAGGAAAATGTTGGATAGCGTAGGGGTAAAAATATCTATTCCAACTCCCGAGAGTGCAACAGTAGGGAAAACATTGGATAGCGTAGGAGTAAAAATTACTATTCCAACTCCAAAGAGTGCAACAGTAGGGAAAGTGTTGGATAGCGTAGGGGTAAAAATTACTATTCCAACTCCAGAGAGTGCAATAGTAGGGAAAATGTTGGATAGCGTAATGGTAAAAATTACTATTCCCACTCCAGAGAGTGCAATAGTAGGGAAAGTGTTGGATAGCGTAAGGGTAAAAATTACTATTCCCACTCCAGACAGTGCAACAGTAGGGAAAACGTTGGATAGCGTAGGGGTACAAATAACTATTCCAACTCCAAAGAGTGCAACAGTAGGGAAAACGTTGGATAGCATAGGGGTAAAAATTACTATTCCAACTCCAGAGAGTGCAATAGTAGGGAAAGTGTTGGATAGCGTAAGCGTAAAATTTACTATTCCCACTCCAGAGAGTGCAATAGTAGGGAAAGTGTTGGATAGCGTAAGGGTAACATTTACTATTCCCACTCCAGAGAGTGCAACAGTATAGAAAACGTTGGATAGCGTAGGGGTAAAAATAACTATTCCAACTCCAAAGAGTGCAACAGTAGGGAAAACATTGGATAGCGTAGGGGTAAAAATTACTATTCCAACTCCAGAGAGTGCAATAGTAGGGAAAGTGTTGGATAGCGTAAGGGTCAAATTTACTATTCCCACTCCAGAGAATGCAATAGTAGGGAAAGTGTTGGATAGCGTAAGGGTAAAAATTACTATTCCAACTCCAGAGAGTGCAACAGTAGGGAAAACGTTGGATAGCGTAGGGGTAAAAATTACTATTCCCACTCCAGAGAGTGCAATAGTAGGGAAAGTGTTGGATAGCGTAAGGGTAAAAATTACTATTCCCACTCCAGACAGTGCAACAGTAGAGAAAAGGTTGGATAGCGTAGGGGTAAAAATTACTATTCCAACTCCAAAGAGTGCAACAGTAGGGAAAGCGCTGGATAGCGTAGGGGTAAAAATTACTATTCCAACTCCAGAGAGTGCAACAGTAGGGAAAGCGCTGGATAGCGTAGGGGTAAAAATTACTATTCCCACTCCAGATAGTAAAACAGTTGGGAAAACACTAGATATCATAGTGATTCTATTAACATTATAACCAATTTAATAATTTCTTATAAAAAAATTGCATGTTAACAATGTTTTAAAAAAAAAATATTATTAAATACCAATTATGTAAAATAAATATTTAAATAAATAAATTTTAATTACATCCCACACTATTCCCCCTTTAACACACAACACACTACACATAAAAATTCACATAATTAATTTAATTATGAATTAATCACTTAATAAAATTAAATCACCAATTAATTACTAATTAACAATTAATTAATTAACTATAACAATAAAGAAATATTATTAATAAACTAATTATAATTTATATAATTAACAAAATAATAAAGTAATTTTACAATTAATAATTAATTAAAAATTAATTAATCTATTAATCACATTATTTACCAATTATTAATTGATTACAAATTAATTAATCATAAATACCAATGAAACAATACATATTAATTCATTAATTATAATTACATTACTTCCCACCCTATTCCCCTATAAACCCACAACCCACTACACATTAAAATTCACATAATTAATTTAATTATCAATTAATCACTTAATAAAATTAAATTACCAATTAATTACTAATTAACAATTAATTAATTAACAATAAATAAATATTAATAATAAACTAATTATAATGTATATAATTAACCAATTAATAAAATAATTGTACAATTAATAATTAATTAACAATTAATTAATCAATTAATTACCAATTATTAATTAATTACCAATTAATTAATCATAAATACCAATTAAACAATACATATTAATTCATTAATTATAATTAAATTACTTCCCACCCTATTCCCCTATAAACCCACAACCCGCTCTGATACTAAAACGCTAAATTAAATGTAAAATAATTATAAATCTCTAAACATTTATTTTTAAATGTATTAAAATACATTACAATAATCTTTAACATACAAATAAAATACATATTAAATGACATTACACTAAATAAATATCGATATTATTGACATCGAAATTTTTACTTACGATATTACTTACATCGATATTAATTACTTCGATATTATTTACTTCGATATTACTTACCTTGGGATCGATATTCTGTCCATCGATATTCTTGACTTCGATATTCTGTACCTACGATATTAAAAACACGATATTATTGTAGGTCGAAATTTAAAACTCGATATTTTGGCTAACCACCACGTAACGGTGCTTTTTCTCCCTCTAAGGCTCCTGAGGCGGCTCGGCGGCTGTTCGCCTTGCGGGACGAGGTGCTGGCCCTTCGAGAGAAAGCCCGCCAACAAGCGGAGGAGGAGAAGCAGTCGGATTCGGTTGCGGCAGGGGGTTACCCATCTACCTCCCAGTCAGATAAGGATGATGTAGTGCATGCTAAACCAATGCGAGAGGCGGCGCCTTTGTATGTTCCTCCTAAAGGAGCGGGGACTAGCCCGGACATTAATTCTGTCGATGCTAGGGGATATTTTGTGTATAATTGGGTTTATACTCCATGGCATAGAGCCGATGTTATGGCATTGAAGAATGCGTTGCCTGACCCCCGCAAGAATCCAGCGGCCTTCTATGAAGAAGTTGAGGGGGCCTTGAATTCTTGCATTATGACTTTAGCGGATATAGACCTGTTCTTTGGCCTTATTCTACCACCGGACACGTGGAGGTCTGTCCGCAGGGTAGATGATGTAGTTGCCTTTAAGGCTCGATGGTCTGACCTTGAGGATGAGGATAGGGAACGGAAGCCCGCACAGAAACCACCCCAGAATATTTTAGATCTCCCTGCGGCTATTGTGGCTAAGTTGAAGACGATTATCCCCCCTAAAAAGATTGACTGGAATATGTTAACTGCATGTAAGCAGAAAGTTGACGAGTCAGTTGCGGACTTCTTTACGCGCTTTGAGGAGACGTTTCATGATTTTAGTGGCCAGTCGCTTACTGACGACACGGGCCGCCACCTTTTCGCGGACAAATATGTGGCTAATCTGCTACCGGCAGTTGCGGCCCGGTTAAAAGCGAGTGAAAGTTCTTGGTCCTCCGCGACACCGACGGCCCTTCTGACTATCGCTCAGTATTATGAGCGTCAGGAGCACGAGGCGAAGGGCCAGGAGGAGAAGAAATCGAAAGATCTCAAAACCAAGGTGATGTTAGCACAAGTATATGGCCCGCCCCGACGGGGTAATAATAATAGAGGAAGGGGCGGATCTTATGGTCCCCCTTCGGGCCGATCTGATTTGAATAGGAACCAGTGTGCGTACTGCAAGCAGTTGGGCCATTGGGCCAGGGATTGCCCAGCGTTGCGTGCTTCGCGTCAGGGGCACACTCCGGGTGGCCCGAGAGGTAGAGGGGGCTTCTCGAACTTTAGAGGGAATTCTATCGATAATGTCCGTTTCGATACTGCCGGGCGGCACCGAGATGGCTCAAATGTTTTTGATCGCCAGCACCAGTATCATGTATCGGACATCGATCAATCGGGATATCATGATTCTCAGCATGCATAGGAATGCGTTGGATGGGGGTCCGAATCAGTTGAGGTGCCGGTCGATCAGACGGGTCCTTATGTATCGGCTGAGGTTTTAGGTTCTACTGATCAGTTCCTAGTGGATACAGGAGCGACACGTAGTGCATTGTCTAGGTACTTGGTTCCGGGGGCTCCCCCATCCGGCTCAATAGTTACATCGGTAGGGTTTGACGGTACACTCTCCCGAAGCCCTCTTTCACAGCCCCTTGCATTTAAAGTTGATTGTTTTTCTGCGCCCTGTCCGTTTCTGCTTGCTCCGTATACACCGGATAACATTATGGGCCTTGATATGTTAAAGTACTTTAGGGCTACAATCCGCTGCTCCCCTGAGGGTGTGAGGGTGATCTTGAATGACAACTACCCCCGGTCTGGGCGGATGTGTACGATATCAGAGGATGCGTTGTCGGCTACCCTCCCCCGAGCTTTATGGGCGACTTCGGACACAGATGTGGGACAAATGGTGATTCCTCCGGTCCACATTAGTGTCCAGGAGGGGGCGGTGTTACCACGCCTCCCGCAGTATTGTATTTCCCAGGAGGGCGAGGAAGCTCTCATACAGATTGTGCAAGATTTGATCGCAGTAGGAGTAGTGGAAGAAGTTCCCTATAATATCTGTAACAGTCCGATTCTCCCTATTCTGAAAAAGGATACAGATGCAAGGGTCTATCGGTTCATAATTGATTTGAGGGAGGTAAACAAGATCGTGATACCTCAATACCCGGTGGTCTCCGATATCACGACGTTGCTTACCTTGGTCCCGCCTACGGCGACCATGTTCTCAGTGATTGATTTGAAAAATGCCTTCTTTTCTATTCCCATTCACCCTGATAGCCGATTTCTTTTTGGGTTCACATTAAACAATAGATCTTATCGTTTTTGTAGAATTCCCCAGGGCTACACAGAAAGCCCTAGTATTTATAGTCAGGCTTTGAAACGACAGTTGGACTCCTTTGCCTTACTCGAGGGGGTCGCCCTCATTCAATATGTCGATGACATCCTGTTGGCGGCTGACACCCTGGAGTTGTGCGAGAAAAGCACGCTAGCCTTACTTTCCTTTTTAGCGTCCCACAATCACAAGGTCTCTAGGAAGAAATTGCAATTCTGTAGACCAAAGGTGACTTATTTAGGTCACCTTTTGTCTAAGGAGGGGCGTGCACTCACACCAGATCGTATCCAAGTAATTTTGGACACACCGAGACCATCCACGCAGAAGGATGTGCGTGCATTTTTGGGCCTTGTTTCTTTTTGTAGACAGTGGATATTGGGGTTTTCACACATAGCTAAGCCATTACTAGCTCTTTTGACAAAAGACACGCCTATCCCAATCCCTTGGTCAGATGAGTGTGATGCTGCTTTTCAGCAACTGCGACAGGCCCTTTGTTCAGCACCAGTGTTAGGGACCCCTGATTATACAAAACCCTTTTCGTTGTATGTGCATGAGAAAGATGGATGTGCATTGTCAGTCTTAGTACAGATGCACGGCGACAAGCAGCGCCCTTGTGCATACTTTTCGGCTGTGCTTGATCCTGTCGCCCGAGCATTACCAGGGTGTTTTCGCTCGGTAGCGGCGACAGCTGTGTCAATACGCCAAAGTGAAGGAATTGTGTTGTCCCATAAATTGTTGGTGTTAGTTCCCCATGCTGTGGATGCCCTGCTTAATCAAACAAAGACGCAGCATTTGACCAGTGCCCGTTTAACGGGATATGAGCTGACGCTTTTGGCTCCTCATATTACGTTGAAAAGGTGCGTAACGTTAAACCCGGACACATTGTTGCCATACCCCGAGACCCAGCCTGAGGCGCAGAAAGCGCATGATTGTATTCTTGTGACTGAGGAACAAACAAAGGGTCGTATTGATCTCCAGGATACGCCCTTTCCAGATGTAGATGGAGAACTGTGGGTAGACGGATCATGCCTGAAGCTACCAGATGGTACGACTTCAGCAGCGTATGCAATTACCACATTACACACGATAGTGGAGACAGCACGCATACCACAGAAATCAGCTCAAGCAGCGGAACTGATAGCATTAACACGAGCATGTGAGCTCAGTACAGGATTATGTGTGAATGTTTATACAGATAGCCGCTATGCCTTCGGAGTAGCGCATGACTTCGGCCTACTCTGGAAGGAGAGAGGGTTTTTAACGTCACATGGAGTACAGATAATGCATGGGGAGTTAGTCCACAATCTCTTAACCGCATTGACATACCCGAAGAAAATTGCCATTGTTAAGTGTAGTGCCCATAGGAAAGTAGTTGATAAAGTTGGAGAAGGGAATGCGTTAGCAGACCGGGTAGCACGGGAGACTGCGATGCAGCCCGGCGCTACTGCCATGTATGTAGTGAAGTCACAGGTGGAAAGATGGCGTGATGCGAAGGAGGAAGTGCGAGAAATGCAAAGGACCGCTTCTGATAAAGAGCGGGAGCAATGGGCTAGCGAGGGAGAGTTGGATGATGAGGGCTGTTGGAGAAATAAGCAGATGGATAGATGGAAGTTACCCACGGCTTTCGTACAACCTATGGTTCAAATGGCACATGGGCTAGCACATGTTGGAGCTTCCGCAATTGTGAAATTGCTTACCCAAGTCTGGGAGCATCCAGAGATTGCTAGCACAGCAAAGAGGGTGGTGCAGACCTGTATGATCTGTCTGAAGTATAACCCAGGGAAAGGCACTCGAACTCCAGCAGGAGGATTTGCGACGCCCACTGCACCCTTTCAGGTTCTGCAGATGGACTACATCCAGCTTGAGCGCTGTAACAATTTGAAGTATGTTCTAGTAGTGGTCTGCGCCTTCAGTAAATGGGTTGAGGCGTACCCTACGAAAGACAATACTGCAATGACTACAGCGAAGCTATTGCTGAAAGAGTTTTTCCCTCGATACGGCGTCTGTAGACTTCTGTGGAGTGATAATGGCCCTCACTTTGTAGCGGATGTTATAAAATATGTCTTGAAGGGCCTAGGCATCACCCAGAAGTTCCACGCCGTGTTCCACCCCCAGTCTGCAGGACTAGTCGAGAAGTATAATGGTACACTGAAGCTTAAGATCGCCAAAATCCAAGCTTCAACGTCTTTGACTTGGCCAGACGCCCTGCCGCTGGCGTTATTGTCAATTAGGTCGGTGCCACACTCTCGAACTGGCCTTACGCCATATGAAATCGTATTTGGACGCCCAATGAATATTTGGGGTCCACCAAGGCCTAAGGCTGTGTATGATGTACCTTGTGTAATGATGAGCGATTATCTGGCACAGTTAACGGATAATTTGGTTTCTATTCATCAACAGGTCCGAGAAGCGCTCCCTGATCGGTCTACCGGCGAAGGACATGGTCTCCGGCCTGGGGATCATGTCATGGTGAAGGTCTTCGACAGAACGAACAGCTTGGAGCCGAGATGGGTCGGACCTGAGCAAGTTCTCCTTGCAACAAGGACGGCAGTGCGAGTCTCAAACAGGAAGAATTGGATCCATTCCTTACACTGTCGAAAGGTACCGCCCGGATTGGTGGAGTCTGCCGTGCTGACCGATCAACGAGAAATCCTAGCAGCAGAGACAGGCCGTGCTGCGGAGCCAAACGACACTGAGGAGCTCTTTCCGGACCACACGACTTCTGGAGGAAGGCGATATCATCTTCGACCAAGGAAGTAAGGTTTCCAGTACCGGGACATACTGTCAGAACGGCCCTTGGGTTAGTGAAACGGAGAGCCGATGAGGCAAGGGGGGGGGATCAGCCCTGCATTAGTGTAGCGACACCCGTCTTGGCCCGCTGGTGAAGAAATCAACCGCTGCCCAAGGGGAAGAGTTCTGACAGACTTTTAGTTGCAGGAAGATATCAGGGTATTGTTTCTTTTGACATGGAGAAGAAGAAAATCCTTTGTGCGTTGGGGTTCATGCTAACAGTAGCTATTGTTGGGATAACCACATGGTTTGTGGAGGAGGTAACTCCTGCTCGGAAAACACTTGTGTTGACAACTCCGGTGCCTGAGGAGCACTACTTTTATACATTACCGTATCAAGAGTTGAAGCATCGACAATCCTATTTGAATAACACTTTCATTCAGATGCTGCATCACACCCACGTTGCTACGAACGCTACGAACTGTTGGATATGTGGGATGATGCCAGCCCATCAGAAGAAAGGAGGTACGCCATTCATACCACTTCCTTTCTCTCATAATGGCTCTTGTAGAGCATGGTACACTTTGCTGTTTGCCACTCGGAAACCGACAGTGGGACGATTGCTTTTCAGACTCAATAAAGAATGTCATCAGGACAAAAATGGATATCCACAAGCAAATGGGACACTTTGGGAATGGGAAGAGTACCGACCGGACAATGAATCCATTCCCTATATCTTCACGAACACCAGAGACACTGGGGGGAAGGACAAATTTGTGATCCAAGTGGCCCAAGCCCAAGCGGACCTGTGTGTCCAGAGTGTGGGTTTTATCCCTGTTGGCGTCAGTGATTGCATAACTGTATTGAACATTGACGGGCTGAACAACAGTACCTTCCTAGCGTCCCATAATACCTACTTTGTGTGTGGAAATAAAGGTTATTACCGTTTGCCGGCTGGGTGGTCTGGGGTATGCTATGTATCATTCCTATTACCTCCTGTATTCCTAGCACCCGCGTCATATCATAAGGATTTGAAACTTTTGAATAATGTGACTGTAAATAGATACAAACGTACTCTATCAATTGATGATGTGGATCAAACCGATACCAGCCTGCAACAGTATATTGATTTTAACTTAGGACTGTTTTTCTTTGTCGGAGCTGCTTTGAACAGTAGGAAGATCCGAAGATTGACAAGAGTGGTAGAAGCTGTGACAAATCAGACTGCTGCCGCTCTTGGGAATCTTACGGAAGAATTACAAATAACTAGGATTGTTGCATTGCAGAATCGTATGGTATTAGATGTAATGCTAGCTGATCGAGGTGGAGCCTGTAAAATTATTGGAAGTAGCTGCTGTGTGTTCATCCCTGATCATACGCCATCCGTTTATAACGCCATTAACAAGCTGCATAAAATAGCAGCTGAAATCCACACAGAAAACGGCACTTGGTCCTTTTCTGGATGGTTTTGGGCGTTGGTTACTGCCTGGGGATGGAAGGTCTTAACTGGTCTCTGCATTATTATAGCAGTTCTGTTCCTTTTCTGTATGTGTATTCAATGTGGACCATTGTGCTGTTCCGTATGCATTTCATTCTGCATTCCAGATAAGAAAGCTATTGCCGATGTTGCTCGACAGAAGGGTCTAGCTAAAGAGGTTAAGGGAATGATGATAATTGATATATATGATGATTATTCTTGGAAACCGGATGTCTTCAGTAAATGCTGAAAGGGTCGTCTGTTGTAAATTAAGGCAGAATGTGATTAAGCATTTACTGAAAACATTAATGCTTTCCCTTTAGATCATGTTTTCTTCGTTATGTTGACCGAAGTCCGGACTCCATTTTGTATTGACATGCTGCCATGTGTTCACCACGAGGAGAGTCCGACCTCTGTGTTAGTTGCTCTTGTAATCTGCCTAGTAATAGTTTATAAATAGCTCTCTTGTCCATCTGGCGCATGCCCAGACTTGACCACATCTGTTATAATTAGCTTTGCTTGACCATGTGTTTCGCGGGCTCAAGGAGCGTGTTGGCTCCGCCCATGTATTGATTCAGTATCGAGAATGACCATAAATGGTAATGTTCTTCGGCCTTACGTTGTATCCACCCACTATGAGCCCCTCTGTTGTGTATAAAAGGGGACTGTGTACGAATGTTCTTTGTGCTACTCCATGCAATACTGAAGAGTGTTGTGTGGATTGTAGGACCACCCTTAAGGGTTAATAAATGCTGTTTTTGTACTTTGCAGTTTCCGTGCCAACTTCCTTATAGATTCCGTTACAGGAGAGCGAACCCTTGTGCCTTGCGGGCCTAGCTGGGGCCTGTATTCATCAGATTGTCTAAAGAAAGGTGTGCAGCCGTAATTAAATTGAAAGCGCAGTATGGGGTGCTTTTATAAAAAAAAAGTATTGCTGTTATGTCAAATTGACAAACTATTTTTTTTTTGTAAAAGCGCCCCATTCCGCACTTTCACTTTAATAGCGGCTGCCCCCCTTTCTTTAGACAAGCTGCGCCTAAAGAAAGAGGCGAGGCTGCCATTAAAATGAAAGTGTGGAATGGGGAGCATGAAGGCAAAACAGTGACAAGTAGGAAGAAAAAAGCCATGCGCCTCGTTCGGCACCACAAACAACAAACCGGCAGCCATTATATCAGCTAAGGTGTGGTGTGCTATGAAAAACAACAGAAAAAATTCGTTGCGAGAGAGCATGTCCTGCCTGCAACAGCAGGCAGGAGAAACCCATTTAACCAAATAGTGCTCAGAGGCTCAGTGGCATCTGCCACATGCAAAAAGAGGAGTGGTGCAGGGGGGTGGTAGAGTGGGGGGGGCGCAGGGGGACGAGGGATGTTTACAGTCAAGAAAAAAAAAGTTACGCTTACCTGCTGCAGGTCGCCTCCTGCATCGCGTTTCGGTGCTGGGACTTCCTTGTCCCAGCAGACACACTGTGAAAACGTCAAAGACTCCCTGTCCAATCCCGTGCTGCAGAGCAGTGCAGGGATTGGCCTGAGTGGGCTGGAAGGACGCTCCGCTCAGGTCAGGGAGTCTGTGGGGTTTGTCTGTTCAATTCAGCTGGTTTAGAGACACCTAAGTGCGCATGTGTGTTTTGATCAGCTTGAGACGGCCGGCCAAACATACATGAGCATTTAGGGACTGCCCCTAGCACTCCTCCTCCCATGCCTCGGCCCGCCCCTCCCTGTACAAGCTGGCTGAGCCAGAGGCTTCAAAATAAAATATTGAAATATTTTATTTTTTTGCTGCTGGATCTGATCCAGTGGAGCGATGCTCCTCTGCCATTGCGTAGGGGCCGCCCCTGCGGAGACTGCAATTAAAGCCTACTGAGTAACAACACATGTAAGAGGACCAGTCCTTATGGGAGGCTACAAGATGAGACATGGCGGTACTAAGGAGGGACTACTAAGCCTATTGACAATGAAAAGCCACAGTTTACAAAGGACAGTGACAGGAGCCAATTAAAAAGATTGGTGGAAAATGGGCGGAGCTTTAAGTCCATACCTGAATACAGCAATGCTTCCCAGAGCAGCGCATGCGCTGCCCAGGCTCGACCTAAAAATGGCTCGATTTGCAAATGTGGGCAATTTTTTTCCTATTTGGTTTTCTAATTGGGGCCACTTGTATTTTGGTGCCCGGGCCTATTTTTTTACCCGTCCGGCCTTGGTTTGCACTCTGAGAAGTATACCTTTTGCACCTGTAGCCCAGAAAGAATGAAGAATGGATCAATGAGTAAAAATACTCAACACTGCCATACTGTAATCAGCAGGTCATGACATTCAGTTAGTTAATGGAATAGCACTATAGTGTGCGATAGGAACACTTGTTTCACACCATAGAAGTGTGGCATAAAGCGCTATACAAGCAAACACTAACAAAGGCAATAGGTCTAACGTTGACTGAAAGCCTTCTGGCTTTGTAAGCACTTTTTAAAATTTGTTATGAGTTTTGCAAAACTTTATTGTGGGGAAAGCTATGGGCCCCTGTCAATCTAAATATTGGCTAAAAGTAAAAATATTATTTAGCGCTCAAAAAGCACACATTGCCATAGTAGTCCCAGTTATTGAATGGGAACTAGTTTGTGTGTGGGTGTGCTGTTTGTGAAATGGCAGAATGCAGCCACTCACAGTGAAGCTAGCCTATGGTTTAAGTGAGTTGGCCCAATGCAAAATGATGTCTTCTGTAGTTGGTGAAAACAAATGTGTGTGACACAGTAACAGATTAATGGATGAAGATGGTTGGCTGAAAGCTTCTATAATAATGTACATTCTAAAAACATTTTAGTAAAATCAATATGGTCTTTGCTAAGGCCAGACCTAAAAACCCACACTACAGATGAAGTATCTGATGTTGTTGGAAGTTTGAAAAAAAACAGCAGGGCGCTGATTTATTCAGTGTGGCAAGCCCTGCTTCACCTGCTGATGTGCTTTATGGACCTCAACAAACTATTTACTCTGCACTAGAATTGGTGGCTTCATCATTTATTTATTGTGCATTGAGTCTGGCTTTTTGTTCATGGTTTTAGGTGTTTGTTATTTACCTAAGATCAACTAGGTTGGATTAGTTTTCTGTTTGGTAAAGCATTTTGAACACACAGAAAGCATTGGCGTAAAAGTTCCAAGCATGCAAACTGCTGCTGGAAAAAAACCATGGCTCACTGAGATGTCTCGGAAGCAAGCTAGGCAGCTTTCGGATGGGCTTGAGAAAGTGAAATACCTAAATCTGACTACTACCCAGGGTCAGACTGGCCTACAGGGCAATTTGGCATTGCCCAAAAAACTGGTCCGGCAGAGGATTGTATGAGCCTGTTTTTTGGCTCTTTAATGATCTGTTTTATGGGCTGTTGGGCAGGGTTTTACTGTTGATTTCCCTTATATTAACAAAAACATTCCCTGCAGCAAGCACAGATGCATGTAGTTTTCCATACCTTGCAAAATATCTATACAACTTGTCTTTACAACAAGTTTAAAACTGCCTTGATTCGCAAATGTGGGCCACTGTTTTAGCTGCCTGATTCACCAACGGGGTCACTTTTTATTTGGCACAAATGCTAATTTTCCATCCCAGTCCGACCCTGGTGTTGCCTTTTCCAACAAAGGGGATTCCTGTGAAATTACGCCATTAACATGCTGAGGATTTTCATACCACTCCCAGAATGCATTGTGAAGGCGCTGTAACCGGTGACCCTATGGCTCAGAGTGAAACTGGCATGTTTGCCACATCATTGGCATGGCGCGGGAATCGTCTACTGGTTTACTATACAGACCCTAACCAAAACAGAAAGTTCATCACCGTCCACTCGCATCCACAAACTAACATCGGTGCAGAGTGAAACGTTGCGTAGTAATAATTCCTCCCTTACCCTAGGGATGGAAAATGATGAAGACAGGGGTCGAGAGAGAGGGAACTTGTTTACTAAGGAGACCTTTGACCTTCACATGTTAAAGGTCAAATGGACATCGTGTGCAAACTGCTATCAACACTGTTTCAGCTGTTGTCTGTGGAAATATTTGAGCCCGGCGTCAATTTAAAGCAAAAAGTAATTAAAAGGGCCTGCATTTTTTGAGAAATTCGTGGTGTGCTTCGCAGAACGGAGGACACGTGGATACGAAAAGGAAAACAAAGGGTAGGTTCTGATATTGGTAAAGGTGAAGGAAATAAAGAACGGATGCCTGCGTAGCTGACATGTTTTCCTGGTCCACGAGTGATTAGTTAGTCCAGTCACACTGTTTTCTTAGAATTCTGGGACTTGTAGTCCTGTTATTATATTGGATTAAATAAGGCTACAAGTTCCAGAAACCCTTTTTAAAATAAAAAAAAACACGGGCCTGGCCTAACTAGACACGCATAACTTGGGAAACATGGAGCCTATGTACGTACTTGGCGGATACCATTGCATTCTGGGAGTTGTAGTTTCGGTCACATTTTATTGACACAACGGGGCTAACAAACCCGTTAACAAAGATGTGTACATAAAGAAAAGGACTTAAAAGGTGGCGTCCTGCACGCATGGTGTGGTCTGGCAGTCCTAACCAGAGGCGATTGCTGTCAAGGGAGCACCTTTCACCCAGCAGGAACAGGCTGCGACTCACCGCTGGCAGAGGTAAGCAACTTGGTCCAACTACATTCTGAATGTAGTTGGACCAAGTTTCCAACATGATCTTGTACTAATGGATTTAATATTACAAAGTGGAGAGGTAGACACAGTTGTGGCTGGAGGCTACCCTTCTCCTCCAGATCTCACTGCATATGATCAAGACAATTACACAATAGTTATTGTGATATGGGTACTGGGCGCCAATCACCTATGCACAAGACTTGCATTTAGAGACAACTGCAGACAATTAGCATGCTGAGCAGAGCAAAAGGTTTCAGTCTATTTTGCCACACGATCAGAGACTGCACCCAGAGCCTATTACACAAAGTTCATGTGCAACACAATGGATTCAGGCACCAAGGATGCAGGATGCATGCTATTATATAAGGCAATAACCTTTACCCAGAGCCCAATGTGCACCAACAAATACTTTATACATTTCTGGTTCTTGTTCCTTGGACACAGCGAGTACACCATTTTTGAAGGCCACAATATTTTCCCAGAACTTGAGGTACAAGGTCTATGTAGGGTACCCTAATCATGTTATCTCCCTTCTGGCCCCCAGCCACTCCTTTTCTCCCTTTCTCCTATTTCCCTTTTTTTACTCTCCACACACTTCTGTACCTCTCTTCGACTTCGTTCTCTTCATTCCTTCCTTCATTTCTCTCTCCATTCACCTCCACTCCCTGCTTCCCCCTGCTATTTCATCCACCTTTTCTCTCTCTCTTCCTCCTCCCCTTCTCCTCTTTCATTACTTCTCCTCCTATGTCTGGATCTATACTACCCCTTCCTCTATCCTTCACCACCAACAACCATCTCCTTCTAAGTTTCCACGTATGTTCTTTCTCCCTCTATATTTCAGATTCTCATCTTCATTCACTTTTCTCCTCCTCTAATCCACTTACTTTTCCTGTCCTAGTTGACCATCCCTGCTGCTTAGCCTTGCCTACCTTCCCCTTTCCTTATCCCTATTTGCAACAGCCCCTCACCAACTACCTCTTCTTCCCTGTCTCCACAATACCCGTTCAATCTACCCCTCACAACCACTACTGGCACCCCCACTACCTTCCTCCCCCTCTTCCCATCACCATTCTCTCATTCTATATTCATTGCCTTTAACAAATACCTTTCACAACATTCCACAACCCTCTTTCATTAGCACCTCCTGACATCCACCCCACTCACCACTGGCTCCTTATCCCCAATCGCATCCTCCATAACCCTATCCTTATTTCTTCCACACTCTATCTTCACACTTTCTATCTACTTTCCCCTGCTAATTTGCCATCACCTCCTGGCCCTTTATTCCAAACACCATTGTCAAACTTTGCCTTTTCTATAACTTAATTTCCCCAGAACCTCTACCTCACTCTAACCCCCATATCACCCTACATACAACCATACCTGTCAATGAATGATAAATGATGAATCAGAACATCAGACAGTGTAATTACGTAGATGTGGAGTTCGGAATAGTTAATATACACTTACTTATTACCATTTAATATTTTGTCCCGCGGTATTCGAGAACCGCAAAAGATTCAGTAGTACAATCCAAACAAGTCTATCTTTTGCAAGACCTGACCATGTCTATTTCATAATTATGCAGATAACACATGCATTGTTTTAAATCTATCCTCCTCTTCTAGAGTCGACCTGCCCCAATTTCATCCCACCTACCTTCCAATTCACTATCCAAATTGCTTAGCCTTGATTAGACCTCAATCAAAAACACAATAGGGATTATTTAAAAAAAAAAGAAAACATTTGGCACGCTTTATTTCGCATTTTAAATTAAAGGGAAAACTACAGGGGGACATTTTTTGCCCGACTCTAAACATGGACATACATATAAATAGTAAATAGTGGGCTAGCTTCCTCCAGTTATTAAAACAAGTTGGTACACCGTATTAGCCATTTTCGGCAATTAAGCTTTAGTGGTTACATAGAAAAAAACACATTTGGTGGTAAAACAACAAGAGCTATAATTGTGCTAAATCTGGAATATTGCAATACTAATTAAACATTAACACCAAAACAAACTGTCTGTCTGTTGTAGCGAAAGAATTGTAAACAAGTGAAACATCATTCACACCAAAATGTGTTATTTTTATAAAGTTGTTAGCTTTTCATGTTCCCAGATCTAACGGTCACAACATACAAGATCACACGGAAAAAAGCGAAAACAACAGGAACAATGTACCTGGTATCCGGCAAAGGGAAAAAGACAGCACATAGGATTTAAACTGTGTGCATATGGGAACCGTGGCATAACGTTGGCCTTTTCGTGGAGAGTTTTTGAATATTGATTCCCTGAAGCAATGATGTCCCACTACCCAGAGCCTCTAAAGCCTCAGGGTCAATGGCTTCTCAAACAGGGGGAACCAACCTCAGTGTCAACAGACACAGCCTGGCCCTCTACCAACTTAAAACATGAAAGCACATCATTGTCTCCACAGACAACATCGGTCTAGCTCTCCCCATTTGGCTAGGTGCTAGACAACCAGGTACTGGACCACAGCATCCTGCAGGAGTAGTTACAGAACGTAAAATATTCAAAGGTGCAGAGATGGGGTCCGCTTGCCAGAGAGAGTCTGTAGTCAGCTCGCCTGCTTTTGCTTTGTATGTTTGTTGGTTAATCCCTCCTTCAGTCTCTGATGAGAGTGCTGTGTTTGCCTCAAGCTGGTTTGAAGTTTATACACTGAAGAGGTTAGTGTAAGAACCTGGGTTATTTGTTGAGGGGAGTGAAAGTCCCTCTCAGGCATCAAGCACAATCCATGTCATGGGGCGAGGGATGGATTAAGGGATCATGTTGGCCCTGATGAAGAGTTACCTTATTAAGTCCAGCTCAAAGAGTTCTGTTCGCAATAGGAGGGCCGTGAGAAGGTGCTTTTGTGAGGAGCAAGTCAAGCATTTTGGATGATCATTGCTGTAGTGCGAAGAGCTAGTTATCGCTGGAGCTTCACGTTGGTTGATTGAGATGGACTGTTGCAATCTTCCCAAAGAACAGGTCTCTCTTTGCCGGTCTTCGCAAATGGTTGCTGTCAGCACAAAGAGCAGGTACCACTGGTGCTTTACATTTCAATCACTGTGGGTTGTTGATTTTCGGTGGAAGGAGATCATTTCATGGTCTCAAGGAGCCTAAACTTTAGGATTTCACATTTTCCCTCAGGAGGAATTCTTGCGGGTGCTATCCAAGGGTCCTGGACCTGGGAGGCAGCTCTTGGGGATCAAGGATCACTCCAGCAGTGGCCAGCAGCAGAACTAAGGCAGGCCACTTGATGCTCGTCAGCTGGACAGTTGCACTGAGGCCTTTGGAAGCTTGTTGTGTCCCTGTAGATTACAGAGGAGGTCAGCCAACTGACCCTTGGAGTCACTCTGGGTAGCCTGGATTTAAGTCAAGCAGGTCCAATTCTCCTTCAGTCCACAGGGCAGTCCCTCTTCCTCGGGCAACATGGCAGTACTTTTTCTGAATCTTCCACAGGTCCAGGAGTGTTCTGACGAGAGGATATGGAGGTCCTACCTTTGTGTGGGAGAATTATCTGACCTACGCCCAAATCTGGTACTGGTCAGTTCTTCCTCTGGTCCAAGATCCAAAGTATTTACGGTGACAAAGTTAATGGCAGGCAAGGTGTTAGATTCCTTAGAATGCACTGCAAGCAGAGCCCTTTGAAGCTAATCAGGGCGGGGTGCAGCTCCTCCCCAGCCATCCTGTCAGGAATATCCTTTCCTCTCACACCTAGGATTCCTTTGCTTTATTGTCTGGAAGTACTATACAACCCAAAACAACAGAACCATCCACAGTCATGTGACCCAGAACACTGGCAGAAAAGCATAGTTGGTTTAGGCAGAAAAATGCCATTTGTCTAAAAGTGGCATTTTCAAAATTCTAACCTAATATCTGACTTAACTATTGAAGGGGATTTTAAATTACAATTCATTTGAGTGTAAAAACATTTCTCCATATGGCCCTAATCTGAAGTTAGCACGTATTAAGTGCAATGCCAGAACCCAGTGTTAGTCTATGAGAGAGATAGCCTTAAAGTAGTGAAAAACTACTTTTGGTATTTTCCACTGCTTGTTCATTTAAATCTTAAGGACAAATGTATTCATTTTAAATACAATGCCCTCTGCCTATTGGCTGGCTCACTTCACATATATGAGGGCATTTCACTTGCTGTGTGTTGGCATGCCCTATGTTTCCCATCACAAAAACAGAAACATGAGCCCAGACATTTGGGTCCTGTTAAAGCTGCAGATTCATGCGATGACGTAGTCTTGGAGGTGACCTCAAAAAAACCTACTTGGGTGAGTGAGAATCTGAATGGATTAGAGAAATATAAAAGCCTTTTGCATGTTGTTCAATGCCCTGATTCTGTATTGGTAAGAGAGTGAATTATTCCATTAGAAAAATGTTCTGCACACCTTTACCAAGTTCAGGGTAAATAAAGGCTTATGCGACTTGTGAATTTGTTATTTGTGTGGACTAGTCAGGGACATTTTGGGTGGTCCAGAAAGTAGGTGCCACAAATATGCTGGGTACTTTCAGATACTTGGTCTGCATTGGCAAAGGCACTGCACTGAGCATCACCTGCTTACAAAAGGCCAAGTCCACAAACCCTTTTCCACCCAAAAAGTGTCTTTATTCCTGAAAGCTCACAAAAGTCTCACCCACATCAAGAGTAAGACAATTATTCACAAAAAACTTTCTTAGTTGGACAAAAGGGAAAGGAGTACAGCTTCCAAAATGCTTGCTATCTCCATTAAGCCACATACGTTGTCCAACTATGAACTTTCCTTCACTTGATATCATTTTGCCCCCAGCCTAGGATAGGCCTTGATTGTTGGCGATTCTTTTAGGCAAATATGTACTGTTCTGCACTCAATGATACAGCAACATACCGGGATGCTAAGAAGATTCTATCTCAAAGTATGGCATTCAGTCATCAGAGGTTAATGAGAGATGCACTTACCTGGACTGTGCGTTGACAGAGTTCAGAATTCATGGTGCTATTTCTATTTTTAATGAGTGACATGCTCAGATGAGGGAATAACTGGCTGTAAGTACTTTCCATCAAGGCCGCCCAAAAGCTGCTCAAGTTTAGAAAAGAGATGAAGACTCATGTCTGCAAAACACACACTACATCACAATGCATTAACCATCCAACAACCAAGCTTCCTCTCCTATCACTCGTTGACTTTGTGCTTGTCTTTGACCTTGTACAATGCTCTGCTGCCTTTTGGCTTAGTTTGCCCTATTGAAATACCATTTACATATGTACATTTCTGCTTACATTTTTTAGGAGTTTTTATTAGATTTCCTGCCAGATGCTGGTCGCCAGAAGTGCCATAATGGCAAATTCTGAATTTTACAGAATTTACTATGATCACTTATTGAGGAGCAAAACTCCTATGTTATCATTACAAACTATAAATCCAAACAACAAAAAGAAAAGCACCTGAGCCTGTGGTGGCATTTTCGTGTGTTTAATGTAGTTCTTATCACAAATAAGACACTGCGGGCCAGTGACTTAGCAGCACCAGCACTGCTCTTTTGCCAGAGGTTTTCACTTCCCCTCCTCCTCTTATAAATATGTTCTGTCTTTAATCCTGCTGGCTGGAGTAAACATGATTTAGTGACACCAAGGGGCTTAGGAGGCTGGCTCTCGGTTAGCATTTCCTAATGCCGCCAGATTGCGATCTGATGCTGGAAAATAGTTACGTACGGGAAGGCACTTCTAGTCAACAAGCGGGTGTGACGAAGAAAAAGAACTGCAGCTTGCAGGCCTGAAATATTTTAAAAGGTATCTTTCATTATCTTGAAATGCCTTATCAAACTGTCCCTTCTGCACCTCGCTGTCTGGAGCTCGGGAGCACAAGCCTTGCTGAAATAAAAAGCCGCTGGCATGAATCAGAGCGCGCGCGCCCAACTGCCACGGAAAACACTGCCCCGGGCTGCTCCGCAGCGCGCGCTAAATGCATTAATCCGGTTCTTGCAGAAAACGATTACTAACAAAACACGATGGTAAAGCGAACTTTATCTAGTGCTAATTGACTATACCAGAAACATGAAAATTAAAATGCTTTTTAGGGCTAACTCTCCCATCTTGGAGGAATTATTGGTGTTGATAATCTTCATTACATTACACCCTTCTTTTTAGGTCAAGCCTAAACAGCGTTTACGCTGCTAGGCGATCTGTTGTCTGTACTTTGAGGGGTCTGACTCCTCCCACGCTTTGGATTGGCTTTTGTTTCTGTCATTTAAAAACAGAAGCCTGCAAATGGCTAATGGTGGGTGCATGTCTCACCGTTTTTTAGAAGTTCACTCCCATGAAGTATTGCCCTGAGTACGAGCAGCGACGTGCATGTAGTCCCTACATGCAGTCTGTTTTCTATGTCAAGCCTACACAGCGCTTGCGGTCTCAGTGCAGTGTTTGTGTACACTGCCCCGACGGCCCTTGTTTTCTGATATTGCAGCTCCGTCCTGGTTGACATATCAGCCCCCCTGGAGTGACAGACATGGAAGTGCTTCGATCACAGTCAATCTGTTGATTTATGCTGTGGCAGTAAATTTGCAGCGCCGCTGTTACAGAGTGATCTAAACAATCGCAACTAAGAAAGGCAAGCAACATCCCTTCTGAACACGACGCGTGGCACCAATAACACAGACTCATTCATATTTCAAAGAAACCGGCACGTGAATCAATGTAGCTGTGTAGAGGTCAGCTACCAAGAACAGGGACGGAGTGAGAGTTCAGACAGTTTGCATTCATTTATTTACCTTGTTTTAAGGAGAAGAAATGACGTCTATACACAGAAGATGGCCGCCATTAGATTTTTACTGGCAGTCCTTGGCGTTCTGCAGTTAGTGTGATGCGGCCTGCCACCCTCCAGTAGACAGAAGCAAGAGGTCAGAGACCTCTGTGGTAACTCCTATGAAGGGCATCAGGGTGCTTTCCACATGAGCTTCATTGCTCTGTCCATGATCGGTACAAGGCATTGGCGCTAGGCAGCCGGGCCACTAATTCATCTCTCAAGACTGCTAGAACAGTTGGGACAAATCCTCCAAGGCCACTCTACGGGCCTCGGGTGTGTGCCTTTCCGCAATGATTAGCTGTAAGCCTGGCCTTCGTTACTACACATCCTCTCCACACAGCTGATGTTCCTAACACACCACATATAGGCAGATTTAAAGAAAAAAGGCCCCATTGGCAAGAAAGGCAGGGAAAGGAGTGCATCATAGGTAAATCTAGTGCTCGTGGAAAGTGCCCTAATGCCCTTGGGTCAAGTTTGCGTTATGTAAAACTGCAACAAAAAACTTAATTAGAATTGTAATCTGGGCTCTATTATACATAATTGTTTCAACAGAATGCACACTAATCCATAAAGCTTTGTCGCTGCTATTAGAACCTATATTGTTCAGGTTACACATGCACATGCCTGAGGAAAGAGCATTTATCCCCTGAGCTTTCTTGCTTAGACCTGCACCTCAGGCACAGATCCATGCCGTTGGGATGTTGACCTTGAGTTCTTTCTCACCAACACTGGATTCAGTGACCTACAAATAAAACACTTATCTCTAGGATTACAAGTGTTGATTTTCAGATTACACAAAGATCTTGCAGGAGGTGCATTTACCCACTGAGCCATTTCGACTATATATAAACCGGTTTGTTTTCAGTGGTTTTCCTTCTCTTTCCTTTCTTTTCTATTTTCTCTCCTTCTATTTCTCTCTTTTCAGGCCTGGCACATTTTTGGCAGCTGTCTGCCCTTATATGCATTGCTATTGTTCTGCCGATTTGCCTTCTCTTTTCATAATTTTACTCTACTTTTCTGTTATTCTTGTTTAGCTCTTCACCCTTTGTTCAGCATTTTCTATCTCCTTACATCTTTGCTTAACTATTTTGTTTTTGATTTACCATCATGTTGTCTAGCTCTTCTCCGTTAGTTCTGCATTTATAGCTCATTTAATCTTCAAATACAAATTTCGTTTTCTATTTTCATGTTCAGCTTTTCTCCACATTTCTGTCCACCTTTTCTTGCTAGTTTTAGTTGAGCAGTTTTTTAAATCTATTTTCCTAGACATTTGTGCATTCTTCTAGTTTTTCTGTTGTCATTCTTTAATGCCTCTACATCTTGAGCTCTGTTACCATAGGACATATTTTTGCTGCTCTTCTCTTTCCTGTTTGACTTCCCAGGTGCACTAGTGCCCGTCAAATGAAAAATACATTTCCTCGCAAGAATGTTTATCCTTTGCATACTGTGTTCGCACTTGCAATATTCATTGGAAACCATGATTTTGCTTTTCATCAGTGCCTTTATGTTTGAAGTATATACAATAATGCTTACATCAATTTGAAGGGAATTTGCAAGGTAACCGAACCACTATTGCCAAGGATAAGTTTTACTTAATCAATCATTCTTTTAGTCTTAGAAAATAACACACTCTTCTATACCTTAAGACAATAAACCTGTTTTAATCTGGAATCAGTGGAGAGACTGCTACTGCATTTTGTTCTTTTATTCTTTGGAGCAGTCAGAAGCTGGTGGTTAGAAGCAGCTGCACGGAGTAATTTTTGTAATATGCATATTGAGCATATATTTGGGATGTTGCCTGTGCGAAAATTACTTGACGTATGCCCTCGCCGTACAAAAGCCACACAAGATACCTTGCTCATTATAATAGGTGGTTATCTGTGTGACATGTTTTACTTTAATAAGGCTCCTATAAAATGAGTAAGTATAAAAAAATATAAAAATAAATTAGAATACGAAACACCCAATATTCAGGTTTTATGGAAAATGATCTTTGCGTCAAAAAACCTCAGCTGGCCCTATTAGTGGTATCCAGGCAGTGTGACCTCAATCATGTCTCGTACGCAAACATAATTAAACCATGGCCATCCGCTATTGGATTATATGGCCTTACACCCTCGTGCAGCAGGCTTTACTGGCCATTAATGGCCCACAAGAGTATCCTAGATATAGAAATAACGAGCATTTGCAATGCAATAGGTCTCGCATTGCTGAAAATGTGAGCTAATGGCTAATTCAAACTTTCAGCAATGCGAGACTTATTGCATTGCAAATGCTTGTTTTATTTTCTGGCTGTCTTCCATACCCTAGGAGACCTTTGAGGGCAACTTAGGAGTGTTATGTGGCAGACCTGAACTCCGAGTAAGGAAGACAACTGGTAATACCGGGGTATTAGCTCCTCCTTCGTCTTCCTCATTCCATTTGTTACTGGGAAGAGGATACCAAAGCTGTATCAACCAAAAATATAATCGCCTGTGTGAATTAACTCGAGAATTATGTAAAACTGCATGCAGCACCTTTCTACCAAACTTGGCTGAAGCACTCCCTCCAGCCTGGAGGTGTAATGAATCATAAAGGTGTGCATCGAGACCCAAGTTGCCGCCATACAGATGTCTCTAATGGATGCATCCGTTAACATTTTCCCAGGAGTCTGACATATCTCTTTCTGGTTCACCTATGCTGCACCTCACCTGGCAGTAATAGTCTCTCCTTGTAGTATGCCAAAATGATAGTCTACTTTACAAAAAGCACAACTACGGCTGACCACTGGTTCAGCACCTCAATCCTTGTTTATAAATCAAATTAGAGTCCTGTGCACAATTCTTCCAGAGTCCGCCGCAGAAGGACTCCACTGTGATCCAGATGAAAATCTTTTTTGACAGAGAAAGAGGAAGGTGCACCAGTAAGAAGTCCAAACTTGATAGAAAGTCCTTTAAGTTTCTTTTATTCTTATATGTTTTCTAAAAAGAGAGATCAGCCAACACGTTTCGTTCTTAAGGAAAGAACTTCTTCAGGGCTATATTTAGACAATGTGAAGTACATACAAGTGAAGATCATCAAAAAGTATATATTTCAAATGTATCCATGCGATTAGAGTTTGGAGATTCCATGATACGAATTCAAACAAGTAATACACATGAGTTCCAAAGCACTTTTATAAATATGAAAAGAGTGGAATAATTCACAAAGCCAAATGTCAAACAGTATTTCCAAATTCACTTGTATGTACCTCACATCGTCTAAATATAGCCCTGAAGAAGTTCTTTCCTTAAGAACGAAACGCGTTGGCTGATCTCTCTTTTTAGAAAAACATATAAGAATAAAAGAAACTTAAAGGACTTTCTATCAAGTTTGGACTTCTTACTGGTGCACCTTCCTCTTTCTCTGTCAAAAATGATAGTCTGTTTCATCCATCTACTAAGGGTGATTGAAGATGGGCGAAACCCAAGCTGGATGTTCCTAAATGGCTCAGTTCTATATACCTATATAGATAAAGTTCTGCTAACATGCATAGTATAAAGCCTTTTCTTCCTCTACAGAGGAAAGTGAAGGAAAGAAAACAGGTAACGTGAGGTCCCTTGAAAACTTGAATGTCATTCGGAACAGTCACGTGCCCTTTAATTGCACAAGCCCCAATGCGCATGCTGCATGACCCACCATCCCCACCCTAAGTGTGAACTGCAGAGTGGCGCGCATATGCGGTGCCGGAGACATCTGCGCTCTGCCGCACCTCCTCCTGATTATTAAAGTCACCTGGCTGCACCGGGCCACGGACGGTGCACCACTGCAGTTGTGCTTTTTCCCCGCACCACGGAGTGGAGCGGAGACACAGAGTAGTAGTCTGTCTGAACTCTGCTGCTCCACAGCAGAGGTCAGACAGATAGTCAGACTAGTCTGTGACTCTCTCTGACTCACGTCACGTCATCATAGCTGCCAAGGTTTCAAATTCCTATGTGTGACATTTTCATAATTTCAGTGTAATTATGAGTGACATTTCAACGACTATGAGTAACACTTTCTCACGAGCAAAATCAAGCAATGAAGACGAGGGAAGCATATAAAGTTCAGAATTGACACCCATTTGAACAACAAGAAACTCCAAGAAGATCTTAATACTGCAGCACAGCACCAAAAATCTTTGCCAGTTTTTGGCCCCCTCCCTGCCAGCAATCAATCAGGAGAGCATCAGCACTCCAGGGCCTATGTCTGTCCACATGACGTAGGAACCTCAGCCCAACAGAAGGGATGTTTGAGGACCCAACATGAAAAGGCCAATTTACGCAGGGGTCCAGGCATCTCAGCTGCTTGTCACACAGTGTCAGTCAGCTGACTCGCGCGGGGACAGGCTGAACACCATTTTGCATTATCCTTGCAGCCTAAGGCAGGTGCAAAAATCTCCCGTACAACATAGCAAGAAAACCTGTTAAAATTACCCCCCCTCAGCCCCGGCAGTTTTGAGAAATAAACCGCAAACTTAAGGTGGACAGAATTGAAATACGCTCGCCACAGCCAGGGCCACATCAGGAAGCCTTGCCAGAGGACAATGCAGAACTTCTGAATGAGTCTAACACATCACGACCGGACCAGCACCCTACTGACTGCAGGCAGCTGCTGATCACACTCCTGCGATATGGCGAGTAAATGAATATATGATGTGCCGGGGCTGTGAAAAAATGGCAGAAAAGCAAACATGTGACACTTCAGCATGCAAGGAAGCCTGTTTGTTATCATAGTAACTCAGTAACATGCAAAATGAGTACAATCTAATGAGCACAGTCCCCTCGGTACACCCTAGTGGCTGAATTAATGCAAAATAGTTTATTTTTACATGCTGCAGGCAGCGAGGAATGTGTAAAATAAACTGCCTCCTTTCTTAGGTTATTGAAACAACTGCATTTGTTTTCACATTTATCTCCTACTTAATTCCAACAAACAACTTTTTAAACAGATCAGCATACAAGCATATGGCGATTGTTGTTCTGGAATATGTATTTTCCGAAGAGATATTTACCAATGCGTTTAAAGGCATCAAAGTGAGGGATTCAGGATATCGGTGCTATGACTAATTCAAACCTTATTTTTCATATTTGCATTTAATCACGGTTTTATAGGGGTGCTGTGCGGAGACAATCCACTTGCGAGGCTGGACAGCTGACTCCGTCCCAGTTTCACAGCACTGGTCTTTTACAGGGTGGCGCAAGACCGAAGTGTTCCTACATTGGGCGGTCACAAGACATGATCAGGTCGATATTAAACTCCACTGACTCGGTCTCTGTGAGTATGACTTACCAACTTGCAGCAGGACTCACTCCCTTCCGTGGTAATTTAATCGGCGCGGCCAAGGGTCAAATTTAGTGCAGCTGCTCAGACAGCTGAGACTTGCAGCTGCAAGGGCGGCCAAAGGTGTGCGAAGACAGCGTTGCCTGCAAGCTGTGATCATGATTTATTTGAATTTGCCGCAAAGAAGCCCAGCGCCTCAGCCTCCTGCCTCCCACAAGTGAACTCTGGCAGCAGCCAGCAGGACGTGACGTCAGGTCACCGCCTAGCCTAAATCAGTGTTATTACACAACCTGACTTGCTACGTCATGTCTCAGAAGCAGCCATTGGGCACTACCTCGACCTGACGTCATCAGACATTAGGCAGCAGAGCGAGTGCCCCAGCCCCCAAGCCTGCCAGAGCAGCGCACACACGGCACGCGCCTCTGCCAGCTGCCCAGTGAGACTCCACAATTTAATTTGGCAGCCGAGCACTTAATAAAACAGCATGTCTTCGTAATCCTTGGCATGATTGCGTCCCGGACGAAAACAAAACTTGCCCCTTGTAAAAAAACTGGCCCCCACACCATCCAGCCTATCGGGGGATTGCCCGGTGCCCGGAATTTCCAGTTCGGCCCTGAAAGGAAGACGGGGTTCATGCTGCAGGAAGACCGGATTATCGTCACAGAGGTGATAGAACACTACCAACAACTGTTCGTCACCTCTACTGCGTCATTGGCAACATGAACGGAAATATGGCAGTCCATCATCACCAACGTGAAAGCAGTCGGAGTATCGAGGAGGTCAATGGAGGTGGTCAAGAGGCGCTGGAATGAAGTGCACAGCCAAACCAAGGAGAAACTCGCTGCCAACAGAAAGGAAGCAAAGTCGACTGGAGGTGGGAGTCCTGCTCCACAGGAGGAGCTGGTTGAGATGGAGGAAATGTTGGCCACAGTCATCAGTGTGGAGACGGTGAAAGGTGTTGGGGGCCTGGACACAGCTCGATATGACCTGACCCAACAGCAACAGGGTAAGTAACGACCAGGGACAGAGGGACGGAGGGAGAAGGGCACAATGGCACACATGCACAATAATGAGCAGCACACTGCACAGCCAAAATGAATGTGGAACATGTCCCTGATACCCGTGCCACACTGCAGCACACATAGAAACACCAAGTAGGCGCCCGTCCACAAAGTGCACAAATGGCCCCACTCCATGTCACCAATTTCCCAACCTACCCATGCACATGTGCGGAATCCAGAAAAGCAGTGGCTCCGTGAGCCACACGGACAATGCAAGTGACATTGCATGACAATACATGCCATGGTGCACGAGACGACTTTGAGGTGGCTGAGTGTGGACCACACTCTGACACATCCACGTGCACCTACAACTCATGACGTCAAGAACACATCTGCAGACAAACAATGCACAAGAGTACAAAAACCGTACAAGAGCAAAAATGACCCAAGACACAAACATCCCAGCACCCGAAAAGCACACAAGTCAAAGGCACACCGACTCAAAGTGATAAGGGGCCGCAAAATCAGAGCTGCAGGGAAGACTCACAAACAATGGAGCACACACACATAGCAAGTACAGTACACCAACACTGATCACAATGTGGTACAAAGTGCAACCCTTACACCACAGGACAGAGGACACAACTGGTGCCGCCCGTGCATAGTAAATGGCTACTCACACCTGGCATTGCATGACACTGTAAGATGATAATGTACGAGTCCAACCTCACAACTGGCATGAAGTCGAAATGTCCACTGTCACCCATCAAATAGCCAGCATCACCAAATCACCCAAAATGTACACTGTCATGCAGTCTGAATGTAAATATCTACGATGCGTGAACATACATGGAACACACTGCTAACCCCGTATCTCCCCGTTTCATTGTGCAGGGGCAATCCACACCTCCTGCAGAGCAGACCACACATCTCTACAGTGATAATGAAGAGAACACCCTGGAAATTTGTCCAAACACTCTCCAACGGCTTGTGGATAGCATCTGCACACCCCCCCCAATAGCAGGGCAGCCCAGCTGCATCGCGGTGACACCACACCCTGCACAGACCACACAGCAGGAAGCACACACCACCACAGCTGGCTCCCAGGACCCCCACGACCAACACATGGAATTTCAATGCCATGTGTTAGGAGGACAGGGGAAGATGGCTGATCAGCTGCCGGTGGGGTTTGACCTCATGGCAGCCAAATTCGATGCCATACGTGGATGTCTGAGTCCCATCAGGGACCACTTACAGTCCCTAATGGACACCCACTGTCCACACCATTCTCACCAACAATCCTTGTCTGACCTCGCTGGGGCCATTACTCCGATACAAGAACTGTCTAGACAGACATGCTCCAGCGATGACAGCACAGAGTTGGCACAGATGCGGAGGACAATGGAGACCATGGAGCCGATGCACCCTGGAAGTAGGGCTGCCACAGCTGAACACCAGCGAGATGTAGCTGGGATCTTCCATGCCTCGCAGATCCTTATCTTGCCATTGCTGCCACAGAGCCTGTCACAGATCACTGCTGCTGGAACTTCGACACACACATCTCCGCCCCCTGATGTGTCAGTGGCACACAGTGATGCAGCCCTCCCACCTCTGCCCCCTGATGTGTCAGTGGCACACAGTTATGCAGCCATAACACCACCACACACACCTGACACACTGGACACAGAAGACGTCTCAGAGGAGTAAGATGTGGAGGGTAATGACTGCGTGAGGAAGGATAAAGCAAAAATATTGGTTCTGTTGGGAATACGCTTAGTTTCAATGACATTAAATGTATTTAGAAAACTATTGAAAATTGTACTTAATCCCTTTTACACACACACATATAAAAATTATTAATTTGAAAAAACAAGAAGATGATTTTCCTTTTAAACTATATTTGAATCCACATAAATGTTATTACAGTACAGGACTGACCAAAAAACAATTAAATCACAACATATATAGTGACCAACAGTGCATAGTAACATGACAATCAACATACATGACATCAAACTAAATATACACAAATTTAAACTAATATATGTATTTTTAAATGAAGTTGATCCAAAATGAATTGCATTTGGCACCACAACATATATCTTCTATTTTCCAAATGGTGAAATTGCATGGATCAATCTGATGAACAACGTCGACGTTTCGACCCTAAGGAAATGTGTAAGTTTGTACGCATCAATGGCGGGTCTTCCTCAGGACAATAATCTAAATGTCAGCCTGTAATGACAAAACGTATAATCAAAAGATCTGTGTGTGTATGGTTATAATTAAACTAGAGAAAGTGTGAATATATTTAAACTAGAGCGAATGTATAACTAAGGCTCACCTGAAGGCTAGGAAACGTAATTAATCCTAGTGTCACAAACGGTAAATTCAATGGACTTCCCACTTCGTCTGTTCAATATTTACTCTGTAATAAATAATGGATAATAACCATCTTGTATGGTCTGCATAGTATTCACAATCAGTATCGTGAACACATATCGTCAACCACATACCTTAGAAATTAAACAATCCCAGGTCGGGGGACGGTGCCGTCAAGGCGATCACCGAAATCTAAAAACGGGTAGAAACGGACCAAAATGAGTCGCAATCTCCATAATACATAGTGACCTCATAATTAAGACCTACAGATGTCATTCCAGTAAAGTCAAACTAGTCGTCGGACCTTCACAGCAAATTCATTTATAGCGAAAAATCTGGGATAGTGTACCCGTCTGTTATCACCCCAGTTGAAAACTATATACTAATTAATGAAGTCACAGCCTTAATCTTGAAAGGAGCCGTTCTGACTGTTATGTTGAAGACAAGTCGGCATATAAACGATTTGAACAATATTCACCTGTTTTTAAATCAAAGACCGACTGCGAGTATCTGACGAAAATCAAACCTGCATTTGAAAAATAGATTACGTGTACATCTACGGTAATTTAACCAAAGAGCTTGGTTTCATGTCGACCTTACATTCAAAACGGCATTTATAGTGAAAAGTCAGGGGTAGTATACACGTCTATATCACCCCAGTTGAAACTATATACTCATTAATGGAGTCACAGCCTTAAACCTGAAAAATCAGGGATAGTGTACCTGTCTATATCACCCCAGTTGAAAACTATAAATGGAGTCAAAGCCTTAATCCTGAATGGGGCCGTTCTTACCGTTATGGAAAAGGCAAGTAAACAATTTAAACAATATTCACCAGTTTTAAAACCGAAGACCGATTACGAGTATCTAACAAAAATCAAGCCTACATTTGAAAATAGACTACGTGTACATCCGCAGTAATATAACCAAAGGACTTGGTTTCATGTCAACCTTACATTCAAACACGGCATAGTCGATTACTTACTAGGAGCGCAATGGATCCGCTTCCAATTCCACACACGCCGGACAAGAAATGCTCGAACGCGGGAAAAGGATTCAGCTGTTTTTATACGTAACTAAGGCGTCGGCTACTTGTAAGACATGTCATGGATTATAGTCAGGATGCTCGTTTCCGATTTAAACTGTTTGCAAAACCTGGTGATGTCCCGATGACCTGGGTTGTGTTCGGGACGCTCGTAGAAAACAAAGGTTATTTGTGAACCCTGAACTAATGCGGTGACGCTCCCGGTGTGTGTGTAGACTCAGGGAGATATGTTGATTGAATCCTGCATAAACAAGATCGCAGCCAACCGGAATTCCAATTCGCAGTGACACATAGTAATATCTATCACAATATGGAAAAGGGGTGTATGTAAAAACTAACATAGACCACTAAATGGAGGGCGTTATCCATCAAATTAATCCATGCTTACACAAATATCTCAGTATGGTATAATACATCCGTTAAACAAGACTGTATTGCAATGGAAAAAGAGACTTGGATATAAACATTGGTAATAATCACACTGCTAAATAAAGTAGGCTAAAACTTGAACAGATCAATTATTAGATTACAGATAAGACTACAGTTGTGTTGGGGCAAGGATCAAGCATAAAAACAAATTATACTTGAAAGATTCGTATCAGATGTACAGATTGCATTTCTAAGCTGGTTAAAAACCCACAGCATCAATGATATACCTTTACAGCTTGCTCATCTGAATATCATCCTCATTGCCAAACTAAGGGAGAGAGGATATCCCAAAGGACTCCTTAGCAGAGCCAGAAAAAGAGCCTGGTACAGACCAAGGGAAACCTTGCTTGAGATATTACCGAAAAACCAAGAAATGGACAAGTTAGTATGCGTTACCACCTTTAACACCCGCAGTAACGAGATCAAAAAGGTGATCAGAAAATATTGGAACTTGGTTGGTTCTGAAATCAAAATGCCCAAACCACCTTTATTTGCATTTAAACGTGCTAAGAATGTCAAAGATCATGTGGTGACGTCATATTTAGAACCACCGCTCCAACCAGACATTAGATCACAACTCAATTTACCACCCATAACTGGACATCATAGATGTAGTCATTGCAAAGCATGTCAATATACCATATCTGGAAATAACTTTGTTCATCGGGGTAAAACATATGGCCTTGAACAATTTACAAACTATAATAGCCAAAATGTAATTTATGCAATCAGATGCCCTTGCACATTCATCTATGTAGGACAAACGACTCAAAAAGTGAAGAATAGAATTCTTCAACATGTAAGTAGAGTAAAATGCAAGACACAGGGAGCTCCCCTTGTAGAACATTACTCGAGGTTGGGTCATACTCATGAACAAAATTGAGTGGTGGGTGATTGAAAAAATTGTTATACACCAGAGAGGCGGTAGTGTTGTGGGCTCCCTTAACTATAAGGAATGTCGTTGGATACATGTCCTTGAAACGGTCAATCATGGTCTCAATGAACACGAGGAGACCTATATTCAGATGAGCAAGCTGTAAAGGTATATCATTGATGCTGTGGGTTTTTAACCAGCTTAGAAATGCAATCTGTACATCTGATACGAATCTTTCAAGTATAATTTGTTTTTATGCTTGATCCTTGCGCCAACACAACTGTAGTCTTACCTGTAATCTAATAATTGATCTGTTCAAGTTTTAGCCAACTTTATTTAGCAGTGTGATTATTACCAATGTTTATATCTAAGTCTATTTTTCCATTGCAATACAGTCTTGTTTAACGGATGTATTATACCATACTGAGATATTTGTGTAAGCATGGATTAATTTGATGGATAACGCCCTCCATTTAGTGGTCTATGTTAGTTTTTACATACACCCCTTTTCCATATTGTGATAGATATTACTATGTGTCACTGCGAATTGGAATTCCGGTTGGCTGCGATCTTGTTTATGCAGGATTCAATCAACATATCTCCCTGAGTCTACACACACACCGGGAGCGTCACCGCATTAGTTCAGGGTTCACAAATAACCTTTGTTTTCTACGAGCGTCCCGAACACAACCCAGGTCATCGGGACATCACCAGGTTTTGCAAACAGTTTAAATCGGAAACGAGTATCCTGACTATAATCCATGACATGTCTTACAAGTAGCCGACGCCTTAGTTACGTATAAAAACAGCTGAATCCTTTTCCCGCGTTCGAGCAATTCTTGTCCGGCGTGTGTGGAATTGGAAGCGGATCCATTGCGCTCCTAGTAAGTAATCGACTATGCCGTGTTTGAATGTAAGGTTGACATGAAACCAAGTCCTTTGGTTATATTACTGCGGATGTACACGTAGTCTATTTTCAAATGTAGGCTTGATTTTTGTTAGATACTCGTAGTCGGTCTTCGGTTTTAAAACTGGTGAATATTGTTTAAATTGTTTACTTGCCTTTTCCATAACGGTAAGAACGGCCCCATTCAGGATTAAGGCTGTGACTCCATTTATAGTTTTCAACTGGGGTGATATAGACAGGTACACTATCCCTGATTTTTCAGGTTTAAGGCTGTGACTCCATTAATGAGTATATAGTTTCAACTGGGGTGATATAGACGTGTATACTATCCCTGACTTTTCACTATAAATGCCGTTTTGAATGTAAGGTCGACATGAAACCAAGCTCTTTGGTTAAATTACCGTAGATGTACACGTAATCTATTTTTCAAATGCAGGTTTGATTTTCGTCAGGTACTCGTAGTCGGTCTTTGATTTAAAAACAGGTGAATATTGTTCAAATCGTTTATATGCCGACTTGTCTTCAACATAACAGTCAGAATGGCTCCTTTCAAGATTAAGGCTGTGACTTCATTAATTAGTATATAGTTTTCAACTGGGGTGATAACAGACGGGTACACTATCCCTGATTTTTTGCTATAAATGAATTTTCTGTGAAGGTCCGACGACTAGTTTGACTTTACTGGAATGACATCTGTAGGTCTTAAGTATGAGGTCACTATGTATTATGGAGATTGCGACTCATTTTGGTCCTTTTCTACCCGTTTTTAGATTTCGGTGATCGCCTTGACGGCACCGTCCCCCGACCTGGGATTGTTTAATTTCTAAGGTATGTGGTTGACGATATGTGTTCACGATTCTGATTGTGAATACTATGCAGACCATACAAGATGGTTATTATCCATTATTTATTACATAGTAAATATTGAACAGACGAAGTGGGAAGTCCATTGAATTTACCGTTTGTGACACTAGGATTAATTAAGTTTCCTAGCCTTCAGGTGAGCCTTAGTTATACATTCGCTCTAGTTTAAATATATTCACACTTTCTCTAGTTTAATTATAACCATACACACACAGATCTTTTGATTATACGTTTTGTCATTACAGGCTGACATTTAGATTATTGTCCTGAGGAAGACCCGCCATTGATGCGTACAAACTTACACATTTCCTTAGGGTCGAAACGTCGACGTTGTTCATCAGATTGATCCATGCAATTTCACCATTTGGAAAATAGAAGATATATGTTGTGGTGCCATATGCAATTCATTTTGGATCAACTTCATTTAAAAATACATATATTAGTTTAAATTTGTGTATATTTAGTTTGATGTCATGTATGTTGATTGTCATGTTACTATGCACTGTTGGTCACTATATATGTTGTGATTTAATTGTTTTTTGGTCAGTCCTGTACTGTAATAACATTTATGTGGATTCAAATATAGTTTAAAAGGAAAATCATCTTCTTGTTTTTTCAAATTAATAATTTTTATATGTGTGTGTGTAAAAGGGATTAAGTACAATTTTCAATAGTTTTCTAAATACATTTAATGTCATTGAAACTAAGCGTATTCCCAACAGAACCAATATTTTTGCTTTATGTATACACCCAGGTTCTGAGGGTCACTGGGTCACCCCATTATTCTTAATGGTTATCTGGTGCAGGTTTTTACCTGCGAGGGTTCTTTGACAATTTTTGATTTTTTTATTATGTCTGAGAAAGAAACATTGTCCTACAGTGAGGACTATATTAATAAGTTGATACAAGAACAGGCAGAATTTGATTACTTAGGCACTGGCCTAACTCCAATAGATACTACATTGAATGACAAATTGTCAAGATTAGAGAGATTAGAGAAGAAGCTTATACGTACTCATCTGCATGGCCATTTGTTGACAAAATATCTGCAAGCAAACATCATACCGAAGGGGTTACAAGTACGCAACGAACCAGCAATATTTATTGATTTACCTAAATTCCGTGAGGGGTTTAGCTTTGTGGCAAACAACTGCTCCCGACACTGGATGGTGTTGGGGGTAGAAACTGCACTGGAATATGTCAAAAAATTGATGCAAGAAATAGCAGACCTTAAAAAGGAGATTCTGGAAGATAGAGGATTAAAGAACGCAAAGGAAGCCTTGGAAAGAGCTGAGAAGGCTACAGCTGAATTCAACACCGTAACATTGAATAAAAAGTTGGAGAAATTGGCCAAGGATATCAGGCTATATGATAAGAAGATCACTTATCCCTACATTTGCGACGACTATTACACTCAAGACGCGCAGGGATACTTCACCAATCGTAATATACAAAATACAAGAAGGTTTGCCACCTTTTCAAATTCTTCCTTTGGCAGTGGGTCAGACAACGAATCGGAGCAGCCCAGCACAAGTTCAGACTTACGTACTTACTCTTCAGGACCACGCTTTCAGCCACAAGAATCAAGTTATCAACAGGGACCAACATATCAGTCACATTCCACATACCAAGATAATTTTGGTCCTTCTACTTCATCTTCTCCTTTTTTAGGGGAACCCATTTGGACCAGTCGGGACCAGAACTGGAGGAGACCACCGAGATGGAACCAAGGAAAGGGCAACCAACGTGGCAACACGAGAGTTCGTTTTCAAACACAGCCACCTCAGAACCATGGCGAAATTCGAACCAGACGACAAACGTACCGTTGGTAATTCCTACAATAATAAATAAGCCCATCAATGAAGTGGAAGTGGGCCTACCACGCTTTGACAATCAAAAAGATCCCATTGTGAATATCTCAAGCTATATTTTGAACAAGGCTGAACATGATGTACTAGCACGAGGGTTGTCCTTTGTACCAACCACCATACCAAATTCGTTTAACATCAAACTGGAATTGCAGCAATTCTTCAGAAAAATTCGTCTAAAGCAGTATTTCTTAAAGAAAGGTGACCACAACAAGAAGATAGCAGCAACGGATTTCCGTCCAGCATCTACATTTACACCAGCTGGGTACCTAATGAATGAAAAAATCATAGCCTATGAAAAAATTGTTGTAAGTGAGGTCATGGATTTATTGAGCAATACGAAATACATCAGACATAACATCACAAAAGAGGAAAGACTCGCTCTCCATTCACTTAATGAAAACAAGTTGATCGTGATTAAAACTGCAGATAAGGGGGGAGCTGTGGTGGTGCAAAATACAGAGGACTATGTAGCTGAGATTAACCAACAGCTCAGCTGCACAACAAGTTATGCTCGTATCCCGAGTGACCCCACTAAGGAGATCGCTAAGCTGATTAGAGACCTCACGAATCGAGGGGTGGAGGAAGGCTTTCTTTCGGAACCTGAATGCAAGTTCCTCAATAAAATCAATCCGAGGATCCCTACAATATATACAATTCCCAAAATACACAAAAATTTACATAAACCTCCGGGAAGACCTATCGTATCCGGGTGCGGATCAGTTTTGGAGCCCCTGAACCAATACCTTGACAGTTTCTTACAGCCTTTTGTACAGGTAACAAGATCGTACCTTCGGGATACGACGCACACTATTCAGTTGTTTGAAGATCAACCTTTTGATAAATCTATATAACTATTTGTCACACTGGATGTGTGCTCACTATATACGAGTATTCCGCAAAAAGAAGCAATTGAAGTCATCACTAGTGTATTGGACACTCGCCCAAAACCACATTGGATCCCCACTGAATTTTTGGTACAACTTCTACAGATCGCGATGACGAAAAATTATTTCATCTTTCAGAATGTCTTTTATTTTCAGTGCAAAGGTGTGGCCATGGGCGCTGGATTCGCGCCGAGCCTAGCGAACCTGTTCATGGACCATTTTGAGGATAAAAACATCTACTCGAACCAGAACCCATACATTAACAATATATCAGCGTGGAAGCGATATATTGACGATGTTGTCATGCTCTGGACAGGGTCCGTGGATCAATTGACGTCATTTCTAACTTGGCTTAACTCCTGCAGCACCGACATTCAATTCACCGTGACTTACAATATGGATTCGATTCCATTCCTGGACTTGACATTGGAGGAAGAGAATGGTAAAATAGTAATGAATTTATACAAAAAGCCTACAGATAGGAACACCTTATTACAATACCATTCACATCACCCTAGGAACCTCAGGGATAACCTTCCATACGGACAATTTTTGCGCTTACGTCGCAACTGTAGCAGAAGAGGTGACTACTTCAAGGAAACCGACATCCTCATTGCCAAACTGAGGGAGAGAGGATATCCCAAAGGACTCCTTAGCAGAGCCAGAAAAAGAGCCTGGTACAGACCAAGGGAAACCTTGCTTGAGATATTACCGAAAAACCAAGAAATGGACAAGTTAGTATGCGTTACCACCTTTAACACCCGCAGTAACGAGATCAAAAAGGTGATCAGAAAATATTGGAACTTGGTTGGTTCTGAAATCAAAATGCCCAAACCACCTTTATTTGCATTTAAACGTGCTAAGAATGTCAAAGATCATGTGGTGTCGTCATATTTAGAACCACCGCTCCAACCAGACATTAGATCACAACTCAATTTACCACCCATAACTGGACATCATAGATGTAGTCATTGCAAAGCATGTCAATATACCATATCTGGAAATAACTTTGTTCATCGGGGTAAAACATATGGCCTTGAACAATTTACAAACTGTAATAGCCAAAATGTAATTTATGCAATCAGATGCCCTTGCACATTCATCTATGTAGGACAAACGACTCAAAAAGTGAAGAATAGAATTCTTCAACATGTAAGTAGAGTAAAATGCAAGACACAGGGAGCTCCCCTTGTAGAACATTACTCGAGGTTGGGTCATACTCATGAACAAATTGAGTGGTGGGTGATTGAAAAAATTGTTATACACCAGAGAGGCGGTAGTGTTGTGGGCTCCCTTAACTATAAGGAATGTCGTTGGATACATGTCCTTGAAACGGTCAATCATGGTCTCAATGAACACGAGGAGACCTATATTCAGATGAGCAAGCTGTAAAGGTATATCATTGATGCTGTGGGTTTTTAACCAGCTTAGAAATGCAATCTGTACATCTGATACGAATCTTTCAAGTATAATTTGTTTTTATGCTTGATCCTTGCACCAACACAACTGTAGTCTTATCTGTAATCTAATAATTGATCTGTTCAAGTTTTAGCCAACTTTATTTAGCAGTGTGATTATTACCAATGTTTATATCTAAGTCTCTTTTTCCATTGCAATACAGTCTTGTTTAACCGATGTATTATACCATACTGAGATATTTGTGTAAGCATGGATTAATTTGATGGATAACGCCCTCCATTTAGTGGTCTATGTTAGTTTTTACATACACCCCTTTTCCATATTGTGATAGATATTACTATGTGTCACTGCGAATTGGAATTCCGGTTGGCTGCGATCTTGTTTATGCAGGATTCAATCAACATATCTCCCTGAGTCTACACACACACCGGGAGCGTCACCGCATTAGTTCAGGGTTCACAAATAACCTTTGTTTTCTACGAGCGTCCCGAACACAACCCAGGTCATCGGGACATCACCAGGTTTTGCAAACAGTTTAAATCGGAAACGAGCATCCTGACTATAATCCATGACATGTCTTACAAGTAGCCGACGCCTTAGTTACGTATAAAAACAGCTGAATCCTTTTCCCGCGTTCGAGCATTTCTTGTCCGGCGTGTGTGGAATTGGAAGCGGATCCATTGCGCTCCTAGTAAGTAATCGACTATGCCGTGTTTGAATGTAAGGTTGACATGAAACCAAGTCCTTTGGTTATATTACTGCGGATGTACACGTAGTCTATTTTCAAATGTAGGCTTGATTTTTGTTAGATACTCGTAGTCGGTCTTCGGTTTTAAAACTGGTGAATATTGTTTAAATTGTTTACTTGCCTTTTCCATAACGGTAAGAACGGCCCCATTCAGGATTAAGGCTGTGACTCCATTTATAGTTTTCAACTGGGGTGATATAGACAGGTACACTATCCCTGATTTTTCAGGTTTAAGGCTGTGACTCCATTAATGAGTATATAGTTTCAACTGGGGTGATATAGACGTGTATACTATCCCTGACTTTTCACTATAAATGCCGTTTTGAATGTAAGGTCGACATGAAACCAAGCTCTTTGGTTAAATTACCGTAGATGTACACGTAATCTATTTTTCAAATGCAGGTTTGATTTTCGTCAGATACTCGTAGTCGGTCTTTGATTTAAAAACAGGTGAATATTGTTCAACTCGTTTATATGCCGACTTGTCTTCAACATAACAGTCAGAACGGCTCCTTTCAAGATTAAGGCTGTGACTTCATTAATTAGTATATAGTTTTCAACTGGGGTGATAACAGACGGGTACACTATCCCTGATTTTTTGCTATAAATGAATTTGCTGTGAAGGTCCGACGACTAGTTTGACTTTACTGGAATGACATCTGTAGGTCTTAAGTATGAGGTCACTATGTATTATGGAGATTGCGACTCATTTTGGTCCGTTTCTACCTGTTTTTAGATTTCGGTGATCGCCTTGACGGCACCGTCCCCCGACCTGGGATTGTTTAATTTCTAAGGTATGTGGTTGACGATATGTGTTCACGATACTGATTGTGAATACTATGCAGACCATACAAGATGGTTATTATCCATTATTTATTACAGAGTAAATATTGAACAGACGAAGTGGGAAGTCCATTGAATTTACCGTTTGTGACACTAGGATTAATTAAGTTTCCTAGCCTTCAGGTGAGCCTTAGTTATACATTCGCTCTAGTTTAAATATATTCACACTTTCTCTAGTTTAATTATAACCATACACACACAGATCTTTTGATTATACGTTTTGTCATTACAGGCTGACATTTAGATTATTGTCCTGAGGAAGACCCGCCATTGATGCGTACAAACTTACACATTTCCTTAGGGTCGAAACGTCGACGTTGTTCATCAGATTGATCCATGCAATTTCACCATTTGGAAAATAGAAGATATATGTTGTGGTGCCATATGCAATTCATTTTGGATCAACTTCATTTAAAAATACATATATTAGTTTAAATTTGTGTATATTTAGTTTGATGTCATGTATGTTGATTGTCATGTTACTATGCACTGTTGGTCACTATATATGTTGTGATTTAATTGTATTTTGGTCAGTCCTGTACTGTAATAATATTTATGTGGATTCAAATATAGTTTAAAAGGAAAATCATCTTCTTGTTTTTTCAAATTAATAATTTTTATATGTGTGTGTGTAAAATGGATTAAGTACAATTTTCAATAGTTTTCTAAATACATTTAATGTCATTGAAACTAAGCGTATTCCCAACAGAACCAATATTTTTGCTTTATGTATACACCCAGGTTCTGAGGGTCACTGGGTCACCCCATTATTCTTAATGGTTATCTGGTGCAGGTTTTTACCTGCGAGGGTTCTTTGACATTTATTGATTTTTTTATTATGTCTGAGAAAGAAACATTGTCCTACAGTGAGGACTATATTAATAAGTTGATACAAGAACAGGCAGAATTTGATTACTTAGGCACTGGCCTAACTCCAATAGATACTACATTGAATGACAAATTGTCAAGATTAGAGAGATTAGAGAAGAAGCTTATACGTACTCGTCTGCATGGCCATTTGTTGACAAAATATCTGCAAGCAAACATCATACCGAAGGGGTTACAAGTACGCAACGAACCAGCAATATTTATTGATTTACCTAAATTCCGTGAGGGGTTTAGCTTTGTGGCAAACAACTGCTCCCGACACTGGATGGTGTTGGGGGTAGAAACTGCACTGGAATATGTCAAAAAATTGATGCAAGAAATAGCAGACCTTAAAAAGGAGATTCTGGAAGATAGAGGATTAAAGAACGCAAAGGAAGCCTTGGAAAGAGCTGAGAAGGCTACAGCTGAATTCAACACCGTAACATTGAATAAAAAGTTGGAGAAATTGGCCAAGGATATCAGGCTATATGATAAGAAGATCACTTATCCCTACATTTGCGACGACTATTACACTCAAGACGCGCAGGGATACTTCACCAATCGTAATATACAACATACAAGAAGGTTTGCCACCTTTTCAAATTCTTCCTTTGGCAGTGGGTCAGACAACGAATCGGAGCAGCCCAGCACAAGTTCAGACTTACGTACTTACTCTTCAGGACCACGCTTTCAGCCACAAGAATCAAGTTATCAACAGGGACCAACATATCAGTCACATTCCACATACCAAGATAATTTTGGTCCTTCTACTTCATCTTCTCCATTTTTTAGGGGAACCCATTTGGACCAGTCGGGACCAGAACTGGAGGAGACCACCGAGATGGAACCAAGGAAAGGGCAACCAACGTGGCAACACGAGAGTTCGTTTTCAAACACAGCCACCTCAGAACCATGGCGAAATTCGAACCAGACGACAAACGTACCGTTGGTAATTCCTACAATAATAAATAAGCCCATCAATGAAGTGGAAGTGGGCCTACCACGCTTTGACAATCAAAAAGATCCCATTGTGAATATCTCAAGCTATATTTTGAACAAGGCTGAACATGATGTACTAGCACGAGGGTTGTCCTTTGTACCAACCACCATACCAAATTCGTTTAACATCAAACTGGAATTGCAGCAATTCTTCAGAAAAATTCGTCTAAAGCAGTATTTCTTAAAGAAAGGTGACTACAACAAGAAGATAGCAGCAACGGATTTCCGTCCAGCATCTACATTTACACCAGCTGGGTACCTAATGAATGAAAAAATCATAGCCTATGAAAAAATTGTTGTAAGTGAGGTCATGGATTTATTGAGCAATACGAAATACATCAGACATAACATCACAAAAGAGGAAAGACTCGCTCTCCATTCACTTAATGAAAACAAGTTGATCGTGATTAAAACTGCAGATAAGGGGGGAGCTGTGGTGGTGCAAAATACAGAGGACTATGTAGCTGAGATTAACCAACAGCTCAGCTGCACAACAAGTTATGCTCGTATCCCGAGTGACCCCACTAAGGAGATCGCTAAGCTGATTAGAGACCTCACGAATCGAGGGGTGGAGGAAGGCTTTCTTTCGGAACCTGAATGCAAGTTCCTCAATAAAATCAATCCGAGGATCCCTACAATATATACAATTCCCAAAATACACAAAAATTTACATAAACCTCCGGGAAGACCTATCGTATCCGGGTGCGGATCAGTTTTGGAGCCCCTGAACCAATACCTTGACAGTTTCTTACAGCCTTTTGTACAGGTAACAAGATCGTACCTTCGGGATACGATGCACACTATTCAGTTGTTTGAAGATCAACCTTTTGATAAATCTATATAACTATTTGTCACACTGGATGTGTGCTCACTATATACGAGTATTCCGCAAAAAGAAGCAATTGAAGTCATCACTAGTGTATTGGACACTCGCCCAAAACCACATTGGATCCCCACAGAATTTTTGGTACAACTTCTACAGATCGCGATGACAAAAAATTATTTCATCTTTCAGAATGTATTTTATTTTCAGTGCAAAGGTGTGGCCATGGGCGCTGGATTCGCGCCGAGCCTAGCGAACCTGTTCATGGACCATTTTGAGGATGAAAACATCTACTCGAACCAGAACCCATACATTAACAATATATCAGCGTGGAAGCGATATATTGACGATGTTGTCATGCTCTGGACAGGGTCCGTGGATCAATTGACGTCATTTCTAACTTGGCTTAACTCCTGCAGCACCGACATTCAATTCACCATGACTTACAATATGGATTCGATTCCATTCCTGGACTTGACATTGGAGGAAGAGAATGGTAAAATAGTAATGAATTTATACAAAAAGCCTACAGATAGGAACACCTTATTACAATACCATTCACATCACCCTAGGAACCTCAGGGATAACCTTCCATACGGACAATTTTTGCGCTTACGTCGCAACTGTAGCAGAAGAGGTGACTACTTCAAGGAAACCGACATCCTCATTGCCAAACTGAGGGAGAGAGGATATCCCAAAGGACTCCTTAGCAGAGCCAGAAAAAGAGCCTGGTACAGACCAAGGGAAACCTTGCTTGAGATATTACCGAAAAACCAAGAAATGGACAAGTTAGTATGCGTTACCACCTTTAACACCCGCGGTAACGAGATCAAAAAGGTGATCAGAAAATATTGGAACTTGGTTGGTTCTGAAATCGAAATGCCCAAACCACCTTTATTTGCATTTAAACGTGCTAAGAATGTCAAAGATCATGTGGTGTCGTCATATTTAGAACCACCGCTCCAACCAGACATTAGATCACAACTCAATTTACCACCCATAACTGGACATCATAGATGTAGTCATTGCAAAGCATGTCAATATACCATATCTGGAAATAACTTTGTTCATCGGGGTAAAACATATGGCCTTGAACAATTTACAAACTGTAATAGCCAAAATGTAATTTATGCAATCAGATGCCCTTTCACATTCATCTATGTAGGACAAACGACTCAAAAAGTGAAGAATAGAATTCTTCAACATGTAAGTAGAGTAAAATGCAAGACACAGGGAGCTCCCCTTGTAGAACATTACTCGAGGTTGGGTCATACTCATGAACAAATTGAGTGGTTGGTGATTGAAAAAATTGTTATACACCAGAGAGGCGGTAGTGTTGTGGGCTCCCTTAACTATAAGGAATGTCGTTGGATACATGTCCTTCCGTCCGCGCAGCGGGCGGGCGCAGCGGGCGCGCCGGCGGCGCGCCGAAGGCGCGCCAAAGGCAAGCCCGTCTGCGCCCGTCCGCGGCAGACACGGGCCTAGGGCCACCACCCCTGGCCCTACCGAATCAGCCCGCCCTCCACCCTACACTCGTTCCTTGCTAACCGATCTACGTCCACGAGCCATGGAAGGATGTATTAAATACAGTCCGGAATCCATATTTTCCAAGACAACCCTGAATTGTGAGCACTGTCAGGCGGCCATCCCCCTTTTAAATAAATTGGTGGAAAACGGCTATCAAAATCAGGTAACACAAAATTTTATAACTGCCTTTATCAACGTTCGCTCGTTGGCTAAACACAGGCAAGAAATTGCTGATTTGCTTCTGGACAGGAACATCGATATAATGTTCCTGACAGAGACCTGGATGGATAAAACATCGGACCCAGATCTTGTTATAGCCGTCCCAAAGGGATTTAAAGTATATAGGCTGGACAGAATTAACAAAAGAGGAGGTGGGATAGCAATTATTGCACGAGACACCCTCAAAATTCACATCAAGGCAATTCCTACTACTACATGTGAGGCGCTTCACTTTAATATCTATTTATCATCCTCTTATAACTTCAGAGGTATACTATTATATAGACGACCAGAGACCCGGTTGGGATTTCTCACAGAAATTGCCACTATCTTAGAAACATCTGCAATTGAGAAATCCATAACACTGCTAGGAGATTTTAATTTCCATCTGGACTGTAATGGAGACAAAGACACTATATCCCTACAGTCGGCAATGGAGGTTTTTGGCCTGTCACAATTGGTGACAGGACCTACCCACAATGCTGGGCATACATTAGATGGAATATATACCAACTTAGATAATCTCCTAATCACTGACGTTCTCCCAATGACTTGGACTGATCATCACCTGGTACTCAGTACTATAGAAATTAGTGATACCTCCACTGTTAAAATACCCACTCCCAGACAGGAAACTTTTAAGGTATGGAAAGACATCAATATTCCGAACCTTAAGGTAGCATTAGATAATTCTAAGCCCATCCTGTCTACTGATCCAGAAATAGCCACAAACCAATATCAAGTTTGGCTGGACCAGGCTACTAATAAATTAGTACCAGTCAAACGAATGCCCAGTAACAGAAGCTCCCCTTCAGCACCCTGGTACATAAAAGAACTTAGAGAACACAAACAGCTATGTAGAAACAAAGAAAGACACTGGAGGAAAAGCTATGACGATGAAAGCAAACATATGTATAAAAAGCTCCAAACTCAGTATAAACTCCTGATCATAGAGGCCAAAAAAAAGTACTACAGCGAGCAAATTGAAAATGCTAAAAACTCTAATAAAAAGCTCTATAACATAACTAAACAGCTTGTAGGAGGTGTTCCTGATTTAAACCCCCATTGTTCACAAAGTGTCTGTGACTCACTAGCATCCTTCTTTTTTACTAAAGTGAATGATATCTTCTCAGTATTCAACTCTACTGATACTCAAAACACAGATAACATACTAATACCACATATTGAAAACACCCTTCCACAGTTTGCGGAAATCACAGAAAAACAAATTGAGGGCATCATCAAATCCATTAAGTCCGGCTCAGCTCTAGATCCTTGTCCCGTGAAAACTCTTCTCCCATTAATGGACACAGTGGTGCCAGTTATAACTCAAATTTGTAATCTGTTGTTCTGCACAGGTATCTTCCCTTCCCCTTTAAAAAAGACCTCGCTAAAGCCACTTTTGAAAAAAGCTGGCCTGAATAAAACAGAGTTAAAAAATTACAGGCCTATAGCCAACCTCCCGTTTCTAGGCAAAATAGTAGAAAAGGCTATGAATGCTCAACTTGCGGAATTTATCGAGCAATACCATCGGCTCGATGATACCCAATTTGGATTCCGCAAGTTTCATGGAACAGAAACGGCTCTGATCAAAGTAGCGGATGATATTCGTCTAATACGAGATCAAGGAGGCTCAGCATTGCTAGTGCTTTTAGACTTATCGGCCGCCTTCGACACGGTCGACCATAAGATCTTGGTCGATCGTGTTGAAGGCATGGGCGTGCGAGGCCTAGCGAAGAAACTACTAACATCGTTCCTGACGGATAGATCACAGGCAGTCATCCTGGGACAATTCGCGTCAGCAGAGTTGTCCTTGCCATGTGGGGTACCTCAAGGTTCATCCCTCAGTCCGACACTATTTAACATCTATGTGTCGGACCTTGCTAAGACGATCAAAGCACATGGGATGAACCTTACCTCATATGCGGATGACACCCAGCTGATCCTGTCCGTCAGGGACGATGGGGAAACAGTAGCGGAGAGTTTTAGAACAGGTATGCAGGCCATCGGACAGTGGATGTCAGCAAACTGTTTGAAACTGAACTCCGACAAAACCGAGGTGGTAACCTTTGGTCATCTTAACCCTAACTGGTCCTCGATATGGTGGCCGGTATCTTTTGGAGCCTTGCCAAAACCGACTACGAAGGTGAGAAATTTAGGCGTCATTTTTGACGATAAATTGAATTTTATGACTCATGCAAACCAGACGGCCTCTACAGCGTTCTATAAACTACGCCTGGTAAAAAAGATCCTTCCATTGCTTCCCAAGAGTGTAGGCAAGACTTTAGTAAGTGCCCTAGTCCTGTCTGCATTGGACTACTGTAATGGCCTGTTCATCAATGCTCAAACCAGGGTCATTAAGAAAATGCAGACAGTACAGAATGCGGCGGCCAGACTCCTCTTGGGTATCCCTAAGTTTGAACCCGTAACTGATACCTTGAGAAGCCTCCATTGGCTCCCTATCAGGAATAGAATCAAATTTAAAACATTATGTATAGTTTACAAATCGCTACACTCGCAAGCCCCTCAATTCTTGAAAGATCAGCTTATTCCGTATTGCCCTCCTCGACCACTTCGTTCAGCCAAACTGAACGATATAGTGATACCTCGGACCAGATTAGTCAACTGGGGAGACAGACATTTCCTGGTGGCTGCCCCGAAACTTTGGAACACACTGCCACAATCCATTAGATCTAGCCCAAATCTCTTGTTATTTAGAAAAATGCTGAAAACATGGTTGTGTAACCTCTAAGAGCTAGAAGCCAAGCAAAGGAGAGTTCACATAGTACAGCGCCGAGACGCCTGCGGGCATTTGTTCGCGCTTTATGAAATGTTAAAAATAAATAAATAAATAAATTGAAACGGTCAATCATGGTCTCAATGAACACGAGGAGACCTATATTCAGATGAGCAAGCTGTAAAGGTATATCATTGATGCTGTGGGTTTTTAACCAGCTTAGAAATGCAATCTGTACATCTGATACGAATCTTTCAAGTATAATTTGTTTTTATGCTTGATCCTTGCCCCAACACAACTGTAGTCTTATCTGTAATCTAATAATTGATCTGTTCAAGTTTTAGCCAACTTTATTTAGCAGTGTGATTATTACCAATGTTTATATCTAAGTCTCTTTTTCCATTGCAATACAGTCTTGTTTAACGGATGTATTATACCATACTGAGATATTTGTGTAAGCATGGATTAATTTGATGGATAACGTTATCCATTTAGTGGTCTATGTTAGTTTTTACATACACCCCTTTTCCATATTGTGATAGATATTACTATGTGTCACTGCGAATTGGAATTCCGGTTGGCTGCGATCTTGTTTATGCAGGATTCAATCAACATATCTCCCTGAGTCTACACACACACCGGGAGCGTCACCGCATTAGTTCAGGGTTCACAAATAACCTTTGTTTTCTACGAGCGTCCCGAACACAACCCAGGTCATCGGGACATCACCAGGTTTTGCAAACAGTTTAAATCGGAAACGAGCATCCTGACTATAATCCATGACATGTCTTACAAGTAGCCGACGCCTTAGTTACGTATAAAAACAGCTGAATCCTTTTCCCGCGTTCGAGCATTTCTTGTCCGGCGTGTGTGGAATTGGAAGCGGATCCATTGCGCTCCTAGTAAGTAATCGACTATGCCGTGTTTGAATGTAAGGTTGACATGAAACCAAGTCCTTTGGTTATATTACTGCGGATGTACACGTAGTCTATTTTCAAATGTAGGCTTGATTTTTGTTAGATACTCGTAGTCGGTCTTCGGTTTTAAAACTGGTGAATATTGTTTAAATTGTTTACTTGCCTTTTCCATAACGGTAAGAACGGCCCCATTCAGGATTAAGGCTGTGACTCCATTTATAGTTTTCAACTGGGGTGATATAGACAGGTACACTATCCCTGATTTTTCAGGTTTAAGGCTGTGACTCCATTAATGAGTATATAGTTTCAACTGGGGTGATATAGACGTGTATACTATCCCTGACTTTTCACTATAAATGCCGTTTTGAATGTAAGGTCGACATGAAACCAAGCTCTTTGGTTAAATTACCGTAGATGTACACGTAATCCATTTTTCAAATGCAGGTTTGATTTTCGTCAGATACTCGTAGTCGGTCTTTGATTTAAAAACAGGTGAATATTGTTCAAATCGTTTATATGCCGACTTGTCTTCAACATAACAGTCAGAACGGCTCCTTTCAAGATTAAGGCTGTGACTTCATTAATTAGTATATAGTTTTCAACTGGGGTGATAACAGACGGGTACACTATCCCTGATTTTTCGCTATAAATGAATTTGCTGTGAAGGTCCGACGACTAGTTTGACTTTACTGGAATGACATCTGTAGGTCTTAAGTATGAGGTCACTATGTATTATGGAGATTGCGACTCATTTTGGTCCGTTTCTACCCGTTTTTAGATTTCGGTGATCGCCTTGACGGCACCGTCCCCCGACCTGGGATTGTTTAATTTCTAAGGTATGTGGTTGACGATATGTGTTCACGATACTGATTGTGAATACTATGCAGACCATACAAGATGGTTATTATCCATTATTTATTACAGAGTAAATATTGAACAGACGAAGTGGGAAGTCCATTGAATTTACCGTTTGTGACACTAGGATTAATTAAGTTTCCTAGCCTTCAGGTGAGCCTTAGTTATACATTCGCTCTAGTTTAAATATATTCACACTTTCTCTAGTTTAATTATAACCATACACACACAGATCTTTTGATTATACGTTTTGTCATTACAGGCTGACATTTAGATTATTGTCCTGAGGAAGACCCGCCATTGATGCGTACAAACTTACACATTTCCTTAGGGTCGAAACGTCGACGTTGTTCATCAGATTGATCCATGCAATTTCACCATTTGGAAAATAGAAGATATATGTTGTGGTGCCATATGCAATTCATTTTGGATCAACTTCATTTAAAAATACATATATTAGTTTAAATTTGTGTATATTTAGTTTGATGTCATGTATGTTGATTGTCATGTTACTATGCACTGTTGGTCACTATATATGTTGTGATTTAATTGTTTTTTGGTCAGTCCTGTACTGTAATAACATTTATGTGGATTCAAATATAGTTTAAAAGGAAAATCATCTTCTTGTTTTTTCAAACTAATAATTTTTATATGTGTGTGTGTAAAAGGGATTAAGTACAATTTTCAATAGTTTTCTAAATACATTTAATGTCATTGAAACTAAGCGTATTCCCAACAGAACCAATATTTTTGCTTTATGTATACACCCAGGTTCTGAGGGTCACTGGGTCACCCCATTATTCTTAATGCGTGAGGAAGGAGGCAGTAGCATCCACACCCACCACATGGCCTGTCCCTGCCTGGTTCAGCCCTATGCATCAAGCCCTGGAACAACACCTCCCACTATCCCCCGGAACACTCTGTGACATTCACCTGGACCCCGACATGGACAGCCATATCTGCCCTTGTACCAATGACACAGCAATCCGGCTGAGGACTGGACTCTTCCACTCCAAATTAACTTTGCATTCCTCCAAGGACTCTGGTTGGCCCACCACTGGGCAACCACGTTATGTGGGCTTGAACTGGCCATGTACCCCTCCAGCTCCGACACTCCCCAGGATGTGAAAAAAAAACATTCCAAATCACACAGATGTGTCATGTCTATGTTCACTCACATGTCCAAGAATGGATGAATGTAGGGACATTGATTGCACAAAAAAGGTACACCCTGGTAAATGTCAACAATGCACATGTTTGAGCCAGACCCACATGGACCTTTAGATGAGTGTTAAGGCTTGAACTAGCTGTGGCCTCAGTGCACATGAACAACAATCTTGCATCATCCAACGTAGCCCCACGTCCATGTCTTAAATGAGGCTGTGTGTGTAAATGTCAGGATCGGTAGCCCGTATGAAGTATTGTCCCCCATCGCATGTGGCTACAGAACATCTCTTCGCATGACCTACTCACACACATCAATGTGGACACAGTCTGTCATAATGGATCATATTGATCCACATGGCAAGAAGTTGGACACCATACTCACATTGCTGAAGACACGTAAGGGCACAGGTCTACCAGAAAATATCCCAAACACAATGCCTGGCTCACAGAGGTGGAGCTGCCAATAGGGATTCACCACCAATGTACATGCGGCTGTCTGTCCCTCCCTGTGTACGGACAATGCTCATTGAGGCACACGATTTGTCACACTAATCAACACTCATCACAGTTGTGCACTGTTGCAGTTGCAAAGACTTTATTAGCATGTGCATGTAATTTTGGGCAAGTAATGGGCCACAACAGGCCGACAAATGCTTAAGAGACTTACAGGCAGAATGGGAACGTGTCGAGGTGCAATAATTGGGGATGCAAAAATGAACACATATCCTTACATTTGGCAACGGTCTTGCTGTTCGAGTCATGTGATGTGAGGCATCTGCTCATAGCCCCGTGTCAGGGGACACGACTCACAGCCCATGGGATCTGCATGGAGCTGTACCACCGGACTGCACCGACTGTGTGCTATGCTGACAGTGAGCAGTTGACAGGGACCAACAATTGCCATGTGTGTAGTTTTCCTCCAGCAGTATGTCAGCTTTAGGAAATTTGCCAAACGACACTGTGCGGTTCCACCCATGGGGCTGTATCACCCTGCACAGGTGTGTGATAACACACGTAGGTGCACGCACATGCATTCTGAGTCCAGGCGAATGCAGAGATGTCCACTGTTGTTCTGGCTTATGGGACCATTCCTCCACGATGCAACACGGGGTTGTGACCTGTGCTCTGGGTGTCAATCAGTTGTGGCTGCAGGAAGGTAGTTACTCATTCATGAATACGAGCGCTGCTTCATAGGCAATCAGTTCCAGAAGTGCGTCACTCTCGAATTTAAGGAACACGAGGGAGAGCCAATCCATTAACTAGTCCGGACAGATGTACTCCGACTACGCAGTTTCTACGATCTGCAAATAGCCCATTAGGGGAGCGCCTCGATGTGGTCACTGCACACGATGACTTGTGCAATCTCCCATCCACTACTGCCGGCACATACGCCACAGATCAGGGCATCCCATGCATGGGTATCCCGGTTAGACTCCTGTTCATGGGCCAAAAGGGGACGAACACACAAGTCATAATCCAGTTCGACTACTGTTCTGTTGGATAGGCAGCCCTCCATGGGCCACTCGAATGTGCATGATCGACAGTGGAACTAGGGCTGGACGCATGTGACGTACGCAATCCGGAAACTCAGACGGTAACTGATTCGCAAAACTGCCATTGGCAGAGCTCCCAACACATGCAGCACTCGTGCACGGTCCAGTTACACGTTACTGGGGTTGTGCATGTGCCCAGGATTGCCTGCTATTGTGTTTGTTGGTCTCGTACCACCGGCACTCCTCAGACCGGCGGCAGTTCTGTGGACGATATGCCACAGCTCAAAGCAATGAGTCGTATGTGTGTTCAACATTTGGATGTATGGGTTGTTTTTTACCATTGTGTTGGGGGCATGCCATGCAGGCGTAGCTTGAGCAGGTACAAGTGTGTGTGGGGTGTGGACACGTCGGTCTTTCATTAGTGCAGTTCATGATGTGGGAGTCGCCAGAGTCTAGTATCTCACTCAGGGGGTACCGGGCGGAAGGGAGACCAAGGTCAGAGGTTCAGATGTCCTTCCTCCTTGTGTATTGAGACAAAGGAGCTTCCATACCTAATTTTTGTCTGACTGATGCTGGCCTTTCTGAAATGTGATGTGGCCTTCGCGCTGAAATCGTTGCCAGGCCTCTAGATTTATTGTGCACCAATTGTGACACACATGCAGCAGTTGGCATGTAGGGCCAAGGGTCTGATTGTCCTTGCGCTACTTGTTCTGTCTCTCTCTCTCACTCTCTCTCTCTCTCTCTCTCTCTCTCTCTCTCTCTCTCTCTGTTCTCTTGGGGGGGGGTCCGGAGATGAGTGGTGGTGGTTGTTGTGGCCCTGTTGGGGCTCCGAGGTGCATGTTCGTTGGCTCCATGGCATCTGTTGTTCTTCAGGTGTGGCTCTGGGCTGTGCTCCCTTGTCTGCTGCCGGTTGTCATCTGACTTTACACCAGGTCAGAGCAGGTGTTAATTTCCTGCTGCTAACGCGCCTTATCGCGCCTTATCGCATGTTTTGTGTTCTTATCGCAGATCTGGCTGGTCGTCGAGAATTTTGTGAAGTGCTTTTGTCACGGCTTTTTGTTCGGGAATGCCTAGTCTGCATCTCATTAGCGATAGTTGCCGGTGTCATCCGTGGTGATGTTTTTTGAGGATGCTATTGCCGGAAAAATGTTGATATGGGCTGTTAGCACCAGCTTGTGAATGGGGCGATAAATTTATCACGACTTTGGCTGCGCTAAAGTGCCAATAACTCAGAGATAGATCATTGAGAATATGTCCCTTGGTCTTTCAAGCTCCATATTCCTAGATGAAGGTATTCCAGTGCTGAATGGTTCAGATCTGGACACACCCAGAAAGGGGCAGAAGTGGAAGCCCAACAAGGGACCACCAAGAGAACCATTGTGGATCCGATAAAAACATTCTGGAACATCCTTTGGATCAATGGAATCAGAGGAAAGTCGTTCGGCTGTCCCTGATCAAGAAATCATTTACAAAGATCAAACCAAGGGAACCTTCCTTGAACTTGATTGTTCCCCATGGTGGCTCCCCGACCCATATCTCTGGTGTAGTGTCTTGTGAGCTAGCAATGATGGAACTCTTTTGGCTCCTGATGGACTCTGTGAGGTAAGTGTTAGAGTGGAATGCATTCAAGGCTGGTTTAGAATGTTGAGTTTGCAGTTATATACATAAGAATAAAGAGGTGTAATACTAAGCTCTGTGTGTGTTGTAGTCATTGGTGGGTACTCAGGCTGGGAAGACGCCACAACTGGCAACGAGATAGGGGATAAGTAACCCGAAGATTGACAGTGCTCCCCCGAAGAGTTTTCTGTGGTCCAAGCAAACTGCTTGTGCATGCAATGTGTGCCGTCGTTGAAGTACAGAATCAAAGCTTAATGGATGTGGAGTCAAAGTGCAGCTCCAGTCGCTGTGAAGCAGTTGAAGAAAACAAAAGCATTACAGAGAATCTACACGTTAGTTCCCAAGACCCTGCTGGTCAGGCCACACAGAAAGTTACTGCGCTGCCACCGCAAGATAAACTTATACGCTGTATGGAGTGTTAACGCTGAAGGTGGATACAACCAGCTTTTCAAAGAGCAGCCATTAATATTTAAAAAATTGCAAAATAATGCTGCGGACAGAACGCTGCAAGGCGGGGATGAAACCGGTGTCAGAAAGTGCAAACTGACATTCAGAAAAAAAGAAATAATTGATTTACCAAACCCAAAAAGAGAGTCATCATACCACAGCACTGTGAAGTGGCTCAAGGAGAAGTGCCCAAAATTGTGCCAACCGTGCCGTCCATACCCGAAGCGGTTTGCCACCAATGCTGCTGAGTAGGGTTCAAAATGACGCTGTAAGCCATATAGATTGAGAGCCAAACAAGATGTTCGAAATAGTGAAAGCTTGTTTTACCACGAAGACCTAGAAGAAAGTCTTGTTTACAGTTATCATTAAAGATGATCCTGAGGCCAGTACATCGTAAGGCTTCACAGATGGTTTGCATAAACCAATTCACAGTGATCCACAAGCAGTGTCAATAAGTTCCACACAGGTCTACAATGCTGCTGTGTTCTTGAAGCCACCACCACCTTTCAATTCCGTCATAAAGCAACATATTGGTGATAGATGGACTGCTTGGATAGAGACATTTGATGATTTCATTGATGCACTTGAAGAGACATAACAAAAAGATGATCACGTATCTTTGGATTAAATAAAGTCACAAACTGACAAAGAAGTCACATGCTGTCAGATTAAAGAAGTTTTAAATCTCAATTTTAATCCAATGCCCAATGTTTATTCTGAAACATACATTTTCAGTCAAGAAAGACAAAAAGTTGGTGAAACCATTGATGAATTTGTGGAGAGACTCAACACGCTCATCAAACATTGTAAGTTAAGAGTTATTGATGGATGCTTGTCAGATTCATTCAGATGAAGAATGCTCTGAGTTTTATTAGCTGTCAGCGGTGAGGGACGTTCTGATAGACAAGCTGCTGACATAGATGCCGGAGGCGCCCAGAATGAATTTACTTATGAGTGTGAAAAGTAAGCCAAAGCAACGCACTCCAGAACACAAAATGATGTCTGCATGTAAAATGTGGATTTTTGTTTCCACAAGAAGGTAAATGCCCCACCATTAGACAGATGTGTAAAGGCTGTGGGAAGGAGAACCATTTTGTGATGGTTTGCAAAGCAAAGGAAAAAGTAAGTGTGCCATTACGTGAAGACAAAATGGTCACCAGAATGTTCCAGAAGCAACTTTCGATGCACAACCATAAGGCCAAGCAGCGACATCAGTTAAGACAAATCGACACTGAACAGGTCTTCTGTATCAGTATCAAGTAAAAGTACAGAAGATGGGTATGCCATGTCAATGTCTGCCTCCGAAAAGCCAGCCATGTTGGACTGGCTGCATGAAAAAGGACAGTAAAAGATCTGCATGCATATGTGTTGACATGCTTCAGGCAAACAAAGCAATTGAGCAAGAACGACATCCAAGTCCACACATTGCTGACATGATAACAAAATTAAACAGTGCAAAGGTCTTCTCTTGTCTTAATTTGAATAAAGGTCATCATCAGCTGGAACTCAAAGAAAACTGCTGGTACATTACAACTTTTTCCACACATGTTGGTCTGTTTTGATAAAAAAGACTATGTTTTGGTGTGTCATTGGCGGCAGAACTTTTTCAAGACGTCATTTGACGTATCATACAGCCTGTCATGAATGCCTTCAATTATAGCGATGACATATTGGTTTTTTGGAGTGACACAAAAAGGGCACGATAAAGCTCTCACACAGGTATGTCATTTAGTAGCTTAAGGAGGTTTGACTTTGAATGCGCATGAGTTCATAAGACAAAGATAACATTTGTGGGACATATCATTTGTGAAGGGGGTATGACACCTGATCCTGCTAAAGTACAAGTGCTGTCAAACACGGATCCCCCAAAAAATGTTTCTGTGGTGCGTTCATTTATTGACATGGCCAGTTACTGTTCCAGATATATATGAGACTTTCAAACTATAAGGGTTCCATTGAGAGAATTGATGAAAAAAAGTTTTTCAATTCATTGGTCACATAAATGTGAGAAAGATTTTAAGAAAATCAAACAAGCCATTGGGAATGCTTCTTAAATGTCATACTTCAACTCAAAGCTTCATACAGAGTTTGTTGTTGATGCTAGCCTAGTCAGGCTAGGCACTATCCTTACACAGCACAAAGGACACCCAAATGCTTAAAGGCATATTGTGGCTTATGCAAGTAGGAGCTGGTCCCAAATAGAAAGTGCCTAATCATAACATGAAAAAGAAAGTTTAGCCATGGGCGGGATCCTTTTATGCTGGTAACTGATCATCAAGCTTTACTGACAATATTTGGCAATCCTAAGGTCAAGATACCTTTTCACATAGAATGATGCGGACTACAAGAGTAAAATTATACCTTTGTGCATCTTCCAGGAAAGGATCAGAACCCTGCTGACTACCTTTCCAGGGCACCTATACAAGGTCACGGTAACCCATCCAAGACGGCTGTAGCATATATCAATTTAATTGTAAAATCAAACATACCAGCTGCCATTTCGTTAGCCCAGATTATCACTGCAATGAGGAATGATAGTAACATGCTAAAGTTGAAAGATATAGTTACACAGCAGTCATGGAACCAGCACAAGCGACCTCTAACCAGTGATGGTGAATATTAAAAATACGAAAAAATTATAAATTGTCCAAAACTCAGGAAGGAAATATACTACAAGGGTCAAAAATCCTGATTCTGGATAGATTGTGACAGAAAATAATTGAAGTGCCCCACGAAGGACATTGTGGAATTGTTGGCACAAAACTAGTTTTCCGAGACCGAGTCTGGTTTCCTTATCTCGATGAGAGAGTTGAAAATAATTCAATGCCTGTCATATATGCAACTGTCTTTCTACAAAAGTTACTGAAAACACCTCAAACATGTCAGAACTCCTGAAGCATGCATTTATTTATTTATTTATTTAAAGGTTTTGTAGAGCGCATAGTAACCCTAGAGCATCCCAGCGCTAAACCCGAGACTCCATTGGTTTCAGCCGGGGAGGGGGTTATGATTGAGGAAAAAGGAGGGTCTTTAGAGTTTTCCTGAACTGGAAGAGATTGGGTTCTGTCCTCAGTCTTCGTGGGAGGTTGTTGCAGTGTTTGGCCGTGTGGACCGAGAAGCGGTGGCCACCGGCCCTGGCTTTTTTAACTCTGGGGACTGTGATGAGATTTTCATTACTGGATCGGAGGGCCCTATTCGCTTTGTAAGGGATAATGAATTCCTTGAGGAGAGGGGGGCCGTTGTTGTTAAGGGTTTTATGGGAAAGACAGAGAGCCTTGAAGGCAACCCTTTCTCTCACTGGGAGCCAGTGAAGTAACTTGAGGGCTGGCTTAGCCGAGGATCTTGCAGGTGTGCCAGTGAGCAGGCGGGCTGCGGCATTTTGGACTTTCTGCAAGGTGTTGAGGGTGGCTTCGGGAGCTCCCAGGTAGATTGTGTTGCAGTAGTCCAATCTCGCCAGTATAAGGCCCTGAATCAGGAGTTTCTTGGCGTTCGCAGGGAGCAGGGGGAAGACCTTTCTACAGGCTCTGAGTAGTCCGAAGCATGTTCCTGCCGTCTTTTTTGCCTGAGTTCTGAAGCTCAAGTCTGTTTCAATCCAGACGCCTAGGCTTTTTACTTCTTCCTTAGGAACGGGGGGGTCACCCAGGCAGTTGGGCCAGAGGTGAGTCGGCAGGGAGGGCCCTTTGTGGCCAAGCATTAGTATCTCGGTCTTTGACCCGTTTAGTTTTAGTGATGAGAGGTTCATCCAGCGATGGACTTCGGTGAGGCAACTGTGAAGGTCGGAGGGGGAGTGGTGGGGGTGTGAGAGGGTAACCACCAGCTGGGTGTCGTCGGCGTAGTTTATGATTGACACGCCGAACGGACTGACCAGTTTCTCCAGTGGGGCCAAGTATACGTTGAATAACGTAGGGCTTAGGGATGAGCCCTGCGGTACTCCACAGCGGAAGGGGATAACGGGTGAGTGGCTATCGTTCTCCCAGACTTGGAAGGAACGGTCTGCTAGAAAGGATTTTAGCCATTTCCGGGCCGTACCCCTTACTCCAATTTCTCCCAAACGTTGGATTAAGGTAGGATGGTCCACAGTGTCGAAGGCCGCACTGAGGTCCAGGAGGATCACTGCCACTGATCCTCCCGTGTCCAGGATGCTTCTGGCCTTCTCCACGGCTGCCAGGAGGGTGATGTCAGTGCCCTGGCCTGGTCGGAACCCTGTCTGAGAGACCCCAAGAAGGTTGTTGCTCTCCAGGAATAGCAACAGTTGTTTGTTCACTAATTTTTCCGTGATCTTACTATTTCCTGGGAGAAGAGAGATGGGTCTGTAATTGGAGAGGTCCTGTGGGTCCAAGGAAGGTTTTTTTAGTAGGCCTTTGACCGCTGCAGCTTTCCATCTGGAGGGGACTATACCCTGCAAGAGGGAGGAGTTGATCAGCGCCGTGAGGGGGGGAATGATGGTGCTGGTCACTTTTTTCAGGAAGCTGAGGGGTGCAGGGTCGAGGGGGGACCCACTTTTAATTGAGGCCAATGTTGCCGCAACCTCTTCCGTGGTCACTGGGCCGAAGGAGTCCAGGGAAGGTGAGGGGCTGGTAGGATCCCCGTCCATGTGACCCGGTTGACCCGGTTCGGAGGGGGGGATGGCCACGAGAATTTTGTGTATTTTCTCGTCAAAGAAGGTAGCAAGATTAGTGCATTTGCTTTCCGCTTCTTTGGGGTCGAGTGGTTTGAGGGGGGGATCAGGGGGATGAAGGAGTTCTTTAAGAACAGCAAAGGTTTTGTGTGCCGAACTTGCAGCACTTTTTATTCTGCTCTCGTAAAATGCGATTTTGGTGTTACGTAGCTCCTTTTTGTAAGCTTTTACGGAGGTACGGAAGGTGACTTTGTTCTCTTCTGTTTTGTCCTTCCTCCAGAGGCGTTCGTTCCTCTTGCAGGCCTTCCGTAGAAGGTTAAGTTCGGGGGTGTACCAAGGGGATGGATTGACTCTCTTGGTGCGTTTCAGAGAGCTCGTTTTTGGCAGGATGGCGTCAAGAGATTGAGTGACCCAGGCGTTAAATTCGTTGTCCGCGGCTATGGGGTCTTGAGAGGGGGGGAGGACGTTTTCCCTAAGTTTGGCGTCCCAATCTTCTGGGTTCAATTTATTCCATCGTCTAGTCAGGGTTCTGATTTTGGGGGGTTGAGGGGGCGGAATATTGATAGGCCATACAAAGGGGACCAGGAAGTGGTCGGTCCAAGGGAGGGGGACGTGATCTTGCGCTTTCAGATCTGGGATGTTTGTAAATATGGGGTCGAGCAGTTGCCCTCTTTCGTGGGTGGCCTGCGGATTTTTTAGGTCAAGGCCGGTGGAGGTGATGTCCTGTAGCAGTTCTAACGCCTGCTTGTCGACCGGGTCCAGGAAGTGAACATTGAGGTCCCCCAGAAGTAGATAGTTGGAGGAGGTCGTACTCCCGATGGAGATCTGATCGATAATTTTGCTTGGAAATTCCGCCAGGTGGCCCGGGGGGCGGTAGACCAGCGTTCCTGTTAGCGAGGTAACTGGGGAAATTTGTATGGTGAAATGACAGCTTTCGCATCCCTTGATGTTGCCGTCTAAGGATCTGCATGTAAAGACGTCCTTGTAAATTATGGCTAGTCCACCTCCTCTCCCCTCTGGTCTGTTCAGGGAGCACATGAGGTACCCGGGAGGGAGTGCGAGGACTGTGTCAGGGCTGTTACTGGACGTGAGCCAGGTTTCAGTCAGAAATAGTATGTCTGTGGCGTGGTTTGCGATAAGGAGGTTAATTTCGAGCGCGTGCTTCGCGAGCGACCTACAATTGAGTAGGCCTATTCGAAGTACACTGGGAGCCGGATCCGCGCCGGCAGGGTTGCAGAGGTTGCATCTGAGGAATGGGTTGTCGGCCGTCAGAGTGCGCATGCAAGCAGGGTGTTTCTGGGGTCTTAAGGCTAAAAGCTTGTTCCGTGGGTATGTCAGGTTGTTCTTGGCAAAAATGGGCATGGTGGTAGGGCCAGGGGCCGGCTGGGCCCGGACGGGCCCAGACGGGCTTGCCTTTGGCGCGCCTTCGGCGCGCTGCCGGCGCGCCCGCTGCGCCCGTCCGCTGCGCATACGGAAACGACACATACTTTTATCAGACGAGGGGCGTGGCTTCCAAGGGGGCGTGGCTTAGCCGCACGCCGGCAATGGCGCCGAGTTTGTTGTTCGAGAGCCGCTTTCAGCGCTGGGCAGCTGAGCGGTGGATTGAGCAGGATCGAGTCCTGTGCAGCCAGGTAGGGAAGGTATTTAAAATCACAGAAATGCTCAAAGTGACTCACAATATCCCACGTGCATACAATTAAAACAAGGTGTCTATCTCCCGGCTTTTCGCCTCAGGAGAGTCTAGTTTCAGCATGGGAGGGAGTAGCCATTGACTTTTTCGGAACACTTGGACATCACCTGATGTTGACTGTGGACGAATACTCACGATTTCCATTAATTGAAGATCTCTCATCTACCACTCAGAACTGAGTCATTGAGGGACTAGATGGCCACTTTGCAACATTGGGTGGTCCATCATATTAAAATCTGACAATGCCCCAACTTTCAACAGTCAAGGGTTCAGAGATTTCTTAGAGTACCTAAATATAAAGCATCGGAAGAGCACGATTCTGTGGCCGTAGGCCAATGGACTTGTGAGCACTTAATGAGTACACTAAAGAACCCCGTGCAGGGAGCTACTCTTGAGAAGCTTAATTTTAAAGCGATGTTAAACTCTACCCTAAGAACTTATCGTTCAACACTTCACTCAACCACAGGTGAAAGTCCTGCGACATTGATGTTCAGGAGAACAATGACAATCAAGTTGCCTCAATGGACAAATCAGAGAGGGAAATACAAGAATGCAACTCTTGAGAAGGACTTGGTTCATAAACAAAAGATGAAACCATGTGCTGATAAAAGACGACATGCAAAGAACATCATCTTTAAGAAAGGAGATTGAGTGCTTGCATGCCAAATGCAGAAAAGAAAATCTGATGCTCCATTTGATGCAGAACTCTTTTTCAAGTGGTGTCTACGAAGGGACACATGGTGTCTCAGCGCCCATGGAATTCTATTAGCTGAGACTCTTCTCATTTTCATCTTTTAAGTCATCGTTCATCAGATCTACATTGTGAAAGAAAAACTTGTTCTGAAGCATCAATGACTGCTGTTGCCTGCACACTGTTGATGCAGATCCTGAACATTGATGGTGAGTGCTCCCAGTTTCCATTGACAAGATCAGGTCGAACAATTGAAGCACCACAAACATTGATTGAAGAGATTTAACTGTATAAATACATGTTGAGTAAAAATCAGTCACTTTTTATTTAACAGAGGGGGAGATATGTGTCTTGCGAGTTAGAAATGATGGAACCCTTTTGGCTCCTGATGGACTTCCCAGAGCTGTGACGTAAGTGTTAGAGTGGAATGCAATGAAGCCTAGTTTAGAATGTGGAGTTTGCAGTTACACACAGTAGAATAAAGACGTGTAATATTAAGCTCTGTGTGTGGCATAGTTATCGGCGGGTACCCCTGCTGGGGAGGATGCTACATCTGGCGTTCATTGTGATAAAATAAAGGAGAACCTTTGCTCAGGGACTGTGCTAATAACTACCATTGCCGACCTGGAAATTAATGTCTAGATACAAATGGGCATGAGCCCAGGGAACAATTTACAGGATTGATGACATGTACCCCTTGGACCACCAGCCACTTTCTTACTTATACTTGAACCTTTGACAGAAGATCCCTTCAAAGCTATTGCATCTTGATCTTTTTCTTCTTGGGTAAGAACATTTCTCCTGAAGCCGCACCAATTTTGACCCAAATGAACTGCAGTGTTTTTGATGGTTCTAGATTGGACTTCTCCAGGATTAGAAGGGAACTGAATCTTGTCAAAGCTTCAGAAACAACCACAAGGTCTTGTGATTCCTTTTACAAATAATTAGAAGCAATCATCCAACCATTCAGGTAAGGAAACACTCTGACACCTTGAGAATGGAGGATACCCACCGTTGGAGCACGTAACTCCATGAATGTACTTGAAACCAATACTAACCCAAACAGGAGTTTGAACACAGAAACAGAGATACCTCTGAGACTTTATGTGCTTCTGAACATGTCAGTAAGCATCCTTCAGATCTAAGAACATCAGAAAATCATCTTTCTTCAGAAGAGGTAAGATAAAATCCAAAGTTAACATTTTACACTTTTTTAGTAGGGTATGAATCTGCTGACCATCTTGAGGTCTAGAACTGGCCTGAAACTGCCATAAGCTTCCTGTACCAGGATGATTATAGAGAAGCAGCCTTTCCCTCTTTCTGCTAGTGGTAGTGGGATGGTCACTGCTTTGTCCAAAAAGTCTGGTGTGCCATTTATCAATGCCACTCCCCACACTGGATCTCATGGTTCAGGAGTTCCACAAATGAAATCTGGGTAAGGTTCAACAAAATTCACTAGATAACCTTGCTGAAATACCTGCACCACCCATCTGATATTTCCTGTTCCCAGGCTGGGGCAAATATCTCAGTCATCCTCCCACATGGGTACATGACCAGAAGACTCATGCTTTTGATGGTTGCAGGTTGTTAACTGTAGAAGGAGGCTGGACCCAGGACTTCTCTCTACTAGGGTCCTATCAGCCATAACCCCTGCATCGAAAGAGCTGCCCGGACGTGGATAAACAAGCTAGTCCAAAAGCTGTTCTGAAACCAAAATCTCTTCATTTAGTTGCTGGTTTCATGGAGGTTAGGAGCTTTCAGTTTTCAAGAATCTCATTAACCAGTCCCTCTAGCTGTTAACCAACCAGCAAAGTGAAGATGCATGAGCATGTTCTTCTGTCGTGCGTCTGCCTACCTGGGATCATATTACACAAAGTGCCCCGGGGGCGCAACGGAAGTTTGCGCCCACTTTGAGCACCCCCAGAGCACTTTGGTATCATAGAAGGGGCCGCAGACGCTTGTGCGCTCCTTCTGCAATACCGATAGTGCTGGCGCACATAAAGCGCCATAGCTATTTTCAAGTTGCGTTTCCTCATTTGCATGAGGGCATGCCCCATGCAAATGAGGGAATCCCTTTGCCTCTGCGCCAGTGGCGTATTACAGATGCGAGCACAGAGGCAAAACAGCTCTTAGGTGGCACACCGACAGTGTGCCATCTAAAAGGTAGTTCATTGGCAATGCGCTCCCTGAGAGCAGCACTCTGGTGGGGGGAATGGGGGTCCTATGGTCCCCCCAGGCATCCCCTTGCAGGTGGGTGCAGTCAGTGACTGCACCCACCTACAAGGGGGTCTCTAATCCCCCTTTAAAGTGCAGGCGGGTTGCCACCTGCACTGTGAAAACACATGAATGCCCTGCCCCCAGGGAAGCACGGGTTTGCAGCTGCACTGAGGGCATTGCATTCATCATAATGTGGCACATTTTCCTTCATTGTGCTTGGCGCACCTTTTTAGTTGTGCGCCCAGCACAACAAAGAAAACAGCGCTGCATGTGTAATGCAGCCCCATGACTGCATCCAAAGAGGCCTCCTAGCAGCACTTGCTGCCCCCAAAGCTGATGCTGCTGGTGCCCAGTGCATCAAAGAAGAGATCCTCCAAGAGTCTCACCTGTTGTCGCACAATCAGCAGTGTATCAGCAAAATCTTTCCCTTGATGAATCGGATCAGGTAGGGACTGAAATTCTTTCAGTGTAGATTGTACAGCGTAAATGGAATACGAGCTGGTTCTGTTTGTGAATTTAGAAGCTGTGTAAGGCCTCCTTCTTGCTGTCTTGACCTTCTTATCCACTGCATCCAAGGGTGGTACTTCCTCTAACATAACAACATCCTGAAGGACAACTCTGCCGTCAGAGAACCCACCTTAACCATGGGAGGAAATGGAAAGCATTGATCAAAGAACTGTGGAAATGACTGTTTGTCATTAGTTTATCCGTTCTGCCTGGGGCATGCCGAGGGAGTCTGTCAGGCTCTTTTTTTAGGTCTCGCCTGACCCAGCGCATGCGCTGGTCTGGCGAGACTTATTGAGAGGGCTCCAAAAAGTGCTACCAGGCCAGCCTAGACCTACAGTGCATGTGCGCGGGCGCGCGCCACTTTTACCGCAATTACTTTCACTTTAGCAGCCGCATAGCCAATAGGTCTCGCTTTTGGGACCTTATAAGTGTTTAGTTATGCAACTGTTGCATGGTTAAACACTTATAAGGTCCTAAAGGCGAGACCTATTGGCTATGCCAATGCTTGTTTTATACTGACTGAGAGAAATCTTCCGCTGGTGGTGGATCAGCTATGAGACGCATAGCCAAAGTCTCCCTTAGGTTCTGCAGCACCTCAGGTAGCTCATGGTCCTGCAAATAGCGTTCTTTTTTTTTTTTTTTTTTTTTTTGAAACCTTTATTGCAGAAGTCATAAGAGATACAAAAATGGGCCTACAACCTTCGGGCCGGCCGCTAGCAAACAATAAGAGCATAGAATACAAGTGGGAAACACACGCTGCAGCGTGAGAGAGATCACAGGAGTTGGAAAGAAAAAACGTTGGCGGCCACACCGTCCGGACCCCCCAGATGGCGGTTCCATTTTTATGCAAATAGCGTTCTTGGATCTCTTCATCCTCATCACTGCCCCCCTCTAATTCCCAGGGAGGTGAAGCCAATCTTGAAACTTTAGTAGGGGAAGGAGTCAAGTGCTCAATTTGAGCCGGTGATTTCCGGTGCTCTGCACCTGCACTTAATTGTGAACACTGGTGCTTGTGACAGTCTGACACGGGTTAGCACTGTCTGGATAATTTCCAGATGACCACAACAACAGGTAATTATTAATTCAATATACATTAAAAATGACTATTACCTGCCGTTCAAGTCATTCTTATAGTTTCGGAGGCCTGAAATGGTCCGAATTGTCACACTTGCAGGAGTGTGATGGTTAGCTGTGGTGTTGTTATTGTCATTGGGAGCGTGGCAGGGGCAATGTGTGGTGCAAGCTGCAGTGGCCTCCTGACAAGAGCCCTGGCACTTATTCTTTTACAAATTAAGCACTGGGAATGACCTTTTCTCGCCACAAAAGCTGCATTCGGTGCTGCTTGAATCATTTTTTCAGATCGAACCCATAGCAATTCTGTCTCGAGAGGCAGGCTCTGCCACTGACCCAGCATTATCACCCATATTATGGCTCTCAACCCTGTCCTTGCCTTCCACAATTAATGGCCAGAAAAGAACGTCGCTACTTTTATATTTAAGATAAATGTCAGGCTGGATTTCAAGCACTGTGAGCACACCCAGGTTTACATCCTACCCCTCTGATATTGACATCTTATATGGTTGGTGGCCGCTTCCTGCTTGCTGCTTCACCTATAACCAGATCTCGTACTTGATGCTCACAAGAGACCTGCCACTATGCTGCTAGCCACCATTGAGACACCCAGGCAGGCTGTAACCTGACAGGACGAGGCACGTCCACCGTAGCAGGAAGCTTTTGCCACTTGCCCCGATTGGCCAGCTCAGCATGGTCTCACACGCGAAACACTCTCATCATCTGGCCACATCCTCTAGAGCAAGATGCTAAAGACCGCCATACAATACAAAAATGGGGTAAGTATTTAATGAACATGAAAAAAAGTCCGCTATTTAAAAATAATCATAATACTTACTACAAAATAGGATATGAAAGTTGCAGAGTCCATAAATGAAAAAAACAGGAAGTGAGTTGTGAAGAGGAGAACGATGTCGGTTTTAAATGTCGTTTTTTAAAAATTTAATTTGCTTTTATAGGAACACCGTTTCTCTTCCAGAGATGCTCTGTCACTTTTATAAACTGGGATGAGAAAGAAGAACGAGGAGGTAGTGTATGGTTTGGATTACATTAAACGGGCGGCCAATTAATGGCCAGATAACACATTTTTACCCAGGACTAATACTTGTTTTGTGGTAAGTAGTGCACATCATGGTGCAAACATCTTTCATCACCATATATTGAAAAATAATTAGTGGAGGTGCTAATGTGTGACCAGAATGTCTGGGCATACTTACTGTGTTACATTTTGTTTTGGCAGCTTTGTCTTTTGTGCCGCATTATTGCATTTTGTTGTTATGTCATAATGCAGTTGTGTTGCATTCTGATTTGGCTGTTTTGTTGTGTTCTGCTCTGTCATGTTGGTGTGTTGGTATTTAGCATTGTGTTTAGTCATTGAGTTGTGTGATGTTCTTTAAATGTGCCAACAAATGCTCCTATATTTACATTCAAAAGCAGCACATTCCTATCTATTTATGGGTGGAGATTCCGCTGTCTTAAAGATACTATATGTAAAATACCTTTGTGAATGAGACCCAAGGTTGGTGCTGACAACTAAGTGGTACAACATGTTATGGCGTGTTCAATCGTGACACATGTGTTTTAATGAAGCAAGAGGTGTATTTTTAATTTATCTGACTGATTTATTAAAGCAAGAAGAATATCTCTTGCTGGAAAATGAACACCCTGCGATTCCAGTATTATATTTACTACCAAAAACTCACAAAATGTAAGGAGAATATACCAGACAGACCTATCATCTCAGCAAAACGAAGCCTACTAGAAAATGCATCTAAATATATTGACTTCCTTTCTAAATCTTTTGTCAAACATTACTTTCCTATCTCTAGGATTCTGCTGATCTTTTAGGCGGCATTTATGTAATACAAAAGGGGAATGCATCTTTATTGGCAACAATGGATGTATGCTATTCAACATCCGCTCGCTCAGCAAACAAAAAACACAAACAAAATCTGGGACCTGCTGAGCAGTGATGCACCAAACCTCTTCCTCACAAAAGCTTGCAGAAACATGGCTCAACCTAACATTGACACCCGACATTCCCACTACAACCCGATGAGGCTACAAGATTGCTCAATAGTACTGCTGTCAGAAGCCAGGAGGAGGACTTGCGATCATCTACAAAGACGGCATCATCTAATCAATGACCCCAGAGAACACCACTCTGTTCATGGAACATCTGCATTTAAAATTTCAAATCTCCAAAAATGTTACCCTAAATGTAACCCTCATTTACCGACCACTGGGACCATGAGAAACATTCACCAACCTCTTTACAGACTTCCTCACCTCCCCCCACCATTGACTCCAAAACCTTTGTTTCCTTGGGGTCTCCAAATTCCACCTGGAAGGCAGAACCAACTCCTGCTCTGCAGCACTCCTAGAAAGCCTAAACAACTTCGGACTAACCCAGCTCATCACAGAACCCACACACATTGCCAGACACAAACTGAACCCCATCTATACCATCTTCAATGAAATCAAGTTCAACTTGATGTCACCGCTCACATAGACCAACAACTCCATAACCCCCTTCTAAATCCATACATTGCAGACCAACACACCCGCCAACATCAACCTACCCAGAGCATCTGCAATCTTAGAATAAGAATGGCTCAATGTCCTCTACATGGACCTACCCAACCATCAACAAGGACATCAAAAATGTAACAACTGGATCAAGAACTGCGTGGACTCCCTTGTACCCATTAAAGTCAAGAAATAGAAAAAGTCCAACACGCAAGCCAGTTGGTACACAAATGACCACCAGGACACCATAATACACTACAAATTAGGGTCAGCCACAAAGACACCAATAGAACCACGTTCAAAGATGCACTCTTTAAATTTCCCCAGCAACTAAGAGAAATCAAGTAGAGAGCACTGGCTGAATGCATTGAAGGGAGCTCCAACAGCAGAAAAGAAAGTTTCTTAGTCATCAAAGATTTCACCACACCCACGGCCTCCGTCAACATCACCCAATCTCAAGAACTCTGCAACGAGCTATCCAACTTTTTCCACAGCAAAATTATGAACATCGACAACAACTTCACGCACCAACCAGATCCCCGCAAACTCGTCGCCAACTTCAGATGAAAGACCCTCAGCAGTGAAGAAACAGCGACAATCATGAGGACCATCCACTTAGGGGCACCATTGGTTCCTTGCCCCATCACATCTATAACCTCTGCGCATCACCAATTAGCACAGCATTCACCCACATCTTGAACACCTCCACCACCTCCATCACCTTCTCAGAAGCCTGGAAGCACACAGCAGTCAATGCCCTCCTCAAGAAATCTTCAGCCGAAGCAAGCTAACTGGCCAACTACCGGACTCTTTTCCTGCTTCCCTACCCAGCTAAAGTAGTCAAAAGGGCCCTTAACAAACAACTCAGAAGCCACCTTAAGCTCCACCACCTACTGAACAACACACAATCAGGCTTTAGAAAAAACCACAGCACAGAAACCACACTCATCATAGCCACTGATGATATCAGGACCATCCTTGACCAAGGAGAAACAGCTGCCCTCATCCCACTGAGCCTCTACGTGTCATCAGAAGACTCCACGGGAGTTGTATCCAAGGCCCAGTGCTAACTGTATTTGCTCCTTCATCACAGGAAGAATCCAAAGAGTCAGACTGCCACCTTTCACATCCGAAACCACAATACTTGTATGCGGAGTCCCCCAGGGTTCATCCCTCAGCCCAACCCTGTTCAACATTTACATGGCTCAACCTGACAACATCATCAGGTCTCAAGGCATCACCATCATCTCCTGAGTAGACGATGCTCAACTCATCCTCTCCGTGATGGACAAGACACCCACCACCCGAACTAACTTCACCAACCGCATGACTCTGGTAGTGGAATGGATGAGAACCAACTGCTTGAAACTGAACTCCAACAAGACTTTAGAACTGGTCTTTGGAAAGGAGAACTCCCCATGCGACACCACCAGGGGGCCAACAGAGCTGCGACCCATACCAACACCCACCTTTTATACCAGAAATCTGGGGATCATCCAGGCTGACAAGCTGAACATGATGATACAAGTCAATGCAGTGAGCCCCACCTGCTCCCACACCCTGTGAATGCTACATAAAATCTTCAGATGGCTTCCACAGAACACCATACAAGCCACCAAGCAATTACTCATCATAAGCCAACTCGACTATGGCAACGCACTGTACACTGGAATGCTCATACAACTTCTGACCAGACTTCAGAAATCCAAAATGCTGCCACAAGACTCCGACAACACATCAGAGCCTCCTCCTTGCTACTTAAGTTTGCAAGGAGCTGAAGATCTGGTTCTTCTAATAAGTCTGCAGGGACCACGCCACACACCTACAAAGTCTCCTCAAGTGCCTGGATACCCATGAGGGTGATTAGTGAGCTCTACAAATCAACAAAACATAACCTGGTCTCTGGGTCCTCTCAAAAAGCTTGAGGTTCCTGGTTGTTGTGTAGTTCCTACACACCTATATAGGATCTGCACGTTTAGACAACATAGACCTTGGGATTGGTGTCCAGACTGATTCCGGACACCCCTACCGGGTATGTTCACCTGTATACCAGCTAGCTCACAGTACCACTATAAACACCTCTTACCAAGTAGAGAATAGTTCTTGGCAACTTTTGATCATGACAACTCTGTCCCTTCAGGGATCATGTAAACAGTACAGCACTTTTCGCTCAGTCACTCGTGCTCACTTTGCCTTCGAGAGATACACAGAATAAACGGTGGGGACGTTTTCAATAAGCATTTCTTGAACCAGCGTCATTCTAGTGTAAAATAGGTGTGCTGAAACAACCATAAGACAGAAACAGATAAAAATGATTATATGCACCAACAGAGTAAAAGGATGGTAGATTCCTACCATAGTGCTAAAACAATGAATATAGGCAGGTATATAAATACATGATAGTAGTAATGCGTACTCCTACGATAAAACCCTAACTAGATGTATCTACGTGTACCTAGCATGTATGTTGGTGTCGAGCCAAGAATCCCCCTAGGCTGAAGCCAACCCCATCACTTGACGTGAGAGACTGTGGAACACCATCTTGGTCTCGAGATGGACACCACGCAAGGGATGTCAGACCACTGCGAGCAGGAGTGTCTGCAAGCAGGAACCTCAGCGTCTTGCGTCAGTGTGTCAGCATGGAAGTCCTTTTTCTCCTCTCTCACCTCAGCGAAGATATGGTGTTTATATACCCAAAGTGGTACCCACACGGGATCTACCTTGCTGTGCCATGTTGGACTAGAATGACGCAAGGAATGACCCTCATACATAGTTATTATGCAGGAGATGGTTGTCCTGCTGAGATTCCAAGAATCCTCATGCATAACGAATGAGAGATGTTTTCAGAGAAAATTCCACGTCCTTTAGGCAGTACCATAACTAGGTAAAAAGTCAGTACTAAAAATGTAGTAATGGCAAGGGAAAATGTAGGTGAATGGTTCGGTTACTATCTGAGCCTATATCGGGGCACTTGTATGAAACATAACAGCCACTTCTCATCCAACTGGACAACATACAAAAAAAGTCTAAATGTACTCCTAAAATACACAAACAACTAATAAGTCCATAATTAAAAAAAAATGCATTAAAAATGCTAACATTCTAGCATAAGCTGTAGAAGCCTATTAAAATATGTTCATATTTATGGTCTGAACACCTATGAGTAAAATACACAAGATGATGGATGGAATGTTGCACAATGGCAAAACACTCACCCCCAGTCACAGATCTGGGTTTAATCCATCGTTATTTTGCTCACCACACCACCCCAGTTCAGACATGGCCATATGCAAATCAGTCTTGACCCTGTGCCTCATGGGAACAGTCCAGCCCGAACTGCCAAGCCATGTCTTCCCTGGACCGGAATCAAGCATCCTAGGACCGGTTTCTGGCTATCAGCCGTCATCAGCCAGGATAGCTTGACTCCAGTGGCGTAGTGAGCACGGGACCCACGTCTGGGCATACCCTTCCCACATAGGGTGAACAGCAAAATACACAAGATGATGGACGGAATGTTGCACAATGCAAAACACTCACCCCCAGTCACAGATCTGGGTTTAATCCATTGTTATTTTGCTCACCACACCACCCCAGTTCAGACATGGCCATATGCAAATCAGTCTTGACCCTGTGCCTCATGGGAACAGTCCAGCCCGAACTGCCAAGCCATGTCTTCCCTGGACCGGAATCATGCATCCTAGGACCGGTTTCTGGCTATCAGCCGTCATCAGCCAGGATAGCTTGACTCTAGTGAGGACCAGTGAGGACCTGATTTGCATATGGCTGGGTTCAAACTGGAATGGCATGGTGAGCAAAAAAACGATGGATTTAGGCCCAGATCTCTGTACTGGGGTGAATGTATGACATTGTTCTGCATTCTGTCCATCAATTGTTGTTTTTGCATTTGTCACCCCGAGTGGCAAGGGTATGCTCAGACGTGAGTCCCTTGCTCTCCATACCACTGGAATCAAGCTATCCTGGCTGACGAGGGCTGAAAGCCCGAAACCGGTCTAGGATGCTTGTTTCCAGTCCAGGGAGGACCTGGCTTGGCAGTTCGGGCTGGACTGTTCCCATGGGGCACAGGGTCAAGACTGATTTGCATATGGCTGGGTTCAAACTGGAATGGCATGGTGAGCAAAAAAACGATGGATTTAGGCCCAGATCTCTGTACTAGGGTGAATGTATGACATTGTTCTGCATTCTGTCCATCAATTGTTGTTTTTGCATCTGTCACCCTGAGTGGGAAGGGTATGCTCAGACGTGAGTCCCTTGCTCTCCATGCCACTGGAATCAAGCTATCCTGGCTGACGAGGGCTGAAAGCCCGAAACCGGTCCTAGGATGCTTGTTTCCAGTCCAGGGAGGACCTAGCTTGGCAGTTCGGGCTGGACTGTTCCCATGGGGCACAGGGTCAAGACTGATTTGCATATGGCTGGGTTCAAACTGGAATGGCATGGTGAGCAAAAAAACGATGGATTTAGGCCCAGATCTCTGTACTGGGGTGAATGTATGACATTGTTCTGCATTCTGTCTATCAATTGTTGTTTTTGCACTGAACACCTATGAGTGCCTGAAAGCCATGCTGTTCAGCAAAAAAAGCAGAACTTTTTTTGTGTTTTAAAATTCAAAATTTGGTTGTTTTGAAAAAGGCCAAATATTTGCCAGCACAGGATGGGCCAAATGTTTATGTGTCCTGTGTGGAAGACGCAACATCAATGTTGCTTGCCATCGGAGACGACGGGCCCTGCAACACCTCACAGATCCAGTCAGTCGAGCACAGATGACCTTCTGTATTGCCTACAGCCAATGCCAGGGAAGCCTGTATGATATCCAGGGCCTGGATGCCTGTAGAGGAGCTGCTCTGTTCCAACAGGAGCTGCAGTGTCCCATGGTGGCTTTAAGAATGCAGACATGAACATGGGACTACACTAAGGACAAAGCAGTACATGGGCCTTTATCGGGTCCAGTAAAGCCTCCACATCCAGTGGCGCAACCAATGGAAGTGTTAGACAGAGATCCAACATGCATTCTTGTCCGCAGAACGGACAGCGTAGAACAGGCAAGATACAGTCGATCCAGACCGGTCGGAACAATAGGAACCAAGACGAGGTGTGCCCAGATGGAATACCATGCGATCACGGTACCGGCATTGCAAGAGTGTTTTTCCCATCTCCTTGGTGACTGGGACATCCATTGCGTAGCAGAAAAATGTAAATCCCTGCTATTAGTAGCAGGATTAGTGGAAGTCCTCCGAAAATGCTTCAGAATACGGAGTGTATAAGAGCTGAAATAACTCCGAAGGCTATCTAAAAGGTGCTTAACAGTCCAGAACCTATGTCTTAAATAGGTGTGCTATACCCTTTGTATCACACATGTTAAAGATACGTTGTATTATTTCTCAAAAATGGAAAGGGCAGTTAGTTCTTACTAGTGCCTGTATCTCAGCTGAGGACCTTGCGATCTGAAGGTCAAAAGACTTTCGGGCTGAGGTTAAGGGCACGGTTTTCTGTAATAGCATGACTTTCATTCGGCTCAGAGTATCAAACCATATAAAGGAAACATTCAGAAAAGGCCATATCGGTGCCTCCCTGACTGTGCAGGTCAGTGGAAACAGTACTTGCATATAACATGTAACCCTGGAGCTTACAGTGACAAGATGTGCGATGCCTGGAAGCATCCCACAACAACCTTGATCATTCAGCATCAAGTAACTCCTATTCAAGAGCAATCTAAACACTGGATTAATCACAGCAGCCGGGGACCCTTTCAAATGACAGGATAAGTTTGCAACTGAACCGTTACAGACCCCGTGAAGCATAATATCCTGGCAGATGAGAGATCCACTTAAAGAGTTCTTGCTGTCTGTACCGCTGGGAAACACTTCCATGTCCCCACTCATGCATCAAAATCTATACAGCAATTCCCAAGATTCCTTGAGGAATTCCTTACTCATTGCTTCATATCTGCCTGCCTGTTGTTGTTCTAGGCAATACTGAAACTGGAAAGTTGTGACCGGTAATGTTATATGGCCATGAATTACCATTAAGGAAGTGCCCTTATACATGGTTATTATGCAGGAGATGGTAGTCCTGCTGAGATCCCAAGAATCCTCATGCATAACGAATGAGGCACGTTTTCAGAGAAAACCCCATGTCATTTAAGCATTACCATAACTAGCTAAAAGGTCAGCACTAAGAACCGTTATGTAGTGTAATGGTAGGGGAAAATGTAGGTGCAAGGTTCAGTTACTATCTGAGCCAATATGGGGGTACCTGTGTGAAACATAACATGGGGCTATACATAACATTGAATCAATAGCTAGAATGGGATCTTAACAAAACTCCCCTAATTGCCAAGGTCAATCAAGAGCTATCTAAATGGGTGATGTAAGGGTTGCCAGTAGTTCCGCAGGAGCGTCAGGAACCTGATGAGAATACCCCAGCCTTCCCCAGCGATCTTCCGACTCTATCAGACTCTAGAGATCCAGAAGACGCGCCGGGGGAAAACAGGGAAACAAAACAAGGGAAGGCGGGTTCGCACTTCAACTGGCTTAACTGACGTCTGGGACTGAATAAAGGGATTTCACACATCGATCACACTCTGTAAAATAAAGACTGTGTGAATACTATTACATATGAACAACCACCCAATAGAATTCAGCTATTGCCCTTACCTACCCCTAAGTGGTGACATCTAAAGTGGTGTAGTGAAGGCTTCAAGGAGTCTACTGTAATATCCTACGTAAAGGCGAAGACAAAGTTACACAGGAGTAATAACCACAACTGGTGTCCAATCTGATTTCTGTATATAAGGCTTACCCCCAGTAGTTCTGTCGAAGGACTATTGACTCCCCGGATTCTACCTTGCCTTGGGATCACTGTGGAGGTTATTTGTTGTACTATGACATATATCACAACCTGTCAACACAATCAAAATTCCTCCCTTACTTTTCTTTCTCATTTATATTAAACATCTATTGACAAATAAAGCAGCGCTTTGCGCTGTTACCGTGATTCTGTCGGACGAAGATTCAGCACAGTGATCCACGCAACAATCCCAAGGGGGACGATTGGATGCTTTAGAGATGTTAATTGGAAGGGAAGCACCCACACTAATGGCAACACGTGTCTAAATAACCCCTGGTCCGTAAAAGGATCACTATTCGTCACTGGATTGGAGTGCCACCCGTAGGGATTAACGGAGGTGTAAATAAATGAGGAAAGGAAGGACTGGAAATAATATGTGGAGTATAATACGAAGTAGAGAATCTCCGACTGGTAATGACAGCCCGAGTGAAGGATGCAGCACAGCTAGGGTACTTGCCACAGAGAACGAGAACAGATAGCCAGGAACGCGGGGATACCCTCTCTCTCTTTGAGGAGAAGATAATGAGGCAATATTCAACCTGTTAGCTGTGGTATAGCTGAAGGCAGGGCGAAGGAGGGAGGAAGCGGCAAACGATACCGCCAGCCACCTTCGATCTCGGGAACGCAGACGGAAACAGGAAACACCCGACCGGAAGTCAGGCAGCTATACGTCAGGACGGAACAGGAACTCGAATCAAGAACGCTAAGCGCGTTTTCTTGCTTCGAGATTCTTTATATACTGTAGCGTCGCGGAGCTGTAATCACGGGGCATGACAGGTGATCCTTTCCTTATTGATAATGGGCAGGGTCACACTGTCCGAGATGATTAACCCTTCCCATGCTTTTGTATGCAGTGCAACATTTCTCTCAGACCATTCCACGAATTTTTTAAAATAAATTAAAGGTCACACATAGGGTGTATCTGTGGGTGGGCAAACAACCAACAGTTTCCCCAGTCAAATGCACACAAATGGTTTTCAAGGGAGGACTAGTCATGCCAGACATTCAATCCAACTACTGGGTGGCCCACCTTATTAATATTTGTGATTGGGTATTTTAAGGGAGAGAAGATCCAGTACACACACTGGAACTAAAGCTCTTTCAAGATGCAGGCCCCCCAAAATTCTTGTACCACTCTAAGATCCCCAAAACCCTTCCTATGGTCACAACACTGACAATAATTGTCTGGCACAAAGCATTGACCTACATTGGTTAGCAAAAAAGCTCACGTGAGAAACACCTCTATGGCAAGGAGACACCCTTCTGCAAACAGGTCACTCAACTCTAAAAGTTAGGAATACATTGAAATCTCCAAACTGGGAGATAATTGGGACAGAGAAAAATGACATTATTGGAAAATCTTAGCAGGGAATGCACTAGGGGTGGGAGGAATTTGCGAAATTCACTTTTGCAAATTATCGCGAAAATGTTCAAAATCTCCGCAAGCACGCGAAAATATCGCAAAGATGCTGAAGTTTTTTTCCCGCCCGTTCGCGGTATGTTCTGCGAGGTCGCGGCTCGCCAACTTACCCATGCGGTTGCTTGCGGGCGCGGCCATCTTGTTTTCACTTATCTCGCGGTGCATGATCGCGAGAAGAAAGACGTGATCGCGCGATGAATGATGTTACTGCGGTCGCGAACTGTCGCGAGACAGCGCAAATGGCTACCAACAATCCAACATCTCGTGGAGAACGCGACCGGATCGGGAAAACTTGTCGGCGAACGAGGGGATTCAGGTAAGGCGATCGCGCGCACGCAAGAATGTATTATTTTACAGCGCGAGCAAGCAAAAAATTTCCGGTAAAATGCAGATTGCGATAATTTTGACATTTTCGCGCTCTCCGCGGAACGTGAAAATGTCAAATTATCGCAATTTCCGCAAGCGGAACGGATTTTTAGCCCAGGCCTAGAATGCACCATGCTTAAACCACTCTGGGACCTATTGACAGAACTCCCAGAGTCCAACCCCCTAAAAGCTAACTTGATGCTAGAACCATTGGGTAATGACAATATTTTACGGATATATTACTCTTTGGCCATCAACGCTGATCTGGACATGATAGATGATGATGAGTGGAGAGAGGCCACGCTGGCCTCCCGAAAACTGGTGATCTCAACTCATATTTGGCTTACCCAGTATATTTGTCTCCTCAATATCTACCCTACACCAAAGAGGTTGTGGTGGATGGATGCTAGAATTTCCCCAAAATAGCCTTGATGTCAAGGCACAGGGGATACTCTGATGAATATGACCTGGGATTGCCCCAACATCCAACCAAACAGGAAGTGAGTACAGGAATCCTTGTTGTGGCAATTGGAAGCCAGTAGCACGTACACCTAAAGTATCCTTCTGAGAATCATGCACAAACTTGGTGGTACTAAAGTAAGCTGTACATTTATCGGCTTGTGGAACCTAATCGCCAAAAGGGACATAGCGAAGAAATGGAGGGCCAAATCACCCCCAACAATACAAGAATGGGACAGGGCATGGATCAGTCCACAATCCTCAAGAAAGCAGTTTACAAAACAAGGAGATGTCCCAAAAGTATGATAAGCTCTGGAGGGCATGGTTGGGAAAAATTTAGACTTCCAATGATCTACAGTTCCATCAGGCAATCAGGTGGACCCGACCCACCCACCAGAAGCTTCCCTGTCTAACAGGACCAATGTGGTGAAGTTGCTCATTCTCCAACCCTGGGCAGGTATCTGTGTGTGTGCTTGCAGATAAAAAAATGTGAATGTTATTAGTAGAAATTGTTTTATAATGTGTTTAAATGAAAGAGTGGGAGCTATACCATGTACGTCTATATGGTATAAACGTACTTCATTGTCTGCTGCATGCTTGTAAAAATCAATAAAAGGGTCCTGTAAAAAAAGTGGTAGAATAACTTTTAAATCTAGACCAGTGAGATTATACAAACATAATCAGATGTTTGTCAGAATGAAGCAACTTTGTCAAACTGAAAACATATTTTTATTCAATAATCAGACATATAGACAATTAAAAGAAACAGCTCTGGACACCTATTTCGCCTCCTGGAATGCTAATTTATATATGGGTCGATGGGAGGAACGGGAGCTACAAATTAAATACCATGAGTTCTTGGAAGAAAAGGTCATTCTTTGGATAAGGTGTGTAGATGACCTCTTTCTTAAATGGAAAAGTACACAAGAAATTACAGCTTGTATTGGAGGAAATTAACATGCATGATCTAAACCATAACCTTACGTCCACCATTAATAAAAAAGAAATGGTGTTCCTGGCTGTGTGGTGAAAATCACAAATGAGAAAATAGAAATGTCAATTTACAGAAAAGGGACATCAGGAAATAGCATCTTACATGCTGACAGTTACCATCTGGAACCTTTAAGACAAAATATTCCATACTATGAACTATTACGGGTTAAACGCATGTGCGTGCAGTCATTGAAAATCATTCGTAAAAGAAAAGTTAGTAAAATACTCAGTGGAAAAGTCAACAGTAATACAAAAAGCAATACATACCACACATATAGTTAAAATGGAGGTATTGTTTGATAGACAAACAAAGAAGTAGAAGAATGCTAATCTTGGGCCGAGATTGATCACTACATTTAACATTCAACACATTAAGTGCCAGATGTATTAACATTGTATTTTGCGAGTCCCTAATAGCGAATTTTACCGATTCGCTATTATGGACTCGCAAAATACAATGTATGTAAGGATTCACACAAAAAATTGAGAATCCTACGCATTCCTTATTTGCGATTCGCAAATTGCGATTCACAAATAAGGAATGGCTTCCCATTCATTTCTATGGGCCTAGAGGCGCATAGGAATGAATGGGAATTGCATGCTCAATTTGCAAATACACAATAGGTACTTTCAAATTGCGCATGCAATTTCAATAGTGCCAAAAGGACACCCTGTTGCACCCCTGAAATATGTGCACATTTGGCACACATACATGCCCTAAGGGCATGTATGTGCACCATATGGCACTAAGGATTTGCAATTTACCACCAACTTGAAGTTGGTGGTAAAATATGATTCCTTAAAGCAGGGTCGCAATATGAAAAGCACTTCCTGCATTGCATTTAGAGAATCGCAAATTGCGATTCTCTAAATGCATTCGCTAAATATGTAATCGCAAAAATTGCGATTCCCTATTTTGCGTATGCCTTTTGGAAGGATGCATCCCAAAAGGTTTTTTCCCGTTCACAAACGTGCCGATTCTGCGAATCGGCCCGTTTGCGAAAGGGAAAACGCTTGATACATCTGGCCCAAAGAAGCTCAGAAAGATTCTCAAAAAATAATGTAATCCTATTATAGGTGAGTTGGTATCAAAACAGCTACGTATTAATTATGGCAAAGTCCAATGCATGAGAGTAGGGATCAACTTCTTAGTACAATTGTTAACCCCCAATAAATGTTTTAAATGATGCAAAAACTGGTTAGCAATTAAAGATAGCCGCGATTGTAAAACACTTGACATTCCTTCACTAAAACAACCAAGAATGATGAAGAAAAATTACTTTCATAACATAATGTGCAGTTTTGATGTTTTCATACCCATGCAATAAGAACTATATTCACAGCACGATTTTGAAAGCACACTAAAGAATGTTACAGCATGTACGAGCCATCAAACATGTATGCAAGAATTACCCGCTCACCCTTCATTTTCATAAATAACATCAGAGAAGATGCTGAAGAAATGAAATATTCAGTCATTAACTTTGTAGCAAAGCTGACAAGAGGGGATGACAGAGAAAATTGATTAAGAAGATTAGACTGGTGATATATTGTTCTACTACTAGATACCAAAGGACTTAATGATTACATATCAAAGAAGACATACAGTTACACCTCTAATTGATGCTAACTAAATCCCATCAAAAGAGGACGTAGACTGAGTGTATATTTTTTAATGTTTTTTCCACATAAGGGTGGTAATTTCTCTCAATAAATGATTGTATTGAAAAATTCATGCTCTGGATAAATATGGAGGGATTGTACTTGGATATGACCTGGATTTGAATATGGTAGATATTTGTATTTTGGTCAAATAATGTCCACTGTAGTTCCATGAAACTTGTTAAAAAAGTCCAGTGAGGCAGGACTTGAATGATGAACTCTGAATGAGAATCTATGTTAATAACTAAAATATGTGAGCAGAGATATTATAACATAGTACGCAGTGTTTGGGCCCCAGACACATATGGTGGATTCTTAAATTGATAACTATATTCATGTGCCGTAAAATGTGGCTGCTATTTTTTGTATATTTATCATGATGTAGAGTAAATATGCAAAATGAGATGGACGCTATAAGTATATTGAGTAGAATGTGAGTTATACAACTTTTTTCAATAGAGGAATACATACAGTATTCCTTGTATAGCATTGATCATTTAATTGTTCTCCGTCATTAGGTAATGGACATACTTATGCCAGCGGCCTAACCTTGGCCATAGCCACGAGTGCGGGCGGGCCTGAGCTCCAGGTGCCCCCCTCAGCCCAGTACCCTGGCCTGAGAGCTCCTGGTTGAGTACAGAGGGGTGCCTCTCCATGTACCTTACAGGAGGGACCCCCTTAAGTTTCGTTACACCACGGCTTCATGCTAATTTAAAAATTGTATCTGTGATATTGATGAATTATAAAAACAGAAATCATGATTGTTGAAAAATGGTACATCGGAACGATCATAAATGGTGATAGCATCCTTTTGATGTTTTTCATTTATATGATAACGTGAATATGTCACTTGGTGTTATTTTTATATTGCACTGTGGAACCAAGGCCCTTTACCATGATCAAGGCCCCAGTTAGACTGAAATACTCAGGGCTCTTTTTGCTGAAAAAAGGGGTCTATTAGTATGGCGGTCGGAGGCACCACCGCGGTGCTGGCAGTGGCAAAAAATGTTTTTTTCCGCATGCCAGCAGCCGTCCTCACGGCTGCCATATTAGTATTGCCAAACATAACCCATTTCCCGTCCGCCGTGGTGCGACGCGTACCACCATCAAAGTGCGCCCACCACCACAGCGGTGGGAGCCAATGGAGACTCACCGCCGTGTGGAATGACGTCCCGTCCCGTCCGCTGTACAAATCAGGATGCCCCAAACAGCCAGTCGCACCGCAGCGGAGAAACCGCAAAACCAGAGAAGGCGGAAGCACCACAGCGGAGCGCGAAACCAGAGTCCCGGTCCCTTCCACCCAGTCCCGACCGCAATGTATCCAGCTCTACACGTCTTCCCGGTGCTGTACCTGATACATTACCAGCAACTCATGGACAGTCGCGGACGAAACCGCAGGGACGCAAACACACAGTTCCGCACACAACCACAACACACAACTTATGGGCTGATATAGGGTTCCTGTCCACACCAGACACCCTGGTGGGGACAGGAACACATCCACAAGTGTACCCACACATGTCCTACCTGTCACCAAATCACCCCTCCGCATCCAGGTCACCCATCTACCGCGATCATTAAGTAATGGCCCGGTCACATCACCGCAGCAGTAAGGACGTGGAAAACATGCGCACAATGCAGAAGGCAGGGCCAGCGCCAGGCATGGGCAGTGCACAAAGACCACAGGGCCACACCTCCACCCTCCACACATTAGGCCCACTCAACATGAAGGGACATGCCATGTGCCCCTCCTGTGCGCTCCCATGCACAATAACCAGCCAGGTGAACCCACACCCCGCACCACACACCAAACAACGAGGGAGACAGCCACAGCAGGTGTGGCTGCAGAGGAACACAGCACAGAAGCACAGGGCCAGGGCAACCCACACACCACAACAACACCACACTCATGCCAAGAAAACTGAGCCCAAGCACAAAATGAACACACACACAGATAATGAACAATCCCTCCACTGGACACAGAGCCTGCCAAGTCAGCCAGACATACCCCACACTGACACACAGCCACATACACAGACCACATGCCAGCAGCAATGGAGTACAACATATAGGAAAGCTAAAGTGAGGTGGACACAAATGGAAGGCCAATGAACTAACTACCAAGCATGTGTACATCACATGCAAGACAAGGAAGATATAACAACACCCTCAGCCCATCAAATCACACATGGCTGACACAGTGAGTGAAGTCAAACCACAGTCACCTCAGTGCAACAACTCAGGGAGACAGCAAGGTAACCCATGTATAGGCACAGGGATTAAAGGAAGGGTATGAAGTCAAAAAGTGAACACACATCTGTATCCAACTACTTGACAGGAGTATGTCAGCAGCACAACACACACGGCCCATTGCAACACTCCATGACTGTCAAACACAAGTAGGAATCTCCACACATACCCCCATCACACCTGCAGCACACAACACCAGTGTCAAACACACAGAAGGGCGCCAATAATGCCCAGTCAATACACTGACAAACAATCACACTCCCTGGGGGGTATCCAGAAACATCACACACACACAGGGATGCCAAAACCAATGTTTGCACAAAAACAACAGTCAAACACATAGCTCAACAAAAACACACACAGAACCACAACAAAACCAGACATGACCTGTGCAGCAAAACTGGAAAGGCAATTGGTGCACAGACATAATAGGAGTGCACAACCTGATCAGTCAGGAACAATGCACAGACAACATACCACAACACAGACAAGAAGTGCACCATCATAAAACAATCATGGACCCAAACTGGGAGAAATGGGCCTACAATGACACACAGACAGACATACCACACCACCCATCAAATCAACATGGTGTCACCGTGTACCACATGCCTGCACATGCACATGAATGACAAGAGACAGCTCAGATATGAGAGGAGAAAACACCAAGGACGCACCTAACACAAGCACAGGAACTAGAATAGACCTAAGTTCATGTGACAGACACATAAGTAAGGCACACCACACTGGCAACACACATCTGAATAAAACACACAACACCAGCAAAACACACACACTGCCATGCAACTAGAACACCGCACACAGAGCATCTGTCAGCTGCAAGAGACAACACAGCCCAAACACTGCACACATCCACATCAAACACACAATAGATGTACATGCCAATAAATCACATTGCAAGCACAGCAGGATATCAGGGGATGCACACCAGGCAAGGACAAGGCAACATACACTCACAGCACTGTATGCACACCAAGCAGTGTGTGCACACCAAACATACCAGTTCCACACAGATATGAGTGACACACCATGAACACCCACAACAACAATCAAAACAGCACACAGACCCAGTGCAGAGTAGTTACATGAGAAGCTGCGCAGGCAAGGGGCAAACAGCAATGAACAACAAGGCCAGTGGCCAGCACAAAGTGCAGAGTAAGTACATGGGAAGCTGCACAGGGAATGTGTGCAACTGTACCATGCCATGGTCAGCCAGCACAAAGTGCAGAGTAAGTACATGGGAAGCTGCACAGGGAATGTGTGCAACTGTACCCTGCTATGGTCAGCAACACAGTCAGGGTGGTAACAATGGGCAGTACAGGCACCGCTGTGGGAGAGACAGGTGTGTGAGGGTGACTACCACTCAGACTTGGCTGTCAGTCAGACTGGGAGGGGGCTGTGTGTCGTGGACAGTTGGAGGACTTGACTGGGGATAGAGAGGCCCAGCTGAGGTAGAGGCATCAGTGGCTTGGGAAGCCGGAGGGCTGCTTGGACCGGGTGGTGTGGTGGCACGTGGAGGTTAGAGTCATGCTGCCGTGAGATACAGTGTGGGTGAGAGAATATTGAGGGGTGCATTTCCATGGCATTCTAAATGGCTTCACTGTCTTGGGGGTAGTGGTAAGTGGGCCGGGCACAACAGGCACACTCTCCACCAAAGCTGCATCAGGTGCAGACAGTGGCCCTCTGTTAGAGTCGGGGATCTCTGGTTGGCGCAAGGTTGCCCTTGTGTCAAGCAGGAACCCTCTCCTCCACGTCAGGGCGCAGGATAACCCCTCGCGAATGACCCTTGCTCACCCTCTAGGTGCGTGGCGTGAGCAGCCAAGGCGATTCCTCAGGCGTTGTTGGTTAAGCACTTACAATTGTACACACAGTAAATACATTAATTCCCCCAGAAACGGACACCAGACTTGGATATATATAAAAATACGATTCTTTATGTAAAAATAAGGTATATATATCTCAACAGACTTATCACAAGACCAATAACGTTTTCGCTAGGCCACCAGGTTATACAGTAGGCAAATGTTCTGGGTTTGTAGGTTTCCAAATGGATAGTTCGTAGTCTCTTTACTTGTAGTTCCAGTACTCACAGAGATCGGTTCCTGCGAACGGGGAAATAAGGCGTTGCGGGCCCCGAGCCCGATACTGGAACTTCTTTTGTGATGAGGAGAGTCGGCACAGGTCGGTGCGACTCTCGGCTTGGGAAGTGTTCTTGGGTCCTCAATCAGCAGGTGTGGGCAAGTAGGCAGGCGCGGCCCGCGACCCTTTAGCACGGCGGTGCAGGAGGGTCTCCACAGCGGGGGCGGCGCGGCCTGAGATGTCCGAGGATAGCGAAGCGGGGTCACAGGGCACAGTCAGTGCAGCTGGATGACCCGGCGGGGATCACAGTCGTCGGACGGCTTCCGGCAGGAGGGGTGATAGCGCGTTCAGCGCGCTCCAGTAGCAGGCGGTGACAGGGATGCAGGCGGCCTGGCCCGGGGACAGAGAGCGGCTCGGGACGGAGCGGGGCTCTCACGGGATTGAGGCAGGCGAGCTTCTGAGTGTCACGGCCCTAGGAGGGGCGATGAGGGGCGCAGTCTCTTTTCCAGCGGGATGCACACACGGCTCGAATTGGAGGACGAGCAAGAAGCACAGAGAACCCACTGTTCCTGGGGTTCAGTTCAGGGGGCAAGCTCAGATCAAGCCCTTGGAGAATGTTCAAGCACAAAGTAGCAAAGTCTTTCCAGTAAGTCTCTTCCTCTCCTCTCTCAGCAAGGCAAGCAGCAGGCCAGCTCCTCCGGCGTCTTCTTCTCCTTCTAGTCGGGCAGAGGTCCTTTGTGGTAAACAGGATTCTGATTTCTTAGGAGCCAGGCTCCTACTTTTATACCATGATTCTTTTGTTCTTTAGCGCCAGGGGGCCTAGGCCTGGCTCAGTCCAGTTCTGGAGCACTTTGTTATGGTGACTCTGCTCTTTCCTTTCAGCAGCAGGGCAGAGACATCAGCCGCCCCACAGGGGGTGGCGCCGGCTTTGTGGTGGCAGAGCACAGGTCTATTCAAGAGTCAAGGTGTACTCCTCCCACCCATCCAGGTGTAATCTCTCTACCCACCACCTGGCAGCCAACCTGTCTCTGGGGATCCCCCCACCCTGCTCCTTACTGTTGCTGGGCAGAACACACACACATACAGCAGAGGCGGACTGAGATGGTCAGGTCAGTAAATACTAACTTTCTAAAAGTAGTATTTACAAACCCAGGATATTAAAATAAACTTGACTACAAGAAGTATTTTATCATCCTGAGTTCAGGCATACTAAACTTGACACTTCTACCATGCTCTCTGAGTCCACTGGGGTCACAGCGTTGGCGTGATCCCAGCAGCCCATTCTGGCCTATGGAGAGCAGGTAGCCTTCAATGGTGAAAAACGACAAGGGCTGTAATTCACTACTAAGACATGCCACACACATCAGGGCATGTCCTACCTTATGCCCACAATGCACCCTGCCCGTGGGCCTACCAGAGGGGTGGCTAATATGTAGGTAAGGGAAGGTTTTAGGGACTGGCAAGTGGGGGCACTTGCGCAGTCAGCGCGACGGTCCCGGACCGCGCACAGGGTCTGCGGTGGCAGTCCCTAGACACACTTTACAAGGCCGCTTCCGTGGGTGGCGCAACCAGCGCTGCAAGCCCACCAGCAGCATTGGCATTCACAAGCCCTGGCACCCCTGGTGCACTTTACTGGGGACTGACAGTGAATCCAATAAACCAATCATGGACATCAATTACAGGTACACTTTACTTAGGGAGCACTTGCACTGCGGCACGGATTAGCCGTGGCGCAGTGCCCTGAGCGGACAACACCAGCAAAACAGTCGAGGCACACCATCAAAAAGTGGAAGGGAAACTCACGCCAAGGTGCCAGGTCTAACACGTGTCCCCTCCAGCTGAAAGGTGGGGAGAACTACCCTTGCCCAGGGGGTTCCTCGTCACTAAGGCGGAAATACCTGGACAGACCGTCAGCGTTGGCGTGATCTGTACCAGGACGGTGTTCCACCGTAAAGTCCATACCCTGTAGGGAGATGGACCACCTCAACAGCTTCGGGTTTTCACCCCTCATTTGCATCAACCATCTGAGGGGCCTGTGGTCCGTCTGAACCCGGAAGTGAGACCCAAACAAGTAGGGTCTTAGCTTCTTCAGCGCCCAGACCACAGCAAACGCTTCTCGCTCAATTGCACTCCACCTACTTTCCCGTGGAAGTAACCTCCTACTGATGAAGGCTACGGGTTGGTCCCAGCCCTCCTCAGTCATCTGTGAGAGAACAGCCCCCACACCATGCTCGGAAGCGTCTGTCTGGACTAGGAATTCCTTGGAGAAGTCAGGGGCCAAGAGCACGGGCGCCGTGCACATGGCAGTCTTCAGGGTGTCGAAAGCTTTCTGACAGGTGTCAGTCCAAATCACGTTCCTGGGCTGCTTCTTCGAAGTCAGCTCTGTCAAGGGGGCAACGATCGTTCCATAGCCCTTGACAAACCTCCTGTAGTACCCAGTGAGCCCCAGGAAGGCCCTCACTGCGGTCTGCGTCTTGGGGGGTTCCCAAGCCAGGATGGTCTCAATTTTGAGTTGCAAGGGTGCCACCTTGCCACTCCCCACTTGGTGTCCCAAGTACACCACGGAACCCTGCCCGATCTGGCACTTGCTTGCCTTGATCGTGAGGCCTGCTCGGCGCAGCGCCATCAACACTTCCCAGAGGTGGCGCAGGTGTTCAGGCCAGGTGGCACTGAACACTGCGATGTCATCCAGGTAGGCGGCACTGAACGCATCCAGCCCAACCAGTACCTGGTTGACCAACCTCTGAAAGGTGGCAGGGGCATTCTTCATCCCAAATGGCATGACTCGGAACTGGAAGTGCCCATTTGGTGTAGAGAATGCTGACCTCTCTTTGGCCCCATCGGTCAAGGCGATCTGCCAGTACCCAGACGTTAAATCAAACGTACTGAGGAACCGGGCAGCCCCCAGCCGATCAATGAGCTCATCAGCTCTGGGGATGGGGTGCGCGTCAGTCTTCGTGACTGAATTGAGTCCTCTGTAGTCCACACAGAACCGGAGTTCAGGTGTGGCTCCCGGCGCAGCAGCTTTGGGGACCAAGACCACGGGGCTGGACCAAGGACTGCTGGAGGACTCAACCACCCCTAGCGCAAGCATTTTGGAGACCTCCTCCTTGATGCAAGCTCTGACCCTGTCAGTTACCCTGTAAGCCTTGTGCTTCACAGGTAAGCTGTCTCCTGTGTCCACATCATGGACGCACCAATCTGTGACACCAGGAACCAGGGAGAATCGGTCGGAAAATTGTCCCAGCAAGTGGCGGCAATCTTCCTGTTGTTCGGGCGTCAGGGTGGGTGAGAGGTTAACTCCATCCACTGACCCATCTTTCTCAGAGGCCACTAAGAGGTCAGGAAGAGGCTCGGTCTCCTCTTCCATTCCATCATCAGTGGCCAGCAGCATGCCCACTTCGGTCCTCTCTAAGTGGGGCTTAAGGCGGTTAACATGTAGGACCCTCAAAGGGTTCCTGGGAGTCTGCATGTCCACCAAGTAGGTGATAGGACTTTTGCGCTCCACAACCTCAAATGGACCTGTCCACTTATCCTGAAGTGCACACGGCTCCACTGGGGCCAAGACCCACACCTTTTGTCCAGGTTGAAGCTCTACCAGAGTGGCATTCCGGTCGTACCACCGCTTCATCTCCTCCTGGCTGGCTTCCAGATTTGCCTCAGCAAGTTGCCTGAAACGCCGAGTCTGGTTTCGGAAGGCCAGCATGTAACTATATACATTCTGGGGAGGTTTCCTGGGAGATTGCTCCCAGCCTTCCTTTACCAAACTCAGAGGTCCTCTTACCGGGTGACCATACAGAAGCTCAAAGGGGCTGAACCCTAGAGACTTCTGTGGCACCTCTCGGTAAGCGAAGAGCAGGCATGGCAAGAGGACGTCCCACTTACGCCTCATTGGACCGTCCAGGCCCATGATCATGCCTTTGAGGGTTCGGTTGAATCTCTCAACCAACCCATTTCCTTGGGGATGGTAAGGAGTGGTGAACTTGTACGTTACCCCACACTCCTTCCACAGGGATTTCATATATGTAGATATGAAATTGGTCCCCCTGTCGCTCACCACCTCTAGAGGGAATCCCACTCGGGAGAAAATTCCCATCAGTGCCCTTCCCACCACGGGGGCCGTCACTGTCCTCAGAGGGATGGCTTCAGGGTACCGGGTGGCATGGTCCACCAAGACCAGGATGAACCTGTTGCCCAGGGCTGTCTTGGGATCCAGAGGCCCCACAATATCAATACCCACTCGTTGGAATGGCGTACCGACCACAGGGAAAGGTTGCAGAGGAGCCTTGTGCTTCCCTCCGCTCTTACCACTTGCCTGGCAAGTCTGACAGGTTCTGCAGTAGGAATCGGAATTCTTATGCATTTGGGGCCAGTAAAAGTGGGTGACAAGCCTGTCATAGGTCTTGTCCATCCCCAAATGTCCTGCTAACGGCACATCGTGAGCCAGCCCCAGTAGGAAGGTTCTGAACTTCTGGGGTACCACCAGCACACGGGCTGACCCAGGTTCAGCAGCCTTAGGCTCGGAATACAGGAGGTCACTCTCCCAGTACACGTAGTGTGTTTTGGCCTGAACACCATTGGCCTGGTCTGCAGCCTGTTGCCGCATACCTACGAGAGAAGGGCATTCTTTCTGCTCCTTGCAGAATTCCTCCCTGGAGGGACCTCCTTCTTGCTGCCAATGGGTCAGCTCAGGCAGATCTCCCAGTTCGGCAATCTGTTCCCCGGTAGGCTCCAGAGCATCCCCCTCAGGGTCTACTTCCTCCTGGGCCGTGGGAACTTCGGGGGCCGGTTTCCCGCGCCTCCTGCGCCTTCTCCCTAAGGCTGGTTCCTGGACCTCTCCCTCAGGCTCCAGGACCCTCTCAACACCCCTACTGGCTGCCATGGACCGGGTGGTCACGCACGCCCAGTCGGGTAGACCCACCATCCTCAGATGCGTGGTCTTCTCCACCTTTTCCCAAGGGGAACTCTCCAGGTCGTTCCCTAGCAGACAATCTACAGGCATGTCAGTTCTCACAGCGACTTGTAGAGTACCAGAGACCTCCCCCCACTCAAAGGGAACTTGAGCCATTGGACAACGACTCTCTACGTTGTCAGCATTGACAACCCTACAGTAGGCATTGGGTACAATCTGCTCTTGAGACACCAGGTGTTGCCTCACCGAGGTCACGCTGGCTCCTGTATCTCTAAGAGCCTCCACCTTCTTTCCATTGATGGTCACCACCTGCCCATATTTCTTAGTGTTAGAGGGCAGGTAGGTTACAGGGACCATCTCACTGTCTCCTAGCGAGACTAGGGTCATCTGCCCGGGACCCCCACCCTCCTGGACTGCTACTTCCTCCCCAAAGTTAACACTAGCTACTTGCCGGGGTGGAGCACCAGTGGGTGCGGTCTTTCCAAACAGGCGACACTTAGGATCAGAGGCAATGTGACCCGGTTCACCACACTTATAACAATTGAAGGGCCCCTTTGGAACAGGTCTACCTGTCGGGGCCCCGTTCTGCTGCGGGGTTGGGGGAGGCTGAGAACCCTTCTGCTGGTTCCCTTGGGCATTACTTTGGGGGCCTTTTTGGAACCCCTTCTGTTTACCCTTGTCCCCCCCACTCTTCTGCTGGGGACCCTGCCCACCTTTGGCGGAGTCTCCCACTGGACCCTTGTGGACCCTGGTGCTGAGCCAGCGGTCCGCCTCCTCAGCAAGCTTCCTCGGGTTGGACAGCTTGCTATCTATCAGGTGCTGGCGTAGCTCAGGAAAACATTGACTGGACAAGTGCTCCCATGCAATTAAATCAAGCAGCCCTTGATAATCATTCACTTTGCTACCCTTCACCCAACCATCCAGCGCTCTGCAGAAAAAGGTCACATATTCCACATACGTACTCTCAGGGATCTTCTTGGTCTCCCTGAACCTCTGTCGATATAGCTCAGGAGTTAACCCATACCTGCTCATTAAAGCTTCCTTCATATGGGGGTATGAGGTCTGGACTTCTAAGGGTAAATCTAACAGTGTGTCCCGCCCTTCAGCAAGGAACCTTCCCCACAACCCCGCTCCCCAGTCTTTCTCAGGGACCCGGTGTGAGGACATGGCCACCTCGTAGGCCCTAAACCACTGCCCTATGTCATCCTTTCTGAAATACTCCTTTACTACATCTTTGGGGATGTACACCTTGGACTCTACCTGCGCTGGTGGAGTGCTGCCACCAGAAGGAGCGGTGTCCAAACTCTTCGCCTTCAGCTCCAACTCCTTCAATCGGATATCATGATCCATTTGGCGTTGTTGTGCCTCCAGGGCCAACTTCTGCTTTTCCATTTCCATTTGTCCTGCCAACTTTGCCATCTCCATTGCATGCGCCCTGTCGGCTGCCCTGTCTGCCAGCTCCTCTGGCGACCGGACTCTGCTGGGCTCCTCAAGGTTGTCGGGTGGAACGATGTCCCCCGCATTCCGTGGGTCTCGTGACTCCTTCCAGGCTCTCAGCGCCTTGGCGTACTGGGTTCTCCTCTTGAATCCAGCATGGGGGACTCGGAATTTTACACTGTAGCCTTTCAATTGCTCCATCGAGTAGCCTTCCAGTCTCTCCCAATCCACCTCATCGATTCCAGAAATCACAGAGAGTGCTCTCCCAGCGGAGTGTGAGCCAGGCATGGTTGCAGTAATGGCAGATGTCTCAACAAAGTTCAGAGAATGAAAACCTGTGGCTGCGTTACTTGGTCTGCTCTCACTATCTGGTGATTAATAATTCACTGTATGCAAATTACAAGTGCAAATCCGAAATCCCACCCGCTGCCACCAATGTTAGAGTCGGGGATCTCTGGTTGGCGCAAGGTTGCCCTTGTGTCAAGCAGGAACCCTCTCCTCCACGTCAGGGCGCAGGATAACCCCTCGCGAATGACCCTTGCTCACCCTCTAGGTGCGTGGCGTGAGCAGCCAAGGCGATTCCTCAGGCGTTGTTGGTTAAGCACTTACAATTGTACACACAGTAAATACATTAATTCCCCCAGAAACGGACACCAGACTTGGATATATATAAAAATACGATTCTTTATGTAAAAATAAGGTATATATATCTCAACAGACTTATCACAAGACCAATAACGTTTTCGCTAGGCCACCAGGTTATACAGTAGGCAAATGTTCTGGGTTTGTAGGTTTCCAAATGGATAGTTCGTAGTCTCTTTACTTGTAGTTCCAGTACTCACAGAGATCGGTTCCTGCGAACGGGGAAATAAGGCGTTGCGGGCCCCGAGCCCGATACTGGAACTTCTTTTGTGATGAGGAGAGTCGGCACAGGTCGGTGCGACTCTCGGCTTGGGAAGTGTTCTTGGGTCCTCAATCAGCAGGTGTGGGCAAGTAGGCAGGCGCGGCCCGCGACCCTTTAGCACGGCGGTGCAGGAGGGTCTCCACAGCGGGGGCGGCGCGGCCTGAGATGTCCGAGGATAGCGAAGCGGGGTCACAGGGCACAGTCAGTGCAGCTGGATGACCCGGCGGGGATCACAGTCGTCGGACGGCTTCCGGCAGGAGGGGTGATAGCGCGTTCAGCGCGCTCCAGTAGCAGGCGGTGACAGGGATGCAGGCGGCCTGGCCCGGGGACAGAGAGCGGCTCGGGACGGAGCGGGGCTCTCACGGGATTGAGGCAGGCGAGCTTCTGAGTGTCACGGCCCTAGGAGGGGCGATGAGGGGCGCAGTCTCTTTTCCAGCGGGATGCACACACGGCTCGAATTGGAGGACGAGCAAGAAGCACAGAGAACCCACTGTTCCTGGGGTTCAGTTCAGGGGGCAAGCTCAGATCAAGCCCTTGGAGAATGTTCAAGCACAAAGTAGCAAAGTCTTTTCAGTAAGTCTCTTCCTCTCCTCTCTCAGCAAGGCAAGCAGCAGGCCAGCTCCTCCGGCGTCTTCTTCTCCTTCTAGTCGGGCAGAGGTCCTTTGTGGTAAACAGGATTCTGATTTCTTAGGAGCCAGGCTCCTACTTTTATACCATGATTCTTTTGTTCTTTAGCGCCAGGGGGCCTAGGCCTGGCTCAGTCCAGTTCTGGAGCACTTTGTTATGGTGACTCTGCTCTTTCCTTTCAGCAGCAGGGCAGAGACATCAGCCGCCCCACAGGGGGTGGCGCCGGCTTTGTGGTGGCAGAGCACAGGTCTATTCAAGAGTCAAGGTGTACTCCTCCCACCCATCCAGGTGTAATCTCTCTACCCACCACCTGGCAGCCAACCTGTCTCTGGGGATCCCCCCACCCTGCTCCTTACTGTTGCTGGGCAGAACACACACACATACAGCAGAGGCGGACTGAGATGGTCAGGTCAGTAAATACTAACTTTCTAAAAGTAGTATTTACAAACCCAGGATATTAAAATAAACTTGACTACAAGAAGTATTTTATCATCCTGAGTTCAGGCATACTAAACTTGACACTTCTACCATGCTCTCTGAGTCCACTGGGGTCACAGCGTTGGCGTGATCCCAGCAGCCCATTCTGGCCTATGGAGAGCAGGTAGCCTTCAATAGTGAAAAACGACAAGGGCTGTAATTCACTACTAAGACATGCCACACACATCAGGGCATGTCCTACCTTATGCCCACAATGCACCCTGCCCGTGGGCCTACCAGAGGGGTGGCTAATATGTAGGTAAGGGAAGGTTTTAGGGACTGGCAAGTGGGGGCACTTGCGCAGTCAGCGCGACGGTCCCGGACCGCGCACAGGGTCTGCGGTGGCAGTCCCTAGACACACTTTACAAGGCCGCTTCCGTGGGTGGCGCAACCAGCGCTGCAAGCCCACCAGCAGCATTGGCATTCACAAGCCCTGGCACCCCTGGTGCACTTTACTGGGGACTGACAGTGAATCCAATAAACCAATCATGGACATCAATTACAGGTACACTTTACTTAGGGAGCACTTGCACTGCGGCACGGATTAGCCGTGGCGCAGTGCCCTGAGCGGACAACACCAGCAAAACAGTCGAGGCACACCATCAAAAAGTGGAAGGGAAACTCACGCCAAGGTGCCAGGTCTAACACCCTCCCTCTGGGGACATGTTGGATCCAGCTGTTCTCTTGGCCTGACCTTGCCTTTGCCCCTCCATCCCCTGTTTTTCAGGTTTACCCCCTACAGTGCCTTCCTTTCCCTGCTTCACAGGGCTTTGGAGGGGAGTTGAGGTTGTACAGTCGGTGTGGTATGCTATAATTTGTGTAACCAGGTATTAGATGATGCAATAGACGCCATGCGTCTTTCAAATCATGCAATCGAGCCATTTCCACAATAGCAGCCCTGACCTTCCTCATTCTATTTGAAGCGCCTTGGTTAGTTGATTCTATATGTGGATTCACCCATAATTATTAAATCCCCCTGCCACTCAAAAAGGTCCAATGATAGTGATTCAAAATAAATGGATCATCCAGGTTTGGACCATAGAGAGCACATAGTACAAACTTATGGCCATTAATAAGCAGCTGCACAATTATCCATCTGCCTCGATTATCATCGGAAGTTCTGAGCAGAGTATAGTCAAGCCTTTTATCAACTAGAAAAGCAACACCTCTCATAGAGACCATCTGCGAGGTGCAAGCAACTGTCTTATAGCCCAGTTGTTTTAACAAATGTCTATCCTTATATGCCAAATGTGTTTCGGTCAGAGCAACAACATGAGGTTTATAAATCTGAAGTTCTGCCCGTACCATCTGCCTTTTGCTCACTAAATTTAATCCGGCGACATTCCAACATAGATACTTAATTAGCCCCATTTATAAATTATATGGGAACCTAGAGCCCACAAAACATATCTCTGCACATTATCTTTAACATCATTTATAAACAAGCAAGGAAACTTTGCGACCAGGAGTTTATAAGCTTTTAAGCTATATATACTAGCAACACTAGCAATGCTGTAGCTATAAGCATTAGAGTTCAGATCAGAGATTGTACCAATGACTGCCCCTTCTGGCATTTTCATAGAAAGTTCTAAAGTCCATTGAATCATCTTAGACAAACAAAGAGTCGTTTCAACCATAATTTGATAACATCCTAAACTATACATATTAGCAGTGTTATAGTTATAAGCAGTAAAGCTCAAATCAGATATTATTCCGCTGTTTACTCCTTTTGACATTTGTATCTGAACCCCCGCTACCCAAACCACCCAGAGCCACACCCAGACCCTACCCACCCAACCCCATATCCTAGAGAAGGAACCACCCTAACCAGGCTGTCAGTGGACCTGACAGCCAACGAGAGCTTTGCATCAGCGAGAGCTACCCGCTACATGTTAACATTGGCCCTGTCATAAACAAAAGAAGACCCCCTGAGGCAGCCGTCCATAGATACATTATCGCATACTGTAGTCATAAAGACAATAAGCAGAACCTGGCAGACCAAAGAAAGAATGCTGAGAGAGAAACAGAGGATAAGATAAGATAAGATAAGATAAGATAAGATAAGATAAGATAAGATAAGATAAGATAAGATAAGATAAGATAAGATAAGATAAGATAAGATAAGATGAAAAAGAAAGGAGTTGAGATCACCATAGAGGGACCATCTAGGTATATGCTCAGTTTTTAAGAGACCAGTTTCTCCGAAACTTCCAAGAATTGAGAGTTTGCTGGGCCTCAGTGGCTGTATGGAACATCCAGGTGTGCCCACCACGTATAACTTTAAGTCTTGCTGGCTCTTGAAGGAACGCTTGTGCACCAGCTGCCTTCATAGGGTCGATCAATTGGCGTAACTTCCAGCGTCGTTACATTGTTTCCTTACAGAGGTCTGACCTCACAGGAAATGCAAAGGAGTTAGTCATTCCTGGGCGAGCTCAAATGAAAACAGCTTGTCTAAGCAAGAAGTTCCCAAAATAAATAAACATAGGCCTGGGATGTTGTCTACAAGCTCGTGCATCTTGGCTCAGAAACAAAGGAAGTCTGTGGGCCCGTTAGATCTGAGAATCCCAATCCCAGTCAGAAAGATCTGGAAATGTCTTCTGAAATAATTGAACGATATAGGCTCGAGGGTCCGCCCTCTCTTTTTCTTCAGGAATACCAAAAAGTCGTAAGTTATTTCTACGTTGTCTATTTTCAAGATCTTCAACCTTGCTTCTGAGAGACGAGAGATGAGTTTCATGTATTTCAATTGTATTTGCTGTTGCTGCCACAGTGTCTTCAGCATTCAACAGGCGATGTTGTAGCTCTGTTATTTCATGTGTGAGACCAGCTACCTTAGCTGAAATCCCTGACAAACCCTGTTGTATCAAGCAGCTATCCATTCTAGCCTGGTCGAAACTGCTTTGGATCTAAGCTCTTTGTTCATGAAGCAATTGAAGGATACTGGATAAGGAAGGCTCCATGGTGGTAGCGGCCCGTTGCTCTCCCTCTTTAATAGATGTAACAGAGGCTTCTGGAGAAGAAGGTTCTAGTCCAGTAACTATCATACTGCCACCCAGAGGTAAGTCACCAGAGGTAGCACCGATTTGATTGGCCGATCCGGGGCTAATGTTGATGTATGATAGCACGTCACTGCTAGGAGATGACCCAGATAGTCTTGATATAATGGTTTTAATATCCCCTTTAGCGGTAACCCATTTTTGAAGAGGCCTAAGTTTGCTAGAGCAGTCGCCAGCATCTGCTAGTTTTGAAACATTAGAATATGCTACAGTTTGCTCTTTGGCTTTCTGTTTCTTTTTCTGCTTAGCCACCTTATTAATCCCAGTGACAGCATCCATCTGTTTATTTTTCTGAGCCCCAATTACTCTAGTGCAGCAAATTGGGTTGCTGCCCAAGGAGCCAGAATCCCCTGTTATATCGGGGGTAGAGACTGAGGAGGAAGCAGCTAACACACCCTTGTCAGCAATATCGTTTCCTAGCATAGCCGTGTCCTGGTGATCTGTTATCGGCGTTATTATATGGCAATCTTCCCCATCCGCTGTATGTGCAAGATCCTTTTCTATGAGGCTGTTTCCCCATCGTCGTCATCTCCCTCAAGTTCATTATGGCTTTCACCCCCTCCAGCACCCTCTTTGCCATTCGGTATAGTAGCAGTTTGAATACCTTTAGTCAAGTGCTCATTGCATTGTTCATTGTAAATCGTGACTGAGTTACTACAAATATGTACGCTTGCAGTTCCCTGTTAAGAGTCAGTTATGTCAGGTTCTACATTTTGGTTACACAAACCAACATTCTGCAGAGTCTCAGCAACCAGACTGTTTAATCCATTTGAGCTTTGTACACAGCTTAGTTGTAGTAGAGAAGCATTACCTTGTATCACTGCGAGATTTGCCAAGCCATTGCCTTGATCTTTAGAGGGAAAGGAGGAGGAAGCTGCAACATTGTCGCCTTCGCAGCCTTGTTCTGTCTGCACTGCCTCCATCAGAGCAACAGCCATAGTTTGTTCCAGTGAAGGAGGGGCGCAGGCCTGTATGATGCCAGTTGCCTTGCTGGACTGAAGAAACTTAAAAACAGATTTCCCCAGTTGAGAGTTTTCCCCTCTCCCATTTGTGAATGCGCGCTGGCCAGACACATTGACAGACTTAGTTTTTTTGTTTTCCAGTGGAGCAGCAGAAACGGCAGGAGCATGCTGGTTTCGACCACGAGGGGGAGCCATACCCGCACACAGATAGTGTAGTCCCGGCCAGCAAAGTGAACCAGCACTGAATGAGCTCCATCGTGCCACATGCAAAGCCCACCTCGAGGCTCTGCAGATTTGCAGCGGACTGCAAGCGGCAATTAACATCGGTTTTCCCCTGCCTCTATATCCCTTCCAGGACACTCAGTTGTTATCAGAATCTGCTCAATGACAATACCGGCTATCTCGGGAGCATCAGGATTAAAAGCGGGAGCGGGAGCTGACGCGGTTGCAAGCTCTCAGCGATGGCATCAAACCGCCATCTTTCTTCCCCCGACTTTTCCTCCCTTCACACTTTCGTGCTGCGATAAAGAACCATTGAATCATAAGGAACCATACAGTACTCAAGAATTGACATGATATTCGTTAGTAATTCTATCCTTAATATAGTCAAATGTGAAGTCCGTCCTAAGATAGCTTTAGATCACAATCCTTTGATGCTGACACTTATATCGAACTCATCTAATAAACCAACACCTCAATTCTCTTTCCCTCGCTATCTGCTGACTGACATAGAGTACTAATCCTTTAGTAAGGAGAGTATTAACAATTTTTTATCTGATAACGAATGCTCTGCCTCCCTTTTTTCTGTTTGAGACTCGCTTAAAGCCTGTATAAGAGGAGTCACTCAGCAGTATGTTTGGAGACAAAATCGTATTAAGAATCAGACAAGTGAAGATACCAGAGAAGAAATCCGACAACTAGAAATAACACATGCGGATGAAATTAGATGTGGGAATACTCAAAAGACTGCAGCTCCTACATACTCTCAAACATACTTCTAATTGAAAAACGTGCTGCACTAGGACAGTTCCTAAAAGATAACACAGCGACTAATTACAATAAAAATAGAGCTCTTCAATATGAGTATGGTGAACGAGTAGGTAAAGTAGGGGCGAGTAATAAAGAGCATAAGAGGAGGTGGGGGACTACTTCATACACATTCAGAAGAGATATTAGAGCAATTTTTTAACTTTTATCAGGCACTCTATAACAATCCTAACGTGTTTGATGAAAGGAAATTTATCGACTATATGGATAAATGTAAATTCTGTGAAACTACTCATAGACTTTAAATAGATCAGTTGCAAGATCTTAATATGGATAATACAGCTGACGAAATATCTGACGCTACCGATGCACTCCCTTCCGGAAAAGCAGCAGTAGAAGATAAAATACCCTTGGAATTTTATAAAATATTTAGGACTAGCTTAATTCCTATTATGTCCCAGATTATGAATTTTATCGGTGTAAAGGGGACGGTGCCGAGCTCGTGGGATAAGACAAATATTGTCTTCTTTCTGAAAAAGAATAAATTGAGAGAAGAATGTGGGTAACATCAACCGATCTCATTAATAAACGCCGATGCAAAACCTTTCGCAAAAATATTGGCGATGCGTCTTGCACCTTGCATGTCACAATTAGTCTCTGACCATTAACATGGATTTATACCTGGCAGGGATACAACTGCGCATGTGAATACAGCTCTAGATGCTTTTGATGCTGCTTCTAAACTTAATAAGAATGATCATGCTTGATGCTGAGAAAGCATTCGATCGCGTAACGTTGGATTGTCTCTGGGCTATACTTTCGGTATAAAATATTCATGGTCGCATTTACGACAGGATCCGAGCTTTGTATAAAAGCCCAGTACCTAAATTCATTTACTTAAACTATCAGTCTGCTCCTTTCTCTATTTTGAGGGGTAGTCGGCAAGGGTGCCCCTTATCACCTTTATTATTTTCCCTATATATAGAGCCATTTATTAGATCATTAATTATTAACCCACATATCCCGCCAGTTCTATTAGGCTCTGAAGAACTAAGATTGACGGTTTACGCTGACGACATCGCAGTTTTTACTGCAGATCCAGCCAGGGCTATAGAGGCTATTCAAATTGAAGCTAGCACATTTGGGGACTTTTCTGGATATAAATTAAATGTCAACAAGACCCAGATTATTCTTAACTTTCAGGCAAATAGGGCGATGACCGGGATCGTCACATCAGCAACTTATCTAGGAGAGCAGATTACCGCAGACTTGGGACAGGTCATAAGACTGAATTATGACTCTTTATTTAAATCTATGGTTTCTAAAATGAAGGAATTGCATAAACTGCCTATTAGTATTATAGGACGCTGTAATATTGTCAAAATGATTATTTTGCGCAAATTCCTTTATTTATTTAGGGCAATACCGTTACGTGTCCAAAACTAGTTTTTTTTTAATTGGAGGGGACTATTAGCAGCTTTATAATGGAGCTATAAACAACCAAGACGTGCTATAAATTAAACTACCCTATAGACATAGAGGATTTCAATTACCCGATTTTAAATTATACTTTTGGGCCTCTTTTGTAGGGCGTCTCCGTGACCTTCTTGTTCCTAATAGGCAATATTGCTGCTATAGTCTTGCTGTTGGCAACGATAGTACTATGTTTTTGTACAGGATTAATGACCCAAACTACTTTAAAAGAGTAAGGTTCAAGACATTGAGGGACATAGTGTACATATGGCGGGATGACATAGCTAAGTGTACCTTGCCTTTGATGCACCTTTGCATGCCATTATGGAGCAATCTGATGCTTCCAGAAATTTTTCATGATATGCAAGCCAAATCCTGGAATATATATGGCATCAGCCAACTTAGTCACTTATATAATGCCACTGGTTTTTGTACGTTTCTAGATCTTCAGAAGACATATGGTATGCCTAGGAATATGTTCTATAAATACTTACAGAGTAATGACTGTCTATGGGGGCGTAAAGAAATAAGACATCCTACGGGATCAGATATATTCACTTACTTACACCGAGAGGGAAAATTGACTATCAGTAAGGCCTACTAACTATTCTCTCAAATATGGGAGAATGACAGTCTTAAAATAGCATCTAAATGGAGCGAGATACTGAGACAGGATGTAGGTCCTGGGGATATAGAAGAATCATTAGAGAGTTTAGATACTGCGATATACTCTATTAATTTAAAGTTGCAACAGCTTAAAACTGTATTTATGCTCTGTTATACCCCAGAACGAATAGTCAAATGGATAGATCCCATTGGTATAAATATGAATGAAAAATGTAAATGTGCTAAGTGCGGATTGATTGCTGCTGCCATCCTGCAATTGTTTATTACCTGTCCAGGGCTGACTGATTTTTGGAAGGATGTCTTTTGTATAATAACCAATCGTTTAAAAATTGACATACACTTAACGGATAAAGAAGTGATACTTGGCTATAAACCAGATGTAGCTCTGGGACTAAGATCATTTATATCGATCATTATAGCAACAGCAAGACTTTGTATTGCTCGCGCATGGATATCCAAACTCCCACCCAGAGCGTATGAATGGTGGGCAATTCTAAGGGAGATCTTTGAAAGGAAGATGTATTTAGCCAAAAGTAGAGGTGTCCGCTCTGGAAAGAAGTTTTATCGAATCTGGGGGCCTATGCTAAAATTAGACTAAAGCAGGACTGTAATTGTTTTGAACATCCTCAAAACATTGTACTTCTTTCCTTTTCCCCCTCTCTCCTCTTGTGTGTATTTCTCATATGTTTATTTGTTCAATGTATTATGATTTTTTTAGAAGCTCTGTTTTTCTTTATGTTTACTCCTTACGACAAATAAAAAAAATAAAAAAAAGGGAGTTGAGGTTGTGGGTGAATCTGCCTTGGAGCTCTTCTTATGTGTACTCTTAGCAGGCACCACCTTCTCAGCGGGCACGAAAACTGTCTGCTTGTCTTTGCGAGATGCTTTTGGGACAGGAGAGTCCTTGGCTGGGAATGCTTCTGAGGCATGTGACCCTGAGGCCTGCTTCTTGGCTTTGTGGCCCTTGGTGGCGCCTGACGGGCTTTTGTCTTTGCGCTCTGGGGTGGCTTTAGTTTTCTGTGGGGATGGTGTCTCCACCCTGGACCGCTTGGGCTGCTGCTGCTGTGTGTTGTGTGTGCTGTATCTTGCCCTTGATGTCTGTGGTGCGCAGTGCACTGGCAGGGGGATGGACAAAGGAACTGGAGCTGGACTCCGAGATTGTGCCAGTTGAATGGCTGCTGTCACTGCAGAGGACAAAGACTGGACAGTCCGGTGTAGCCCACCCACGTCTGAGTGTATGCTCTCCATGAAAGCAACCACCTGTGCCAACTTTTTGTCGTGGTCAAGGAAGGTATTGAGGAGAGCTGTCTGGCCCACACACAGCTGGCGCAATAGGTCCACAGACTCAGCACTGATGGCAGCAGGGGGGACAGGGGCAGCGGTGCCTGGGGTGAAGGATACTCTTCCTTTCTAACTGTTGCGAACATGGGCAGCACTAGTAGAAGTAGCTGGGAGGATGGGCACTGTACGCTGTGTGGTGGAAGAGGAAGCAGAGTCCCCGTTCCCTGTGCCCACCAAAATGGCTGCGTCACCACTGGCGTCAGATGACGTTGAAGTTTGCATCTCGGGCTGTGATTGCTCAAGCATACTCCTGCCCCCCTCTGAGGCGCTGGTCACATCTGTGTCACTGTGCTTGTGTCCAGCTGTTGTGCTTGATGTCTCACCACTGCTGTCCGTCCCCTGTCCTTCCGTGCCCACGCGAGATGCTGCATGAGAGAGAGAGATGCAGGGTCAGTTCATTGGCATCAACAGAACAATCATATGCAAGCAAAGCATTTGGGTGGTGGAGCATGCCAACCACCATTTGGCAATACTCAAATGCCTATGACTACCACGATTGTGTTTTGGGCATTGGTGGTGACACACCACTGGGGCCAGATGGTAGCTACCGCGATTTGGGTGTCATACATTGATGTGAGTGACCATGATTTGGGTGGCGGAGCACTTTGACAGCACCTATGTGTCAATGGCCAATGGGCAGTTATCAACAGTGTACAGTGGCCACATGATTAATGGTACATCATTGTGCACACAATGCCAATGTAACATTTACCCCACTGCTGGCTACACATGCCATGCCTCTGTATGTGATTTTGGACATTGGCATGTACTACCTCACATGCCACTTGTGATATCGATGGGCATGTACACAGAACAGTGTTGTGATGGACTCTCCAATGTGTACACATGTCAATGTGTGAAAGTGCTGGGAAAATCACAGTGATGTATGTCTAAATGAACAATGTGCAGATTTGACGGTCTACTTTTCTTGGCTCATGCACACACTTGTTGTTTACGCACAGCCTGTGGTCATTGTGTTGTTGATTTGTGCCATGTTCAACTTATGCCTGAAGGTGTGGCAGGTACAGCAGCTAGATATGACACAGTAATGTTGCAGTTTCACACATATGCTGTATGAAATACTCTCAGGCCTGCTCATGCTAGGTGTGGCCATATCCCTTTGTACATTCTTATAGTCAGATGTTGTTTCGGAGGTACTTGCTGTGTGAAAGGGGACAAGTGTATGAGTAGTGTAGCTGAAGGTGTCCCTACATGTAAGTTGGTCTGTAACTCAAATGTGATGACAGTCATTGTTGGCGTTGTGTCAGTCAAAACGTAAGATGTTGTACACATCTCATGGTGTATTTCATTGACATGTGTCAACTTTCATCTTGACTAGGAGGAGACCAAATCTGCATCGTCCCTCCACAGTGCTGGCAGACATGGAGAATGAGGAGGTCATCTGGAAATTCCGTCTGGATAGAGCCACCCTACAAAACCTATGTGCTATGTTGGAGTCCCACCTGCAGCCTCGCAGAACATATCCAACTGCTTTCACCCCAACATCTAAGGTGATGGCGGCCCCGCATTTGTTTGCCACTGGATCATTCCAGCACACGGTGTCCAGCGCAGGTGGGATGTCGCAACCTAAGTTCAGCATGGTGTTGCGTGATGTCCTGTCCGTGATGATGAGCTACAAGGACAGATATATCCATTTCCCCAGGGGGGGGTGAATTGGTGGCTGTGAAGGGAAATTTTTATGCCCATGGACACATCCTCCATGTTGTTGGTGACATTGATTACACATATGTTGGGCTTTTTCCACCACAGGCACGTGAGCACATCTACAGGAATCGTAAACATTTCCACTCCATAAAAGTGGTGTACCAGGCGGATATGATCATCTCGCAGGTGTGTGCCAAATTTCCAGGCTCAGCTCATGACTCAGCCATCATGCATAACAGCATTGTACCACAGCCTATGGCTAATCTGCTTCCTGAGCGTGCATGGATTGTGGGTGCGTATGCATAGTCAAATAGCGTGCTGTGTGTGTGACCTGTTGTCCTCTGCCACAGTAACATTACAAGGTTTCTCTGTGTTTCTCACACCTAGGTGACTCTGCATAACCCAACCATCCTTGGTTGCTGCGCCCACTGCGGAATCCCAGGACACCAGCTGAAGTCCGCTTCAATGATGCCCATGGGAGGACACGTCGTGTGGTGGAGCTTACTTTTGGTCTCCTGAGTCACAATTTCGCTGCCTGGACAAGACCGGAGGTGCACTGATGTACTGGCCCAGGAAGGTGTGTCAGATTGTGGTGGCATGCTGCATGCTCCACAACCTGGCCATTCGCAAGGAGATCCCCCTGCTCCTGTATGCTGAGGAGCAGCCAAGGCCCCCGCCTGCAAACCAACCCGTGTCCAGTGACGAGGATAGTGGAGAGGAGGAAGGTGTCAACCTGCGTCAACAGCTCATCAAACGCTACTTTACTTGAAGGTGAGTGACGCTGTACAATGGACCCATTGTATGATGATGTTGCTGTTGTTATCAAGGTATATGTGAGCTTTGTGACTGCAGCCGGTTGTTGACTCAGTGGTGGCTGACAATGTTTCCAGGACAGGGTAATTTGGTGCATCTACAGGATTTGTATGTTGGCACTGTTGCTCATTGTGATGTGTGCATGATGGATTAGCTTGATGTTAAGTGTTGTGTGATGTCTGTGATGCCACACCCAGACTAGTGAATATTGTTCTGTTGTGTTTTCCTAGGTCCCTTTAGCCTCGCCTTGCCTACATACATTCAATACTCCTGGTACATTGTAATCATGGTGAAGACTGCACATTTTGGAATTAACAAGGATCAGAAACGACATGTGTGTAAGGAGTATTTATTTACAAAAGTGACATGTGAGGGGTAAACATTTATATTGAGGTGATTAGTGAAGAAGTGAGTTGACAGTTATGGTAAATGAGAGAATCGAGTAGTCACCACATTGATGTGGTGACCCAGTCCAACAGACAGATGCCATTCACAAGGCAGTGTGGGGAAGGACAGTCCAGAAGTCAATGCAGTAGTGAAGAGGGTTGCCATCATGGATGGCTCCGTGACTCACGTTTGGCAGGTGCTTTGCCACAGGATACTCCCAGGGATTTCTTGGGACGGCCCCTTCGTTGCTTGGCAGGGGGGGCCCCTGCTGTAGGGCCAGTGGAGTCTGAGGACTCACCCCTCTCTGTGGCCACAGGGGAGGATGTTGAACTGTCATCCTGTGGCTCACCAGTGGGAGGTGGAGGGGTTGTTTGTGGTGCAGGCCTGTCTCTCAGTACCGCCACTAGCTGGCCCAAGAGGTCCACAATTTGGCCCACGCGGGTGTCCATGGACTTCATCAGCAGGAGGAGCTCGTGGGCTTCTTCTGACCAGCCCGTTCATCCCTGGGCTCGTTCATAGGCCCCAAGGACTCTGTTTATGTTGTCCAGTGCTTCGGTCCCAGGCTCTGGTTGTCTGTGACTGACCCTGCCGCTCCCACCTGCCCTGCTGCCACGGACCTGTTACCTCACCACTGTGGGCCCCCGCATCCTCTCCCTGCCCTCCTCAGTTGGTGGTGTGGGGTGGTCATCCTCTGGGACAGGGAGAGTGTTGCAGGCAGCACTGGTGGTAGTGGTGGTGGTGGTGGAAGATTCACAGGCCGTAAGAGTAGGGGTCAGCAGAGAGGCTGGTGTTGCTGCAGATGTGGTGGGGGGACGATGGGGTTCTGTGACCTGTTGCACCCTGGCACACCAGATGGGCCGGCTCCGAGCTCCTTGTCCTCTGAATCCCAGGAGTCAACATCCGAGAGTCCATGTTCCGGGGGGGAGACTGGCTCTGCAGGTTGCTGGTGTTGTCCTCTGCAGTCAGTTCTTGGCCACATGTGGGTCAGATGGGAAATGGTCATTGTAGTGCAAGCTTTGTGTTAGCTGTGTATTATTCACTGTTTGTACACCACACAGTTGACTAATCATCACATTGTTTGTATGCGCACTACTGTGCCTCCTGACATGATTTTGAAGTACATGCATTACTTGTTCATGGTGTGAGGTGTCAAAACATACCATGCGCCACGTGCATATTTTGTGATTACAGGGACATTTTGCCATCTAGGGACTAGCACAACAAATAATTTCTGTGAAGCCTCTTTGTTGATTACTCTGCCCTGGCAGTAGTTACATCTGAGCATGAACTGGCCATTGTCATCTCATGCATACCTTTGTCATGTAATGTGCATATCTGAATTTGTACCACCAACCATGCTTTCTTTATTTTCATATGGTCCTTGTTGCTCTGGCTCCATGGCACTTACACATGTCATTCAGTGCTGTGCATGATTGTGCACAGACTTTCTTCTAAATGTGAATTGGTGTGTCATACTTTGGTTGCTATGACCGTTTCATTTGCTTAGCTGTCTGCACGCTGTGAGTGGCAATAGGATCGGTGTGCAATGAGAGGGCTGGTGTAGTCATATGGTACCATGATTTTTAAGAGGAATGGCAGGGTGCATGTACTGGCTACTTACCTGTTATGTTGTCACATTTGGCTTGGATTTGTGACACATCTCTGTGTGTGTGCGGTGGAGGCTTCTATCCTGCTCAGGGGTGAGAAAAGAAAGAATAATATGTTTACCTACCTGTTAGTTTGAAGTGGACAGTGCAATGACTGACACATGCATCTGAGTGGGAGGGAGTGCTCCATCTTGATGAGCTGGGGAACAAGGGGGCATGGTGGGAGTAGTAGTGCAGTCTTCCCACCCCCAAGCCACCCTTCCTGTGAAGATGGCTACCTACCTGTAAGTTTGTTTGTAGTGATACAATGGCTTCCAATTGCTTCTGGGGGGGGGGAATGCTCCATCCTGCTCAGGTGTGGGTCAGGGGGCCTGGTGGGAGTTGTTGAGCAGGCCTCCCACCCCCAGGCAGCCCTCCCAGGGAAGCTGGCTACCTTCCTGTTAGGTGAGGGTGAACCATACAATGTTTGGCACATGCTTCTGGGTGGAGGAGTGCTCCATCCTGCTCAGGGGTGGGACAGGGGCCTAGTGGGAGTTGTAGTGCAGTCTTCCCACCCCCAAACACCCCAGCCTGTGAAGATGGCTACCTCCCTGTTATTTGCAAGTGTACAATGCAATGGCTGACACATGCATCTGGGTGGGAGGGAGGGCTCCATCTTGATGAGCTGGGGAACAAGGGGGCATGGTGGGAGTAGTAGTGCAGTCGTCCCACCCCCAAACACCCCCCCCTGTGAAGATGACTACCTACCTGTTAGTTTCTTTGTATTGATACAATGGTTTCCAACTGCCTCTGGGGGGGAGTGCCCCATCCTGCTCAGGTGTGGGACAGGGTGCCTGGTGGGAGTCATAGTGCAGTCTTCCCACCGCCAATCACCCCAGCCTGTGAATATGGCTACCTCCCTGTTATTTGTAAGTGTACAATGCAATGGTTGACACATGTATGTGGGTAGGAGGGAGTGCTCTATCTTGATGAGCTGGGAAACAAGGAGGCATGGTGGGAGATGTTGTGCAGGACTCCCACCCCAAACAGCCCTCCCTGTGAAGATGGCTACCTACCTGTAAGTTTGTTTGTAGTGATACAATGGCTTCCAACTGCATCTGGGTGGGGGAGTGCTCCATCCTGCTCAGGGGTGGGTCAGGGGGCCTGGTGAGAGTTGTAGTGCAGTCTTCCCACCCACAAACACCCCAACTTGTGAAGATGGCTACCAACCTGTTATTTGTAAGTGTACAATGCAATGGCTGACACATGCATCTGGGTGAGAGGGAGTGCTCCATCTTGACGAGCTGGGGAACAAGGGGGCATGGTGGGAGTAGTAGTGCCATCTTCCCACCCCCAAACCCCCCTCCTTGTGAAGATGGCTACCTACCTGTTAGTTTGTTTGTAGTTATAAAATGGCTTCCAACACTGCTTCTGGTGGGGGAGTGCTCCATCCTGCTCAGGTGTGGGACAGGGGGCCTGATGGGAGTCATTGTGCAGGCCTCCCACCCCCAAACAGCCCTCCCAGCGAAGATGGCTACCTACCTGTTAGGTTAGGGTGAACCATACAATAGCTGGCACATGCTTCTGGGTGGGGGGAGTGCTCCATCCTGATCAGGGGTGGGACAGGGGTCCTGGTGAAAGATGTAGTGCAGTCTTCCCACCCCCAAACACCATGACCTGTGAAGATGGCTACCTACCTGTTATTTGTAAGTATACAATGCAATGGCCAACACATGCATCTGAGTGGGAGGGAGTGCTCCATCTTGATGAGCTGGGGAACAAGGGGGCATGGTGGGAGTGGTAGTGCTGTCTTCCCACCCCCAAATACCCCCCCTGTGAAGATGGCTATCTACCTGTTAGTTTGTTTGTAGTGATACAATGACTTTCAAATGCTTCTGGGTGTAGAGTGCTCCATCCTGCTCAGGTGTGAGGCAGGGGGCCTGGTGGGAGTTGTTGTGCAGGCTTCCCACCCCCAATCACCCCAACCCGTGAAGATGGCTACCTACCTGTAAGTTTGTTTGTAGTGATACAATGGCTTCTGACTGCATCTGGGTGGGGGAGTGCTCCATCCTGCCCAGGGGTGGGACAGGGGGCCTGGTGGGAGTTGTAGTGCAGACTTCCCACCCCCAAACACCCCAGCCTGTGAAGATGGCTACCTCCCTGTTATTTGTAAGTGTACAATGCAATGGTTGACACATGCATGTGGGTAGGAGGGAGCGCTCTATCTTGATGAGCTGGGTAACAAGGAGGCATGGTGGGAGATGTTGTGCAGGACTCCCACCCCAAACAGCCCTCCCTGTGAAGATGGCTACCTACCTGTAAGTTTGTTTGTAGTGATACAATGGCTTCCAACTGCAACTGATTAGTTGCTAGCTCTGCTCTAATCGTAGCGCTACTAGATTGTTGGCTCTAGCGATGTTAGTGATGTTAGCTATATTTTAAAGTTCCTGTGTATACATTAGCTTTATTTTATTTTGTAGTTTTCCCCTGTTTTTAAAACAACTCGTATCCGCATTCTTGCACTATAAAAATCATTGCAACACTCACCGCGATTTTCGCGGGATACACGGCTCGTAGACCGGACTTCCTGGACCTTGTTGGGGGGGTAGACTGGGCCGGGATACTGACGCCATATTGGGCAGCGCTCTAGTCGTCAGGAGGGCGTGCCTGATGGGTACTTAAGGCTTCATTTTAGCCGGAGAATTTCCTACACCGTATGATTAGTTGCTAGCTCTGCTCTAATCGTAGCGCTACTAGATTGTTGGCTCTAGCGATGTTAGTGATGTTAGCTATATTTTAAAGTTCCTGTGTATACATTTGCTTTATTTTATTTTGTAGTTTTCCCCTGTTTTTAAAACAACTCGTATCCGCATTCTTGCACTATAAAAATCATTGCAACACTCACCGCGATTTTCGCGGGATACACGGCTCGTAGACCGGACTTCCTGGACCTTGTTGGGGGGGTAGACTGGGCCGGGATACTGACGCCATATTGGGCAGCGCTCTAGTCGTCAGGAGGGCGTGCCTGATGGGTACTTAAGGCTTCATTTTAGCCGGAGAATTTCCTACACGGTATGATTAGTTGCTAGCTCTGCTCTAATCATAGCGCTACTAGATTGTTGGCTCTAGCGATGTTAGTGATGTTAGCTATATTTTAAAGTTCCTGTGTATACATTAGCTTTATTTTATTTTGTAGTTTTCCCCTGTTTTTAAAACAACTCGTATCCGCATTCTTGCACTATAAAAATCATTGCAACACTCACCGCGATTTTCGCGGGATACACGGCTCGTAGACCGGACTTCCTGGACCTTGTTGGGGGGGTAGACTGGGCCGGGATACTGACGCCATATTGGGCAGCGCTCTAGTCGTCAGGAGGGCGTGCCTCATATCTACTTAAGGTCATGGTGGCTGCGCGCAGCGTTTACGCGCAGCCGGAGCGCACCGGAGTCGCGCCAGAGTCCAGCCCGTCTGCGCTCGTCCGCGCTGAGGACGGGCTGCAGGGAGGGCTGCGTTGTGGGATTTCAGATCACTCCACTAAGGTAACGCTTACATATTCCTCTCAGGATTTGCTCGCTATGAGACCCAGTGCGCGTTCCTGTCTTCACAGATACACTCCGATGGCTGTTTACAAAGGAGTTATATGTGATACATGTAGGTCCGATCCATGTATTACACCCGCTGTTATTAACAGTATATTACCACCTGGCCAATCACTCAATGAGTAATACGTTGAGAGAGGTTATCTGATTAATGCCCGTTCCATCATTAAAAATAACATCTTTTTTCATGACTTCGTGACAGCTAGGAACCCACCCTGGGTGTTCGTTACGGAAACGTGGGCAACAGAGTCTTCGGGACATGATCTCCTTCTAGCCATCCCCGAGAATTATGCTCTTCATAGATTAGATAGAGCGAAACGTAGAGGTGGTGGCCTCGGGATACTTTACCAGTCTCGGTTCACATGTAGAACCAAGGCTTTGTCAAAGTCTTCTGACCCCTTTGAGGCCCTACATTTTTGTATTGCATCTTCGCCTTCCTCGTCATTTTCCGGGATATTGTTGTATAGGCCCCCTGGGCTGAGATCTCAGTTTTGTAATGACTTATTCAGTCTACTAGAACCATATGCTGGCAAACCGCGCTTCACCATCCTAGGTGATCTTAACTTTCATTTAGAGGATATCTCATCTAAGGACACTTTGTCCCTGATTGATCCTCTGGAGGCCTGTGGTTTCAAACAGTTGGTTAGGCAACCTACACATAGAGCAGGTCATATTCTTGACGCTGTTTTCTCTACTGACTCCCGAATCTCGTCAGGCCCTCCAGAACAGCTAGTTTGGACAGATCATCTAGCAGTCCCTAGCTTCTTTATCACAGATGATATAAAGCTCCCGTTGAAGGAGCTCTCTGCAAGAGAGTATAAGCGAAATTATAAAAACATCACCAATGTATCTTTGGCCCCGTTCTTTGAATCCCAATCTCGGACCTCAGATCCAGAGAAGGCAGCCTGGAAATTAGACAACCTCATACGTGAGGCAGTGGATACTCTAGCTCCCGCTACCCCTAGGTATGCTGCAAGGCGTAGACCCTCTGCCCCGTGGTTTGGGGAGCAACTCAGGCTGATGAGACAAGGCTGTAGGAGACAGGAAAGGCAGTGGAGAAGGACATGGGACAATAAGGATAGAGAGCGCTATAAAAGCTCCCTGAAGATCTATAAATCCTTGGTCATTAAAACTAAACAAGATCACTTCTCCAATATCACCACATCCTTGACCTCGTCGGGGGAACTTTTTACAATCGTAGACTCCCTATGTTCCCTACAGATTCCCGATCCTATTAAAAGCTCGCAGGAGCTCTGTGATAACATTGCTAGTTTTTTCCACACCAAAATTGTGGATATCTCCATGCAATTGGAAATACAGAAGAATCTTCTGGAAACACACACTATTACAAATCTGGCAATATTAGAAACCTGGCCAAAGGACCCCGATAAGATTCTTACTAAATTTCCCCTCATTACCCTTGAAAATCTTAACCTCCTGCTGGATCGGACGAAATCTTCTTCTCCTCTAGATCCTTGCCCCCTCAAAACTCTGAAAGAGTGTAGGGACACCCTCTTACCCCACATCCTGGATGCTATGAATAATGCCTTACAACATGGTGTATTCCCCTCGGCCTGGAAGAGAGCCATTGTAAAGCCGCTATTGAAGAAACCATCACTGGATCCGGCAGTATTAAAAAATTTTAGACCAATTTCTCTCTTGCCGGCTCCAGCTAAAATGCTTGAGTTGCATCCAAATCAGTGTCTTTCGGCATTTTTGGAGTCTTCTGGTTTTCTGGACCAAACTCAACATGGGTTTAGAAAACTACATAGCACTGAATCTGCACTCACTGTTGTGTCCAATAACATCAGGATGAATGTAGATAAAGGCCTGACCACAATACTGGTTTTACTGGATCTGACCGCTGCATTCGACACCCTCTCTCCCTCGGTCCTAACATCTCGACTAAGGGAGATGGGTGTAGAGGGGTCCGCTCTTAACCTGTTATCCTCCTTCCTAGACCACAGAGAGCAGAGGGTCAAAATGGATAATTACCTCTCCCCTGTAAAGTCTATGCAATGTGGAGTGCCACAGGGGTCGGCTTTAAGTCCGACCCTTTTCAACATCTATGTGGCCCCACTTGCGAGACTAGTAAGATCCCAGGGGATGGAGGTGGTATCGTATGCAGACGACACGCAGATCATGGTGTCTGTGTCACAGTCTATTAGCATCTCGGCAGCTGGTTTCAGGAGCTGCATGCAATCGATTGCCGATTGGATGACCCTTAATTCTTTGAGGTTGAATGGTGACAAGACTGAGGTCCTGATCTTTGGAAAGGATAGAGATGCCTGGTCGAATGAATGGTGGCCGCCTTCATTGGGGACGTGCCCAACCCCTTCTCAGTCTGCAAAAAACCTGGGGGTCATTTTTGACACTGAGTTGGCTATGAATCTGCAGATAAATAGAACTGTAGCTACCTGCTGGGAAGTTTTAAAAATCCTCCGTAGAATAGTTCACTACTTATCTCCACAAGCAAGAAAACAAACAGTTGTTGCACTGATCGGGTCTCGCTTAGATTATTGTAACGCACTATATACTCAGATCAACAAGGGATTGCTGCTGCGTTTACAAGTAACACAGAATGCAGCAGCAAGATTTGTTCTTGACCTTCCTATTTCAGCCTCCGTCACTCTGGCTAGGAATAATCTTCATTGGTTGCCCATTGAACATCGTATTTCTTTTAAAATTGTCTGTTTAGTCCAGAAGGCACTTATGGCAGGACCGACTGATGGATTAGGATCTCTGCTGTCTAGATATGTCCCTGGCAGATGTCTTAGATCTGCTCAACAGAATCTCCTTGTTATCCCCCCTATCAAGAAGACAAGATGGGGAGCAAGAGCCTTTGCATCGATTGCTCCACGTCTGTGGAACGCACTCCCCTCTGAGCTCAAGGCTATTTCATCTTTGCCCCTTTTTAAGGGAGCCCTTAAGACCTGGTTCTTTAGGAAAGCATATCACTAACATTGCAGGACTATTCTAGCTATTATTTTAGGCGCCTTGATGCCCTTTGGGCTAAGTTTTGCGCGTTATAAATTTAATTTAATTCATTCATTCATCTGGGTGGGGGAGTGCTCAATCCTCCTCAGGGGTAGGACAGGGGGCCTGGTGGGAGTTGTAGTGCAGTCTTCCCACCCCCAAACACCCTAACCTGTGAAGATGGCTACCTACCTGTTATTTGCAAGTGTACAATGCAATGGCTGACACATGCATCTGGGTGGGAGGGAGGGCTCCATCTTGATGAGCTGGGGAACAAGGGGGCATGGTGGGAGTAGTAGTGCAGTCGTCCCACCCCCAAACACCCCCCCCCTGTGAAGATGACTACCTACCTGTTAGTTTCTTTGTATTGATACAATGGTTTCCAACTGCCTCTGGGGGGGAGTGCCCCATCCTGCTCAGGTGTGGGACAGGGTGCCTGGTGGGAGTCATAGTGCAGTCTTCCCACCGCCAATCACCCCAGCCTGTGAATATGGCTACCTCCCTGTTATTTGTAAGTGTACAATGCAATGGTTGACACGTGTATGTGGGTAGGAGGGAGTGCTCTATCTTGATGAGCTGGGTAACAAGGAGGCATGGTGGGAGATGTTGTGCAGGACTCCCACCCCAAACAGCCCTCCCTGTGAAGATGGCTACCTACCTGTAAGTTTGTTTGTAGTGATACAATGGCTTCCAACTGCATCTGGGTGGGGGAGTGCTCCATCCTGCTCAGGGGTGGGTCAGGGGGCCTGGTGAGAGTTGTAGTGCAGTCTTCCCACCCACAAACACCCCAACTTGTGAAGATGGCTACCTACCTGTTATTTGTAAGTGTACAATGCAATGGCTGACACATGCATCTGGGTGAGAGGGAGTGCTCCATCTTGACGAGCTGGGGAACAAGGGGGCATGGTGGGAGTAGTAGTGCCATCTTCCCACCCCCAAACCCCCCTCCTTGTGAAGATGGCTACCTACCTGTTAGTTTGTTTGTAGTTATAAAATGGCTTCCAACACTGCTTCTGGTGGGGGAGTGCTCCATCCTGCTCAGGTGTGGGACAGGGGGCCTGCTGGGAGTCTTTGTGCAGGCCTCCCACCCCCAAACAGCCCTCCCAGCGAAGATGGCTACCTACCTGTTAGGTTAGGGTGAACCATACAATGGCTGGCACATGCTTCTGGGTGGGGGAGTGCTCCATCCTGCTCAGGGGTGGGACAGGGGGCCTGGTGGGAGTTGTATTGCAGTCTACCCACCCCCAAAAACCCCAACCTGTGAAGATGGCTACCTACCTGTTATTTGTAAGTGTACAATGCAATGGCTGACACATGCATCTGGGTGGGAGGAAGTGCTCCATCTTGATGAGCTGGGGAACAAGGGGGCATGGTGGGAGTGGTAGTGCAGTCTTCCCACCCCCAAATCTCCCTCCCTGTGAAGATGGCTACCTACCTGCTAGTTTGTTTGTAGTGATACAATGGCTTCCAACTGCTTCTGGGTGGGGTAGTGCTCCATCCTGCTCAGGGGTGGGACAGGGGGGCTGGTGGGAGTTGTAGTGCAGTCTACCCACCCCTAAACACCCCAACCTTTGCAGATGGCTACCTACCTGTTATTTGTAAGTGCACAATGCAATGGCTGACACATGCATCTGGTTGGGAGGGAGTGCTCCATCTTGATGAGCTGGGGAACAAGGTGGCATGATGGGAGTGATAGTAGAGTCTTCCCACCCCCAAACATCCCTCCCTGTGAAGATGGCTACCTACCTGTTACTTTGTTTGTAGTGATACAATGGCTTTCAAATGCTTCTGGGTGTGGAGTGCTCCATCCTGCTCAGGTGTGGGACAGTGGGGCAGGTGTGAGTTGTTGTGCAGGCCTCCCTCCCCCAAACACCCCAACCTGTGAAGATGGCTAACGACCTGTAAGTTTGTTTGTAGTGATACAATGGCTTCCAACTGCTTCTGCGGGGGAGTGCTCCATCCTGCTCAGGTGTGGGACAGGGAGCATGGTGGGAGTTGTAGTGCTGTTTGCCTGGACACATGCAACCCCGTAAATATTGGCTTCCTTTGGGGTGATTCAGATGGAGTGAATGTTACATCTGTGGGACATGTGTTGGATATTGTGGTGCACATGGATTTCACCCTCATACCGTCTCATTAATATCTCGCTATTGGAATACCATGTTCAAAAATGGAGAACCATATTTTGGCACTCTAAGTTTTGCCCACAATATTCTAGGAGCATATTCCTCAAACTGTTTTCTAATACACAACGAGATTGGAGCAATATGAGATCCTGCATTAGAAAACCAATATGTGTATTGATGAACAGACATTGACATAGCATTAAATGATATATAACGTCCATGCAATGAAATTCATATTAAGAAATGGAGAGCTCATTTAAATGCTCTTATGGTGATATTATTTCTATTTCAAACTCATCAAGTAGATACAATTGAAACATTTCAAAACCCATGTAACATTTTATTAGGTTTGGGATCATGCTATTTATTTTTGTATTATCTCTCTTCAGTAGCTTTCTGATTGCCTAAATCAATGCTTAATTTGTGCTGGTGTTTACTGGTGCTCAGCCCGGGCATTTAATTCTTAACATTGACACTTTTTTTTGATAATTCATCTCATCCCGTCTGCCTATTTTCAGCAGACCACATCAGTATAGCAATGCAATCAATATGCAATATAAAATAGTGATAGCAACTGGCATCTTGCAGCATTGACAGAAACACTGGGTAATGCAGGCTGCAGTTTTATCCTTAGGGATACCTTGGGCCTGGCAACTATTTTCTTTTTTTTTTCAAACCAAGCAATGGCTTTAATCAATCCTATGTAAAGCGACAAATACAGTACTTATTAACAGTCAATAGTACGTGCATAGGATAGCTTGAGAATACTATTTAATCTCCATGAATTCCTTTGCATGTGAGTCTCTCCCATGTGCCAGTTCTTTTGCACAAAGTGAGCAGATATAAATGGCTCTGGACAGCTGTTCAAATAAATATGGATGTTTAAAATGACGAGAACCAAGGATCACCTTATTAAAATGCATAGTAAATATTTTTGACCCACGTATAGCTAAGATTAGAAATTAGTTATCCACCTGCCTCTTCGACTAATGTGTTCCATGTTTGCAAAACTATGATATTATCCCCACACCGATGCTATAATATGGAATGATAACAGGCCGCCTAGTTGTACATCCCACATAGCGGATTTCTCATTTAATATATCCTTGTTCTTAATGTATTATAATGCACGTAGAACAATAAAACCAAACACTTCATTTACAGCATGCTCCAACAGCATATTTACGACGCGAACCCCCAACAGAAACATTCATCATGCATTTTTAAATAATGGCGCACTAATAATTCTAATTTGGCTTAGTGCACACAGGCAGAGATTCGCCCCATTACAACATGAGCAAGCTTGACAATGCAATAAGTTTGGCTTGTCATTTATTTAGCATATAGTCATTTTTCATTTTTCTAAAATGCTGAAAGAAAAGGATTTAAAGTTATAATTAGATTTACTGTTCCTTATGTTTTACCTGAAATAGATGCATATAAGTGCATACAGTAATATATTGGAACACAAATAATAACATGGAATTGTAAGCCTTTTAAAAGAAATTGAGAGCAAACAAAGTTTAAAAGACAACCGATTTTTATTTAGCTATGCATTTGTTTAGTTTAATGGTGAGAAATTGCAACTATGGAGGTTGGAATGGTTGACAGGTCTTACAGGTATAGTTGGGATGGACAGTATGGTAGGTAGGTATAGAAGGCAGGGATGCTATGGTAGGTAAGGTATGGGTAGTGAGGTACGTTAGGTAAGTTATGAGCCTGATTGCGAGTATAGGTGCCACGGCGTACGTTATATATTGGGTGCGACAAATAGCACCAGTTGCGGCGTTTCAGTACAGGGGCCGAGACGCAGGCCCAATTTTACTTCTCTCTTCACCCTGTTTGTGGTAACACTGTCACCTGTGGTCACCATCCATATGTGTGCCCAGTACACAAGATTTGCACACTATGCAGAGATCAGGCTGCACAGCTCACACACATTGCACAGCTCAAATACAACTCACTCTGCACAAATTAAGGCCATGGTGATTCAGAATAGGAGCAGAGATACAGATCAGTTTTTACCTCTCTCTGCAGCTTTTAAGCCTGCTAGCATTCCCACTGTGACATTAGGTTATCTGATTGGTATGAACACAATGCACAGCTCATGCTGCCAGCAGAGTGCACACTGTGAGCTGGGCACCCTGCACAGTTCTTGCTGAGCAGCTCACACACACGGCATGTCTCACAGAGTGCACAGCAAAAACTGCTCAGGTAACACACAAGGTACAGTTCACTTTTCACTGCTCTCAATTATGTGGTGATTAAGGGCAGGGGCCAAGAAACAGACTTTGATTCACTTACCTCTTTCTCTCTCTGCACACTATGACAGTTCTTATCTGCTATGAGTGCAGACAATGCTGAGGTCAACTACTAGATGTGTGCACACCACACAGCTCAATCAATCAATCAGTTGGTTCTTGTAGAGTGCGACTTGTCACTCCAGGGGGTCCCCAGGTGCTAGGGTTCTGCGAACCTCAGTCGAAGAGCCATGTCTTCTTCCTAAAATTTTCAAGAGATGGGAAAGTGCGTAGGTGGAGGTTGTTCCAGGACTTGGCAGCAAGGTAGACGAATGAAGCACCTCTGGAGTGGCTCCAGCGGATGCAGGGAATGTGAGCCAGGGCAAGGGAGGAGTAGAGGAGCTCCCTGGCTGGTCTATAAAACGTCAGGTGGTTGATGCAGGAGGGTGCCGGTTTGTGGAGGGATTTGTAGGCGTATGTGAGGAGTTTGAATAGGCACCTTTTCTGGATGAGGAGCCAGTGGAGAGCTTTAAGGTGAGGGGTGATGCTGGTTATTCTGGAGAGGTTGAGGGTGAGCCTTGCTGTTGTGTTCTGGAGGTGTTTTAGGAGCTGTTTGGTGGTTCCGGCGTAGAGTGCATTACCATAGGCAAGCCGGCTGGAGACGAAGGATTGGGTGACCGTTTTCTGGTGGAGATGGGGACCCAATGGAAGATCTTGCAGAGCTTGCAGAGGGTGTTGTTGAAGCAGGCAAAGGAGACAGCATTAATCTGTTGCTTCATGGTTAGTTTGCAGTCCAGGACAATTCAGAGGTTATGTGCTTGGTCGGTTGGGGTAGGTGAGGGATCGAGTTGGGTGGGCCACCAGGTGTCGTCCCAGGGAGAAAGTTTGTTACGAAGATGAGCGCTTCCATTTTGTCCAAGTTGAGTTTGAGGCAGCTGGACTTCATCCAGGTGGCGATGTTGGTATGGTGTTTCAGAAGTTAGCTCTGGTGGTGTTGGTGTCTTCTGTGAGGGATAGGATGAGCTGTGTGTCATCAGCATATGAGATGCTGTTGATTTTGTGGGTGAGGGCAATGTCAGCAAGTGGTGTCATGTAAGCATTCAAGAGGGTGGAGCTAAGGAAGGAGACCTGGGGGATGCCGCAGATTATATCTTTTTGGGTACGAGAAAGGTGATAAAAAGTCTCTCTGTGTTTGGTGTAGAGGAGGGAGCAGATCCAGTTGAGGGCATTGCCTTAGATGCAAATGTGGTGGAGTCTTGTGATAAGGGTGTGATGGGAGACGGCGTTGAAGGCTGCCGAGAGGTCAAGGAGGATAAGGGCTGCTGTTTCACCTAGGTCTTGTGGCGTCTGATGTCATCTGTTGCTGCAATCAGGGTGGTCTGGGTGCTGTGGTTGAACCGGAAGCCTGATTGGGAGGTGTTGTGCAGGTTGTTTTCTTCGAGGTACTCTGTGAGCTGATTGTTGATTACTTTTTCTAGGACCTTGACGGGAAAGGGAAGATGCGAGATAGGGTGGTAGTTCTTGAGTTCACTGGGGTTGGTAGGGTGTTTCTTGAGGAGGAGATTGACCTCCGCCTGCTTCCAGGCATTGGGAATGGTGGTTGTGGTGATGGAGGCATTGAGGATTTCTGTGAGGGTGCTGCTAATTTGGCCCTTCCTAGGTTGTAGATGTTGTGCGGTCTCACACTCCCAGATGTGCACACCCAGCACAGAGCACACTGTATTGAAAATTTAGGAGAAGGAAGGAGATCCAGACCTGGCTTTCAGTTTAACCACAGCCTTGTACTGTTCACAGAGTGACATGTGCTAATGTGCCTTTGACATGTTTTTATCTTTTGTCCCTGTGCTTGGGGAAGGCTCTATAGCTGATTATTTGAATACCGGTTACCTGACCGAGTTGAGGGAGAACCACTACAAAGGAATGGCCACCCGATGGAATACGGGAAGAAAGCACACATAATTTGTGTGTGAGGCCCTGTTATCGGGCTTTGCTGCATTGCCATGCCCTGTTGCAGTCCTGTGAACCAGAATAATAACCTCAGTGTGAGGACCTCCCTGCTTCCACCGGTGTTTCTCTTTGTGGAAGGAAGTTAAAAGGACGGGAGCTATCTGATCCCCTGGAGGGCATATTCAGGGGTCCACCGGTCCCTGTACACAGGCAAATATAACTTCTCTCAATTGAACACAGTCTTGGTTCTCTGGTGATGGTTTGCACAGACACGTTTTGGCTATGATGGGAGCAAGGACTATTCCATTGCGTGAAAGATGCAGGTTCTGCTGGGAATGAGCTGTCTATCCGGCTCTTTTGGTGAGGGGGCTGGGTCGTCTGGTCCTAACTTATCACATGTGCTGGCTCATCCAATAAAGGTAAAATCGCAAAATTCTTAGTTTATACTGAATGCTTCTTATGACTACGCTCTGTTCTTTTAATGCCATTAATGTGTCACCCGTTTATATCTTGTAGGTCTAAAGATTGCTTTACATAAGTCATAACAACCACAATCTATTTTTTTGACTTTATATAATAAATATTACAGCATACTCAAGAGTTTTGATTCAATAGTCATCAAAACTGTTTTGACATATGTCTCGTGATGCCTAATAAGTTAGGTCATGTCAATAGTATGAGAACCATAGTTATTAGTCCCTATTTTCATTCCCTACAATCATCGGCCTTCAGTTTGCACCAAGAATCCAAAAAATCCAGAACTGGTGCACATCTAGTAACAGAAATCTGAAGATGTAATTTATAATCAAATGCTGTAAATGTGCAACTAAATAACTCTGTTACCTGCAGCTAGCACAAATTCACTTAACATAATTTGCCTCTTTGTATTCTGAAATTCTGCTTCTGTGGTGCTCTGATGATGTTACTTCAGTTCAGTTTAGTCTACGATATAAGCAAGGTCTTGTTAAGTAAAGCTGTGCTACGATGTGGGGAAACCAGTGTTACTTGCATACATACCTTTATTTATTTTTGTAGCATAAGTTTTAGAGGCAGCAAAACAGTGCCCTGAATATAGTTCCACATTTTGAAACTGATATTATTAATACATATTTCAAACTGAATTGTGCCTGAGGGGTAGGCAACTTTAGTGACACAGTAAATCAGCAGCAAACACGTCCAAACTAAGGTTCAACCTGTCTCTAAATACAGGAGCCCAATAAAAAGCATGTCATTAATTTTATTGTCAAATATAGTTTTGGCAGGGAGAATGTACACCGCATAGATAAAAATACAGAGCTGAATCATTGCATTGTCTTTTGTAATATCAATCAATCAGTTAATCAAGAGGCTTGCATTGCACAAATACTCACCCGTAAGGGTCTCAAGGGGCCGGGCGGGGGGGCAGCTAGATGGACTCGGTGGAGGATCATTCGAAGAGCCAGGTCTTGAGGCCTTCCTCAATTGGGTCAGTGACGCTGACTGTCTGAGGTGCAGGGGCAGGGTGTTCCAAGTCTTGGCAACGAGGTAGGAAAACTATCTTCCTTGGGTCTGGTCTTTGGATCCTGGGGATGTAGGCAAGGGCACGTTGGGAGGATTGGAGTTGCCTGTTGGGTACGTGGAAGGTGAGGCGGTGGTTCATGTACGCTGGTCCTTCGTTGTGTAGGGCCTTGTAGGCGTGAGTGAGGAGCCTGAAGGTGACTCTTTTGTTGAATGGGAGCCAGTAGAGTTGTCAGAGGTGTTGCGTGAAATGGCTGTGGTGGGGGACGTCGAGGATCAGTCTGGCGGATGTGTTTTGAATGTTCTGTAGTTTCTTGAGCTGTTTCTGGGCGGTGCCAGAATAGAGTGCATTGCCGTAGTCGAGTCTGCTGGTAATGACTGAGTGGGTGACTGTCCTTCTGGATTCTCTGGGGATCCATCTGAATGTCTTTCGGAGCAGGCTGAGAAACTGTGTTGATTTGGTGGTCCATTGTGAGTGAAGAGTCCAGTATGATGCAAGGTTTCGTGGGTGGTCTGTTAGGGTGGGGGGAGTGCCCAGCATGGCTGGCCACGAGGAGTCATCCCAGGCTGACGTGGTGAGTCCCTGGATGAAAACCTCTGTCTTGTCCGAGTCGACCTTGAAGCAGCTGTCTTTCATCCATGTAGCGACAGCCTTCATTCCATTGTGGAAGTTGGTTCTGGCAGTTGAGGGTTTGTTGGTGAGGGAGAGGATCAGCTTGATGTCGTCGGCCGGCATAGGAGATCATGTTGAGTCTGTGGCTTCTTATGATGGCTGCAAGGGGGGCCATGTAGATGCTGACTAGGGTGGGGCACAGGGAGGAACCCTGGAGGACCCTACAGCTGATCTCCATGGGTTCTGAGAGGAAAGGTGGCAGTCTGACTCACCGGGTCCGGCGGGTGAGGAAGGAGTTGATCCAGTCCAGAGCCTTGTCATGGATCCCGCCATCATGAAGTCTGGTGACTAGGTTGCTGTGGGAGACTGTGTCAAAAGTGGGTGTTAGGTCTAGTAGGATGAGGGCTGCGCTCTCGCCATAGTCAAGGAGGGAGCAGATGTAATTTGTGGTGGCGAGGAGGGCAGTCTCTGTGCTGTGGTTGCTTCGGAAGCCAGATTGAAAGGACATGGTTTGTTTCGAGGAAATCTGAGAGTTGGGTGTTGATGGCCTTCTCTATGACCTTGGCTGGGAAGGGGAGGAGGGATATTGGTCAGATGTTCTTGAGGTCTGATGGGTCTGAGGATGGCTTCTTCAGCAGGGGGTTGATCTTGGCTTGTTTCCAGTCATCGGGGAAGGTGCCAGTTTCGATGGAGCAGTTGATGGTACGGCGGAGCTTGGGGGGCGATGGCGGCGGCTGCTCTGTGGAAGATGTGGTGCAGGCATGGGTCAGTCAGGACCCCTGAGTGGATGTTCTTCATGGTCTTGAGAATGTCCTCTGTTGTGAGCGGGGTCCAGCAAAGCATGGTCTGTTGAGGGGTGGCTTGGTTGTGTGTGATGGTGGTGGGCATTGCGACCGGGTCTAGGGTGTAGAAGCTGTAGTAAATCTTTCTGATCTTGTGGTCGAAGAAGGTGCCTAGTTTGTCACAGAGGTTTTGGGATGGGAGAACATCTGTGGTCTCACTGTTGGGCCTGGCGAACTCCTTGAGAATGGGGAAGAGTTCTTTGCTGTTGAGTGTGTTGGCGTTGATTCTGATTTGGAGGGCCGTTTTCAAGGGGTTTTCATGGAGGAGGTGACGTACATTGATGTCAAATTTGAAGGTTGCGTGAGATTCCGGGGTTTTGTTACTCTTCCATTTCTTCACAAGGTGTCTGCAGGCACGTCTGGATTAGTGGAGGGTGGGTGTGAACCGGCTGGCTGTCTTGGAGCGTTGTTTGCCACTTGAGGGGTGCCAGTGTGTTGGCGCAGTTGGAGATCCATTGGTGGAGGTTGTGTGCTGCGGTGTTGGCGTCCGTGGGTGTTGACGGAGTGGTTGCGCTGAGGGAGTTGATGAGGAGTTCTTAGGTTGCATTGGTCCAGCTGCGGCTGGGGCGGCAATGATAATGATGGTGTATGGTTGGTGTGTTGAAGGCGAGGTGGACATAGTGGTGGTCAGTCCAGGAGTGTTTGGTGGTGTGGCTGTACCTGATGTTGCTGCAGGCACAAAAGACGGGGTCGAGCGTGTGTCCAGCTGTGTGGGTTGGTGCGGTGACTAGCTGCTTGAGTCCAATGCTGGTGAGGTTCTCCTGGAGGGAGGCAGTGTTCTGGTCGCTGGAGTTGTCCAGGTGGAAGTTGAGGTCTCCGAGTAGGATGTAGTCAGTGGATGCAAGGGCCTTGGGTGCAATGAGGTTAATGATGGTGTCAGTGTAAGTTGGTCGGGGCCTGTAGATGAGGGTGCCATGGAGTGTGGTATTGGGGTTGGTCTGGATCTGGAAGTGGAGGTGGAGGTGTTCCATGTTTGTCATTGGAGTGTGTGGTCAGTCGGAGCATGCTTTTGTGGATGATGGTGATGCCTCCTCATGGGCAGTCGGGGCAGTCCTTGGGGGTGATCTTGTAGCCATCAGGGATGGCGATTGTGAAGTCCGGTCCAGAGCAGGGGTTGGTCCAATTTTTGTGAGGAAAGCAATGTCAGGAGAGGTGGCGTTGAGGAGGTCCCAGATTTCTATGGCATGTTTGTGTTGGGACCGTACATTGAGGAGGATGCAGTAGAGGCAGATGGGTGCGCTGTCGGTTGACTGGGCAGCGAGGGGAGCTGATGTGGGGGTGTGGCTGAAGGTGCGGCTGCAGTTCCGGCATGCACAGGGTTCATGGGTCTTCTTCGGTGATGCTAGGTGTCAGTCGGTGTGTGTCTCGGGTTGATGTCAAAGAGGGTGCTGGAATCATAGTGGTGGGGGGTCATAGAGGCAGGGTCCCTGACACTGGGCATGGTCCAGGTGTAGACGGCCTCTGAAGGGTTTGCCTTTGGCGAACCTTTGGTGTGCCAGCAGCGCGGCCACACAGCATTAAGTAGTGCTGCGGGGGGGCTTGACAGCTGGGAGGCAGGAAATGAGGGAGCAGGAAAAGGACAGTGGAGGGGGGCAGGGCCAGGGGGGTTCACAGTGGCAACAACGGAGAGGGCAGAAAAAAAACTGTAGAAAAACAGAGGAAAAGCTTAAAGAAAGCCTAAGGAAGCAAGAGAAAAGCAAAACCAAGTGCAAAGGCAGAAAGAAGAAAAGAAACAGAGAGGGACAGAAAATAGCAAAAGGAGGGCAGTCAGCAGCAGAGTAGTGATGCTTTACCATTGGACCACCAGGGATGAGGCGCAGGGAGGAGCCTGCGGGTGGAGGAGGGCCTTGAACACCTTACCTTGGGGTCAGGGACACCAGCGGCAGCAGGAGGGTAACGCAGCAGCATCTACCAGATGGCGCTGTGCTGTGGAAGAAGTAAGTCCACTAAGGGTAGCTGATTATTTAACAAGATCATACGAATGGCCAATGATAGTGTCCTCTGTGATGTTACACCCTGGTGATATATTTAACTTTTCATATCTTGGAACATATAAAGTCTGTTACTAACCCTGTAAGAAATGGGTTATTATCTAGGGAGCATGTGAGTCCTTCATATAGTAATAAGTTTAAAAATCTAGTCAGGTCCACAAGTTCAATAAAATATATAAAATAATAAAATAAACATGGGCTCAACCCCTGGTAGCCATGTCACAGAGCAGAGAGGCTTAACCTTGTAAAAATGTGTCAGTAATTTGATAGCACTGAGATAGTTAAAAAATCAATACACAACACAATGAAGATCCAACAAGCACCTCCTCAAAATAGGAAACATTTTAAATGCAAAAACAACACAAACATTATTAGAATCTAATAATGGGAACAAGAAACCTTAATGTTTAACATTTAAAGTAAAAAGAAGAAAAGTAAAACACCAATAAGAAGTCACTGTTTGCATTTGAATTGGACCTAGGACAAATTTCAGGATGATTACAATGGAATGGAGGTCATATACACCAAATCAGTCGTCCATGTCAAGATTGCTACCTTCAGACTTGGCCTCATTTTTGGAGCTCAAAATCATCAAAAGGGGCAAGCCAGAAGCTGTTTCCAACAGTCATCTGGAAATCATATATTTTTACTATGAAAGAGCTCTCGAGGGCTAAGAAGTCTAAACATTTTTAAAGTTACACTTTTTCCAACTCTCTAGAGTAGCTCCTCTTGGTCATTTTTAAGGCTCCCAAGACCTCAGAGACAGCACTTATGGGCTATGACTCATTCCAGCACGGTCCAGTTCAGGTCCAGTAGCTATTGATCAGCTGGTCACTCTAGGAAAATGCCTCTTGCAGCTTGTTGTGCCCCTGTAGCTAGACAGTAGGTCCAACAACTGACCCTTGGAATCTACAAGGCCCAGTCTCTCATGCCTTCAGATAGGTCAAAGTCATCAGGTCCAGTCCTCAAGTTTTCTTTTACAGGCCCAGAAAAGGAGAGCTGGGGATGAGTTGTCCCTTTTGCAGAAAGCACCTGCAGGTGTGAGGGGGATGACTCCTGAACACTCCCTATCCTATGGGCATGCCTTCCCACTTTAGAAGCAAATCTGATTTGCATTGCTGCAAAGTTTCACCCAGTGTCCAATTCTAAGTGAATCCCAACATGGCAACCCCCCCCCCATGCCCCTGGAGGAGGCTGGTAGTCCAACTAGGGGTGTGCCTAGGGAAATGAGCAGTGACCTCCTCCTCAACTATTCCAAACAGGTTCTGGGACAACCCTGTGCCCAGTGCTACTGAGATGGTACAAAAATGTACCTGGGATCCAAAGGCCCCTCTTTACCCCAGGAATCACTTTTCAACTTCGAATAGGAAGATCTCACCCTGGTCTCCTTCAAATTAATGAAACTTCTGAAATCATCCCAAATGCCATTCCTGAGCTCAGTCTCATACCTCATATCCCGGTCTTCCTACCAAGACGCCCATGCCAATGTGTTTGTTTTGCTTTGTCTATTAAGGGTAAAGCACTGCCATAGGGCAACTGCTGGAAGACTAAGACTAATTAGCTCACCGGAACTCCTGCCAGGCAAACTAAAAACTTTTCAAAAGTTACTTTCCCCATATATTTATCAATATATTTATCAAAAAACATCACCATTAAATAGGATTTTAATTAATCCTAAAATAGTGGTAAATCATCTCTATAGAGAATACCAAACCAAATTTAGCAAAAATAGTATTTTAATTGCACACTATATTTTTGTTATCTGATGAGGTGCACCCCTTTACATTGAAAATGACTTATGAAGGCTAGTCACTTGTAATTAAGGCCTAAAAGTGTACCTGTGTTGTCAGGTTCCGATTGGTTAGCAGAGTAACCTCCAGGAACAGATCCCGCAGGGATGATGCTCGCTTCCCAGTTCTCCCTAGCACTACCACACAGAGAGTATGCAAGACCCTACCCTGCACGGAAGCACACAGGGGAAAAGGGAACGGGATATAACAACAAAAGGCAGCAGTCCACCACCAGAAGGCCTCTTTGGTCCTCTGTTTGATATGAGAAATCCCTCTGCCTCAGTGGGCAGTATATCACTTGTGGCACCCTGTATGTAAGAGAAAATCACAGCTAGTAACCTACAGACCAAGCTTACTTACATCTGTAATAAGTGAAGCTGCAAGTTAACCCCATCTAAACGAACTCACTTGCATTCCACACTGAGAAGGGTTGTACCACATGTTACTTATCAGCAGGGACTTAGTAACATCCGAACCACTTACTTTGACACATTATTTGCCTTGATACACAAAAGGTCTTCTTTGAATCCTCTTAGTCTCCAGTGGTAAAGGTAACAAAGGATAGACATCACCACAACCTCGTTGTCGAAATCCTAAATAGTCAAGTACGTGGCTTCCTGCCAAAAGGAAGAAATAAGCAAAATATAATGCCTGCGGGAAAATTACTTAGAAACAAAAAGGCAAGAAAATTAGAGTCTTAGCCAGATCCCCACTCTCAGTCCCGAGAACGTGCGCCGGTTATGGTGAGGGCTTCTTTGACTGCCTCATTAACCAGAAATGAAGTCCGGAGCATAATGAAACAAGAGCTCCAGTCTTGATGAAGGGATTTCCTTTTGGTAGAAAGCGTTCAGTCTAGAACGCACTAGAAAGTGATCCGGCTCTGCGGTGTGGCTGGAGCGGCTGCAGTGTTTGGTCATGAATACACAGCATGGCAGTGAGTCTGGGACGGTGAGCCCAAATCCAAGTGGCTCATACCAAATTGACAACATTTAACCCTCTAAGGGGGGGCTTATATTCACGCAATCCAAAGCCTGGATTCGACAGAGCGGGCAGTCCCAATGCCTTCTGGGACTTATGGTTCCTTCTATCTGCCACACACACTACTCAGTCACACAATTGCTAATGTGTCTCACCGATCTGGGGGACTTAATTGTTGATGTTTCTCACCACTTGTCTCCTTCCACCATGGATGATCATGACAGTACCCTCCCCAAAAAGACCGCCATCCCGGTAGACAACCTGGCTTGGAAGGGTGAAGAGGCTGGAACCGCCAGAGGAGATGGGGACAATGCAGGTTGAATACTTTCCAGTCCACAAGGTAGTAGACCCTCCTTCTCCACGTGGTATCTAGTATACATCACACTTCGTACTCCAGCTCACGGTCCATTTCGACAGGTTCCGGAGCACTAGGTACTCTCGTGTGTGGTGGGCGAGGACACAAGAGGGAAACATGGAAAACGGGGTGTATACCCCATTATTGAGGTAGAGCCAGTTTTCCGACTACTGGGTTTATGATTTACACAATTGGGTGTGGCCCAACGTATTTAGGTTTTAGCTTGTTGACCCCCTTCAAGTGCAGGTTCCTTTTGGCTAGCCATACCTTGTTCCCCACCTGATACGAAGGCTCATTTGAGCGTTTTTTGTCTGCAAAGTGCTTACAGGCTTTTTGGGCCTTAGCTTGCTGACCCTTTGCTTCTAGGAGTACCAAACAGAGATGCACACGATCCTCTTGTATGGAAGATTGTTTTGCAACCATTGGCCGCTCAAAGGGAAGCATGTTGGGGCTGTAGCTGTATAAACAAAAGAACAGAGAACACCCGAAGGTGGTGTGTTCTCCATTGTTGTATGCGAATTCAGCAGTCCATAGAAGGCTACTCCATACTGTTTCATGTAGTAGGGCGAACCACCTCAAGTATTGTTGTAGGGTTTGATTTAAGCCTGCCCTCTTCCCATTGGTTTGTAGATGGTAACTGGTGGATAGACGAGCATCGACCTTCATGGTTTTGCAGAGTTCTTGCCAGAATCGTGAAGTGAACTGTGATTCTCTGTCTGTTATGATTGCTGATGGTATTCCATGCGCTCTTACAAAATGCTGCAAGAAGGCACCTGCTAACACGGGGGCGTAGGTATTGTCTGTTTTGTGAAAAAAGGACCCATTTTGGCTAGAAGATCCACCACTACCAGTATCACTGAGTGTCCATTGCTGGGTGGCATCTCCACGATGAAGTGCATGGATACAGTATCCCAAGGACTAGGACAAATAGGAGTAGGACAAAGCAGTCCTGCAGGTTTTGCATGAGGTTTTCCTCCGGCACAAACATAACATTCCTTGACGTATTGTTTAGCAGCTGGTCGTAACCTAAGCCACCAGAAGTACCTTTCTATGAGAGCAATAGTCTGTATATACCCATGTGTCCTCCCAAGGTTGTGGGCCCATGTAAAGACTTGTTCCTGTAAAGCCGCTTCTGGGATTTACAATGCATGGAGATGGTACAACAGATCCTCCTTCTCAATTCTGTTTTCTGCTTCTTCTCCCACCGAAGCTTGTTTGTCAATAGCAGACAAACACACTTTCAGGTCTTCCAAAAAGTCTTCAGTTGTAATCAAAGCTATCTCCTTTTACGGGAACAAAGTCTTGTGTAGGATACAGGGCGGTTCAGTGGCAGGAGGATCGTCTTTCGCTGTGATGGTTTTGGGTCCGGATAGTGCATCAACCTTGCTATGTTGGGATCCTGGTTAGTATTTAATGACAAAATCATAATCTGAGAAGAAAAGGTACCATCGCAGCTGCCGTAGAGTGAGGGCCCAGGCCGTCTTCAGAAACAACAAATTCTAGTGGTCGGTATATATCTCAAACATATGCTTAGTCTCCATCAGGTAATGTTTCCACTCTTCACATGCCCTCTTGATCGCTAAAAACTCTTTATCTGTAATGCTCTAACTCGTCCCACAGGGGGTGAGTTTTTTGGAGTAAAAGGCCACAGGATGTAACTGGCCAGTCTCAGGATGTCTCTGTGACAGGATTCCCCGAAAGGATAGAGTGAAGTGACTGTTTCCAATAAAAATGTCAGTTGAGCGTCCGGATGTCTTAGCATGGGCGCTTGAGTGAAACAGGCCTTCAGTTTCTGGAAAGCTGGTCAGTCCAAACGAAGGACACACCATTTCTCAATAAATGGGTGAGAGGATGTATGATATTAGAGAAATCCCTGATGAATCTCCTGTAAAAGTTGGTGAAGCCAATGGAGCTTTGCAAGGCTTTAAGACTTGAGGGAGGTTTCCACTCTGAGATTGCATCGACTTTCCTGGTGTCCATCTGTATACCCCCATCAGTGATAACAAATCCCAAGAATTCCACATCTGAGGCATGAAATAAACACTTCCCCAATTTTGCATACAATTAATGTTTCTGCAGACTCTCTAGCACTGCTCCTACATGTTATACATGTTATACATGGTCTTTAGGATTGGAGGAGTGTATGAGTATATCATCTATGTATACCATGCAGAAAATATGCAGAAGCCCACAATGCACCTCATATATGAAGTACTGGAACACTGCAGGGGCATTGCAGAGGCCGAAAGGCATCACCTGCTATCCAAAGAGCCTGAACTTCATTCAAAAGGGTGTATTCCACTCATCTCCCTGTTTCACTCTCACCAGATAATAAGCGCCACGGAGATAAAACTTCTTAAAAATAGTTTATCCTTTCAGCTGGTCAAACAATACCAGAATGAGGAAAAAGGGCTATCAATTTTTTATGGTTACTCTGTTGATTGCTCTATAGTCGATACAGGCCCTTAGATCACCTTCCTTCTTTGGAATGAAGAAGAGAGGGGAGGAAGCAGGAGATGACAAAGGACGTATCTATCCAGTGGCTAGGTTTTCGTCCAGATATTTCCGTAAATGTAGTTTCTGGCTCAGTTAAAGCATAGATTCAGCTACATGGAATCGCTGCTTCTTGGGAACAGTCCAGCCCGAACTGCCAAGCCATGTCTTCCCTGGACCGGAATCAAGCATCCTAGGACTGGTTTCGGGGATTGCACAGTGCACAGTGCGAACAGGGTACTACGCAGTTCGCGAAGTGCTACACGTAGCTCGCATAGTGCGAAGTGCACTTTGCGTAGCTACGCGTAGCGCTACTTCGTGAACTGCGCCCAGGGTTAGTATGCAACCCTTTTTGTAGGGACAGGTACAGCCCTATTCAGCTGCAAATGGCAGCTCCTTCCTCCCAAGCTAGCCCAGGGATATCCATCAGCCTGATAATTTACCATCAGGATGTGAGTGGTACACCTCAGCTCCCTTTATTTGTGACTGTTTAGAGGGAATGCACAAAGCCCGTTTGTTACCCAACCCAGACGTGTATTCCAGAGACAGGCAGAAGGAACAGAATGGTTAAAGTAAGAAAATGCCAACTTTTCTAAAGTGGCATTTTCAGACCTGCAATTTATAAATTGCTTTCACTAACAGATGTGTTTTTAAATTGCGAGTCCAGAGCCACCAAACTTGGTCTTCCTATCTTTTCTGAATTAGAAGTTACACTTGTAACATTTTACAAAGCGATGTTAACCTATGGAAGACATAGGCCTTCCAGCAGTGAAACACAAGTTTAAGAGTATTTCACTACCAGGTCATGTAAAACTGAAAAGTATGTCCTACTTTTTAAGTACATTGTCCCCTTTACTGTGGGATGTCCAGGGTCTACTCTAGGAGTGACATATGTGTAATAAAAAGGAAGGTTTAGGACTGACAAGTAGGTTAACTTGCCAATCAGGGACTGAAATCAATCAGGGAAATGTAAGCGCACTACTCACCCATGAGGGTCTCAAGGTGCTGAGGGGGGTCCACAGATCTGTTTAGCCGAAGAGCCAGGTCTTGAGGGTCTTCCTGAAGGTGTTCAGGGAGGGGGCGCGTCTGACGTCTGCCGGTAGCTCGTTCTAGGACTTGGCTGCTATGTGAGAGAAGGATCTTCTGCCTGCTCTGGCTCTGTGGATGCGTGGGGCTTTGGCCAGTGCGAGGTTGGAAGATCGTAGGTTTTTTTTGGGTACGTGGAAGTTGATTCTGTAGTTGTTGTGTAGGCATTTGTAGGCGTGAGTGAGGATTTTGAAAGTGACTTTTCTCCACGGGGAGCCAGTGGAGACTTCGTAGGTGTTAACTGATGTGTTCGTGTTGGGGGATGCTGAGGACAAGTCTGGCAGCGGTGTTCTGTATTGTCTGTAGTTTGCAGAGTAGGGACTTGTTGATGCCGGCATAGAATGCGTTTCCCTAGTCCAGTCTGTTGGTGATGAGTGTGTGGGTGACTGTCTTTTTTGACTCAGGGGGGATCCACTTGAAGGTCTGGCGGAGGATGCGGAGGGTGTTGAAGTAGCTGGAGGTGACGGCGTTGACCTGTCGGATCATGGTGACTGATGAGTCGAGTACGATGCCAAGTTCTTGCCATGGTCTGAGGGGGTAGATGGTCTTCCGAGGGCGGTCAGTCACCAGGTGCTGTCCCATACAGAAGGGGTGGTACAGAGGACGAGGACTTCTGTCTTCTCGACATTGAGCTTCAGGCAGCTTTTGGTCATCCAGACTGCGATGTCTTGCATTCCTTTCTGGAAGTTGAGTTTGGCAATGGTGGGGTCTTTGGTGAGGGAGAGGAAGAGCTGGGTGTCGTCGGCGTAGGATACGATGTTGAGGCCATGTTGTCGGACAATGGCTGCGAGGGGGGCCATGTAGATGTTGAAGAGGGTGGGGCTCAGAGAGGAACCCTGTGGGACTCTGCAGGTGATTTTCATGGGGTCGGAAAGGAAGGGTGGGAGTCTGATCCTTTGGCTTCTTCTGGTAAGGAATGATCGGATCTAGTCCAGGGCTGTTCCTTGTATGCCTGCGTCATATAGTCTGGTGACTAATGTGCGGTGGGAGGCGGTGTTGAATGCCGCTGATAGGTCGAGTAGGATGAGGGCAGTGGAGTGGCCTTGGTCCAGGAGGGTGCAGATGTCATCTGTGACGGCGAGTAGGGCAGTCTCTGTGCTGTGGTCGCTTCGGAATCCTGATTGGGACTGGTCGAGGATGGCGTTCTCTTCAATGAATCGTGTCAGTTTCCTGTTGACTGTTTTCTCTGCAGTTTTGGCTGTGAAGGGGAGGAACGAGATGGGCCGATAGTTCTTGAGGTCAATGGGGTCAGCTGTGGGCTTCTTGAGCAGAGGTCTGACTTCTGCGTGCTTCCAGTCATCTGGGAAGGTGCCTGTTTTGAAGGTGGTGTTGATGGTGCGTTGTAGTTCGGGTGCGATGGCAGCCGCGGCTCGGTGGTAGATGTGAGGGGGGCAGGGGTCGGTGGGGGCCTCAGAGTGGATGCTTTTCATGGTCGAGGCGGTGTCTTCGGCTGTGATTGGTGTCCAGTTGGAGATGGTGGGCTGGCTAGTGTTTCTGGGGGGCGGGGGCTGTCTGTGGATGGTCAATGAAGTTGTCTTAGAGGTTTTTGATCTTGAGGTAGAAATAGGTTCCAAGCTTGTCACAGAGGTCTTGGGATGGGGTGATATCTGTGGCTTCACTGCATGGGTTGGTGAATTCTTGAATGACACTGAAAAGTTCCTTGGAGTTGGTGGAGTTGGTCAGGATTTTGTTGTGGATGAAGTTCCTCTTGGTGGCTCTGATCTGGTTGTGGTAGTCCGTCATGGCGTCCTAGTAGATGGTGTGGTTTTCAGTTGTCTTGGTGTTTCTCCAGTTCTTCTCCAGGCGTCTGCAGGTGCGTCAGTCTTCTTGGAGAGTGGTGGTGAATCAGGCGGCGTTGTCTGTCGGGGTTGCGTAGCGGGGCTAGCTCATCTGCGCAGTCGGAGATCCGGGTGTGGAGTTCTCTGGCTGCGTTGTTTGCGTCGGGTGCCCAGGTGTGGTCAAGGAGCAATACTCTTAGAAAGACAATTTAATATTGTTAATGAATGACCAACATTTATTGAGCAGAAAGTGAAAAAAAACTAACTTTTATCAATTTAATCTGAATAAGGTATATGATCTGGATTGTAACAAAGCAATAGTTAATCAAGTAAGTCAGCAAGAAATGAACAGGAAAGAAAGTGTCATATTGTTGATGTTAGAACCTGATACATGGACATGAAAGAAAGTAGCATTTTGTTTGGGTTAAAACCTCCTACACTTTTTGTTCATGAACAAACCTGCCAAGCAAGGGCTTCTGGATTGCCACGGGTATTGGTTCATAAGGAGCTACTTTTGTTGAACTTTGAACGTAGTGACGAGTACACAACTTCTTCAAGCAATAAGCCTGATCTCCTTTACTGGAGTTTCAGGGGTTTGGGGGATTTCTTCCCCTACAAAGGCTTTGCAAGAAAACATGGACAAATGTGTCCCACAGTACACTTTTTACATAATCTGGCTAAAATGGTAGGGATTCTTAAAGGTCACTAAAGAAATATTCTAATACTTTTTTGGTCTAGCAAGGGTGTTGAAACTCATTCTTCCAAAGACAAATTTGATTGTGTAAAAAATGATCACAGGCTATAAAAAAAACCTAGACAAATCCTATAAGATCATGCAGCATGATACTGCTCAATTACACAGAGATCAAAGGATCAGACAGCAGATGTGATGTTCCACTTTTACTGCTCGTACAGCAGTGGTGATAATATCATGAATACTTTAACCCAATACCTTGAGTACTAGCAGAATATTGAGTGTTTATATTGGCTTACGAAAATATTGAGTCCAGAATGTCAGCTACCACTTTTTTTATGAAGGTAAGTATATACTGAATATATATATAGGTTTACTATGTTTGAAGATATATAGGTATTCTGCCATGATAATTTTGACCAAATCATTACCTCCATCACACAATGAAATGGCTCCACACAAATCATAAAAGAGTAGATGTCCTCTCTCAAAGCCATCATTGCTCATTTCTACATCTCCCCTGTTACTTGTTCCCTGAGACACTAGATTATTGGTAGTGACAAATGCTTCCACACCTACTAAATGGTAACAGATAGGGTGAAACATGCTGACACCTCTCCTACATTTGAGTTGAAGACTCTCCCCTTTCACTTTAAATCTTATCCCTTTTGGGCTAAAATAAAGTAAATCTAGTTCCAAAACGAAGTTGTTTTATTTCACATTCCCTTACTTTTGCACTCTGCCCCTTTACCCACACTTATAGCCCTTCCATCCAAAGATCTCCTCCCCTATTGAGAATTTGAAGCTCACACAACAACTCATAGTTGTGATGGGTGTCACGAGGAGCCACATGATGATGTATGCCGCCTAAGGATGGGTGAGGTTTCTAGTCCTAAACAAACGTCTGCGTTTGTGCGACAGAGACAGATAATTATATTTCAGGTGGGCACCCTCTGTAATAGACTGATTACTCTGTGTGTTTTGTGTTCCCATGCAACCACCTGTGGACTTTGTTGCTAAACCCTAGCTCCTAATTGTAGATAGGGTTTTGCACCAAAAATGTATCCCTCCCTAAGGTAGCTATAAAGTTGTAGAACGTTTTTTTCTGCAAGCTTTTTAAGAGATTTCAAATATTTTTTCTTAATTTTACTAAAAATACAACCAAAATACAGAATGACTTCAGGCAGTACCTCTCCCAGTAGTAAGAGTATCATCCACGTTGTTGATACATGGCACTAGTTATACAATTACAAACATCCAAGCTATTGATTACATATTTAGAATGTGATGGAAATACATGACATTAGCTCTACATTTTTAAACATCCAAGATACTGTTTACATATTCTGGTTGTGATGATTGTACAAATATAATTCAGATTTAGTAATAGCTATCAGCTAACCGTCATCCTTGAGACATAGCTCTTGTCTGGCATGAGTTGTAATAGGCTCGTCATTATCTTCTCATGGGAGTTGTGTAGCTGTGCTTCTACCGAAAGAAAAATAAATAGATAAATGAAAAATAAATGAATGAAGACAAGAAATTAAGTCAACGAGGGAAAGCGTAAAGGAAAAGGTAGCCATTGGAACATCATAGTGGTTAGTTATTGTTGAGGGGTGCATTAATACGTGATTCTGATATGGGACCATGAGTTCCTCTTGCGGTAAAGGAGGTGTTGATCCTTGGACCTTTACCTCTTCATGGGGGTTTGAATACGAGGTTAGATGCGTCTAAGGCGTTCCATAGTTTACTGTGTGGGGAGCGCCACGGAGAGAGTTGTAGAGTCAAGTTGTGTGCACCTCTAAGAAAGGCTAGCCACTCCTGCCAAATTTTGTACAAAATGACTTTATAATTTTTCCAGTGACATAAAACGCCAGCATTAGGTCTAACAGATCACAATTGTTATTATTTTGCAGAAGGGGATCTAGGGAGCCTAGGAGTATATAAGAGAACTCTCTTTTTGGGGTTATGTGAAAGGTATCTCTGATACAGTCATAGATCTTATCCCAGAATATTTAGAGTCGGGCACAATAGAATTGCATGTGTGCAAAGTCGCCTATCTGATCGTTGCAGTTCCAACAGATGGGGTAATCAATAAGTTTAATCTTGTGCAGTCTGCTTGGTGTCCAGTAGGTTCTATTGATAACCATAAATGTGGTTTGCGAGAGCGAAGGTGTGATTTTATCTCTAAAAGGTGTCTTATATATTTGCTCCCAATCAAGCTTGGTCGTACTCGAGTTGGTTTCCTTTTCCCACTTCCTCTCATTTTCTTTATGAGACTTACAGGTTTCTGGTATGAGTATTTTGAGTATTTTAGATACCATGTGTCCTAAAGTATTCTACTGGGCTAACTTAGAGGGAAGTGAGGGAGGGGCCAGCTTCATGGGTATTTTGGCAATCTGAACTTTGAGTTTCAAGAATTTTTATAGGTCTGTTGCATTCAATTCTTTTTACATCTTTAGTCTGGAGAAGGGTTTTGGAAGGTTGTTGTCGTATAGGTCCTTTATAAAGTTAATTCCCTTTTTTGACTAGTCCTGCAAATATAGAGCCTGGCCTTCTATCTGTATACTGGGGTCGTGCCATAGTGTTGTCATGTTAGAGGTCTTAAATTGGGCGTTTGAGAGTTTCTCTAATTGGAAGAGTATGTATTGGGAGTGGGGGAGAGAGGATGCATTCATTGTCATGACTGCAGGTAGGGGGATACCCTTAGCTAGATATTTTTCCACTTCTAGCCACAGTGGTCATTAGTTTGTGTGTGTACTGCACTGTTCAGCACACAAAACATGGAAAACATTTAAACTCTATCTAAGCATAGCATTTTGTACTAGAAATATACCCTTAAAGTACAAACCCAATGTTAGATATCACACAGATACTATGGGGCAAAGTTGCGTATGTGGAGCAAGGTAGCCTAAAGTGCACCATCGCTGAGGGGGAGGAGCGCAACAGCACCGTATTTTAATAGACATATCACACTCCCCCTATTTCCCTTTCACACAACACAGTGACTTGCATGGCTTCTAAGTAAGCTTCTAAGTAAACCTGCCCATTACATTCTCTCAATGAAGTTAGGTTTTGGCCTATTCCCCATGGTTCTGGATTTACTGAGCCTGACTCAAGTTTGTGCATTTTGTTCTCGTATGGGCCAATGTGGAGTGGAGGCCTCAGTTGAAGTCTTTACTTGCTCCGTGGTGGACTTCGGACTTTTTAGCATTTTTGCTCTTTTTTTAAATGTGGTTTCCACTTCAGATTGGATCCCTGACATCACATCAGATACAAGAGTGGTTCTGGCTTCTTGCTGGCACCTCTGAGCTGAAATTGACCCTTTTTATGCCTACTGTTTTGGGTGTGGGTTAAATCGAACCCCCGCTGCCCTTCATTTCATGGGTTGAGATTTGGCTGATACCTGTGCCATTGACTTGGCTGGGTTTATTTTGCCATTTTTGTCTCCAGTGAGTGTGGTCCCCTTGCTCATTTTTAGGTGTAGGACTTGTGTTTTGGTGGCTCTGTTTCTTTTGGTGTTTATTCCTGGTGTTCCACCTCAAATTTGTGCTGCATTCCAGGTGCTGTGGAGGTAGGGTCAGGTGACCTCCATGGACAGTTTGTCTCCAGTCAGATTGTTACTTTTATTTTATGGGTCCTACCAACTCCAGTTTATTTTAGCATGTGGGCAAGTGGTGGGATTGTTCCAAGAGCTCCTGAATTGAACATTATCCTGTGGTGTGACACTTTAATCTGTTTATAGGTGGTCTCTGTGCTCTGTTGTGGCCTCACTGTCTATATGTTCCCCTTAGAGGTTTTTGCTATGGGTTGTTCCTCAACTCTGGCATTATTGGGGGTGCTGAACTCTTCTGGTGTTAATAATTGTGCCGCAAAGGCTTTTTATATGATGAGCTTGAAAATGCTACCCATTCTCCCATTGCTGTTCGCCGCTTGGGTTTCTGGGGTACTGTGGCCTGAGTTTGCATAGTTTTGTATTTGGTGTCTTTTTGCCTCTTGTTGTCCCCACCGAATGTATTTGTTGACAGTCTTCGGAATTGGTATATGGGCCTGGCTTTGGGTAACCACATGGATACTGGTATGTTGTGCCCCTCATGGGCTCCCCACTGTTCTTGTGGGATGGGATGGTGGTGCTTCCTGCTGTGGTCCTTCCCTTTCCAGTCAGAAGTCAGCAGGCAGGCTGCACCAGACAGCTTCTCCTGCAAGTCCATGGTTTAATACTCCATTTATAACATCTGGTGGTTCAATTGATGTTCTGTGGTCCTAGCTGCCTTTCAGAATGTCCTTCATTTTCTTGTAGGTCCTGCTTACTGTGCAGTCAATACGGTGTGGCTTCTGGCTCCGCCGGGTACGATTTGTGGCTGCATGCCATATTGTTAGACATATGTGTTCCATCTTCGCCATTCTTTACTGATGCTGGGTTTATGATCAGGTTCTTTCCATTCCCACGCCCTGTGCCTTGATATATTTATTTTGCCACTGTAACTTTTCCTCTCTTACATTAGGAGCAATCTTTGAATTCTGGTTTTCATTAGGACTGCAATCAATTGAAAGTAACAGCTTATGCAGATGCTATCCTTCTTTTTATCTTGTATCCCAAAATTTCTCTACACAAACTATTGGACGAATACAACATTTTCCTCTGTCTCAGGTCATACGATTACATAGATAAAGTGGAAATTCTTCCTCTTAGTACATTTTGCATCAGATCTCTATTTGAGCTTTCTGGTTTTATTTGGAAATCTTTAAAAATAAAGTATTTGGTTCATTAATATTAGGTTCTGTCAATTCTAATATTCAAGAGTTTAATTATAAAATTCAATCTATCTTTTTTTATTGGAATCCTTTATTATTGCCTTATTAGGTAGCACTTGGATTCCATAAAGGTGATGATTTTGCTATTGTACTTTCTATTATATCTATGATATCAGTTTATATTCAATGTTCATTTTTCAAGAAAATTGATTCCATCCGTTTTATATTTCTATGGGGAACAAAGCAATCTAGAATCTTCTATTTTCACTCAAAAAGATTTAACATGAGGGTGGTGTCAATTTTCCAAATTTTAGACATTATCATAAAGCATTTTGTCTTCAACAAACATCCTTTTGGCTAAGGAATCATACCGCCACTTTCTTTGCTCTGTGACTTGATATTGAGGCTTCTTTTATTCATCCTTTCTCTTTCACAGAAACTTGCTTCCTTTTCCTCACTACTCCTGGACTTATGTCTCAATCCTCAAACATACTTGCAAATTATTGAGTCTGTGTTTTCCTCATACAAACATCTGCTGTGTTGATTTCCTTATTATGCTTTTATGGCACAATACATTTATTAGACTTAATGTCAGAACGATTTATTGGGTGACATGGAGACATTGGGACATAATATGGGTTCATAAGTTATTTAAGAAGGATGGCCCTCTTTTTTTCCCTCAAATTCAATTAAATATTCTTACCCTAATTATTTTGAATTTTGTTTCTACTCTTTGGTTAATATTATTTTTAGTGCCATTACTACGAGTGAGTCAAGAGATTTAACCTCTTCAGTGCCCATGACGAGATAGTCTCGTCATGGAGCATGGTTGCGCTGTGCCCATGACGAGACTATCTCGTCATGAACCCCACCCACTAGTGCAACGCCCGGCACAGGAGGGGGAAAGGGCGTGGCACTGAAGGGGTTAAGAAACTTCCTTCACTTGCTCTTCCCTTTTCCCCCTATTGTTACCCACTACAAAGGCAGCATTTGTCTATACATTTTATTCTATTTCAGGTCCCCTTAAACCTAAAACTATGGTAGAATGGTCCTGGGAGAAGGACCTAGGCCAGGTTTGGTCTGTTCTTTTTTGGAATTAAATGTGGTCAAAAATTCATAAAATCCTGTAGAGCTGCTATCACAACTCAGAAACATTGGTTTGTTAATAATAGATTTTATGTAATGCTTTTTTTGCTCTCCAAACTTCATAAAAACTCTCCTAACACTTGTGCTCTTGGCTCCACTCTAACACTGAGTTACTGCACATGCTGTTTGGTGTCCTAATAGTGTAACTTCTTGACTTAAAGTTTGAAAACCAATTAATTCAATTTTTTTAACTTTCTTCTCCTTTAACATAATGTTTTTTTGGGTGGGCAATATGTCTAATGATTGGGTTGCTGGTGTGGGAGCAAAACCATAACCAAAATTTGGAAACCATAAATGTTTACACCGCAACATTTTACCTCATCCTGTTCTCCCACCATCTGAATTATAAGTTAAAGCATCCCTTAAACATCGATTAGCAGAGTAAAACAGTTCAAATAAGTGATGGGACACACTCAATAATTGAGTTCTAGATCAGTAAAAAGTTAAAAGGTTTTAATAACAAGAATCACAAATAAACAATACAGGATAAATGCCATTACGTCTCTCAAATGCAAAGTATACAGAGTATACAAAATTAGAATTAGTCCAAATGAGAAGCAAAATCAAAAGAAGTCAGACAGTATCCCTGGTAAAACAGGAAAGTCTTCTGGCACACATCCAAAATCAACTTTTACATCATTCTCGCATAATACATTAGGAAACCTATGAGTTCATCATGGTGTGAGTACAAGTAAGTAAGTAATTGATTTGATCAATTAATGATCATTCACATAAAAAGGCAAACAGCTCACATCATACCATAAATGCTTATAGAAAAACAACAACAAAAAATGTTAATAAAAACACATCATAAAAACAACACAATTATGGTCTAGATTAAAAAGATAGAACATGGAGTATTTAATAGACCAAAATTCTAAAAAAAGATAGTCTAATACAAAGTCAGGAAACATTCATATGAATACCATCATGGGGAGACACCGGTTTTGTTAGAGCTATTACAATCATTTTTACAGGTATTGGTGGAAGAATCACTCCTCACAGCAATCGTTGCATATAGTGGTTCCTAAGTGGTAGATAACAGCTTAATCCTAATGCGCCAAACATATAGCAGATATCTCATTATTGTAAACGCAAGCCATTTAGTTTTGTCGGATCTAAACACACGTAGGGCATCTACAGATCGTTTGTAGAACAGGAGTTATCCACCTTTTCCTAATGTGTGCATAATAGGGAAAAATTAACATAACATGTTCAATTGATTCTGAACTTAAACTACGCAAGGGGCACAGTGGGGTTACAGTTACATTTTCCATTTACTTTTGATGGCATTCCATGGCAAAACCCCAACCCTGAATTGTGAGTAAAGCGCGCATGCATGAGGAGGTTCAATTTCATCCATAAAGATTTCAAAGTGAAAACTATTTTAAAAGCCTAGAAATCTATTAGTTAAAGTGTGTGGCACAGCATTGTAAACCATGCAAGCTCAGTGTTGTTCCAAAATCTGTTTTTTTATCAGTTATGAATTTTGGATCCTCCCACAAGACCCCCACCCCCAATTTATGCAACCACTGATTAACCTCCTTAAACCAACCCAGTCGCCCAACTTGTTTTTCAGTGGTAAGTAGTTCATCTACAACTACATTGACTGGGATCTGGGTATTATTGGTCCACAGTCTTACCCAGAACACTAGGATCTTCAAAACTGCAATGAGTGAGATGGACTTTAGCCATATGTTTAGGCGCACTGGGAGTAATGGTGTAGTTATTGGTAGATTTAGGATTGATTTTAGGAATTTTTATTCCACCACCTCTAGTTGTTTCAGATGATCCATGCTCCACAGTTCAGGGCCATAAAGGGCAGCTCCCAACGCTCTTGCCCGATTGATTTCAATTGCAGGGGAAATTGGGTGGAAAACAGATTGATTAACTTTCTTGACAATTGCACTATCTGCATGCTGGAGTGCATAAGTGCTCTTTTGTATCTGGAATGACCATGTCAGATTGCTAGTTAGTCGAACTTCCAGATAGTCAAAACCTTAACCTGATCTAAGATATTTAGGCTGGGCCTCAATTTCCCTTTAAAAGATTTATGAGGATTAAAGACCATAAACTTGGTTTTAGAACTTTTGAGACCCCGATCAATACATGCTGTTATGAACCAATTTAAAACATTCTGATTACCCATTGGGGTTTTGGAGATAAGCAGCATATCGTCTGCGAAGAGAAGGGAGGGGATTAGTCTACCTGCTAGTTTGGGAAGTTCACCCCTGCAGTCATAGAGGACATTGATGAGTCCATTCATATATAGAGTAAACAAGGTTGGGGACAGAACGCAACCTTGTCGTACCCCTTTTAATATGCTTACATTCTTGGATAGATCTCCTCTAGAGCTCCATCTGACTTGGGCATAGTTATCTTGATGCAATCGCACTATAAGTTGTAATAGACCATTGGGCAACCCAAGGTCCCTAAGGGCAGCCCATAGTTTAGCATGATTGATGGAGTTATAGACCAATCTCCATGTTGGACTCAATGGTAAAAGTGGTGGGACGTGTTCTTCTGGAATGCCTCCAAGACTGGGCAGAAGATAATAAGGTCCTGTCAGACCTACAATATGGATTCCGAGAAGGGTTAGGCACCATAGAGCAGAGTTCAAATCTGGCGATTTTAATTGGAAAATATACGAGAGCGAAAAAGGGAAGACTATACTTGGCATTTGTCGACCACACTGCAGCCTTTGACTCGGTGAGGCATGGAAGACTGTGGGAGGTCCTCGCAGCCATTGGTGTGGATCGTAATATTGTTGCTTTTTTGCAGCGCTTCTATAATGGTGCCTCTGCCAGGGTGTGGATGGGGAGTGCACGGAAGCTTTTCCTATTCGGAGGGGGGTCAGGCAGGGCTGCGTTCTGGCTCCCTTCCTTTTTAAATTATATATAAATGGACTGGGAGATGAGTTGCTCAGATCAGGCCAAGATTTCCCACAAGCCGTGGTCGATCTTTAACCACCCTTCTTTATGCGGATGACGCAGTCTTAATGGGGCGCACACAAAATGGCCTACAATGAGTCTTAGACAGCTTAAATGCGTTTATGAAGGTCTTAGGATTAGGTATTAACATCGTTAAGACCTTTGTCATGAGTTGCGGCCAAGGGGGTCAAAGGGGTAGGGTTAGGGATATGTTCTTGGATCGTAGGAAGATAGCACCAACCAAATCCTTTACATATCTCAGCATCCTATTTAATCATAATGACACGTGGTCTCAAACGATATCTACAAAAAAACTTGCGTTTATTAGAACAAACAGGGCCCTTGCCACCTTCGCAAAGAAGCTGGGTAGGAAGCCGCCAGGGGAGCTCCCGCAAATTCATAAGGCAAAATGTATCTCAGTAGCAATGTATGGGGCGGGGGTGTGGGGCTTTGTTAAGACCCACCCTCTGCAACTTGTGGAAAATTATTTTCTGCTCTACATCTTGTCTGTTCCGCAAAGCACGCCTTCCTTTGTCTGCCATGAGGAGTTGGGTCTTCCTTACATATCGGACCTTATTAAACTTGAACCAATACTCCTGTGGCATAGGATATGGTCCAAGGAACAGACCCAGTTAAACAGAGAGACTATGTTGGACAGTCTGAGATTGGAAGGTGCTTTGCAGATCCCCTGGGTCAAGTTTGTACGTAGCTTCATGAAGGATTTAGGACACTTGGAATATTTTACAAACCCAAGTTCCATGTTGTCGATTTCTAGAAAGGCCTTAAAATCTGAGGGTCTCCTACTGTTGGGCACATTAAGAATAGCAGGCAAAATTTCTAAATGCTGTGTGGTGCACCATCAGTTAACACTCACTTGCCCGGTAATGGAGTTGTATTTATTCTTTGTACCCGGCAGTTATGATAGGATGCTTTTAACAAGAGTTAGATTGGGCATCGTTCACAGATTAGTGACAAAACCTAAAATGAATGATTGGTCGAGAACTCTGAATCTATGTCCTGGCGACTCTCAATCTGTGCAGTCCACAATTCATTTAAATCATTTAATGTTTTTTTGTAAATGTTATGTGTCATTAAGGAAAGTATGGATACTGCCTCTTTTAAAATTCCAAGGTCTTAGACAATGTCGCCCAGCCCTCATTCGACTCCAGTTTGTGGAGAGCGAACATATTGCCTGGAGAATAGCTATGTACCCAAAGAAAGCGCTCCGGCATAGGAAAAGTATGATATTTGTTGATTTTCAATAGTTGGGCTTTTATCCTTCGTTGTCGATGGTTTTCATTATATAACATTTCACAGTTTTTCTGAATTTGTAATGTTTGTCTTATGTTTGTATCCTTGTGTAATCTATGTACTCCACAATGGAATTTTAATGTTTGTTTTATGTGCTTTTATGATTGTTGTATGAGCAGTCGAATAAAGCTTTCAAAGAAGAAGATTGATGGAGTCAAAGGCCGATTTGAGTTACACAAACACAACATACAGGTGTCCCTTTTTAATCGTAACTTCCTTCCATATAAGCAGGAGGGAGCGAAACACCCGATCCAAAGGGCCTGTGGATGCCCTAAAGCCAGCTTGCAAGGGGGACAGAATGTTATTGCCCTCTATCCAGGATTGCAAATGAGTCAGGATCAATTTGCAGAAGACTTTCTGTGTGGTATCTATGAGGCTAATAGGCCTGTAATTGGAGGGATCCCCTTTCTCCCCTTTCTTGAAAATGGGGATTATTTTGGCGCCCCCCAAGTCCCTGGGATATCCCCCTCGCACAATAACATTAAAAAATTAGTGCAGTAAAGGGCTCCATATATTTGGCTAAGTGTGTTGGAAATCTCTGGGAATTCTATCTAGCCCTGGTGCTTTTCCCAGATTGCAGTGTACTAATTGCAGTCACAGTCTTTTCCAAGGTAAAGCTGACTATATCCTCTACTACTGGATCGAGAGAAACACCCATCCCATCCTTGTCAGATCCCCAGTCATCCCCTGTGTATATTTTTCGGAAGTGATCTTCCCAGACATGTGGCTGGATGAATAAGTCCTCCTATTTGACCAGCATGACTGTCCCTTTACAAAGTAGATGCCAGAATAGTTGGCAATTCTTCAATCTAGATGCTAGGGTACGCTAGTACTCTTCCTCCCAGTCTCTCTTTGCCTCAGCCTGTGACTTGCTATAGGCTTTTCTTGTCTCTGGAATATCTCCACTAATTCCTTTCTTGGTGCTGTTTACAGAAGTGGCATTTTATACTTGTTAATAAAGTGGAGAAACGTGTCATGATACTTGCATCATTAGAGAAGGAATCTACCAAGGCAGTAAGAGTTTGATCTACCTCTATAAAGATATCAGCTAGCGTCTTCTCGTCTGAGACTACTTGGGGCCATTTGATCTTCCTGTGTTTTTTGTGGTGATCACAGGGACCTGCACTTGACTAATAGAGTTTGTCAGAATAGAAGTACCAACTAACCCCATAACAAGTGCATTGTGGTCACTGTCCTGTCTGTCCATGACAGCCATGTCATACAGTTTAGACCATAGGTCTTGATCAACCGTTATATAGTCTATCCTACACTGCCCGTTCATACTTTTCAAAGTAATGGTTGCATTACGGACCCCATGAGTAAATGTAAAAGACAGTACTCGTTGGGTGACCTTTGTCCATATTTTTCTGGGGGGCATCTGCAATTTTTTCATGCCTCTAGCCAACTTTTCCTCCTGGACGATATCCTGCACATAATCCATGGGTTCACATTAAAAGTATAATTTCTGTAACAGACCAGAACACAAAAAAGATACACATCATTACCTAAACACATAAGCACCATACCTTTTTTCAAAAATGTGTGAACACCCTTGGTGCAAATACCATCCAGAAATGTTCAAACTAATATGAAACATTCAAACAATGAAACTTTAAGCGAATTAATGCACAAATAAGCACAGCGGAACACAGTGAAAGATCTTGGTAACGTTTCAAGTCATAAGGAACAGGAGAAAGTTGATTGAAAGCAATCTAATCATAACAGTAAAAATGAACCATTACATATCAGCCTCATTGTGCTCTGCAGAGCCGATGTGGAGAAGATGCACACAGGGTTGAGGGGGAAGCAGGAGTAAGTGACAGAGATAGCTTCCATTTTCTCTAAGATGGTGTCTAACAGGGAAATGTGTAATAACTATACATCGATGACACAATAATAAATGTACTTCAATGCATTTTAGAATTTTTTTTCAACTGTAATCATCTTAATTCAGCATATAAATGCAGAATCGATCATGAAAAGGCACATTAATTGTCACTGTTAATACACAAAATATGAACCCCCAAAAAAATCTTATTCCCCAAATAATAAACTGTTAGATCTGTTATTGGCCATTTCTTTTCAGCAAATAACTGATAATTGGAAATGATTCTTAAAAATCTCTTTCAAAGCTTGGTGGTATGCAGTGTGTTGTACTAGATGACTTGACAGGGCTTATTCTGATCCTTCTATTCTTTCCTCTAATAGAATAAATCATAGCTATTGCTAACTCTTTATCAAAATAATTTAGGCAAATATGTCTATCATACTCAGAAATTTCTCTTCTGAAAACTTAAACTAGCTTTAACAATTTCATTCTCTGTCATTTTTACATGTCTTTTTCTTATTATTCATATTTAGAATACCTACTAATACTATTACTTGATATTCCGTATGCTATAATATTTCGATATAGCTGCTTCGACTGTATTTTGAATAATGATCTTCAATATTGGTTCCTCACTTGTTCCTCTTTTATTCCTTCCCTTCTTCTTTGCCCCTTTTTCCCCTATTATCCAACGTTTTTATATACAACAAAAATATATATTTAAAACGTTTTGTTTGTACCAGTTATGTCTGGATTTGTTATTATCCTTCTCATATTAGATTTCTTTGAATACTATCATTTGATTATATTTACAAAATCTACATCACTGTTTGTGGATGATACTTTTCTGAAGTATAGCCATGATGTTAATCATAGCTTTTATGTAACATAGCATATTTTTCTTCATATTAAATTAAGCTTTTAAACTTAAAAAAGTGCATGTACACTAATTGTGTGTATAATCGATTTTCTGTGTAATTTCTCTCTGCAGACACACTAGTTGCATAACAAAAATTGATTACCTGCCGTCCCCCACCCCCTCTCCTCCAACAAAACATGGTGAGGGACCCCTGAGACTTCCCATACCTCAAACAAATGCATTTACCTTAGGCTGCCTGGGATCCTCTGGCCTGTTTAACACCCCGAGCTGCCACACTACAATGTACATAAGCCTGAGGCCTTTGCACTACAACACAGTTTCTACAGGTGCTAATGTACCTTTTTTGGTTCTAACACTGCACCAGGCAGGCCTTGAAATCAGGAAAAACTTTCCATCTTACAGGGTGGGCCACACTGTATGGCTTAGCTAGCACATTTACATTATGTTCATATTTTGGGCCCAGAGCATTGTTAGGGCAATTTTTAATAAATGTAAAAAGTGTGCAATTAACATATAGAATTAAAGTGTAGGCCTAAAACAAGAAGTCACATTTAAAACTGAAATGGGGCACTAGGCCTCCATAGCTAGGCATGTGAAGCGGGAATAGCTTTATGGTGCAGTTTTACTTTTCTTTTTTTTTTTACAGATCATACATCAGCATTTTTGGTATTGCGAATTAGTAAAGAGTTTAATGATCAAATGTGTTGGAACTCAATAATCTAGTGGAAAAGATAGTTTTCGACATTCCTATAGAAATATGACCCATAAAATACAGTAGAAATGCAGTTATATCTTAGTTAAATGAAAAAGATTTGTAATATAGAATATGTGAGAAAGAACTTACTTAATTTGTGAAATGACAAACCTAACCGTGAAACGTTTTATTTTTTTAGAAGAGAGGCGAGTGGGAACCAGACCACGACTTGTATGATGTTGTTACACTTAACATTTGTAAGTCTGTTTCAAGACAGCGTAGATGGTGGGGATTTCTGTTCCCATGAAGACATTGCGATCACATTGAATGAAGAAACAAGACTACTGCAACAATTGTATTAGTTTAGATATCAAAATGTTATATTAGTGCGTGTTCCTAGGGAGAAAGCTTCTTTGCCAGATGCAGATTTCCTATTCTCCACACTCGGGAGACCTTCTCAGACTCTCTGTGCTCTGAAGCCCTGTGCTCTGAGCAGACCTTTGTTAATTTCCCCTGCCAGATTTATGCTATTTGTTCTGAGACGTCTGAGACGCCACTGCATTTTTGAACTTCTCTTCATGAGAAGTACAAATGTAATTGCTTAAAACCATATGCTTTCACCGGCGCTATTTTAAACTCTTCATGGGTTCAAGATACTATTCTCGTATTATTATTGAGAAGAGGGACTCTACTTATATGGAACATGCTTATACAATTGTTCTGTATTGTATTACTGATTGATTGAATACTTATTGATGACTAATAAAGAAATATCTTTAAAAAACAAATAATTAAACCCTTTAAACTCATACCAACATCTCATTGAATCCCAGTAAAAGATGTGTAACTGTGATATATGAATCTGAATGTTGGTTTGCAGCTTCTTATTAATTCTTACCTACGGCAAAGGACTGTAGCCTTGGGGCCCAGTAAGAGAAGGGACTTTATTTCCAGGTATGCTGAGACACCAATTCTGAAGCGTAAACTAAATATGAATTAAGGTCACGTGCTCTGCCAGCATTGCTCTGCACCTGAAGAGGCTGGGACGACTAACATCACCGAATGATAGCCTCTGTTGGTGGCCAAAACAAGGAGTCTAACACAGTGCAGCACTTAGGCTGCATAGTGCTGTAATGTGCAGATTGGTACACCTCAGCCCTATTATTCAGATTTTTTAAACCCTTTACTTAAATGCTCTTTCTTCTGGGAATTCTGGATTAGTTCTTTATAGTGACTGAAGGCTCACACGTCACTCCGCTCATTTATCTGCTCACAAGTACTCTCCACCAATATAGATGAGTCCGATGCATGCAGAGTTATGTGCTTTAAAGCTGGCCAATTACTTCCAGTGGGGCCGCCTCAGCTGAAGCTGGGCTCTGCAGAGCAATAGCTATTTTCTGAACTGCAAGACCGACAAGTAATTGGGAATTTAAGAGATACACATTGCCCAAGTGAAAGAAGCATTATAGTTTGTTCTTCCAATCTTTTTCTCTTCACTTACAAAAACGAAAGAAATTTAAAAATCAATAACAAAACAGACATCTTTAAAAGCAGTTAAAGTAGAGCAAAACTGGAAAAATGAGCTTTCAATTCTTTGGTGTTCAAACCAAAATCAATTTGTAATGACCTTGGGAGATGGCAGCCCTGTGGCAAGAGAAGGAAAAAAGGGAAATATATATACAAGTCATGTTTCCTTCCTCATATTTGTTTCAAGTGGAAGATTGAAAAAGTCAATTGAAACTTCTATTTATGTGGCAAAGCACGAACATTTTTACAAGTAAATCGGACAAAAAGAATGTGAGTTGTGTTTCAAGTTACATTTGACAACATATTTCTGTGCAGGTTTCTGCTTAGAAATGCAAAAGAAACAGTAAACATTACATTGTTCAAATAATGTGACAGTGCCAATTGAGTTTGCAGTGAGGTTTCCGTTGTTCATTTCTACTTTTCTCCTGGAATGGCGGACTGCTGCTTATGAAGGTAACCCTGTGGTAAGCGATCTCGAATAGGAATCCTCCGCATGAAGATCTGATGGAGGGGAACTACCAGATCAAGGGTCAAAGAAAGCCAGAGTTTGGCCTGTTGGACAAGTAGAGGCCTGTGGTGAAAGTAAACCAGCAGTATACTATTGCACCTAAGGACACAATGGGTACTCGACGTCAGCAGTCCAGATAACATTTAGAGGTTTAACTCTGTTCTAGCACTTGGAGGCTCACTTAGGTTTTCCTCTTATATCTTTTTCATTATAGAGATGGGCCCTGGTTCTGCAAAACCAAGATGGCACCCTGTGAGAGGGAAAGGAAGAAATGACCCCGGCGAGTTTGACTTGAAAACCCACACAATCTTTAATGGTGGTCTTAGTTGTGTTATTGGTGGTAGTGGTGGTTACTGGGGAGGCGAGAACAATGGTGGTGGGAGTAAATGTGGTATGGTGATAATAGTTGTGGTAATGGTGGTGGCAGTATAAATGGTGGTAGTTGTAACATAAATTATAATGATGATGGCAGTAGTAATGCTGGTGGTAGTAATGCTGATGTAACTGGTGGTGTGGTAATAGTAGTGGTGGTTGTGAGAAAGTAGGATCTGCTTCTTATGGTTACCCCCACTTTTTGCTAAATGTAATACTGATTTTGACTAGTCTGACTGGGATCCTGCTAATCAGGAACTCAGTCTATCTGTTTTCACCCTAAACTGTTATATTATTTACTTAGGTACACTCCAGATTGGATAGTTCGGTACCCTTGTCAGTCCCTAGTATATGGTACACATGTACCCAGAGCATAGGTGTCCCAGAGGCCTCCCATGGGCTGACGCATTATATTATGCCACCCATGAGAGGCCATGCAAAATGGAACTACAGGTCTGCCATTGCAGCCTGTGTAAGTTGGTGCATGCACCACTTACTTAAGATATAGGTTTACTATATCTAAGGGTCACTGCACTTAAAACGTATAAGTCACCTCTATAGCAGGCCTTAACAATCCTGAAGGCAGGGTGCTTAGTTCTAAGTGAGAGGGCGCCACTGCATGAGCAGGACACCCCTGCAGCCTACGAAGTCCATTCTCTTGGGTTGTTAGTGAAGCAGCCATTTACGACATATAGAGTGGCAATCTGCGACTTAGTGATGACCAACTCTAATATGGCTGAAACAAACCCTATCGTGTTTGGTGTCAAATATGTTGGAATCATACCCCCACACCGGTAACCGGTGTGGGATGTATGATTATACCCCTCAGAAGCATGGTTCATGAGGTCCCTGGTGTGCCCAGTACCGGCCTTCTAGTCCTGGACAGCACAAAATGGTAGCTGCCGACCAGAGATGCATTTCTGCCCTCCTGCTGCTGAGCAGAGCTCGAGCAGGGGAAGGCAGAACAATAGACATCCCATCACAGAGAGGTGTGACCACCAGTTCAAACCAGTCCTGGGAGCCATTGGCTGCAGCTCTGGCGCAAAACTAGACAAAGGACATGGGAGTAAGCTCCCCACTGTCCATACCCTCCCTTAGGAGGGTACCCTGAATCCTGCCAACCTTCTACCTTGGCTACTTAAGGGATTACCTGTCTGTTGGACCTTAGATTTAACATAGCCAAGATTCTGAACAAGAAACGACTGAACTTCGTCCGTCTGGACACTCTGCACTTTGCTGGACTTTGTTTGGGCCCGACTTCTTTTCCCACTCAGTCTACTGTATCGTCTGTGCCTGTGCATCTTACATGATCCATGCAGGACCTGTGGAGCATCAAGGACAACCAAAGATATCTCCCTTGGATTGAAGGAGTCACTCCACTGCATCCGCAGGCACCACAACACTGCTGTCTGGTCTGATGACCCTGAGCTTTTACGGACTCCGAAGGCTTCAGCAACACAGGAGGTGTGTTTCTATGTCCCTCAAGGCTTGAGCTGCCCTCTCACCAAGTTTGAGATCAGAACCCCTTGTGGGGGCTGCATTACCCAAACCCCTGTGCACTGCATACATTTGCAAGTGCATATGCTTGTTGGCGTTTCCCATACCAGTGCCTGTGGGTCCAATTGAGAGTCAATTTTGCTTTTCCTGGGCTCCCCTGTTTGCTCCAGGCTTGCCCTAACTCCCCTGTGTTTGTTGAGTCTCCTGGACCTTGATGGTCCGAACCGTACACATCCTTGACCTGCTGTGTGGGTTGCTGTTGTCAAGGCTTGTTAGTGCTCCCGCCAGACAACGATCCCTCAGCACTCAACATCCTTCGTGGGACAGGTTGTATCCGGCTCCTGGTCATCCTCAACATCTCCTGGTCCCCGCACCTGCAAGGACTCCATCAAGCAACCTGAAGCACCCAACATTGGTGGGAATCCGTCTAATGAACATTGGAAGTGGTGAGATGCACACCGGCGTCATCCAATTTGTCAGTGTTTAAACCAATTCAGAACTTTAAAGGCGTGCAAGCTTGTCCGCGCTCCGCCCCATTGCCCTGCAATACTAACAAAACACAAGGAAACCTGCTCAGATTCATGTGCAGCTTGATGAATCTGAGCAGGTTCCCTCGTGTTTTGTTAATCCGTCGACTGAGCCACTGGTCACTCCCAAGTGACCTATACTCTGTCCCCTCTGCTTTCAGGTACTTCTTGACCACATTTGGATTCCAACAGACACTTTTCTTTCTTCCAGCTGCGGCTCTTCTTCGAAGTCCTCCATTGGGTTCGACTGCAGTTTCCGACGCCACTTCAGACTTATACACCCTGACTTCACTGGGATAGGTAACTTTGGTACCTTGGTATCCACGAGTGGGGTGGCTCTCCAAACTCCTATCTTCCACTGGGTTTCTTGGAAGTCCACTGGGAAGGGTCCTTAAACTCTAAAACTTCAACCGCAACTTTCTGATAGAATTGTACGGAGCACCCGGTTGTGTTCCCACACTACACCCATCCTCCGTGGGGTCCCTATCTACTCACATTGGGTGGTTCCTTGGGATCCCAGTGATTATATGTCCTCTCAACACTGTCTTGACTCGAGTAGTGGTTCTTATACCACTTACTTAGTATATGGTTTGGTCCCCCCTGGGGCTCACTGTGTATTAGTGCTATTTACTGTCATTTCTGTGCTTAAGTAGTGTGTGCTTTGTGATTATCTCTGTGTAGGAGATACTGTGTCGTACTAGATGGTGCTATATCAATAAATACATATTTTTATAACTACTGTGTGGTTCTCCTTTCATTTAACCAATATTATAAGGTTGCATTCTGGAAAAACAAGCTGCTTACCATTCCTTCAAGACTAAGCCTGGAGGCTGATCTCCACAGCTACCACTTGGATAGCTTTCTAAGGTTATATTTGACCTCTTAAATCACCATAAGGGTTGTTTGGACTGGTGCAAGGTGGCCACTTGAATTAGTGGACAGCATATACCAGGCCAGCTTCTCACAGTGGTGATTAAGATTGTAGTGATGATGGTAATGGTCGGAGTGATAATGGTAATTGTAGTAGAGGTAATTGTGGTTGTGGAACTGGTAATAATGGTGGTGACAAAAGTGGTCAGTAATGGTAATGGTGGTGTTTGGCCTGTTAATGGAGATTGTGGTATTAGTGGGGTTGGTGATGGTGTTAGTAGTTGTAAAGATGATGGGGTAATGATGGTGACAGTTATGGTGATGGTGATGATAATGGTGGTAAAGGCAATGGTAATAATAGTGGTGGTAATGGAGGTTAATGGTGGTGGTAATGGAAATGGCTGGGCAGCGAATGTGGTGATAGTTCTGTTGGGGATGGTGGTGATAGCTGTAGAGGTGCAAGTGGTAATAGTGGTTACAGAAATTATGACAGTAGAGTTGTTTGGGAAGGCTGAGTTAGGCCCGCACCCTTCTTTACTTCTTTAAAAGGGCCTGACTGCTTGTTTAGCCTTTATGTAAGCAAATTCCTCCTCACGGGGAAGGAAGCCTGTAACAATACTGCTTTTTGCACATGATACAGTTTTGCCTATTCAAATGCCAATCATTAAATACAGCACTTTTGAAAGGTTTATTAACTTCAGCAGCGCATAGATAATAACAGGAATTTACTAAATGTAACATAATATCCATATCTTAATGCATCCCTGCAAGAAAGGCTTTCTGATTTCGATTACCTGCGTGTGCATCTTTGATAAGCCGCCAAATGGTACAAACAAATCACTATGAGATCACATTTATTAACCCTCGAAACGAGTTCACTGAAAATAATTGAAGCTGCCTCAGTGAAAGAAAGTGAGACAGTTAGTCCACAATGTAATGGTTGGATGGTGTACCTACTTGTTTCTGATAAACAAAACAAATCGATGCACTCTGCTAAAAGGCTTATATAATGAGACAGAAACTTGCGGAAAACTTCAATCACCCAAAAAAAAGCAGGAGTTGGGCCGAGAGGAAAGTTGCCAAATTTTGGTGAGTATCCCATCACCACCAAAGCTCTAAGGAGACCCTTAGTCTAAATGATAGTGTTAGTGTCAAACGGCTGAGAGAGGTATAGGAGCAGGTTTAAAGAAGTCCTTCAAGATAGAACGGATAAGGATTACACCATACCTTGAACAAATTGTACTATTCTTGACCAGGATTGTGTATGTGAAATTGCACTTTAGGATAGCGTTCTTTTTTTATGTATTAATTCATTTCATAACATTTGTACAAAATGTATATAGCCTTGTCTATGTAGGTCCTCCTGATATATCGTACGCTTTTTACAAATAATCGAAACATGTGGCCTTCTGTATTTTTCCTTCCCTTGTCTGGTTGTTTTTGCCAGCCATTTAGTTGGTTCTTGAGCTGTATTGCACTTTGACTCTCATCTTGTGCGGTGCATTGATTTCTAATTTACCACTGCACTTTATTGTTCTAAGAACACACACTTGATGACCTGTGCTGAATCCTTTTTGGTTTGATTAATAGATAGTCCTAGCTGAACTTTTTTCATTTTGTATTTGGAAAAATAATACATAACAAGTGCATAAAAATATATGTAGAGGGAGACTTTCAGTTGACACCTTCAGTCACTCCCTGCTGGAAGTATCTTTTGATTTTCCCATCAGCCTGTCGGAAAACATACATACAGTAACCCTTACACCACTGCTTAGTAGGAGTGTCATTACATTTTGGATCAGCTAACAGGACCTGTGTCTGGGGTGTGAATCATCAGAAGCGATGAGGATCTGCCCGTTAAATCGGATTCAGCATTTGCAAATGGTGAGCATGGCATAAACAAAGTGTGTCTCCGGCCTTCACCACTGTGCACCATACACTGGGATATACTTCAGGGACCTGTAAGGTTTTATTTGCAGGCACAAGAGTTCAGGCTGGAGAGCAGTGTGGCCTCCGTGCAGAAATGATGACCACAGCTGCATCTGAGGCATCTGAAGTGACATAGGAGGCCTCCTTCAAGGCAGAGTACCTCACTGATCAATCAATTGATGAATGTTATCTGAACCTTTATGCTTTTGGACCACTGGGGGAATGATTGAAATTAAATGTCGTCATTTAAAATGTAATTAGTCCAGTTGGGGGAAGCTTTTGTTTTCAACTGTAGTTGCTTTTGAAATTAAATTAATTCCCTGATAAAATTGTTCTGAATTCACAGAGACTTAGCATCACTGAGTGGTGGATTTCCTATATGGATGTTATTTGAGGACTGGCTTTAAATTCACCTTTTCTATTATTTATTTAGTTGATTTAGTCAATTTATTTTTAATGGTAAATAATATCTATTGTTAGAAATGGGAGTCTCTATTGGGCAGAGGTTGGTACCTCTGTCCAAATAGGGACCCTTGCTTCTAGTCAGGGTAAGGGGGATACACTCCTAAAATAACCCCTGCTCACCCCCTTGGTAGCTTGGCACGAGCAGACAGACTTATCTCAGAGGCAGTGTGTAAAGCATTTGTGAACATATACAGTAATACAGTGAAAACACTACAAATGAACATCGCACCAGTGTGGAAAAATAGTAAATCTTTTTCTAAACCAACAAGACCAAATACGATAAAAATCCAACATACAATACTCTTGAAAAATAGTACTTCTGCTAAATAACCTTTAAATTGCAGGAAAATCAATAAAACACAGTTCCTCCGACTCTGTAGCTCCTTTTGGGGCTACCGCGATACTGAATATGGCAGAGTCTAACAATTCCAGCCGACAGCGTCGATACGGGCTAGCTAAAGCGTTGACAGACTCTGACAGAGTACCTTTCTTGTTGAAACCAACACGTCGGTGCAAGTCGGCCAGGGTCAACATCGCGGTCGCGTTGTGACATGGAGCGTGGCGGCAGCGGGTGTCCTCACAATTTGGTGCAGGCAGCGGCTCATTGACGGAGTCGGTGAGACCAGGGCTTGTGTTGAAGGGTGAGACAGTGCTCTCTGTAGTGCTGGCAGGTCACGGTGCATCGAGGGAGCCGGTTGATGTTCGGGTCGGGCAGCGACGGAGTCAGTGACGTCCTTGCAGCGTGTAGCGAAGCGTTGCGTAGTGCCGTGCCCACAGGATGCGGTGCAAGCAGCAGCTCGTTGACGGATTCGGTGAGACCAGGGTTGTGTCGCGAAGTGAGGAGTTGCTCTCGGCGGTGCTTTCAGGACACTGAATCCTGCGATGGACTCAATGACGGAGTCAGTTACCCTTTTCTTCTGCGGAGACGATCAGAGACGGTGCCCACAGACAAGGTGAGGTCTTTGTTGTTCCTGAGACCTCTAGAACAGGGGGGTAAGCTCAGTTCAAGCCCTTGGAGATCTAGTCTTTAAGCAGGGGACAAAGCAAGCAGCAAAGTCCTTTTCTCCTTTCTTTGGCAGCAAGTAGCCACTGCAGGCTAACCCCAGACAGCAAACAGCACAGGGGAAGTTCTCCTCTGCTTCTCCGGCTCTTCTCCTTGGCAAAGCTTCCTCTTGATTTCCCAGAAGTGATCTAAAGTTCAGGGTTCTGGGCCCCACTTTTTATAGCACACAATCCTTTGTTGTCTGGTGGTAGAGAGCCCTGTGCCCAGTTCAAACCAGTTCTGTCTTCTCTGGTGCAGCTTCCCGGCAGGAGGTGGAGACAGTATTGTGGAAGGCCGACCAGGCCCTTTCAGGTGAAAGGAAATCTCCTCCCCCTACTCTAAATGCAGTCCAGGTCTATTCAGCCCAGCCCCATCAGACTCTCTAGAGCCACAGCACCTCCCCAGCCGCTGACACTCCAAAACCAGACAGGCAATCCACATCCTAGCAGAGACACACTGGATGGCTAAGCAAGAAAATACCTACTTGCTAAAAGTGGTATTTTCAAACACAGAATGTTCCTTATCGGACATTCTCGCGGGAAGTAGGAGGATTGAAGGAGGCGGGGCCAGCCTCCTGAACGACCCAGCAACTACTTCGAGATCTGCGACTGGTGGGAGACAGAGGCCCTGAGAGGCCCCCGAGAGGCCCTGAGACCACAAGGAGACGTTGTAGTGGACATCGGTTGACCCGGGGGGCCTGCTGGGGAGCACGGCTGTATTACTGTATTTCCACGAGGGGGGCCCGCCGGACGAAGCGTCCTTTGGATCTGCTTTTCATGGTGAGATCGGTCTGACGCAGCTACGCTCCGCATGTACCTACCAGCGCTCGTTGACCACCTGTGTTCCTGGGGATTGACAGTGGCAGCATAGACTGTTTGTGGACTGATATTGGTTGACCTGGCGATCTTCTGTGGTCCGATGCTTAGGGATATGCTAGGGGTGCGTTCTTTGGACTGCCTGTACCACCGCCCGTGAGTGAGTTCCAGTGATCACTGTGGCTCGTTGGGAGGCCCTGCCGCTTTTTCCTGCATTGTTCTGGTGCGAGTGGTGCCTCCCCTTTCCTGTTGCTGCCGGTTGCTGTGGACCCGCTGCCACTGCGTGCTGGCTTGCGTTCCATTTGCCCGGCTGACCCGGCTGACCCTTGAGGTCGGCTTGGTGTGTATCTTGAAGGGGGGTGCGAGATCGCGCTCTTTTTCGTGACCTGCCTCAGCCTCGGCCTCCCGCTAGCGGCGACAAGCTGGTTACGGATTGCCCTGGTGGTGATTGGTGTTTTGTTTTCCTCTGTTCTTTGTGTGCTGATTGAGACCGGGACTGCGAGGATCAGCAGCCTGATAATTACCCCCAGCTGGTTTTTCTTCCCGCTCTCCAGCTGTAGCTTATTGAGACACACTGATTTTACGCGTTGCCAAGGTTCCATTCTAGCCCTGTTCTAGACCGGAGGAGACTGGACTGGGTACCGGGACCGGGTACCCCCTTTAGCATACAGTCCCCGCATCCTGTATCCCTGTATCATGAGTCGCCAGTGGTATTTAGCAGGTGTTTCAATTGCCTGTTTGTCCGTTATTTTTTTTCCCAATGGTAGCACGAGAAAGAAGGAGCAAGGCCACTACTTCAGGTGGTCATGTGACTGGGACCTTGGACAATTTTATAATTAGAGCCAACTCTTTGCTAGGCCACGAAATAACTTTGATGGAGCGTCGGCTTTCTTTGGACATTGCCGCAGCCAAAAGATCCTCACTGGGCCATATTGCAAATGTACTCTCACCGGACCGTACATGTAACACGCTGGCTACTGACTTCATTGATACCTTGGGCACCTCCCAATGCTCTGAACCCTTTCCGAATTTGGTCATACCAATAGTGACTGGTGCAAAACTTTTACCAACTGTTCTTGAGTCCAGCCCAGTTATAGTCAATGGGGACATGATGGTTTCGGATATTCCACCCAGGCCTATCACACGACAGGCACGGGGATATCGGGAGGGAGCGGTCCCTAAGAGAAAACGTGGTCCACAAAAGGGTGGTGGACGGCTGTCTAAGTTTCCCAAACATTCCAATACTAGTGATCATTCTGTCTTGGATAAGGATATGGAGGCTCCCACCACCCCTGACATCAATGCACCAGACACCATACTTACATCTAATCTAAGAGAAGGGACCTCCCCCATAGCCGCACCAGCTAGGGAGGACTTACTCATCCAAAAAATGGGAGATCTCCTTAGGTCCATTATTCACCCCCTCGAGTCGAGACTTCACCAGATAGAGCTTAGGCTAGGGAATATTGAGAAGGCAACCTGTGTAAAAGAAAACTGCCCAAAAACTATCATTCTTGTAGATAAGGGTGCTACAGCAAGCAATACCCAGGGAGGGTTACCAACACCAAACCATCTAGCGCCACCACCCCCGCCCCTCCCAATAGAGGTAGGTAGTCGGGATACTTGTGTTTCCAATCATAATCATAATCACAAGGGTGCAGTTACGACTACGACTATTAAGGACAAATCACAAGAGCTATTCCATCCTGCTCAGGGCTCGGCCCTAATTCATAAGATCAGATTGGATCTACCTCCGGAATCCAGTCCCTATGTAGTTGTTCTTACTGGGGTACCGAGTTAATAGACTCAAACGGGGAATCTTTTAATTCTCTCAAAAATAAAGTTGCGGATTGGTTAAATAAGAACAGACCGCCTCCACCTTATGCTAGTAGCGAGATTATCATGGTCCGCAGGGTTTCCTGGGTGGGTCATAGTCCAAAGACCATCAAAGGTGACTGTGTTTTGGTAAACTTTAGGGACCCCTGTACAGTATCCCACATATGTGGTTGGGCCCATAGTGATACCGTCACCACCATACAACAATTTCCCTTGACCTATTTTTACCCTTCTAACTCCGTATGTCACAAATACGGGTGGGATTCTGATTGGACGGTAGAGGTATATAGAGGTAAGGCTAAGAATAACAGGTTTGGGTTGACCCAACCACATACATTTCCCCACATTTTGACTTTCAATCGGTATAGCTGCCTGGATTTGGTGGACTGACTGTACCCCAACCAGGGGGTCAGTGTGGGGCTCGGGTGCAATAATGGAGGGTCCAAACTATCAACTTCACATAAAGGACCATTAGGATACAATCGAGCAGGCAGCTATATGAGCCTTAGTAGAGAGATCACAAACTCTACATCTCTGGAAACCCCACCATTATATGTTAATCTGGACTCTAGTGATCTATTCCCAGCCGATAAAACACCCGACCCAAGCGTTGTTCCGGCAGGAGAAGCTATGTCCCAAGGGAGCATTGGGGAAGGGGCAGGGATTCTTAGCTCCCCCCGGGATACTTCATGTTCTTTACTCAGGATACTGTCTTGGAATGTAGCGGGGCCGCCTAATAAAGTGATGTGCCCGGAATGGGGGTCCTTTATTGATAAGAGCGATGTATGCTTTTTCCAGGAGACATGGGTCCGAGATAACCAGCTACGTTGGGGCTTTGCTTCTTTTAGTGTGCCGGCAAGTTGGGGAGGGAAGGGGCGCCCGTCAGGGGGCCTCATCATCTGGCTGGGTTCACATTTGGGTTGTAGGGCTACACCAATGACCACTCATTCTCAAGATATACAATGTGTTGTGCTTTAATGGTCTATCTTTTCTAAACTTGCTCTTGTTAATGTATATGCACGGCCGGTTAGTGGAGCTAAGGAATCTCCAACCATTGAGGAATTGTCGTCTTTTTTACACACTATTCCTAGTGATGTACACCTTGTGGTGGGGGGTGACTTGAACTGCCATTATGAGCCACTGGCCGGTCTAAGGGATAGTGTCTCAATGGCAGAGGACGACCATTGGGCAATTCCGTTACCCCAGGCCCCAGTATCGGGGTCATGGTCTCCCTTAGCCATTCAAATTACTTCTCTAACCCTGAATCACTCAATCAGGGCTTGCAATGGCCGCACGTCTTTGGACATGCCAGCAAAGTGTACATTTAACAAAGTGGGCCACGAGTCTCGCCTGGACTACATCCTGGTTGAAACAAGGCTGTGGCCCAGGATTATCGATTTTGCTGTTTCCCCCAGAATTGAGAGCGACCACAACGCCCTGATTCTGGAGTTAAGCTTGGCTGGTTTTCAGAACGAAACTCGCACGAGCCCTGTGGACTTAGGCACTAGGCTGACCATTTCTAACAACAGGCGCAGAGTCAGGTGGGATCATTTGGTAGCCCACCCGGAAGAACTATACAATCTATATTTAGGGATAGTTCCCGTATTTGATGAGGTAAGCGCCTTAATTGCTCAACCTTGCCCCACTGATTACCACCTTAAACTCCAGGCACTCCATGTTGTCCTAGTAAGTACCCTGGCTGAAGTGTTGAACCCTTCGGTACCTAGACGGACCAAGAGGGCTTATCCATCCTCCTGGTACAATGCCTCCTGCAGAAAGTCTAAATCAAAGCTTATACAGGCACTCAAGCAGAACAATAATAAACTCTTAATAAAAGAAAGGAGAGTTGAATATAGACGACTGCTTGAGTGTGCAAAGACTGAGTGGGACCATGATAAATGGACAAATTTGACAGTTGCCCTCGCAACTAGAAACCACCGGGAATTTTGGTCCATTGTCAACACTGGCTCTGGGGAGCTGGTGTCGGCAATCGAACCTAATATAGCAGCGGAGGTTTGGGAGGAGCATTTCCGGAGCCTGTACAGCTCAGTTGAGGGCTTTGAATCTGGGGGGACTGATAGGAACATGTTTATATCCACCTCATCCCAGGTGGTGTTCGAATTTACGCTAGAAGAGGTCCATGAAGCAATTGGTAAAGTTATACCTGATAAAGCTCTGGGATTGGACAAACTCCCGGGTGACCTCTTTAGACACGAACCAAGGATATGGGCCCCATATTTGTGCATCTTGTACAATGCCATACTGAGAGGCATGGAGGTGCCCTGTACTTGGCTGGGCGCAGAGATAGTCCCTATATTTAAGAGGGGCTCTCCTCTGCTCCCAGCCAACTACAGGCCCATCAGCCTTATAGATGTCCCGCAAAAGATCTTTGCCAGGTTAATTTTAATTCATCTGCAGGATTGGATTGATGAGCATTCGGCAATGAGCCCATTCCAGGCGGGATTTAGGAAAAACACGTCCACCATGGATCAGATCTTCCATCTATCTCTTTTATTATGGAAGACGGTTACGCTGGAGGCCGGCAGCCTCTACATGGTGTTTGTGGACCTACGCGCCGCCTTCGATCTGGTCCCACGCCAGAAATTGTGGTCTGTGCTCTATGAGTTGGGTATACCGCATCATCTTTTGCACATTTTGATGAGGCTCCATGAAGCAAATTTTGCCTGGGTAAGATGCGGGAAGGATGGAGCCTTGGCAACACGATTCTCCGTTGACAGGGGGGTAAGGCAGGGGTGCGTTCTGGCACCGACCCTGTTCTGCCTCTATGTCAACGGAGTGATCACTCATTTGAATACGGTTCGAAACACTGATGCCCCAAAGCTGGCGGGAAATCGGGTGCCTGCAATTATGTTTGTAGACGACACCCTCCTGCTCTCAAAATCCCCAATGGGGATTCAACGCATACTGGACGGATTTGAGTCCTTTTGCCTTGAGCGGGGATTGGAGATCAATGCACTAAAAACTAAATTTATGATTTTCAATCCACCAGCGACTACTCGCCCCAGTCCAAAAATAGGCACTACATGACTGGAGAGGGTCCAAATATTTGATTACTTAGGGGTAGCTATCAATGAGAGTATGACGTGGCCCCCCCAGCAAACCAAGTCCCAACTGAAATTGGCACAGTTGGCAGGGGGCATTCTAAAGCTTGCTAACATGTCGACCATAAAGCCAATAGGACCACCATTAGAGATTTATAAAATACAAGCCAGGGGCGCGGTGATGTATGGGGGTGAACTATGGGGTCATGTTTGTAAGTCTGACATTAGCATGACTGAAAATAAATTTCTAAGAAAACTATTGACCCTACCATCCAGCACTCCACTCCTCCCATTGAGGTTAGATCTGGGTATAAGACCGATCGCCCATGAGCTTGGCGTCAAACCCTTTAGGTTTTGGCGTAGACTCTGGGCAACTCCTGAGTCATCAAATTACAGGCTGGAATTGGCAGAAATACTATGTATGCCCAAGATATGGAAAATATCCTGGCTTATGTATGTTAAGAGCGAATGTGGTAGGTTGGGCATACCTGCCTTATGGGACGACCCTTTGAATAGTTGTAACGCGATCTCTCGCAAACACCTCTCTAGATTGTTTTATGATAGTAAGTTGAATTCTCTCCTCCATAATCAAGAGGTGGGCACTCTCACAGAATCTTTTTTAAAGATTAAACATGTATATAATTTTGAACTTTTTTTAGATGACATCTACCCCATTTTAGCCAGGAAACTGTATCTGCAATGGAGATATGGAACCCTACCGCTTAGAGCATTTACGACCAGGTGGTCTACCTCTTCTCCAATGAATTGTTCCGGTTGCAATTGTGATAATGAAAATGAACTTCATGTTTTATTTTTTTGCCCGGCTTATAGTAAGCCTAGAAGGTATTGGCTCGTACCTTTGTGTGAAAATCTGGGGTTCGCTCATTGCATGTATGCATTCCGAATACTCAAACCAGATGTGACGAGATCTACTGTATTCACTGTTTCAAAATTCCTGGCTGCTATATGGTTTAAGCGACGAGTACTACTGAAAACTGCATAAATCGTTAATCTGGATGTAGTTTATTTTCCACATTTTTAACTGTTTTTATATTATAACTAGTTTTGGGGTTTATTTTATATATGTTCTTCTTTTATGGCTATTATGCTGAAATAAAGATTTTACAGCAGCAGCAAAAATCACCCTCACTGAAAGATACATTTTAACACATACTAAAGTTGATTTTCCTACCTGGTTCCCAGGGGCAGTTATGCTTATAGGATGTTATAGGCAAACTCCCCATTCTACCCTAGCAGAACAGGTAGCCTTGTAATAGGGAAAACGGAACTTGGCAGTATTTCACTATCAGGACATGCCGCACACACCAGGGCATGTCCTACCTTTCACATACACTGAACCCTGCCTACAGGGGTACCTTGGGCCTACCTTGCATGTAAGAAAATGTAAGGTTAGGGCCTGGCAAGTGGGTGCACTTGCCAAGTCAACATGGCAGTATCAGACTGCCTATAGGCTCTGTAATGGCAGGCCCAAGTTACATTTACAGGCTGCTTCTGTGGGTGGAACAACCAGTGCTGCAAGCCCACTAGCAGCATTTGATTTACGGGCCCTGGGCACACACAGTGCACTGTACTAGGGACTGACTAGTAAATAAAATATGCCATTCATGGAATTGCAAATTCACAACACAATTTACAAAGGGAGCACTTGCACTTTGGCACTGATAGCAGTGGCAAAGTGCCCAAAGCATCTAGACTAGCAAAAACAAAGTCCAACACACAGAAAAATATAGGAGGCAAAGGCAAAAAATACTGGGGAAACCCAGGCCAATGATGCTAGGTATAACATCTATTTAATAATTATAGCAGTTTAACTGTCACACAAACAAGGGTGAATGTTTTTTTCTTGGCTAAATGTTAACATTGAGTTTGAACTCAATGCCTTTTGTAGTACTAGAACTTTATGATACCTGTGCAGTCTTGACCAATATTTGTAATACATATGAGAAAAAGTACCCCGTGACGTACGTTATAAGTATACTGTAAGTCATCAAGGAGTTCTTTGACTATATAGATAAATGAGGACTTAGGCACAGTACCTTTGTAAGGTAATGGAACCCTCAGATGACTTATTATATCCTTATAATGTGCGGCATGGGGTACTTTATTCCTTATAATACATCATCACACTATTGCCCTTCCCTCAAACCACTTAAGTCCTTAGGATGTTTGTAAACATGAATAATGAATTAAAATCTCTAAGGTAAAATTAAACACACCAAAAAACAGTTAGATATTTGTTGCAAAAGATATTAGAATGAGTTTAGTACAAGTCAGATTTAAAGAAATGCTGCAGCTCGGAATGTGTGCAAACCTGCAGAGAGGTTCTATGTTTACTATTATTACTTAAAACATGGCACAAATAAGCCTGTTGCAGTAAGATTTCATTTTTGCTTATCACTGTTCATCTAGAACAACTGATCAGAAGCAGAAAAGGCCACATTTTTTAATTATACTCTGTGACCTGCCTTTCTCCTTGGCTGCTGAAGCTGTCAGCAGGCATTGTGATGTCAGGATTAAACTGTAATAAGTTAATACAGTTGAGCAACTAATTAATTATTTATTACAGGTGACTAGGAACCTCATATGTCGCCTGTAATAAGGAAATTAGAGATGGTATTTTATACAAGGATTGCAGGCTCCCAGGTGTTATACCTTGATAAAGACTCTGCATGAGTTAAAATGCATGGGCAGACATCACAATAAACACTTGTTTGGCATTCACTAGAGTGTATGTCTCTTCTTTGTGGAGAAACTTCTATTTTATAGATTTTATTTATAAATTATTTGTTGATTTAGAGAACTTTTTTTGGCATTTAAAATATTTTACAACTATTTCAATATGTTTTTTTAAATTAAGTGAACTAATTAAATGTCTAGCTTATTTAATGGAGTTTCGTACAGTCAATTACTTTTTTATATATTATGTGTCTAAAAATGATATTTAAAAAATACTTTATTTTTGGTTTGTCTAATTTTTGTTGCAGATATTGATGCATTTACTATTATTTTACTGATGTTAATTTGGTTGTCAATATTTTAATGTTTTTATTTTTTAGGTACTGAATAACAATATTTTTGTTATTGATATTTTTTACATGATATTTTTGTGTCAGAAATGTATTTAAGAGATAAACACATCTCCTTGTGCCTGTTCAGACTGAAACTGATGAAAGAGCCTTTTCTTTTGCACATCGTTGGCCAGTGTGGGCATAGATTCCTTTCTCGAATCAGGAATTGACATGCTTGAGATTGCGTCTTGTGGCCTACCACTTCTCTTTGAGCATTATTTTACTGGTAGTATACTGAATTATTGGAATATTGCCTGTATTATATTCTATCCGCTGGTATTTGTTTCATTCGGCTATCTTCTTGTGTTATCCCATCATTTACTACCTCATTGTATGCCCTAGCTTTTGGACAACTGTTCAGGCCCCGACCATGGCATTTACCCTTAGGCAGAATGTCTGCGGCAGGGTATGGAGACTGAGAAGCGTTTTGAAGGAGTTTAACTGGTCTCTACATTGGCAGTGTGAGGTTGTGCTTGTATTTTTTCTTGTGCTTTGCCCATAATTGCCTTTTGTGCTGCGTCCACCTGGTCTTGAATCTCACTAAGTAAAAGCCTTTAGTGTTAACTATGGTTGTTTCTGTGCTGGCATAGGGCACCAGCAACATATCTGATCTCAATGGTAGCATCTTCACTTCAATTAAATATTCAGTTTATGTGCTTCTCTACTATCATTGAGGGCGAGTGAAAGTACATAAATAGTTAGAGTTTTTCATTTACTATGGGTCAATGGGTGCTGTAGCGTCCGCCTCAGCCTGGGTACCCGCCAATGACTATGCCACACACAGAGCTTAGAATAACACGTCATTATTCCTCTGCATTTAACCGTGAACTCAACATTCTAAACCTGCATTTACTTCACTACGCTCAAACATTATCATTACAGTTCAATAGAGTCCATCAGGAGTCAAAAGGGTTCCATCATTGCTAACTCACATGACACTACAGGTGCATGGCCCTCTGTTCTTTCTTACACACATTATATGACAGTAAGTATAAGGTTGTGTGTGAATACAGGATAGGGATCATTATCTTTGCACCGTGAGTTTGCATGTTGATCAGACTCACTGGCACGTAATTCAGAGTGAATCCGATTGGTCAGACTGAATTAGGCCAATAAGAGTACTATGTTGATTGTGTTATACTGAGCTACTAGTCTGATGATGATACCTTTGTTCGTGGTATCCGTTCTCTTTTGGACTTGCTATGTGCACTAATACAGAGACTATTAACAGGCCGTTACAATGACCCAAGATAGAAATGTCATGATATGAGTGATTTTTAAGAAAACAGCGACTTACAAACAACCTGGCCTGGCATCAAAAGTACCGCTTCTGATCATTAATATTTAAAGTGTATACCATTTGCCGCTCTCTTTTTCTGTCTTTCCTCGCCGCGGGAAGAGACCTGTGGCAGAATTAAACCTCCAGTGAGACAGGTGTGCCACAAACTATTGTATGAAATCTTAGCAAGGATTGTCACTGGTTATTACTTATTAGGGCAACAGTTTTCAAATCTCAAGTACTGTGCAATGTACACACTACATCCACAAGTGTATTGTAACTGTGAGAAGGTAGAAAGATGCAACTGCTTTCTTGTTTCTGTGGCTCCATGTGTGTGTTCAATCCCATCTGTTCTAAAGCTTGTTAAACCATTCATCATATGTTTATATATGGTCCAGAATAAAGTGTGGGTATGTATTTGCATATAATGTACGTAGTCCGTCAGGGCAAAAAAGCACTTCCACTTAAGGATAGTAAAGTTAACAATCATGTTGCTACAAAAAGAAAAAGTGACTGTAATGACTGCTGATCATATATCACAGAGGAGGGTAGATAGATGTACATAGGGTTCGAATCACAAACTGCATTGAGTAGATAGACAGACAGACAGACAGACAGACAGATAGATAGATAGATAGATAGATAGATAGATAGATAGATAGATAGATAGATAGATAGATAGATAGATAGATAGATAGATAGATGGATAGATAGATAGATAGATAGATAGATAGATAGATAGATAGATAGATAGATAGATAGATAGATAGATAGATAGATAGATAGATAGATAGATAGATAGATAGATAGATAGATAGATAGATAGATAGATAGATAGATTACAGAGTAATGAAAGAGCTGTTGCAAAAAAAGAAATTGGTGTGCTAGGAAATGAGTAAATAAAGGTATTTTACGAATCGGGTTAAAAAGCAAGATTGTTTTTTTCAAATAGTTGTAAATCGTGGTAAAATATGGGCAATTTAGAAGTGATTATAGAGAGGATTCTGGCAGATGTGGTAAAAATAGTAAAGCTGAAATTCATGAAATTTGCAATCGAACTTTGAAGAAGAATTAACAATGAGTTCTGATGTAATTGAAGGTATTGGGAGGAAACTTAGTTGGTGAGAAAATATGATTGAAAAAAGAGGCATGAAAACCAGACAAAAACATCATGGAGGAATCCAGAAAGGCGGTTGAAAATAACTGGTAATAACAAGGCTGAAACTGCATTTAATTAAAAAAAACAGTTCCTCTTTTCCGAAAACATGCAGCGTGGATTTAGAGCATGTTCGACCCACTATGAATGTGCCCTTCAAAGACCTAGTTTGAATTATTTTGATGCTAATAATGAGAATATGATCGAGTTTGATCTTAATTGATTTGTAACAAGGCAGCATGACATTAACATGACTCGAGGATACTTTGCAGGCCTGTATCTCTACATTTTCAAGCTCCAGGGGAGAACAAGGCAGCAGTCTTTCTTTGACCGAAGACAACTAGGTTTTGGGTCGCTGCTAATTATCAGCCAATCCTCAAAAAATAAAGTATACACTTGCGCAAGCGGTTCTATAAAATATATTTGATGTCGAACTTGAACACACGACTTTGTGACAAAGGAGGATGACTCCTTTAAATGTTTAATTGTGCCTTTAAAGTACAAAAGATTATTCGACTGAGCCAGAGAGGTTTGAATAATTTTAGCATCTGAACCACAAGCAGATGTATAATTGCGCGAATGAAGACTTGATAACATGTTTGTGCTGAAGACAAAAGAATGGAATAGTATAATTAGGCCCAAAATAACAACCTATTCTTTGCTTAAGTTTGTGTTCTGAGCCTTGACTGTAAAACCCATGGATAAGGGGAAGACTGATTCCTCTCAAGCAAACAGCCGAACTAACAATAATAAGGCATTTCTTAAAATATGTCGGAAGAACTCTCTACTAATTTCTGAAAAGTTATCTTAAAAACATGCATAGTTTTGGTTCAGCAATATGTATTTTTACATCATGCATTCAACAGGTCGAAACTTGACTTCAGTTACAGAAATGTTCAGGTTAGCATTATATGGAAAATAGACCTTCGCCCCACGCTTAACCGTCATTCAACCCATTTGTTATAATGCAGTCCTGAAATGAAATATATAAGTAAAAAAGTACCCCCTGCAATACATTATAAGGATAATGCAAGCCACAAAGGAGTTCCATAACTATATAGAGGAACGAGGACACAGGCCAAGTTCCTTTGTAAGGGTATGGAACTCGAGATGACTTGCAATATCCTTATCATATTCACCAGGGGTTACTTTATTTCATATAATTCATGGTCACACCATCACCTTTCCCACAAACTACCTAAAACCTAGGTGTGAAGCTCTCTCGTATGAAAGAGCGAGAATGTTTGCAGACATAAAGAATAAAAGTAAAACCTTGATTGCAAAAGTAAACCCATCAAAATCCTTTTATGTATTTGTTGCAAAGAGAAATTCGGAAACAGTTCAATACAAGTCAGTTAAAAAAAAAAGCTGCAGCAGCTCGGAATGTATAGAAACATACAGAAAGATTCTAGCTTTTCTCTATCTAAGGAGTTAAAAAAATAAACATATTATCTGTTTGTCATTGTAAGCTACTAAAATAGAGCAGAAGAAAAAACAGCAAGGTTCCATTTTCTTTTCTTAAAACTGCTGCTTCAATTATGCTCTGTGACCTGACCTGCCTTCCACTTTGGCTGCTGGCTCTGGCAGGAAGGCATTGTGACATCAGAACTTAACTGCAATAACTTATAATAGTCCAGTTCTGATGTTTTTTTCTTTATAAGAGTCAACTGAGTGCGTCACTAGTCACTGATTATATATAAATTAGAGATGTGCATTTATACAGGGATTACAGAATCACATGTATTATAATTGTATTTCATGAATAAAACTACGAAGCCAGACATACTGAAAGAGGTTGGAAAATGATACATATGTTGGATCTGAGGCTCTGAATTTATCCAGCAATTCATTAAGAGGTATTGGTCTCTAATTCCGGGGAAATATGAAGGGTTAAATATCAATGTTCTATATATTTCAGTATAGGTTTTTCATTTAAACCAAGACTAACTTGGACAGGAGGCGGACCACTCGAGCATTCAGAGTGAGTCTCCCGGTCATCTGCTGATTTCGTTATAAATATCAGACGCTTTTAAAACTTTTAAATCTTTATTTGTGGGAATATATTGTGTTTTACTGTAGGGGCATAGCTGTGTTCAATGCTCTGAGCGCATAGGGGGCATACTCACTTCCATATTTTTGAGTGCCAGGTCAGCAGTCTAGTTGCAGGGCCCAGGCGTCTCCTTCCTCCCCTACAAAGGTGCGTGCAGACGCGACCCTCTCAGACTAACTTGGACAGGAGGCGGACCACTCGAGCATTCAAGTGGTCAAGGCTTTACTTAAAAAGCCTAACCTAGATCCAGCTGAACTGGGAAATTACCGCCCAATTTCTCTTCTTCCAGGAATAAGTAAAGTGGCAGAAAAGTATGTCAATCAAATCCTTTCAGGTTTTCTCGAAAACCATAACCTGCTTCACCCCTCTCAAACAGGGTTTCATCCTCACCAGAGTACCGAAACGGCCCTGTTAGCAGTAGTAGAGAAAAGCAGAAAAATTCTCGATTCAGGAGGTTCCAAAGACATCATTCTCATCGACCTAAGCGCAGCGTTTGACACGGTGAACCACAATATCCTAACTCACTGTTTGAGAAATATAGGAGTCACAGGCATCGTGCTTCAATGGCTGCGATCCTTCTTAGAGGGAAGAACCTTTCAGGTTTTTGAGGAGAATGTCCTATCTGAACCGGCCCCCTTAAAAAGCGGGGTCCCGCAGGGTTCTTCGCTCAGCCCGACCCTTTTTAATGTGTATATGGCCTCCCTGGCAGCCATGTAGCCCCCTCTGGAGTCCGCATAGTGACCTATGTGGACGATACGCAATTGGTGATTGCACTCAACCAGGCGGACCAAAAAACCAACAGTCTCCATACCTGCCTAGAAGACATTTCGCAGTGGATGGACGTATCCCAGCTCAAGCTCAACGGTGGAAAAACTGAGATCATGGTGTTGGGTAACTCATGCAGTTTCAACCCCAATCTGATGTGGCCTCTGAGCATGGGTCCTCCACCTACCCCTAAGACCGAGATTAAGATTCTGGGCATATGGCTGGACCAAGACCTGAATTTCAGGACACAGGCCAGGAAGACAGCAGCTACCTGTTTCGGCCTGCTTAGAACGGCATGTAAAATCCTCCCTCTTCTTCCCCCACCAGCAAAAAAGGTATTGATTCAATCTCTTATACTTTCTAGGCTGGATTATGGGAAGGCATTATACCTGGGCTCCCCTTCCACAGTAATTTCCAAACTCCAGCTAGTCCAGAATAGCGCAGCCAGATTATTGACGGGGTCATCCAATAGGCAATCTGCTAAACCGGCATTACGATCCCTCCACTGGCTCCCTGTGCTAGAACGCATCAGATTTAAAACTTTGTGTATTGCCCATAAAACACTGTCAGCAAAAGGCCCTCCCATTAACTCAGCCCTGATTCTCCCCTACAAAGCAAATAGAAAACTTCGGTCGGATGAATTGTATCTGGCTGAGGTCCCCAGAATAAGAAGGGCCAGAAGTGGTGGACGGTTCTTCTCCTATAATGCTTCCAAGCTCTGGAATTCCTTGCCACTCCACCTACGCTTGATTTCCAATCATCTGACCTTCCGCAAACAACTCAAGACTCTGCTGTTCCCCTAGCCCGTCTCCGCCCATGTTAGACCTCAGCGCTGGGACACTCCCGGGTAGCCATGCGCTCTACAAATGCCTTTTCATTCAATCATTTATCTCCCTGGCATGTTCTTTTATGCGTCATAGATACCTCTCCACTGACCCTTACAATTATTCACTCACTCCTTTGCCAGTTTTTTCTTTTGCTCTTTCTCAGTAATTTTTCCGCCCCATGATCTTCCTTTCATGTTTGGCTGCTGAAACCATTGCATTGTGTAGCGACATTTATATAGTGCATACTGTGTGGGCACATAAGCACTTGCCTACATGGTTAGCATGCTACACCATGCATGGTATGTGGTTGGAAGGGAGTTGTCATTTTTTCGGATCCGATATCATGTGATAAGCACTGAGGTGTGGTTGTCATGTAAAAGAATGCAGTGGTTAGCAGTGTCACTAATAAAGAAGTGTGAGAGAGAGGTGCCCAGTTTATGATTTTCAGTAAGCTGGCAGCTTTGAACAACTCTGCCGATCCCTTTGTGGTATTCCTATGATCATAATCCACTTACATGGTTACTGCACTTGGAATTTGATTCTGAGATATTTTGGTTAAAGTTTACAGTACTGAGCTGCCATAAGATGGGAAAAGGCAGGGAATACCTGGGATGGACCTTGGGAATATCATACTACATTTGATTGTCATTGTGAAATGTCAAGAAGCGGCCATGCTTTGAGGGCTCCATGGAGACTGGGTAAGCCAAAATACCCTTTAGGCCCATTCGCGAGGGAGTCTGTATGCCCGACCTGCTCATTGAAGCTAGTCTTGTGCATTTCCCCTATGCACTTACAGCTCCTAGTGTACCTCCTGGACTCTCTGCCTACCTTATGAACATCCTCTCACCCCCATAAACATATTATGGAGTCTTCTAATCTTCTTATTCATTTGAAGCCTGGTTTATTATTCCCTACAGAGACTTGGCTCTGGTACTACTCTAACCCTAAGATTGCCTTGTCTCTCCCGGTGGTCTTTTTTACTGTCCATCTGGGTACAGTTGGGAGGAAGGGTGTTTGGGTTGCTATCCTTCCCCTTGGATAACCTTAAGCAGGATGAAAGGATGGACTGGTCTTTAAAAATTACCCCTAATTTCTCCCTCATTATTCGCCCTTCTGGGCCAGGAGTCAAATTTAAGAATTCTATTGGCGAGTCTCTTGTCTCTTTCTGTGCTAAAGCAGCCAATTTCATGGTGCTTGGTGATTTTGATTTTAATGCAGACCACCTTCTGATAACTGGGTTGTGAATCCTGCAGGTACCAGTATGCTAGTGCTGCATGACCAACACTTTTTTATAACTCGCTATAGTTCAACAAATTATGATGCTCTCATATCATTGAAAAACTTGCACTCAGGTATGCGATTTTGAATTTGTATGACACATTTGGAAATTGCTTCTCATTTTTCAAATGAAACCCAAAAATAGGTAATCCCATACAAGAATTTCTTGATGTTTAATTATTTAGGTATTAGTAGTGTGCATTGGGAAGTGTATGCTGAAGTAGTATTTGTAGTGGCATATTCATAAACTGCATTTTGCAGTACTTTTACTATTTCTACAATAACATTACGAAATACTACAAAATTCTATTCACACACCTACAAATATAAATCTCCATCTCTCCTATCTTTTCTATAGGAAGATCCTCACACATGTATGTTTACTACTTAGTAATACATGTGGGAGGTATCAGTGGAAGAGGTTGAAAAAGGGGCACTTAGAACAAAATAGTTGGGGTTTGGGGTGGGATACAGAGCCGGAGGGTTAAGGAGAGTTTTAGGGAGAGACCTACATCCACCCACAAAGCTGTAAGCCCATTGCTATTCATAAACTAAACTTACAAATCCACTACAGCTAAAAATGTACCAAAATAATAATTGTACTCCAGCTGAATCACCACCACACATGGCCACCCACAGATGCTACAATGTTATGAAATATTTTAAATATATAACATGTGTTTAAGTGTTTTAATTGTTTAAAAAAGATCTCGTTTTTAAATGTATGTTAAATAATTGCTGTTAATAATTCTCTGCATAACTTTTAACAGTAAAAAATGTACTGTAGGTGCAATATTTGTAAGAAAAAAGTAAGTGAATATATGTAAAATGAATTAAATAAATCAGAATTAAGATTTTGTTTAAACTAAAAATTAAGTTAAAAAAAGATTCCATTTAATTGCTCTAGGTTCAGAATAAATATTAAACATAAAAGTATGATAAATCATATTTTTCAAGTTCAATAAACTTTTAAAATTGTCCATGTATTTACCATTGGAAGATCTCCACCTCAGTGGTGTAGATCTCTGTCAAGTGTGAGGAATCATTAAATATAGTTGTAAAGTTACAATAAGTATATTTATTGTTGTAAATTAGGCTCCATCCCTAGTTTCTGGGGGTGGAGACATGTAAATCTACACTTTTGAGTACATTTACATTTATATATTTATTCATGTGTACGTTTACCTTTGTGAATAGCCCCACAGCTTCTATTACTCAGTTTACACAACACATGTTCATTCAGATTTTTGCTCTTATAAAATACTTATTTACACCACTTTACTACCTCATACATATTAGAAATCACACTGCTCTCTTTATTGCTCTTTCGCTTCCAACCAAGTTCCCCTCATGTAAGCTTTTGTATGCTGCTATGTTTAGGCATATAATTCAGTTGCATTTTTAATGTTATGAGATTCTTCACAACACTTCTGAAGCCACAGCATAATACTTTTACAGGATTACCCAATGTGTTAAAGCACCAACTCCCCTAAATCATGCAGGAATTACCTCCTCACTCCCCTTCTTTGTCCCATTCCTTACTACGAGTTGAGAGATACTCAATCCAACACTCCTTTCCAAGCTGCTTTCTTTTATTTAAAGGTTGTTTCCAGCTAGCAATGTGAAGATATACAAAGTCTGATTTATGTGAGTTCTCTTTTATCGAAGCAGTGGGCCACAATGACATTTTTATTATGCTACCTGATTGTGGCAAGCAGAGTTATCCTGTTTCCATCTCTTAGCAGAATTTTGGTGGCCCACTCAATGTGTATATATAAACTGGGTGCACTGGGAGGGCTGTGCTGGATCCGCTTGTGCCCTGTGATGCAGCACACATGGGCTTTAACCCCTTCGATGCGCGTGACGGAGTGGTTCCGTCACGCGCGTCGGTCGCGCTGTGCGGATGACGGAACCACTCCGTCACAGCCCTGCCTGCGCAAGAACCCTTCAGCACAGCGCGGTAATCCGCGCCGCGCTGAAGGGGTTAACCATGTACAGCAGGGCGCTGGTGTACCCTGTGCCCCAGCCCTCTTTGGTCAGCCACAGCCTGCTATGCATGGTCTGTGCTGGTGAGCAGCAATGTGTTGGCTCAGTACCCTGTCATCCAACCAGGCCCAGAGTCCAAATCACCTGTGGGAACCGAACTGTCAGGCAGTTGACCATAGGACCTGGTACAAATTCACTAAAAAAACCATAGGTTTCACACACGTTATAGTTAGGAATTAGCATTTAAAAAACCTTGCAAATTCACTGAAAAAACCATAGGTTTCACACATGTTATAGTTAGCTGGACATTTCACTCGTAAAAAAACATTGAAATTCCCCCGTTATAGTTAGTTCAGCTAACTATAACTTGCGCAACCGCAATCCACTGCTGATGACGTCGCATATTACATCACTGTATTCACTAAGATACTGTTAAATAAGTCAGTTATACAATTAATAAAAAAAAAAAAACATCCATTTAGACACTTATTTACCCATTTATTCTTCCATTAACCTTTAGATATACATATATAAAAAAAAAAAAATTTTCAGAAAGACACATATTCACTGGATGATGTCATCAGTGATGTCATTAGTGATGTCATTTGAGATGTCATCAGTGATGTCATGAGTGATGTCACTGACCATGTCATGAGTGATGTAATATGCGACGTCATCAGCAGTGGATTGCGGTCGCGCGAGTTATAGTTAGCTGAACTAACTATAACGGGGGAATTTCAATGGTTTTTTACGAGTGAAATGTCCAGCTAGCTATAACATGTGTGAAACCTATGGTTTTTTCAGTGAATTTGCAAGGTTTTTTAAATGCTAATTCCTAACTATAACGTGTGTGAAACCTATGGTTTTTTTTGTGAATTTGTAAGGTTTTGTAAATGCTAATTTATGTATCTATTACTATATTTTTTATATATTTATTTTACAATAAACTACCTATGTATATAGTTATAGATTGACTGTATCCTTTAATATGGAATGGCTCAGCTCTTTTATTTTGAATTTGGATAAAGTTGAACAGCATAGTTAATATCTTCTATAAACTTAGAAACAGTTTAAAATGTTTGTTTTTTTAAGGGTTTTTCACCATGCTCGCACCCCGCGATTTTTTAAAAAAAAATGTAAACATTTTTTTCACCCTTCGGGGACCCCCAGGGACCCCCTGACAAAGGCTAGGGGGCCAGGAACTCTCTACCCTGCCCCCTTTTCACGTTCTCCACCTTTCTTTTTCACTGCCACACACAAAATGGCGTCCGACACTTCCGGATTTCGACCGATTCGAATGTTGACTGACATCTAACCACCAATCAGAATTACGCTCGCGCACGGCACCGTGCGCGCACGGTGCGCGCCTAGAGATATTTATGTACTTTTAACTGCAATTTTCTCAGGAACTACTTAACAGATTGACACCATATATGCAAAAGGCACATGCCTGACCTGAGGACTACCTCTTTGCCAAATTTCAAGTAATTCTGTTCAGCCGTTCGGGCTGTACCTTCGACTAAAGGTCCTATGGGAAAATGCATGGGGAAAACGCGTTTTGGGACCCCCCTTTTTTCTCAGCCCCCGCTTGACGAATCACTCCGAGACTTTCAGGGTAGGAGCTGAGAGGAGCGCCCCATTAGTTTTGAAAATTTCGCGAGGATTCGTCAACCGGCGCCAAAGTTATTCAAAATAGAGTTTTCAGATTTCCTATGGGAACTCGGTCCTAACTATAACTATCTACTGGCGACCGCCAGTAGATAATATATATATATATATATATATATATATATATATATATATATATATATATATATATATACTCCTACTTCCAAAAGAAAGTGTCAGCACCCACGGGGTTTCAGGATGATTTATTTAAAAAACGCAGACGTATTTCGGTGAAATATAAACAGGTTTTTTGCAGACTCTCTTTTCAAGGTGTTCAATCACCATGTCATTTCCTGTCTAGAGAGGGGAGGGATGGGATGCTTGATTCACTGTGCTGTTTCGGGTGCCATATTAGGTGTATCCTAATGTTTCCCAGAATTGGAGTGTCCTCGCAAACAGACAGGCCTGGATAGGCTATCTCCCCCTTCTTCGATCTGCAGCCCCTCAATTCAATTTGTTACGTCCTTTGCCCCTTGCTCATACTGCAAGCCACGTTTCCTTAGCAGATCGCTGCCCACAGGGGTTGGTCCAATGACCTATCCCAGAGACTTGGATAGTCTCCGCATTCAACGACGGGCACCTCAGTGCCTCCATGCACTCTTGCGGCGGTTCTGGTAGTGTCCAATTAAACAACGGCTCCTAACTCCACCAGGCACTTGTAGAACTCTTTCTGGGCGGCTGCTCCATGAGAGGGTGGAACTCTCCAATTTATAAACGCTCCTACATACAAAAGAAGGTGTCAGCACTCACGGGGTTTCAGGATGATTTATTTCAAAGAGCAGACGCGTTTCGGTATTCTAAGCCTGGGAACAGCCTAAGGGATCTTTTTACATGCAAACCGAATTGACATTCTGAGGCCCACTGGAGGGCAATAAAAATGTTTTAAATAAAGTTGCAAAAAGAACACAGATCCCACTGGAGGGAAATAATGCTGCACAATACATACCACAACTCCCAGCATGCACAAGCACTGGAACTCACTTGGGAGGCCCACCTGAGGGCAATTACTTACGAGCATGCAGAGGGGAGAAGAGGGCGTGTTACTGCTTTTGTGGACTATTAGCAAGCCTCTGATGAAAGAGCAGGAGCTCTGAAACACGTCAGGCTATGAAAAATGCTTGGAATGAAATGCCGGTTTGAAAGTCAAGTTTCTGATGAAACATCCCTTGCTGAGTGCATCTTCAATTTTTGGGCAATGCTTTGGAAACATACATATTTGGACATGCTCCTGGGACCTAGCCGAACCCGGGGGCTGATTAGAAATCACAGTAGCCTACGCTTTAAAAACAAAAAAATAATGGGGGGATTCGTGGATCCAGCACGACTTTCGCCAAATTCTTTTTTTTTAAATGCTTATTTGGCCTGTGGGGATTCTGTAGGACCACCCCCAAGAGTCCTAAGGGGAAGAGTGTTTCTACCCTGCCCCCTTTTCTTTTTTATTAAATGTTTGTTTTCTGTAACTCAGTTCAACTGCGTCACAAGAAGACTGCCAACAATTCTTGGTTTGAAGTGTTGGCAGCCAATCAGATCTCAGCACGAGATCGGTAGGGGTCGCGGATCCACCACATCCCTATATATACAAATGGAAATGTCTTTAAATAACTCAACAACTACTGTACAGATTTACACCATTTAACAAAAAGGTCAATTTCAGGACCAATAGCAATCTTTCTGCCAAATTTGGTGTAATTCCGTTTAGCAGTTCGATCTAAAGTTCCCAAGAAAATGAACATGGGAAAAACACGTTTTGATACTCCCCCCATTTTCTTAGCCCCCGTTTGACGGATCACCCCAACATTTTCAAGGCAGCTGCTAAAGTTAGGGGAAACTAATTTTGTAAATTTTGCGTAGATTTGTCCCTGTAAGGTTAGTCGAATAGCAGATCTTAGTTTCTTGCGGAACTCAAGAAGTTATGGGGTGACGTGGGAGAATGTGCATCACCCCGCTGCACTTTTATGAATACAGGAGGGGTAGTGTGAGTGAGAATGAGGCTGAGCATAGGTTTCTTGCAGGCTGGTGGAAGTGTAGTCAGTTGTTCAGGTATGCACGTCCGGTGTTCAGGTTTTTTTTATATGTGCGTGAGGAGTTTGAATTGGCTGCTTTTGTGAATGGGAAGCCAGTGCCACTCTCCGAGGGGAGGTGATGTGAGTGCAGTGTGGGAGGTTGAGGATGAGGCTTGCAGTGGCATTCTGGATGATCTAGAGTCAGTGTGTAAACTGATAAGAGATTCCAGCATAGAGGGAAGTGCTGTAGTTGAGTCTGCTTGTGATGAGTGCCAGCATGGCAGTTTATCTGGTGTTCTGTGGCAGCCATTTGAAGATCTTTTGAGCATGCATAAAATATCGTAGCAGGCAGTGCCCACTGCGTTGGCTTGTGCGGTCATCTTGAGCTTGTTGTCCAGAGTGATCCTAGGTTTCTGGCGTGGTGTTGGTCCTAGCTCAGTTGGCCACCAGATGGCATCCCATGAGGAGGTCTTGTTTCCAAAGGCAGTAGTTCCTTCTTGTCAGAATTAAGCTTCAGGCAGTTGTCTCTCATCCATCATCTCTACCATGGATGCAGTTGGTAAAAGTTGGTTCTGGTGTTGTTCGTGTTGTACGTCAAAGAGACTATGGGCCTAAGAGAGGATGTTGATGCCTTGGGATTGGATCGTGTTGGTGAGTGGTGTAATGTAAAAATTGAAAAGGGGAGGGCTGAGGAACGATCCATGGGGGACTTCGTAGATCAGATCCTTGGATTCTGATATGAAGGGTAGCAGTCTGACTTTTTGGGTTCTTTCCATGAGAAAGGGGCAGATCTATGTGAATGTGGGTCCTTGGATGCTGATCTCGTGGAGTCTTCCGATGAGTACATTGTGGAAGCCTGTGTCAAATGCTGCAGAGGTCCAGCAGGAGTGCCACTGTCTCTCCATGAGCTACAATGGTCCAGATGTTGTTGGTGGCTGCGATGAGGGCAGTTACGGTTCTGTGGTTTATTCTAAATCCTGAATGTGTGTTGTCCAGCAGGTAAATCATTTGAGGTGAGTTGTTAGATGCTTGTTGCTGCCCTTCTCTATCACTTTTTCTGGGTAGGGGAGAAGGGAGATAGAACAGAAGTTGCTCAGTTAGTTTGGGTAAGCCTAAGTTTCTTTGAGGATGGCACTGACCAACTGCATCATTCTTCCAGTCTTCAGGGAATGTAGCAGATGTGATGGAGTAGTTGATGATGTGGATGAAAGTGTGTCGCATAAACTACAACTCTGGTGTAGCTCTACAAGGCTTACTTTCCTACCAGGGGTGATACAGGTGAATCTGATCGATGCACCAGCACTGAATGTAAAAGACAGATTATTGTAACTCCACAGGATCCCACTCAATACACTGTGTAAGTGGAATCATTGCTTCTGGGTTACAAAAAATCCCTAAACTGGTGAAAGAAAAAAACACACTATGCCAGAGTCCTTTCTCCTCGATTTGTTTTCCATGTCAGGTGCATTGTAGCATCTTCTTGGTGCTCTGGCAGCAGTATCTTGTGTGATAATCTGGACAAAGGCCCTCTCCTGATATTGTCGTGTAGTTTCCGACCTACAACTTGAACTGTACCTTTGTGGACAGCATAACTGTTGGGATGGTGCCAGACTGATTCCGTGCACTCCCACCGGATATGACGTCCTATAGGAAAACTAGCTCATAGTGCACCATAAGTACCTCTAAACCTAGGTGGTGAGCTAATGGTTCTGGCAACCACTGAACATGACAACCCTCATCTCCCAGGAATCATGGTTACAAATACACACTGGAGCCACTTAATCAATAAACCGCTCCATTTCTGTTTACCAACCAATGGTGCTTATGGTTTTGCTCCTCTGTAGGCGTTTCTCTCATTTTTACTTCCCGATCTTGGTAACTTCGGTGGTGTGAACACTCCTCCTTTAATCCTCACACCTTGTGACTCATAGCAGCATTATGTTCAGGCGCAAGTCGCACAAGCACACAATGCACATCATTCAGCACAGCACATTTTCCTCTGGACCCCCTTATAAATCCACAAGAAGTGATTTAATGCTGAAAGAAGCAGCAATGGTTCTGGTATCATGTATTCCATTTCTTCTCAGCTCGAAAACCCAGGAAGCTCCTGTGTAAAACCTAATGCATAGAGAATAGTCACAGCACTTCTTACATTCAGAGTAGAGATTTAATTAAAAAATATTTTGTGAAGTTTTTGTTTGCTTGGGCCCTTTTTCTGCTTTGCACCTAATTTCCAAACTGGAACATACCATTCTGTATTTCATGTAGCCACACTCCTGAATTAGGCAAAGCCACTAAGTGTTAAGTAGAAAATACAAGTTGTGTTATGTGTGCTTTGGGGCAGCCTCAGAGTAGCATAGGTGCTACACTCAAAAAATACAATTACAAATATCTTTTTGGAAGAGGCAGGAACTCAGTGTATGTTGGTGCTAATGACTTGCTAAGTGGTACAGTAGCACGAGCAAAAACAGCGAACTGAAAAGCGCATCTTGGGAGATGGTGCCCATAGACACCTGGGAGCAGCCTCAGTGGGAGGGGGAACCCTCCCGTGCCAAAGGGCGGTTACACATCTGTACGCTCCATGTGCATGATTTGTGATGTGAAATTAGCATTTCTGCACCAGCTGCTACACTTGCAGTAGTTGCTGCACCATGAAACTCATAATTCATCTTGACGAGGCTTTAATATTTATTATTGCTATAATATTTGGATTCTGAATTTCGACGTGTGCCGCACCCAAGTGCATTATTGCCTAGGTATAGAAACAAAATATACAGTGGTGTGGTGACTGAAATGATGCCTCAGTGAGATGATGGTTGGACATCAGCAAGAACGTTTCAACAGTTACAAAGTCATAGCTGTCCTGGTGTGTTTCTGTAATACTTACAGTTTCATGGGTTTTGAATTATGCCTTACGATAGGGCCATGAATACTCTCAGAATACAGAGGTGTTTTTTTAAAAGACCACCAGAGGCTTTATAATATGAAAAGTAGTGTCAGACTGTGTCACACGTTACAGGCTTAAATTCTTTGGTGCCCTAATGATGTCCTAACAACAACGGGCGTATTAACCTTCTTGCTTTCTCAAATTTGCTTGAAAAAACATCATTTGGCCACTCATTTTTCCAAATTTTCCCTGGGGTAAAAACCCCATGAACCCTCCTTATGATGGTTGGGTTCACTCACTACGCTTGCTCACCCCAGGGCACTCATCCCAAACTTTTACACTGCACCACTTTCAAATGTCACCTGCCACCTCTGTAAGCATGTATAGCTTGCAAGAAAATAATCCAGACTGTCACGGATGCAAATGTGTGCCAGAAGTCATCATGTAAAAGTGAAGGCAACTTTAGGAAAAACCTGTGTATATGTAAAATGACAGTATTTCCCTCCAGGCCTAACTGGAACACATGACAACATGTGGTAAAGACTCAGTCCTTTTAGACTCTCTCTTATCCAGAGTTGGAATTTCTGACATAATTTCAGGATTCTCTGACATAGATTGTTTGCATCAAGGTGTTTGTCCTAGACTACCATTAAGGTAAATGGAAGGCAATGCACAATACACTGTTTTGACTATTCATCTGTATTTGCTTTTATTTGAGATTGACATTGTGATAATAAGGCACTTGTCCCAGACCGATGTTGCATCAGGTGTTTTATCTATGTCATTTTCTGTATGAGTTGACACTTTCACAGTTGTGATAATGATATGGTCAGGTGACTTCTGCAGAAATAAAGAAGATTTGTCTGTCATCTCCACGCACTGCGCACTCTCCCCGTGAGTGAGCCCAAGCACCCCCCGCTCTGCCAAGTTCGCCGCTGCCCTGCAGGTGATTTCCTGGGCCTCGTCATTCTGTTCTCTGCCCCTGCATTTTGTTGTCCTTATTCATAATTGTTCTCTGCCTCAGCATTTTGTATTGTAATTGTTATTTTGTTTCCTGCCTTGTGTCCTAACCCCCTGCTCTTGTTTCCCCCTGTTTGCGCCGCTTCTGTGCCCTGTCCCTGCCGCGTTTCCCGCCCTTCTCCCCGCTCCCCGCCGCTGCTCCCCTGCGGCCCCGCCCCTTTTCTTTTATATCCCTTCCCATTCGCCGCCCAGCTCCCGCCTCCCAGCTGCTCCTCCCTCCCACTTCACCATTAATGGCGGAGTGCATGCGTACGCGCAGCGAGCTCGCGCAGCGGGCGTGCCGAATGTGCGCCGAAGGCGCGCCAAAGGCAAGCCCGTCTATGCCCGTCCGCGCCTGGACCGCGCCCAGCTCCAGAACCCCTGGCCCCCGCAGATGCCATCCCACCCGCCGGACCTACGATGCCACCACCCTCAACGCACTCAACACTGGCCGGACCCCCGGCTGCTACCGAGCCACCCCAAGACGCTGCCACGGACCCTTCACCTGCAATTACTGCAAATTCGCCTGCATCCGGACCTGTACCACACCCGCCAAGCCGAGCACCAGCAGCAACCACCTGAAGTGCATCCTGCTCAACACCCGCTCCGTCCACAAACACGCCGTGGAACTGTGGAACCTGCTCGACACCACATCTCCAGACGTCACCTTCCTTGCGGAAACATGGATGAACGCCTCCTCAGCGCCCGACATCGCCATCGCCATCATGGACGGATACAAGATCACCCGAAGGGACCGCATCAATTAGACAGGAGGAGGCATTGCCACCGTCCACAAGAACACCATCCGCATCACGACCAACTCCGACGACACCCTCACAGCTGCCGAACATCTTCACTTCCAGATACACACCGACCCCAAGACCACCCTCAGAGGCACCCTCATCTACAGACCCCCGGGACCTCACACACAATTCAGCGAAGACATTGCAGACTTCATCAGCCCAGACGCCCTCTCCTCCGCAGACTACATCCTACTAGGGGACCTCAACTTCCACCTGGAGAACAACAATGACAGCAACACCACCACCCTGCTGGACAACCTCGCCAACCTCGGACTCAAGTAACTGGTGAACACCCCCACCCACTACGCCGGCCACACGCTTGACCCAGTCTTCTCCTCCAGCAAGTACATCTCCTTCAGCCACTCCACCGGACTCCACTGGACAGACCACAGCTGCGTCCACTTCAGCTTCAGAAGGACCACGGCCCACCACCACCCGCAACAGGCCCCCCGCAGGAGCTGGAGCAAGATCACCACAGACCAGCTCACCACTTCCCTGAACCAGAATCCTCCCGCCAGCTCAACGGACCCCAACCAAGCAGCCAACAACCTCCCACAGTGGATCACCAACTGCGCTGACAACCTCGCACCCCTGAAAAGCCATCCCAGCAGGCCCAAGAAAGCTCCCTGGTTCAACGACGATCTCAAGAACTCCAAGAAGAACTGCCGAGCCCTCGAGAACGTCTGGCGCAAAGATCCGACTACAGACAACATGACTGCCCTCAAGCACGCCACCCGCAAACACCACCAGCTGATCCACACCACCAAGAAGACAGCATTCAAGGAACGACTGGACAACAACTCACACAGCAGCAAGGAACTCTTCAGCATCGTCAAAGAGCTCTCCAACCCCAGCGCCGGAACCAACGACATCACCCCATCGCAAGAACTCTGCGATTCACTCGCCTCATTCTTCCACAGCAAGATCGCCGACATACACAACAGCTTCGGCGCGCAGACCACGCACCCAACCACCGTACTGACGCCCCCCACCAACACCCTCCGCGCCTGGACCCCGGTCAGCACCGAAGACACCATCCACACGATGAACACCATCCACTCCGGATTACCTACTGACCCATGTCCCCATCACGTCTTCAACAAGGCTGACTCTGTCATCGCACCCCAACTCCGAGACATCATCAACTGCTCCCTCAACACTGCCACCTTCCCAGAGAGCGGGAAGCATGCGGAACTCAGCGCCCTCCTGAAGAAACCATCCGCAGACCCCACTGACCTCAAGAACTACCGCCCCATCTCGCTCCTCCCTTTTCCCGCCAAAGTCATCGAGAAGACCGTCCACAGACAGCTTGCCGCCTTCCTCGAGATGAACGGATCCCTCGACCACTCGCAATCCGGCTTCCGAGCCAACCACAGCACCGAGACCGCCCTCATCGCATCCACTGACGACATCCGAGCCCTGCTCGACAACGGGGAAACAGCGGCCCTCATCCTCCTGGACCTCTCCGCAGCATTCGACACTGTCTGCCACCGCACCCTAATGCAGCGCCTCAGCAACATCGGAATCCAAGGAAAGGCGCTAGAATGGATCATCTTGTTCCTCGCAGGAAGAATCCAGAGAGTCCGCCTCCCCCCGTTCAGATCCAAGGCTACCGAAGTCATCTGCGGCGTTCCACAAGGATCATCACTCAGCCCTACCCTCTTCAATATCTACATGAGCCCCCTTGGGGCCATCGCACGCCAACACAACCTCAACATCATCTCCTACGCCGACGACACCCAGCTGATCCTCTCCCTCACCAACGACCCAGCCACCGCCAGAACCAACCTACATGAAGGGATGAAAGATGTAGCCGAGTGGATGACGAACAGCCGCCTGAAACTGAACTCAGACAAGACGGAAGTCCTCATCCTTGGATCATCACCCTCTGCCTGGAACGACGCCTGGTGGCCCCCGGCCCTGGGCAACGCACCCAAACCAACGGCCCACGCTCGCAACCTGGGCTTCATTCTGGACTCCTCCATCTCGATGACCAGACAAGTCAATGCCGTCTCATCATCATGTTTCAACATCCTACGCATGCTCCGAAAGATCTTCCGCTGGATCCCCACCGAAACCAGGAAGACGGTCACCCAGGCACTCGTCACCAGCCGACTGGACTATGGAAACACCCTCTACACTGGAACCACAGCCAAATTACAGAAAAGACTCCAACGCATCCAGAACGCCTCCGCACGACTCATCCTGGACATCCCCCGCCACAGCCACATCTCCGGACACCTGAGAGACCTGCACTGGCTCCCCGTCAACATGAGAATCACGTTCCGACTCCTCACCCACGCACACAAGGCTCTCCATGACCTGGGCCCCAGGTACCTCAACGACCGCCTGACATTCTACACTCCCACCCGCCAGCTACGATCGACCAGCCACGCCCTCGCCGCCGTTCCACGCATCCGAAGAGCCACCATGGGAGGAAGATCCTTCTCCTACCTGGCAGCCAAGACGTGGAACTCCCTCCCCATCCACCTCCGTCAGACCCAAGACCACTTCTCCTTCAGGAAGCAACTCAAGACCTGGCTTTTCGAGCAGTAGCAGACCCCCTCCCCCAAGCGCCTTGAGACCCTCCGGGTGAGTAGCGCGCTATACAAATTTCATGATTGATTGATTGATTGATTGTCATGGAGTGGGGGCCTACCCAAGATGGAGTCAGACCTTAAGGACTTCACGTCAGGTGGTGCTGATTGGTTCTGCGTCAATGTTGTAGATGTAGTGGGGGAAGGGATCTGTAGGGGCTCAAGTCGTCTTGGTTGGTGATGGATAGGCTGACCTTTTCTGCAACAGATTTACGGTGGCACTTGCTTTTTCTAAAATGGAGATGGGGCCTACTCAGATTATGTCGATCAGAGCCGCTTAATATTGTGCAGGGATTTATATAATGCATGGGAAAATCCATGCTCTCAATATATTGAGACATAAATTCTATATCTAAAACCTTATGCATGAAATATGTTATAATAAAAGGCAACTTATATAACATATGCAGGATTATATAACACTACGAAAAGTAATGCAATAAGCGGAGCGTGAATATTTTCTCATAAGCCTTGCATATTTCAAGTAATTCAGAAAGATTTTTTCTATATATGTAAAAGCATTTTATGAAAGCATTCAAACTAAAGTGTTCCCTAATGAGAGATGCGTATTGACGATAAAACATACTAGTCATGATACGAAATTGTTCAATTAAAAATATTGTGACTTTAATAAAGAAAAGCAGAAATGAAAAAAGATTATTGAAAAAGGCCTCTTCACTTCATGGCACAGTCACTGTAGTATGAAAAATCAGATACATGTCTCTGGTCATTTCACACATTTGATCTCAATCCGCAGATGACTTGTTGACATTGTCGGGCGCACATGTAACATACATGTGATCATTGAAGAAACCATACAATGCTTGTTTTTTGCCACCAGCCCTACACATTGGATGGACCAGCAATTGGTTGCTTGTCGGGGGTACTCGGTAATGTTGGAAGTTCTGCCTTTGGTGGCTTGAACACTAACAGTGATTCAAACCACTCATCGAGTGATGCATCAAAACATGTCACTGGTGAGACTGAACTATCAAAGTAAGCATACAAAACAGTGATAGATGGAATGCTTGAATTAATCTCAGTGAGTAGTAATCACCATTGATTGTACAGTATTAGTGCAGGGCTGCCAAAGAAGGTACTGTTTTAGGTGTGACTGATTCAAATGATTATCATATCTCCCCAATATGTATAATAGGGCCTTTTAATTTTTAAATTGTTCAAAATGATGTTTGCAAGATAATTTACTTTGGGTATGATTTTAGTTTTTTTTTTACTGGTTTTGTCTTTTAGTTTCAGATGTATTTTGCTTTAATTGATTGATGTATATAATTATCCTTTATGTACTTTTATGGTCTTGTTAGACTGAATAAAGTTACTTCGACTGGCTGACACTGGTAATCACAAGGGCCACATTCCAATCCATCATTATTTTACACACCATGACACCTAAGTTTGGATCCAGCTAAATGCAAATCAGTCTTGACCCTGCTCCAGCAGGAACAGTACAGTCTGAACTGTCAAGCCAGGTCCTCCATGAACCGGAACACAAGCAACCCAAGACCAGTTGCGCCCTACCATAGTAAGCATCCTGTAGAAAGGACAAATGAATTGCTCAGCATTGTCTCTGGTGCTGTTGTGGTGGTTGCAGCATAGAATTCATATTAAGATAAGACACTGGGGACTGTTCCAGTGGTAGATCCAAAATGAATAATGTTGAACATTTTATGCACCAGAACATAGGATTCACTCGAATAGCATTCAGTTTTCACTGAGTTCAGAAAGACAAGCATGTCCCAAATAACATGCTAGAATCTCTCTGCATCTTTATTCGCTGGATATGTGTACTCATATTGTTCATCACCTTGTCAGAACAGAAGAAAGAATACAAATTTACAATACCACAGCCAAATAGCAGTAAGATGGTTGATAAACCTCCAAACAGGCTGGAGAACAAAGAGTGGAAAGATTATTGTATCAGTCCAAATACTGCTTTAAATCCGGTCACCAGACCAGATCCAATGTTCCTAAAAAGATGCACAATACTAGTAGTCAAAGTTGAATATCATTCACACGATGTCAGCAAAGTACATCTGGTATTGTGTGTGTAACAGCCTCTGAATCGCTAAAGGAGTTCTGGCTGTCTGAAAGTTATATAGTTAATTCGCAGAAGTCAAATGGACTTCTTTTTAGAGCAAAACTGACAATAATGTTATTTATGACATCAAAACACATATCAATACTAGACCAAGGTATATTTGTAATTATGCTTTGAGGTGGCGGGTACAAGGTCCTTCCATAACCATGTATTGTTTTCAAAACTGTAATCAAATATGGCTGGGCAGGTTCCAGCCCACAGCAAGTAACATTTGTTAAAAATAAATAAGATCCATTTTTCAAAATTGGTGATGTATAAGAATGGATGAAGTGGGAGTTGCTGATAAAACATAAATTAACCCTGGCATCAAAGCACTAGATACTCTAAGCAAAGATATAGTATCACGTAGAAGTGTGTGACCCAAGGGGTTTCTGCAGTTAGCTGTACTGATATATACAGGGCCATCTTCATGTTTATGAATGGAGCAATTGTGAATTGTGCATGGTTTCATACCAGCCTAGAGATTTATAAATTTTGGCAGTCGTGAAAATGGAACATTGTAATCGGTAGAGAAATGATACCATTTATTAACCACGTCACTGGTGGTGTGTCATTGACTGAAAAATGGTGCCCCTTCCATTTGCAAAATACTCAATAGTGCATATGTGGATTCTTTCTTTGACATTGATATCTGTGTTAGTGTCAAATTATGATGTTAAAAAATAGCTATTCTTGTTTTTAAGTTGCTAAGGCATAAAACCTGATGTAAGTGTTTGTAATGCCCTTTTTGAATGTATGATAGCTCTCTTCTGAGCTTATCAATGTAGTAATAACCCCAAAACCATTTTTATTATCTCTAAGGCAGAGGACAGAACGTGATTTATTTTTTGAGTACACCTTTTTAGAAAATGTGTGCATTCCTTTGTCGATAACTTTAAAGACTGCTTACAATTTTTTTTATCTGTTTGCCTAATTCTTTCTATAGCTTTTTCTGAGTATTTGTTCAGATTGTAGTAAATGGCATATATTCCTGTTGTCAGTAACCTTTATTTCCAGTACTAAGTGATCGCAGACGAAAATCAGAAACATCTATGTTTTCCTTAATTGTGTAACGTTTTAATCATCGCTGGCAGAGCTTACCTACACTGTATGTAGTGACTATCACAATTGTTTGTGTGTTTTAACATGAATCAGGATGATGAGATTTAGGTCCATTAGTGATGGAAAGAAAATGACACATGTAAGTGTTGAAATCAAATGGCTAAAAGGCTGAACCTTCAATAGGGAACAGGCTTGAGTTATAAGTTCCATTTTGGATAATTTCATTTGTCTGAGATATTTATTTTCAATTATCAGTTATTGAACACGGTCAAATTAACTTTTGGTATAGAAAGTTTATTTACATCTTTCATAATGCCAAAGCCCAGACAGGTAGTCTGCTGGATAGTTTTGTTCATAAAAATTATTTCTTTAGGTATTAGCAATGCTTGAAATTAGGCTTCTTTGCCTTGAATTTGCCAAAATTTGATTCCCAAAATACTTTTTTCATCAGTATTTACTTTCTAATACTCAGATCCCTGGCTAGCCAGATTTTGACAAAGTTCAGTGGAGTTAAGTAGCTTGTTAGTGGTAAACATGTTTTTCTGAAGCTGTTGTGGCTTCTGCGAAAAATAGAAAGCTGAAAGATGTAACCTGCCACTACTCTGAATATGAGGGATTTTCTTCAAGAAATTATGATGACCATCAGGAGGCAGAGTCTCACAGTGTTCCTATTCTGTGTAGTTCCATATTGACTTTGGGTAACTGGTTCTATGCATGAAATAGTGTGCATGGTGATGATAACAATACATTTCTTTGTAGTTAGCTGAATTCAAATTAGCATCTTCATTATTCAAAGTAGCATATGCCTGTAAATCAAACATCATTCATTTAACAGTGCCAGTGTCCCAGTCATCTGAAATAGAACTTGAAATTATAATGTTGTTCACTTAAAGGTTTATCACATAAGGTAATTTCAATGTCTCAGTAGGTTCCATTATCTGGTATGAAACCTTTTTTGAAACTACGGGCACAGGGTAAGCTGTGATGTTTGCAGTATAGAGATCTTTTCGAGTTCTGTGGGATGAAGAGTGCAGGTGCAGTTCACAAACCACAGATAGTGAAATTGTTTTTCTGGGACTAAGTGCCAATTCAGTAGCGGTAGAATGATGGTCGTCATGGGTTGCCACATGATGGAAAGAAAAATTCCCAAAGTGATCGAGAAATAGTACCAATGTTGAATCAAATACCTGTCACTACACCAGTGATAAGCTTGAAGCAATCTTTGGTGTGAAGTGAATGTAGAGTGTGTTGTAAAGTCCTCTGTGCTATCCAGGGTCATTCTCATAATTAGTTGGGTCTCGAAAAGGGCGTTATCTCAAATCATCTTAAGTCTTGTGGAAGTGCATAGTAAAGCATAGAGTTGCGTTGAACAGTAGCGACTGTAGCGTTGACAACATCAGATGCATCTGTGGAACGTAATGTTCTGCGTAGAATTGGAGATGAAGTGTGCTCAAATATCCCTGGTTGGGAACTCGAGCTAGTAATGTTACTGTTTTCTTTAAGGGGTATTCACTCAGCGGAGTAAGAGGTTCTACTCTGAACCTTTCTTGGTGTCTGCGATGGTCTGCTGAAGAGGATCTGCACATAATGCTTTTACACAGCGTTAATGGACACATGTCTGTTTCTCCTTGAGCCAGATTGTCGTGTAGTTCCTGCAAATCTTTACAGAATCTGCACGTTTAGATAACATAAACTAAGGGATTGGCGTCCAGACTGATTCCAGGCACCACCGGCGGATATGTTAGCCTGTAGACCAGCTAGCTCACAGTGCCACTATGATCCCCTCTTACCAAGGAGCGAATAGTTTCTGGCAACTATCGAACATGACAACCCTGAAACTTCAGGGATCGTGGAAACAGTACAGTACTTTTCGCTCAGTCACTCCTGCATATTTTGTGTCAGAGAGATTCACAGAATAAACTATTTAATGAACCAGCGTCATTCTAGTATAAAATAAGTGTGCTGCAAAAACCATTAAACTTAAACAGATATATACAATTATGAGCACCATTAGAGTAAAGAAAAGGTAGAATTCCACCATACTGCTAAAACAATGAATATATGCAGGCATATAGATGCATAACAGTACAAATGCATACTCCTATGATGCACTCCCTAACTAGATGTACCTAAGTGTACCTAGCATGTCTGTAGGTGTATAGCCAAGAATCCCCTTTGGATAGAGCAAACCCCATTACCTGATGTGGGAGAGCGAAGGACCCCATCTTGGTCTCGAGATGGACACCCCGCAAGGGATGTCAGAGCACTGCGTGCTGGAGAGTCTGTGTGCAGGGACCTCAGTATCTCATGTCAGCGTGTCAGCTTGGAAGTCTTTCTCCTCTGATTTGCCCAGTGAAGATGTAGTGCTTATTTACCCAAAAGGTATCCCCAGGGTTCTACCTAGAAGTGTACTATGGGCATGTTGGGCAATGATGATGACAGAGATGACCCTTGTATAGAGTTATTATGCAGAAGTTGGTAATCCTGCTGTGATACTGAGAATTCTCATGCCTCATACATGAGGCTAGTTTTTGGAGAAAACCACAAGACAGTCATGTAGCACCTAACTAGGTAAAAGGTCAGCGCCAGACCACTTATGCAGAACAGTGGTAGGACCGATGTAGGTAAAAGGTTGTGTAAGTACCTAGGCCAATATTGGGGTACATTGGGGTTCATAACAAGATACATGAGGCAGGATGACAGTTCTGTTGCCTTTTTACCCCAAGGACTACGCCCGCAACCTCAGCATCACCCTGGACAGAAAAATCACCAAAACGTCAGATCAACAGTTTCCTCCACCTGCTTCCATACTCTACTCATGCTCTGAAGAGTCTTCAAATGGCTCCCCATCGTCATGAGAAAAACTGTCACTCAAGCCCTAATCACAAGCCAGCTAGACTATGGCAGCGCACTGTAGACAAGAACCAACATCGTACTCATAAGAAGACTCCAGAACTCAGCGGCCAGGCTCATACTCATCCTGCACAAACAGACCCACATTGCCCCCCACACCTGTGTCCAGAAAAAGATGGTAATTCAAGATATCGACCTACAAAGCCCTCCATGACCAGGGACCACCATACATGATCCACCGCCTCAACTTCCACCAACCATCCAGACACCTTCTCTCCACCTCCCTCACCATCACAGTGACACCGTGCATCAGTTGAAGCCACAGCAGAGGCTGTTCCTTCTCCTATCTTGCCGCCCGGTCCTGAACCGGCCTTCCTCTCCACCTCTGGACATCACCTCCGCTAGTGGAAGGAAGAGACTCAAGACCTGGCTTTTCAACTGAGTCTAGCAACTTAGCGTCTGGATATCCTCACTGGTTGATTAGCAGCACTCTATAAATACTGATTGATTAATTGACTGTAGGATGGTTCAAAATCTTGCTTGTTGTGGATTTCGTCATGAACCAGGACCCCAACTTTGGGATCCCACCCGTCAACAGCAGTTCTACCCTTCTCTTTACAGGTACGGTGTCAAAGTGGTTGACATTAAACACCTTGGGCCACATGTTGGACCATTTTTTGCAGTCGCAAATGGAAATTCGGGCCATTTGCGAGCAAAAAATAGGTCTGCCCTATTTACAAACCCTATTTTGCGAGTAGGTAACCTATTAGCGACTCACAAAATAGGGTTGGCGACTTGCTATTAGGAAAGGGCGTGCCAAGAGCGTCCCTTGTTAATAGCGACTCCCACTTCAATGTAAGATTGTTTTGCGGCTGCAATTGCGGCCGCAAAACACTCACAGTTTACCACCCATTTCAAATGGGTGGTAAGCCACTCGCAAACGGTAAGGGGTCCTCAGTGGACCCCTTCCCTTTGTGACTGGCATTGAAAATATTTTTCAAGAGCAGGCAGTGGTCCCATGGACTATTGCCTGCTCTTAAAAAATAAAACAGTAAAGGTACATTTTTCTTTTTTAAATGCATCCCGTTTTCCTTTAAGGAAAAAGGGCTGCATTTAAAAAAAACTGCTTTATTGAAAAAGTAGTCAGTCAGTCAGAAAAACTTTATTCGGTTTTTGCTTTTAAACCATAAAAGTTGCATTGACATAAAACATTTTCAAAAGTGCACCAATTAAGATAACAACCAATACAACAATAAAATTACATGTAATGAATAGATAGAAAAAGCCTGAGGAGATACTCTTTACACATCCATATAACTCCTAGATTTAACAGTGGCTTTTAAAAACCCTACTATAAAAAATATACAGTCCTCTTTCAATAATTGAAGGTACACCAGGGCCGGCCGAGCCTGTCTAAAATTCATTCTTTTTAAAATAGGAACCAGAAAGCGTGTACGCTGAATTTCATATATTTTACATAAAAACAAGAAGTGCAACGTATCCTGCGGAGATTGTCCATCACAGCCGCAGGGCACTATATCTTGACCTCTATTAAAACCCTTGGGTCTGGCGAGCAAAAGATGAAAAAAGTTCAACCGGAACCTGGTTAACAAAAATTTTTCATGTGTGGACAGAGACCCCATGAGATAGGGTTCGGTCATGGGGGTTGTTTTGAGCATTATATAGGTCCGCACACTAGGTTTTAGCTGTGAAAAAGTAGTCACAGACATGGTGGTCTGCTGACCCCAGCAGGCGCCTATCCCTGGGAGTGCTAGCCATTCTCAATAGGGTCACAAATTGCACCTGCCTCATGAAAATAAATGAGGCAGGCAATTTGTGACCCCATTAGGAATCACGAACAGTGTCTGAGAAACTGTTGTAAATTCCAAATTGCGAGTCGCAAATTGTGAGTCGCAAAACGATGCAATTTGCGACTCGCAAATTGGAATGGTCACACATCTGGCCCTATGTCTCTGACCCCTTGGATACTCTGCAAAACATTCAAACATTATTCAAGTCAAATGTATCTTCATCCATCACCTTTCCAAAACTATTAAGCCAGGCACACACATAGGAACTTCGAAGAGTGCAGCCTCCCAATACAAGTCTAGGCAGGTTATTTAATGCTTGCTGGACTCCATACAGATTATGATACCAGTTAAGACCTGAAATTAGTACCCTAGTAGTAAAGGCTTGTTTAATCATGCCCTTAGCACATTCAACTAAACCATTAGACTCAGCCATTAATGGATTGCTGAATTGCAGACAAACTCCCAGAGCAGACATTGAATCCCTGTAAGCCTTAGAGGCAAATGCAGGACCATTCTCTCAGTGACATTAAAGTACTGCCCCATCACTACAGGCACAGCAGATCCTTTATGACTGCTGTAGCACTTGCATTTCTCTGTGGCCACACCAATAGAAATCGAGAATTAATCAGCTGTGACCAATATATACTTATGTCGGTTAACATTGATTATTACATTGATATGGTCCAAACAAATAACCCTTAATGGGATGTTGGAGACTTTGAGAGGAGTTAGTGAGGGTCGCTTGACAGCGGAAGACTTAATTTGTTGACAAATATCGCACAGTTTAACATTATCTCGAGTTTGTTAGTATAAACCAGTGTGTCCAAAGTTGAGTAATCACATAAGGGATTGCGACTTCTTCAGTGTGTCGGGAGGCTGCAAGGTACCACCCTTCTGAAGGAAATTCAGAGCTAAACCCTTGCCCTTGCTGGATAACTCTTATCCTAGGAAGGTCACCTTCAGGTATGCAATCTTTGATTTTTTTGTATGTTAATTTTGTAGCTGTGTTAAGTTAATATGGTCACAATTATATCCACCTTAGTCAGATGTACATCCAAATCATCATCTGTTAGACAGATATCATAAACGAATGACAACACCTCAGGATCTACTTATAAGATCTCCCCTAATATGCACTGAGAATATGTTAGGACTCTTCTTATAGCAAACATTGAAATGAGAAATGCACGCACTCTAAACTAAAGGCGACTAGATGCTCACTTTCGGACATTATCTTTTGACCTAAAAGCCTATCATAGATGTCAAGGATTGTTTTGCATCTTTTCCACACCAGGTTGGTTATTAAACCTGTGCTATGAGCTTTTTGCACCGCATAGGTCTGTGTATGTGAATTTAGATTCCTATAGCATATGACTATTCATTAGGTAATGTCTGCTATATAGAAAGAAAACGGGGCATGTTCATTGGTGATAGAGAAGGCGGTAATATGCCCTGATATTGCAATTGATCTGATGTTGCTTTTATAACGCATTTTGCTTCTGGCTTTAAAAGGTATTGAGCCTGCGCATGAGACTCACTGCGTAAGGGAATGGCAGGTGAAATAGAGTGTTTATCCCACCCAGCTTGGTTTCTGTATAAAGTCGTAGCCTGTCTTACAGCCCATTCACTAATGTGGATTTCCCTGATGTCGTCAGGTACTATGGAAGAAAAAAACACTGATCACTTCCTCGCCCCTGGGAGTCATCCCGAATAAAGACTGGAGGCCAGTCATCTACAGCTAGTATAATATCATAATCTGTGACCAGAAGACTGCTTTAATTGTATATCCTTTTCAATTTGCATGTTTAAATTATAAACCCTATCAGGGGGATTTACATGTTTATCTGGAGTTTCAATTCGTATAAAATCATGAGTAAGATTTGCATCCAGAACCCTCTAAAGTGTATCATGCACTGTTGTAACTTCTCCTGTGCTGTCTAGAAAGGCTCTCGCCCAAGACCTGTTTCGCAGGAGGACTCATAGTCAGTCAGTCAGTCAAAGTACTTTTATTTCGATAAATAAATATCATAAAAAGACATAGGAACAATACAATACAAATTCATAAAGAGACATTATTTCATTAAAACAACTCAATCATTAAAAATGTTAAAAAAGAGGTCAGTCAGATAAAACCATCTGTTTACATCCATCTAAAAATTACATTTCTATACAAGAATCCCCCAAGAAACGAGGTCCTGCAGTTAATAAAATCACCATTATAAATTGATATTTGTCTGATTATTGGGTAACTTACTTTTCTTGATCCTAACAGCCCCCACCAGAAAACTAGCTACATGATACATAATCCTGGGGGTTTGTAAAAGCTGTAAAAAAAGGATAGCAGGCTTGACTTGAATAAACCCTGCCTCCCTTAAAATAGGAAGCAAATATTTCTTTCTTGGAGCAGTGTAATAATCACAGAACATCAAGAAATGTGTAGTATCCTGGATCGAAAAGTTATCACATTTACATGGACTGGCGTTTTCTGGGATACACCAGGTTGGAAAATGTCCAAGTATTAGGTGAATCATATTAAACCTGAAGCGAGTTAAAAGGAACCGGTGAAAAGGTAGGTTTACTATGGTTAGATAAGGTTCGGTACCTATGTGAGTACTCAAGATAATGCTACTCCGAACCGAAGGTTTCTCCAATTCAACTCTTTCCCTTTCTGAGCTTAATAAATCGCCCATCATCCTCTTAATAAGACCAATATCTTTCGCAATGATCTGTTCCGGGGCGGAAAAGAGTTCCACTCTCCCTAACTTAACAAAACAATTTTTAATGTAAGCTAGCCACGGTATATTTATGGCTCTATCCAACTGCAGACAGTCTTTTAAAATAATGTGGTTGAGGGGAATTTCTTGATTCAGCCATATTTTTAACCAGGCCACGACTGGAGCTACTCTAATCAGGTCTGTGATGTAACCCATTCCAAGTTCTGTATGGACAATATATGTGGGGGAAGACTGCGGTACGGAGAGTATCGATCTCAAAAATTTATTTTCAGTAATCTGTATACTGTCAGAATTACAATTGCCCCATATAGCACTTCCATATGTGGCGATAGCAAGACATTTTGCCTTATAAATTTTAAGTAGCGAAGCTATTGGCCTAGCTCCTAGTTTTTTACCAAATCCCTGAAGGGCTGAGGATGATCTAGCTAGGGCAATATTTCTAATTTTTATCTGGGGGCCCCAGGTGCCTCTTTCATCAAATGTGATCCCCAGGTAAGGAAAAGTAGCTACCTTACACAGCTCTTGCTTCCCACAAACAAATGTCTTTGAGATCTTACTCTTTTTATTCTTGCCCATTATCATGATTTGGGACTTTTTAGCATTAATCTTTAAGTCCAATGATCCCATAAAATTCTCGAATGCGTCCAATAATCTTTGTAGACCCACCCCAGTGCGTGAGAGCAGGACGGCATCATCGGCATATAAGAGAACTGGAATACCAAGATCTCCTACGCGTGGGATGTCTAGGGTTGCATCTTTAAGAATGGGGTCCAGGGCGTTTATATAAATGGTGAATAGTAGCGGCGCCAGAATGCACCCCTGCCGCACGCCCCTATCCGACTTAAAGTGACTCGTGCAACGCCCTTCTGAAGTTACTCTAATCGAAGTTGTTAAGTCAGTATGTAAGTCTACTAATAGATTGACAAGGGCCCAATCTAGTCCAATGTCTAGCAAAATTTGCCATAGTTTAGAGCGGTTTACCAGGTCAAACGCTGACGAGAGGTCCATGAACGCCAGGTACATAGAACCCTCTTTAGCCCTTGTATATTTGTCAACTAGTAAGTGCAAATTGAGCCCTTGGTCTATTGTACTTCTTTTTGGTCTAAAACCATACTGGGCATTAGACAGTACCCCTTTCTCTGTAAGCCACTCATTCAATTTTGTTAAAATAACTCGTCCCAATATTTTCACAGAGGTATCAATCAGAGAAATAGGTCTGTAACAAGAAGGATCTTGCCTGTTACCCTTTTTAAAGACAGGAATAAGGATAGATTTTTTCCAGGAATCTGGGATTCTTGCATTAGGAAGAGCATTAAAAACATTACATAAAATTTTTGCCCAAAATTTCGGCTCACTTTTATAGACATCCCCGGGCACCCCGTCAGGTCCTGGGGCTTTATTTTTTAGAGTTAAATCTATCGCCCTTTCAACGTCTACTACATCAAAGGAGACAGCAGTGTCAACAGTAGAGGGGGCCCCTACGTCAGTTTCCGGAATCCCATCATTTGCAGCAACACTCATTGTTGCTGAATATATCTGACTAAAATATTTGATCCAGTCTTCATCTGGGATATTTGCCTCCAAGGGGCTATTGGAGTCCTCAGAGAAAAATGGCTGGTTTATAATTTTCCAGAATAAACTACTATTTTTTAAAGTTTCTGGTTCAAGGAGTTGGACCAGCGCATTTTCTTTCAAGACCCTCTTTCTTTCTAAGATGGTTTTTTTATACACAGACCTTGCACTGATTATATCAGCACGAATCGTAGGGGTCGCTTTAAGTGCTTTTAATAGGACTCCATGTGCTTTCGTGCATTCCTTGTCAAACCATCTTTTTCCCATCACGGGCTTCTGACTCGATTTGTTCTGAAGACCCTGGTTCAATTCCTTACAGATGTTTTCAAAAGCCATTAAAATATCTGTCGGTTGTGTGCTACTCTCTAAACATATTGTTACTTCTTCTTCTACTTTGGACAACACATCTCGTAAGAAAATGTCCGGCACAATTTTAGTCCATTTCAGCCGACGATTCTGGTCTTTTGCCTTGAGATTTACACCCCCTCTATCTTTTGCTCTAATTAGTGAGATTAGATCTGTTTGCATTACTGCGAGTACAACAGGATTGTGATCACTAAAAACTGAAACCTCTGTATAATAATTTAACACATTATGCAACAAAAAAGAAGACACAAAAATATAATCAATTATAGTAGCCGTATCCTTTGCCTTAAAAGTAGGGGCTCTATGTATTCCCTTCCCACACCCTGATTCATATAGGTTCCATCTGGCCAAAAAGATTTCCAAAAGCTCCCCAGACCTGGTATGTTCCAGATGAACAGGTGAGGAAAGAGGGGGGCCTTCATCCTCTTGACTAATACAGGGGAGGGTACACGGATGTATATTAAAGTCCCCTAATAATATTAATTCGAAAGAATTTACATTAGCACTATAGACCGACAAAAAGTTATCCAATACTTCCAGATTTTGGCTAGTACACTCCTTAGCGTGTGTATTATAAAAAATTACAAATAAAATCCTAGCCTTATCTAGGGTTAATAATTTAACAACCAAGCAATTTTCAGAGCCCGACATACACTGTGATAAGGTCCCTTTCAAATCCAGTTTGAATAAGCTCAACAGACCCCCCTTAGACCTCCCTGCCACACTGCTGGTTGCTGGAATAAAAAAATGGGAATAGCCATCCAAGGCGAAACTGTTCGTAATGTCCCAAGTCTCTTGGAGGGCAATGATGTCAAAAGATTTTAATGATGTTAACCATTCATCAATCCCACTTTTGTTTTTTATGCCGGCGATATTCCATGTGGCAATTTTAAGGGATGATTCTGTTGGCTGTGCCGACTTCACTGGTGTTTCAGACAGTCAGTCATTTTCCTCCAAAGATGATAAAACAGAAAAACGATTATGGAGAGATAAGGTGGTTACCCAGCTGACTGTTTGTTAAGTGCTGAGCCTGTAGATCCCCACAGATTTGATGGGAAGATCTATTCACATTTGCAATAGGACCAACTGGCCCCCTCCCATGACCAGGATACCTATGCTGTACAGGCAAATAGTGTTGAATATTGTCCAAATGATTATAAAAGAAACCCAGAGGTCTAACACGTACCGAGTTTTCCAGAGTTGGCAAAACGGCAGCCCTAAGGAGGACTGTTGCCACGTGTTGGGGATATTTGAAGTTTATGATAATACAGTCCCCCCTTATATTCTTCCTACCGTTGCCAATCCAGCTAACTCGACGAGTGAATAATATATCTTCTGCAAGGGCACACGGAAAACCACAATTCCTGTTCAACCAGGCTAACGTTTTGTTTTTTAGGGCAACATATGTTTCTTGCCTTGAGTCAGACAGACCACTATCAATCTCCGGAACATTAGTTAGTACAAGAGTATATGGCACACAATCCGGTGGGAGATTTACACAATCAATCCTCCTCGGTCTATTTCTCCCACCTGATTCAGTCCCACCTGCATTATTCTGCTTGATATTTTGGGCATATTGTGTTTGTACTATTGCCTGTGCATTTGCAATACCCATTGATGACCTAAACGTTGGTTGGGTAGTCAGTGAGTTAGTGACTAAAGGCGCCTTTGCATTCGCCCCGGTGTCATTACCATGTACTTTTAGGCCATCCAATTTATGTGGCTCCGGACCCCCTGGGCCCCCTATACTAGATCCCATCACCTCCGATAAACGAGGTTGTGATATTGCCCCATTTTGAGACTGTGTAATGTAGGAGTGTAAAGCACCTTCCAAACTAGTGACTTTTTGGGCCACAAAGTCTAACTTTTCTACCAGTGGAGTAATCAATGCCTGTAGTTTAGACTCGAATATGGTTGTCAAGAGAATAATCTGGGAAGGGTGCAGAATGTTACCCTCGACATTATTTATTGATTCAGGGGCATCTTCTCTACTAGTAGGGGATGTGCCTGCCTTTTTAGTCTTCCGGGTCACTACTCTTCTAACGGGTGCCTTCCTACATGCGCGTACCCTTCTCCGTAATGGAGACTGAGGTGGTGTAAGCCTTCGAGGGGATGTCACACCTGGACTTAATATAAGGTCAGGGACAATCTCCTGTTGGGCCTCTACTATCTCATTATTTGTTTCAGCGTTAATATCCATTATCGAACAACAATTAGACGATGAGATAGACTGGGTACATGCCCTTGTAGGTGAAGAATCTGGGCTAACCCTTGTTAGTGATAGTCTCCTATCTTTGTTGATCTTACTGACAACCTTGACGAGATAGTTGTCCATTGTCCTTGCTTCAGTATTTGGGACTTGTTTACCAGGCCTCGATTTAGACATTGTCAACATGTACAATATAAAGCAGGTTTGGTCGAACTGACAGTCACAATAAGACTTACAGCCTTGGCCAGGACATAACTAACTGGGGAAGCAAAGTCTTACTGTGTATCCTGGTTGTAGAGTGTACGGAGCAAATAACCGGGCCCAGCCCGGCCTCACTCGGTCCTCCGAGGGCCACAGAGGGCCCGCCCTTTGTCCGGGCTTCGTCCGGCGCCCGCCCGCGCGCGTCCCGCGACGCGGAAGGAGTGGCGTTCTTTTAAGCGCTTCCGGGCGCTTTGATGACGTGTGTGGGACGCTAGGGCGCCTGGGAGATGTGGTCTGCCCTCACAATGGCGATGCGATGGCGGCAACAATGGCAGAGGGACCGCCGCGAAGCACCAGCAGCACCAGCAGGACTCAGGTAGGTGAAATAGTTTCCCCATCGCGTTTTCCAAACTTCCCGCTCCACCAAAGGAGCGGCGTTCTTTTAAGCGCTTCCGGGCGCTTTGATGATGTGTGTGGGACGCTAGGGCGCCTGGGAGATGTGGTCTGCCCTCACAATGGCGATGTGATGGCGGCAACAATGGCCGAGGGACCGCCGCGAAGCACCAGCAGCACCAGCAAGACTCAGGTAGGTGAAATAGTTTCCCCTTCGCGTTTTCCAAACTTCCCGCTCCACCAAAGGAGCGGCGTTCTTTTAAGCGCTTCCGGGCGCTTTGATGACGTGTGTGGGACGCTAGGGCGCCTGGGAGATGTGGTCTGCCCTCACAATGGCGATGCGATGGCGGCAACAATGGCCGAGGGACCGCCGCGAAGCACCAGCAGCACCAGCAAGACTCAGGTAGGTGAAATAGTTTCCCCTTCGTGTTTTCCAAGGACTCATAGGTATAGCAGCATGTTTTTAGAAAGCCCTGCTACTTTCATCTTTTTTACTGGAGTTTTTAGAGTCCAATCCCTTCTCCTCCCTCTTTACACTGACACCAGTGTCGTGTCCTGCTTCACTTTTCCTGCTATGTTCCTCCTTTCTTTGGAATGCAGATTGACTATCTCTCGATGCTTTTTTACCATCAGTGTCCTGAGAAGAACATCAAGAGCAGTTAGCAGAATACTTATACTGTTCAAGTTTTTTAATTTTATCACTGTCCCTTAAACTGGAACAACCCCTACTAGATTTCTGGGATTAGGGTGAGCCAGTCAGTCTTTGCTCTTTTTTCATGTGTTTATTCTTCTCTTCCATTGCAGGTTACTCTTTAAATGAACTGTTAGGTTTTAATTAAGACTTAACGGCTCACGTACCCAAGGTATTCCGCCCCAGATAGGTATGAACTTCAGCAATTATTTTTGTTAATCCCCCATTCACGATCTTGAACTGGAGCTACTTCCAATCTCAGACATGTGGGCAGAAGCATCTCACTTGATGTTGCTTAAGATGATAAAGGAAACCGTTGAGAAGTTCCAGATTAACTTAATTCCTAAGTCAAGAGCAGGTGTAGCTCTGTGTTCATACTGTACCTGTATAAGTACATCAGGGGGAACTGCCACTTTAAATGCATGCAAATATGCTTTCCAAGGTGTGGCACTCTTCTACCGTTGATATAGCCACCAAAGGCAAAGACGTGCCGGGGCACTCGATGAAAAATGAATGTAACTAGATGTAACTTTATGGTTCTGCTGAAACCAGTGGGAATCAAGCGAGTTTGGGTTCGGACTATGCATTTAGAGCAACACATGTCACGGTGAGCGCGCTGATAATCATTGTGGTAAAGAATAGTAAAAGCAGGTTCTAAGGCTTACATGGGGTTATAGATAATATTTACGCATTGGAGGCCTTATTTAAGGACGAGTGATGTTCTTTTAAAAGCTTAGGTGTTCGGCAGGGTTTAGCGCACGAATTTATAAACAATTAATGGAATAAAATGTCAATTAAGATAGGTATTATGTTGTTGTGCAGGCAGCGTTTTTGAAGAACAAAAAGAAAAATTTTGTAATCACCATGCTGATGGTTGTGTTTATGATTTTTTTATAGATACCCCTGACGAAGGGAACATCCCGAAATGCATTGGGTGAATTTTTAATAAAGTCGTGACATGTGGAAACATCTTTTTTCCTGTGTTTTCATGAATATTCTTGAATCAGTGTGGAAATGAGTAAAAGAAATCGATGATAAGTGGAAAAAGGTGAATAAGAAATGGAGACAAAAAAAGTAGATACATTGAAGATTATAAATATGAACTTGATTTATTGGATTCATTTAGCAACGGATGTGGCTGTTCAGCTTGAATAGGGACCAATCAAGGTCCCTTCATGTTCCTTTACTCTTCTACAGGTAGCACCATCCGAGGAGGAAAACACGTAGTCAGTATTCTCTGTTTGCCTTGGGGCGTAGTGTACAGATACACTTCTTCTAACTGGTTTGTATTACGAGCAACCCAGAAATCTATTTCATCATGCTTCATGGGTGCTTTTCCCATGACAACATTAACAGTCGGTGGACTAGTGGTTTGTACTTGTGTCGTAGTGACAGGTCCCACTACAAGAGCAGGTCTGGAGCTTAGCATGCATTGTAAAAACCGTACAAGTTTCCTGTATAAGGTGGCTGTGTAAGTTATAATTCCTGTCACTTCAGTGGGTACTAGGTTGTCAAGACGAGGAAGAGGCGTGTAACTAGCCAATCATTGATCAGAGTCTGGCAATTGATCAGATAACCAGTTCTGGTGTTCCTAGTAAGCCAAAGCGATTTCCAAATCTTGGTAGGCCCTATAACATGCAGGCGGTTGTGCCGCTCTATAAGCTTGAATCTGCCCTGAGACAGCATCAAGAGGCTCAAACTCTACCCATGAGTAAAATGTCTCAAAGGCTTATGCCGTATGTGCAGCTGCTACAAGCGTAACTGCCCCCCTGCCTTGGGGACACCTTATGATATGAGATGCTGAGTGACTGCTTCCCTGTAACTGGCTCCTATTACAATAGGTGCCAATTTTCAATTCAAAACCCACAGAATGGGGAATAACATTTTATGAGACCAGCTTGGTAAACCTCTACACATAGGTGCTTCCTTATCCCCAGTAAGAGGTATCATAATTACTACAGATGCCTCTGTAATGATGTAATGGTTCACATGTGTGTAAATATTGAAAGAACTACTCAAGGCATAACCATATGATCCAAGCATTACCTTGGGTGCCAACTGTTTGTTAAATTTGACTCTTGGGTAGATCTACAAAAATTTAGCTTTTCCACCCACAGGTGCCATAGGTGAACTGAGTTCAATGCACTAGCACTGAATGTGAAAGACAGGTTATTGTATGCCCCCAGGATCCTACCCAATACATTGTTGAAGTGGAATCACTGCTTCTGGGTTACTAGAAATCCCTAAAACGGGATCTGTGGCACCGTGGCAATGGAAACGATCCTATTTCGCTCTTCACAATATCACATACACAAATGGTACTAAGTAAAATAGACACTTTTCACTAAAAGCATATGTTGTAACTGGGCGAACTTGTTTTCCAGCACATCTAAAACAACCACACAAAATATCATAAAAACAGTGAGAATGCATGCTGATAACAAGAATAAAATGAACATCTGTAACATAGTTAAAATATCATTTAAACATGAACACCCAAAAACCTATTTCTATGCGCTATGCACTAGGAGAACATGGAACGTAGAATTTGCTACATAGACTTTCTTAGGAAACCGGAACATACTGCATAACTTGTTGATAGCAAAAGCTCTGGTTATCAGAGGGGCGTGAAGACAATGTTCCTCTAAAAGATAAAATACATGCCACAGCAGCATCCTTTCTCCTCAGCTCACTATCCATATGTTGTTAAGTCCTTTATTGGCAGCATATTCAATACATCTTCTCCTGTTCCCAAATCCAGTTGAATACAATCTTAACTGCCTATCTCTCCAATGAAGCTCCACTATAGAATGTAGAACCTCCTTGAAAGCATAAAATGTCACCTGCAGTAGCAAGCGACCTAAGATTCATACTTAAAGGGATTTATAAAGAATTAAAGTTTAGTGCATGTAACATATCTCCCTTATTTAACGAAAAACAAATGCAACAACCTAAAATAACATGAAAAGAGAAATGAAATATAATTACGTGAAATTTGCATATATTTTAGGTGCATTAATAATGCACTTAACATCTTTAACTCTTGAGCAATAGAATCACCATTATTGTGTTCAGTATTCACATCGGATGACCATTTTTTTGTGAAAACATCTTTAGAACACTTAGCCAACTTTCTTACATTCCATACTTTTCCATCTTGTGTCATAACACTATTCTCGAAGACTCTTTTAACTTGGATAGGATCACTGAACTTATTCTCACCTTTACAAATTAGACCAGGTTTTAGTATTTTTACCCAATCTCCTATTTTAAAATCATGGAACCTTGTTTTCCATTTATTGTCATACCACCTTTTGGTTCTGACTTGTTTGGTCTCAATACGTTCCGCAATCTCCCTCACATCTTCCCCTTTAGGAACAAAATAATTAGACTTTTCTCTCAACCACCATGGAAGCACTTGTGAAGCAGGATCTCTTCCTTTAAAAAGCTTAAAAGGACTAACCTCAGTTGTAGTGTGTGGTGTAATTCTATAGGTCCATAAACGTTCCCTTAACGCACTTATCCAGTTTACCCCATATTTTACTGCTTCGGGGACAAAACCTTTCAGAACTCGATTAAAACGTTCCACCTGGCCATTTTCATGGGGTTCATTTAATGAAGTAAACCTGTGGTTAATACTGCACTTTTTTAAAAATTCAGACATTTCTAAAGAAGTCAGTTGAACACCATTATCAGTGACCAAACATGATGGCAACCTTCTCTGGCAAAGATATCTTTAAAAAAAGTAATAACAGCATTAGTGGTGGCCTTTGGAACAAACTTTACCTCGGGCCATTTAGAGTGATGATCAATTATCACCAAAGCATACCATGAAGATTCAGGAAGTATTTGGAAAGGACCTGAAATATCAAATGCAATTTTTTTCCACGGTTCAGAAGGCCATTTGACAGGCTTAAGAGGTGGAATATGAACCTTAAGCATCTTCTCGCTTGAAACACACTCAGGGCATTCCCTGACCATTCTATCAATAAATTTGTCAATACCTGGCCACCAAAAGTGCTCTCTGGTTAAAGGCTTCATAGAGGATATGCCAGGATGAGTTTTATGTGCAATGCATAAGATCACCTCATACATGTTCTGTGGAGGAATTCACTTCCCTGACTTGAAAACAAAGTGACCATCTACCTATAATTCCTCTACAACTTTGAAAAAAGGCAAAAGTTCTGGACTAATTCTATCTTTTCTAGGCCAGCCATTTTTTATGTAATCCTTTAACATTAACCAATTTCCATCCTTCTGTTCACATTCATGCCAATGAGATTCAGATATGTCATGAAATTTCTCTTGTAAAACATCTTCAATAGTAACCACAAAATCAGCATCAATGATAGAATTAATCACACTTTGTTTGCACGGTAAACGTGATAAACAATCAGCCATGAGATTTTTCTTTCCAGGTACATGTACGGTGGTGAAATTATATTCTTGCAATTTTGACATTAGTCTGGCAATCCTGGCTGTGGAATTCCAACCTCCACCCACAGATAGTATGTTTACTAAAGGTTTGTGATCTGTTCCCAATGTAAATTTGGAACCCCACACATATAACCTGAAATGTTCAATTGCCCACACACAAGCCAATAACTCCCTTTCTATAACCGCATACTTGCGCTCACATTCATTTAGTGTCCTTGAAGCAAAAGCAACGTTCCACTCATCATATTTTCCTTTTTGCGACAGAACCACACCCAAACCATATAAACTCGCATCCACAGTAATAACACACTCCATGTTGATGCGAAATGGTTTGAGTGTGGGGGCATTTATAATGTCTTGTTTAATATCTTCAAATGAGCATTGTTCTAAATCTCCCCATACATACTTAACTCCTTGTCTAAGAAGTTTCCTCAAAGGCTCCATTTTTGTGGCAAAGTATATAACAAACTTGCTGTAATATTCACTATTCACACATTCCAGCAAAAGAAAGCAGTTGATCCTTATTCTCTGGAGACGGGGCTTTATAGATGGCCTCTACATTGGATTTTTTATGGAGCACTCCATCTCCTGAAAGGGTATGACCTAGGTATTCAACAGATTCTATGAATAATATACATTTGTGTCCTTTGAGAGTTAATCCATTTTGTTCCAAAATCCTACAAACTTCCTCTAACTTTTTTTCAAGTTCAGATGTGTTTTTGAAAAAAACAATAGATCATCTTGAAAACATTTTACATAAGAGTCACTATCTCTGAACATCTGAAACATAATTCTTTGAAAAACTGATGCTGCAGACGCAAGACCGAATGGCATGCGCATGTATTAGAATAAGCCTTGTGGGGTGATAAACGCTGTATATTTTCTAGAATCCTTTGTGAGTTCTATTTGATGATAAGTTGATCTGAGATCGAGGGTAGAAATTTTTTTTGCACCATCTAATAGCGATACCAATCCATTTATGTTAGGCAAAGGATGACAGTCAATGATGATGTTAGAATTTAATGCCCATAAGTCCACACATACCCTCAACTTTTGGTCAGGTTTTCGTACCAAAACTTTGGGAGAAACCCATTCAGATGATTCTATAGGTTCAATTATACCGTAGTTCGTCTCTGATGTTAATGGGAACATTTCTGAGATTTTGTACTACCGGATTGTTATTTGTTTTCAACAAGATTTTGTGTGAATTCTTTTTAAGTTTGCCCAGTTTGTCAGAAAAAACATTACCAAAACAACTGATGAGATTTTCTGCTTTATCACTAAACCTTGTTTCCTTACCGTGTAAATTTTCAACCACAGATATTGTGTTCATTAGACTATGATCACATAATGATACTGGTTCTTTGGATCTGGAATTAAGTGTAATCCCTAATTTCCATTGATCCAACCAACCTAAAACATTGACTCCTTTTTGAGAGATGTATAGTTTGACATTAGCTTTTCTGTGCTCAAATTGCAAACTGACCTGAAAGAAACCAATCATATCAATTCTTGTTCCACAGAAACTCTCAGCAATTATATCCGGTTCTTCTAGTTTGTCTAAAGAAATGTAGTCTGCTAACATTTCGATATAATATTCGTGAGAACTGATGGTCCACGGGGAACCTGAATCTACCATGAGAAGTAAATTGACACCACACACTTGGAAAACGCATTTGGGAGAACAAATCTGACCTTGAGTGATGTTGCCAACTAAAGAAACAACAAAACCATGGTTAATTTCAGTATTAACATTTGTCATCTCTTCCTCTGAAACTTCAGAAATAGGTCCCTGCCTGTGAAATTGTGTGCGTCTGTCTCTGCACATGTTACTGAAATGAACAATTCTATTGCATATTTTACATTCTCTCTTCAAAGCTGGACACCCTGGAAAAGAAGCATAATGGGATTTGTTACCTCATCTGTAACACATTCCTTGATTGTTAGGTCCTTCAAAAGATTTTTGATGGAAATATTGTTTTGATCGATTGAAATTATGCTGTTATGTTTTGCTTTGATGTGAATTTGTGACCTATAGAACATATTTCTTCCTCTGTCATTTTCTTTTTAGTTTTCTTTTTTATTGTATCCATCCATTGATCAGAATGCTTGTTTCCAGTCCAGGGAGGACTTGGCTTGGCAGTTCGGGCTGGACTGTTCCCATGAGGCACCGGGTCAAGACTGATTTGCATATGGCTGGGTTCAAACTGGAACGGCATGGTGAGCAAAAAAACGATGGATTTAGGCCCAGATCTCTGTACTGGGGTGAATGTATGACATTGTTCTGCATTCTGTCCATCAACTGTTGTTGTTGCATTTGTCACCCCAAGTGGGAAGGGTATGCCCAGACGTGGGTCCCGTGCTCTCCATGCCACTGGAATCAAGATATCCTGGCTGAAGAGGGGTGAAACCCCGAAACCGGTCCTAGGATGCTTGTTTCCAGTCCAGGGAGGACCTGGCTTGGCAGTTCGGGCTGGACTGTTCCCATGAGGCACAGGGTCAAGACTGATTTGCATACAGCTGGGTTCAAACTGGAACGGCATGGTGAGCAAAAAAACGATGGATTTAGGCCCAGATCTCTGTACTGGGGTGAATGTATGACATTGTTCTGCATTCTGTCCATCAACTGTTGTTATTGCATTTGTCACCCCGAGTGGGAAGGGTATGCCCAGACGTGGGTCCCGTGCTCTTCATGCCACTGGAATCAAGCTATCCTGGCTGACCAGGGGTGAAACCCCGAAACCGGTCCTAGGATGCTTGTTTCCAGTCCAGTGAGGACCTGGCTTGGCAGTTCGGGCTGGACTGTTCCCATGAGGCACAGGGTCAAGACTGATTTGCATATGGCTGAGTTCAAACTGGAACGGCATGGTGAGCAAAAAAACTATGGATTTAGGCCCAGATCTCTGTTCTGGGGTGAATGTATGACATTGTTCTGCATTCTGTCCATCAACTGTTGTTGTTGCAGATTGCACTTGAGCCTTGGCGATAGTCTCATTTAAATTTGGATCACCCATAACCCATAACTTATCTTGAATTTTTTTAAATTTCACGTGGACAATGATTTGGTCACGTATCATTTCGCCAGACATACTTCCAAAGTTGCAATGCATGCTCAACGACATTAGGGATGTTAAAAAATCGTCAAAGGATTAATCCTCCTTTTTTAATTTCTGGTATAAAAATTAAAACGGTTTAAGGCAATGCTAACATTTGGTTTAAATCTTTTTTCCAATCTTGCCAATGCCTCTGTGTAAACATTCATGGAATCGCCACTTCCTGCATTTTGTGTAATGATTTGAGGAAGAGATCTGAAGATCACTTGACCCTCTGAACCTAAACAATGTAAAAGAATACTTTTTTTCCTCTCAGAGCCCATTCTTTCACCATCGATTGCCTTCATGTAGTTTAGAAATTCTTCTTTCCACCTTGGCCAAGGCATGGGTGGATCACCTTAACTTTGTAAAAATTTTGCAGGTGGGTCGAATTGCATGTTTTCCAAACAAAACACACACAACTGTGGAGCAAGTTTTCCAACTAAAAATGAAAAGAACGTAAAAATGTGTCCTTAATATGTGTGACCGTATATATTATATATATATTAGTCTCTTTGTAATTTATTTTGTAAAGTATTTGTATATTGTTTCCTTTTTTTTTTTTAAACTGGGGTATATGTGTGCCTTGTTTGTAATATTATTCTCTGACATCCAGAATTTATTACAACCAAAATTATGACACAGTCTTTAATGCTTGTAATCCAATAGATTGGCTGTTTTATTGAAGTTTGAGCAATTAACTTAGAGCTCTGGTAATTGACTCTGATGCCGGTTTCATTTAGCTAACAATTGTCATTTGCGTGCAGATCATTACTAATTCTATTTTAGTGAACGTACTTACTTCCCTTCTTCGTGAATTGTCGCTGTGTATTCGTAAACAGCTGCCGGAAGGTGTTTGTTCCTGAAGGTGTTGCCTTGGTTACCCCTAAAATGGCGTCCGTGCGTGTGACGAATTACGTGAATGAACGTAACGTGCGTGGGGTGATGACAGGTGTATGACGAACAAAGTCTTCCGTGCTCAGGGAAATGGAGGTTCGTTGGCAGTGCGCGCGGTAATGTGTATTTTCAAATTGTTCTTTCACAGACAGTAATGTCGCTTTACTTTTGTTCCGTTTCACTGTGCAACATAAAACGTATCCTCAAAAATACTTGCTGCGAACCTTATTTGCGAATCGGGATCCATTGGTGGTACTTGTAGTGCTGTATCTTATAGATTATCTCCAGAATATTCAATGTTGCCTAAAAATCATTACGCTTCACAGTGTGCCTCGCTAAACGTTTCGTAACACGGTCACTTGATGCAACGTTATTTGAGAATTAATGCCTCTTCTGGTTGCCAAACGAAATTAAATTCTTTTGTTTCTTGTATGACAATTCAATGAAACATTTATCTGCCGCAGGTGCAATTAAATCACTTAACGTTAATACAGCCGCAGGTACAATCAAAGTACGAATATACTGGTAAAATTTTGTAAGAAAACATACCCAAAATTTTGGAAAAGAAAGTAGAAAAAATGTTCCAAATGAGATGGGTTCCACCACTGTGTTACTTCATGCTGCCCAGTGGTTCCCGTCGTCGCCAATATTAAAAGTTAATCTAATCCAAGATGAATAAGATGTTGTTAAGTCCTTTATTGGCAGCATATTCAATACATCTTCTCCTGTTCCCAAATCCAGTTGAATACGATCTTAACTGCCTATCTCTCCAATGAAGCTCCACTATAGAATGTTGAACCTCCTTGAAAGCATAACATGTCACCTGCAGTAGCAAGCGACCTAAGATTCATACTTAAAGGGATATATACAGAATTAAAGTTTAGTGCATGTACCACCATATTAGGTGCTAAGTAGCATCTTCTTGGTTCACTGGCAGCAGGAAACTGTGTGATAATCTGGGCAAAGGACCTCTCCTGACATGTAGCCAAGTCTCAGTCCTTTTAGACTATCTCTTATCAAGGATTGGAATTTCTGACATAAGTTCAGGAATTTCTGACATAGATGGTTTGCATCAAGGTGTTTTTCTATGACATATCCTGATGATCATATAAGGTAATAGCAGTACACTATTTTGACAATGTATCACTATTTGCTCTTATTTGATTTTGACAAAGTGATAATAAGACACTTCTCCCAGATTGACTTGTATCACATGTTTTATCTATGTCATTGTCTGAATGACTTGACACTTTCACAGTTTTTAAAAAGATATGGTCAGACGACATCTGCATCAATGGCAGACATGATAATGATTCTGCAGAAATAGAGAAGATGGAGACTTGGTTTGTCTAACATGTAATGAGGGCCTACCCAAGATGGAGTCAGGCCTTATGGACTTTACTTCAGGTGGTGCTGATTGGTGCTTCTCACAGGTTGCAAATGCAGTAGGAGCAGGGATCTCTATGAGCCCCTGAGTAGGTAGACTTCATGATCATGGCTGTGTCTTCTCTGGAAAGAGTTTGCTATTCAGTTAAGAGGCCATCTTGCTTGGTGGGTAGGCCGACCTTTTCTGCAACAGATTGATCAGATCTATTTTTTGATTTCAATAAAAAAGTTTGCAATGCATTTCGACATGATGGCTTCCATTGGGCCTTGAATTTACATAGTAGTCCCTGCAATACATATCCTCTATGTCCTTCCTCTATTTCATGAGCACATGTACAACTAGACCATTAACCTTAATAATTTGGACCAGATCATCCTCCGTTTTGTCAAATTACAAATTACAATTCTTCTTACAAGTTGTATTCTCAAGTTCAATCAGTCATACGTAAAGTGCAAAAGTGGCCACAAGGCTGCTAATTGATAATTGGTTATAAATAAAGAACATTTACGTATTATTTGCAACACAATTGCCTTATTTTTTTCCATTGTATTTCAATGCACACACCAGAGATTTCTTTTTAAACACATCATCATATAACAAATGCCCACATATAAAAGTGCTATGTGCTTTTGTATATCAATTAACCATTCATAATATGTAATGCAATACATGAAATAGCTCTCCAAGTCCCTTTCATCATGGGATTTTAAGATATATCTACATTCTGTTACATTCATTCTTTATTTATAAAGTGCTCAGATCAAAATCAAATTAATATGTCTCAAAATTCCCTACACATGGAGAGAAATGTTTCCTTGCACAATAAGCCTTTCTGCTTTATATCAGTTGTCAATGTGTAATCTCTAAAGTCTGTATGTACGCAAATAATGATTTCATTAAAGTGAAATTGATCATATCAATATAATATTTGCAAACGTTATACCCAAATTACATTTCAGTTAGCAAGAGGGAATCAGAAGATAATGTTGGTATTCTATCAAGTTCATTTATCCTCTCATAAAGTTCTTATGCTTCATTTAAAAAATAAATTACATATCCTTAAATTCCTAATGCATAAGAAAACATATTGCTTTATATGATCAACATTTTCAAATTTATTTTAGCCATGAGGAGCAGGTGGTATAGATTCATTGAAAAAAAACAGAGGTTAAATTGACGCTATAGTTAGGTATATGGTAATACTGTCTTACTTTCCATTTAAAAAAAAATTAAAATTCACTAAAAAAAGCATGGATTAAAGGAACTTTATATTTAGGTGAAAATGTTAGTCAAAACATACAATCTTAAAGTAACAAAACCACTTAAATTCACCAGTTATAGTTATCTCAAGTAACTATAAATTATGCACGCTTACCCTTAAGCATTAGGTAAACTTCTGATTGCTGAGGAATTCTAAATGAATTCCAAAAGTACTACTGGGCAGCTGCAATTGTCATATATTTTCAAGAGTACCCACAATTATCTCAGTAATTTGTACATAGAGATGTGTATTTATACAGAAATGTGATGGCAAAATAGTTTTCTACTTTTAAGTTTTTTTTATTTGCTTCTCCGCAGCAAAAAGTAGATTTCCCTTTCCCTACATTTATTCAATTTTGTGGGTGTTTCCAACAACTATTTTCACTTTTGACCCAACCTTGAACATCCACAGACCTGCTTTTAAGAGGATACTTGTTCCAATTTCAGGTGAGTAAATTACCGCTCAGAATACTGCTCTCTTTAAAGTGACTCACATTGCAGTGTTGTGTGCCCTTTTCTGGGCCTTAGAAAATTGGAATGCATGCTCTACAGGTTGATTGACGCAGAATACCATACAAGGTAGACATAAATAGGGCTATCTCTAATATATAAGAGGACAGCTGTGGACTCAATATATTTCAAAGCTTCAGTGGAGCAACAGTGGTTGTTTGCCAGTGACTAGCACAAGCAGCCACAAACTCATATGGTAGACTGTGGCCAATTTAAGGAGCTATACATTAGTGTGTACTACCACTTGAATATTATATGATGTGTGAAAATGCCCCCCCAGCTGCACATGTCAGCAATACACAGTGAAAAAACTAAGGCAATTATCTTCAGACAAATTAGTGAGCCATAAGGAAGGGATATCATAAACAGCAAAATTAACATTTTGAGCCAGGGGTTACACAAGAGCCAAGGAAGGGGAATATGCGGAGACCGCATTGAGATCACCAAATCCTGAAATTGCTGCAGTTGATTTGGAGGTAAAGTCGCTCCTCCTGGGGATGCTAAGAGGCCTGAAAATCATAGACATCACAATTGAGAGTATGACCTCATGGATGGACCTGATGAAAAACAGGGTGGACAAATATCAAGAGCAGATTAAGGCTCTGTAACAGAGAGTTTTTGACAGGGAAGAGGCCACAAATAACAACATTAAGAAAATACTAAACATTGAAAAGGTGCTGGGTCGCATCAAAGTAAAATATAAAAATGTAGGTCCTACAGAAATAATCAGCGAATCGGAGTGTGTACTAGAATCCATAAATACAGGCAAGCTGTAGGACTATATCATCGATATGCTCATTGCCCCGTTCAGAACAGAAAATGTCTCCAGACTCTTTACCATTGAGAGGGCTCACCACTCTGTGCCCAGGGCCCAACCGGAGGGCTGGCACACCTCATACTTGTCCACCTGCATAACTTCAGAGACTGTAGTTTAGCCAGCTGGATCGCTAGAGGAAAAAGGTTCCCTGGACAATGATGGTAACTCCATCTCCTTATACCCGGATTTCACCATGATGTTTCAAGAGACCCATTGGGCCTTTCAGATTCAACAGATAGGGTGGCAATACACTATGCTTTACTCACCCTGTCTCAAGATTACAATCTATGGCCAAGCTTGTCTTAATATTGCTAAGCAGACTATGGCATTCTGAGTCAATTAGAGGCAAAGGAGTGTGATCGCGCCTTACCACCTGCAGTCTCTACATTACCAGGCAGGAGCAATGTAAATGACTAAGATTTGTGGGATTCTGCAAAAAGGGTGTTTTTAATGTGTATATATGCTCTTTCCATTTCTCCAATAGATATATGTTGATAGGATTGTTTTTATGCTGTCTGCCCAGATTGAAGGTTCCACATCTATGTGAGAGGCATAAGCTCACAGTGGGATGGGTATGCGAGAAAAGAATAGTGGCCATCTCTGCCTTATGTAAGGTTGCTCCATTGACATAGACCATTTATGTGACGAAAGGTTGTCAATGGTTGTCCATCACTCATGGTTACTCTGCGGTTAAGTCTTGTATGTTGTGCAGCATATTTTTTGCTAATTTGGACTGGTTCAGGTGGGTTGGAGATTGGGTAGGAAGTAGTGAAGGTTTCGTTAAATCACAGGCTCATTTTATGAGTTAGTGTGGGTGGGTGGTAAATGGTAGCGGAGTTGGTTATAATATAGATATAGAGGGTCTATCTTTCTGCAACATCACCATACAGTGTGACCACACTATGTTAATTTTTTCTAATTTGGTGCACAGAATGTTTGTATAGGGTTTTTACCTTTGATTGTTGTATAAAGACATGCACATGGGTAGGAAGGACATTGACGTTTTTGAGATGAAATGAGAGGACACCGAATAACCCATTCAAAATGCTGAAGTTGCTCTATTACAAGGCACATACTTAATCAACATAGCTGTGTCCCAGTTCCCAACAAGCTGGTATTTGTGTAGGTATGCTGCATTGTATTCTTCTTATGCACACAAGGTGGTCATATATGTCAAGGCTAATCAAATGGTGGAGTTCTGTTCCTCCCCCGAAACTCCATAACAGATAGATGGGAGTACATTATAACTCATGAGATGCTACAAGGCAAACATGACCTTATTAATACGCAAGGTCCCTACATAGAGGGGAACAACCTTTACAACGCAACTTTTACAACGCACTACCTTTACAACGCATTTTTTACAACGCATAATCCATTACAACGCATGACATTACAACGCATGACACTACAACGCATTTTTAAAAACTACCTTTACAACGCATTCCATTACAACGCATACTACCATTACAACGCATACCATTACAACGCATAATATTACACTACACTATCCAACACTTACCCTACTGTTGCACCCCCTGGAGTTAGAATAGTAATTTTTACCCCTATACTATCCAACACTTACCCTACTGATGCACCCCCTGGAGTTAGAATAGTAATTTTTACCCCTATACTATCCAACACTTACCCTACTGATGCACCCCCTGGAGTTAGAATAGTAATTTTTACCCCTATACTATCCAACACTTACCCTACTGTTGCATCCCCTGGAGTTAGAATAGTAATTTTTACCCCTATACTATCCAACACTTACCCTACTGTTGCACCCCCTGGAGTTAGAATAGTAATTTTTACCCCTAGACTATCCAACACTTACCCTACTGTTGCACCCCCTGGAGTTAGAATAGTAATTTTTACCCCTATACTATCCAACACTTACCCTACTGTTGCACCCCCTGGAGTTAGAATAGTAATTTTTACCCCTATACTATCCAACACTTACCCTACTGTTGCACCCCCTGGAGTTAGAATAGTAATTTTTACCCCTATACTATCCAACACTTACCCTACTGTTGCACCCCCTGGAGTTAGAATAGTAATTTTTACCCCTATACTATCCAACACTTACCCCACTGTTGCACCCCCTGGAGTTAGAATAGTAATTTTTACCCCTATACTATCCAACACTTACCCTACTGTTGCACCCCCTGGAGTTAGAAAAGTAACTTTTACCCCTATACTATCTAATACTTACCTTAAATGTAATTTAATATTATGCGTTGTAATGGTATGCGTTGTAAAGGTAGTATGCATTGTAATGGAAATGCGTTGTAAAGGTATTTTTTAAAAATGCGTTGTAGTGTCATGCGTTGTAATGTCATGCGTTGTAATGGATTATGCGTTGTAAAAAATGCGTTGTAAGTGCATGCGTTGTAAAAGTGTGCGTTGTAACGTCATACATCCCTACATAGATGACCTTCAGGTTTATATGGAAGTTTGGAATACATAGTTGTTGCTGTTGTCTCAACACATTTTCTGGGAAGCGGATTTCAATCCCATTTTAAATATTAGTTAGGACAGACCACATCTCACCTCCTGAGTTGTCAGTCCTTAAGTGCAGTGGGACAATTAACTGAGATTACATTTCACCCACAACTTAGTGGACATTTTGCAGGTTAGGAACCCAATAGCACATGATGGTACATTTATATCTACAGTTCATAACTCCTGATCCAGATTGGACTTCTGGATGCTTACCACAGAGATATGTCCTTGGAATAAGTTGGTGTATCACTTGGCCCATACACTTCAGACCATGCATTAGTGCTTCAGATGATTCTGATCCCGGGGGTTGGTAAGCCATATAATCAATGGTGATTGCCACCGGGGATGCATCAGGATACAGTTTTTAATAAGGAGCTAAAAAATAAGTAGAATGATAACTTGCTATTAATGAGAGCTTTCTAGATAGCTTTAGATTACTCTAGGAAGCCTTCAAAGTAGTGGCAAGTGGTGCCTGCATTGCGAAACAACATGGGACATTAAAAACCTCCCAGGAACCATGAGGCAAGACTGAAGAAAAATATCTGGGACTGCCTGCATTTTAGATGAGTTAGATAGACTAAGCTACACCCTAGCCACTCTGATTAGGCACCCCTGTAGCTCAGATAACATAACACAAATACAAAGAGATGACCAATCAGTGGTATTTGTGAATCCTAAACAAATTTGCTCAGTTTCACATCAACAGTTTTTCTGTATTGTCCATTTGGTTGTGGTAACCTCATTGCCATGAAGATGTGTTTGTTGTGTTATGTTATATTTATAGAATTGAAGGGGAGGCTCTCATGTGTAGCAGTTAGTCATTCCAGGTTTTGAGGGTGATGTAGAAGAAGACCCTATCTTATTCTCTGGTCCTGCATTCGTGTTTGCAGATAGGAGTCTGGCAGAGTGGAGGTGTCTGTATGGTTTGTGGAAAGTGATGCAGCTATTTAGGTAGGCTGGGCTGGTGTTGTGGAGTGCTTTAAAGGGGTGAGTGAGGAGTTTGAAATGTGCTTGTTTGTGTATTGGGGTGTCAGCAGAGTTCCTTGAGGTGTGGTGCAATGTGTGTGTAATGTGGGAGGTTAAGAGGTATTCATGCAGCCATGTTCTGAATGGTTTGTAATCATCTGATGAGCTGTTTGCTGATCACAGCATAGAGGATGTTCCCCTAGTCCAGCTTGCTGGTGATGAGAGCATGAATGACTAGTCAAGAACCATTTCAAGATTTTCCTCAGCATCTTCAGAGTGTGGAAGCATGAGGCTGTGATGACTTAGACTTGGGTGGTGATGCTGAGATTGCTGTTTTAGATTATCCTGAGGCTCTTGTAATGAGAGGTGGCGCTGAGTGCGTGACATAGCTCATCCAGTAATCAGGTGGAATCCTATAGAAGATTATGACTTCATACTAACTAAGCAAGTCCCTTCGGAACCAATCAATCTACTCCAACATTTCTATAATGGATGCATCTGATGTGGTATCTATAAATATAGATTGAAAGACTGCATTATAGACTTCTTATAATCTATGCCATTGATGCTTTATTATTACAGTTGACTGTATTGTTTGAGAAAAATCTAATAAAAAACTAAGAAACAAGAATATTGGCTGCAGAATACCGACTGCCATTATATCATCAAAGTAAGTACACAAAAATACATACAGATTAAATACTATTTTAAAACTAAAAAAGGACTAAAATTCACCAGTGATATGTAACTGAGTAACTGACATATGAATAGCTATATATATATAAATATATATATATATATATATATATACACCTTAGATCTCGGATTTACTAGTAAAATGTATGCCACAAAAATGTAGTTCCTTGATGTCCTAGTTGAGGTAAAAGATGGAACCTTACATACCAGCCTGTTCAGAAAGGCTACAGCAGGCAATAGCCTGTTGCATTGCCAAGAGTCACCACCCTTGATGGACTGAAGAGGAGTATCCCCTATGGTGAACTCCTCAGGGCTAAAAGTAATTGTTGCACCACTGAAGCATACGTTTCTGAGCAAAGAGACATGATAGGGTGTTTCAAAAACGACGCTACACTGGTAGAACAATTAGACTAGCAGCTTAGAAGGCATCCACAAGAGACAGGAACAGCTTACTGATTCCTCAGAAGAAGGACAATACCAAGCAAGAGGTGAGACTAATTACCACCTTTAATAACGCCTCACAGTCAATCCACAGAATTGTTAGCAGCCACTGGCACCTAGCCAGGAATGATGGGGTGATAGGCAAACTGATCAGTGCTAAACCACACATTACATACCGCAAATGTGATTCTTTGCAGGACATGCTTGTACACAGCCACTTGACACTGAAAAGTTAAACCCAGGGGACTTGGTTGAGGGAGCTCCCAGGTTTCCATAAATGTGGGCGCTGCGACAACAGCTGTAATGAGAAAAAATATCCTATCTCAACAGGCAAGACTGAAACGATACGCAAATTTATAACATGTACCACGGACTTTGTTATTTATGTGTTGACTGGTATATGCGGTTTGCGCTATGTGGGGAGCACAATCTTTCCGTTCAAAAAGCGTATTTTGGAACAGCTGCACGCTGTGAGAAACAAAGACCTGGCGTATGCAGTTGCCAAGCATTGCGAGACAGAGCATAAGAATGTTCCTGACATCATCTCTAAACTGTCTTATTTTGGTATTGACAGGATCCCCGTCACAGCTCCTGGAGGAGACCGGGAACGTAGCTTACGATGTCTGGAATCAGAATACATCATTCGGCTACAAAGCAAGATCCCAGGGGGCCTCAACCATGAGGAGGACCTCCATATACACCTAGGATAGAGAATATCCCTTAGGACTCCATTGCCCTACCATGTTCTGGGACACTGTGAGATTATGAGTAACTATATATATATTTTTTTCAGGTTACCTCATTGCCTCTGTGTTCTCCACTGGCTTTACACCATCATTTTGTCCTGCATCTCCTCTGTCTCTATTGCTGCCCCATCCCCCCACCCCCTCCCCCTTTTTCAAATGTTAACGCTCTGATACCTGTAAACTCACACCTAACGCCTTAGACCAATAGTGTCAGATGTCCACACACTTTTTACCGTTTTACTTTTATTCTTAACATGACCCAGGGAAGGTCCACGGTTTCCTGTGTTTTGTGTTTTTTTCATTAGCAAGGACCCTTTTTACTTTTGGTAGTCTCAGGAGGTTGCTTTCAAATTCTCCTTCATGTGCACCGCAACAGGTGGCACTTGATGCATGCACTGTATAGGAGCAGCCTTTAATGCAGCAGTTCATTACATACTCTGGGCCCGGCTTTTACTCATCATCAATTGATACCTATATTTTGAATATTTTTAAGCACGCATCATTGAGGGATAGGCACTTGCCAGGCAACCATCGCAGCGGCAGACATAACTAGAGGCCACGCTGTGCTTCAGGTCGTTCGATTATCCAATAGGTGTACTATTAGGATACTTGTCTTTTGTTCCTTTGCCATAGACGCTAGCTGCGCACAAAGGGTTAAACATTATTCACTGACAGATGCCATGAACTGCATTGGCCGTCCATCCATTTAGAATCCCGGCAGTCTTGTGGTGGCAGCGCGAGCACGGAAGCACAATTAATTGATTTACTGATGTATACACTCTGTTATTTTACGTTGCTTTTTATAATATGTGTTAACATGAAGTGGGCTGACATCTATTGCCTTTTGCTTTTCCATTTAGTTGAAGTCTGTCTTCTAAAGCACCTAGTGACTACTGTATGCATGTATATTTTTTCCATGTTTATTTTCAGACCCTCAATTTTTGCTTTAAAAAACACAGCCACTTCCTGGGTCACGGAGTGACTTTGACAAAGATAGTGAGGTTGAAACACGTCAGTCATTAAAACCCTTTTGTTTTCCAATCATCCTGAGTGCGGAATTTCCTTGTGTTCGTGCAACGTGAGGATTTCTTCAATATGAGACAAAAATGGGGTCCCAAAATACTCACATTTTCCCTATGTTATTTCTATGGGGATTCTCAATTTTTTTAACTTGACTGTAGCCCGAACCGCTGAACGGAATGACACCAAATTTGGCAGAAAGCTAGATGTTCATCCAGAAAGGGTGCTATTTTTGAATTGGTGATAATCCGTTCAGTAGTTTTAGAGATATTTAAGTTGCAAAAATATAGATATCTGAGGACACAAGTCCTTGCAATCGACTTGTGGATCCTACTGAAATTTGATTGGCTGCCAACACTTCAACCAGGAAGTGTTGGCAGCTATCTTGGGACTCTGCTTGAAGCTGAGTTCCACAAAAATGTAAAAAATAAAAAGTGCAGGGTAGGAATACCCTGCCCCTTCCCCCGATATGGTGGGGTGTCCCATAGGGACCTTGCCAGGGGCAAAAAGCCTTTTTTTAATTTAATTTTGCAGCAAATTCACAAGTGGCCATAAAGATCTGTGGCAAAAAATTTAAAAAAGGCATGCAGGCTTTTGCGTGTCTTTTTGATGAAGCCCCCGGGTAGGCCAAATCCCAGGGGTTGTTTTTATAATAATATAGGGGGTGCCCATGCAACACCCCATGCCCCGGGGCCTGTCACCTGCCCGGGTAAACATGAGTAAACTGATGTGGGGGGCTCGCACGGCACCCTCGGGGACCACAACCTCCCTGGGGCATTTCTTGAAATTGTTGCAGGGAGGCCCATATGGCATCCCCCGCAGCCCCGGGGACTGCCAATGACCTGTGGCTAATGCAATGGGGGGTCTTGTGGACCGCTCCTGCCCCAGGAACAACCACCTCCTTGGGGCCAAACTCCTGTTTAATTTTAGAAATAGGAAGGGGCTGCGTGGCCCCCTTACCGGGCTGTTCTCAGCCCCAGGGACTGCCACCTCCCCGGGGCAGGCTCTTAATCAAGAAAGGAGGGAGATTGTGTAGCTCTTACAGTGAGATTCCTGAGAGCTGGTCACAGGCCCAGCCCCCTTTATCCACCACTGTGCAAACATGACTACCAGTTATTAAACCATAACAATTCAATTAAAAAACCAAAGGTTTACAGGGACATTACAGTTAGGAATTAGATTTGGAAAAACCTTAGGAATTCACTGAAAAAAACAAAGGTTACAGGAACGTTATAGTTAGGCTCAGATTGCACTCATCCAAAACCAGTGAAATTCAGCAGTTATAGTTACCTGGGCTAACATGCAGCCCCCCTCGCCAAGTCTTATTAGACCCTGGGGACTCCATCCCCCTGGTTCAAATATATTAAAAAGTGGAGGGGGACTGTATGGCCCCCCTCCCCAAGCCTTCAAAGGCCTTGAGGATCTAATCCCCCAGGACCAAACAATTAATAAAGAGAGGGGGGAAAATATAATGAAAATATAAATATAATAAAAAAGGGGAGGGAGACTGTGCATTTCCCCTCCTTAACCCTAATTAGGTCCTGAGGACCTCATGCCCTGGGACTATGCCTTATTTAAAAGGTTCTACATTAACGCGTAGCGGCTGCACGCGCTTATGGTCTCTTGCAACAAACCACATTGAAGGTAAGAGCCCTTCTCCCCTTTGAAGTTAGAAGGCCTCAGTAGTCAGGACGCTGGCATTTAACAGGATAACCTAAATACCTCTCCTATTATTTCAGCTACACGGATCGTCATGTAAGCATTGTTAAATAATTGGATGGTTACACCCGCTGGTCGGAGTGGTTACATTTACACCAAAACCCTGGTTGCTTCACTCCTAATCAATCAATCAATCAATCAGTGACATTTATAGAGCGCACTACTTACCCGTTGGGTCTCAAGGCGCTTAGGGGGGGGGGTGCCGTTACTGCTCGAACAGCCAGGTCTTGAGCTTCTTCCTGAAGGAGAGGTGGTCTTGGGTCAGGCGCAGGTCGGCTGGGAGGGAGTTCCAGGTCTTGGCGGCCAGGTAGGAGAAGGACCTTCCTCCTGTTGTCGCTCTACGGATGCGTGGGACGGTGGCGAGAGCGCGGCTGGCTGAGCGGAGGTGACGTTTGGGAGCGTAGAAGTTGATTCGGGTGTTGAGGTAGCTCGGTCCTTGATCGTGTAGGGCTTTGTGTGCGTGGGTGAGGAGACGGAAGGTGATTCTTTTGTTGACGGGGAGCCAATGAAGGTCTCTTAGGTGTCCGGAGATGTGGCTGTTTCGTGGGATGTCGAGGATGAGTCTGGCTGAGGTGTTCTGGATCCGCTGGAGTCTCTTCTGGAGCTTGGCGGTGGTTCCGGCGTAGAGGGCGTTGCCGTAGTCCAGTCGGCTGGTGACGAGGGCCTGGGTGACGGTCTTCCTGGTCTCCGTGGGGATCCACCAGAAGATCTTCCGTAGCATGCGCAGGATGTTGAAGCATGCTGAGGAGACGGCGTTGACTTGCCTGGTCATGGAGAGGGAGGAGTCCAGGATGAAGCCCAGGTTGCGTGCGTGGTTTGTCGGTTTGGGTGCGGTGCCCAGGGCGGGGGGCCACCAGGAGTCGTCCCAGGCGGTGGGTGTGGAGCCCAGGATGAGGACCTCCGTCTTGTCTGAGTTCAGTTTCAGGCGGCTGGTCGTCATCCACTCGGCTACCTCCTTCATCCCTTAGTGCAGGTTGGCTCTGACGGCGGCGGGGTCGTTGGTCAGGGAGAGGATCAGCTGGGTGTCGTCGGCGTAGGAGATTATGTTGAGGTTGTGTTGGCGTGCGATCGCCGCGAGGGGGCTCATGTAGACGTTGAAGAGGGTAGGGCTCAGCGAGGATCCTTGAGGGACGCCGCAGATGATTTCGGTGGCCTCTGACTTGTACGGTGGCAGGCGGACTCTCTGTGTTCTTCCGTTGAGGAAGGAGACGATCCATTCCAGTGCCTTCTCCTGGACTCCGATGTTGCTGAGGCGCTGCACAAGGGTGCGGTGGCAGACGGTGTCGAATGCCGCGGAGAGGTCTAGGAGGATGAGGGCCGCTGTTTCTCCGTTGTCCATCAGGGTTCGGATGTCGTCGGTGGCGGCGATGAGGGCGGTCTCGGTGCTGTGGTTGGCTCGGAAGCGGGACTGCGAGGGGTCGAGGGATCCGTTCGTCTCGAGGAAGGCGGCCAGCTGTTTGTTGACGGTCTTCTCGATGACTTTGGCTGGAAACGGGAGGAGCGAGATGGGGCGGTAGTTCTTGAGTTCGGTGGGGTCTGCTGTAGGTTTCTTGAGTAGAGCGCTGAGTTCGGCGTGCTTCCAGCTCTCGGGGAAGGTGGCGGTGTCGAAGGAGGTGTTGACAATGTCCCGCAGGTGGGGTGCGATGACAGCGTCAGCCTTGTTGAAGACGTGGTGAGGGCAGGGGTCAGTCGGAGATCCGGAGTGGACGGAGTTCATCATGCGGACGGTGTCATCGGTGCTGATCGGAGTCCAGGCTCGGATGGTGGTGGTGGGCGGCATTGCTGTGGTTGTGGCGTGCGTCGGATGGGTGCTGAAGCTGTTGTGTATGTCCGCGATCTTGTTGTGGAAGTAGGAGGCGAGGGAGTTGCAGAGGTCCTGCGAAGGGGTGATGTCGTTGTTTCCGGCGTTGGGGTTGGAGAGCTCTTTCACGATGTTGAAGAGTTCCTTGCAGTTGTGTGCGTTGTTGTCCAGCCGGTCCTTGAATGCAGTTTTCCTGGTAAGGTTTGCTCATTCTCTATGCACCAAGTGTGTCTAAATTGTGCTACTCCGCCTAATCAATAATCCTCAATCCCTTACAGAGACCCACATGGATCACATGGATTGTCGTGTTTCTCTTGTAACTCTACGTTCTCCACATCCAGTCTTGCAACTCTGTGCAATTGACCTCGCTGTCAGCTTCCTTCCCCTCACTGGGGTAAGTTCAGCTTCTACAGAAACACCTTTCCTTAGTAATACATGCGCTTATAACAATGTTATAAATTATGCTGGCTCATTTTCCCTCTCATTTCCTTCCTTCACATGTGCAGTGTCCGGCTGGGTCCCATGTGAGTAACCTTCCGACACTTTCACTTCCCTGTGGTGCCCTGTAATCATGCTGACAGATAAGTCTTAGTCCTGAAGAGACCCCTCACTGCTTTAGGGGTCGAAACGCCGTCAACAAAATTAAAGCGAACCATTCACCAGCGCCTATTATTTTATAAGGACGCTGTCTTCATTACTTATTTCTTTTGATGGTCGACTTTAATAAATGTTGGAAACCAAGTGTATATGCCGCGAATAAGTCACTATTTTTGTTGGTTCCATGGTCACTGAGAACACATCGCACTGTTTTTTGGAAAATTGCATTGTTATATACATAAATAACTATTGTTATGACCAAATATTGAGATGTATATGGTTTCTTCTCCTTTGGATATCGACTTAACCCTTTCCTTCATTGCGATTGCGCATATCAGTATTACTAATAATTATATTAGTCCACAGGAACCACTGTTTATGTTTATGTGAGTAGGGTCTCTCTTGTTTCTTGTACTCGATTTTTAGAGTGGTGGCTGCACCACAATGGAATTATTCTGTTTCAGGATTTCTCATACACGCTATGTCAATATAGGGTTCTATCTTTTGCTTTAGGGTTACGATGACCGAAGGAGAAGCTCCACTATACACTGACGAATATATTGTTAAAATTATAAGTAGCCCATCTTTGTTCTCCACCCAACCAAGTAAATGTGTGAGTCCTAAACAACAATTATTGGGAAAATTGGAAAAGGCCAAGAAAAAACACGTTAGAACAGAACTTCATGCTTGAATGCTAACTGAGTATCTTAAGGCAGGCATTATCCCACAGGGACAGCAAGTAAGGAACATTCCTGGCATTTTCCAGGAAGATCCAAAATTCAAAGGAAATTTTAGCCATATTTCTACGACCTGCTCACGCCACTGGATGGTGTTGGGTGTAGAAACTGCCGTAGAGCACCCAAAAGCTGAATTAAAGGAAATAGAGTGTTAGAAATGGCGATTTCTGGTTGGCTAGGGCTTGCGCCAAAGCCAGGCAGAAACCACCACTCTAGTCAGGGCAAGGTAGTTACACGCCAAAGATAACCCCTGCTCACCCCCTTGGTAGCTTGGCACGAGCAGTCAGGCTTATCTCTGAGGCAATGTGTAAAGCGTTTGCGCGCGCACCCAGCAACAACACCCAAGGCCTACCACAAAGGAAACTCCACACAAGGTATTCTATAAAAATAGCCTTTGTATTATACCAAAACACATTAGATAAAAACACACACTTTACAATGTGCCTACAGGCACGGGCAGAATTTACAAGGGATTATATGTACAGGGGACAGGGCCACATGGACCACGGTCAGGAATTAGCACTTTGTAGAAATTAGCACTTAGAACATGGGAATAAAATTACTGTAGCACAAAACATATATAGCACACAACCAGTAACTACTGGTATCAGGTAAGTACCACCTACGCAACCCAAACCACCTTAGGAAAATGTCACGCAGGGAACTAGAACCTCACTAGCACCACCTGTACTAGGAGAAAACAAACAACCACCTAAGTATCACAATACCTGTAGGGGTAATAGAACGTTACACATGATGCATCACATTCAGAGGTGTAGGGAAGGAAAACACATGATGCATAAAAACATTCAGCGGTGTAGAATAAGGCACATGATGTATAAACACACATTCAGAGGTGCAGGAAAGGAACCGTAGCGAGAAACTCACAGGAGCCACCACCTGTGGCAGTCCCTAGGCCAACTGGCCTTGTAGGGAGCTAGGACGCCCTATGTCAGTGTCAGGGGCCTAAACGGAGCAGCTGCCCACGAAGTGCTGGGCAGCTGGAAAACAATGATGCTGGGACCAACGTTGGAGCCTCCCAGGCTCTGAAACTGATATGCCCCCTTGGAGCCTCGTGAGCTCGAGAACAAGGATGTCTCCCCAAACGCTGGAGCCTCGTGGGCTCTGAATCAAGAATATGGCCCAAGATAACGTTGGAGTGGCCCGCTGCCTTCTGGGGCCGCTCTGAGGATGAACAAAATGCCCCTGTTACCGTGGGAGTCCTGCTCGGGAACTCAGCTCCACACTGCGGCGCGTGGGAGCCTCGTGGGCTCCACGCACCAAAGAAATGCCCCCGGGTTCCAAGAAATGCCCCCTAAAGGTTGGAGCTGTCTAGGCTCTAGAATCCTAATGGCCCCGTTAAACGTTGGAGTCCCGCTTGGGGGACTCAGCCAGATAGCCGGCACTAGCGTGGGAGCGACGCGACCCCCCCCCCACTCACCGGGGCTTCGCCAGGGGTAACCTCCTGCTGGCTCTCTGCTTCGGTCACACTGCCGTGCGGGGGCTCTCCTCTTCACACGGGAGCCCCTGGCACGGCAACCTCACTTTCTCCGGCCACCCGGCAACGCGCGGGGCTCTCCCTCTCCTCACGGGAGCCCCGCTCCAGCCGGCGCTGACTTCCGGGACCAACTCAGGTCCCACCCTCGTCTCCACAGAGGTTGCCTGACTTCCTGTTGGCCGCTCCGACGCAGCAGTCTATTGGGAGCTCGGGCTGCGGCGGTGATGTGGTGACAATGAGGGGTAGGCTCCCTCGTCCTTAATCATACGAGCGGGGTGGGCACCCGCTCGAGGTTGCTATAATGCGGGGTTAAAATCTGCAGCAGCAAGCGGGGTAGGCACCCGCTATCGGGCACACTAATGCGGGGTGGGCTCCCGCTATGGAGAAATTTAAAATAAGCGGGGTAGGCACCCGCGAGGATCGCAAAGCGGGGGAATCCCTAGGATGCAGCTTCGTGCTGCCGGCCACAAATAAAGCGCTCCTCGCGCTATCAATGATAAAAGCGCTCCCAGGTGCTGCAAGTAAAAGTCCAGCAACCAAAAAGTCTTCAAAAGCAGGGGGGCACAGACTGGGCCCAGGGGCCAGCTCACAGGGCCCTCCAGCAGGGAGGCAGTCCCCAGTGGCGGTCTCTCCTGGTGCCCAGCAGCAGCAGGCCCCCCTCAAGTTGGATCAGCAAGAGAACCGTTTCTGTGGGGACGCAGCCCCATTTTTATACAGTAAAACCCTTTGTTCTTGGTTCATGGTGAGGGGGAAAACCAGTCGCAGCTGGTTGGGGAGCACCCCTTGATGTGCTCAGCCCCTCACTCTATTCACTGGCAGGGCTAGGGTCGTCAGTCGCACCACAGGGGGCGGAGCCAGCATTGTGTGGGGAAAGCCCTGCCCTATTCAGGTCCAAGGTGCACTCCTCCCCAGCCATCAGCATGCTAATCTCACACTCACCACTGGGGCAGACCCAACCAGACTCCTGGAGCCAGGCTCGCCAGCCAGCTCCAGCCAATCACACGCCAGACACACTGCACACAGAAGTGCCCACTTCTAGAAGTGGCACTTCCACACTAGGTACATGCACGCCGCACACATCATCGCGCAGCATTCAATCACACGAGTCCGCACATACCAAACTCGAGCCTGCACACCCCACGCATCAGGAACTACCAGGGATACATACATTCCCCATGCATTCCTATGGGAGGGCAGGCCTATCTCACCACATGCACTCAGAATGCGCACGCACTTTACTCTGGGACACAGGGAAAGTGCGCAGAAACCAAAAATCACCACACCAGGTCACCAGTAAAAGCAAAAAGTTTCAGGGGTGAACCTGCCAGAAGGGCCAAGTCCAACACAGAGGAACTGGAAAAAGAACTTCTAGGAGGGGACGGAGTAGTAGAGGCTAAGGCACTCCTAGATAAACTAAACAAAACCATTGACAAGTTCAATACATTTGAGCTAAAGAAAAAGGTAGACAAGGTCACCAAGGACACAAAGAACTTTACTAAAGAAAAGGTCTATCCTTATCTAAGAGAAGATTACTGCACCACAATAGGCACACATAATAGAAATAACATGTGGGGTAGATTCAGAAGGAATCAACCCATCACTTTTTCAGAATCATTGGGGGGGTCTTATGATTCAGACGCACAACCCGGACCAAGTCGCTCAGATAACCACCCAGGTCAGCCTTTTTAGAGAAAGGTGGCAAGGCTAAAGATAAGACGTGGTACCAGAACCCGGAAGAACGCCAAACGGGGAGGAAGCATTACCAATGGGGTCCTCAACTGTTTTAGACCAGGTAGTACAGAGAACTGATGTTATACCAATCTTTAATCTGTCGCAACACATAGTATCGTCAGCTGAAGTGTCCTTATTAAGTAAAGGTTTGAGGTATGTGATTACTGAACACACCAATTTCTTCAATTTGAAAACTGAGCTCTTTTAATTTTTCCAAAAGATACGACTATGACTGTTCTTTAGAGACAGAGAACCTAAACAGCAAGATTTAGTCACAGGTCTGAAACCCCCTTCCACCTTCTACCCTTCAAATTCAATGATGCCACCAGAGTTAATAACCTTTAAGAAACTAGTATTCGGAGGGCTTGATAACCTAAAAACCAGCAAATGCTTTATACCTTACAATATTACCCTACAGAAACGACAAGCATTGCTGGCACTAAAAAATGACAAAGCGATAATTTTAAAACCTGCGGACAAAGGTGGTGGCACCGTGATGCAAGATCGGAAAGATTATGATGTGGAAATCCGCAAACAGATCAATGAGGAGAAACACTAAAAAAAACTAGGCAAGAACCCATTGTCAGACATTAAAAAGGGAATCTTGATGGTCACCAGAGAAGGAAAAGAACATGGCTATATTAGTAAAAAGGAATTTGAGTTCTTGAATGCTGAAAACCCAAGAACTCCTGTCTGTACACACTCCCTAAGATCCACATGAGCACCACTAATCCCCCGGGACGCCCTATTCTATCTGGGTGTGGTTGAGCTGTATAACCAACTGGAAGGTACATTGATTTTTTCATCAAAGATTGTCCCCACACAAGAAACATATGTGAGGGAGAACATGTACATAATTAATTTGGTATATGGCATGCCCTATAACATTGAAACAGACTGGCAGACAACCCTAGATATCTCATCATTGTACACCAACATACCCCAGGAGGAAAGTATCTTGATAATAGAGAAACTGCTAGAGACCAGAACAAGGCTAATACAAGTTCCCACATGTTTCATCATCTCCTTGCTCAGAATTGCCCTTCAATTCAATTACTTTGTCCCTTATTACCAACAATGTTCTGGGACCAGCATGGTGGCTGTTTTCACACCTAACCTAGCAAACATCTATACGGATTGCGTTGAACAGATGTATGCCTTAAACATCACAAACAGGTACCGCTCCAACATTAAATGTTGGAAACGGTATATTGACAATATTTTTATTATCTGGTCTGGCAGCGAGACAGAATTCCATGAGTTCGTTGTATTCCTCAACAACATCCAGAAACATTTACCTTCACGTCCATAATACACAAGTCAGCTATAGTCTTCCTAGACCTAAGCATAAAACATGAAAAAGGCACCCTTTACACTAGTCTCCACAGGAAACCAAAAGAGAGGAATACACTCTTAGCATATAAAAGTCAACACCCACGAGCGCTATGAGATGGTTTACCTTTCGGACAATTTCTGCGGTTGCGCAGAAATTGTTCACATAAGGAGGACTATATGAATGAGGCCCAGGTATTGAAATCCAAACATCTTGCCAGTGGATATCCAAACAGACGAATAAGAAAGTCACTCAAACAAGCCTGGTTTTGCCCTAGAGAGGAGCTGTTAATCACAAACGAATGTCCGTAATTTAATCACGAAAAACTGGGATCTGATAAAAAATATTGATTCTACATTAGAATCCCCAATGTCTGCATTTAAATGGGACAAGAATGTAAAAGATCACTTGATACGCTCCTCTTCTGAGAGTAGTACTGTGCGTAAGACTAGAACCTTAGAATCAGCCTGGGGTTTAACAGAATTGAAAGGACATTGTGAATGTGGTAACTGTGTTTCCTGTGCCTTCACATTTGATTCAAATAGATTTGAGCATGCAAATGTGAAACAGACACTTGAATTTTTCTCAAACTGCAACACGCGTAATGTGGTGTATTGTGTATGGTGTCCGTGTAACTTACCGTACATTGGACAGACACTGCAACCAATCAAAGTGCGAATCGGACACCATCGCAGTCGCATCAGATGTGCTGTACCAAATACCCCACTAGTCCCCCAATTTGCTGAAAAAAATCAGAGCAGATGACATCAAATGGCAGATCATTAACAAAGCAATTGTTCCAGAAAGAGGTGGTGATCTGACGCACATTTTGCAAAGACTAGAATGCCAATGGATAGAAAGGACTAACTCCATAGTCCATGGACTGAATTTGGCTGAAGAATGGCCGGGTTTTGTGGCCTCATTAGTGAACTGAAAGGCTAATGCCCAATCCTCGTTTCATGTAATTGTGCATCAGCATTGTTTTTACACTGTCTCCCGTAATATTGTCACAAGAATATGTATGGATTTCTACATGTGTCCATATCCTTAATAAGGTCATACTACACATTATGTACTGATTCATTAATGATGCCACCTATTTTTCAAATAAAGTTCCCAACTTATTCATGTGAATCTGTTTTACATTGTTTTCTGTAATATTGTCATAAGCATACATATCAATTGCTACATGTGTCATAAGCATTAATTTGGTCACAATTTATTATTAATTATATATATATATATATATATATATATATATATATATATATATATATATATATATATATATATATATATATATCTTCACTGAAAAAACCAAAGGTTTCACACACGTTATAGTTAGGAATTAGCATTTAAAAAACCTTGCAAATTCACTGAAAAAACCATAGGTTTCACACATGTTATAGTTAGCTGGACATTTCACTCATGAAAATCCAATGAAATTCCTCCGTTATAGTTAGTTCAGCTAACTATAACTCGCGCCCCTGCAATGCACTACTGATGGCGTCACATATTACATCACTCATGACATGGTCAGTGACATCACTCATGACATCACTGATGACATCTCAAATGACATCACTGATGACATCACTGATGACATCATCCAGTGAATGTGTGTTTTTCTGAAAATTAAATATGTTTTATATATGTATATCTCAAGGTCGATGGAAGAATAAATGGGTATATAAGTGTCTAAATGGATGATTTGTTTTTGAAAAATTCATTATGTGACTGATTAAGTGTATCATAGTGAATACATGGCTTTGTGAGTAATGTTTAAATATGTAAATATCTGTATCAGTCTCTCACTTTGTGTATAAGTGGCTGCATGGGTTGGTGAGTAGCTACATGGGTGTCTATATAGGTTATTAGTTGGTTTTTTCAGTATCAGTCTGAGTGTCTGCATGGTTCGGTGGGGGGTATTACGTAGTGCATAGGTGCATGAATGAGTGACTCACTGTTTGTATGTGTTGAACACAGCATGTGTGCAGGACTGTATGGGTGGATGAGTGTGTGTATGGGTGTGTTAGTGAGGGAATGACTGTTTCAATAGTGTCTCTATGAGTAACTTCATATGTTTTAAACTAGTATATGTGACTATTGGTGTATATAAGTGAGTATATGTGAGAGTGAGAGATTGAAAGAGTTCATGTATGAATAAGTATGTATTTCTATAAGTGATTGTTTAAAAGACTAAGTATGTGTAAGTTTCCGTAGAAGTAAGTGTGGTGGTGCGTGTATAACTGTATATGCAAGTAAATGTATGTTTGATTCTTTATTAGCATGAGTGACTATGTGTGTGAGTAACTCTATGGATGAGTGGCATTGTGTAACAGGATGTATAGGTGTATGAGTACATATGATGAGTGAGTACATGTATGAGTGACTGTATAGGACTGTTGGTGAATGAGTGGATTTGTATGTGGATCTTAGAATTACTGAAGAGGTTGTTGTAACTGGTATTGGTATGTCCATTGTTTTGAAAATTTTAGTCTCTATTTTTGAATGTGTGTATCAAAGGTTATATTAGGGTGAGAGGAGGTCTGCTACTCAATCACAAGGATGATGTCATCAGTGATGTCATCAGTGATGTCATTTGAGATGTCATCAGTGATGTCATGAGTGATGTCACTGACCATGTCATGAGTGATGTAATATGTGACGTCATCAGCAGTGCATTGCAGGGGCGCGAGTTATAGTTAGCTGAACTAACTATAACGGGGGAATTTCATTGGTTTTTCACGAGTGAAATGTCCAGCTAACTATAACATGTGTGAAACCTATGGTTTTTTCAGTGAATTTGCAAGGTTTTTTAAATGCTAATTCCTAACTATAACGTGTGTGAAACCTTTGGTTTTTTCAGTGAATTTGTGCGGTTTTTTAAATGCTAATTTTTGTATTATTTAATTAAAAAAAAAATTTTTTTATTAAAAATAAAATTGCTATGTATTCATTTATATATTATCTGTATCTTTTTTTTTTTTTTAAATTTCAATTAGGATAAAGTTGAACAGTTTTTTAAATTTTTGCAATTCATTTTTCTCCACTTTTTTTTTTTATATAAATTCTTGGGGTGCGCGCTCTGAGCGCGCTCCTAGTACAATTTCGTACGTTTTTTATGAATACCGTCGTACGTTATTTACGTACGCAAATATACGTCATAGTGCGCGCTCCCAGCGCGCACTATGTAGGACGTACGTACGCATGCGTGCCTGCGTCCTACGCGCTCCACGCGGTTTACTTCCGCATACGCTAAAATTACGCGCAATAACGGTCGCGTATACGCGTGTTCAACGTATGCGCGCTAGGTACGCGCATATGACATATGCACATGCGCTCCTACGCGTTCGCGCATACGTAATCACTGCGCAAGCTCCGAGCGCGCACCTCGGGTTTATGCATAATAAAACAGCACTTCTTATTGGTTATCATTACTTTCAGTTTCTAATTGTTTCAATACCACACCCAATCCCCTCATGGCAAGTCATGTGATCAAGAATCATCACTTTTGATTGGTTTGAAGTACTTTCAATTCCAGATTCTTCCCAAACCACACCTACTCCCCTCATTATTAGTTCTGATTCCTTTGGAGAAGGAGCTATTCTGTTGTTGAGAGACAATGGCTGAACAGCAACCATCTTCAGACAGTGATCTGGACACTCTTGAGAGGCAGAGGAGCAGGAAGCAGAAAGACAGCTTTATATGGCAGTTTTTCACTTTTCCAGAGGGACAAAAAAAGGTAAATGCACCTAAAGTTACATGTGTACTTTGTGATAAAGTCTTATCTCGTGGGAATCCTAACAAGAAATATTCTTTTAACATTCACACTATGTTGAGACATGTTAACAAAATGCATCCAGTAACTTTTCGTCGAGCTTCTGGAGCAAACCCTCCACCTGCTCTACCGACGACATCTGCAGCAGCTCAGCCGAGCACATCTTCGGCAGCTCAGCGGAGCACTTCTTCTGCAGTGGTGCCTTTGCCTTCTTCCACACCTCGTTTTGGACCACCTTGTTTTGCTAGGTTGTCCACACGCTGCACTGATTGCGGTAAACTTATTTCTGTGTGTGAGACCAGTCTTGATCTCATTCAGAGAAAATTTGATGCCCATGAGTGCAGTAGGCCATAGATGTTTTTTCTTTTTTTTCGTTTTTCTCTTCCTGTTTCCCTCCATTAACTCAAGGGCTCTTTTAAGAGCCACTTATAAACTTAACCCCCAAAAATTTTTGGGAGGGATTTTTTTTAATTTTTTTTTTGAGGTGCGCGCACCCTGCACGCACCCAAGGTTTTAAATTTTTTTTTTTTTTTTTAAATAAAATTTAATGTACAAAAAGAGGTGAAGAAATGGAAGCATGAAAAGGGAGGATTGAGTAATACTAATATTTTTCACTTATTTTTTAAAAAAAATTAAAATTTTCCCAAAAATTTTTTTTTAAGTATTTTGCAAGGGAACAGATTTTTTTTTAATTTTTTCTTTCCAGTTCTGCAAAAAAAGAAAAAAAGTATAAATATTCAATCATACATTACAAAAAGCATTACATGTTTTTACATATTTTACAAAGCAATTTTTTGCCCTTTTTTTGCTGTTTTCAGAATTTTTTAATTTTCACTTAAAATAGTGAAAACAATTGTATTCATCATTTAACAGCGGGCAAAAAAAAAAGAATCTGAAAGATTGTTTAAAAAAAGCCCCAAAACTATCCTCACTAAAATATACCTTGTTAGAAATATTACATATATATTACAACTACTTCTCTAGATGAATAAAAAATTTCTAGACAAACCGTCTTTAAACCTTGTCGCAAAAGCACACATGCCAAAATAATTTCTGTCAAAGGAGTCCACAATTGTTTTTATTACTTTTCCTTTAGGCCAAATAGTAATTTCAAAATCCTTTTTAAGTGATATCTTCAATTATAATCCTTTAAAATTACAAAAAATGCTTCCTTCAGATGCAGTTTTTAGTTTTCAAAATTTAGGTTTCAGAAAAATTAAGTAAGAATTGGGTAAATCATAAGGCAAACGTTGCTTGAAAATCAATTGGGAATCATTACACAGTGTCCAGCCTTTTTCACATTTAAGAAAAACTGAGTAATGTCCAGAAGTTACAGTAGGTCCTCCATGAAAAATTATTGCAACTGTAACAAAAGTTTTTCCAGAAATTGATAATTGCTGTCCTGTAAACTTCTTTATTAAAGTATCCAATTTTGAACCATCAGCTCTACAACGTTGCATCATTAAAATTACATACTGACCATATTTCTGTAAAAATAACGTGGAAAACATGTCAGATTTACATTCAGAACATTCCATGTTGTGATTGGCATCTTTAACTAATTTACTAAAAGTTACTGATTTACTTTGTGGTAATGGTAAAAATATGAACCTTTCTGAATCAACATTACTACTACATGTGTTCATACAGTTTTCACAGCAATGTTCCCATTTGTAAGAGACACCGAATAAGTTTTCTACTTCTACTCCTTCATCTTCTAGTACACTCAAAATATATATTAAGAATTCCTGTGCATCTTGCTGGACATTTTCTTTAAACTGTGTAGATCCAGAACATACATCTAAAAGATTTCTAACATCAGTAGCACTTTCTATTTCAGTTTTATCAGTACTCAGCTTCTCAAAAAGAAGACTCAGCAGAGAACACAATCTTTTTCCATGATTTACTATTATCTGTTCTAGCAACTTTTCAAGATAAAATACAACATTCAGCACTACATTTGCATAGCAGTTGACACCAGAGCTATTTTCAAAATGACAACCAACAACCTCTTCAACACTGTCCTTTTTCTTTTTCCTTGCTATCACATCACTGTCCTTTTTTTTTTGTTCTGTTCATCCACATTACAGATATTCTTAAATCTCCTTTTCCGACAAACAACATGTTTTTCAATCACAGGATACTGACCTAAATGAGGAGCATAGGTTCTTCTTAATCTGTTATACTCCTTTACACAGTTTGTATCAGCACTAACTTTTGAGTCATCAAAGTCTATCATAAATAAACCAGATAATGTTTTCACTCTTGACAAAGCAACATATGCCATACCTTCTTTGAACACAGTAGAACCAATGTTTACAAAAGCACTATCTACAGTCAATCCTTGAGACTTGTGAATAGTTACAGCATATGCTAGAGAAAATGGAAACTGCTTCCTACGTACATATAAGTCTTTCACAAGCATGAAACGAACTGAACAACGACAAATGTCTTTAACTTCTTCTATCTGATCAAATTTTATTTTTAAACATTCAATTCCATCTTTTTTCTGCTAATTAATAAAACCCACAACTCTTCCCATAGCTCCATTCACTAAACCTTTTTCTACATCCAAATTTCTCCTTAAAATCACTCGACAATTCATGCAAACATTTAGATTTTTTTCTAATCCAGCTGTTTTGGAAATATTCTTCTCTAGTGAATCCAATTTATTTTTCAGTTTGCCTGTTAATGTAAAAGTAATTCTTTCATGCAGAATTTTGTCCTCTGCTTCCATTTTCTTAATCTCTACGTTTTCCAATTTCAAAAGTTCCTCATTGAATATTGAGCACTCACGTAGTGTTGGCATTAAGCAGATTACAGTATTTTTTTCTGCAATGTTCTGGTATATTTTCTCTGCAACTATTTCTTCATTTGGAAATAAGTTATGTAGCAACCGATTCTGTAATGCTTTTTTGCCAACTTCTGTGAGTAGTCCAATTCTGATATCTTTCAGAATACTTGCATAATCTTCGTCGTTTGCTTGTCTCATATTGGTAGTGAGTTCTTTGTACTCAAAGAACGACCAAATATTCGCATTACCAATGCTTCCTAATGACTTCTTCGTGTCTTCATGTGTCACAGTATTAAACACTGGTTGTCATTTAACTGGAGTGAGCTGCAGAAGATCCCCAAAAACTATTACATGTTTACCTCCAAATAACACGTCATAGTCTCTCTTAAGTATTTGTTGCATTCTTAAATGCACAAAGGCAAGCATTAAATTTGAAACCATGCTCACCTCATCAATAATGAGAACTTGCATCTTCTTCAACACTCTTGAAACTTCGAGGCATGCTTCTCCAGTTAGCTTGTGGTATTCTATTTTGTTCTCATGCTCCACTGGTAACATTAGCAAGCGATGTAAGGTAATTCCTTTTATGTTATAGGCTGCTAACCCAGTTGGAGCAGTTACCACACAAGACAAATTTGAAGCTGTTTTTTGCTGTAGGTAGCTTCTGATGACTTTTATTAAGAAACTTTTACCAGTTCCAGCTTGTCCACTCACATACATCCTGATTGGTTCAAATGATGTGCATGAGCACTCTTTCTTTTCATGTAGTAATCCATGATCAATTTTTTTGATGACTTCTTCATAAATTTCTTTTTGTTCTTCATTCAGTTGTTCTTCCAGATTTAGTAAGTCGATTGAATCTTTCTGTGCTTGATTCATAGCCGTTTCTACTTCAGTCATGGCTACTGCAGCTTCATTTTCTATGATCGGTTGTCCTAGGGGATCTTGACTAAGTGTTACTGAACTTTGGCTGTCTTGAGAACTGTCTCTAGCTACTTCAGCTGCAATTTTTGGTTCCTGTTCATTTTCTTCATTTAACATTTGGACATAAGTTGTGAAAGTACTGAATTCTATGCTGACTTTGCTAGCATTAAAAGAATCTTCATAGTTTTGAAATTCTCCCATTAGTTCGTCCTCTGAACGCCATGGTTTAAACAGCTGTAAAAGAGCCAAGTAGTAAAATTCCTTTTTGTCAGTAGTTTCGCAACTGAGCTTCCTGTGATTTATCAAACTTCCTTTTGTTTGCTTCACTAAACATCCTTCCTCACCAATGACTTTATATTTTCCATTGTTCATGTCTTCTGTGGCTTTCCGTGAATAAATGTAGTTCTGCAGCACTTCATAGAGACACATGTTCTCAAGATGATGACTTCTCTTTGGGTAATATGTGTCCAACATGTTTGATTTCAAAATATCTGTACTTTCTGGGTCATTCTCGGCCAAATATTCAATTTCTCCAACAGATTTCAGTACCCGATTTCTCATTCCTGCAAGGCCTAAGCTTACCCAAATTATTCTTCTGGATTTCGAGTAAAGACTTGCAGATGATAACCTATCTGAGCATTCGTAGGATACAATTTCTCGATGCGATAACATCTTTAAACTGAAACTGTACAGCTTCTTACTGACAGTCTTCTCGTGAGAAATCTCTTCCCACATTTCCTTCAATTCTGTTTTCTCAGATTTAGTGATGTAAGATGTCACATACCGAGCAACAGCAATAGAATTGTCTGCCACATACTGAATATCCATGTTAGCATTCCACATGGATAAAATCACTGGGTTGAAGTCATTTATAAATTTTGACTCTTCATTTCTTTTTAGGTTGTAGGTATTTTTGGGAGATTTTCTGGTTATAGTATGTCGCACAGCTGACATAAAACTGTTTACTCTTCCTTTTGAAAGAACAGGTCTAGGAAATCCAAATCGACACTTTGTGTAGAATTTATCTTTCGTCTTGTACTTCCGTCGACAGTATTTTCCACACCGATGACTTTGGAAACGTAAATCTTGCTCTTTTAACTTTTTCTCTTCTGTGCTTTTAGGTATAGCACATGTTGCATATTCTTCAATGAAAGATAACACTGCTTCATCAGTATCTGTTCCAAACTTTGGGGCATCCTTGATCCACAACAGCATATGAATATGAGGAGCACCTCTTGCCTGGTACTCTTTTCTCCAAAAGAAATCCACTACTTCTCCAAGAGGTGGATTTTTTTTATTGCAGATAAAGGACATCATAGCCTCAAATCTATGATTGAAATATCTGCAAACATTAACTGGATCCAAAGAGCACAATTCTCCAGCTGTCTTGTATTCAATGTTTTTAATGTTTGAATTTGCCTCTCTTAGAAAATCCAGTAAATCATCCCAAGCGTACTCGGCACAGCTTAGGGTAAGGAACCATGTTGGAGTTCCTAAATTCCGTAACATGCATTTTAATTCACCATGGCGTCGGTACCAATATTCATTTGTCCCACGCTGACAAGCCATCAGATTGATCAGTTGTGTTTCCAAATGATCATTTTGGTGCTGCACTTTCTCCATAAAATCCTTAGCAGACACATTTTGTAAATGTACTCCACTTTTTAAAATGTGATTTACTGCATAAGATAATGCAGACAAGTCGCTTTCAAATAAAAGATGGAACAAATAAGGAATACTTTGACGAAATCTTGGATCTTCTGCATATAGTCTTGTAGTCCGATACTCAGAAGCTGGAATCTGTTCTGGACGTTCATCGTATCGTCCTCCTTTTCCTGTAGGAAACAGCTGGGGAAAACATCGAGCTTCCAAGCTCTCCTCCCATACACTCACGGGAGTTCCTTTTGCTTTCTTCATCTGAAACAGATCAATAGTGTCTCCCATAACTTCTTTTGAATGAAGAGGATGTATGCTAAAATGTTCATAAATTTCTTCTTCCTTTGACTTGTACACTTTTTCAATTTGACCAGTTGGTGTTTCTGTGTCTTCTTGTAAATCTTCTTCTTCTTCTTCTATATAAATTGATTCATACCATTTATTATTTTTTTTCAAATACAAATTTGCTCTTTGTACTTTTCGTACATCCACCAGCTCTTGCCAAATCTTCTTATTCTTTGTAGGTACACCATTAACCAGAATTACTAATGGTTCAGTTTCCAAAGTATCTGCATCAATAGTTTCCATATTTTTTTTCAAATCCAAGGGCAAATACACCACTCTTCCTTTTAAACCTCTCAGTAAATCAGAAGGAGGTAATTTACCAGTTTTGGGCTCCATACGTACTATGGTCTGGAACGGATGAACACATTGAATAAGTATAGACTCATATGTATTTAATTCAGAAAGTTCGGCAGGAATAGCATCCAATTCTAAATTATTATGTACAGCTCTGGTCGGCATTCTATTTTCTTCTAACTTATTATAACAGTATTTACAAATACGCTGATCTTCACCCAATTCAAAACAATTTTCAAGAAATATATATGTTGCAAAATCCTTCCACTTATAATTATCTTCATTTTCACTTTTTTTATACAGATCAACACTCCTTGTTTGAATTTTATAATGACTTCTGCGGCAACAAATACAAGTAATATTTGGTGTTTCATTAGAGGTGATAGTAAATTTTGTCATTTCATCCTCAAAATTTTTTGTAATAATGAGTTCTACATTCTGTTCCTCATTTTCCTCATTTACTGTGTCCTTTTCTGCACTTTCTTGTTCTGGACCAAAGTAACAAAACTGAATCTCATCAGTAACCTTCACTACATCTGATACAGATCCACGGAACAGAGCATTATTCAACTCATTCAGCTTTACTGCTGGACTTTTAGCAAAATACAATGTTCTCACAAACTTTCTCATTTCAGTATGATGAACAGCCAGCATCCTAAAATGATGAAAAACACTTTTACACACTTTTCTAGATAGACAAGCCAGAGAATGTCCCTGCAAACCAGTATTTTCTCTCACTCTGCATGGATCTAGTGTTTGAAGCACCTTCATCTTCTGTTTTACACTCTTTTTACTATATTCTCTTAGAAAGTCACGTAATTTATCAATAGATTCCTGACGCTCAGTACAAATACTACTACAGTTCCAAGTGTACACTGGGGCTTTTGGACGTCTCCCCATAGCCTCAGAAGCCATTACTTCTTCCTCATTTCTAGGGACCATTTTCTCTTTTTGCATCACACAACCATCCTTAACTTCATATGCTCTACCATTAGTGTCAACTGCATGCAACAAACTATTACTTTGAATATAACTCTCTTCATTAAAAAATGGTTCAGTACTTGAACTGTGTTTCCATTCTCCCAAGAACACTTTACAAAAGTTACTTTTTATCACTTCTCTTTTCCTTTTGCTTTGTGACTTCATTGCATTCACTAATTTCTAATCTATGCATCCTATTCAAAATTAGAATAAAAAGTTTTCTTTTTATTTCCAAAGCCTTACTTACAATATTTTCTATAAAAAAATTTTTCTTAATAAATGTAGATTTTTTCTTATATTTTTTCACATCCTTTAGCAAATTTAACATCACTCTTCTCTGAAACATTTTTCGACGAATGTTTTTAAAATCTAATTTTCGTGTTAAATCTGTTTGACATACTTCTGACTGTACATTAGCTTTTTTTTTTGCTGTTGACTGTGTTGTTGCTTTGTACATAAAACTCTCTTTGTTTTACAGTTATTTTTGCCATTTTTTTGTTTTTTGAAAATCTTTTTTAAGAAATCTCTGCTCTGCTTACCAGTAGACTTTTTCTTTTTGCCATCACCAGCTTCTCCTGCTATTTTTTTTCCCCAGTTTTGTCCAGATATACTTGTTGTTGCTTTTCTTTCCTTTTTCTTGTCCTTAAAGGCATTTTTTTTTTCACTGTTGCTCAGCAATACCTGCAAGGAACTAAACAAAAATCCTTTTTGTAATTATAATTCATTTAAATATTTTTTTTTACTTTTCATTTATTTCAAATGTTTTTCCATTTGTCTCTCATTTGTGATTTACTAATTTGTGCACAGTACTAACCACCACGGTTGAAAAAAAACAAGCTGCCCCTTTCCTGCAAGTGCATTTTTTAACAGAACAACTGCAACACAAATTATATCTGTGGCCAGAATTTCTGTGCACACACAGCCTCATGGTGTGCTTCTAAGCAGAAAACAGAATTTGATTTGCAAATTCAAAGCACATTTACTACTCTGGTAGATCAAGTGATAATTGCTGTTACAGCCTTACACATTTTACCTGGAAAATCACAGAGGCAGAAAAGAGCACATTTCCTAACAGCTACTTCATACCATAAGTATCTGCAACCTGGCTGAGTGTTTAGAGTAGAGCAAAGAAAAAGAGGCCTTGGTGACGTTGAATGTGTTTGCATTACACACAGACCTGAGTAGTACGCATGGGAGTGTTGGAGAAGCTGCTGCGTGTGTCCCAAGAGTGTGTTTCTGCAGACTATGTATTGTCAGCTGCAAGAGACATGAGCAAGGAGATTTCCAGAACTGCATGAAGACTACAGGGATGTACGTAACAGTGCATGTGTGCTAAGGGATAATTTGTGTAAACACAACAGGCTGCCCCTTTCCAGGGACTGCATTTCTTACTGAACAACATCTTCACAAATTAAATCTCTGCCCACAATTCCTGTGTGCACACAGACTCATGCCATCTTTTTACGCACATAACACAGGCTGCCCCTTTCCTGGGACTGCATTTCTTACTGAACAACATCTTCACAAATTAAATCTCTGCCCACAATTCCTGTGCGCACACAGACTCATGCTATGTTTTTTGGAACAAAACAGTGTCCCTGAATAGTACCAAATTACTGTTACAGCCTGATACATTTCCCTTATCATTTACAGAAGCAGAAAACAGCACATGTCCTAACAGCTCCTTAAAACCATGTCCATGTGTTACAGGGTGAGTAATTAGACTAGATCAATTTAAATGAGGCCTTGCTGACGTTGAATGTGTTTGCATTACACAGTGCTATCTGAAACAGCACACAGAGCTGACTACTACACATGAGAGTGTTGGAGAAGCTGCTGCGTGTGTCCCAAGAGTGTGTTTCTGAACACTGTGTATTGTCTGGTGCAAGACAGATGAGCAAAGAGACTTCCAGAACTGCATGAAGACTGCAGGGATGTATGTAACAGTGCATGTGTGCTAAGGGATAATTTGTGTAAACACAACAGGCTGCCCCTTTCCTGGGACTGCATTTCTTACTGAACAACATCTTCACAAATTAAATCTCTGCCCACAATTCCTGTGTGCACACAGACTCATGCCATCTTTTTACGCACATAACACAGGCTGCCCCTTTCCTGGGACTGCATTTCTTACTGAACAACATCTTCACAAATTAAATCTCTGCCCACAATTCCTGTGCGCACACAGACTCGTGCTATGTTTTTTGGAACAAAACAGTGTCCCTGAATAGTACCAAATTACTGTTACAGCCTGATACATTTCCCTTATCATTTAGAGAAGCAGAAAACAGCACATGTCCTAACAGCTCCTTAAGACCATGTCCATGTGTTACAGGGTGAGTGATTAGACTAGATCAATTTAAATGAGGCCTTGCTGACGTTAAATGTGTTTGCATTACACAGTGCTATCTGAAACAGCACACAGAGCTGAGTACTACACATGAGAGTGTTGGAGAAGCTGCTGCGTGTGTGTCAAGAGTGTGTTTCTGAACACTGTGTATTGTCTGGTGCAAGACAGATGAGCAAAGAGACTTCCAGAACTGCATGAAGACTGCAGGGATGTATGTAACAGTGCATGTGTGCTAAGGGATAATTTGTGTAAACACAACAGGCTGCCCCTTTCCTGGGACTGCATTTCTTACTGAACAACATCTTCACAAATTAAATCTCTGCCCACAATTCCTGTGTGCACACAGACTCATGCCATCTTTTTACGCACATAACACAGGCTGCCCCTTTCCTGGGACTGCATTTCTTACTGAACAACATCTTCACAAATTAAATCTCTGCCCACAATTCCTGTGCGCACACAGACTCATGCTATGTTTTTTGGAACAAAACAGTGTCCCTGAATAGTACCAAATTACTGTTACAGCCTGATACATTTCCCTTATCATTTACAGAAGCAGAAAACAGCACATGTCCTAACAGCTCCTTAAGACCATGTCCATGTGTTACAGGGTGAGTGATTAGACTAGATCAATTTAAATGAGGCCTTGCTGACGTTGAATGTGTTTGCATTACACAGTGCTATCTGAAACAGCACACAGAGCTGAGTACTACACATGAGAGTGTTGGAGAAGCTGCTGCGTGTGTGCCAAGAGTGTGTTTCTGAACACTGTGTATTGTCTGGTGCAAGACAGATGAGCAAAGAGACTTCCAGAACTGCATGAAGACTACAGGGATGTACGTAACAGTGCATGTGTGCTAAGGGATAATTTGTGTAAACACAACAGGCTGCCCCTTTCCAGGGACTGCATTTCTTACTGAACAACATCTTCACAAATTAAATCTCTGCCCACAATTCCTGTGTGCACACAGACTCATGCCATCTTTTTACGCACATAACACAGGCTGCCCCTTTCCTGGGACTGCATTTCTTACTGAACAACATCTTCACAAATTAAATCTCTGCCCACAATTCCTGTGCGCACACAGACTCATGCTATGTTTTTTGGAACAAAACAGTGTCCCTGAATAGTACAAAATTACTGTTACAGCCTGATACATTTCCCTTATCATTTACAGAAGCAGAAAACAGCACATGTCCTAACAGCTCCTTAAGACAATGACCATGTGTTACAGGGTGAGTGATTAGACTAGATCAATTTAAATGAGGCCTTGCTGACGTTGAATGTGTTTGCATTACACAGTGCTATCTGAAACAGCACACAAAGCTGAGTACTACACATGAGAGTGTTGGAGAAGCTGCTGCGTGTGTGCCAAGAGTGTGTTTCTGAACACTGTGTATTGTCTGGTGCAAGACAGATGAGCAAAGAGACTTCCAGAACTGCATGAAGACTGCAGGGATGTATGTAATAGTGCATGTGTGCTAAGGGATAATTTGTGTAAACACAACAGGCTGCCCCTTTCCTGGGACTGCATTTCTTACTGAACAACATCTTCACAAATTAAATCTCTGCCCACAATTCCTGTGTGCACACAGACTCATGCCATCTTTTTACGCACATAACACAGGCTGCCCCTTTCCTGGGACTGCATTTCTTACTGAACAACATCTTCACAAATTAAATCTCTGCCCACAATTCCTGTGCGCACACAGACTCATGCTATGTTTTTTGGAACAAAACAGTGTCCCTGAATAGTACCAAATTACTGTTACAGCCTGATACATTTCCCTTATCATTTACAGAAGCAGAAAACAGCACATGTCCTAACAGCTCCTTAAGACTGTGGAAATATGGATTTTTCTGGTCAGTTATGTCCCCTATCTTGGACCCCAACGGTTCTATGTGCATGTTACAAGTACATGTATGTTCCCTCCAGTTCCAGTTATGAAGACGCAAACACATGTGCGTCCACCGTCAACATGTCCTCTTTCAGATACGCCATGAATAGGCCGGATATTCCATTGCTAAGTATGAAAGGCCACCGGCTTTATATGGTTCACTTATGCCATTTTACAGTCCAGGCAAGTAGGCCCTGATTCTGTCATCAAGCTTTTCTTGCTTTTTGTCTCTGAAGCTCCAGTCTGAGCCTGCATCTGTGACCATGAACTTTGTCTCATTCCCTGCGCGGCTCACGAAGCCTGACATCAGCTTGTTGCCTGCCAAGAAACTGTATTTCACCTTCGAAATTATCTGCTCCGCCCCCTGCCCAATGCATTCCTGTCTAGTAGTTTAAGTAAACATTCTTCCAGCTACCGAGCAAAGGCCCGGCTTCTCTGTCTTCATGCAAGTAATTCATAGCCCTGTTACTATGGAAGATTCCTGCCCTCGCACCTAGTGTAGACACTTAGACGCTTGTACACGCACTAACAGTCAGTATAGTCAGTATAGAATAAGATTTTACTCCAAGAAGGCCTCTCTTTTGGATAACATAGTTCTTTAAACATAGGATGTTAGATATGATTTGGGATTAGGTTGACTTGACCCTCCAGACTTCTGTCGCCACATGTAGAGCTAAATGTCAAGTCCCCTTCACCCCCTAGTTGCACGTCAATCACACGTCATACTGCTGCGCGCGCATCTCTGCCAAGTATTTCTGCTGATATTGCGAAATTATTTCATAGGTCCACCCATATGTGACATCATAACCAATGACGTTTTCCTTGTTACACCCAATTACGCCTCTTTCAGCTACGCATGTGAAATGTTATCTTTGCTATCAATTGTTACGCCTCTTGCATTTACTTCACTGTAATGCCTATTGTATAAAAGTGAATAATTATCAATAATGTATGTACTTCACTTCCTGAACCTCCGTGGTGATGGAACTTGGAGGCCACGATTTCGAAATCGTCCATTAGAATAAAGCCCATTCCGAACCTCTAATACCACGGATTCTGCCTCTTATTTACTGAGCTATTTTTATTATGTTCTGTATCAAATTAAGTCCCGGTAATTAAATTATTTACCACAAGACAATGACCATGTGTTACAGGGTGAGTGATTAGACTAGATCAATTTAAATGAGGCCTTGCTGACGTTGAATGTGTTTGCATTACACAGTGCTATCTGAAACAGCACACACAGCTGAGTACTACACATGAGAGTGTTGGAGAAGCTGCTCCGTGTGTGCCAAGAGTGTGTTTCTGAACACTGTGTATTGTCTGGTGCAAGACAGATGAGCAAAGAGACTTCCAGAACTGCATGAAGACTGCAGGGATGTATGTAATAGTGCATGTGTGCTAAGGGATAATTTGTGTAAACACAACAGGCTGCCCCTTTCCTGGGACTGCATTTCTTACTGAACAACATCTTCAAAAATTAAATCTCTGCCCACAATTCCTGTGTGCACACAGAGTCATGCCATCATTTTAGGCACATAACACAGGCTGACCCTTTCCTGGAACTGCATTTCTTACTGAACAACATCTTCACAAATTAAATCTCTGCCCACAATTCCTGTGTGCACACAGACTCATGTCATCATTTTAAGCACATAACACAGGCTGCCCCTTTCTTAGGACTGCATTTCTTACTGAACAGCAACTTCACAAATTAAATCTCAGACAACAATTCCTATATACACACAGACTCATGCTGTGTTGGTAGGCACAAAACACAGGCTGCCCCTTTCCTGGGTTATCAATTCTAACAGAACTAATGCTTTTTTCAAATGTGCTGCCATTTTCCTCTCTTTTCTTTCAAAGTGATTTCTGCTAAATGCTAACCATCACAATTAAAAAGAAGCTGTCCTTTTCTTTCAACTGCAAGTCTTACTTTTCAACAGCAACACAAATTAAATCTCTGTCAACAATTCTTCTCTGCACACAGACTCATGGTTTGATGGTAGGCACAAAACAGTATTCCTCATTGTTACCAGTACACATTAACTTATGGTGAAAACATACTCCATAATATTTTACATATTCAAAACAGTTAAATATCTCGCAAAACAGAAAATGTAAATCACAACTTTAAACAAATAATCATAATTCTTTTATTTATATCAAAATTAACCACAAACACCCCCTCTCAAACTCATAACTCACCTTAAAAAGTAGTTAGTTGTGAAAGAAATGTGGCAGTCAGACCAGAATCTCTGAGCTGAACACCTCTCTCCTCTCAGCAGAACCAGTTAATGGCACAGTTTCCCTCTCTTTTTTCACACATATACATGTTAATTTCAAATCTCAGTGCTTCCCACATTTTTTCAAATGAAATCACACATTTCTATTGGTTGAAAACTTCAACCCCTTTCCAAATGTACCCTTCCTCCAACTTGACTTCTGCCTGCTACCATAGCAACAGGTCATGGAACACAGGTGTGAGCAGAGAGGTCAGAAGTTCAACAGACAATGTTTCATTTCCAAAGAGCAAGAGTGCTTGACTTTTCAAACCTAACAGCAAATCCAAACTAATGTTCTTTGTTCACACATTTTTCTGAACCAATACAATACATGCTTTTTAAAATTTAAACATACAGCCTAGTTTTTAGTGTAGAATGGTTTGAAACAGCCAATGAGTTCTTTTTTATAAAAAAAAGTATGTGTGCCCCCATTTTTCAACTGTCTTTCATTTCTTTTTGCCTTTCTACTGAAAGACACCTCCTGAGTGCATCCAGATCTCCTTTGAAGATGTTCACAGTGTGGATTGTAGGTCACAGCTATGTCTTCTGGAGTGAAAAATTTGCAGAAAAAAGAGGTATGGTGAGAGACCTTGCTTTGCCAAATGTAGACATCAAATGGATTGGTCAGAGAGGGTTAAAGTGGCACCAATTAATGCCTTTGGTGAAAACCTTTCTACATCTCCCACAGCCTAACCTTATTATTGTGCACTGTGGTGGAAATGACCTAGGCACTTTAACTGGGGTAGGTCTGGAAATGCTTATTAAGGACACCTTTGTGCAATTGATGTCACTTTTTCCACAAACTGCCTTCGTATATTCTAACATATGCCAAAGGCAAAAGTGGAACTGGTCCAACCAATTTTGTCCGCAGATTGACAAAGCAAGGAAGCACGTCAACAAATCTATTTCTGCTTTCCTCAGAGACTATGGTTTGGGTTCTATATACCACAACAACTTGCGTTACAACATGCAAGACATTTATAGAGGAGACGGTGTACACTTCACTGATGAAGGCAACAGAGTCTTCCTCTTGAACCTTAGATTCTGCATCGGTACTTACTTGTAGGTACCAAAAAACAAACAATAAACACAAGGGCTCTTTTTAGAGCCACCTTATATCTAAACACTTAAGTGCGATTTTTTATTATTTTTTTTTTTAAAGTTTTTTTTCGGGTGCGCGCACCCGGCGATATTTTTTTTGAAAATATAAATCTTTTTTTTTGCCCTACAAGGTCCTACTGTGACCCCCTTACAATGCCTAGTGGGTCAATATCTCCCCACTCTGCCCCCTTTTCAAGTTCTCCCCCTTTGTTTATCACCCCCTCTTTATGCGAGAGACAAAATGGCGGCCGCCGCTTCCTGATTTCCACCGATTCGAATGTTTACTGACATCTAACAACCAATCAGAAGTGCGCTCGCGATCGGCAAGGTGCGCGCACAGTACTTGCTCAGTGCGCGCACGCTGCGCGCTTACAGATATATATATTGATTTAAATGCTAATTTCTCAGGAAATACTGAACAGATTTACACCAAACTTGCATAAGGCACTTCATGGACCTTATGGCTACCTCTCTGCCAAATTTCACATAATTCTGTTCAGCCGTTCGGGCTGTAGCTGCGACTAAAGTCCCTATGGAAAAATACATGGGGAAAACGCGTTTTGGGACCCCCCTTTTATCTCAGCCCCTGCTTGACGAATCACCCGGAGACTTTCAGGGTAGGAGCTGAGCGGAGCGCCCCATTAGTTTTGAAAAATTCGCGAGGATTCGTCAACCGGCGCCAAAGTTATTCAAAATTGAATTTTGAGATTTCCTATGGAAACACGGTCCTAACTATAACTACCTACTGGCGACTGCCAGTAGGTAATATAAATATATATATATACAGAGGGGGCCGACACTTGCTCGGTGAGAGAAAGGAAGCTTTAATGTGCCAGTTCCATCAGTCCACAACATGAACAATTACAGCAGTGAAACGCTGGGCAGACGCATTTCAGGCATTCGCCTTTCTTCAGTGCCTGTTTCACTTCTGCGTTGTCATCTCTCCTGGGGGCCAGATTAAATACATGGCAGTGCACTCCGATAGGAGTTTGATGTTACGCCCATTCTCCCTCATTGCAGAAGGCGCAGGTCTCAATTGCTGTCCACTCCAGGTTTTGCAAAAGCCGTTGCGGGACCTACAGACAGTGATTAGGTTCCCACACACCAAGTGGTGTCCCAGCTGAGCTGGCCAAGGACACAAAACTTGCAGGACAGTCTATTTGGGAGGCATCGATGGTAAGTTTCCTTTACAGACACCTTTCCCACAGTCAATGTTGGTACCTCTCTCCCCAACGAAAATGACAATCACAGTGGATGTTTTATCTCGCTGGGGGGGCGTCGCGCTGTATTTTCAATACTTCACCACACTTTAGCAAGCAGGCGCAAAGCTCCAGAACGAGAGGGCGTGCCGGTACTCAGGGCTTGCAAACCCGAGAATAACATTTGAACCAGTCCCACTACTCCAGAAACAGAGGGGGCCGAAACTTGCTCGGTGAGAGAAAGGAAGCTTTAATGTGCCAGTTCCATCAGCGCACAACATGAACAATTACAGCAGTGAAACGCTGGGCAGACGCGTTTCAGGCATTCGCCTTTCTTCAGTGCCTGTTTAACTTCCGCGTTGTCATCTCTCCTGGGGGCCAGATTAAATACATGGCAGTCCACTCCGATAGGAGTTTGATGTTACGCCTATTCTCCCTCGTTGCAGAAGGCGCAGGTCCCAATTGCTGTCCACTCCGGGTTTTGCAAAACCCACTGCGGGACCTACATACAGTGATTAGGTTCCCGCACACCAAGTGGTGTCCCAGCTGAGCTGGCCACGGACACAAAACTTGCAGGACAGTCTATTTGGGAGGCATCGATGGTAAGTTTCCTTTACAGACACCTTTCCCACAGTCAATGTTGGTACCTCTCTCCCCAACGAAAATGACGATCACAGTGGATGTTTTATCTCGCTGGGGGGGCGTCGCGCTGTATTTTCAATACTTCACCACACTTTAGCAAGCAGGCGCGAAGCTCCAGAATGAGAGGGCGTGCCGGTACTCAGGGCTTGCAAACCCGAGAATAACATTCGAACCAGTCCCACTACTCCAGAAACAGAGGGGGCCGACACTTGCTCGGTGAGAGAAAGGAAGCTTTAATGTGCCAGTTCCATCAGCGCACAACATGAACAATTACAGCAGTGAAACGCTGGGCAGGCGCGTATATATATATATATTTTTTTTTACAGACGCTATTCTCACACAATGCCGATTTCAGAATGCCTACTGTACTCATAGTTAATACATTTTTATGTTGGGCCCTTGCTCTTGTTCCATTAAAATTTACCATTAGTTGTTGCGCGTGTCACCTTCATCAATTGTACCGCTCCTGGACCTAACTGCCAATGCTTCATCTCTCCTGATCATAATCTTGCACCAAAGTGTGTAATTCAGTTAGCTAGATTAATAGTTCACCATCTAGTCCAGTTCTTCCACACACATTATCTTCCACCGGTTCTTTTATTACATTGCGTCTGTTCTCCCTTTCTTTTCCTCACCAGATCGCAGAATACCGGATTATACCGTCAGGTGGCTATGAACAGTGATGCCTGCCGTGACGTCCGGGTTTGATTGGATATTTCACAACAGTATTTAACCGCGGAGCGAGTCCCGGGTCCTTGTTATCGAACAAGTGTAGACGGACTCGGGCAGTTCTACATTAACGCGTAGCGGCTGCACGCGCTTATGGTCTCTTACAACAAACCACATTGAAGGTAAGAGCCCTTCTCCCCTTCGGAGTTAGAAGGCCTTAGTAGTCAGGACGCTGGCATTTAACATTCTAACCTAAATATCTCTCCTATTATTTCAGATACACGGATCGTTGTGTACGTATTGTTTAATAATTGGATGGATACACCCCGCTGGTCGTAGTGGTTACATTTACACCAAACCCTTGGTTGTTTGGCTCCTGGTAAGGTTTGCTCCTTCTCTATGCACTAAGTGTGTCTACATTGCACTACTCCGCATAATTAATACTCCTTAATCCCTTACAGAGACACACACGGATCACACGGATTGTCGTGTTTCCCTTGTAACTCTACCTTTTCCCCATCCAGTCTTGCAACTCTGTGCAATTGACCTCGCTGTCAGCTTCCTTCCCCTCACTGTGGTAAGTTCAGCTTCTACAGAAGCACCTTTCCTTAGTAATACATGCGCTTATAACGATCTTATAAATTATGCTGGTTAATTTTCCCTCTCATTTCCTTCCTTCACATGTGCAGTGCCTGGCTGGGTCCCATGTGAGTAACCTTCCGACACTTTCACTTCCCTGTGGTGCACTGTAATCACACTGACAGATAATTTTTCATTTCAGGTGCAGGCCATCCCTGAGCGTTCTAATACAGCAACACTGTTGTTTTAGCCCTCACACTGATGGTATCCATTTTTTTCTTAAATTATAGATGTCCCTTCATCATTAGGTCCTGAAGAGACCCCTCACTGCTTAAGGGTCGAAACGCCGTAGACAAAAGGAAAGCGAACCATTCACTAGCGCCTATTATTTTATAAGGATGCTGTCTTCATTACTTATTACTTTTGATGGTCGACTTTACTAAATGTTGGAAACCAAGGGGCAGATTTACAAGCCAGTTGCACCACTTTTTCGTCGCTTTTCCCATATTAAAAGTGACGCGAAAGTGGCGCAAGGGGTTTGTAAATCTGCCCCCAAGTGTATATGTCACAAATAAGTCACTATTTTTGTAGGTTCCATGCTTACTGGAAACACCGCGCACTGTTTTTTGTAAAATTGCATTGTTATATACGTAAATGACTATTGTTATTACGAAATATTGAGTTTTATATGGTTTCTTCTCCTTTGGATATCGACTTAACCCTTTCCTTCATTGCGATTGCGCATATCAGTATCACTATTAATTATATTAGTCGACAGGAACAACTGCTTCTGTTTATATAATACCCAGGTTCCTTGTGAGTAGGGTCTCCCTTGTTTCTTGTACTCGATTATTTAAAAAGGGAGCCCCCTCCCCAAGCCTTATTCGGCCCTGGAGCCCCACCCCCCAGGTCCAAATATAATTAAAAGAGGGGGGGCACACATCTTCTTGGGCTTCCATTTTCATAGGTGGTTTCCTCGTTGCCCACCTGAGCCACCCACCATGTACATGTTAGGGGTTTGGGCGGGACCCTAGGTCACCGCGGTCACAGCCAGCTGCCTGCATGCTGTGGGAGCCGGCATTGCTCCAGCCCACAGAGAGCAGCTATTTATGCTGCTCCCTTCAAGCAAAGCAATGTGTTGTTCTGTTTCCCTGCCTCCATCAGTGAAGCAGGGAAACAGATCTCAACACTGCTCCCACCCGGCAGGAGTATTTTTTAAGCCCCTGTCGGCTGAAAGCATACTTTGTGTTTGCTCTTGTTTGGCAGGAGATTTTGAAATGTTCCCGCCAGATGGGAGCAAACACATTTCCCTGCCCGTACAAGTGAGGGCAGAAAAACCACTGTGTACCGAGGATGGGTTCCCCGGGGCACAGCAAATGAAGGGGCCCTGGGGGATGGGTCCCCGGAACAATTAGAGGCTTGGGGAGGGGGGCATGCAACCCCGCTCCTTTTACTTTATGTTGCAGCCCTGAGAGACGGGATCCCAGAGGCCTTGTAAAAGCTCAGGGAGTGAGGGCATGCAGCCCCCCTCCCCTTTAGTGTACATTTCTGCCCTTAGGAGTGACGATACACCTGTATCATCATGCTTAGGTGTGGAATGTTAAAATATTGGGATCTCTGGGGCCTGATCGATGTAACCTGGGCACAGGTCGACAGAATAGAGTCCACAAGGACAGCTTAAATCAGATGGTCATTAAAGAATCTGTGCGGGTCACTCTGAATGGCACTAGAAGCTTAGAAGAGTTAGAGTCTGGTAGAAGGATTTCAGGAAATAAATCTGCCTTAGTTTCCACTGAAAGCAACTGTATCAGTAGCACCTCCACTGCCCAACAGACAGTTTATACCGATGGTGGACAGAGATCAGTCCAGCTCAGTCTCTGGATAGCGAATAGCATTTTGTAAATCCATGAATATCACATCATCGGAGGGGAAAGTCATACTCTGAACTGCACAGAGTAAGATCTGCATATGGTCTCTATCCTCCGGTAGTGCTGGTGTTGAGGAAGGGGCTGACAATTGGAGTCTAGTTGTCAAGTGACTGGTTGCAGGTCTTTACCCTCTCAGTGTGACATAGGCTGAGACTGAGTTGAATCTTGGGATGTGGCTGGTGGAGTCAGCTTTAGTGCTAGAAAGGAAGGTACAGGTGTGGACCCAGGCCTTAGAATTAAAGTGTGAACTCGCCTCGGCATACACCCTGGAACAGGTTCCACTGGGTCAGTTGGTGCCAAGGGAGACCCAGTGAGTGGAAATCCAATTAGAGAACCATGTGGATCTGTGGGGTCCGAAGGTGCACTAGATGAACTCCGAAGCATCAGAAAGACCTGCAGTATGGCCTCTTTGAAGCTGGATCTTTGCTGTGGTGTCAAAGACAGCCTGCGGAATTTGAGGTGCTCTGAAGTCAGAAGATGCTTGCAGGGTATGATCTTTTGAATGACACTCATGACAGGTAGGTTGGATGTGGTCAATTCTCACTTAGCTTTCTGGAATAATTTCAACTTCGACTTATCAGAAGACTTTGAGGGGGAAAGGAACTTTCTTCTGAGCCAACTCCTTGAACAAGATATAAGCACCACATGACTTGGAGCAGGCTTCTGCTTCTACCGCAATCTCTTCTAATGGCAGAAATCATTGTAGTGGGGCCTGACTATGTATGGACCTCTGAACGGTGGCATGGATTCCCTTGGAAACTTCCCTCACCGCAGGCTTGGAATCTGGGTGTCACGTTGACAATAATCTGGCAAACCTTCCTACACCACTGGTTTCTGACTGCTCATCATTGTTAGAAAGATACTCCCTTTTATACCATCAACTGTCAGTAAGGACCTGATACAGGAACTGATTATATCGAGGTCACAACACTGTAACTCTCTTTTGGTTGGATTGCTGAAGTTTCTGGTCCACAAAGTTCAGATTCTCCAAAACGTGGCGGCAAGAATGGTTTTAGGATTCAAACATAGTTAAGCGATCTCTCATCATCTACAAAACCTTAATTGGCCACCTATAAACAAAAGATGATCTGTCTACAATGTGCACCTGGTAACATATATGGCATCCCTGTTCTCATGGTACAAACTGCACGAGATCTTAGCTCCAAACAGTGTTTTCTTTTCAAAGTACCCAAATTACAAAAAGCCATATTAGGAAGTTGCTCATTTGCAGCAGTCAAGCTTGGAACTCATTGCCATTGTCCTCTGGTCCCATTTAAGACCGATGAGGCAGATAAACTGCTGAATCCTTAGTTGACACATAAAACCGACCTTGACACATTTGTGAGAGAAAAATGACAAATGTTCACAATTTGTGCTCACTATGCGTTGTGGAATAATGAGAATTAGATCATGAAAAGACTTAGTTACTGCATCATAAAAGCATGCAGAAGAGTGTAGAATAGAAGAAAATACACGTTGAATAACCTAGGTTCATGTTTACTAAATTACAAGGGTGTATTCTTTTAACATGGAATAGAAATGTGAATGTGATGACTCACATGCCATATAACCATTCTCTTTTAAATAATAGTAAATGTGACGAATTAATGAAACTAATGTAATTTAGATGACATTATGTGTGTGTTTTAGAAGTCCCATGTTTGAACTCAATGTTTTGCCTATATGAAAATATGCACCAAGTAGTGAAATTAAGAAGGGTGTTGCACATTTATAGTAATTCCAAATTCTTTGAAACTTTTACAGAATAATCTTCATGCATGTACTAATGAAAAGTACTATAAACTATTTTGTTTTTTAGGGTTTGAAATTATTTTACATGTTGGTACTTTGGTAATGTAGTAATGTGTTACTCTACATGAAATGCATATTTAAATTATTTTATATTGTGTATTTCCTGAACAAAATTCAATTTAGGCCTGCATTTTCTTTCTATTGCTTAATAGCGTTCTCATAGAAGGACTGAACAAACTGATGATATGAGATGAAACTATGTTCATGCTAGGATACTTGCTACTAAATTGTTACATTAGGAACATCTGCCTTGAGAAACTGCCCTCTTGAACTCACTCATGAACAGTTGCTAAAGGACTATTGTTTGTGTCTTGCATTTTTTAATGGCTTGACAGCTTACATGATGATGACCACCTATTTCCCATAAAATGTGTCTTCTTTATGCTACATGGCGATCAACCTATATGAAATGACCAATGGACTGAGTGGTCTGCCTAGATGAGATGACCCAGGGGGTGTCCCTCCGGACCTTGGAGTGATGAGAACTGTGCCACTTTTGACACTTTTTGCCACAGAAGATCTTGTTTCTTTGCAAACCTATGGACAGTCTTGACTGTGTGCACTATTTCCGGACTTCTTTCCCTCTTGGGAGAGAGCCTTTGAGCTGAGATGATTCATGTCCTTTTCTGAAACGGTTCTACTAGAACATTGGTAATTGATGGGCCGAAAGAAGTTAATTTGATTATTCTGCCTGGTATTGAGGTGCTTGTTTCTTAAATTTACTGATAAAATCCAACCATCCATAGATCCTGTTTCTGTCTCTCTATGACTTGTCTCCAATTATTGATTGTGCATTCTTATCTGAGAATTAATGATGTATGGGAATTCTTAATCGAGAGATCTCTGATCAACAGATACTAATGTTACTATTTTGCATAGCTCTAACTACTGAACTATTCTTTTGCATGATTCTGGTCTGACTGAATTGTTTCAGGAGATTTAGTCTAGCCATGAGGATTTCGTATTTGTATAGCCTAGTCTTGAGAGTTATATAGATGAATTCACTTACCAGTCTGTAGGTCAGTTACCCAATTCACAGTCCTCTTTGGATACCTGGATTGGATTCCCTATATCGGACCCCTCTCTGCATGATTAAAAGATCCATCGGAGGACCAAGTAAATGACTTTGTGGTGTAGTGTAAAGAGATAAAGAGAGTAAAGTAAATGAGGCCAGTGGTGCTACATGAGGACCTACATGTTTTCAAACAAATTTAGTTTTAGACTAACCAATTGGTATCACTTTCCATTACTGAACTTCTCTGGTTTGGGGCACCTCTTTAGCACTGAGATACTTCTGTCTGAAGTGGCTGTTTATGCTATTATAAATGGTTCCACTTATTTACTCTTATGTTCGGCAACCAAGAAAATCGCCTCCCTCTCTAGGATCACCTTCAGGTGCACTAGGCCACATTTATTGGACTGTTTTGGGTCCTGCCCTGGGCCAAACCTCAAAGACACATAACCAGCATCTGCTTTCTTCAGTCATGGACAGTCTGAACCATGTTGTATTTGTGGAGACATTGTCCGAGGTACACAGGTTAAATTTTGAAGTGATTGGAAACCTGGCAATTTGGGAGTAGATCCCCACATCAAAGGGTGTGGAAAGGAAGAAACTGACATCACTACACAGTGGTGGTGCTTATATGTGGGAAATCCTGAAGGGCAGAAAGACTGTGCAGTGCAGTTCAGCTTAGGAGGAGGATTCTGGTAGCATAACTGTTGGTGAGTCTCTGATGATACTCCTGAATCCTGATAAGATGAAAAACAATAATGCCATTCATCAAGGTAAGATCAAGGTAAGTTAAAAGAGGAAGCCTATCGGGCAAAGGTATCAGTTTAACCCCTTGAGTGCCCATGACGAGATGGTCTCGTCATGGGTCGCGGTTGCGCTGTGCCCATGACGAGACTATCTCGTCATGAGCCCTGCCCGCTAATGAAACGCCCGGCACAGGGCGTGGAAAGGGCGGGGCACTCAAGGGGTTAACTGAGAAAAGGTGGCATGTTTCTTATCAGCATCTACATTGTTGCTTAGAATCTGAAAGAAAACTCAATGGCAATCTTTTGACCTTGGGCAAAAAGAAGGGCAGCTGGGGGTTCTGACAATTGCTTGTCTGCAGAGTCTAACTGAGCAGTATTAGACTAAGGTAGTAATTGAGGCAAGACACTTCTTTATTTCCTAGATTAAATGTCAACACTAAATGGTCCTGCTCAGGTGACTCGTATAAAGGGAAGTTGAGGAGCCTTTGAAATATTGCATGATATATGCATGAAATGACACTATTGACAATGATGTCAAAGCATAGTCATGTGAGACACGTTTTGGTATACGTATTTGTACACTACAGATATGAAGATATGGCACTGTAAAATATAATTGAATGTTTAAGACTAAGGATACTAAGGACCACAAGGGCTTCAGTTAGAGACAGGTTACTCTGTCATAAATGTGACACATTTCTTGTTCACCTTATATCCTATAGCTCACATTTGTGACTGAGTAACTCATCTGCCGAAGTCTATATCAAGCTGTCTTTCTTTAATCACTAATTAAAATATTAAAAGTGAGGGAAGCCCAAAAACACAGTGGGGGGGGGGGATAAAAGCCATAAATAAACAGCCAGGAAAAGACAAAGTGATTAACAACCATCTTTTTTTTTAGGAATGTTAAAAATCTTAAAAGACTGGTGTTAATTCCCATACATAAAAGACAGAACCCCAACAGCAATCCAAAGACACTAAAAGTGCTTTATTGCCAAATGTTACTGTTAGACCTGGCACCATTGGCGTGGGTCTCCCTTCCATTTTTTGCTGTTGCCTCATGTGTTTTTGCTGGTGTTAGATGCTTTGGGCACTGTGCCACTGCTATTCAGGGCCACGGTGCAAGTGCTCCCTATGGTAAATTGATGTATGGATTAGTGACTCCATGATTGGCTGGTTTGGTTTACCTTTCAGACCCTAGTACAGTGCACTAAGTGTTCCCCGGGCTTGTAAATCAAATGTTGCTGGTGGGCTTGCAGCACTGGTTGTGCCACCCACAGAAGCAGCCTGTAAAGTGTGTCTCAGGCCTGCCATTGCAGAGCCTGTGTGCAGAATGTGACTGCCATGCTGACTGACCAAGTGCACCCACTTGCCAGTCCCTAAACCTTCCCTTATCTTCATATCAGACACCCCTACGGTAGGTCCAAGGGCAGGGGGCATTGTAAGTATAAGGTAGGACATGCCCTGGTGTGTGTGGCATGTCTTAATAGTTAATTACAGCCATTTTCGTTTTTCACTATTGCAAGGCTATCTGTTCCCCATAGGCCAGAATGGGCATTTTGATTATTACATCTTATAATCCTAACTGACTCAGTGAACCTGGTGGAAATTCGAGTTTAGTATGCCTGAACTCAGAATGATGAAATACATCTTTCAGTGAAGTTGGTTTTAACATTCTGTGTTTGAAAATACCACTATTAGAAAGTAGGTATTTTCTTGCCTAACTATCCAAGCCTGTCTCTGATAGGTTGTGTATTCCTTGTCTGGAGTTTGAGTGACAGGGGCTGGGGGATTCCAGGAGACAGGGTGAGTCAGCACAGGGCTGAATAGAGAGATATGCATGTAGATGGGTGGGAGCAGGTGCACCTGGGACCTGAATAGGTTTGTGCCTTCCCTCCAAAATGCTGGCTTCACCTCTTGTGGTGCGTCTGATGTCCCTGGCCTACACTGTGAAAGGAAAGAAGGAGTCTTGTCAACAAAGTGCTCCAGGACTGACCAGAACTGGTTTGGACTAGGAAAAGGCTTCTCTGCCTTCAGAGAACAAAGTGAAAATGAGTATAAAAGGGGGGACCCAGAACTTTAGATTACTTTGGGAAACAAGAAGAACCTTTGCTGAGGAGAGGAACCAGAGAAACTGAGGAAGAGAGTATCCCTAGCTGAGTGCTGTTTGGGGGATTGGCCTGCAGTGGTTGCCTAACTGCCAAAGAAAGGAGAAAGGAACTTTGTGCTACTTTCATCAACTTGTAAAGGATCTCCAAGGGCTTGAAGATAAAGCTTGCCTCCTGCTGAAGTCTCAGGGACAACAGACTTCACCAACCAGCTCCCCTGCCTTACCTTGCTGGGAATTGAAGTGCCTGCTGTTGAGCTGGGCCTTCGGAGAGACTGCGTGTCGCTGGCAGCTGGAAGCGCGAATCAAGACGAAGAAGCCTGTCGCCACCACAGTCATTGCATCACCGGAGAAGAGTGTCGTCGTCACAGCAGACGACGTCGTGTCACCAGAAAAGCATGCCGCCACTGCTGTCATCGCATCACCCGAAGGGCCTTGCATCCGCGGAGAAGAGTGTCGCCGTCGCAGCAGATGCCGTCGCATCACTGGAGAAGAGTGTCGCTGCTGCAGCCGCTGTCGTCGCATTGCTGAGAAAGCGTGCTGCCGCTGCCACTGTCGCATCGTGTCACCGAGGCACCCCGCATCCCTGGAGAAGAGTGTCGCCATCGCAGCAGACACCATCGCATCACCAGAGAAGCGTGTCGCAGGGCTTGTTGCGGCTCAGAAGATTTGTTGAGTCGCTGCACGGCCGTCGGGCGTGCACGCATTGTTGTCACATCAAGAAGAAGACACCATTTTGTTTCATTGCACCGGATCTTCATCGCATCACGGCGTTGCGGGTCGCACCGCCACGGAAGTGCAGTAAGAAACCGACGCATCACCTCCCCATGCAGAGAAGAACCGACGCATCACCGTCCCCTAAGCAGCAGTAGGGAACTGACGCATCACCCTTCTTGCGTGTAAGGAACCGACGCATCACCTTCCCTGCAACACTTTCGTTGTATAGCGTTACGCATCCAAAGGTACATTGAACTCAAAGTGTCGCATTTACCATCTTAAGAGAAGTAAGCTATTTCTACCATTTTTAAAGTACAGTATTGTGGACTTTTGTCGTGTGTGGTCTTGTGATAAGTCTATGTAAAGAATACTTATTTTTTATATAAAACCTGTGTGGTGTTCATCTGTAGTGTTGTCACTGGATTACTGTATATGTTCACAAATGCTTTACACACTGCCTCTGAGATAAGGCTGCCTGCTCGTGCCAAGCTACCAAGGGGGTGTGAGCAGGGGTTATTTTAGGAGTGTACCCCCTTACCTGGAATAGAAGCATATTTCGTCAAAGGTACCTACCTCTGCCAACTAGAGACCCCAGTTCTAACAGTTACCTTGGGATGAGAGAGGACGTTTTAGTATTACAAAGCATGTCCAGGTAGTACTACTGTAATTTAATGGCCAGAAAAACAGGAGATTGCACATATATTGCTTAGTGGGTCACAACCATGGCCTTACAAAATACCCTTCTACAAATGAGTAGCCATGGTAGACTCCTAGTAATGGTGCAATGTGCTCCCATCTGCCATGATTTGTAATAAGCAGAACAGCTGAATTATGTGGCAGCTATAAATAGATAGCTTTTTTGCTGAGACAGTGAAGACAATATAATTGCCATAGTGTAGGCGAGACTGGTCTAGGGCTTTAAATAAAGGATAGTGAAACTACTACTTTCATGAGGGTTCTCAGCTCTAAAAAGGAGGTAATTGATATTTTGCCTAAATAGGGGACTAGGACAAAATGGTGGTTCAAGTAAAACCCCATGATACATACTGATTTTGCCATACAATATGGCCAGCCTAAATCTGCTACAACTGACTTGTTCTCAGATGTAAGAGGAAGCTCAGTTTTGGCTGGATTGGTTTTGAGGAAATTTGTCTTCTATTCACTATCTATTTTTATTAGTTTGTATTCTTGGAAGATCCCCTTCCAGGCCAAAAACTATCCCTTACAGATGCACACACCCTTGTAGTGCTGCGCATGGGTGTGTGGATTGGTGCTTGGCAGCCTAATGTATGCCAGCGGAGGGATAGAGAAAAATAGTGCCATGTCTTAGTAGATATATCCAGTGCTTAGTTTGTAAAAGAATACATGCCTCAGCCCTCGTCAGGAGGCCACTGCAGCTTGCACCACCCATTTCCCCCACCAGTGCAGCCAGTGCCAGTAACAACACGACTATTAACCATTCCAGGCTCCCAAAGCTATACGATTGGCTTAGGAGGCATATATTAGTCCTTTTTAATGTATGTTGAACTAATAAATCATTTTTGTTGTTCTCATGTCCAAATCACACAAATAGTGCCACTATGTGGCAAGCAGTCATAAGTGCTGCTGTTGACAATTAAGTGCCATTGTTCAGCACCGGAAACCACCGGCTAAAATTAAGCACTGGATATAGCACTGTTCTGCTCACTCTCCATTATGCAACTCTATGCAGTAACTTTAGTTGCTGTGCTCTGTTGCATGCATTTTTATAAAATCTTAGCCCATTTTCCATATCAGTCTGAATTTATCTAACTTTGCATTACACATTTCTCAAAAATGTTGTCTGTCTAGCAGAGAGAGTCTGGGAATAGGATAATGCTTAATATGGGTACATACGTTGGCAAATTTCTCTATAAACCAAGCAGAGAGGTTCTCACACAGAAGTGCTGAATGCGAACAGATGAAGGGCCTAATTTAGAATATGTGGATGGGTTGCGCTGTCCCAAACCCAAAGGATGTTCCATTTACCTTAATACAAGTGCATTATATCCTATGGCAATTGTAATAAGGTCGATGGTGATATCTGTCATATTTGTGACAGTGTACCCATCCACCAAACTCTAAGTCGTGCCCTTGGAAGGAAGCCATGGTATTTTGGAGGTTTGAAATTATGCAAAAAAGTATTATAGAGAAGTTTGAGGCAAGGCAAATACAATCTCAAAAGGAAGATTTCCTAGTTCCACTGATGTGCGCCTTATAAACAGTTGCTTGCTGTAAATATGAAGCTTTAGGTGAAGACATGTCTATAATAACTTTCTAAAATCAGTGCTCCAGACACTCTATTGATGCTGCTCTATTTACAATAAAGGGGGTGGGGTGCACAGTGCAGGCCCAGACTTAGACATCTGACAGAAAGTTTTAGCATGGTTATGGTTCTTCATGCTTCTATGCCACAGATAATACAGCATACGTCCTTCTAAACTCCCAACCTTCACACCCCTTTCAAACTTTCAAAGCATTGCTCACATTAAAGGTGATAGGGATCAAGCAAGACCAGTAGGTCCTGCCACAGGATACTTGGTACTATGTCTATACTTTGGGATTTTAGGGTCCATATCCCTCCAATCACTTTTATGATTCAATACATCAAACATACAACACAAATTATACATGATGAGTTAGTGGCAAATGTACTTTGAACATACACTATATTTACGCTGGACCTGGTTGAGTGGCAGTTACCAGCCATATTAAACTTTGGGCTATCGATGAACTGTGATGAGTCAAGACTAATCTTTCAGTACTTCAGTACTTGTAGAAGCTATGTAAATGGAAGTCTCAATGCCCTTGATCACAACCAGCCAACTATAGGTGTACTAACCACACACTGTTTCTATGCCAACTGGAGGGAAGCAGAAGACATAGGGGCAGATTTACAAGCCCCGCGCGCCACTTTTGTGCTGCCGGTGCGTCACTTTTGTGACGCAGCGGCGGCGCCATGCTGCGACAGATTTACAATGTGACGCATCTAGGGAGATGCGTCACGTTGTAAAGCCCTGCGTCACATTAAACCAGCGTCAGGTTTAATGTATGCAGGGTGGGCGTTACGTCAGAAAAAGCCTCGGAAAAGGGACGCAGTGAAATCTACAAGATATCACGCAGTCACTTTTCTGACGCTGGTGCGTCAAATCCTTACACCTGCTTCAAGCAGGCGTAAGGCGTGATGCACCATGTTAGGGATAGGGCAGGTTGGAACAGTGCTGGAGTTCCGTCGCGCTTACGACACAACTGCAGCACTGCACCAACCTTACGCCGGCAGATGCGTCATGCATCTGCTTGTCCTTGTGCCACGATGCACTGCATTGTAAATGCGGCGCATCTGCGGTGGCGCAAGGGCAAACTTGCGTGACGCATCTTCTCTGGCTCATCCCTGCTGATTTGCAGGGATGCGCCAGGGAACGTAAATCTGCCCCATTGTCTTCAGATAAAATGATGTGTCCAGAATACGAGTATTGGGACTCCTCGGCATGTGACAGAATTAATGTGCCACTCATTTTTTATTTCTGAATCATTGTATAACTAATTAAGTCAGAACATGTAAAAAGAGATCAATCCACAGTTCACGCACAGTTATAGTTTGGTTATAAAACCAAAGTCCTTTACACTAAGTAGCCCCTTAATCTCTGCACTGTACAAGTCATTATCTAAGAAATATAAAGAGACTTGTAAGAAGTGACTTGTGTTAGATCTACATTGTCAGAATAAAACATTCCATACAAACTTGCGTGACGCATCTTCCCTGGCTCATCCCTGCTGATTTGCAGGGAGGCGCCAGGGAACGTAAATCTGCCCCATTGTCTTCAGATAAAATGATGTGTCCAGAATACGAGTATTGGGACTCCTCGGCATGTGACAGAATTAATGTGCCACTCATTTTTTATTTCTGAATCATTGTATAACTAATTAAGTCAGAACATGTAAAATGAGAGAACAATCCACAGTTCACGCACAGTTATAGTTTGGTTATAAAACCAAAGTCCTTTACACTAAGTAGCCCCTTAATCTCTGCACTGTACAAGTCATTATCTAAGCAATATAAAGAGACTTGTAAGAAGTGACTTGTGTTAGATCTACATTGTCAGAATAAAACATTCCATACAACATCTGGTACTGAGATCTATGCAATACATGATTTCTATGCTTGTAACTGTTGGTGGAAATATTCCTTTCCTATGGCTTTCTATAACAAATTTGATGATATATTGTGCTATACCTACTCCCAAAAAATAGTCTCTTACCTCAAAGCACGACTTCTTTCTTCTTCACCTGCAACCAGTTATGCACTAACCTGCCTTGTCTTTGTCTTTTCTCTTCTGGGCGGTGTACCTTTTGATGATAAAATTATTGTGCTGAACAAGCTAGAGAGTCATGCTTAGAGTGATGAAGATCATGAAGATTTTTCAACAGGGAGCTGCAGACTGACAACCAGGTTATTGGAAATTGAGCTATTTGGCAATAGTTTAAATTCAGCAGCCATACTCAAGATGGCTGCTGTCTCCTGTAAGATTCTGCATCAACTCCCATGAGACTTGCTAACTTCTCACTTTAAACATCCACACCTCTCTGCTTATGGTACTTATGACATATTGTGACTGAAATCCCTCTTTTGAAATATCTAAACTCTCTGGCCCACTCACTTGCCAATTGAACAGTAAAAGTGCCTGACATTGAAATCTGAATCCAAAATACCTTACGTCTCTTTTTCATTAACGGATCACTTCCATCATAAAGTCTACATGTCAAAAACCCCTTCCACACTTGAACTAGTTGTTTTTAACAATGAGATATTCTAAAAAGACTGGAAAATAGGATGGGTTTATCCGGCTCAGTCCTTCAATGGTTCAAATCCTTTCTGGAAAACAGAACGCAATCTTTCATGGTGAACAAAAATCTTTCCCGCTCCTCACCCTCTGGGTGTACCACAAGGCTCTACCCTATCCCCCACTCTATTCAACCTATATGTCGAACCACTAACCGAACTACTACAGCAGGCAAACATAGCCTACCACATGTACGCGGACGACACTCAGCTTTACATCAAGATCTCCTCCATTGAAGACATAATATCGATGAACATGGCACTCGAAAAGACCGTCCACTGGCTAACAACCAACTTCCTCAAGCTAAACTCACAAAAAACTGAATTTCTTCTAATCTCCCCCCCTAATAACTCCCAGGAGACAAAGGAATGGTCCAACTTGATCACTGCACTTAACTGCACGCCAACTCTGGTGGACTCCACCAAATCACTTGGAATTACTCTAGATAAGAACCTTAACATGCAAACACACGTCAAGTTGCTTGCTACAAACGCACACTTTCACCTCAGCTATCTGAGGAAAATTAAACGCTTCATCAATAACCAGGACCTCAAAATTGCAGTTCAATCCCTAGTCATCTCAAGGCTGGAATACAGATGCACCACCCTCGCGGGAATGCCCAAAATCTCAACCGCCCTATTAAAAGCCTGTCTCAACACCGCAGCAAGACTTCTAACAGGATCCAGGAAATTTGACCACATATCGCCACACCTGAAAGCGCTCCACTGGCTTCCTTTTGAAGCTCGAATCCACCTAAAAATGGCATGCATCACTCACAAAGCGCTTCACCACAATACTCCCCAGTACCTATCCAAAAACTGACCTTATCTGGAGGAATCAGACATTCAAGGAGTGCTGATAATTTACTCCTGAAACCCTCACGCTTTAGAAAGAAAAAAACCTCTGACAGAGCATTCTACGGAGCAGCACCAAGAATATGGAACTCGCTTCCTCCCTCCATCAGAAAAATCCCCTCTACTCTTCTGTTCAAAAAAGAAGCAAAATCATTCATTATGTGCAAATTCCTCCTGTAAACTATCTCACGGACCATTCCAGATGTACACCCTAAAAACTTGCTCCTGCTGTCCCCCGGAAGACACCTTCGCTGCTCTCGACCCGTTGCTTAGAAACACTCTCACGCCTGCGACCTTACGAACTCTGTAAAAAAGTTGATCTTATGTATGCTATTCTTTTCTTGCAAATTGTTTTATTCGTATTGTGCCCTCAGTGTAAAGCTCTCTGATACCCTTCCCTGTGTCTGGTCTGCGCTATAGAAAACTCTAAAAATAAAAATGAATAAAAATAAGATATGAAACAAAAATAGGACAACTTTCCCATTAACTGCACATTTTTCCAAAAACCCTAAATTAGTTATTATTGTGATAGACAATACCATTTCTTCAAACCTTTAATTCAGTCCTGCTTTTATTTTAGCGTCAGTATGTAACCTATATGTTCTTTAACATTAAATGAGCCTCCTACATATGCATCCTAATGTTAGCTTCAGGGTTAAAACCCATGGACACAACCATTGGTACTTATCTTTTATTAGCAGCTTTGAAACTGAAAAAAGGAGATCCATGCATCGAAGAATAAACATGAAAATTCAACATTTGTAAACAATGATGCCTAGTTACTGTGATACTCATTAATAAATCGTCTTAAATACTGTTGGAAATTTTATTTATTTGGTCAGTATCCTCATCAGATTGAGAATGCAATACGGATGAAAAATATAACTCTCTATCAGACAGCTGACTTAGGGGGGGTATTTAGAAGCAGACAGTAATAAAGCATCTACCAAAAAGTGATTGGAGAGGCACCATTCACCACCCCAGAGTTAATCAGCAATACTTATTGGTGGGAGGAAACATTTTGTTTCTGAGAGTAAAGTTCAGCTGCCTCTGGTGCCAAGAGACATCATGCCAGCAGACCAGCCCCCTCATGTCACCTGCATCGAAAATCCCACCAAATTTAGGGTCAGTCTTCTGACCCAATTTTTTCTGTTTGTGACGTTCATGCAAGGCATGGTGGTCACAGTCAGGAATAAAGCGCAAATGTTCCTCAGACACTGGAAGAAACCTCACATCAAACACATTTCTTGTTTTTCATAAACCAAACTTTCTATTATTGTTTTCTTCTGTAATACAAATGCTGGCTGTCAAAAGTAGCCTATCAGGCCTTGCAGGTGTGCAGATAGTGCTCTGACATATTGACCTTTTTTGGAAAATATCTGGCAACCGAAAATTGGGTAGATCAATCACCATACAGTTTTCAGGGGCAGAGCCTCTGCCATCCCAGTGACACAGCCAGCTCACTGAATTCTCACAAATAACTAATTCCAAAGCTATGGTACAAATACAGTTCCTCTTTTACTCACAAGGTGTCTACCACTGTGTAGTAACACCTAAAAACCCTACATCATCAAATTACAATACATGCCAGTAAATATCATATTCATATTCTATTCATTACATTTCACGTTAATAATGTTAATGGCAATGTGATACATAATCTGACCTATACAAACATTTATGCTATTAGAAATTGCATTTGTCATATCAGCAGTGAGGTCATGTACATTGTATTTTGTGTGTGGGTTATGGTTTGCATGGATATTGAGTAAATTACTCAACCATAACTATTGAATTTCAGTGTTTTTGGTTTTAATTCATAAACTGTACTTTAACTTTGATTGTTTAAGTGAATTCCAGATTTGTTTAAACACCTGTAAGTAATCCTACTCATAATGTAACTTTAACTGTATCTTTTTTGGTGAATATATGCATGAATTCTTTGTCCTTCAATTGCATGCCAAGGTGACCAACGCCTTTGCAGACTTGCTGGACCTGGGCATGTGAGTGGTGACCCAGTTACATACTTGTCATCTCAAGTGACCTGATTACGTACATGTAATCTTGATAGCTCAGAGTTCAGGTCTTCCTTGTCCCAGTCCTTACTGAATGAGATATTGTTCTCAACACACAAATATAATTCACCTATCGAGGCTAAAATATAAACTACCAACATGGCTTCCTCCCTCCTCTGGTCTGAGCACTATAAAAAGGAACAAATAATGAGTCCCTTCCTGAAAATACCAAGCTTTTCACAGATAAGAAAAAGCTACATAAATACATAACAAATAAATATTTCTCTTTGCTCCTCTTAACCCAGGGAGGGACGGAAGGACAAACTAGGATTGGAGTAATGAAAACCTGTACTTTGAGTAATCAAAATTGCCAGTAAGTAAAAGGGTAATTACCTACTCATCCATCTTCCTTGTCCCTCTCCTTATCAAATATGAGCATACCCAAACTGTAAAGGGCAACCAGAAAATGGACTCTAACCTAAGAAAAGTGTTTTTATGAAAATATATTAATGGTCAGGTAAAAAGGCATCAAGAACTCACTCAATAAAACCTGATGATACTCCACCTCCACCCTATAGAAGGTAATGGTTCATAAATGTTTGCGATGTGGCCAATGTGGCAGCCAAACACCAAGCTCTCATTGACATACCCTTCAACATTGCCCAAGAAGTAGCCATGCCCCTAGTACATCTTCTTTGAACAGATTCTGGTAAAGAATTATCCTTCTTCTCATACTGCACTAATATTGTCTGTTTGAGCAATCTGCTCAAAGTTTATGAAGAAGGACACAAAGTCTGTTTTGGCAATTGAAAAGTCATAAATACTCACTCCCGCTTTCTCAAAGGATGCACAAAAACTGACAATGCCCTATATTAATATAGCATGAGTAAAACTTGTTCCTCTGGACAACTGGGAGGTGGAAAAATATTAGAAAAGTCAGATACCGAGAGGTGTGGAAAGGCAAAGGCACTTTTGGTAAAAAGGCATGTACTATGCTCTTATTGAACCCCAATGGCTGTTCCCAATACCATTATGCTTAAAGTGATTTACCTAAATGCCATAGGACCCCTGTGCCCCCCACAGACGGACGCTCCCCTCCACTGCTCTGCTGACCTACCTGCCTCCGCTGCCTGACGCCTGATTGCCGCATCCTTCACTTACCTGCCTCCGCTGCCTGACGCCTGACTGCCGCCGCCGCATTTTTAATTATTTTTTTTTTTTCTCCTCACTTACCTGACGCCACTGCCTGCCTCCTGCTCCCAGGTAACGCCTGCTGCCTCCTGGCCGCTCCCCACACCGCTGCCTGTACTCCTCTCGCTAGCTGACCCCCGCTGCTCACCTGGTCACTCCTGGTGTCTGCCGCTTCCCGCCGGTTTCCCGCCGCCGCTGCCCCAGGCGCACCCTCCCAGTCCCGCCTCCACCCACAGTCCCGCCCCCCCTCCCTGCCCATTGGCCACCCCGCTCCCGCCTCCCGCTGACCCTCCCTCCCGGCTCCTTATTTATGACGCCCCTTCAGCGACCGCGCAGCGGACGCGCGCAGCGGGCGCGCCTTATGTGCGCCGAAGGTGCGCCAAAGGTAAGCCCGTCTGCGCCCGTCCGTGCCTGGACCGCGCTCAGCGCCAGACCCCCTGGCCCCCGCGCTCAGCGCCAGAACCCCCGCAGGACCTACGACTTCGCCACGCTCATCGCACTCAACACCGCCCGAACCCCCGGATGCTACCAAGCAACCCCACGACGCACCCATGGACCCTTCGTCTGCCGATCCTGCAACTTCTCCTGCCTCCGATCCTGCACCGCACCCGCCAGAACTGGAAGCAGTAACCACCTGAAGTGCATCCTGCTCAACACCCGCTCCGTCCACAGACACGCCGTCGAGCTCTGGAACCTCCTCGACACCGCATCCCCAGACGTCGCCTTCCTCACGGAAACCTGGATGAATGCCTCCTCAGCCCCCGACATCGCCATAGCCATCCCGGACGGCTACAAGATCATCAGGAAGGACCGCGTCAACCAGACCGGAGGAGGCATCGCCATCGTACACAAGAGCACCATTCGCATCTCGGCTGACTCCATCGACACATTCGGCGCTGCCGAATACCTCCACTTCCAGGTCCGCACCGACCCCAAGACGACCCTCAGAGGCACCCTCATCTACAGACCCCCGGGACCGCGGGCACAGTTCTGCGATGACATCACAGACTTCATCAGCCCACACGCCCTCCACTCCACCGACTACATCCTCCTCGGGGACCTCAACTTCCACCTGGAGAACAACAACGACCACAACTCCACCACCCTGCTGGACAACCTCGCCAACCTCGGACTCAAACAACTGGTCAACACCCCCACGCACCACGCCGGCCACACGCTCGATCCAATCTTCTCCTCCAGCAAGCACGTCTCCTTCAGTCACTCCACCGGGCTCCACTGGACCGATCACAGCTGCGTCCATTTCAGCTTCACAAAGAACACGACCCACCACCACCCGAAGCAGGCCCCACACCGAAACTGGAGCAAGATCTCCGCCGACCAGCTCACCATCTCCCTCAGCCAGAACCCCCCCGGCAGGACAACGGACCCTAACACTGCAGCCTGCAACTTCACACAGTGGCTGTCCGCAAGCGCCGACAACCTCGCCCCACTGAAGGACCCACTTACCAGGCCCAGGAGCAAGAAGGCCCCCTGATTCACCGACGAACTCAAGGACTCTAAGAAGGCCTGCCGCACCCTGGAGAAGGCCTGGCTCCTCGACAAGACCGCCGACAACATGACCGCCCTCAAGCTCGCCACCCGCAGACATCACCAGCTCATCCGCACCACCAAGAAGAAATCACTGAGGGAACGATTGGACAGGAACGCCCATGACAGCAAGGAGCTCTTCAACATCGTCAAGGAATTCTCCAACCCCAGCACTGGCAACAACGACATCGCCCCCTCACAGGACCTCTGCGACTCCCTCGCCTCGTACTTCCACCGCAAGATCGCCGACATCCACAACAGCTTCGGCGCACACCCCCGCGCCCATCGGTCGAACCCACGCACCCAGCCGCCACCCTCCAGACATGGACCGAGGTGACCCCTGAAGATACTACTCGCATCATGAACACCATCCACTCCGGATCCCCGACCGACCCATACCCTCACCACGTCTTCAACAAAGCGGCCCCCACCATCGCACCCCACCTCCGAGACATCATCAACGCCTCCTTCGACACAGCAACCTTCCCGGAGAGCTGGAAGCACGCCGAACTCAGCGCCCTGCTGAAGAAACCAACAGCGGACCCGACCGACCTCAAGAACTTCCGCCCCATCTCGCTCCTTCCCTTCCCGGCCAAAGTCATCGAAAAGGTCATCAACAAGCAACTGGCCGCCTTCCTCGAGACGAACGGATCCCTCGATCCATCACAGCCCGGATTCAGAACCAACCACAGCACCGAGACCGCCCTCATCGCAGCCACGGACGACATCCGAACCCTGCTCGACAACGGTGAAACAGCAGCACTCATCCTCCTAGACCTCTCCGCAGCATTCGATACGGTCTGTCACCGCACCCTAGTACAACGCCTCCACGACACCGGCATCCAAGGGAAGGCCCTGGACTGGGTCACCTCATACCTCTCCGGAACAACACAGAGGGTACGCCTGCCTCCGTACCGCTCGGAGGCCACCACAGTCATCTGCGGCGTCCCGCAAGGATCATCACTCAGCCCTACGCTCTTCAACATCTACATGAAACCTCTAGCGGCCATCGCTCGCCAACACAACCTGAACATAATCTCCTACGCCGACGACACCCAGCTGATCCTCTCCCTCACCAAAGACCCCGACACCGCCAAAGCAAACCTCCACGAAGGGATGAGAGATGTCGCCGAATGGATGAAAGACAGCCGCCTAAAGCTGAACACGGACAAGACAGAAGTCCTGATCCTGGGATCATCACCCTCCGCGTGGGACGACTCCTGGTGGCCCCCGGCCCTAGGCACCGCACCCAAACCAACAGACCACGCACGCAACCTGGGCTTCATCCTGGACTCCACCCTTTCAATGACCAGACAAGTCAACGCCGTCTCCTCATCCTGCTTCCTCACACTCCGCATGCTCCGCAAGATCTTCCAATGGATTCCGACCGAGAACAGGAAAACGGTCACCCAGGCCCTCGTCACCAGCAGGCTGGACTATGGAAACGCCCTCTACGCCGGAACAACAGCCAAACTTCAGAAGAGACTCCAGCGCATCCAGAACGCCTCCGCCCGACTCATCCTGGACATCCCTAGACGCAGCCACATCTCGAGCCACCTCAGAGACCTGCACTGGCTCCCGGTCAACAAAAGGATCACGTTCAGAATCCTCACCCACGCGCACAAATCCCTCCACGACCTGGGCCCAAGGTACCTCAACGACCGCCTGACCTTCTACACACCCACCCGCCAGCTACGATCCGCGAACCTGGCCCTCGCCGTGATCCCCCGCTTCCAGAGAGTCACCGCCGGAGGAAGATCGTTCTCCTATCAGGCTGCGAAGACATGGAACTCCCTGCCGGTCCACCTGCGGCTGACCCGGGACCACCTCGCCTTCAGGAAACAGCTCAAGACCTGGCTGTTCGAGCAGTAGCAGACCCCACTCCCCAAGCGCCTTGAGACCCGTCCGGGTGAGTAGTGCGCGATATAAATGCCATGATTGATTGACTTAATCACCCAGTAAATCAAAGAAAATTTTCTGACTATTGTTACTTTTTTGACTTGGCATTCCTACTGAAAACCAAAACTGATTACAAAGAAGCCCTCTCTTTCTGCGCGGGATGGGTATAAGACGCTGCCTGGTCCCCCTCTGTTTCTGAAAAAATCAGGGTCCTTACAGTGATCTCTATGTCCTCCGTATTTTCAATTATCTCAGCAGAACCAGACCAAGATGGCAGATAGCTCATCACTCAAACTAAAAAACATCCACAACAGAAATCTATGCAGTGAACTTATACACTTCTACCACTGAAGTTCCTACATTTTGAGTTGACCTCTCTGCCAAACTTGCACTCCCTCCCCTTGATGCGCAAATTGTCCTTGGTAGTGACTTTAACATCTCAATGTACCTCGCCTGGGCAGACAATGTGCTTTTAGATACAGAACCCATATGTCCCATAAGTCTCTTCATGCTTGTGCTCCACTCACAAACTAGCAGACGTCTGGAGACTCCATAATCACACTGGCACTGATTTTAAGATTTTTCTTGCCCCCCCTAGACACCTTCTCCAGAATCAACTACCTCCTAGTTGACTTCTATCTCCTCCAACACGCCACCTCTGCTTCCATTGAATCGTTCACCATATCGGATCATGCAGCCATTTTGGTGCAACTCTGGATCCTCCCCACCCACCTGAAAGCAAAGGCCTGGCATATAAACCTAGAGATTCTGAAAGACTCAAACATGGTCAAGGAACTCCATGACAATTAAACACAATTAATCCAGATAAACAAAAACTGTGTATCCCCCTCAGTTATTCTTTGAGACTCCCTAAAATACTACTGTAGAGGCCAAATCATACAATGTATGTCCCGAAAAACAAACTTCTTAAATCCTCTCTTGACCACCTGACCTCAGAAATCAAATCCAAAGGATAGAGTTTCCGGCAAACCAACGATCTTGCCACCCTGACAGCCCTGAAATGCATCAAATATGAATTTAATTCTATGGTCAGCAAACGTGCACACTTTTGGGTCCAAAGGCAAAAAACTATTCTACTTAAACAAAACAAGAAAATCCTTGGCGGACTACTGGAAATTCAAGTGCAACTCCACACGTATCCAAACGATCAAAAATGACCACAATGTGCTGAAAAGCTCAACTGATGCAAACCTTAAAGTATTCCAATGATTTGACATTAAACTATACACACCCACAGTCAACACCCCCCTTGACGCCTGCTCAAAATAGTTAGAATCCTTACCAATTAAACAAATCTCAAACTCTGAGTGCACATCCCTGATCAACCCAATTACAAAGGATAATATCAACCACGCCATCAGGAGTATCCCATCCAGTAAAGCCCCGGGATCAGACAGCTTCCCAATTGAGTTTTATAAAAACCTTCGCTTATTCACTTACAGACACACTTGAACAGACAGTTTCTTATTTTGCTGCCTCTGGCACGGTATCAGGGTCTGCCTCCGAAGCCATCATCGTGTTTATCCCCAAGGACGGTAAGGACCACTCCGACCCTAAAAATGTCAGATCTATATCCCTCATTAACATGGAAGCCAAAATCTTCGCAAACCGTCTTGCACTCCTGATTCACAACTGTTACAGCCGTTACAGTGATCCTATCGATTATCAACCAGTTCTCCCAAAACTCGAGATACTCTCTAAAAAAATTAGATTCTTCTGTTGAATATCCACTGCCACCCCTCAGTAGTTGGCTCCTCCAACTCCCAGTGGAAGTCCACTATCAAATATCCCGGGAAATTGTTTTGTAACAATCTTGCTGATTCTGACTCCATCAATGAAAACAAAACCCTAGATAAAATCAAGGACCTCCTTTCATCGTGGTCACCAAAACATATATCCTGGTGGTGGGGTAGACTCAAAACAATCGCGATGATGGTCTCACCTCTGATCAGCTTTCTGTTTAGCATGTTTCCTACCCGACTCGCGCTTGACTTCTTTTTTAAGATTGCAAGGGCTGTTTCTAACTTCCTATGGGAGATCAAAAGCCCTAGAATTCATTTTAAAAAGCTGAAAACACCCTAAAAAATAGGTGACTGCAACTTCCCCAATTGGTCTATATACCAAATGCCTACCTGGTGGCCCAAGGTTTATGGGGGTTCGGAAATGACCACTTTAAAAAATATTTCAATTGACATGGAATCCTCCATCTGCCACCCTTTTTCTCTCCTGTCCATGCTGTCGATGATAAACTACCCTTATTGCCAGTAGCGAACTATTTTCAAAGACACCATAGCTGCCATTCTTTCTCTAGACATGGTCCTGGCAACCAATTTCCACAAGTCAACACTTATGACCTTATGGTATAATAAGAAACTACACATTTCCACTAATCAGTCTGACCTGGGCAACCAAGGGGATTTTAACAATATTGGACCTCCACACTAACTCCGAACTGCTTACATTCGCCTCCCTACAGCACAAACACGACCTCTCCAACATAGATTTCGATGATTTCCTTAAAATTAAAGCCAAGATATCTAAGCTGGTCCTACCCATTATTCCACCCTAGTACAGAAACTTCGTCTGATACTTTGGGATGACGATGCTGTGTCTAAATTCTATAAGATACTTACCACTGCTAAAACCCCATGTTGCCCACCTTTAGCACAAAAATGGACTCCCTACTTCTCTGCTTGAGACCTTACTTTCCCAAGTGAGGATGGCTGGACGAAAATTGGATCACACTTCCTTCAAAACAAATTGATCACCTTGTTGACCCAGACCAAAATCTTCACTACATACTTCACATATTGGACCCCAGCAAAACTATTCAGGTTCATACTCAAAGATGCAAACACATCCTGGGTCTCTGACTCGTCACCCGGCGATTTAGAACATATGTTCTACTCTTATCTGCGCACCTACTGGTGAGATATCTCCCTCCAATTACAGAACTCTACATAAGCCATTGGCATGTAATATGACTTTACTGGAACAGTGATCAATATGTGGTTTGTTCTTGGTGTTGCCAGTTATCATTTTACCCAAATAGAGATAGGACTCTACCACTTCAAGTTTCTTGGATCCTATGCTCCAAACAAAGTTATAAACTTTCCAATTCTTCACGTTTTTTTAAATCAAAGTTTTACTTTTCGAGGTGTTTATCTTCAAGTATTTTTGTAAAGCCTTCAGCTTCTTACTTAATCCAATAGGAGTCAGATCCATACAATAGACACAGAAAAGGGGGGCCACCTATCATCGGTGCATCTCCCTCTCGGGAACAAAAACAACCAGGGAGGTCAGCTACATAAAGGGAAAAAAAGATTGGTGCTAATACACAGCCTTGCTTCAGGCAATTTATTTTTAAGAATTGTGGCTGACAAGCCTTGATCTCCTCCCAGGAGAACCCGAGACCATGTATTGGAGTGTAAGGCTATTAGAACAGATAAAAGGGGGGTGGGGATTCCCATTTTTGAAGTTTTTTCCAAAGTAAAGGGTTATCTATCTTATCGAAGGCTGTTACAAAATCGATAAAAACCACGTATATTCGTGAATTAGAAAATTGAGTGTACTTCTCTTCAATTAGTTTCAACATAATATTATTATCTATGGTGCAATGATCTTTCCTAAATCCGGCTTGTTCAAGGGGGAGAACCTTCTTTTCAGACCATCGCCATCAAAATTGTGTCGATAAATTGGAAGTAGTAACAATGTCTCATATCACACCTGGTGGGCCTGGGTCACCTACCTAAGAAGTACACACATAACTCATTCTAGTAACAAAGGTTCCCCAGTAACCTCCCAACGCATTTAGGAGACACTAGATCTCTTTAATCGCAACTCATCCTCATAATAGGAAAACCTCCAATGTCACTCCCTCATGGCCACAAATGTTTTTACCAATCTAACACCCTTCTCAGCAAATCCTGACACTGATTCACCTTCACAGTTCCCTCCCCTCCCCCAATATTAGTTCCTATACTAGTCCATACTTACAATGATGTGTACGCTACTCATATGTCACGGTAACAGTCCCCTTAGACATACCATATCCTCTACTGCCCTTTGCCTCATATCACTCCCTCACACCAACTCTGTAGCCTCAAACCACTAATCCCTTATCACAATTGCTACCAAACAACAACAAGCTGTACCAACTGATAATAACCACAAATACTACAGTGATGTACATGTCATGATATGAAAATGATTCTTGCTAAATGTTTTTCTTCTCCCTCCCTGTTTTCTTCTCTGTATAATTGTTGTAATATTAAACATGCCAATAGAATATTATGAGCAAGAAAATGTGTAGCTCGGTCTCAAGATCACTTTTTCTACACAGAATTGAATAAAAGGTTCTGTACAAGGTAATGTGTCAAGGTCCCCTATTTCTCTGCCAGAATAGGAATAGGATGTAAAACAGACAAACATTTAAATTCTGTAGACACTAAAGGCTCAAATGAAAGACAATGGAAAGATCTCAAATCTAGTTGGAAATCCTGGAAAGGATCCGAGAAGAGGAACTTTTAAGAAAGAAAGGTGTTAACCTGTTATCTAACCCAACAAAAACATTTCCTCCTGGGCCTAGTGAAGCTTACATTGCAGCCTATTGCCAGCCAAACTGGTCACAACCAATCCCAACAAAATCCCAAGAAATACAAGATTTTCATAGGATCACAAGAACTGGGAACCCGGGACTTAGAATCACACCCGTTTGAGAAGGACCTTTAATGTGTAGCATTAACCTTCAATGCGGCAGAATGACTAGTTGGCTGGATGAAAGCAGCTACCTCAGCAGAACAACCTTAATACTGTAATGTCATTGTTTCAAGTTGGAAAGCTATAAGTGGAGATGCGTTAAAGTTGCCTTGCTGAAGTATAATGAGATGTGGGGAGGAAGATCAATTGGGAATTCCCAATGTGGGCTGGAAACAGAATCAGGAGAGGAAACCAAACCCATGGTGAATGGCGGGCTACCATTAGCAAGACATCTTCTTGATCCTCATGGATCTTTTGCAGTACCCCCAGGATAAGGGGAATCACTGGAATGTATAAAGTAGTCATTGGGAGCATTACATTGATAATGCATCAACTGCCCAAGCCTCAGGAGTTGGAATTTGACTGCATAACTGAAGGATGAGAGAATCCTCTTTGGTGGTGAACAAGTCCAATAAAGGGGACTTGAATCTGTAGACAATCTCATGGAAGACTCTGGGATGGAGGGCCAGCAGGGTCAAAGATTGGATAGAACATCTCAGCTGGTCCACCCACCTATTCTCCCTCTCCAGAAGGTACACCACACTGAGATTGAGGAGGCTGGTTTCCACTCAATGATAAATCGCATGCATCAAGGGAGCTAAAGCAGAGGGCCCTATGCCTCTGCGATGTTTCAGGTATGCCTTGACAATGTGAATGCCTGTGCAAATCGAAATTGCTTGCTCCTTCAAATGCAAGAGTGCAAAGTGAACTGCTCTTAATTCCTTTCAGTTGGCGGACATTAATTGTTCCCAAATACCCTACCAGCCTTGGACTACCTTCTCCTCGAATGTTGCTCCCAACCCATCCACTGGCCTAGGGATATCCTGGGACTGCGATGGAGAAAAGGAAAACCATTGCTTTGGGATTGCACTTAAGCCAACACTGAAAGACATTAGATACATGGAGTTGAAATGGTATAATCAGATTGTAGTCTTGTGAACCCCAATTCCAACGATAAAGTCAATGGTAGGCAAGAGGGAAAAATGCATATGAGGCCATAGACCAACCGCCACTGTCAAGAGTACTGTACTAACTACCAATCCCTGGCTGAAGCTTGTGGCTTGACCAATAGTTTGATTGAGTGATCTTGCAATTTTGCCTTCATGTGTTACAGCATGAAACAACTTCCCCACTTTCCCACTGATGTGTTGAACACTGCTCATGTGAACTGGAGAGTCTGGAATGGTAGGGGATGGGATTTTTCTGAATTTAGCAGAAATCAAGACCACTGAGTAAATTTTACCAGAAAAAAGTTTTGTAAAGACTCTTGGTGCTGATGGTGAGACAAAATGAAGAACCTGAAATTGTTCATTTTTATTTTGCACACAGGACCTCCTGAGAACCTCTGGGATTGGTGCATGTAAATAGGCAACTCTCAGTTTGACTGACATTAGCAATCCCCCCTGGTTCAGACTTTGCAAGATGGTCAGTTCATAGCTTGAGTCTTTGATAGAGAATGTACTTGTCCACTTACTTCAGCTCAGTCACTGGTCTGAACTGTCCATACAGCATCTGAACAAGGAAGATGATAGAGAGCCAACTACTGCCACTCTCTTCCACTGCACTGGTGTCAACATAATTACTGCCTTGTTTAGCAACTTCCAAATACCTTCCAGAAGCACCTTCTCATGAACTGTGTCTCAAAGTAAAGGGGTATGACAAAATACATTTGTAAGAAGGGCTGCAAATATCTATCAACTACTCATTTTGCAACACTTCCACTACCTACTTGTCAGGAATATTCATCTGCCTGGTCCTTGCAAACATTTTGAGGACAGCATCCTCTGTCACTGTGTTGCTGAGATAGTCATGCTTTTGGAAGCTGTGATGTACTGGCTGGTTCTGCCACAGGGGATCCCCAACCACTACCCCCTGCCCAAAACGTGATCTGCTCCTCTTGATATTGTGGAAGACCCTAACGCTCTTTAGCATCCAAATCCCCTCCTTCTAAGAGTAGACCGAACAGAAGGAAGCAGTTTGATATATCTTTGCAGAACACTTCACAATTGCCTCTAGTTTACATTGCAATAGCTTAGAACCAGAGAAGGGCAAATACATTAACATGGTCTTTCGTTTTGAATGCATCTGTCTTCCACAATCTCAACTACACATATCCTAGCAGCTACAGAGGCCCCTGAAGCTTCTGCCCCTGCCCACAAGTACATCAAAAGAAGTGTTAGATAGGAGCCTAACCTGTTGTTCCACAATTGAGTATGTCCCTAACAAATCTGCACTGTGTTAGATCTGGTCAGCCAAAATCTAAACTAGTATTTTGACAAGAGACTGAATAGTATCACTAGAGTACGTACTGGTCCTGCTATAAAAGAAATTGAGACTGAGTATGCCTTTTAACAGCTGTGTCCCCTTTCTTGTCAATGGTATCTGCCGGAGTGGCTTCTTCAGAAAACATTCAGTGCATATGAAACGTTACCCACTAGCAATGAATGCACCTTAACTACAATTGGGATTTCCTCCACAAGTATATGCAAGTGATATTATTGTACTAAAAACCTGGAAAAAGTCTGCCACTCAACATTCTTTCATTCATGAATCAGCACTGACCTACAACAGAATCCAATGGAAGGCTTTCAGGCTCACGTATTTAATACTGGCTGTAAAACTCCTCCTCGCCAAGAAAGTGTCCTTTAAATGTTGAAATATTTCACCCATCTCAGGCCCTTGAACGAAATGGCCTTGGAATTCTTTATCATCTATATCTTTTTGGAGCAATCATTAACATAGGAACTTCATTGGGGAAACCCTTATCTTGCAAAAAAATAGTCACCTCCTCTGCTATCTCATTTATGTGCTGGATCATGTCCAGTGTGATCTGTTCACTGGGGTAGGGTGAGGGTCAGATAATACCCCATTCACAAGATCTGTATCCATATTAATATTGCACCTCTTGCTAAAAAGCCTTCCTATGATCCATGATTCACCAACACTCTTTATTCTTGGTTGCTGGCAACACTTTCCACTATGTAGCATTGACGGGCACTCAAGTACTGCAGCCCCCAAGCTCTTGTGAGATCGCCACCAGGATAATTCTTCCAGCATGGCCCGCGCACCTCTAGTCCTCAAAACAGGAGTGCAAAAATCCCCTCAAAAGGAAGTGACTACGCAATCACTCTGTGTTAGACCCCCCTTCCTCGACTGCTAAAGCAGGCTACTTTCAGTCGCGTGACAGCATGATCCGACCTGCTCCACACAAAGTCATCAATCAAGTATTGCTTTGTGGTTCTTAAATGAACAATATCTGTAGCAAAACCTCCAAATAATTCAGATTCAATAAATCAATAGCATAAACTCTCACCTTGCTCATCACAGGTAACTTACTACCTGCAGAAAAAACAAACATGAGGTAAGTCATGGTTACTTCCTATTTATACTGCACTGACAGGAAGAGGAAGGAAGCCATGTTGATACTTTATTAGGTTGAGCCTGTGCAACGCATGCGCTGCTCTGCGAGGCATGCTGTATTCAGGTATGGACTTGAAGCTACGTCCACTCTCCGCCCATATTTTGCATTGGCTTGTGTCATTGTCCTTTGTAAACTGTGGCTTTTTATTGGTCAATAGGCTTAGTTGTCCCTCCTTAGTACCCACTTGTCTAATTTTGTAAGGCATCCCCTGTTACATGTGTTATTACTCAGTATGCTTTAATTACAGCCTCCATGCACTAATTGCTTAAATGGTTTTCTCCTGCCTGCAACTCCCATTGCTTTGGTATGTATTTTTTTCATAGCACGGCACGCTCATACAGTGGAGGCCGTGCCTTTGGTTTATTTGCGGCACCGAACGCGGCAGCATATTTTTTTTTAGTATTCGTTAACTTCTTTTTTTTTTTAAACTGCCCTATGCCGCACTTTCACTTTAATGGAGGCCGTGCCCCGTTCCTTAGACGGCCCGGGTCTGAGGAAAGTGGCATGGCTGCCATTAAAGTGAAACCGAGGCATGGGGCACTTTTACAAAAAAAAACAATTGTTTGTCAAGTTGACAAACAAATGTTTCTTTTTGTAAAATCGCACTTTCACTTTAATGTCGGCTGTGCCCTTTTCTTCAGACATGGCTCGTCTAAGGAAAATGGCATGGCTGACATTAAAGTAAAAGCACTGATATTTGATATTTATTAATTTGTATAGCGCCCGAATCACACCGTGAGGGGTATCTCCGCGCTTGGGACGGTATACTATAGCCAAACCAAGAGACCTCAGAAAAGATGTTTTTTTAGTAGCTTCCTGAACCGAGGGAGGCTCTGGCAGTCACAAAGCTGCTGGGAAAGCTCATTCCAGAAAGTTGGTGCAAGGAGAGTAAATGATTTGCCCCCTTTGCGAGCCTTTTTTATTCTTGGAGTGCACGGGAGAAGCTTGGATCCTGATCAAAGGGGCCGAGAGGAAGTGTACTGAGTCAGTTTGTCAGACAGATAGGTTGGCCCCAGTCCATTAAGGGCCTTAAAATAATGCAGACAATCTTAAATTTCACCCGCTTTCTTATGGGGAGCCAGTGAAGTTTGTTGAGAAGTGGGATGGAGGCCGTTCTGGCTAATCGGGCTGCCGTGTTCTGGACCACTTGTAATTTGTTTAAGGAGGCCTCGTTGGCCGAGGCTAACAGTGAATTACAGTAGACCAGACGGCTTAACACTAAGGCTTGCGTCAGTGTTTTTCGCGTGGATATTGGTAGCATAGGAAATACTCTTCTGAGTAGGCTGAGTGTGTGGAAGCAGAACCCAGCGGTGGTAGCGGCATGTGCTTCTAGAGTACGATTCTGGTCAATGTGGATTCCTAAGTTCTTGACCACTAGTTTTGGAGAGGGGCCGAGCCCAGCTCCTCCGGCCACCACCTGGGAGTCCAACTTATGGCTGCCCTCCAAACAACATGATCTCTGATTTCTCAGCGTTCAGTTGAAGGAATTTGGTACTCATCCAGGCGTCCATGGTCTTCATGCCCTCTGAGAAGATGTGTTGAATGTCGGGCTGGATTTGTCAAAGGTAATGAGGAGCTGGGTATCGTCTGCGTATGAGATGAGACTGAACCCTAGGTTCCTCATTAGTTTAGCCAAGGGAATAACGTAAATGTTAAAGAGGGTAGGGCTCAGACAGGAGCCCTGCGGTACTCCCTTAGTAACTTTGGTGGTAGTAGGTCTGAAGGGGCCTAATGTGACTGTCTGGGTTCTATCTTTTAGAAAACCTGCCTGCCATTTTTGTGCCACCCCCTGTACCCCGATGTCCTGTAGTCTCTCCAGTAGGATTTGGTGCGAGATGGTGTCAAACACCACCGATAGGTCAAGTAGCACCAAACGTGCTGCCTGACCATTGTCCAAGGCCATTCTGATGTTATCCATTACCTCTATCGAGGCGGACTCCTTACTGTGCTTCGTCCGGAAACCTGACTGAGAGACATCCAGGCAGATAGAGGATTCAACAAAATTGGAGAGGCTCATGTTTATATGCTTTTCAAGAAGCTTGCTCTGAAGGGGAAGCAGAGAAATGGGATGATAATTAGACAGCTCGGTAGTGGGGACCTTAAGGTTTTTACGAATGGGTATGACATGGGCTGCTTTCCATTCTAGGGGAAGTCTGCCAACCCTCAAGGAACTGTTGAGAATGTGCAGTTGGGTGTAGCTAGTTGGTTAGATAGTCGAGAGGAAATATTTGCGGGGATTACATCTAGAGGGTATCCAGATTTCACTATGGTTAGGATAGATTCAACCTCTTCCGGGGTGAGTGAGGGGAAACAGTGGAGATATGAAGTGCTAATGGGGGTAGTAGGGTGTTCTGTGGAAGGGCAGGAAAGAGTCCCGTTAGATGTGATAATTTTATGGTAGATGGCTTCGATTTTCTGGGTAAAAAAGGAAGCTATGTTGTCACATAGCAACTGTGAAGGAGACTGCAGTGTTGCATGCTCTCGTGTTTGTATAGGTCTTCAGGATCTGATACAGGGTCTTAGAATTGTTCCCAGCTTGCTCTAACTGATTAGCAATAGGTAGCTTACGTGCAGTTTTTATATTTTTGCGGTAAGAGGACAATGCGCCTTTATATCTCTCTTTGTCTAGTACATTGTGTGAGTGTCACCATATATGTTCCAATTTCTTACATTGGCTCTTTTCAGTTCATATGGAAGGGGAATGCCAGCTGGTTGGAGTGTGTTTTGTGGGGTGGGTCTGAGGTTTCAGTGGAGCAACATTATCGATCGTGGATTGTACAATGGAATTGAAGTGAGCTAGCTGATCTTCTACACTAAGTGATTTGGTATCAGTGTTCCATGAGTCAAAAGGGTCTGGAATTGATCAGTCAGGTGGAGAGATTCCTGGGGCTCGTGAGTTGGAAATTCACCACAGAAGGGTCGGACCACGTCAGAGGACAGGTTTCCCCATAGATGATGTTTGGGGAGTTGGTTAAGATGAGGTCAAGAGTGTGCCCTGCAGAATGGGTAGGGGTGTCATTGATCTTCAAAAGGTTAATTGTGGCCAGATCTCCTAGGCAATCTCTTGCGTCAGAATTGGAGGCATTCTCACTGTGGATATTAAAATCCCCCAGGAGTAAAATGTTTCGGGTAGAGATGACATGGGGGAAATAAATTCCATCAGTTGGTTAGTGAAACCTAATAAAGGGCCAGGGGGTCTATACAGGAGAGCCCCTTTCCAGCTATGTTGTGGATGCAGGTTGAGTCTGAAAACAAGACATTCTATTGCGTCCGTACACATCTGATCTAAAATAGAGATAGGTACAGATTCCTTGTGTATTAAGGCTATGCCTCCCCGATCCGTCCAGGCCTATCTAGTTTTTGGATTCGATAGCCGTCCGGGAGGGCCACCGCAATAGAGGGGTTGAAGGAGGGCTTGATCCAAGTCTCAGTAATAAACCCGATGTGAAGATCGGTTTCAGTCAGAAGATCCCATATGTTTATAGCGTGTTTAGGGAGGGATCTGACGTTGGCTAAGAATCATTTCCATCCTATGTTGGTAGGCTGGGGCTGGCCACGGCCCTGTGGGTTATTCTCGAAGTGCCCAAATCCTTTGATGGGGTGGGGGGCCTACCAAGAGTATGTTGAGGACCAGTGCTCTGAAATCTACCAGTCCTGCATGAAAAAGGGCCTTCTGGTAAGGTGTGTGAGTGTGTTAAGTCCTCACAGGGGTTGTGCCTAATCTTTAATAAATCCTCCTGTGTATAGGAGCACCGAGGGTAGATGGGGTGAGGTGTGTCTGGGGGAAAACTGGCATGACTGCATGGGCCGTTTTACAAACAAGCATTTGCAATGCAATAGATGTCGCATTTATGAGAGTTTTGTAAATACGAGACTTATTGCATTGCAAATGCTTCTATATTTTAGCTTGGATAGGTAAGTTATGTCTTTGTGTAAAGAACATTAGTGCACTCAGTAAGGACTGGAACGAAGAAGATGAATGAGGAGGTAGTGGCTATTTTAAGTTTGCATACATGCTTTGATGGTTTGTGCAGTGAGTGATTGCTATTTTAAGTTTGCATACATGCTTTGATGGTTTGTGCAGTGAGTGATTGCTATTTTAAGTTTGCATACATGCTTTGATGGTTTGTGCAGTGAGTGATTGCTATTTTAAGTTTGCTCGTTGAAACTGCATACAGGGTTTGTGCAGTGAGTGATTGCTATTTTAAGTTTGCATACATGCTTTGATGGTTTGTGCAGTGAGTGATTGCTATTTTAAGTTTGCATACATGCTTTGATGGTTTGTGCAGTGAGTGATTGCTATTTTAAGTTTGCATACATTCTTTGATGGTTTGTGCAGTGAGTGATTGCTATTTTAAGTTTGCTCGTTGAAACTGCATACAGGGTTTGTGCAGTGAGTGATTGCTATTTTAAGTTTGCGTTCATGCTTTGATGGTTTGTGCAGTGAGTGATTGCTATTTTAAGTTTGCTCGTTGAAACTGCATACAGGGTTTGTGCAGTGAGTGATTGCTATTTTAAGTTTGCGTTCATGCTTTGATGGTTTGTGCAGTGAGTGATTGCTATTTTAAGTTTGCTCGTTGAAACTGCATACAGGGTTTGTGCAGGGAGTGATTGCTATTTTAAGTTTGCGTTCATGCTTTGATGGTTTGTGCAGTGAGTGATTGCTATTTTAAGTTTGCTCGCTGAAACTGCATACAGGGTTTGTGCATAATAATCATGTGACACGATACTAAAGCTGTGTGGGCTCATGGTTTTGAAGAAAAATGATATCGGGCATCAGCCATCTTTGTGCATTAATCAGTGCCTTGGTTGAGGCTTATTCTGCTTCATTTTACCGGACACTTTTAATGTTTAAAATGCGATGAACAGATACCGCAGGTGGAAGGCTTTAGCATGCTGCCTGGGATTCCTGTTCCCGCTCCTTGCTCTTGCTTTGTGTATGTGTTATTTAGTATGCCGAGCCGCACTCGTCGATGTCCTTCATTAGTCCATGTGTGCTTCTCGCGAACATCTTAAAAGAACTGACATGAAAGTCAGTTCCATGCTTAATGATCACAATGCCTTCACATCACATATTCCACTGAGCAGAACTATGGCGAATTAAAAAAACATAACCATTACTCGCTCCAAACGGATGCACAGGCCGCTAAGCAGAACCAAAGCTAATCACAGAGACATCGCCCGGGAGGGGAAAGGCCAAAGGTCAGATGTGAAGGGCTGGTGATAAAAACAAAATAATCACATCCAATGAACATAAATGTTGCACATAATCATCCTGTTTTTCTAATGGCCTCATTTAAAAGTGTGTGGATTGCTTCTTTACATTTCAACAAAGTGTCGCTCGCATTTACTGGTGCCCGCAGCAAGGGGTGATCGCTGGCTTGGCATCAGCGGGTTGACCCTCACTATCACGCCTTGAGCAGTATCGTGACCGGCTTTGCTGTCGCAGAGCAGAGCGCCTGTTTTGTGCACCTGCAGTGAGCAAAATGGATTGGTTTAACCCAATATTTGTTATGAGTTAGCGCGTTGTTTTCAGACTGCACAGATCAAGGCAAACATTGCTCACCGGTTCCGAGCTGTACACTCCGAGCACTCCCACCAGCGCAAATAGCCCCACCTGCCCCCTCCTAAGTCCCACCAACAGGCACTCTCATGCTCGCCCATTCGGGCCCTTAGGTATCAAAAAGCTGTCTCCAGTCCTTCCACAGATGTCGATCTTAAGAGGTGATTCGTCTTTCAATTCAGGAGTGTTTACACAATGCAGATGGATATATTGCTGCATAGAAACATTAGCTGAGATAGCTAATGTCAGACCATTCTTCTGCTCAGAAAGAAGCCTTTCTATCCTTATAAAAGGTGTGGTTTGCACTCTCGCGTCTTGCTCCAGCCCTACAGCAAAACATTGTGGTAGATGTAGTTCAGTTTCCTGGTGTTTCACTTATTTTTGAGTGAAATACTTGGAAATTACCTAACACATTTGTTTCATGACTTTGGCCATTTTTGTTTTGAGCAAACTTTATTGAGCTATCCGCTTTATATGCATGCATAAACTTGCCACAGAAGTCCCCACCACTTAGCGCTGATTCGTCCATCAGATATTTGTGTGTATAGCATTCCCCTATCTCTGGTGCACTTACTAATATCCATAAAAAATTCAGGCATTACTATTTTTCCTCCCCACAATTTGCCTCCAACACCCAAAGTCCAAGGTTGTTATTTTACCTTTTGGCTATCCAGTCGCCCAGCAAATGAAGTGGGACATTCTATCATATATTTTGCTGCATGAATTTCAGGTTGTTTTTTAATGAGAAGACAATACTCTTTTCTATTCAAGTGTACTTATCTGCTGCTGATATATTATAGCAGTGGAATTTCAAATCAATAGTGTTGGGTGACATCAACTTAAACAACTGGCATCAGACTTTTACCCTACTTAGGAGAAGCCCTTTTAAACATCTCATGTGGTGTGGGTTGCACTCTCACATTTTGTAACATCCCTCCCAGCATTACAGTGTGAGTGGAAGTGAACTACGCACAAGTGACTTGTTCACTCCATCCTTAAAGATTACCAATTTACCCACACTGACATGCCCTTGCCTCACCCTGGCTACAGAGATTAACCACTGTAATCCACCAATCAGCTAACCAACTTTCATCTCAAATCACCAGAGAATTTCCGCGAGCACTCACATACCCACCTTCCCCAACTACAAGTTAGCATCCAAAGGTGGCAACTCTATATTTGATGAGTTCACAGGATATCCCATGGTCCGTATAATCTGTTTGTTGTGATTTTTGAGGGAAACAGCCACACCTAGGTTCACATGCCCTAAGAAATATTTTTGGAAAGGAAGCTGATAATTAAAAAGAAATGCAGTGGACGTTTGGGGAGAGGAAGACCTGTAAGGTAATTAACTGACCCGCATACAGATTAAGGGGCCTATTTCGATGTCGGTGAGAAAGCTGCTCACCTGCGATCGGAGGCTTTCCAAGTGACATCTACGGTTTCTCTTCCGACCACCTAATTACAATCTATTCTAGGCCGTCGGAAGTGAAACTGGCCAGTCATTCCAGCTGGATTCCAACGGGCTCAAGGAGCCCGTCGGCCAGCCGGAACTATCACGTAATCTCAATAGGATGGTTCAGAATTACGATGTCAGTTTCCGACAGGCTTTCCATGCCTGGCTTTCCGACATGTAAAGCGACTTTGGGGCCTCTAGCAGGATCCCATTCTCTTTGTGGCCTCCAGTTGGGGGCCCAGGGGGCCCCTGTTAATCCCTGCACTGCATGGCAGGCACCTTGTCTGCCACGCGGTGTAGGGATTAACTGATTCTCCCAGTTCTCTATGGGTTTAGAGCCGTAGCACAAGCTTGCATAGAGAAATGGGAGTATGCGACCGCACCATGTGGTTATTCGCTCCCGAGGCCGCGACGGCGTCGGTTGGAGGCAACTCCAACAGACATCGTAATGAGGCCCTTAGTCTTTAGATCAACATTTTTATATATGGAGATAAAAGTGTTGAATGTCTGCAGTATTTATTCATCTATCTGATTAACTCCTTTAATTTATTCTTGACGGAAAACCATTAATTGTGGCATGTTCATTTGGTAAATAATGACAAAAAATGAACAGAACAAATTGTTGTGAATTTAGAGATTCAGAGTGAGAAGCACTGCCAATAAGGAATTGCATATTAAAACTGAACTGTATTGCTGATCGGGCAGCAATTGCTTGGCGACATGAAGTTGTTTGATCAGTCACTGTGCACAACCATCAAAGCTGCTTACGTTGTAGGGCCAATAATGTGCATTACTGCATGAAATTATTAATGATTGTTACTGTGTGGGGCCCTTATTGTCAAGGGCCATTAATGCAGCTTAGCGGCTGGGTCATTAATGCCTATTATTGAGTGGGGACCTTGAATGAGAGGAGACATAGCACACTGATATACATCTAGTGGCGTCCATCAATGTTCTGCTTTATCATTTATGTGTTAACCCTTTTTAACACAAGAATACACATACCCCACTGCATCTTCTGATAATCAATACAAATATTTCTTTTGTACCTTCAGTTAACTTTTAAGCTTGCTCTGAATCATGCTTCCCATCCTGCTTCCACGGGACTTATGTAAATAAGTTTAACTCAGTGAAATTAAGTTATCAAGTTCAAATGCAATAGGATCCATAGGGCAGATCGTTCAATCTATGCATCATTCAGTTACTTCCAATAAACTGCTTTTCAGCCCCACTGAGGGTGATGTGGCACACAGACGACTACTGTGCATAGTCAATCTAGTAGGCATAAAGTTTGGCATTCTTTACATGCAGTGCTTTTCTAGTAAGCACAGTTAGTCTCATGGAGATGTCTATGTTTGTTTTCTAAAAACCAATGTGAATACAATTCATTGTTTTCTCTCAAGCCCACAAATCTAATATTTAAAGGAGAATTCTGAAAAAGAGTTTACCCTCTGAACCTAGTAGCACAATTAAGTTCTAGCTGCTTGTTTGTCTAACAGGGCTATATGTGGAGCAACTGAACTACTGATCCTTCCAAAAAAGAGGGAGAGTACCAAATGCCCAAGCATTTGATTTTAGAAGAATTCCAGGAGAGGCCCGCTTCGACAAATATATAGTTTTGGTACTGCTCATCTGTCACAGATACACAGAAAATTATTTCAGATGTCTTATCTGACAAACCGTTACAATTTTCTCAGAAAAGGTTTCTATTCTATCTTTCCTGGTGGGTTTGCTAGATACGATTAAAGTGATTTTTCTCCCTATTATCACTTTCTTTCTTATGATGCTCCTTATAAAGATTTCCAAGGGTGTCTTTGGCTCCATAGATAAAATCCTTTCCAAATTTCTTTGGCTTAGTAAACCTCCTTGAATTTCTCTGTCAAGATCCCAAGTCTCAAGGGGGGTTTACTTCCCTGATTTTCTTAAATATCATAGGGCTTTTTTTCATCAAGCAAATACAAATGTATTTGATCACACCTCTCGATGCTTCTCAAAAGCTATAGTTGATTCTCTGAAACAGGCTATGTTATCACTCTTCTCTCACAAACACATTCTTTTCAATTCCACCCTCACACATTCTGGCTACCTCTTACTGTTTCTCATGCATGCACATTGTGAAACCCTTTTTTTGTTTCTCCTCTAACACACATTAATCAATTCTTCAGTCACTCTATTTGGCACAATACTTTATGCATGGATGAACTCAGATATACTTCTCATTTCACAGCTCTATAATTCAGGTTACCCCCCCACCTCATTTTCTGAGTTATCATCCACATATAATCATCCACGTCGGGGAGGAGCCAAGATGGCGACCGAGACGGCTGCGTAGATTCCCGGCTCCGTGAACCTCCGCATCCCGCACGGATATCCTATACTAGATCCTCAGCTTGCGCCATGGGATCGTGTTTGTGAAGGAGAGTGGCAACCGATCGTGTGACTCCGGGGTTTCTGGCTACTGTACCGCCTGAGAAATTTGCGGATGAACTTTGCGGCCCGTGCGGCCCCGGAGCCGGGACCTCGAGTGGACGCCTTGGCCGGGTGGCAGTTTAACAACAACGGCCTGTGGTGACTGGGTGGAGTCGGTCCACCGGAGCGGTGCTGCCCCCGGCCTGCATTTCGCCACGGCCGCTCCCGTTGCTGAAGCGTAGTGGATCGAGGGCATGCCCGGGGGTGCAGTTCTCAGACTCTTCGGTGTTTGCCCCTGCCTTTGACGGTGAGCTGCCCGGACACCGCCCCTAGCTCGCCCTGATCCTTGCAGACTGCTCCCGGATTTTCGCGGCCGCTGGTCCTTGGTGGAGACGACTGTTGCCCGAGTCCACGCAACGGCTGAATTTGTACCTGCCCCCGGACCCCTGTCTCCAGCGACGTGGACCCCGAGGTGCTTGTCCCTGGGTTCCGGCCCCCATACGAGCCGGGCCTCCCCCGGCGGCCATCTTGTTGCGATGCAGCCTACTATCCTATCCACCGGGTCGCAGCAGGATTGGGAGTGTGTGACTTTTGGGAGTGTGGCAGAGCGGCCGCGGGGAGCAGTGCTGGGGTACGGCGACCTCCTTGAGGCCCTTGGTGCCCTTCATTTCTCCTTGGCCCGTGGCATCGAGGTCTTGGGGAGTAAGATCGACGGTGTGGCATCAGCGTTGGGACAATGGCGGCATGCTAGTCCACAGTTGCACAGGGACTTCCTACACTGCACACAGGAGGATAATGTCGCGGCCATCCCTGCGATTAGTGCGCAGCCGGACACTCCGGACAGTATGCTACCGTATGATCGGCTGACTGAGGGTTTGATCTGTTCCGGAGGTAGTGGTTCCGAGTGGAAGGTGGTGGCCCCGTCCCGTGTACGACCTCCGGTGACCCAGGGACTTTACCAGCAATGTCTGTCTACTTTGGATGATTCAGCCTTCCCGGACCTTGTGTGCAGTACAGATCCTGGGGCAGCACTGGGAAAGACGTCCCTCCGAGATGCGGACTGTGTTGGCGTTCTGAGACCTCCACCCCACCTGTGTGCGTCGCTTCCCGGTTGTTTTGGGACATCCCTTCACCTTGGAACATCGGACATGGCGCTGGGTCGAGGGGTAGGCATGGGCAGCATCGCCAGGAGTGGTCAGGGATGAGGCTGATCCCTCGGGGTGGTCATCTGGTAGACGGGCGGACTCATGGTTGTGTACTCCCAGGACATAGCTACTAGCATATTCGGTGCGCAATGCTCCCCATTCCCCCTTTTGTTATGGTCGATTTGGTGCTACTTATTGTTTGCTGCTGGGATACCTTACGGTGCGGGAGGGAGAAGCCGGGGGTATGTTCTGAAGGCCCTCCTCCAGTCTATTATATTTTCTCCACCCCCCCGCCTGGTGGGGTTCTTTCTTATTCCTTTTTCCCTGCTTCTTCTATATTTCGGGTCTAGTTCCAGGGCGACAGGCACACTGCTGGGGGGAGGGGCCATACTCATTTGCAGAGGTGCAGGGTGGGGGGTTGGGGGGGGGACTCTTTTCTATCTCAGTCTTCCTCTCTTTTCCATGGCCTCCTTTTTCTTCTCTGTTTCTTTTTGTTTCTTTTCTGGGATCAGCGTGGTACGCCTCTTTTGCTGTGAACCGTTGCCTCTCCGTGTGTGCCACAGTTTCCGGGGGTTCTCGGGGCGTTAGGTATGGGGGCCTGCAGGCGCAACTGTTTTTGATATTCTTCCCCATCATTTCCTGTGTTTGCGCCATGGATTCAATTGATTGCTGTTTATTGCTAACGTCTATCATGCGGCCTGCCCTTTATCGCTGTTGGGAAATTGTTTGGCACCTGATCCTACTGTTTTGTTTCATTATAAAATGAAAAACCCCTTTTCTCCTGGTGTCCTACCTGCGCGGCTCCCGGGCCGAACTATCTTAGTATGAAGATTTTGCTACCGAGGTGCCGCATGTGCTTATATTTGACCTTATTGCTCTGATTGCTTAGCGGCTGGCCCTGGGGGGTTGTAGGCCCATACTTGTCAATGATCGAAATGTCAATAAAGGTTTTTCAAAAAAAAAAAAAAAAATCATCCACGTCAAATGAATTCCCAGTTCTCTGAACTGTCTGATCTGGTATGCAACACTTTTTTTCCTGATAACCACCATTTTGGCTCATCTCCTCACCCGATTGCAGCATCCATTCACCCTAAAGCGGCATGCATATAGAAATCCTTGAGATCACCTGTTCCACATAGAGCCACAACACTTACAGAAACAATGTGGCAATCTAATATGGATTTTGTTTAGCCAATCTCTACATGGAATGGACTTTGGTGCAAAATACACTCTGTTGCTCGCACTGCCAGTCCAACTTAAACCTTATGCTTTTGTTCCAAAATACTTTTTTCAATACTTTTTAAAAAGAACAAAGAGCAAGAAGACTTTTTAATGATGCTTTATATGGGAGGGAGGATGCATGGTCTACCCTGCTGTGCTATGATTGTGGCGTGCCTGGATTTAGCATCTTTGTTGTATGTTTCTAACCCACATCGTAGGATTTATGATTGGGGATGGTGATCAATTTCCTTGAAAACATCAGCCATGTTTGCAAAGGAGAAGTCTAACCGTGTAATATTTGCATATGATATAGGGGTGTGTTGAGCTGGGCTGTCCTTAGCTAAACACCATATCAGGGTCTTATAGGCACGATGTGTTGAAGGTTGATAAAATTCCTTACATGCTGCTGAGTGAGTGTGAGAAACATGCTGATGGGCTAGTGATTGGCATTACAGATTCTTAAACCCATTACAGTATCCTTCCCTTAACCCTAAAACTGCCTCACCATCCCTCTACATTACACATCGCTGAACCCTAAAAAAATCTTATTCCCCAATACATTACCCATCCCTGAACCCTAAAACCACTTATTACCACATACACTTCTGTTAGACCTGGCATCATTGGCATGAGTCTCTCCTCCATTTTTTTACTGTTTGCCTCCTCTGTTTACGATGTTTTTGCTGGTTTATTGCTTTGGGCACTGTGCCACTGCTGATCAGTGCCACAGTGCAAGTGCTCCCTATGTTAAATTGTTACATTGATTGGTGTTACCATGATTGGCTTGGTTGACTTACTGTTCAGTCCCTAGTCTAGTGCACTGAGTGTGCCAAGGGCGTGTAAGTTAACTGCTGCTGGTGGGCTTGCAGCACTGGTTGTGCCACCCACAGAAGCAGCGTGCAAAATGTGTCTCAGGCCTGCCACCGCGGCGCCTGCGTGCAGTCCCTGACTGCCATGTCGACTTGGTAAGGAAACCTACTTACCAGTCTCTAAACCTTCCCTTTGCCACATTTCAGACACCTCTATGGTAGGCCCTAGGGCAGGGTGCATTGTTGGTAAAAGGTAGGTCATGCCCTGATGTGTGTGGCATGACCTAATAGTGAATTACAGCCATTTTCGTTTTTCACTATTGAAGGGCTACCTGCCTCCAATAGGCCAGACTGGGCAGACTGATTATTAACTCCATTATAATCTATCTGACTCAGGGAGCCTGGTAGCAAGTCGAGTTTAGTATCCCTGAACTCAGAATTTAATAACACACCCTTTAGGATGGATGGTTTTTAAATTCTATGTTTGAAAATAGCACTTTTGGAAAGTGGCTATTTTCTTGTCCAACTATCTACCGGTCTCTGCTGGTTTGGTGTGTGTGTCAGGGGCTGGGTGGCTCCAGAGGTCTGAGTGAGTCAGTGTGGGGTGAATGGGGCGTTTACACGTAGAGTGAGGGAAGAGTAGCCTGCCCTGCCTGACACAATACTGGCCCCGCCTCCTGCTGGGCGACTGATAGCCCTGCTCCTGCCAGTGACAATACTGGCTCCGCCTCCTGCTGGGCGGCTGAGGACTCTGCCCTGCTCAGTGAATAGGCCAGGTGCCTCTGCCTGGCAACACCCACAACAAACCTGAGATGGTGGGAATTTCCCTGCTTGGACAAAGGGAACAAAGGAGAAAAGGGGTATAAGAGAAGGACCCCTGAACCAAGAACTCAGATCACTTCTGACAAGGAAACCTGTACCAAGGACAAGAAGCCTGCCGATCTAAGGACTTGCCTCCCCTTTCTGCCAGAGTGCTGTTTTGCTGTGGAGGAACCTGAAAGCTGCTTCTTTATTTTTGCCAAGGAACAAGGAGAGAGGAACTTGGTGTGTACTCTCTGAACACTTGCTAGGAAATCTCCAAGGACTGGAAGAGTGCCAGTCTCCTGTTGAAGTCACAGGGCCAAAGGACTTCACCATCTACTGAATTGCTGAACTGCTGGAAAGTGTTGTTTCCAGTACACAAGGGAAATCTGCAGTCTCGACGCCGCCGGGCCCGATCGACGCCAGCAGCAACGCCAGTGAGCAGTGGGTATCGGCCCCGGCTCCAAGTGACCCCGTCTCGACGCCGGTATCGACGCCAGTGAGGAGTGAGTATCGGCTCTACCTCCAAGCGACCCCGTCCCGACGCCGCTGCTGATCGCATCGACTCGACGCCCTTCACGACGCCGTGAGCGCTGCTCCGGCCCGACATCCCTCGACGCCGCTGCGGATTGACCCGACTCCGAGGCACGACCTCGACGCCGATCTCGACGCCGTGGATCATCGTTTTCTTCGTTTCTCAAGGTACTGTACTTGTGGGGTCTGTTGCGACTCCAGGCTCGACGTAGCGCTCCTCGCGGTCGACGCCGAACCTTGGGAATCTTGTAGACTCGACGTCGTGTGACTCCTGTGGGGGTTACATTGTTGCCAAAGAACTGTGCTCAGAAGAATACTTTGCTAAAGAACTATTTGCCAAAAAGAAACCTTACTTGAACTATTATTTTTCCTTCCAAAGAGTATTTATTAAGACTGTGGTATATTTTTGTCGTTATTTGGTCTTGTGCTAAGCCTTATATAAAGATCCTATTTTTATAATAACTTCTGTGTCGTGTCCATCTGTAGTGTATTCACTTTATTACTGAATGTGGTCATAAATGCTTAACACACTGCCTCTGAGATAAGCCTGTCTGCTCTGCCAAGCTACCAAGGGGGTAGCAGGGGTTATCTGAGTGTGTAATCCCCTTGCCCTGACTAGAGTTGGTTGGTCCCTATTTGTCAGAAGTGTATACCTCTGCCAACTAGAGACCGCCGGTTCTAACATTGGTGGTCAGCGGAGGGATTGAACTTTGCATTTATGACTCATGTGCAGTGATTAGTGTACGCTACATAGTGAAAGCAGACCATAACGCAGCCACAATCTGTTTTTGGTAGGATATCCTATTTTTGTTCTCCGCTTCCCTGGAGCTTATTTTTCTTAAACACTGCCAGTTTTGACCATGGAGAATGCCAGAGCTGCTACACCTGTGGAGAATGTTGTGGGGGAATTCGATAAGGAGAAGATAGATTCCTACACGCTAAAAGATCTAAAAGGATTTTGCAAGCAGTTTAAAGTTCCTACCACAGGTGTCTCAAAGAAAGAGGGCTTCCTCAAAGCGCTGAAGGCCTGGTTAGAGGCCAGAAATCCCTCTGATCCGGTGGTGGTACCGGAAGAGGAAGAAGAAGAGGAAGAGCCCACAGGTGGGCCAGTGTCATCTCCAGGCAGTAGTGCGTCCTCTAGGAGCCTTTCCCCCGAAGAATTAGAAGACAGGGAGAAGGAGAGGGGGTACAAGTTAGAAATGGCAAAACTTAAATTAGGAGGGCAGTTGGAATTAGAGAATGCAAGAAGCAAGAGAGAAGCTGAAATGGAGAGCAAAAGATTAGATTTTGAGAGAGAGAAATTAGCGTTTGAACGTGAGAAGATGGTGAGGGAGATGGAGCTTAAAACTAAGAGTTTAGAGTTGAATCCCTCTGGTGGCAGCACTCCATCTGTGCCTGCAGAAAGTAGGTTTTATTTTCCTAAAGATGTGATCAAGGATTACGGTAAGAATGAAGATATTAGCCAATGGTTTAAAGCGTATGAGTTAGCATTGTTGGCCCACCGGGTCCCTGAGAAGGATTGGGGAACGGGGTTGTGGAGCCGCTTTACAAACGAGGGGAGAGATACCTTGTTGAGCCTTCCTGCTGAGGATAGGATGTCTTATACTCATATGAAAGATGCTTTAATGCTGAGATATGGCTTAACCCCAGAAAAGTACAGACAAACCTTTAGAGAATGTAAGAAGTTGCCTGGTACTACGTGGGTTGAATATGTGTCTTTTTTCTGCAGAACCATGGATGGTTGGATAAAGGGTAGCAAGGTTGATAGTTATGATGCTCTTTATGATTTGTTTGCTTGGGAGCACTTGTCTAATAACTGTTTTCCAGAGCTACGCCAGCACCTTGTTGATAGCAAGCTATCTAACCCTAGAAAACTTGCTGAGGAGGCGGACCGCTGGGTCAGTACCAGGGTCCACAAGGGTCCCGTGGGAGACTCAGCCAAAGGTGGGCAGGGTCCCCAGCAGAAGAGTGGGGGGGACAGGGGTAAACAGAGGGAGTTTCAGAAAGGGCCCCAAAGTAATCCCCAAGGGAACCAAGGGAAGGGTTCCCAGCCTCCCCCTGGAAAGAAGCCAGAGGCCCCGACAGGTAAACCTGTTCACAGGGGCCCCATGACCTGCTATGCCTGTAAGCAGGTGGGACACCGTTATTATGATCCCCAGTGTCCCATGAAGGATTCGAATGCACCGCCGCGTGCACCCCCTCGTCAGGTAGCGAGTGTAGCCCTGGGAGGGGAGGAGATGGGTGCCCCCGGTGGGTGGGGTCCCGCAGAAATGTCCCTGGTCTCTTTAGGAGACGTGGAAATGGTCCCTCCAACCCCTCTGCCTAGTAACACTAAGAAATATAGGCAGTGGGTGACCATTAATGGCCATAGGGTGGAAGCTCTCAGAGACACCGGAGCGAGTGTGACAGCTGTCAAGTGTCACTTGGTGTCCAGAGAGCAGGTGGTCCCTCATGCATTCTACCCCGTTGTAGCTGCTGACAACTCACAGAGTCAGTGTGAGGTAGCTCAAGTTCCCTTTGAGTGGGGGGGGGTCTCAGGTACTCTTCAGGTTGCTGTGAGGCCCGCCATGCCTGTTGATTGTCTCTTGGGCAATGATTTGGAGGACTCCCCTTGGGCTAAGGTGGAGAGAAAAGCGCATCTGGAAATGTTGGGTCTGCCTGAGTGGGTGTGTGCGACCACCCGGTCCATGTCAGTCAGTAAGGGTGTTGATGGGGGCCCGGAGCCTGAAAGTATGGCCCAGGTCCCAACCGTGAAGAGAAGAGGCAGGGGGCGCGGGAAACCGTCCCCCATCGTTCCCGCGGTCCAGGAGGGAGCAGACCCTGAGGGGGATGCCCTGGAACCGACAGGAGAACAAGTGGCCGAACTGGGAGACCTGCCCGAGCTGACCCATTGGCAGCAGGATGGTGGTCCCTCCAGGGAGGAATTTTGTGCTGAGCAGAAAGTGTGCCCTTCTCTTGTGGGTATGAGGCAGCAGGCCTCAGCCCAAACGACAGGTGATCAGTCAGGATCACATTGGGTCTACTGGGAGAACGACCTCCTGTATAGCGAGCCTAAAGCTGCTGAGCCTGGGTCAGCCCGTGTGCTGGTGGTACCCCAGCGCTTCAGAGCCTTCCTACTGGGGTTGGCTCATGACGTTCCGTTAGCTGGACATCTGGGGCAGGACAAGACCTATGACAGGCTTGTCACCCATTTTTATTGGCCCCAGATGAGAAGGGATTCAGATATCCATTGTAGGACCTGTCAAACTTGCCAGGCAAGTGGGAAAAGTGGGCGGAAGCAGAAGGCTCCCCTCCAACCTTTTCCCGTCGTCAGTACCCCCTTTGAGCGAGTGGGAATTGACATTGTGGGGCCACTGGACCCCAAGACAGTCATGGGCAACAGGTTTATCCTGGTCTTGGTGGACCATGCCACCCGGTACCCGGAAGCCATCCCTCTCCGAACAGTGACGGCCCCCGTGGTGGGACGGGCACTGATGGGTGTTTTCTCCCGCATGGGGTTCCCCAGAGAGGTGGTGTCAGACCGGGGCACCAACTTCATTTCGAATTATATGAAGTCTCTGTGGAAGGAGTGTGGGGTAACCTACAAGTTTACCACTCCTTACCACCCTCAAGGTAATGGGCTGGTTGAGAGATTCAACCGGACCCTAAAAGGCATGATCATGGGTCTTGAAGAACCGATGAGGCGTAAATGGGACGTCCTCTTGCCATGCCTGCTGTTTGCTTACCGTGAGGTGCCACAGAAGTCTCTAGGGTTCAGCCCCTTTGAGCTTTTGTATGGTCACCCGGTAAGAGGACCTTTGAGTCTGGTCAAAGAAGGCTGGGAGCAATCTCCCAGGAAACCTCCCCAGGATGTATATAGTTACATGCTGGCCTTCAGGAACCAGACTCGGCGCTTCAGAGATCTTGCTCAGGCAAATCTGGAGGCCAGCCAGGAAGAGATGAAGCGGTGGTACGATCAGAATGCCACTCTGGTTGAGCTTCAACCTGGTCAGAAAGTTTGGGTCATGGCCCCTGTGGAACCTTGTGCGCTCAAGGACAGGTGGACTGGACCATTTGAGGTTGTGGAGAAGAAGAGCGATGTCACCTACTTGGTGGACTTGAAATCTCCCAGGAACCCCTTAAGGGTCCTGCATGTCAACCGGTTAAAGCCCCACTTAGAAAGGTCCAAAGTGGGCCTGCTCCTTGCCACAGATGCTGGGATGGAGGAGGAGAGTGAGCCTCTTCCTGACCTCCTGTGTGCAAAAGAAAAAGATGGGTCAGTGGATGGTGTTGTCCTCTCTGACACACTGACCCCCGAGCAGCAGCAAGATTGTCGCCATCTGTTGGTACAATTCCCTGATCTGTTCTCCTTAATCCCTGGTGTCACTCAGTGGTGTGTCCACGATGTGGACACTGGGGACAGCACTCCTGTGAGGCACAAGGCCTACAGGGTGACTGAAAAGGTCAGAGCATATATCAAGGAGGAGGTCTCCAAGATGTTTGCCTTAGGGGTGGTTGAGTCCTCTAGCAGTCCTTGGGCCAGCCCAGTGGTCTTGGTCCCAAAGGCTGCCGCGCCTGGTGCTTCACCAGAACTTCGGTTCTGTGTGGATTACCGAGGACTCAATTCGGTCACCAAGACTGACGCGCACCCCATCCCCAGAGCTGATGAGCTCATCGATCGGTTGGGGGCTGCCCGGTACCTTAGTACGTTTGATCTAACGTCTGGGTACTGGCAGATCGCCTTGACTGATGGGGCAAAAGAGAGGTCTGCATTCTCCACACCAGATGGGCACTACCAGTTCCGTGTGATGCCCTTTGGGATGAAGAATGCCCCTGCCACATTCCAGAGGTTGGTTAACCAGGTATTGGCCGGGCTGGAAGATTTCAGCGCCGCCTACCTGGACGATATAGCAGTGTTCAGCGCCAGCTGGGAGGAACACTTGCGCCACCTCCAGGAAGTGTTGTTGGCCCTGCGCAGAGCAGGCCTCACAATCAAGGCTAGTAAGTGCCAGATTGGGCAGGGTTCAGTGGTGTACTTGGGGCACCAAGTAGGGAGCGGCAAGGTGGCCCCCCTGCAACCCAAGATAGATACCATCCTGGCTTGGGAACCGCCCAAAACCCAGACTCAGGTGAGAGCCTTCTTGGGTCTCACGGGTTACTACAGGAGGTTTGTCAAGGGGTATGGCAACATTGTGCACCCCTTGACCTCGCTGACTTCCCGGAAGCAGCCGAGACTTGTGATCTGGACTGACGCCTGTCAGAAAGCCTTTGACACCCTGAAAACTGCAATGTGTACAGCACCGGTCCTCCAGGCACCCGACTTTTCAAAAGAATTCATTGTCCAGACAGACGCTTCAGAGCATGGTGTGGGGGCTGTTCTAGCACAGATGAATGAGGAGGGCCGAGACTTACCTGTAGCCTTCATCAGCCGGAGGTTACTTCCCAGGGAACAAAGGTGGAGTGCGATAGAGCGTGAGGCATTTGCTGTGGTCTGGGCGCTGAAGAAGCTAAGACCCTACTTGTTTGGGTCTCACTTCCGGGTTCAGACAGACCACAGGCCCCTCAGATGGTTAATGCAGATGAGGGGTGAGAACCCAAAGCTGTTGAGGTGGTCCATTTCCCTACAGGGGATGGACTTTACGGTGGAACACCGCCCTGGTACAGATCACGCCAATGCTGATGGTCTGTCCAGATTTTTCCGCCTTAGTGATGAGGACTCCCTGGGTGAAGGGTAGTTCTCCCCACATTTCAGCTGGAGGGGACACGTGTTAGACCTGGCATCATTGGCATGAGTCTCTCCTCCATTTTTTTACTGTTTGCCTCCTCTGTTTACGATGTTTTTGCTGGTTTATTGCTTTGGGCACTGTGCCACTGCTGATCAGTGCCACAGTGCAAGTGCTCCCTATGTTAAATTGTTACATTGATTGGTGTTACCATGATTGGCTTGGTTGACTTACTGTTCAGTCCCTAGTCTAGTGCACTGAGTGTGCCAAGGGCGTGTAAGTTAACTGCTGCTGGTGGGCTTGCAGCACTGGTTGTGCCACCCACAGAAGCAGCGTGCAAAATGTGTCTCAGGCCTGCCACCGCGGCGCCTGCGTGCAGTCCCTGACTGCCATGTCGACTTGGTAAGGAAACCTACTTACCAGTCTCTAAACCTTCCCTTTGCCACATTTCAGACACCTCTATGGTAGGCCCTAGGGCAGGGTGCATTGTTGGTAAAAGGTAGGTCATGCCCTGATGTGTGTGGCATGACCTAATAGTGAATTACAGCCATTTTCGTTTTTCACTATTGAAGGGCTACCTGCCTCCAATAGGCCAGACTGGGCAGACTGATTATTAACTCCATTATAATCTATCTGACTCAGGGAGCCTGGTAGCAAGTCGAGTTTAGTATCCCTGAACTCAGAATTTAATAACACACCCTTTAGGATGGATGGTTTTTAAATTCTATGTTTGAAAATAGCACTTTTGGAAAGTGGCTATTTTCTTGTCCAACTATCTACCGGTCTCTGCTGGTTTGGTGTGTGTGTCAGGGGCTGGGTGGCTCCAGAGGTCTGAGTGAGTCAGTGTGGGGTGAATGGGGCGTTTACACGTAGAGTGAGGGAAGAGTAGCCTGCCCTGCCTGACACAATACTGGCCCCGCCTCCTGCTGGGCGACTGATAGCCCTGCTCCTGCCAGTGACAATACTGGCTCCGCCTCCTGCTGGGCGGCTGAGGACTCTGCCCTGCTCAGTGAATAGGCCAGGTGCCTCTGCCTGGCAACACCCACAACAAACCTGAGATGGTGGGAATTTCCCTGCTTGGACAAAGGGAACAAAGGAGAAAAGGGGTATAAGAGAAGGACCCCTGAACCAAGAACTCAGATCACTTCTGACAAGGAAACCTGTACCAAGGACAAGAAGCCTGCCGATCTAAGGACTTGCCTCCCCTTTCTGCCAGAGTGCTGTTTTGCTGTGGAGGAACCTGAAAGCTGCTTCTTTATTTTTGCCAAGGAACAAGGAGAGAGGAACTTGGTGTGTACTCTCTGAACACTTGCTAGGAAATCTCCAAGGACTGGAAGAGTGCCAGTCTCCTGTTGAAGTCACAGGGCCAAAGGACTTCACCATCTACTGAATTGCTGAACTGCTGGAAAGTGTTGTTTCCAGTACACAAGGGAAATCTGCAGTCTCGACGCCGCCGGGCCCGATCGACGCCAGCAGCAACGCCAGTGAGCAGTGGGTATCGGCCCCGGCTCCAAGTGACCCCGTCTCGACGCCGGTATCGACGCCAGTGAGGAGTGAGTATCGGCTCTACCTCCAAGCGACCCCGTCCCGACGCCGCTGCTGATCGCATCGACTCGACGCCCTTCACGACGCCGTGAGCGCTGCTCCGGCCCGACATCCCTCGACGCCGCTGCGGATTGACCCGACTCCGAGGCACGACCTCGACGCCGATCTCGACGCCGTGGATCATCGTTTTCTTCGTTTCTCAAGGTACTGTACTTGTGGGGTCTGTTGCGACTCCAGGCTCGACGTAGCGCTCCTCGCGGTCGACGCCGAACCTTGGGAATCTTGTAGACTCGACGTCGTGTGACTCCTGTGGGGGTTACATTGTTGCCAAAGAACTGTGCTCAGAAGAATACTTTGCTAAAGAACTATTTGCCAAAAAGAAACCTTACTTGAACTATTATTTTTCCTTCCAAAGAGTATTTATTAAGACTGTGGTATATTTTTGTCGTTATTTGGTCTTGTGCTAAGCCTTATATAAAGATCCTATTTTTATAATAACTTCTGTGTCGTGTCCATCTGTAGTGTATTCACTTTATTACTGAATGTGGTCATAAATGCTTAACACACTGCCTCTGAGATAAGCCTGTCTGCTCTGCCAAGCTACCAAGGGGGTAGCAGGGGTTATCTGAGTGTGTAATCCCCTTGCCCTGACTAGAGTTGGTTGGTCCCTATTTGTCAGAAGTGTATACCTCTGCCAACTAGAGACCGCCGGTTCTAACAACTTCCCATCCCTAAACCCTAAAACCCTTAATAACTTATACAGTACACTGACCTAAAGCCTAAAAAACCCTTCATCTGCCTACACACTACCCAACCCTGATCACTAAAGCCCCTTACTACCCCATACACTACCCATTTGCATAACCCTAAAAATCCCTCAATACCCATAAACACTACTCATCCTGAACCCTAAAAACTCCATACAGGAGCTTGGATAATTTATGATCAGATACTATGGGGTTTATTATGAGTACGGCATTACTGGGACCGCCACAAAACCAGCGCCTCTAATGAGATAAAGGATCCCGTTGTGGAGGCGGTGCTCAAAGGGCTGCAAATGGGGGCAGTGCCGATGCCGACACCGCCGAGCAGATTACAACTTGCATTTCCACAGCTCATTTCGTGCAGGGACCACGCCATGAAAAGTGTGGCATAAATGCAGGTTAGGTGGCCTAACAGGGCCCCCAGGTGAATCTGCCCATGGGTGTGCGTGGGGGGGCACAAGTTGTGCCCACCTAGAGTTCCACCTTTTTTCGTACATGGTGTGGCATGCACAACAAAGTGCATGCCACGCTGTGCACGGACGTGCTGTAGGCGTTGTCACAGCGGCCATATGCTGTTTAGGATCTCCTATGAGCCTAACATACATGCTGCTGTGACACTTCTGCCACACCACCCGCCCGTCCAGGATTCAACACAGAATCCAGTAGGCAGGCTTACCACGGGCTTGGCAGTCTTCCTCGGACCACCACGGTGGTAGTCCAACAGGAACACTGCCAAACTCATTATAAGGCCCCATGGCCATACACACATATATTAAGCTATGTTTTTTTAAATTAATTACTTATTACTTAGTAGTTCTTTAGTTTTTTAAATTGCTTGTTCCTTATTAATTGGTTTGCATTTTCTTTCTTAAAATTAAATTATGTTTTACTTAATTACTTAAATTAAATAACATTGTTTAATAATTATTTTGATTAAATGTAGATTTATTTATTTAGTACAAATTTCTCTTACATTTTTAAGCGAATTGATGTTAACTATTATGCATATTAAATGTAAGCCTATCTATATTACATGTTTAATGAACTTCCTCTTATCACTACTTAGGACTCAACCAGACCTCATTAGCTTCCGGAAACAGCCAAATCTACATATATAATACATTGACATCATTTGAGGGTAGTCAGGCTTCGCAGCTGTGGCCTCTATCTTGCTCCCTCCTACTCCTGGCACTTCCTTTGTGACTACTGGTCTCAGAGGGGGCAAAAAGGTTTCCTCCTCTGAGGCCAGCGGTCACAAAGGAAGTAACAGGAGTAGTAGGGAGGAAGCAAGAGGCCATAACTGCGTCCCCTGACTACCCAAATGATGTCTTTGGGTGCCTGAAATAACGTTTTAAAAAGCTCTTCTCTAATTTCCTTTTTCCAATTCAGTTGTGACTTCTCTAGTCATCTGTAATAGGAAAATGACATAGAGGCTCTACTCTAATAGTTATTATAGTTGAGTTGTGACGTCACAATACTTGCTGTCTGTGTCAACAGCCAAGGTGAAGTGCAGATCCACTATCAAAAGTACTAGTAGAGTTGCAACAATGAAAACAAGAACTGCCTTTTGCTTTTTCTGATTTGATGATCTTTCCTTAATCCAAAGGAATAGCCTTTGGCTTTTGATGACATGATCAACTTGAGGTGGAAATGAATGATTTTGAAAAAAAACGCTCCTTAGGTTTCTCTGCTAAGGGTTGCCTGGGTGTTTGTATGGCAGCTTCACTGTGCCTGCTGGCTTTTATACGGGTAGGTAAATCAGTGCAATGCTTTGTGTCACTTTGCGCCTTGTATAAAAGCTTGATAAATAATCTTCCAAGATTTTGTACTTTGGTATTTGTGAGCAATGGTCCTAAAATAAGCGGGAGGATCTCAAATTTGGTGAATGAGACAGTCAAGGATACTTGGGGCTTGTTTGTGATCTCGATTAATTAACTATTTGTCATTAAGGTTAGCTTTCATGTTCACTTCAATTTTGTCACTTTTTGAGATACAGTGAGGAGGATGCTATTGCAAAGTAATGCATAGAGGACATGTGAGCACTTGGATTTGGGGAAGTCAAAGATTTGATGGTGCTGAAGATGGTAGCAGCTTTAGCATGGATTTCAATTGCCCTCAGTGTATAGTAGGTTGCCTCATGTGTCCTTGTTGATACTCTGTAGCAACTATTTTACAGAAAGCGACATCCTTATCACTTCCTAATTCACACCATTCCAATTTTCCTTTCCTTCTAAAGATACAGGGGTCGATTACGATGCGTCCGGAAAGGCTCCGAACGGGATTCAGATTTGGTGAATCAGATTCGGAACCTATGTTTCTGACCAAATTGGACACTTTTCAAGATGACCGATTACAATGCAAGGAAACAGTTTGGGCTGTCCGAATTGGTTCTGAATGGCATTCAGACAGCACGATTCATTTGGAGCCAATTCGTGCAGATCTATGGACACGGATTCTAAACGATCGATTCCGATTCCGATTCGGACAGCCATTCAGATTCGGTCTCACCGACATGAGACGGCTGTCCGAATCTGACTTTGGGGGCCCGTAGCATGCCCTCCTTCACCCACAGGCCTCTGGTTGAAGCGCGTGGGGGTATCCATGGGACCCCTCTTTACCACCATGCACAGTGTGGGAGGCACCATGGGGTGCCCATCATAGGGTGCATGGTTTTCCCCAACAACCCCTTTTTTCAATGGGAGTCTGTGTTCTCATTCAAGAACGCAGTCTCCTATTGAAGTCAATGGGAGTCAGACTGAACGATGTACAGAAGCATCGTAATCGGTCGGTCTGACCCGCAGAACCCGATTAGTTCAGAAACGATTCCAAAACCGATGCGGTCAGAAGAGTTTCCTAACAAAACCGTAATTGGCCCCATTGAGTAAAGACTGTTGGCGCAATACACACCCATTCCAGAATTCCAAACACCTACGGTAAAGACAGACAATGCTTTACAGAACAATTAAAGTGACATTTTGACATTAAATTCTCGAGTTTAAATGAGTGTGATACAGATTTCTACAAATGGATAAACTCCAAAAAGAACTTGATTTTTAAAGGAGTTACCATAATAGGTATCAACATAAAGGAAAACTTAGATTGCTAAAAACTGAACTCTGTAGAATATTTAATAAAATCTCATTTATTTTTAGATGGTATTTAATATCATACATGTGCTGTTTTTGAGCATTATGTAATACAAGTTGTGCTACTGCCAACTGAAATGGTTCTCAGCTTACTGACCTCAAAAGGATGAAAGGCTTACTTTGCATTGCTAGGATTAAAACTTATGTTCTGCAAATCACAGGAGATAACAACAGCCGGAATTTAATTGACTGAGTAATCTCACTGGTGTAACTTACACATGAAACCAGTTGCAACAGGAAACAATTCTTCAGTAACTACCAAATCACCAGAATAGAGTTATAGAATGAACCAATTTTCCGTGGTAAGAGGCCATTCCAAATGAAATGGGCATGGAAGAATAACAAGAAGAGAAAGATACACAGAAATGGTAACTCCGGAGCTGGTTACAACAAACAGAAGTCTCTTATTGCTCACATCAACCAATTCCGAAAATAAACATTTAGGAGGCTTTCCGACTAAGATCATCAGTTTCAATTCTGATTGCCTAATAACAATGTAGGCTGTTGGAATTGAAACCGGCCCGTAATCCCAATGGACGGCGTTTCCACCTTTGGGATTACAATGCTCGGTTTCTGACAGGCTTCCATGCCCGGCTTTCCGACATGGAAAGTTTGTCAGAAAGCAAGTTTGGGTGCCCCTAGCAAGGCCCCCTTCTGTTTGCGGTCTCGGGTTGGGGGCCGAGGGGGCACCTATGGTGCCCCACTATTCCTCCCTGAGGTGCCTGCCAGGTGGTGCTGGGATGAACACAACCTCCCATTTCCCTATCGGAGCTTGTGGTACAGCTAGTTTACGGCTGTAGCACAAGCTCTCATAGGGAAATGTGAGTATGCGACCGCACGATGTGCTGTCGCATCATAATTAGGCAGTCGTCCCAATTCTGCGATGATGTCGGTCACAGGCAACTTCGATTGACATCATAATCAGCCCCTCAGAGTAAATATGTTGTTAAAGCGGTTTTTCACTGCAATAACAGCTTAAGAATATCGGTGGGCTATAATATAATTAGCAAAATATTGTGGTTTCCAGAACATTATATGATATTTCAGTAAAGTTAAGAATTATGTTTTGTATACTTTGGAAAAAATATGGTTAAGTTGTATTTCCACATTTTAATGAATATTTTATTTTTATGTTTAAAGTTATGTTATGTTAACAATTTGTTGATTTTCCAGAGGAGTAAGGAGGAAGTGGTTTAAACGTAAATTAATTAAATGAGTATATGAACATTTAATTATTTAAATGTATTAAGAAGAAGAATTACTTATTATTATGTTATCGTTCATTGAATTTAAAAGGGCTGTGAAAGTATTAATTAATTAGAGTAAATAATTCATAGATGTATTATTTCAAAGAAAGGTGCTATGCTTATTAGAGTATTAGGATGGGAAAGTTGTACTAATAGGACAAAAAAGTTTAAAAATAAATTGGTTGTGAAGTTTGAGAGGGAACACTGATGGTATTTGTAATGAAAATATATACACATATATGTTTTTAATAAAGTCTGTATTTTAAATTGTAATTTATTATATTTACTCTAAGCAAATTAAAATTTTTAAATAAATAGTATAGATTGTTGTGTGTTATGGAAATTGGGTGTAAACATTTCACATTACAAAGTAAATACCATTTGAGGTTATATATTAATACATAACAAGTTAATAATATTAAAAAAGTATATTAAGATGTACATTTAATTTAACTAAAATTAATTCCAAAAGTATTATATTTATTGATAAAATAAATTGGTACTCTATTTAAAATTGTTGCCTATGCAAACTGCATTTAAAATATTTTTTTATGATTTGATAATTGATTTTATTTTACAAATAAAATATATAAATGTTATGTAGAAAATAATATTCTGTTTGTTGATAAAATAGTATTTTGTTGTCACACTAATGAAACTGTTTACCTGATGGGTAATGGGCTATATTTGCAATAGAAACTGTAAACTCCTCAAATTAAAAACACTTCAGCTAATGATAGTAGATTGGAGTTAGAAAAATAAATATAAGCTCCCCAAAATTAAACACTTTCTCCAATGGGTGCTGGGTTGGAACAAGACGTAAAAGTGCACTCCCTAAAATGTAACACTTTCCCCAATCATTATGGGTTTGAAGTTAAAATATAAAGCTGAACACTTTCTACAATGATAACAGAGTTGGAGTTTGAATAATGAAACGAAATGTCCTAAAATGATTCACTTTCGCTAATGGATGTTGGGTTGGAGTCAGAGCAGTTAATGTGCTCTCCCTAAAATGAAACACTTTATTTTATGGGGGTAGATTTGGAGTTAAACTAGTAAATCGGACCTCCCCAAAATTCCCCAAAAAGTTAAATTGGAGTTAGAATAGTTAACTACACTCCCTAAAATTAAACACCCTCCCCAAAATGAAAACTTTTCTCCAATGAGTGAGGGTCTAGAGTTAGCACAGTAAAACTAACATTGTACAACAATGTCAGCCCCCTCATCCCTTAAATTATTTTTTTCTTAAATTAAAATGCCCCTTACCTCTTCACGTCCTGTCCTTTCCCAGCTCTTCTGATCTGCGTTGCACGTCGTAAAGAGGAAGCGGAAGTGTCGTTCCGTTTCCTCTAACGACACCGAATGCCTCCAACTCGCGACAAAAACAGGTACAAGCCCCCTTTTTTAAACACACGCTTTTTTTTGGGGGGGGGAGACCCCCAAGCCCCCTTTTTTAATTTTTCCTTTAATACACATGCCTTTACTACGTATCTCGTAGTAAAGGTATGCGTGGTAAAGTCTATGCGTGGTAACCACGCATGCGTTGTATTGCATGCATGGTTATGGTTATGCGTGGAAACAGCCGCGTTGTAGTGGCTGTTTCCCATTTCTTCTCCAATTATGTCCCTCATTTTTTCCCCTCAATTAAAGTTATGAGTGCTAAGGGTTATTTAGGTTATTTACACCTCAATTTCAACTAATTTACCATCATTCATTGTGCAAGACTGGCTTCTACATACACTGGATAGAGGTATATCCTTCTTGTCCTGATGAAGATCCTATTTTTAAGCATTTGGGGGGTCAAACATAGATGAATTTCAGTCAGATCGACATGAAAGTGTAGGCGGAAAGCCACATTGTAATCCCAACGGCGGAGCAGAGGCTCCCTCCGCTGCCATTTGGGGATTACTTTTCCAAGCCTGACAGAAGCGGAGCGGAATTCCTCAGGGCGTGTCCTTCCAACTGCCAGTATCATAATAGGGTGGTCGGACATAAACCTCTGATGTCGGACGGAAAGCCTCCGACAAGCTGTTGGATGGCTTTCCGCCCAACAACATAATGAGGCCTTAACTCAAGTAATTGTCAAAGTTCATGGAATAATCAAACTGGCGTTGTTGCTACTTCCTCACCATGTCAATCATACTGAACATTCTGGAAAACAATTGGGACCTAATTTAGAGTTTAGCGGGAAGCATCTTTAAAGGTATGAGAAGTTGCTCAGCAAAGCCATGTTTAATGCAGCTACTTAGCAAACTTTCTTTGTTTTTCAAAAACAAAATAATAACGACCCTGATAAGACAATCTGGAGGTCATTTTTCTATTCTCTTTAGACCACCAGGCTTTCCCTGGTGGACCGAAACCAAAAGAAATATATTGGACGGTCTGATGTACTTACACTGATTGCCGCAACTCCATCAGGCAGTCAGTGTAAGGTTTATGCTGGGAAAGCCAGTGAGGGGACCACCGTTGGAAGCATGACAGTCCATCAGCCTATAAACAGAGCGGGTGCATCATCAGTTTGGTGGACAAGGGTTTGTCACATTTGTGGTGGAGTACCCGGTCTACCAAACACTAAATCAGCAAATGACAAAAGGACACAGAAGTACCTTGCAGCAAGTCCTAGCTTTAAATAATATTCATTAATTAATCCTGGGTACTTGACATGAAGAGAAACTAAAAGAGAACAGTTCCTCCCAATACTTTCAAAGAACTGGCAGTGCTGGAGGTACATCTAGTCATTGGGTAGCTGCTGCACTTTTGAAATGCCAACATTTATCCATTCATTAACGTTGCCCAGAATAGTTTTACAACAATAATAGTGAGGTTTATTATATTTATGTGCTCAGGGTTTACTCTGGATGTGCCTGTACCTCATTACTACACTGTCAGTTTCACACTTATTATTCTGTTTAGAAAATGGGCCCAACAGAATAGTAAGTGACTGGGGTGCTTGTGGTTATTATGCCATAGGAACAATTGAGCATGTTTTTTTCCCTGGAAATTGAACTCTGATTTTGGGGGTCGTGTGCAGTCAGTGATCATAAGACCACATCCTCCAACCCGCCCTAATGTGTTAAAATGTCCATGAGACACATAACAAAATTTTACACAAATTTAAAATGTTACCTAACAGAGCTACATCTCAGAAAGAAAAATCAATTAACAGATGTGGGAGAGCCCCACATTTTCCGTGAGCACACCCATTTTGTATGATTGGTATTGCTTTTTTTTAAATTTTGCTCACTAAAGCACTGCAGTCTAGCCCCTCTCTCCCAGCTTATGTTCTCTGACCCCTAAAACATTGTAAATTTAGCTAAATCCAATTGGCATATTTAACTTTCCAGTAAACCCATAGTATACGCTGACAACAAACATGGCATCACATCTAACTGTTTAGCCTTACTGCTGCAGCCTTTAAACCTGCAGTACAGCCTGTCATTATTACACCTTTTGATGGAAAAGAACCATACTTTTAAACATTAAATACATTACCACTAAGTAGGCCATGTGGCCCACAATGTAGGGTGCTGCCTAATACCTAGAAGAGAAACATTCAAGCATTTAGAGTAGGCCTGGGCTCAATTTCCGTTCCGCTCACGGAAATTGCGATAATTTGACATTTTCGCGTTCCTCGGAGAGCGCGAAAATGTCAAAATTTCCGCATTCCGCAGCTTATCGATAATTTGTTTCTTGCTCGTGCTGTAAAATAATACATTCTCTCGCGCGCGCGATCGCCTTACCTGAATCTCCGCGTTCGCCGACAAGTTTTCCTGATCCGGTCGCGTTCTCTACAAGATGTTGGATTGTCGGTAGCCATTTGCGCTGTCTCGCGACAGTTCGCGCCCGCAGTAATGTCATTGGTCGCGCGATCACGTCTTTCTTCTCGCGATCATACACCGCGAGAAGAGTGAAAACAAGATGGCCGCGCACGCAAGCAACCGCATGGGTAAGTTGGCGAGCCGCGACCATGCATAAAAAACCGCGAACGGGCAGGAAAAAAACTTCCGCATCTTCGCGATATTTCCGCGTGTTTGCAGAGATTTTTAACATTTTCGCGATAATTTGTGAAAGTCGCTTTCGCAAATTCCGCCCACCCCTAATTTAGAGTTGATATGTACCTACCGTGACTAGCTCCCCAATCCTAATTTTACTGTAAAAGGCTGGAGCTGTCATATGGAGAATGCTAAAGTTCAGAATAACATCATAACTCTGCTAAATTATGTTTGGGGCAATTCATTGGAATAATTCAAACACTATTTTTTATGGTTAGTAAAAAACCAATTCAGCCCAATTAAGTGGTGTAGTCAGTTTAAAAAAAATACTTTTTTAGTAAAAGTAACTTTAAAAAACTTAGACTTTGTCTACCTTTAGCCACAGTTGACTAATTAGCATTAGCCTGTGCCAATGCTTTCCCTTCATGAGGCATGAAAACTGCTCCCAGAGCAGAAGCAATGGCTTTTGACAGGAAGACCTGTGTGTGAGGTGTATGGCTAAAGTCAGCTCAGGAAAGACAGCTGTGGAGGGTTCAGGAACTTCATTGAACTTCATTTAATTTATATTTAAGTATAAAGGTAGACCTAGGGAAAATACAACATTTGTTACCTGGACTCTCTGTAGCCAGTTTGGAACTAGACAGGTGGGGAACTCTCTATAGCCAGTTTGGAACCAGACAGGTGGGAGAAAAAGAAGACTCCGCTCTTTCCCTTAACACTCCCAAAAGCTCTTGCCATGAAGGATCTTACGTATAATAGTGAATGTAATGGTTCGCAGTACTGCAAACAGGATCTACTGCGAAAGTAGGAAGGTTTGAAATTGGAAACTTGTTCCTCATTGGTTAGGGTGTGTCCAGGTGTCACCCCCATCCAGTGTCTAGTGACACCTACCAAGATGAGACCTCAACCATAGATCATCAGAACACATCTGGACCTGAGCAAGTACAGAAAAGGAACTGACATGTTGTCTGTGCCCTGTCTGGAGACCTGAAACACTGGGTGTGCTCTCACTTGTATACAGGTCTCAGAAGTGAACTCCAAGGGTCGGTTGGCTGAACTACTGTGTGGCTTCAGGGGCACATCACGCTGCAAGAAGCCTTTACCCTTAAGTGCTTAGCTAACCAGATGCAATTGAAACTGCACTGTACCCTGCTGGTGGCCTCTGCTTGATTGAGTACTGCCCCCTTACTGCTGTGCCCAAGGTCGTGGGAGCCTTAGAAATGACAAAGAGGAGCTACTACAGAAACTCTTCAAAGTTGGGACTTTTTGGCCTTTCAATACCTTGTGGGCTTCAGACGGACCTAATGGCAAAAGTGGCCGATTTGCAGAGGACTTCATCAGTTACAGCTCCAGGCTTACCTCAGTGAAGGATTTTAAGCTTGATAAAAAAGAGTGAGTCTGAAGGCGAATAACCTTAATGAACAAAGGCTGGAAAAGTTTTCACCAGGTACTGGGGCTTCAGTCACCACAAAATTTGAATTTCTCCAACTCTGAGCTTTTTCCACCAAAACCAATGGGCCCGATTCACAGAATTAACTTAAGACAAAATCCTAAACTTACTACTTTTGGTATTCACAGAATGCACTTACTACTTTTGGTATTCACAGAATGGATTTGCGACTACTAACTTTACGTCCGCACTCGGGCCGGAAATTCCGGAGGTGGGAATTCCGGCCAGTGGCAGAGATTTAGCCATGGCCAAAATCTCCACCTCTGGGCCGGAAGCTCCGCCTCCGGGCCGGAAGCTCCGCCTCCGGGCCGGAATTTCCGGCCCGAGTGCGGACATAAAATTAGTAGTCGTAAATCCATTCTATGAATACCAAAAGTAGTAAGTGCATTCTGTGAATACCAAAAGTAGTAAGTTTAGGATTTTGTCTTAAGCTAATTCTGTGAATCGGGCCCAATGAGTTCTGCAGTACCTCATCCAGCAGCTATGTGTTTTCAAGAGGACTTTGTTGGATATTGCCTGTAACCTTGTCCCACTGAAGGATTATGACTTATATTTAAGAGATGAAGTCAGAAGGTAAAATCTTTGATCAGGGTGGCTCAATTGGTGTGTTTGACCTGTGCTCGATCGCTGTTGGCCTGGAATAGCGGTTGGTCCTGGTTAGCCATGTAAAGTCACTTCTGATTGGCACATTACATTTTCTTGGTGTTTTTTGTCTTGAATTTTTAAACATTCATATTTTCGTTCCACCTTATTGGATTTTTGTCATTTTGGTGTCATTTTATTCATTGAAGTTTTCTCTACTGTTAGGATACAGGATATATATTGTGCTGTGTTTTGACTTTTTATCTGTTTCTGTATTTGAATCGGTTTTGTTACTCATAAATACTATATACTTTTTCATAAGTTAAGTCTGTCTGCTCTGTGCCATAGCTACCAGTGGGTTAAGCCAAGTTTTAAATTATTGAAAATGTGTTTTCCTAGACTTGAATTTACACCAGTTAATAATTAACGTTCTGACTGTATGTTTGAGAGTCATAGGGCATGCTGTAGCTAGTACGATGCATTCTTTTCACATTTTATAAATACCAATTACATCAAGGTAATTTAAATACTCTTTTGTTAGTATTTGTTAATGTCCTACATGAAAGCATAACTATATCCACACATAGTACCTACAGAGTATTCTACATGTCATGCATTTCTAGTTGAAAACATTTTCAGATAGTACTAATAAACATCATACAAAGGGCAATGCTACTAATTAATGCTGATGAGTGGTATGTGTCTCACAGTTCGTTCCAATGCAATGCTATGGACATATTTTGGAGTGCTATTTCATATTTGTTAAAATAGGAATTTGATCAGATTTGTGAAATGATGTATATGATTTAAAATATTCCCTCTGAGCAGACATTGAATGAAAGTTATTTAACAATCAAAGCAGGACAGACCTGCTTAACTACTTTAAAATCTTAAAACATGTGTTTTTACAGTTACAAAATGAAAATGCAGGAAACATCCGGAACTACCAAAAGGTAACCACCCTTGCCCGAGCCACGCATTTGCCAAAACCACGCATATGTGTGGTTAGGGCAAATGCACTCCAGTGTTCGGGTTGGGCTGGGAATCGAAACAGGAACAGGAGTGTCAGAACAGGAAGCAGACACGGACATGTAAGTGGGGCTGTGGTTGTGTCTGGTGGTCACTTTCTGGGGGGTTGGCGGCAAGTTTTTAGTGCTCAGGTAGGGTTAGACTTGGCATCTTTTGGCATGTTTCCCCTGACTTTTTGCTTTCTGACCTCCCATTTTTGACTCTGTTTTTGCTGGTGTAATGATTCTGCACACTTTCCTAACTGCTGTCCAGTGGTAAAGTGCAAGTGCTCCTGTTATAAAATGTGTTATGGATGGGTGTTTCCATGATTGGCCGATTTGATTTATGTGTCAGTTCCTAGTAAAGTGCACTGCGAGTGCCAGGGCCTAAAAATCAATTGCTGTTGGCAGGCTGCAGCACTGGATTGTGCCACCCACGCAAATAGCCCATAAAGTGTACCTCTGACTTGCTATTGCAGAGCCTGTGCGCAGCCTGGGACTGCCATGTCGACTTAGCAAGTGCAAAAGACACATAATTGATGGACGGAATGCAGAACAAATCAAAACATTCTCCCCCAGTCAAGAGATCTAGGTTAAATCCATCATTCTTTTGCTCACCATGCCACCCCAGTTTAGACCTGGCCATATGCAAATCAGTCTTGACCCTGTGCCTCATGGGAACAGTCCAGCCCGAAGTGCCAAGCCAGGTCCTCCCTGGACCGGAAACAAGCATCCTAGGACCGGTTTCAGAGTTTCACCCCTCTTCAGCCAGGATAGCTTGAATCCAGTGGCACAGTGAGTGCGGGACCTACTTCCAGGCATACCCGGCGCACTTAGGGCGAGAAAGCAAAAGACACACAATTGATGGACACACTTGCAAGTCCCTAAACCTTCCCTTTTCTACATGTGAGTCGCCCCTCTGGTAGGCTCAAGGTACCCCCATGGGCAGGGTGCATTGTATGTGAAAGGTAGGACATGCCCTGGTGTGTGTGGCATTTCCTGATAGTGAATTACAGCCTACTTTGTTTTTCACTACTGCAAGGCTACCTATTCCCCATAGGCCAGAATGGGCAGTTTGATTATTACATCCTATGATCCTAACTGACCCAGGGAACATAGTAGAAATTCGAGTTTAGTATGCCTGAACTCAGCATGATAAAAAATACATCTTTTAGTGAAGTTGATTTTAACATGCTGTGTTTGAAAATACCACTTTTAGAAAGTAGGTATTTTCTAACCATCCAAGCCTGCCTCTGCTAGGTTGTGTATTCCTTGTCTGGAGTTTGAGTGACAGGGGCTGGGGGATTCCAGGAGACAGGGTGAGTCAGCACAGGGCTGAATAGAAAGATCTACATGTAGGTGGGTGGGAGGAGTTGCATCTGGGATCTGAATAGGGCTATGCCTTCCCTCCACAATGCTGGCTCCACCTCCTGTGGTGCGTCTGATGTCCCTGGCCTACACTGTGAAAAAAAGAAGGAGTCTTGTCAACAAAGTGCTCCAGGACTGACCAGAACTGGTTTGGACTAGGCAAAGGCCTCTCTGCCTTCAGAGAACAAAGAGATATTGAGGATAAAAAGGGGGACCCAAACCCCAGAATTTTAGAACTCACTGGAATCAAGGAACCTGCCAAGAAGAAAAGCTGGAAGAGCTGCCAGGAGGGGTACTGCCCCTTTGCTGTGTTGTTGCTTTGTTGGGTTGGCCTGCAGCTGCTGCTTCTGCCGTGGGCAGTGAAAGGACTGGACTGAACTTTCTCTACTTGTGCTGAGTATCTCCAAGGGCCTGAAACCGAGCTGGCCTCCTGTTAAGAAGTCTCAGGGACTGAAAAGAGTTCACCAACCTCTGGGTACCGCTGCTGGGACCGCTGTTTTCAGTTGCCACAGAGAAGAGGGAACCGTGACCGACTCTGTCACCAACTCCGTTGTTGGCCATGTGTCCCAAAGGCACCGCAGGCCGCACCGTCTCGCCCTGCACTGCAAGCCTTGGTCTCACCGACGTCATCCGTATGATCGTCACTGAGCTGCTGCCTGCACCGCATCGAGAGGACACCGCAGCCCGCACCGTCTCGCTTCACTTCGCTGGCCTGGTCTCACCGACACGATTGCCGCTGGCTCGACACCCATGACCACCTCGTCACGCACAGCTGTCCGGCTCCGCCAGCGCTCATTTCCGCCAACCGGCTCTGTCGCTTGCATCGCAACCTGCCAGCACCGCATCGAGCACCGTCTTGTCCTGCACCGCAAGCCTTGGTTTCACCGACACCATCTGCACCATCGCCACCAAGCTGCTGCCTGCACTGCATCGAGAGGACACCGCACCCTGCACCGCTTCCACTTTGCACCGTAACCGCGACGGACGGCACGACCAGCTCTGTCACCTGCACCGCAACTTGCCAGCACTGCATCGAGCACCGTCTTGCCCTGCACCGCAAGCCTTGGTCTCACCGACGCCGTCTGGACGATCGTCACCGAGCCGCTGCACGCACGGCAGCGAGAGGAAATCGCGCCTTGCACCGCTTCCACTTAGCATCGCAACCACGATGGATGCCAAGACCGACTCACACGCCCGTGTGAGCCGCATTAAGAAAGGCACTGTTAATGAGTCTGTCCACGCTGTTGATGGCCCATACCGACGCAGTCAGCGGGAACGGTGAGACTCTGTTGTTTTCAGCATCGCGGTAGGCTCGGACCGAGCTACCAACTCGTACGAACTGTGTTTTCAAAATATTTTTGCAATTTAAAGACATCCTGAGAAGTAACTATTTTTAAAGTACTGTATTGTGGATTCTTCATCGTATTTGGTCTTGTTTTAAGTATATAAAAATATTGGCTATTTTTCTAAACTGGTGTGGTGTCCTTTTGTAGTGCTTACATTGTATTACTGTTGATTTTGTGCAAATGCTTTACACACTGCCTCTAAGATAAGCCTGACTGCTTGTGCCAAGCTACCAAGGGGGTGAGCAGGGGTTATTTTAGGAGTGTAACTCCCTTATCCTGACTAGGAAGAAGGGTCCCTACTTGGACAAAAGTGCAAGCCCTTGCCAACGAGAGACCCCCATTTCTAACAGGTAGGTAGTGGGTGTCAGGATACTTTTAAGGAGGGGAGGTTTTTAGGGCTCCGGGCAGAAGAAGGGAGTTGGGGTAGATTTAAGTGCTGGATTTGGGGAAGTATTTAAGGAATGGGTTGTTTTTGGGCACTGGGTGGGGGGCAGGTAGGGGGTTTGTAATTTAGGACTTAGGGCGGGGGCATGTAGGTAGTTTATAATTTAAGGCTTAGAGCAGGGGTCGGTAGGGCATTTGTAATTTAGTGCTTAGGAGGGTGGTAGAGGGGTCGCAGTAGTGGTGAACTTTGCCATGCATGCACTCCTACCATTAATGCCTTTACCACAAAATTGTGTGTTAAAGGCATGCATGGTAAAGGAATGTGTAGTTAAGTCGAATTTGTGGTTTGGACTGCATGGTAGAGGCATGCGTGGTTGAGTCTTGCATGCCTCTATGATACAACCTTAACATGCTAATCAAATACCATCTCAATGTAGATGTGAATTAAAAAAGGTGCTATAAGTGGTTATACCTACTATGGCACACCCACTCTCCCATGTAAACACTGGTAGCTAAGTATGTCACCTTTGTTTCCTTGGACATCCGATGACAGGTCACAATAAATATACATGATATGATATGTTTACCATGTCCATTGAATGCAAGTGTGTTGATTTACATATTCCATGCATGCTTTGGAAAGAGCCATTCTTGTAAACTACATGATTAGTTAATGGAGTGTGAAGGATTGGCATGACTTATTTCTATGCGACTTGACATGTCATTAGAATTATGTTTACCTAACTACTTTTATCGTTTGGAGGAAGCTTTCCTATGATTCTAATTTAAATATACTTTGCTGATAGAGGTGACTTAGGGTTTCTTGTACACAATATATTTCCAATCATATGCAGTGATTTTATGTTTTAAAAGTACGATTTTACTACTAAAATCAATTTATCCCATTATTTACTACTTGTTAGCATCTCTGAATTCTTTCCAGACCCCCTACACTTCTTTCAATTTTTTTAGGCAACCTCGAATACGGTAGATCCCCTCCTCTGTCCTCTGGACCAATTAAGCTTGGATCCCCAGTCTTCGACACTTGAGGGAGTGTCCAATCCCCATCTTCTTGCTATATTGTGATTAGCCATCCCAGTCACCATCTTTAACAACTTTTTGTGGTATTTACGCCAATTGTCTTCCCCTTGCATTGCCAGTTGTAGCCACTTAGTTTCAAGGGGCACCTGTCTGGCAATAACTCTGGACATGACCTTCGTGACTCTACTCCGAAATCCCAGGATCGCTGGGCAGGTCCAAAGAATGTGGAAGAAAGTGGACTCCTGATCACATACCCTGAGGCATAACTGTGTCTCAGCCCTGCCTATATTATGTAGGAGAGTCCTGGGGTAGTATACTCTGTGTAGGATCTTAATTGGCCCCAGTTTAAACCTGTCTCTGATGGCTATTTCCTGTAGACTCCGAAGGGCCTCCACCCAAACCTCATCCTCCATGCCCCACAGTTCTTCAGTCCAGTCCCTCTGGATAATAGATCAGGCGGTTATTAATTAGTTCCCTGTAAATTGTGGAGATCCCTTTAACGGGTATTGGATCTATGAGCAAACAGTCCTTCAGAGGTGAGGCCTCTGGTAGTTTCTCACCCTCAACAATATGTCACCTTGGTACATATACCAGTTGGAGATATTGGTAGTAATTGGTCTCCGCCATCTTGAATTCCTGCCCGTGAACCTCAAATTGTATGAAGGAGTGAACACTCCACACATCACCTAAATGTTATTTACCGCTTGTCGCCCATTTAGAGAAACCTTCGAGGGTGCTAACCTCTCAGAGGAAATTGCTGTGCCACAATGGAGTCAATGTGGTAAGTTTTTCATGCCAACCCAGATATCTTCTAGCTTCCCTCCACACCCGCACCACTGTCACAGTATGGAATGGGAGAGTTTTTTCCCCTCCTTTGGCAGTAGAGGATTGCTTCATGATTCCTGCTAGCCATCGCATCCCTCTCAAACCGGTAAGCCAGTTCCTGTCTGTCTGAAACATATTAACATATTAACAAGTTGCATATACAACCACGATTATACAAATGGAAGGTGGAATAATTAGAGTAAAACAAGGATTACACCATAAATCTTTCCTTTTCAAAGCAGGAGATTCGAGCAGTAAGTTTTCGGCATTGCAAGAAGGCCTGGAGCCGCCTGATAATTTGAGTTTTCTGGCCAAGTAGCAAGGAGTGAAGGTGTGTATGGCTTTAGGGGTGATGCAGGCAGTCTTGTAAATTGACCTAGCTTCAATGGGAAGCCAGAGAAGAGAAAACAGTATGGGTGTAATATTATCATTTATTTTAGCCCTATAGACGTAACGTGCTGCTGAATGGAGGATGGATTTTAGAGTGGAAAGGTAGGTTTTGGAGAGGCCAGCAGGAAGAGATGCAGTAGTCCAATCTGGAGAGAACTAGCGATTGGACCAAAGTTTTTAGTCTTGCTCAGGAATTAAATGCCGAAACCCCCCAGAGAAGGCGCGGTTGGTAGTGTGCCTTCTGGGCAATGGTGTTGATATGGGAATGTAGGTTGAGTCTTTTGACTAGGATGGTGCCCTAGGGATTTGACACTGTCCACAATGGTAGGATTGTTGTTAAGTATGTTCAGATTGTCCATCCATGATTGAACAGGAGGAGGAGAGATTGAGGTAGAGAGAATAAGGAATTCTGTTTCGTAGGGATTCAGGATTAGTTGATGAGTTGACATCCAGTCTTGAATGGGGCTGAAGGTGGTGTTGAGGACTGAAATGTCATGTGCAGAGGACACCTTTAGGTAGATATGGGTGTCATCAGCAGAGAGGTGATAGTGTATCCTGCATTTTTTTAGGATATTTCCCAGAGATTCTGTGTAAAGATTGAACAGGGTAGGAGCTAGGATCGAGCCTTGAGGGACGCCTTGTTCCACAGTCTTTGATGTAGAGAGACAGTTTGCTATTTTGATCAACTGAGATCGGCCCAAGAGGTATGATTCAAACCATTTGAGCATTGTGCCTTCAAATCCCATTCTTTGATTTAATGTGTTCAGAAGTGTTGTGATTCACAGTGTCAAAAGCTGCCGATAGGTCCAGAAGGATCAGGAGACATGGTTTGTCTGAGTCGAGGACACGCAGGGCATCGTTGAAAACTTGTAGTAGGGCTGTTTCAGTGCTGCAGTCTAGAGTGAAGCCAGATTGAAATTCATCAAGAAGGTTGTTGTCCTTGATGTGTTTGGAAAGTTGCTCCGCTAAACATATTTCGGTAATTTAAGCAAGAAAAGGGAGGTTGGAGCTAAGGCGAAAATTGTTGAGGTCATTCACATCAGCAGAGGGTTTCTTTAGAAGTGGGGTAACCTGCCCTGTTTTGAAAGCAATAGCAAGGGAGCCTTGTTTGAGAAACATGTTAACCAGGCTGGTCCAGTAGGGGAGAGTGTAGGTGTAGAAGTCCAAGGCAATGTCGCCAGGGATGGGATCTATAGAGTGGTTTGAAGGTTTTGTTTTCTGAATGCTTTTGAGGAGGGCATGTTCTGTGATGATATCAAAGCTCTACCACAAGACTTTGGATTTGCGGTCCTGAAGGGGGCTTGGATGAGGGACACAATCAATAAGCGATTTCACTTTTTCATCGAAGAATAGTCCAAATTCTGTTGCTTTTTTGGGAGGGTTGTCAAATTTGATGGCTGAAGAAGAGTTGCTGGTAGTTTTGATAAGATCAAATAGCTTTTTTAGTCTGTTCTTAGCAGAGTCAAGGAGGAGACTGAAATGATTTGCTTTTTCACAAAAGATGTGTTTGTGATCTTGGGTAACGGAGATTGGAGAGATTAATGGTGGAAAGGGATTGTCTTCATCGTGACATTCACCTCCCAGCCTCCACCCGTCCCAATTCCCCACATGAGTAGATTTTTGCGTATCCAGGCCGTGAGCGGCTCAAGTGCCAAGGTGAAGACCATGGGATTGAGGGGGCACCCCTGTCTTGTTCCCCTCTGTAAAGCAAAGGCACAAGACAGGGTCTCGTTGACCTGTGCTCTGGCCATAGGGGCCTGATATAGAAGTTTGACCCACCCAGAGAATTTCGGCGCAAATTAAAGTTTGATCAGTATGGCAAAGAGATAAGGCCATTTTATGCTGTTGAATTCCATTAGCTCATCTAGGGCCATTAGTACCTTTTAGTCTACTTGGGTCTACCCATCGTGTGAAGAAACCCATATAGAAGCCTTAGATTAAGGTGAGTACTACAGTGTGGCATAAAGCCTGGTTGATCCAGATGCACAATGGTAGTGATGACTTTACTTAGCCTTATTGCAAGGGTTTTTGCCAAAACCGTTGGTTCCACGTTTAGTAAGAATATTGGCCGATCAGAGGCGCATCCTATTGTGGGCTTCCTTTTCTTGTGGATAGCTACGATCATAGCCATTCACTGGTCTATTGGTAGGCAGTCAAGTCTGTGCACCTTTTCAGACATTTTGAGCAAGGTTTCAGCTACCTTATCCACCAGGCCTTTAAACAGCTCTATGGGTAGGCCATTAGGCCCCATTGTCTTCCCAGACTGGAGGCTTCGGATAGCTGTCACAAGTTTCTCCACCATCAACTCAGCCTTCAGGGTTTCTCTGGCGTCAATCGAAACTGTCAGCATTGCCAGGTCCTAGAAAGCTCCTCACTATCTGCACCTGTTCGAGTTACCATGGAAGTGTTCAGATTCTTATAGTAGGCGGTAAAGGTGTCTTCAATGGTCCGATTTATGATTTGTAAGGTACCTCCCTCAAATATCGAAAAAAGGTCCCCTCTATGTATGCTTTATGTTCCAAGAGTAAGGAGGAAAAAGTTCAAATACTCTTGTCAGACCTATATTACTTTACTGTTGGCCTGCAAAGGGCTCTGCACACGGGCTGTTCTACAACAAAAAGTCTTTACAATCAAGATTATACAAACGTCATTCATTTTTATTAAAAGATTTTGTCATTTTATATATAGTCAACATTTTCTCATATTTTTAAACAATTTTGTAATTTTTTTGTTCAAAATATCAAATAGTGCAGGCATGTATAATTAATTACAAATATCAATTTGGTAGAAACATTTTATGTTTCACATGAATGAAACATGTTATTTACAGATAAAATACACAGAAATACATGAAAAATCACTATATGAATTCATACATGTTGAACCCAAAAGCAAACCAACAAGCAATCACTCTCACCAACCAGGACACTCTTGCACAGGCAACACCCTCACACACAGACAACAATCCTAGTGAAACTTCTGTTTATTCATGTGACATACACTGATGGTAATTCAGTGGATTTACTCAGCTTAAATCTAATGCCCCTATCGTGGATGAACCACGGGTCTAGTATTGGCTATGAGGTGGTGTGATATATAGGTCCACTTATCCTGACTCCTATCAGGGAGTGATCAGAAGCCATCTCTCATAGTGGGTCGTGGCCCTGAAAGCCCCTGCTTGGTAGGTGAGGATGCACTGAAGACGAGAGAAGTTGTCCTAGCCAGCGGAGAAAAACGTATATTGTTTATGTTGGAGATTATGTTCTCTTCATATGTCTATCAGGCCCATTGAAGACACGAAGCCAGGTAAGTAATCTTTGCACCAGAGTCAAAAAGCATAAGAACTTCTTTGTCATTCACTAATACTTTTTCTAGTGGACCATCAAGTTTCTCAATGCAGTTATCTAGAATAATAATTTCTTCCACATAGTCTTCATCATCACATTCAACTTCTCTAACTTTGCTCTTGCTTAATGTACTCGATCTACAACATTTAGAAGCATGACCTTTCCTCCCACAGACTTTACACGTAGCTTTCCATCCAGGACATAATTTGTTATTGGCCAAGTGTCCTGTATCTCCACACCGAAAACACTTTCCTACAAAGTTTTTATTTGCAGACTTGTTTTGAGAACTATACTTTGTGTTAGATGAAATAGGTTTCTGAAATGTATCCTTGTCCTTGTCCTTTTCTACTACTTTTACACTTGCATCAGCATCTTTATTTGTGGCTAAGGCATCTTTCTTTATCACTTCTACACAAGCCTTTGAATGTTCAGAAGTTTTGGACATTGTCAACACCTCATGTAAAGATGGATCATTCTTCTCTCACATAGATTCTTTGGCTTTTTCCAAATTACACCCTAACATGAATTGATCTCGAAGACGTTCTTCACAGGAAGCTCCAAAGTTGCACGTAGAAGCCAATTTAGAATATCATTATACGTGGTATCTTTGTTATTACACTGGCGACGACTGGCTGACGACTTGATACAACTCACGCTTTACAGGTGATCGGACAAAAGAGCTTCAACAAGAGATATACAAGATACAAAGAGTTTCAACAAGAGAAGGACAACAGACCTCAACACGGATAAACTCAAACAAACAGCAAGTACTTTGTCTTATGTGGAATTATCAATCTTTATGTGAGTTAAACCCTTACTCACGTTCTAAGCTCGCGCTCCGCTTGCTCATCTCATCCTCGTCGCCAGTGTAATAATGAAGATACCACGTATAATGGTAAACGTGAAGACGTTTATTTAAGTTCAAGTACGATTAGACCTCATCTACAGGACCACACCACGAAGCAGCTGCTGAGATCGCAGTCCTCAGTCCAGTCTGCCCCAACCGCCCCAATCTCCTAGGTTACAGAATCACTTCATGAAGTGATTCTATAACCTAGGATACCACATCCTCCCTCCTTCCAGAGATGGCCACATAGCAGCCCTTAGTGTCATGTCAGGTTCGTAGGGGAATGAATTGCAGGGATTTCTTAACCAATATGCCAGTGCCCCTAGAGTCTGTGGTGTAACCCACATAGGCCAGTAGTTTGTAGCCAAAGCAGTCAAGAGCTTTGCATTGATTGCCACGGAGATGTGTTTCCTGGAGAAATATGAGGTCTTCTGACTATTGCCACAGGTTCTGAAACACTAGTGTATGTTTAATTTTATTTCCCAAATCATTAACATTCAATGACCAAACATTTAAGTCATTTGTCAAGTTTTTGGAGATTGAGAAATTGGTGTATCATTTTTTAGTTTGAGGCAGTCACTGGATGGGCTCTCATGTCAGATAGTGGTCCAGACTCGTGCTATGCTCCCTGACTGTCTAACCACTCTGAAAAAAGTGGCTCATTATAGGTGAACAGTAAAACGAAAACTCTTAAACCCCGCAACACCCCCTTCCCTGTATCCCTACATCATAAGTCTAAACCCACCCACAACCTTACCTTACAGAATGCCTGTCGCCCCAGGAGGTGTTAACTATAACTACACAGTAGCGACTGCCTGCCACTGGGTAATTTATAATATATGTGTATATATATTCACTGAAAAAAAATCAAAGTGACGTTATAGTTAGGTGAAAATTTCAAGTAAAAATACCATTTTAATTCAAACCACTGGCGCTCCCGCAATGCACTGCTTCTGATCTCACATATTACATCACTCATGACATGTTCAATTTGACCATTGTTGGTATCATTGATGACATCTCAAAATACATCATTAATAACGTCACTGATGACATCATCTAATGAGTACAACATTTTTCTATATGCTTCTGGCACTGAAAGGTATTAGGCAAGCTATATCTAGAGAGAATTTGCTATCACTTTTATACTGCTGAGTATATGCATTTCCAACATGCTTATCCTCCTAATATGACTTTCTTAAGAGTTTGGCACACAACAAAGACTGTGCGTAGTAGGTACTTCACCACCTAACAGTGTTTGAGAGTCTATAAGTAGTGGATTATCTGTGAAAAGTTGTGCACAGGGTAACAGCTTTGTGTAATAGGAGCTTAGTGACCTAATGGGTTAGGGTGTCTGACGGTATAGTCCTCTCTGTAATGAGCTGTACACAAGGGGAAGTCTGTGAGCATTAGGGCTTGGTCACCTAATGAGACTTGGATGTTTTAAGGGAGTGCCCTCTCTGTGAAGAGATGTGCACAGGCTGATGGCCCTACATACCAGTGGATTGGTCACCTAAAGAGGCTTGGGTGTCTAGAGGGAGACTCTGTCGAGAGCTTTTCTTATGGCAAACGTTGTGGGTAGTAGGAGCTTTGGTACCTAATTGATCTAAAGTGTCTAGAAACAGGGGACTCTGTTAAAATTTGTGCATGTGCCGAAGAATGTGCATAGTCGGGGATTGTCCACCTAAGAATGGTGGCTGGTGAAATTTGTAAGAAGTGGGGCATAAGACCAATTAATGAACTTTGGCATGTTAGCAAGGAGGGCTTTAGGGTGTTCTTCTCCCTTCGAAAATATGTAAATATTGGTGTAAAATGGTTCATTACATAGCACAATTTCTGTAATAAATGGACCAAAAACACAGTTCTTACAGGCATTTTTAATGGAAAACTCATAAAAAATTTGACTTTGAACAAGGGAAAGAAATGCAGAAAAGAGGGGAAAGAGAAGGGAGGGGAAGAACAGAAAACAGTGACAGTGGGAGACAACAGAAATGAAAAAGAGCGTGCATGACTCCGAGGAAAACACAAGAAGCTTGGGGCAGTGGAAAGAGGAGGCATAATGTGCAGTCAAGACTTGGCTGCCATAGTTTTCAAACATCGACAAACGGCAGCACCTATGAGGAGCTCCGTAGAAAACACATTATAGCTTACCAATAGCCATATCATGATGAGTGGGCCCAATGTCATGATAATGTGATGATAATGTGATGATTTCATTCAAAATCATAAAAGCACGATGGAAAACAACCAAAGAAATGATTAAACTAATTAAACATTAGTGCTAATTTACAGATAAGGTTACAATAATCTAATTAAAATAAGGTCTAAAAATAATAATAAAACGGCTTTCCCATGACTTCTTATCAACATAGGTCTCCCAGCCCTACGATAAAAGGATAAGACATCTAATGTATTTAAGTTAGTCCAACCGCTAACTGTCCAACCCCGTGTTGCGGGTGAAAGTCACAAGATGATACCTGGACATAAGTAAAGAGTAAAGTGCTACTGCAATAATCATGTAGACTGTGAGTATTTGACCAAAATAGGCCAAGTGCCTCTGTGAAGTTGGCGTGTGTCCCTGTGTAGGTTCTCTGGTTTCGCGTTTGCTTTAAATAACCTCTTTTTTTACTTAAACTGACTTGTTGAATTAAAAATGCAGCAATGCAGGTCTTAGTGCTGGTACTAGCTTTGATTTAGAATAAACAGGGGCGGCAAAAAAGTCCTAATGGGAGGGCTAGATTTATCTGTTTCTCTTTTCTAGTTCCTTTGCTGCTGAGCTCAGAAACTTTATCGCCTTACATTCCAATTGGACTGTCAAACCTCCTAGTGATTTTATAATGGCGGATTTGCAGGTTCTTATTTGTTGTTGCTTCAGTGTTGGCTGTAATAGAGTTTTCTGGAGCGGTAGTAAGGTCAGACAGGTGCATAGTAGATGGAGTATTGATTGTTGCCATTACCACAAAGGTGACATTCTAAGGTAGGCCAAGACCGTTTCCATTTTGGTATGAGGTTTTTGGATGGATAAACTCCGAGCCTCAGTAAGATTAAGTTGAGTTTTACTGATCTTGAAAAGTGTTCCAGAAGGTACAGTTGGGGTTTTAGGGTTTTATATGTTGGCATCACCACCCTCGCTTGTGTTTTGGGCGTCAAAATTGCTTTGCCAATTAGCTGTGATTGCAGCCTAATGGCTTTGTTGGTTGTTTGTTTGAACTCAGGTTAAGCAAATATTACGTGCCAAGCCTTATCAAACTTTAGAGATGAAAGTGATTGCCTTAAAACAGAATAGATTGAGTTATTCAATCTTGATTGTTTTTCGACTTCCAGCCAGCAGTAATAGGCAAGGGAGTTTGCCTCTGCTGCCCTCATTCACCTGTACATTTCAATGAGGGTGCCTTGTCTTGCCGGGATCTGGTTTTTAATCTGAACTCCAGCCAGATGTGAGCTTGTGATATGTAACGTGGGATTAAGAATAATTTCTTGAAGAGACTAGATTGTGCGGTATTCAGGCCTGCTTCATTGTTGGTTTTAAGCAGTTCTGATCCGTACGAGATTGAGGGCAAGAATTTTACTACTTCGACCTTTTACAGATGGTTTGTTGAGCAGTTGCTCAAGTCTTTTTTGCAAGGTTTTATATGCAAATAGAAGCTGTTTTGCTTTTGCTTGCCTTAATGACAAATGTTGCTTGTAGTTAAGGTGGCGATCGAGTAGTACCCCCAGATATTTATATGTTGCATCCTCATCCAGACTGTTACTGTTTACCGTCCAGATGAATCTCGGTTGCCTTTTTTGGGAGCTTGAAAAGCATATAACTTTCATTTTTTGATCATTAAAGTCTAGTTGGGCAGTAGCTATATAGCCTATTAACTGAGTAATTACCCACTGTAAGCCTTGAGGTGTTTTGAATAGCAGGACGATGTCATCAGCATATTGCAAGCTTACTATTGGAACATTGCCCAGTTTCGGGGGTTTCCTTGTTTTTGGCATCGATGGTTCTCTAAGTCCACTGTATAAATATTGAACAAACAGGTGGCCAGAACGCACTCCTGTTGTAAGCCATTGGTGGTTGAGATTTTATTAGTAATGCTTTGGCCATCTCCTAATTTTATTTGGACCCATGTTCTTGGATAGAGGTTAATGATTGCCTCAAGCATTTTTGTGGGAACTCCCCAGCTTTTAATTTTTTCCAACAGCTTTGTTCTGGGCACCTTATCGAGAGCGGCTTTAAGATCTACAAAACATGTGTACAGGAAGCTTGATTTAACAATGGCTTGGTCGATCAGGAAGGTGACTGCTGATAGATTTGTTAAGGTGCTCATTCCCACGCGGTTTTAGGGATTACATTTATGCTGTTAACCCAATCCTCTAGGTCAGGGAACAGGTTTGAAGCGTAGATCTTAGCCTCCACTTCAATGAGTGCTTTTAATCTGTAATTGCTGGGGTTTTAGTGCACCCCTGTTTTATATATCGGTTGGAGTATACTTCCTCGCCACAAGTCTAGGATGGTACTGTCTCAAATGCATAGGTAAACAGGGGGGTAGATATGTAGACCAGAAGGATGGATCTTTATTGAATATGGCATTGGGAGGGCATTTGGCCCAGGGGCCCCATCGGATCCTTGCTGTTTTATGACATGCATTACCTGCTTTTGTGTAAACTGTGGGCTAAACTCCTTTTGTATGACCCTTGATGTTAGCTGTGCTCCTGGCTGGACCTCTTTTTCTGTGTTGTTATCTTGATCATAGGTGAATTGATGGATATTGGTGTGAAGGTTTTAGCATTTATTTTGGATTTATGCTGTGATAATTTATTTCAATTCATTTGCTTGTTTTATTACTATTGATGATATATTCATTTAATAAACATTTAAAAATTATCCAATGATAACACTTTCCTTTCACCGAAAATCTAGACAGGTGTCAAGGCAATCTGAAGGTATTTGGCACCATAGTGGTGAGATACATCTCCTTTTTCTTAGTATATTCATTTTATTCTACTTAAACCATTTTACTTTACTTGCTGGATATGGTTGATTGTATTGTAATGTAATTGCATTTATATCGCTTGCTATGCCTGAGGAGGATTTCTAGCATTGTATGTAGGGCAGCATGCTGGGATGTACAGCATACAGTGCAATTCTTTCACAGCACTATGCAACCTCGTCAATCATAAAACATAGTCTGTGTGTCTGTGGACATTGTGAATACTATCAGATGATAGTCAGGGTAGGTACGGTGTGTGATTTACAATTTAGTCCAAGACCAGTGGATTTGTCCCCAAAACCAAAGCTGTGGGTGCCTGCACTGTCTACACTATGGAATACACATTAACCCGCTGTGTGTTGCCCGTAGAAATCTGTGCTATCTGGGACACAGCTGTTGTCACCCCTCTTTTATATCACTAAGCAGCCTCTGTCTGGATTCAGGACCCCTCTTAAGCTGCCATCCATTCACATGAGGATCCATGTTCAAATCCAGGCCTTGGCTCAGCATCCTGCAAATCTCTCTGTGCCAAAAAAACCAAAACGTTTGAGTAGTATGTGGAGCACTGTTATGGCCTTGGGCAAGGTTTTCGCTATGCAGAAATGTGAATTAAGCCCATCACCATTGCTCTAATCACATCCGCCAGGAGTTAAGAATATAACATCAACTTTTGGTAGCCGAAAGAGGTATCGCTCTAGTGGCTGAACTGCACAGTGTGAAATCAAAAAATCCAGGATCAATCCCGGCATCTACCCTTCACTGAACTGGTTGTTCCTAGGCAAATATTTGATTTTACTGAGCCTTCTTTTTGGTAATAAAGTCAAATGAAAGCACTTTCAAATACGAGTTCAGGCTGTGCACTGTACAAAGCCGCTAGTGTTTATTAAATAATTATGATGTTGCTCAAGCTACAGTAGTAATCTATGCCACTTATAAGGTACGCCTGACAGCTGACTTGGCTCCACGTTTGCTAGTAGCATTTTTTCATGGTGGGGGCAAGAATATTTCTTAGATTATGTTTAAAACCTCTCACTTTAAATTAATACTTCTCAAATAATCTGTTGCACAGAGGTGAAACTCTTCCTGGTGTAATTGAAGTACACATTTTTTTCAAAACTTTTAAGACATTTTATCATATTCTTTATATGGGCCAAATATTTTCAAGGCTCGTGCAAGGGCTCAAACTGTTAATTTGTTTTCTGGTCCACCTCTAGCCTGTAATTCACAGATAATAATGTGACGTTATTATGTGTGCGTTACAGAGACAGCGACTCTGAATTCGAAAGGCCCCTAGTAATATTGAGACTCACTCGTGCTCAATATCCTCACCCTGCAAGAATCCCAGCACCCCCACAGCCAGGACCCTTTTAGCTGTTTCGACAATCACACATGTTAACAAAATAGGACACTTACCAGGACCACCTCTGAGGAGATGATGGCCAACATGGAGCTTCTCTTCCCCAGACAGGTCTTGCCCTCTTTGCCATCCTCCAGTAGACAACCCCTGAGGTGTTGTCCTTCAAGTGTGTTCACTCCTCTGGCTTCAGTGCGCAGTGCAGCTGCTCCAACTGCATATCTGAATGATGCCATGAGGTAGGCGCAGACACAGACTGCAGAGAGCAGACCATGTCCAGTCTGAAGCTCAGGTCAATGCAATTGCGGTAAACAAATACACATGGCACAGCATAGCATGCGAGGCAGTGTATCTGTTTAGAGCATGCATGTGACCCTGTGAAGGCAGGTCACGTGCTCACAGACTGCTCCACCCCCACTTGACCTGTATAAAGGCAGTCTGCAGTCTAATTCCGTGTAAAACCCCACTTTTTCTCACTCGTCACGGGGCGACTCCACCCCACCCTGTGACAACTTGGGAAAGGGTAAGGTATTGAGGCAGCCTAACTGAAAACAATGACTGACCCAGGAAGAACAATGACTGCCTCAGGAAGAACAAGGCTGATGCTCTAAGCGTCCGGGCTGCCATGAAATGTCATGCCGCCTGCACGTCATTTGGGGTGAAGCCTCAAGACCTCTGAGTAGGGCAGGCCGGGACTAGTACATGATCAGCCCTAGACTTAAGCTGTATAACCCGCCCCCCTCCAAAAAAATAAAACCATCATAGCTTACACATGCGCACTAATGCATATCCCTCTAAAAACTGACTGGCTTCCAGGCCCTCTTGTACCGAGGGCGAGAGAGAGACAGGCACTGTACAGTGCCTGTACTTTGCAGGCACTGTTTTAATGCATATGTGAATGGAGGCAGAAATTCAGATGGGCAGGGCTGCTACGCACCAGTCAGGAACCGCCCATGCCATCTGATGGGGTAAGCGTGTCTAGAGGGAGTGAGCTACAGTCTAATTATTTTATAAAAGAGAAAAGTAATTCCACAGTTAATGATTATAATGAATAACTTTTTGAATTAGTGTATACATTATAAAGGTAATTTTTTTGTATACTCTTTATAAAAACTTTGAAATCCAAGAAAGTGAATTGGAAAACACATTGAAACTATTCACGGTTTATACAAGTGGTTATAAAGCTCCAAAAACATTTTATGACATCTTTGAAATGCAATAAAACAAGCCAACCTGTACCAGCCTGAATCTATCATTAGATCCCTTTTTGAAGGTAAGGAGTGGATCATTGATCGACTTGAAAAAGAAAATGATCCTTCAATCTTACAGTTCAAACATTTTGTGGTAGAGGATTCCTCCTGTAACACATAAATGAATGCATACATATGTTCTCGAGCTATACAACACCACTGTGCGGTCTATGGTACACGGAGGATTGATTACAAAGTATAGCCAATCTGATTGCAATAATATCAGCAAGGTAAGTTTCAGAGAATCTGTAAGCAGAGATGTACTGAACAGAAGGAAGGAACGTGTGATCCGTGCTTTAATTGGAGAGCACGTTTCATTCTTTATTCAAGCCTTGACGGGCACCTTAGCAATTCAAAACAAAGCCCGAATACTTCATTATGAAATGTAAAATAATGGTTAGACGTATGGGGCGCTGCAGGAAATGTCATTATATTGAGAACAGCTATCAAAACAACAATAATCAAATAGTCAAAGAAAACCAATTGAAAATATATAGCTCGCGTAATCACTCAAAGAGTTTGTGTTAAAAGATGCAGATACATTTTCAGGTTACAATATATTAGAACGAAGTACAGAACACAAGTGTACATAAGTCAGACTGGGCTTGTCTACAGACAGACATGACTCGAGTTTTATGGACTATTTAACCTTAGGGATTTTATAATGTCTGCCTTCGGTGTTCTGTCGTATTATATATAGTTATTTGCTCATAAAGCTGGGCTTCTTTTTAACTCCCCGAGACAGAACTGCTATTTTACACGTCGTGGCTTTCAGCAGATAAGTTCACGTTTCCTCTTTCTTTCCATTTCTAAGTAAAAAAATAAAATAATGAATTAACATTCAAGTGAGATTGAGGCATGCCAATGGAGGGCCTGATGTGAAAGAGCTCCACACATGCCAAAGGAGGAGCCTGATTTCATGGACGTCAATTCACCAAAATGGCAGAAGTAGCAGAGACGACATCACACCCCATTTAACCTTTACTTTCCCTCAGACACGGTTACAAATACACACAGACACTTGTCTCTCATATGAATACACTCTCCCCCACAAGCACGCACACAACAAACATTTTAAATATTTTTTTACTTACCTCAGCTGCCTACGAGGGTCATATTGCAGCTAATTATATTCCATTTTTTATGACACTAGTAGTGAATGATATAATATTTTTCACTATTACTGTAATAAAAATAATTAAAGAAAAAAAGAAAAGGGGAGCTGCCCCTGTGTTCCTGGCACTGATGTTGCCACTTCTGAGACTAGGGGTCGCAAAGGCAGTGTCAGGGGTCACAAAGGGCAGGCCAGGGGTCGCACCTGTGACCCCTGGAAACGCCTAAATGGCGTCCATGGCTGATTTACATAAAATGTGGCAAATGCCCCCTGCATAAACTTACCCCCACTGTTTACGAGCATGCATGTGCCCGTTTCCTGTAACCCTACAGCCGCAGAATGTCCAGAATAGACGATAGCCGAGGTAAGGTTATGGAAAATGTACATTTGGCCATTATATTTTAAGCAATTTGTTCCCATGAAAAAATGCATTGGATGTGAAGAAACCAATTTCCGTATATCCCTTAAAAATTGAGGTTTCATTTTAGTCCAAAAATGCTTGCTATTGGTGGAAGCACATGCTGAGAGTATTATTTATAATCAGAATTTCCGAAACCTGATTTACAAAATGCATATATACATAAGGAGATTGTTAGGCCTGGGCGAAAATTTTGTTCCGTTCGCGGAAATTGCGATAATTTGACATTTTCACGTTCCGCGGAGAGCGCGAAAATGTCAAAATTTCCGGTTTCCGCAGCTTGGCGATAATTTGTTTCTTGCTCGCGCTGTAAAATAATACATTCTCGCGCGCCAACAAGTTTTCTTGATCCGGTCGCTTTCTCCATGAGATGTTGTATTGTTTTTAGCCATTTGCGCTGTCTCGCGACAGTTCGTGCTCGCAGTGACGTCATGCGTCGCGCGATCACGTCTTTCTTCTCGCGATCATGCACCGCGAGACAACTCAAAACAAGATGGCCGCGCCCGCAAGCAACCACATGGGTAAGTTGGCGACCCGCAACCATGCAGAAAATCTCGCGAACATGCTGGAAAAAAACTTCCGCATCTTCGCGATATTTCCGCTTGTTTGCGATAATTTTGAACATTTTCGCGATAATTTGCGAAAGTTACTTTCGTAAATTCCGCCCACCCCTAGAGATTGTACTTACCACTGCAGAAGATTTACAAGATGTATATACTTCTTCGCACCTGGTTTCCCACTCAGTACATGTCTAAATGTAATAAATACACTAAGTGAAGGTAGTGTGGTGACTATGGGGAGGTAAACCTAAAAATCCAATTTTTTTCAGTAGCGTTTCGAAAGGAATTTCTCACATGTTCAATATAGGTTTTACTGTTAATAATTAGCAATTTTAGAATTTGCATATGCAACTGTCCACAAGGAAATATACACCAATCACAGTTCTCCCAGGCATACGCATAATATACTGTGCATACTATGCACCATGTGTGGCTTGGTCTTGTGCCCAACTCCTTGGTGGTACCCAATCCCCCGCTGCACCCAACTACCGCAGGTTGACTATGTCATGTGAAAATATAAAGAATGTTATTTTAAGTAAGACAGACTTACTGAATTTATCAAAGAGCCACAACACCAAAATATAAAAACTAGACCTATTGGCTTTATCAAGGGGGCAGCATATATAAAGCAGACCTATCATCTTTTTCACAAAATCACCAATAACTATAATCAAACGTATAAGTCATTAATTCACATATTGCAATGTTCAATAAAAGTTATTGTTATGAACATTTTTAATGACTTTTCATTTTTTTTTTAAATGAGGGAGTTTTTGAGTCTTTCTTTTCAGCCCACAAAATGCAGTCATAAAAAGCAACCTGTACTCAAGCTGAAGAGCATAGAGCTCCAGCAAGGAATATATGGTAATGTCTCCTGCTGTAATGTATTTAATGACCCAGAAGGATTACTGTTTTTTATGTAATGTTGCTGAGGGGGCTTCTGCACCTCCTGCAGCCCCTCAGCCATAACTATAATTTGGCCCTCTACCATGCACACTCTTCAGCTAAATTATGTCCTTTGAGATGATATAAGTGTTGTTATAAATACTATGATTTAACATTCTATATGTAATGTAATATGTTAGGGTTTAGGCGGTGCATAGGGAAGACACAAGTTATTAATAATTTAGTCTGGCCAGCAAGTTGAAAATACTCTGTGTTGAGGTGTGTAAGTTATAGTAAGTTTCAGGGTGGTGTGTCAAGGGTGGGCCACGCAAAAAGGGGGCCCCGAAACGCATTTTCCCCATGTTATGTCTGTGGGGATTTTTCCTTTCTTGAACACTACTACAGCCCTAACTGCTGAACAGAAATACACCAAATTTGTCAGAAAGCTAGATGTTGGCCCACAAAGTGTGCTTCTTGTGATTTGGTGTAAATCTGTTAAGTTTAAAAAATATAGATGACCGACGGGTAAGGAGCTCCGTCCGGGATCTCCCGGGCTAGGGATTGCCTTTTTGGCGAAATATCACTGAAAATGGCCCATCTCGACTCCACCACCCCTCGGGATCGGTTGGCAGCAACATCTCGATTCTTCAGTGCTGCTTAGCATCTGTCCCTGACTGTGACAAAGCTAAGAGACGAGTGGAGAGCCGCTGCTACCGTATCCCTGATAGGCACCCTGTTGTGAGAGAGCGGCTTCACCAAGGTGGCGCACTAAGGTCTAGTCCCTCTGCACCTAGAGCAGTTTGAACCCTGCAGCTAGTTGAGGAGAACGACGGATATCGGAGACTGAATATCCCCAGAAAACCAACCAGAACCAATGGTTTTTGACCTCGCTGGCTGAACCAGCCCCAACCCTTATATCGAATGGCAGTGGGGGCACTGACGGCGTGCTTCCCTGAATGGTCGTGAGGACGAAGGCTGCTGCTGATGGAGATGAGCCGCGCGGCTGCCCTGGTGAGGCTCCCCCATCACAGTGAAGTGAGTAGCGAGTTTTTGGAAAAGTACGGCCAGCGGCGGTGAGAGACTGGGAGGCGTGGTGATTACAGCTGGCAGCTTGTGAGGAGCCGCTCCGGTATGATTCATGGCTGGAAACTGGAGCCTGCAGTGAGTGCTGGCAGGCCTACGATTTAGCCCTGGGCTGACCTCACTGAGCCTCGGCTAGAGGCTAGAGGCTTTTGCTCGTTGTGGGGAGCCCAGCTCACGCGCCACAGCAATGAACCAAGAGGGCCCTGGACCAACCATCACCCCAATCTGCGAACTAGGTTCATGGGTGCGCCCTTAGGGAGCCATATCCGATCCCAATACAGGCTTGTTGTCCTGCTTGAGACTTTTTAAATCCCCAATATTTACTCACTGAGCCTGACCCTAAAATGGCACCCGCAATAGTATTTTCGCAGGTAAGGGTAGATTTCCCTTCTGCCAAGAGGGTCCTGATGTTCTTCCAGGGTTAATGGAATAGCGAATTTAACTAACCTTAGAACTTGTGGCAACTTGAACTAGCTACTGAGTCATGGTGCCTGACTTTAAGATGGCTGCCAAACCACATTCCTTCTGCTATACTGCCATCCTTGCCAGGTCCCAGCTCCCACCTCCCGTCTTTGGATTCTAGACTTTTGATCACCTGATCCTCACTCTATTCTGGTGGAGCCCGAAATGCATAAATGGCCGATTCCCAGTGGAGCTGCTCCAACAGTTATAGGGGAGATTGGCTCTGGCACACCGCTATGGCCGTCACCTACCCAGCCGGACGTCGGACATTTGTCTAGTTTTCTTCCCCGCTCCAGTCTCCTTCCTGTGGATTACCAGCTTTCCCTGGTCTTTCTGATTCTGATTTTTGTGTTCGTTAAACCACTCCTGTATTGTATATTTATTCATTCTGTAACTATTGTGAAACGTTTGCAACTTGTGACACACTGTTCCCTTATGTAAAGCACTCAGATACCTCCGGGTCTAGCCAGCGCTATATAAAATAAAAAAAATAAAAATAAATAAAAAAGATATCTGGGAGCCCAAATCCTAATGAAAACACACTGGGACCCCGCAGGGCCCAAAAAGGTTATATTTTTTTTAATTTTCAGCCAGAATTCTAGAATGTCACCTATTGCCATATTGATAGGGTTACTATCCCTTAAATGAATATTTCTGTCCCCTCTTCTGACCTAATATCATCAGATGTGGCTGTACAAATCTACTTACATTGAACAATGGACGTCTAATAAAGGAATTGGTCACAGTGTTACTGGCAGGATAATGTTGAATGTTACAAAAGGCTTCCTCTTTAGAGAAGAGCATGTCTATACCGATCACTACATAATTTGCTGTTTGGTTAAGTGCAGTGAACACAGAAAAGAAAACACACAACATGGCTGGCTTAAAATCCAAGATGCTAGTCCTGTCAGGTCTAGTTGAATCAAGCACAAGAAAATGCAGTTCTGTCAAATGCAGTTTTTTCGTTTTAGTGCAGAACTTTTCACAATATTAAGAACACACATTAAACGTTCACAATCCCATTCTGCCTAATAAAAATTCATTTTAATGAATAAATCTAAAACATCTCAATACTAAACTATGAACAAAATGTCAGCCAATGGCTATTGCAGGGCCTTAGTAATATGTGTGATTAAATGCAATTTTCCATTGTAGTTAATGCAGATTAGATAGGATTATATATATCTAGTTAGTAATAAAAACCATACTGCAACGTGGAACACGTCACAGTACTGCTCAGTTATTTGTGAGAGCAGGTGTGCACGCTATTTTGGTACATTAAACCATGTACCTTTTGACATCGCTTCATATGTTTTCAAGGGGCAGTGCAACACCTATCAAGTTCAGATATTTTCTCTGCTTTATCATTGAACCTGATATGACATGCCCTGGCTTGCTGTCTCCGGAACACACAATTAGGCCACATTCTAGCCCTCTATTTTTAATTCTGTCACACAATCTGTCATGTGGTGTCAGATCATTATGCTGCTGCATATGTTCCACTTGTCCATACAACCTCATTATAGGGGTGGCCATAGCAATGTCATTCTGAACCCTACCAAAGAATAAAGGAAAGAAAGACTGGTACTGTTACCGGGCTTTCTAATGGACCACAGTCACTGACAAATATATTTACGAAATGGTCTTAAGAAATCCCTAGAGACATCTGACAGAGGAATACTTTTCCAGCATGTTTCATCAATATTCTGCAGTCCTGCGCTGTATCTTTATTTCCTCCCAGTCTTTTAAGATTATTTGGAAAATTGTGTTGCTTGAGAACATTCAGTAAATAGCATCAAGTAACACTTTTCATCAGTTTCAACTACACCATGTCCATGATCAAAAGGAAACTCCATGTTTAGTGAAGTGTGCGAAATACAGCAGCAGCTACTAGGTGGAAGTAAGGGTGGGGTGGGGGGAGATGCAGGGGGTTTAAGAAAAAAAAATCCCTTCACCTGTACTTCCAGCTGCTGCTTCTTGTCTGTCTTCTTTGATCCAGCAGGAAGCAGACTCCCCAAGACAAATCAGGACGCTTCTGTCACGAGGACAGCAGCGCGGTGATTGGTCTGAGCGCCGTGGTTCGATCCTCACACAGGCAGTGGGAGCCTGTGCATGTTCTCCACCCAGGCTGTGCATTACAGCCTGTGCCCAGAACATGCTAAGTGCACATGACTGTTTGGCCGGCCCAAGATGGCCAGTCAAATCGTCATGCACACTTAAAAAGTGCTCCACACTCCTCCACCTGGCCTGTGGGCAGCCCCACCCGCCCCTTCAGAACTTTCTTAAAAATAAAATTATAATAACATAGGGGCATATTATCAAGAAACAGCGTTAAAATTATCGCTGCTTTAGCGGCAGTTTTCTGCCGCTAAAGCGGCGATAATTATAACGCCGTGCTTGATAATATGCCCCTTAATTAATATCATTTTATTTTTCCTGTGGGGCGACGCTCCTCTGCCTTATTGGAGGAGCCGAATCTGGTGAAATAATTCAGATAATTTCTCTGATGTACATGAGATACTATTTGTTCTGCACGTGGAGAAGGTACTATTGTTTAGTGGCTACGTTATTGCATGAGAAACATTTAAATGGGAATGAATGCATTAAAAGTCTCTTTGGTTAATAATTTTAGTCATTTCTTAAAATATTCCATTTGAAGAATAAAAGATGAAAGTTCTTCGCTATAATTAATCATTATAAATGTTTCATAAAGCACCAAGTACCCAATTCACATAAAAATAACATTTATACTATTACACATACTCCCTCTCATGGTTATAAATATAAAACTTTTGAGAACTCACGTGTACTCCCTAGAAGCACACCTAGAAAGCTACCCTGATCACAGATTTCCAGGCGTACTATTGGGAATGGTAAGTCATAGTAAACATTTTTTACACATGATACAACTCCACATTAGTTAAACGCAGCCCATGGTACAACAGCAGATTTTTTTTCTCCACAGTTTTCCTCATTAATAAACCCCTCCTTCTACACTCCAGTGAGGCCTGTGGTTGTTTTACTCATCTTCCCACCTTGTAGAAAGGAGTTATGCTACCTCTTTGCTATTATAAATGTTTAACCTTCATTTCTTGGGGAAGGAGGAAGGGTCAAAGAAGAGTTTGTGAATGTCCATAAACTCCTGAGTTGGTAGACATTCACCAACTCTCAACACCTTGACCTGCCCACTCCTCCCACCCTCATTCCATGGGGTTCACTACTTCACAATAGCATTGCCGTCATGGTGGACACCTGCTTAGTAGTTGCAGATACCTAAAGCCAGACATGGAACCGTTTTCAGACATAGACACAGGTTTGTGCCTGTAAATGGTTTTATGAATTGGTATCTTAAATGTTTTAAGCAGAAAAGAGCAGCACAAATATCAATCCCAGTGAATGCTTACATGTTGAAATGTCCATGAAAAAAAAGCATCAGTCTGCACGAAGTGCTCAAATAGGGACATATTCAACATGGTGATAACATCGATCATGTTTTTCAGTACAATGGTGAATACATAATCATATGCTATGCTATGCATGTAGCTAATTAGAAGAATATAACAAAGCGTGTATACAGTGATGCAACTCTCCCACAACAGGGCCTCCCTCAAACTTTGGAGTGCGTTGTTTAAAACTTCGAAAGTTACAAAGAATTCGGAAGAAAGCGGTGAGACAGCTTGTTAACCTTGCACATGACACCAGCATAATTGCGCTTACACTGGGCGCCTTGGATGAATCAGTTTCAAATCAATGTACATCACACATGGAGCAATCCGAGGAATTGGAGCACTCTTCATTCAAAATACACTAACCGCCCTTCACAGTGGTGTAACGAAACTTGAGGGAGCCCCCCTTCAAGTTACAAATGGGGGGTCCCCATTCTCCAGACCCATTCAAGCTTGCCACCAGTACACAGAACACAGTGCAGGGACTATTGTTACACCACTGCCCCATCACCAATCTGGGATGATCTTCTCACCCATTGTCTCTCTCTGGCAGATAGGCAATCAGCAAGAATTGAAGATTTGGGTTTGCCACAGTCCTATTCCTCAAGGCTGCGCAGCCACAAACTCACACTGGGTTCCTTTTATTGGTTGACTTAACGCCTCGATACCTGGTTGTCTGTGTGAGCTAGAGCTGCCATAGCATGCTGAATGAATAGGACATGTTACAACACAAACCTTTACAACGCATGCCTTTACAACGCAGTTTTTACTTCACAACATCCATTAAAACGCATGATTTTACAATGCATGTCCTCACGATGCATCTTTAGAAACTACACTGCATTCCATTGCAACGCATACCATTACAACGCATACCAATACAACGCATAATACTTTTAGGGCAACAGTAGGGTAAGTGTTGGATAGTGTAGGGGTAAAAATTACTATTCTCACCCCAATAAGTGCAACAGTAGGGTAAGTGTTGGATAGTGTAGGGGTTGAAATTACTATTCTAACTCCAGGGGGTGCAACAGTAGGGTAAGTGTTGGATAGTGTAGGGGTAAAAATTACTATTCCCACCCCAGTAAGTGCAACAGTAGGGTAAGTGTTGGATAGTGTAGGGGTTGAAATTACTATTCCCACTCCAGTGAGTGCAACAGTTGGGTAAGTGTTGGATAGTGTAGGGGTAAAAATTACTGTTTCCAATTACTTACCTTATAATGCATTGTAATGGCATGCGTTGTAGTGGCATGCATTGTGATGGCATGAGTTGTAGTGACATGCATTGTAATGGCTGCGTAATAATGGCATGTGATGTAAAGGATGTTGTGTTGTAATGACTGTGTTGTAATGGTTGTTTCCCATGCTGAATAGCATGTTCCATAAAATGTTGAATAGGAGCAGAGAATGACTGTGTTTTCAATAACAGCACTATCTGCTTCAAGTGTTGATCTGGTTTTACCTTCTTAGACCATAATAGTTGTATTGACTGAGTCCCCAGAGTGGTACAAAAGGGGGTGGTGATGGACGGAGCATCAGAACCAATCAAACACTCACACCCAGTTAACAGATCTGGGTTTGATCCATCACCGTTCTTTAGCCCACTCTGCCACCCCAGTTCAGACATGGCCATATGCAAATCAGTCTGACCCTGTGCCTCATGGAAACAGTCCAGCCCGAACTGCCAAGCCATGCCTTCCCTGGACCGGAAACAAGCTTCCTAGGACCGGAGAGTAGCAATCAGACTCCTCAAATTGGCCTATGTGATTATAACCACTGGGACTAGGACTACTATTGATAAATCTTCACATATGTGTAGCCGCAGCACTAAATCAACTCCTTACAGCTCTTGTTAGAGAATCAGATCACAATAATGTATTTCCAGGATCTAGGTAAATCAGCGGTCAAACAGGTGATACATTACAGATGCAGGTAAACTCACTAGATACACATGTACTGCCTACTTTCTCTTCCTGCATCTACAGAGCAGGTGTGTTCATTGCTAATAGAGAATCGAAGCATGACTGCAATATTGTGAAGGGAAAAACGTTCTCACCAAATATGTCTTAAAAATAGTAGAAATGAATTCTGACAGTGAAGGCATAAGCTGGCAGAGTTTCACACACAAGCCTTGAGTCATTCTCTGAATATACGTAAGTCAGATTTTTCAGTTATCCTAAGATGGAAACACTTACACAATTTTCCATTCAGCACTCAGACCAAGGAAGGCAGCTATTGGTAAAGGCTCTGGGTGTGGATGACAGCCTGAAAAGAAGCACCACAGAATTATACGTCCCTTAGTGTGGTCACAGAAAGATTCTTTATTAGAAATATAATAGAGAAGGTTGCATTGTCATTCCTCCTAAACCCTATTTGACAACAAATTCTGGCTCTTGTTGGCCAGTGTCTTACAAATCACCAATCACGTTGGATTTGAAACTTAAATGATACGAAATGAAAAGGCAACTTATAAAGCGCGAACATTCAACCCAAAGGTGTCAAGGCGCTAGCTCATCAACTGAAATTAACTGGACGATTCATGGCCCCGTTCAAGGTTAAATAGCCAGGTCTTCAAGGCCTTCCTGAAGGCCAACAGGTGTGTTTCTTGTTTTAACCTTAGCGGAAAAGCATTCCAAAGTCTGATCGTACCGACCAGAAAACTTCTTCCACCCTAGGAAGATTTTTTAAACCTGGGAGTTATCAGGTTGTACAGAAGGCTGTAGATTATGTTTAAAAAAGCCCGGCCCAATATCATGCATGGCCTTAAACCTGATGCAGAGAGCCTTAAACTCAATCCTCTTCCTCACTGGCAACCAGTGTAGTTCCTTAAGCACTGGTAAGACAGATTTATGTCTTGGAATATTCAGCAGAAGACGTGCCGTGGCGTTTTGCAAAATCTGTAATTTGGACAGGCATTTCTTCCGGAGGTTGATAAATGAAGCATTACAATAATCAGCTCTGGATAGCACCAGAGCCGCAACCACTAACTTCCGCAGCTCAACCGGGATGAATGGAAGAATCCTTCTCAGTAATTTTAGTGTGCAAAAAGAGAGGGCTGTGACCTGATTGACATGGTTTTCAAACCAAAGCATAGAGTCAAATATGACTCCCAAGTTTCACACCTTATTTGTGGACGTTGGTAATGGGCTCAATTCGGACGGCCACAGAGTAGGGCACCAGAAATTAGTATGGCCGCCAAAAAGTAGGACTTCAGTCCTACTGGAGTTCAGTTTCAAGCAATTGGCGGCCATCCAATCCTCAACCTGATGAAGACAGGTGTGAAACTGTACAGCTTTGTCATCAGGGGAGACAGAGACTACAATCTGGGTGTCATCGGCATAAGAAATAGCCGAGAAACCCAGCGACCTAATCAGCCTTCCAGTGGTGCAATATATATATTAAAAAGGGTTGGGCTTAACGACGACCCCTGAGGCACTTCGCATAGCAATGTAAAATTTGGTGACTTAAACCCGCCAAGAGCCACAAATTGTTCCCGATCAGATACAAAAGATTCAAGTAAAGCAAACGCTTTCTTTTTAATCCCAATCCCCTTCAAAACTTCCAATAACTTTAGATGGTTCACCGTATCGAATGCGGCAGAGAGGTCAAGCAGCACAAGTGCTGCATTGCCTCCTGCATCAACGGTCTTCCTAATCAATTCGGAAGCTGTGATCAGTGCCAATTCGGTGCTATCATGCTTTCTGAACCCAAACTGGGTTGCATTCAAGAAAGCGTGCTTCTCTATATATTCTGATAAAGCGCCATTCATGGCTTTCTCTACCATATACAGGCAGTGGAAGTCTGGAAATTGGACGATAATTATTAGGATCTGCCCATTCCAAATTTGGTTTCATCAACAGGGGGAGAACAGACACCAGTTTCCAGCTTGTGGGGAATATGCCCGACGAGAATGTTTGATTAAAAATAGGAGACAACTGTTGGGCGAATATTTCTGGTAGGAGATGGAAAATTTTAGGGGGCCAAGGGTCCATTGGGGAGCCAGATTTAGTGGCCTGCAAAAGGTTGATAACCTCATCAGTAGTCAGTGACGGAAAGGACAGGTATTCTGGGGGGTCACGGAAGTCTAGGGGGACTAAGGGGATTTTGCTGAATACACCAGATGCAGCTAACTTCCCCTGTGGTGATGAGTTTCCTTGAGCAGGGAAACTGGAAAAACCACTGTGGACTGCCTTGACTTTATCTTGGAAAAATGTGGCCAGAGTGTTACAGAAAGTTTGATTTTGAGGTGATTCTGTTACCTCGGGACATTTGACCAACTTTTTTACCGTCGAAAAAAGTTCCTTTGAGGAATGTTTAGCAGTTAAAATGGCTGTGGTAAAATAGTGAGCTTTTTCTTCCTGCACACATTTTTTATATTCCAGCAAAGATTGTAGACAGTTCTGTCCTTTACATCATAAGAGAATCTCCACATCCTCTCTAAACGGCAACATTTTTGTTTGTGAAGTCTGAGGTGTTCTGAGTACCAGGGTTCAGAGGGTCTCGACCTATGGCTAAATATAGATTTCGCTGGTAACACCTGATCTATTGACTTCCTAAGCCATTCATCAAATGCAGCAGCTGCCTTATTCGGATCCTCCATAATGTTTTGAGTGTTCTGAGATAAGGACTTTTCAAAAGTGTCAGCCACCATCTTATTCCAAGGCGTACATTTTTCCGTTGCTATTTTGTGATTTTTCTACCTGTAATTTTTTAAACAAAAGTGAAAGCATAACGGCCTTTTGGTCTGACCACACAAGCGGTAGCGATGAAAAACATTGTAAAGACTTATTACTGGTGAACACTCCATCAAGTAACTGTCCTCCAGAGCGCGTACTGCCGGTCACCTTCTGCACAAGGCATAGGCTGTTTGCAATATCAATAAATTGCAATGCATCTCTGTCCAGTAAGTCCTCAAGATGTAAGTTAAAATCACCCAAAAGTGTGAAGTCGGATGATTGAGATATAACATCCAGGGAGCTACAAATATCCTTCAAAAACTCAGCCCGGGGGCCGGGGGGGTCGATAACATAGCATCCCATTACAATTATAATGGTTATCTATTAAAATTTTAAACTGTAGTGATTCCGTGGTTGGCCCATTATTTTGCGAAGTGAAAGTTCCTTTCCATATTCTATGGAATATTACAGCCAGCCCCCCCACCCCCCCCCTTTTGCCTACACGGTCTTGTCTAAACAGTGTGTACCCAGCTGGGACCGCCATGGCTAGATCCGGGTCTGAGGAGGCTTCCCCCCATGCCTCAGTAATAAAAGCAATGTCGACAGCATGTGTCTCTACGAACAAGGCAAACTCCGAAGCATATTTACAGAGCGAGCGCGCATTGATAAGTGTACCTGCCACTTTCCTCATCGCAACCACTTTGTCTGGTGCTTGAAGGGTGCTGAGTGATGTTTGTAATAGCGTAGGGGGCTGAAATGAAACACAACACTCCTTGCAGCTGGGCTCTGTCGGAAAATCCTAGAAATCTACAGAGTACATATTCCGTAGGCTGCAGGACTGATATTTCAGAGGTGACTGATTCCTGCTTGGCAACACCCCTTTAGGAGGAGAGGAAGGTGCAGAACTACAGATAAATAGTTATGCAATTGGAGTGGGTGGTGGGTGGCTTTTGCAGGATTTCTCAGATAATTTGATCCAAGACATTGGGCATTACCTTGAAAGAGATATTTAACAAATTGCGTGCTTCTGTCGGCCAACGGCTGTCGCGCACACTACCTCCGTACTGCTGCGCACGTCTGTTGGCCGATGCGACCCCGCCCACTCATCAAAGGTGCCGCACCGCGGCGGAATTTCTGCCGCGGTAAAAGGGTTAAAGTTTGGTTATGTTGAATAATGTCCTGAATAATACTGAGATGCAAAAGTGGATCCTTTTGAAAACTGACTCCTGACTGATGCTGGTTATTTTACTCCTCTGCAGAGTTCTATAATAAGTCATCCAACTGTAACCAAATTAGTTTGGATCCACCCAATGGCAGCCCCATGAGTAGCCCCTTCCATCAACTGCATGCCTTCCAAAATGTCTTTCATGAAAGGTGTCTTGATGCAACATATGTTACTACAGGAGGTGAAATTGAGCTAAGGTTATCACAATTCACATATGAAATAAAGTCTGCAGCAAGGGAAATGGAGCTGGGCTATCACTTGTCACATCTGAAATAAAACACACCTGTTGAAATACTGAACAATCTCAACCCTTCTTAACGGTATTAAAGAGACAGTAATGATCTCCTGTGGTTAGGGCATCATTAAAACCACATAGGTGCTCATCCCAAGAGAATCCATTTTAGGCATCTATCTCTCAAAAGCCCCCACAATTTTCTTTTGGATATGCAAGAGCAGCAGCTTTACAAAATATAGAAGCTTGGAAGGAAATGGGCCAGTCATAAGTCCATTGTCACAGGTATAATGTTAGAGTCAAGCCCCATTCGTATACATTTTATTTGACAGCATCCAGGAAACTACTGGAGTGCTAGTCTTCTCCTATTCCTTTGGAAGCACATCCCAGACTCTGCTGAGGACACAATCCACAAGTAGAATGTTCTAGAGCATACAGGAGGAATATACTTTTGTAACAATCAAGTACTGGGAGACTGATTCAAACTGTTTCTAAAATACTGCTAAATATCACCCTGAAGGTAGTTTTTCCTTTGCACTCATTCATCTAGTGAATTATGTTTGAAGTACTAAAGTCTTCCTTCTCTCACCACATCCTTTATGGTCCTCAAATGCAGTTGAGGCTGCATGGTCAATCCTCTGTTGAAGATCCAGTGCAGAGAGGCTGAGGTGCTGCATGGAGTGACTGAGGTTGGAGTGAGTTACTACAGTTGCTTCAGCTAATGACTGATGCAGCAGCCATGGAGTGTTGATTGGTGCATGTTGTGGGATTGATGGCACTTGTAATTATTCTAACCCCTTGTGTTGCCATGTGGATAGCTTGAGCACAATCCTATACTAACAGTCTCTTTTTTTAGTTTGAAAGCCAAAAATTAAACATAACAAGAATGAATGAAACAATTTACAATAACTAGTAAAGCAAGCTAAAAGGAGTGCAAGTATTCAGTAAATGTGCCGTCTATAATATTTGGAGACATGAAATACAGTTTGTAAAATTGCAATTAAAAAGGCAATTTGTTCAAGATTTTTTATTTGAAAATGCTTTGAAAAAAGGATACAGGAAAGTAATAGAAGACAAGTGACAAGGCTCAAAATGTACAAGTACAATGAGACCTAACAACACCATATTTGTATTCATCAATGTTAATTGCTGGTAGACCAAAACTAAATGAGCCTAAAATCTAAAGTAGTAAAACAAATTGACTGAGTATAATACAATTAGGATGACTTAAAGACAGCATTCAAATGTATTTGTATATTCATAGACTCAGAACTTAAACTATTGAGAGACGATGTAATAGGTAACCAAAAAACGGTCAAAATTCACTCCCTACGCTCTCGTGGCCACCACCAGGGGACCGACATGTGGAACTTTCCAGTGCTGAAATAAGCTTCCAGACCATCTACTATGACCACATACTGATTTCCAGGCTCTTGGATGCTATTTGGAAATTTCAGTCCATTCCTGCTCCAGGTTTTTTGGAAGCCAGTCTGCTTATGCGAAAAACTCCAAAACCTAGCATTTCTTGCTCATTACTTCATCCCCACCTCCACAGGTCAAGGATAGGTGAAATTATTCTAGCACAGTTGTGGCTGACGGGTGCTAGCCTGCTCAAACCTGATGCATGTGATTATTGTGAGTTCTTTTAAGCCCCATTTCCTTTCAGTGCAGTGTTAGTCATTGCAGCTGAGTTCTGTTTGACTGACCCCTTGTTTCCTGAGTTCCTGAACTTTTGCTAATCCTTGTTCCTTGAACTAGCACTGCCTGCAGTGCTTCCTTGATTCTTGAAACAGCACTATTTGATGCATCCTTGATCCTTTAACTTTCACTCCTTCTGTGTTTGCCTTTTTCTCAGTGCCTGCCTTCTTCCTATTTACCTTAGTTCCAGTTACTAGTTTGCTATCTTTCCTTTCCTGGTGCCTTAGATTTCAGTTCCCTTGTGTGGTTTGTTACTTGCTTTTTGCTAAGTTGTCCTTTGGTTTTTATTTTTTCCTGATGAGCAATGTGTATTTTAGCTCTACACCCTTGCTGTGACCACCTTTTGTGTCCCTGTTTGTTCACCAGGATTCGTGGCACTGTTGAAAGCTAGGTGGTGTTTCTTGTCCACTGTGATTATTGTCTTTTAGTTTCTTTCAGAACATCACTGTAGGTATCAACTCCTCAAACCCTGCATTTGCCTGTATGTCCTACATGTCATTTTATGTAACAGGAATTGTGGGTGAGAAACTTGATGTGATTTAGTTTTATCAAGTGCTTTAGCCTGCTTTCCCTTAATTGTAAAAGCTGTTGCATGTATGTCTTGCTCATGTGCCCTGTGTGATTTTGGGCAGCTCCTGACCATATATTCTGTTTACTTTGTCTATCCTGCCACCAGTCCTTGCCAGAGCTCCTGATAACATTCTCTTTTCAAAGCTAATGATGTGTTACATATGCTCAATCCAGTCTCTGATTATAGCAAACATAATACTACCACGCTTCAAAAGTAACATTTGAAGCATTTTTTAAATTTAAAGGTATTTGTTGAAAAGCAATAACTAACAATAGGTCGACCAATTGATTATTAACAGATCAATTTGTTCACTTTTTAGTTAAACTCCCACAAAATAAATTGGTACACTTGAACGATATATTGACCTGAAAGTTATTAATAGTTCCATACTCTTGTTGGCAAAAAATAAATAAATATGAGAGCAAGAAAAAAGCATATCCATAAAATCACTGTCATCACAATTACATGACAAGTGATTTGCCTTTATTAGACTGGGGTTTAAACAATCTGTTATGTATAAAAACAGAGTTTGTGTGGTATTAGCAGGACACAATTTGTATAATTGCAGCCATCTTTTTTCCACATGTGTAAGAAATTGGGTTATTGGTTGAGGGTGCTCCTTCAACAATCATAAACCTTGCCAGGGTCAGCCAAAAAAGTCACTATATAAACTTGTGCTTAACCCTCTGGTAGCTAGGCACAAAAGCAGTCAAGCTTAGCTTAAAGTCAATGTGTACAGTGTTTATGCAACACACACAGAGTAATAAAGTGAAAGCGCAACACAAAAAAATAGAGAACAAATAAATAAAATGAAACAAACATTTATTAAATCCAATCAGTAGATTCGAAGTCATGATTTTTTAAAGTTTTTATTGAAAAATAGCACCTAAAAGATAAAAGCACCAACCGAAGGTATCTGGACGCGCAGGACCAAGGCAAAGTCAAATGTTAAGACCAACTGCAATGGAGCGCGGTTCGGATAAAGGAGGTGGATAGGGCCAGGTCTCGGATTGCATTTACACTTAGAAGAAATGCTGAGAAAAAGTCCAAGAAAAGGTAGAGCTCAGTGGGGCAAGGCAGCAGGCTGCATCCAAGGAGGAGTCGCCTTCATCAGGGAGTGCTGGACAAGGTCTCGTTGAAGCCGTCGATTATGGTGGGATAAAGCTCTGAGTGGGAGAAGATGGATTACCAGCCCGAGGAGGTTGTCATCATTGATGGAGAACCTGTTGCTGTCGAGCCTGGTGAAGATTTTTACCTTTGGACTTAGACAACCTTTTGAAAGCTGAAAACCTCCAGGGGGATGAAGCTGCAAGTCATAGCAAAAGAGGGCTTCAGGAGGCCGGACACGATTGCTCAGAGGTCCCCCTGAACAGATTTGCTGCTGTGGAGATTAATGTAGCAGGAGGTACCGCAAAGTCAGGTTGACCAGTGATGCACCTTGGGTGGATTGGCTGGCACATAGGTTCCAATCTTCTGTCTGTTCTTTTTACACTTTTTGGTGACATTGTTTAACACCATTTTTAAGGGTCCAGGACATGGGGGGCACAACTTGGGGGTTCGGACTCACACCAGCAAAGGTAATGCTTAGGGTTCAAGGTCTCAGGAGCTTGTTATGATGCTGTAGCTAACACAGTAGGTCAAACAACTTGCCCTTCAGTATGGAAGACCTGAGTTTAAGTAGATAGTCATCTCTCCTTCAGGAAGCATGGCAGGCCTCATGCAGCAGGGTAGTCCTCTGAGGTACAAGCCAGGCCTCAAGCAGCAGGGCAGTCATCTGTTAGCAGCAGGGGAGTACTCTGAAGAACAGGGCAGGCCTCAAGCAGAAGGGCAGTCCTTTGCACTATAAGGTAGTCCTTCTGAAATTGGAACCCCCTGTATCTGATTATGGAAAGTTCTTCCCTACACCTGCTAAGGCACTAAATAGTCTATGGTGGCAAATGATTGAAGTCGGGTCCTTTTGTGTATGTGCGGAGGCATCCCTTTGAATTGTAAGTGTGGCAGGGACCAGCTCTGCCCCATCCATCCTGGCAGGATGGCCCATCCTTCCAATATCTAGTCCCCCTTTGTCTCACTGTTCGAGAGGAATACACAAATGCCAGCAGCTAAGCTGCTTACAATCATGTGATCCTGGACACAGGCAGCCAGCACCAAATGACTTAAACAAAAAAAATGCCATCTTTCAGGCAGGCAAGTTCTCAACCAAGAATTTTACCATAAGATTCAAGGTGATTCCACCAAGGGAATCCAAGGTGAAGTTGCTGCCATTTTAAAGCAGGCAATTGATGAAGGTTTGATTGGGCCTAAAGAATGTGAGTTCTTGAAAATAGTAAACTCTAGGACACCAGATCTCTATTTACTTTCGAAATTACATAGTATTCAGGATGTCGCATAGTGTCAGGCTGAGATTCAGTCTTGGAACCCATTGCCAAGTATGTTGATGTTTTCCTAAATCCTTTCATGCAGCAGGTTCCATCCTCCCTCAGGGACACCATGGATTTCATTAATAAAATAGAGGACCTTGAGTTCTATCCTGACACCCAGAGATTAGTTACTCTAGATGTATCATCACTCTACACCCCGATACCTCAAGAAGATGGCTGCAGGCAATTGAGACATACTTAGAAAAGAGACCAAGGCAACACCAAGTCCCCACTAAATTAATTTTAGAGCTAGCTCAACTTGCTCTCAAGAAGAATGACTTCAAACTTGGGGAGGAGTTTTTTGTGAAAAGGACTGCCATGGGTTGTCCCTTCACCCCAGAATAGGCCGTCCTTTAAATGGCTACGTTTGATGTGATGTTAGCTCCAGCTGGGTGTTCAGTTTCAGAACTGGGGAACACCTGTCGTTGTTGTTGATGCATAGTGAGTTGTTGTTGTCATTTGTGAATCTTATGTGATATGTTTTGCTACATTAAATGTCATGTGTGCGATCAACACCAAAAAAGGTTGATGTACTGTATGTTATGCATACTTGTGGTTCCATTTTGTACAACTATTTCAGAAGATTGTTAAATGTTTTGCTGACTATGTCGAAAATAAATGGTGATCACAGAAATAGATTTGTGTGATCACGAAGGTAAACACAGTGTAAAGTCAGTACTGACATATATATGCATATTTGGCAGTTTATAGTGGCCTAGCCTTGCTGACAGTATAATTGACCTAACCCCCCTTTCTTTTGTAAACTTTCTAAAAGTGGCATTTTCAGAATTGTGACTTAAAATCCAACTTTAACATTAAAAAGGATTTTAAATTACAATTCATTTTAGTCTAAACTTGACATCCCTATTGGTTCCTAATCAAAGGTTAGCACTTATTAAATGTAGTAAGGTAACTAACTGTTATCTAATGGGAAAGTTACTACTAGGACATGTTACTTAAAAGACATATCCTACTTTATAAATACTATGCACCCTGCCCAATCGGCTGTTTAGGGTCGAACTTAGGGGTGACATATGTATTAAGAAGAAATGTTTAGGCCTGGCAAAATGTTTATTTTGCTGAGGCGAATTGGCAGTTTTAAAAATGCATTACAGGCTGCAATGGCAGGCCTCATGCATGTTTTAAATTGCTACTTAAGAGGGTGGAGCAACAAGTGCTGAAGGCCCACTCTAAGCATTTAATTTACAGAACCTGGGTACATGTAGTACCATATATTAGGGACTTATAAGTAAATTAAATATGCCAATCAGTTGCAAGCCAATTGTACCATGCTTTATGGAGAGAGCACAAGCACGTTAGCACTGGTTGGTAGTGGTATAGTGCACAGTCCTAACACCAACAAAATTGAAATTCAGTAAACAGGACAGATGAAGTCACAAAGTGAGAGAGTGACCCTGCAGAGAATGCCAAGTTTAACAATATGTCTATAGGTCAGCTAACATTAAAGTATTTTTTCCAAAATAATTCTATTTTTGATTTCGGTCTAATTTCCTCTTTTTAAAAAGGCACTTACACAGAAGGGAATCTTTAGAGTTACAACAAAATATACAAAGTAAATTATAATTTTTAAAGAGCCTGGGGAATTAGTTAGGAGACTGGGATAAAATACTGATATTACCCTCACTAGAGAATCATATCTGTTTTTGAAGGCTTTGGGACGGTTGAACTTATCATGAAATTCAGAAAAAGAAAAAAGACATTGCCTTAAAGGAAATGATGTACTCGCATCACTCCGTTACTCCGCGTGTTCCTGAAAAGTGACCTCTGATTTAATTTAATATATCTGTTATACTTGATTGTTGAGTTAAGGAAAGCTTCACGATCTATTATACAAACCTATCAGATTTTGGCATTACTTGCTTCTGGGGACTTTGGGCACGTATTTATGTATATATGGCAGGTTATCGAATGAGGTAGTTACAAGTTGAAATGGACTATTTTCAATAGATATGATTATTATTCCACTAAGTTTGTTATTGAGCTTGTTTAATTATCAAGTATATGGTTTGAGAAACTTTCCTATTTTAAGGTGAAATCTGAGGTGAGATATCATTACGTTTTAGTCACAGTTGGTGGTTGAATCCAGGGTTTATTTTCCCTATATATTTACTTTATTCATTTTGAATGGTTTTGTGGGTGCCAATTGTCAATGGTGCGTCAAGTCATATAATTGTTGTTTTACAATTGATTTGAGAGTTCACTTTACCAATGATTGTAATTTGATCAATTTGGTTACTTACTTGGAATGCTCATATCTTTATGGGAACTTCCAGTTTTTACTTTGTCTTTCACAAATTGTATTTCACTATGTGCTGTTGTTTCAGCCACAGGGAATAAGGTGGAGGAACCATATGTATTACTTTGCAGTAAGATTGAATTGTATATTCATCACTGTTCTAGCCCTGACAAAGTCTAAAGGCATACAAATACCCAGAGATGAAACACGTGTTTGTTAGTGGGTGGGATAGGTCTTTGATTGGTACGAACCCAGAAGATTCTTTTGCGTTCCTCTGGAGCCAAGAAAATGGCGGTATCCAGCTTCCAAAGGACGAACTGGGGAGGTAGAAGTTTCTTTACAGGAATGACCAAAGGGCATATTATCAAGACAGGCGATAAAATTATCGCCGCTTTAGCGACCGAAAAATGCATCTAAAACGGCGATAATGGGCTTGATAATATGCTCTATGGAATTCCAATTGAAGCTCAGGTTAGATGTCCTTCACATCTAACATGGGCTTCAATTGGAATTCCATACAGCATATTATCAAGCCCATTATCGCCGTTTTAGCGGCAGTTTTCTGCCGCTAAAGCGGCGATAATTTTATCGCCTGTCTTGATAATATGCCCCAAAGTTCTAGAATAACCACCCCCCTTCAGAGCATTGCCGTCCCTGACCTCCTTTAGGAAAGTGCTGAAAATGTGGCTTTTTAATAACTAAGGGTCTCTTTCCAGTTGTGTTCAAGTGATTTTACCGCCAAGACACCTCCAGGTATATGAGCGCTCTATAAATCTTTTTAACATAATATTACATAAGCATTACAAATATTAATTCGAATTTTATTAATAATGCTATCAGTAACAATCCATGTATCTTCAATATCTGATTACTGTGATAAAATACTAACATTTAGTGCCTTTTTACATAAAATAATTGGACCATTCTTCACCATTCTTCTGTACAGGAGAAACACATTTTTTTGCCCACCAAACATTTTGGATGTTTCAGTGCCATATTTCCATACTAATGTGTTGCTTGCAATAGGCTATATCAGTTTTAAGTCAGGAAAGATGTAAAACAGTTCTCAGCCTTTTACTCAGATTATTTAAACCTGTAATATTTCAAGGGCACACTCTGAATAAAAAATCAAGAAAAACTGTGTACAAACATAGGTGTACCCAAAGTAAATGCAGTAAAAAGTATACAAAAGCAAAAACAATAATCTGATTATGATAAAGGAAATTGAAAGAAACACAAAAAACATACAACATGAAAAAGAAAAAAGGAAAGGACATAGGGAAAGAGAATGGAAAAGTAAGAAGCATAAAGAGAAGCACAGATAGTATAGGCTGAAAGGAACATGCCTTTAAAGGAGAAACTACATTGGGAGTGGAGAACACACATAACAAATATGACTAAGACTAATATTAAATAACAAGGCAGACAAGAAAAATTGTGGCAACCTCAATTAAAAATTGAAGTGTAAGAATCCAAATAAGTAATAATATTAAAAAGATATATAATTACATACACAACAATAGAACCAGGGCCAGTAGAATTTTGTGATTCTCCGGCCGCAACTTTTTAGACATAATTACGGATTTGCCACATTTCCCACATAATCCATCATCTGCTGCATAATCTATGGATTTGAACAACAAAAATAAACTAGCTCAAACGGATCAAAGGTTACTAAACACATGGCAACAGGTTACGTGCGCAGTGGAAGGCACTTCACAAAGCATAACTGGTTATCTTTCAGTTGCTTATTTCTGTACTTGGTTATTTGTCCAGACAGTATTACCAAGCGTAAAAAATTTAAAATAATTATGTAATACTATCAAAAAATCTGCTGCATTATGCAAATTAATTTGCTTTTTTTTGCTGCATAATTTAGTCAACGTAGCGGCATAATTTGGTACTCCCCTGTCGCATAATTCCATTGGCCCTGCATATAACACAACCATATAACAGATGACTAAAACATGAAATATTACAACTCTAGTGACCAGTGATCTAGAGCTTTCTCTGTCTTCCCACCTACAATCTAGTATGCATTTTAAAGTTTAGCTGGACTCTCATAAATTATTGTCTTGACTTCATAGGTTACTTTGAAAAACATGGATGAACCAATCCAAAGCTTTCGTTCAGTAAGGGTCCCAAATCAAGTAACTCCTTCCTCCTATAAGCAGTGAACTTTGCAACAGCCTTTGTGAAGAATAACTTGTTGCCAATACCAGGACAGTTTTTTTTAAATGTATTTCTTGCCTATCACTGCTATGATGATTTAATGTTAGAATTTTCCCAAAATAAAATGATTAATCCTCTGGGTTAAGAAGATGTGAAAACAATTTATGCCTTTGACTCATTCGTTGTGCTTTTATACTCAATGACATAGACGCTGGCATATCTAGAGCTTTGGAAATGAAGGATTCATAAAAGGATATAGGCTCCACATCCTCCATATCTTATAGAAGACAATAAATTCTTAGGTCATAGCTTCCATTTCTGAATACAGCTTGTTTTTTCAGAATGATTACTTCACTCTGCAATGAATCTATTCACTGCAGCATCCTGTAGGACACCGACTCTCTGTACAACCTCAGTGACTCCTATGTCATAAAATACAATTTTTCACCCAGGTTCTGGAGTTGTTTATTATTTTCTTGCATATTGGGGCATAGTGCTCTGAATTCTTCAAGTAAGGCTTCCATCGAAATGTGAGAAGGGTATTAAAAATGGGGGTCTCTAGTTGGTAGTGGTATACAACCTGTCCAAGTAGGGACCCTTACGTCTAGTCATTTTGCCTGTGCTCACCCTCTGGTAGCTTGGCACAGAGCAGTCAGGCTAAACTACAGAGGCAATGTGTAAGCATTTGTATATAATGGACACCACACAAGTTTAGAAAAACAAAGTATTATTATCTAAACCAAACAAGACCAAAACAACAACATTCCAACATACAGATATAATATATGACTTTAAAAAAGGTAAAAACAGTTCTGTCCATAGAAAACTATGGACAGAACTGTCACTTTTTGAGCAAAGTACCTTACATGCATCAAATTTACAGGACACAAACAGGTGCAGGGGAGGTGATGTGTCACTTCCTTACTTGTAGGGATGGTAATTCGTCGGTTCCTTGCTTCAAGGGAGGTGATGCGATGGCTCCTTACTGCCATGCAGGAGTGTGATGCATCAGCTCCTTACTGAAGAGGAGGTGATGTGTTGGCTTCTTACTGAAAGGCCAAGCGTCGTTGTTGATTTGGCGCATAGGTGTGATGCATGAGAAAAGCCAGCTGCTACGGGTCGATGTGGAAGCCATTCAGGTGCTGCCTCAATTTCTGTAGCCGGAGGCAGGTGATGCATTGATTTTTCCAGGTGCACAGCAGAGCATGTGTTGGAGCTGGAGCCATAGTTTCAGACTTCGGAAACTCAGTACTCGGCACCTGGGCAGCAGCAGTTTCTCAGACCACGAACAAGCGCTGTGTCGGAACTTTCGACAGCACTTCAGTGATGAGTGTGTTTTTCAACCGCACAGCAGTTTGCGGTGGGAAAAATGCACTGGACGAGCGCTGCATGGATTTTCACCCGGAGATACAGCAAAACAACCTCCAAGGGCCCAGAGCTGGAATTGACAACACGAGGCAGGTCAGAACTCCCAGCAGTGGAGTTCAGGGATGCTGTAGGTGAAGTCTTTGTTTCCCTGAGGCTTTTTAACAGGAGGCAAGGTCTACATCAAGACCTTGGAAAATCTTCTCAAGCAGGATTCACAGCAAAGTCCATTCTTTGTCCTCTCCAGCAGAAGCAGCAACTACACCCCAGCCCGGCAAAGCAACACTCAACAAAGGGGCAGTACTCCACCTCAGCGCTCTTCAGCTCTTAGCAGCGGTTCGTCTTGATCCAGAAGTGTTCTAAATTTCTGGAGTTTTATGTCTAATACTTATACCCCTTTTTTCCTTTGAAGTCTTTGTCAGACATTCTCCTTCGCTCAGTAAAAACCAGTTCTGTCCTCCCGGTCCAGCCACACTATAGGGGGTGGAGACAGCATTGTGCAAGGTAGCCACAGCCTATTCAGGTGTTGGTGACAACTCCTCCCACCTCTCTAGCCCAGGAAGACCGATCAGCATATGCAGGGAACACCTCAACTCCCTTTGTGTGAGTGTCTTGGGTGAATGCACAAATAGTCATTGTCAGTCTAAAACCATACTTTGATTACACAAGCAGGCAGATGCACACAGAATGATAAAGCAAGAACATTCCCACTTTCTAAAAGTGGCATTTTCAAACACACAATTTGAAAAACATCTTCACTAAAAGATATATTTTTAAATTCTGAGTTCAGGGAACATAAACTCCAAATCTCTATATCTTTCCAATTAAAAGTTACACTTGTTACAAGGCAGCTCCAGTGATAACCTATGGGAGAGATAGGCCTTGCAATAGTGAAAAAAGAAATTTGCAGTGTTTCCCTCGCAGGACATTAAAAACATACCAGCACATGTCCTACCTTTCACATACACTACACCCTGCCCTTGGGGCTACCTTGGGCCTACCTTAGGGGTGCCTTACATGTAATAAAAGGGAAGGATAGGGCCTGGCAAGTGGAAGCACTTGCCAGGTCGACATGGCAGTTTAAAACTGCACATGCAGGCTCTGCTGTGGCAGGTCAGAGACACATTTAAATGGCTACTTGTGTGGGTGGCATAACCAGTGCTGCAGGCCCACTAGTAGCATTTAATTAACAGGCCCTAGACACCTTTAGTACACTGTACTAGGGCCATACCAGTAAATAAAATATGTCAATAATGGATAACCAATCATAATCACAATTTACAAAGGGAGCATGAGCACTTTAGCACTGATCAGCAGTGGTAAAGTACCCAGAGTCCGAAAGCCAACAAAAACAAGGTCAGAAAAATAGGAAGCTAGAGCCAAAAAGTTGGACATGAACCTGCAAAATAGGGCCAGGTCCATCAAAGGGGATTTTACTGTAGAAAGTCAGTCATTTTTTGCCCTTCTATTAGTAGATCCAAGAGGGCCTGATGATTTTTCAGATAAAATTTTTGAACAGCTACAGGTACAGTGTCTTGTTTTATTGAGAGTGAATTATCCATTCTGACAGAGTCACAGAGGAAATTGTTAAACACAGGATGACTTTGCGGTGGGAGGATAGAGAAAGTTCTATTAGTTAACTATCGGTTGTTTGTCTTTCTCACATACCTATAGACAAGCTTTAGAAAAGCTTTTTCTGATATGAGGACAACAGCTGTAAGAAACATAGTATGTAAGGGATGTAAGCAAGTACAGTAAGACATTCTCCTCTAGCCATTTGATTTTTGGATATATAAGCAATTAATAGACTATTTTGATGTGTTAGAGTCTCACTACAAAATATTCATCTTGCAGTGATACACGGAGTGCACACTAAGTTGCAATAATAGATGCATGTAATAATGATATGAAGGGTTATCTAATAACGTTCTATATCCTCTTACACCAACCTGTGAATTCCCGAGCAGTTCAAACATATTTGTAGGAAAGAGTGCATGAATTAACAAAGTAAGAACAAACAGGGCTTCGAATACTGTCCTATGCATTATAGGGATATTAACCATGGTCTTAAAGAAAGCTGTGTGACACCCAGGGCAAAAAAGTAACTGGCTAAAACACGTAGACTTATCAAAGTCAAATAATCTTTATTTCGGTCAAGGACCATCAAAGATACAAAATTTCAGACAGATCAATAACAATACACAGGGATAAAAACAAAATTTAAAAAGAATTGAACTTATTTACAATTAAAAATTAAGAAGGATAAAAAAGAATAAATTTTCCTGAGTTAACAACGAGGGAGAGGGTTCTCATAAATTTATAAAAAGGCTTTCCTCCTACGCCACATGGCATTAATGAAACGTGAGACCGAAAAAACTATGGGCGTGGAGGTGTTAGTTTGTAAATTGCTGAGTGCCTGTTTGTAATTACGAACCCCAAGGTTTCTACAAGGTGGAACAAGCCAGCGAAGTCGTATTAATTTATACCCTTTACAGAAGAAAAATACATGGGCGACAGACTCTTCCTTGCCCCCACAGGCCGGACATTCCATGGATTTATCCTTCGACCATTTATAAGAGAAAGCCCTTAATGGAAGTGTACCGTATCTAAACTGTAGATACAGTTTTCTCGCAGAGAGCGGGACAATCTCATCGAGGAATGGCTCTACTCTGTAATAAGATTTTTGATTAAGATAGTCGAGTGTGAGTGAACCCAGCCCAGGATTACAAAGAATGGTCAAGATGCTATGCCTACGATGTAAGTTGACCAAGTCGGCACAAGACATCTCGGCACAGAATGAAGCTGTATTGGACCAGAAGCCTGGAATGCCCAGTCTCACACTTGCATTCTTTATAAAAGCAAACCAAGGCAATTTATGGGTTCCCACCAGTGACAACAGCTCTTGGGTTTCAAGTCTAAAATGCAACAGTTCAGGGGTTGCCCAAAGTCGTCGCCGATACAATAAAGGTCGTAAGGAAACAAGTTCTTCAATAGATCTAATGCCCAAGTCTATTCTGATGGGGATCAGAGGGGTGCTAGAAGGAAGAGCCAGCAATGATCTAAAGAATGCGTTTTCCGTCCTGCAGATGTCAAAAATCGAGGAGTGACCCCTCAGTTCAGCGCCATACAAAATAGCACCACGAGCTTGGCAACTATATATTCCCACTATAGGAGAGACTGGCTTAGTGGAGGACTCTCTATGGAGCCTTAGTATACCACCTGTGGATTGTGCCAGTCTTAATTTGGCTTTGGTCAGTTGTGGGCCCCATTCCATTCTGTCAGTCAAGGTGATGCCCAAATATTCAAACACAGTGACCCTGTCCAATACTATACCATTCAAGGAGGGATTGGAACATCTGGTCTTAGGAGGATTGCAGACCATAAATTTAGTTTTTGGGGTATTGATCTATAAACCCCTTATGTGGCAAAAGTTAGCAAAACTGTCCAGGGCACGTTGGATGCCCATAGGCGATTTAGATAGCAGGAGAGTGTCATCTGCAAACATTAGTGCAACCACCTGATCGTTAAGTAATTTTGGGGTATCAATATCTTTGACCTCTTTAAGGTGGGTAATGAGTGCATTCACAAAGAGACAGAACAGAGTGGGGGCCAAAACACAGCCCTGTCTTACTCCTCTCAAAACTGGGAATCTAGATGTTAGAGCACCCCATTTGCCGCTCCTAACTTGTGCAAAGTTGTCCAAGTGAAGTCGCCTAATGATGTTGAGGAGATTGGCGGGGACCCCCATATCCTCCATCACAGCCCATAGAATATGACGAGGTACCAGGTCAAAGGCAGATTTGAGATCTACGAATCTATTTGAATTTCGCAAGGGACTTAAAACCTGGCTCTATCCCAAAGTCTAACCCGGTTTCGCTCTCCCTGTTCCTCTCGCTGTTCCCCTTGGTATGGTTCCTCAGTCTAAAGCGCCAAGATGCCCGTAGGGTGATAGCAGCGCTATATAAGTCACCTATCAATCAATCAATCAATCAAGTAGAGGCTGCCACCCTCTACTCTAACGGCTTTCCAATATAAAAGTAGAAGCCTAAGTAGCTGGTCTACCGTAGATATCTTATCCCTGAAACCTGCCTGATAACAACTAAGAATCGAATGGTTGTCCATCCAAGTTAATAGCCGATCGAGTATTATTCGTGAAAAGAGTTTCTGGCTTACATCGCTCAGGCTGATCGGACGGTAGTTGGCCGGGAGTAAGGGAGAGCCCTTTTTAAAAACTGGAATGATCTCAGCTCCCACCCAGGTGTCCGGAATTTTGGCTTCCATTATTATAGCATTAAATAAATAGCAAAGGTATGGGACCCAAATCGCCACTTGGTCCTTATAAAGGTCACCAGGGATGTTGTCAAGGCCAGGTGCCTTGCCAGCAGGAAGCCTTTTTATAGCAGATTCTACCTCTAATAAAGTGACTCTAAAGTGGGAGGCTTCAGTAGGTGTATGAGTGGGGCTAAATAAAGAGCGTACTGATATAGTCTCAACGTTTTGGGACAGAGGATGAGAGGAGGAGTCGGGAAAAGGGTTGGAATCAATTGGAGAGGAATACAAGAGTTGATAATGCTCAATCCATTTCTCTGGGGCAATATTAGGGTCATCTGCTTTACGGCCTACCCCACTTCCATTTCTGATTATTGACCAGAACTCCCTAATATCCCGGTTCCCAAGTGCAGATTTTATAGCATCACACTTACTATTGTCCCAAGTCTGTTTAGCCTCATTTAACACTGACTTATAGTGCAATCTCTTTTGCCTTATCAGTGATCTTTTCATAGATTTGATGGCAGCCAAAAGTGCCCCCTTTGCAGTCTTACAATTATGATCAAACCAAGTGAGAAGTTGCTTGGGCTTTCCTGGTTTGACCAGTGGAGGATTTAGTGTATCAGCAAGGGCGGACACTAAGTCCAAGTGGATATAATATATCTGTTGAGTGAACAAATCATAGCACTGGTCTGAGTGGGCAATTAATTCTGAGAGTGCCTGGTAAACGGCTTGATATAAAATGGTCATTTTGTCGGAAGATTTTTTGAGCGTTGGCCATTTAAGCCTTCTTCTATCATTTGAAAGAAGAGGGGTGCCACGGGTAATAGTTCTTTCCTCTGTAGTTAAGCCCATCTCAGGGAAACTTAAATCAAGAGCGAGGGCATCATGGTCACTGTCGTGGCGAGAAAGGACCGTGAAGTCTATTACCCTAGGCCAGGTCCTAGTCTCTAACAGAACATAATCAATATGGGAGGACTGGCAAGGACGATTAAAAGTAAGTCTACCCTCCAAGTCTGATAGAGAGCGGCCATTACAAGCTCTCAGGGAGTGTGCCAGGGTAATAGAGTTCAGCTGGAGGGCAAGAGGTGACCAGGACTTAATCGATGGAACTTGAAGGTCAGGAATAGACCAGAGTGAGTCCTCCTCAGAGGTGATAGACTCTGCAAAACCCGGCAATTGTTCGTACTGGCAGTTAAATTCTCCAGCAATAATCAAAATAGTTTCACCCTGTACTGTTGAAATAAATTTATCTAAGGTATCCAATAATGGCAATTCTTTGCCAGAATGGGTAGGCCGAGAGTATACGTTAATAAGGGTCAGAATAATTTTGGAGGGAAATGAGAGTCTAACGCACTGTATGTCAGGAGAAGAAGTATCTACATGAGACACGGTACAGCCTAGGTGGGAACCGATTAGGATAGACATGCCCCCAAAAGGTCTACCCCTCTCGGCAATTAAAGCCAGTTTGTTGACAGATAGAAAACCCAACCTGGAAAAGTGCTCCCTGAGCCAAGTCTCCTGGAGCAAGCAAACATCAAAGTGGTCAATGAAGGAACCCCAGTCTGGTAAGTCCATCTTGTTGCGGAGCCCCGCTACATTCCATGACAAAAAGGCGAGTTTGTTAGGAATTACCGATGGTTCTAGGCCGTTGGAGTTTGAGGAACTTAACTCCACAGGTACGGGGGAAGGAGGAGTACTGGCCTTGTCGTTCACTGATTTGGTAATACCCTTCACCAGTTGGGAGCCTGCAGCAGAGGAAGATAGAAAGTGAGGAAAACCCCCGAGAGCATCGGGCCTGCTTGTGTCTAATTTTGGAGAAATAGCAATAAAGTCCCCGTCATTAGCCAATGTGCCTAAATAGTCGCTATCTGTGGACAGAACGACTGGCCTGGTGAGTCAATCCACATCTTCCAGTGGAGCATATCGATTTGATACAGGTAAATTAAAATAAGTAGTGTGGTGTTGCAAGTTAACGGGCACGGGCTGTGAGGGTGGAACGCAACCTTCAGGATTGAATAGAGGAAGGGGAGCACCCGTCCTCCGGGGACGAGGATAAAAGAAATCAAGAGTGAGAGCACAAATTTTCAAAGAAGAATCCCTTGTCGTTGGATGTTGCATTAATATACTTCGAATGATTGCTGGGGATCTAAAATGTATAATCACACAATCCACAGGAAGAGACTTGTGTGTAGGACCCACCCAATCATCTTCATTATCATTTATCGTAGAAGAACTAATAGTCTCCGACAGCATTTCATTTGTGCTTTTTACATTTACCTAAGGACCCTCAAAATGAAAGTTTTAATTAAAAAGGTTTCCTTGAGGTCATTTTAACCTTTTAGATCCCAACCCAGATCTTAGTGCTCCATCTATATTATGTTGCCATGGAAGCAGAGCAAGTCCATAATAGCTTCTGTCTCCCTCACCATTGAATTGAGAAGAAATATAATTCTCCTGACTGGAACCTGGGCTTAATAACGATACAGTCTTAAAAGGAATACCAAAAAGCAGGAGACCTGCAAAGAATGTATAAACCCAGAAACAATTCATAAGAAACTGAGTGCAGAGGGAAAACAAATCATGAAATTCAGCTGAAAATATCAAGTTAATTGTATATAGCAGTGATAAGAATCTGTGGATTTGAAAATCAAGGCATATGGCAGTCACACCTCATGGGGAACCAAGGGGTCTGTTACACAATTCATTCTGGTCATAAAAAGTTTTATAATCTGTAACCATAGCAAAGACCACATATTAGTCATTGTACATTCACAAATCTCTCCAGAGGGTCTCTGCTTAGTGCAGAGGGAGAGGTGAATTTGTGGTAAACCAAGAACTTTATGGACAGACATGACGGCCGTGCCCAAGAATGCCATAGAATAGCATGCAGTGGAAAATAATCAAATAAATCTTACCTTTAATGAAAGTAATTTCAGTCCACTGGGTCACAGCTGCATCCTTAATAACTCATCTATCTCAGTCAATGATGCTTCCCGTTTTAATTGAGGAAATCCTCTGGCTGCTAAAGAGCTCCTCAAAAGGACCTCAATCCTCAAGGCATCGTAGCCACAACACCTACAGTAACAGTTGCTTTAGAGGCATTACTGGTGCTATTTGTAAAACTGTTAAATTAATGGCCATCAGAGTATCTTAAGCAGAAATGATAGCCACTACAATTACTACCTGAACAGGCCCAAGCAAATTCCCTGAATTTCCCTCCTTCCAGAGCATCCCCTTCCCTGATCTACTCACCCAAGACTGCTAATAGCTCTTTGAACTATATCAGTGACCTACACTGGTATCACGTGCATTTTGCTTTGGCTGAGGGGGATAAAGTCAGAATGAATATGGGACAGAAATCCCAATTTGCTAAGTTGCATTCCTCACTGAAGCGAGCAAGAATGAGTTGGGTATAGATATGACTCAGTCATGCAACTCCACTACTCCACAGTCAAGGAACACAAATGCTCATTTGGTACACTGCTATTTCACTAATTATGCCTGTGTATTTAGTATGCATGAGATGAACGATATCTATATACCTTTTTGGGTAGAACATACAATGTGCAAAGAGATCCCTAAACACCTCAAGGAAGACATAACTTGTTTTGTATGGAAACCAGACACATTTTTTGTTGGAAGGTTGTTTGGGTATGTTGGGATGTAAAATTCCTCTGCATGGTAAGAGACGTGTACCCCCTACCCTGAGTGCCCCAGTGTACTGTTCTCTGGATCCCTAATGCTCCTTTTTTGCCATAGGCAACCACGTATCATGTTTGTGCGGCATGAAATAAGCCAATCTCACAGATTACGGTCTTGTTGCACCTGGAGGGGTGCCCACAGCACTGCTCTTATGAGGGTGGAAGGCTAACTTAAGCGGTACAAGCACGGTGGTGGCAGCATATCATGTAGTGATCAGTAGTAATGAACAGGACCTTTTTACCTTGTGTCATCAAAGTGAGGCCTACAGGCTCACTTCCCTTTTTAAATTTCCACTGCCATGTGCTGAACTCACCCCTGGCCTACAACAAGTAGCTGTAGAAGGGTAATCCTGATGAAGATGTGCTGAGTGCAAGTGTGCTCGCAAGAAGTATACTGCAAAAGGGGTGAAGTGTTGTACAGTGCACAAATGGTAAATGTGTGTATGCTTGAAGTGTGCTTTTTTAATATAACACACTGGTACAGTACAGAAAGACTGCAGTACTGAACTGTGTGTGCAGACTGAATGCGTTTGCTGCATGTAGTAATGCTTGTGGTGGCATAATACATGAGGAGATCAGTGCTGTGCAGCAAGAATGCTGTGGATGTACACTGAGTGCAAGTGTGCCTGCACTGGTACATTACATGGAGGACCTTGGGGTCCATTTTGGGAGGCCTGTCTAGTAAAGACATGAGGAGTAGCGCATTCCACTCAGACAGATTTGTGTACTACTGCATTCCTGTAAGCTGGGATGGGCATGCACTGGAGGATGGGAGAGCCATGGACTCTCTGTACATTTCAAAGTGCTCTTTGATTCAATGATAGATCACAAGGAAGGGGCCTAGACACATCCCAGGAAGAGAGAGATAGAGTTGATAAGGGAATTATGAAGAGTAGGACTGGGAGCCCAGAATTAACTTTTTGATTCACATATCACTGTGGCTGATATCAAGGTGTGAACTCTGGTGACTTCCATGGTTCTTGTGGGTTAAACAGTTTCTGAGTCCTGCCTGCTGTGACAGACATTCCTCTGGATGAAGAATAAATGGGAAATATGTCAATTTGAAAGAAGCAGAATCCCAACATAAAACTTCAAGGACTCAGATACTAATTTACATTTTGTGTTTGGAAAAGGACTAAGAGTAGGGGAGTTTGAGACCACAAACCTGGTCATCTGCAAAGCAGCCAGATGGTCTGTGTGAGGAGGAGAAGTTCAGAAAGACTTCTGCTTGTGGCCAGGACTTGGGGCCCAGGCCTGCTAGTCTCCTTGCTGGGTGAGGGGACATCATTCAGGGAAACCAAGACCACCTGGAGCACCAGCGCCTGCCTGCTGCCAAGATAGGTGTGCCCTGTGAGGAAGAGAAGAGTGCTGGAAGGAGTAAGGTCCGGACGAAGTCCTATCATGAGGACTCCCTGTGCAAGGTGAGAGGAATCTGTTCTTGCACCGAGCCAGCGATAGGCTTGTGCTGGATTGATTCGTCAACCGATGTGTCTCAGGTGGGTCTGCCGTGAACTGAGCCGAAAAGCGAGGGTTGTGTGGTGGGCGTCTGGCCTGCACGACGTCGTGGTGGTGTGCCAGAGATGGGGCCACCATGAACATCAATGCCAGACCAGCGTGACCGGACTTGTGAGTGCTGTGGCGGTGACCCTTTATGCCAGGAGGAGCCACTGCAGACGCTGAGGCTAAGGGTTCAGACCGTCGCCCAAGACAATATAATTGCTGCTGTAACTAAGGTGGGTCCGGCCTGCATACTGCGAACTGCACAGAAGGAAGCCTAAGGATCAAAAGACATCACAGAAGCCCCGTCAGAGCAGGGAGATCAACCTCTCCCTCCCGCGACAGGAAGTGTGACTTACCGTGCGATTGCCTGTAATGGGAAGAACCCTATTTGTTAGAACTATGAAGTACTGTGGCTCAGAGGAGAGACCTTGTGCATGCTGGGTGCAGTCAGGTGTGACCATGCGCATCCCGTCTTTTTGGAACCGGAGCAGGACTTCACTGTGCCGCTGATGGGTTCCATACCTCCAGAGCAGGTAAGCCATGAACTGTGCCTTTGGGGTCCCAGGGGGCATACTGCAATCAGTACTGCAACCCTCCATAAACTCTTGTGACTGAACTTCGTAAAGGAGTCAGAGGGGAGAACTCTTCAGTATGGTCTCATAATCTACATTCCCTGGATGTGCCCTGCGGGGAATGGGGAAGAACAATTAACCAGTTGCACTAAATTTAGTGGGACAGTGAGTGGCCTGACAACTACTAGAGCCCCAAATTCAAGGGGCATTGTGTTATGGCTTATGAATGTTGTTTACCTTTGTATGTGTAGAATTAGAATAAAAATACTTATTTTACTTTTAAAACAAGTATTTGACTGGGCATTGATTTACTGTTTGCGCTACTTGCATCTTGAGTCTCGTTCACTGATCTGAATCTGTGCTTCTCCCTGAAGGAGCCTTGAATGCTCGTCCGACACTACTTAACTGAGAGTCAGGTGCAGTAGGGGTGCTTGGCCCAGTTGAGCAGGGTCGATAGCAGGGCAGGCCACTGACCATTGGGAGTAAAAGGCCTCAGCCACCACTGTTGGGCCCAGTATCTCCTGCTTGCCCCATGACCCTCTGAACGGGGTTCTGACAGGGACATATCAATAATGTATTTTATATGGTGCACTTCGGGCTTTTGCCAGTACTGTCATTAAAAGTTGTTACAATAATCCACGTTAATGATCTACACTTTACTAACCGCAGAACGAAGGAAATCTGACTTGGTATTTCCAGGACTTAAACTAGTGGCTTTCAGATAACAACATATGTCAGAAAGGAGTGCTTAACTCACTGAGCGATTGGTTGAGTAGTACTTCGCAAGCCCACGTCTTGAGCTACCGCAGGTAGCTCTTCTATCTCCAAAGGGTTTGCTTCTATACCTGTCCTCCTTGGCCATTTGTGTGCTAGGCTGGGCTGCTGCACAGACTCCCATCATTGGCACCCATAAGAACGCACGGAAGAACGGCTAGACCAGGTGCTCTAATTCACCAACCACAGAACAGGAATGACTCACTGCATTCTGTATAACAGATACTTGACCTGCGACCATATATCAACCACATTCCTCTTTGCAACCTTTCACTGAAAGATTTTGCAGAATCCTGGCACAGGCAAAAGATGAAAATGCGCATTTTAAACTGAAAAGGTATCAAAATGGACACAGGCTTCTCCAAAATACAGACGTTTCAAGCAACTTGTCCATATTCTTGTGGAGAGTTTTAATTTTAATTTGACTATCACATTGTGATGGGTGATGTCTTGAAACATAATCCTCTCATTTATCCATTAGCTATGAACACCCCCGCAAATGCTTCACAGTTGCTGAATCTGTATGGGGCCAATTCAAAAATGCATTTATGAGTATGTGAATTAGTAATTATGCCGTACTGCTTCAGATACTCATAAAGGTCTCTGTAAATTGGCCCTATAGTTTACAATGTAAACAAGCATGAAAGATGGCTTTCATTAAAGAGTGAAGCCACCCAAATTCCAACATTACAGTACAAGAATACTATATTGCACACTCATGAATGCATCTGTGATATGGCCCAAAAGAAATTTCAAGATTAACACTCCTTTCATATTGACATTTGAAGAAGCTAAATAAAAACATCACAAATTCAACTGAAAAAAATTACCCATGATTTGGGTCGGCCAGTATTCCATTTCCCACAGCTATCACTCAAATATTGGCTGCTGCCACTAGTGAGGTGGTTCACTGACAGAATATCGATGTAACAAACATCGATGTTCTAAATATCGAAAAACAAGATATCGACTGCAAAAATATTGACTACAATACCTTAACAGGTAGGTACAAAAATATTGAGGTAAAAAATATAGAAGTTAAAAATATAAATTTAAAAATATATATCAAATAAGATAATATATAGTAAATATTTAAATATTAATATTTTTTTTACAAAATAAATTACATTTAATAGACATTTTAACTAAATATAACAAATACACCTAATTAAAAAATGTAAACACACAAACATAACAATTTATATATATACATATATTTACTTGAAAATAATGTATTAACTATTATCTTTATTTATTTTTTAAAACTTAAAATTATATCAAAATAAAATATATATACATATATCAATAATTTAACATAAAAAAATTATATAATAAATTAAAAAATTAAACTATAAAAAAAAGATTTACTTACGTTTCCCAATACAATAAGTGCAACAGTAGGGAAAGTGTTGGATAGCGGAATAATTAAATGTATTATTCCAACTCCAGTGAGTGCAACAGTAGGGAAATGTTGGATAGCAGAGGGGTAAAAATTATTGTTCCCACTCCAGTGATAGCAACAGTAGGAAAAGTGTTGGATAGCAGAGGGGTAAAAACTACTATTCCCACTCCAGTGAGTGCAACAGTAGGGAAAGTGTTGGATAGAGGATAGGTAAAAATTACTATTCCCACTGCAGTGAGTGCAAAAGTAGGGTAAATGTTGGATAGCGGAGGAAATAAATGTACTATTCTAACTCCAGTGAGTGCAACAGTAGGGAAATGTTGGATAGCGGTGGGGTACAAATTACTATTCCCACTCCAGTGAGTGCAACAATAGGGAAAGTGTTGGATAGCAGAGGGGTAAAAATTACTATTCCCATTCCAGTGCAACAGTTTTGAAAGGTTTGGATAGCGGAGGGATAAAAATTACTAGGTCCACTCCATTGAATGCAACAGTAGAGAAAGTGCTGAATAGCAGAGAGGTAAAATTTACTATTCACACTCAATTGATCAAAACATTAGTGAACGTTTTGGATATCATAAAAATAAAGAAACAATATTTGAAAAATAATATACAATTACATATATTAAACATAAAAAACACATATTATAATATTAATTACATATAACAAAAACCTACAAATAATATATCAAATTAATTAAAAGTAGCAGATATTAACAAACAAAAAATGGAATTAAAACATAAATGTATTCATTTTATTTCCTACCCTATAACACCACACCAATACCAAAACACTTCAACATTTTAAATTAAATGTATTTCCGTAACTAACATAATAAAAAATCAATCAAAACAATATTATTAATTTAAAAAAAAACATTCATTGAGTACACTTGCTTTAACACTATAATATCCACAACATACACCTACATTAATCTATAAAATAATAAAACACAAATATTATTTTTAAAAGAAAAACTATTATTAACAACTAATAATTAAATATTTAAAAAATGATTTAATACGCACCTTTAAAAGTAAAAACAACACACACAAAACAAGCATTAAATGCAATAGGTCTCGCCTTTCATTAAGTTAAAGCCAGGAGGGAGAGAATCCCACTAGACACAGCACAGGGAGAGGGGGCTGCGCCAGAGACCCGGTGCAGAACACGCTGCTGGGATGTATGTCCTGAGGGGGGCTGCGCCAGAGCCCCCCTGTAGTGCACAGGCTGCTGGGATCATGTGCGGAAGGAGCGTACACCAGAGACCCCATGCAGCACACGGTGCTGGGACAGTCGGGAAGGGGGCAGAGGCAGCAACAAAGATGTGGTGCACCGTGCATAAGCTGCTGGGATTTGGGCTTTTCGGAGGTGGGGGGGGGAGGGGAGGGAGCGCGGTTGTGGATCTACAACATAGAACTGCTGAAGCACACGTTGCTGGAACTGTTTGAAGATAGGGAGAGGGTGAGGGGCGGGTGTACCAGAGGCCCGCCGGAGCACACACTTCTGGACTGTGTGCAGGATATAAGCATGGATGGGCTGCACCGTAAGCCTAAGAGATCACACACTACTAGGATAGTTTGCATTAGGAGGCATTGGAGGCCCCACCTAAGACCTCCTGGAACACACACTGCTGGGGTTGTATGAGGGGGAGAGGGCATGGCGGAGAGCCGGTGCAACACACAGTGCAGGGAATGTATGATGGGAAATCTCACCGGGAAGGGGGGCAGTTGTGCGGCAGAAAGACCTTGGAACACAGACTGCTGGGGGAGTGAGATGGAAATGTCATTGGGGTGCACACGGACTTAATACATCACACACCGATAGACCTGTATGTGAGGAGGTGCACCTGATTGGGGTACGCTACGCTGGACAACCGATGGAACACACACTACTACGACTGTGCAATGGGGTTTATTAGGAGTGGTTGGGGCTCATCAGATCCATGGTGTGCGGCATGCAATTATGTTTTAAAGACGTGTACTAGGAGCGTATGAGCAGGGACAGGATGAATGTAATGCACACAGCCCGGACTGTGTTCCAGTGCTGCGGGAATACAGTGCCTGTCCTTCGACTGGCCAGTGTTACCTGCAATAGAGAGATTGGCTGAAGGAGAAGCAGAGAGCAGGGGCGCATGGGAGCATGCTAGAAAGGGCGTGCAGATGAAAGAGAGTGCTCGGGTTGGATCAGAGTGCACGATAGACTGCAGTGATGAGCGTTCTTGAAAAACTGCACCAGAGCTAGTTCAAGAGGCTGCACACAAGTGCACGGGGCTGCACCAGAGAGCCGCTCACGGATGACCTTTTGAAATCGGTCTGCTCCTTTTCAAGCACACGTGTGCTTGTGCTGGCATCGGGAGCGAGCAGCGGCACGTGTGCTAAGGTGCAGCCCGGTGCACTCGTGTACAGCCTCTTGAACTAGCTGTGGTGCAGTTTCTCAAGAAACCTCATCACTGCAGTCTATCGTGCACTCTGATCCAACCCCCGTGCACGAGTGTGCTTGAAAAGGAGTAGACCGATTTCAAAAGGTCATCTCCTAGGGCAGCGCATGCGCGCTGCCTAGGCGAGACCTAAAAACAATTACACAAAATAAATATCAAATAATGAACATTACTTAACAACTATATAATAACTAATTAAACACAAAATACTCCCCACCCTTTACTCCTATAAACACCACAACACACACCTAAAATAAATTACACAATTACCATAATAATTACTAATTAATTCAAATTAATTATCAACTCATTATTAATTATCAATTATAAAATAAATAACTTCCCACCTTTCCCACCCTTTACACCTATAAACACCACAACACACACCTAAAATTCATTACACAAGTACCATAATTAATTGCCAATGAACTTATTAAAATTAATTAACAACCAATTATTAATTAATTAATAATAAATTACTTTACCCATGCAACACTAAAACATCTCAATTAAACTAATAATTATAAATAAAAAATATTCAATAAATTAATATAATTAAATTACTTCCCGCCCTATTCCCCTATAAACCCACAACTCGCTACAGAACTAAAAACGCAAAATTCAAATAAAAAAATTATAATAACTACTAAAAATAATCAATTAATTTTATATAATTAAATTACTTCCCACCCTATTCCCCTGTAAACCCATAACCCGCTAAGGAACTAAAAATGCAAAAATCAAATAAAAAATAATTAATAACTACAAAAAATGTAACACATATTTTAAAAATATAAACAAATCTCATACAAAAAAACATACATCACATACATATCAAATATATTCTAAAATGCATAACAGTAATAAAAAAACGATATATTTAGCAACTATATTTTTGCAAATGATATTTTGCACTTCGATATTTTTAACATCGATATTACTTACCTAAATTCGATATTCTTGTCCACGAGAATTTGTCTGTTGATATTTCTGACCCACGATATTTTAAACTTGATATTTGTGTAAATAGATATTTTTGATTCAATATTCTGTCTCTTCACCATTATAAATGTACCAATAATAGACTCCTTGGGTCAGATTCATGAATATTTTACTGTGACGTGCACCTGTAGCACACTTGCCAAGGAAAGCGGGAGATTTAAAAGAAAAATAATTGGGAGGATGTATTTCACCCATTCACTTCTATTGAAGCAGAGGCAATTTGAGACCGTGGTCAAGAATAAGTGGCACCTACTCATACACCATATTTTAGGAATTTAACACTTTTTTTCATGAATTTTTATCTTGTTGACTTAAATTTCATATAGGTTAAACATTCAGAAAGATTCAAGCAAAAGGCCTACATATAATAATGCATATGTTTTATTTATGTGGTTATGTGAAGCAACCCACCAGGCCAACGCAACACCCTGCAAAAAAGAGTAAGTCGAAAAATTAAATAGCGCAAAATGGATGAATGGAAGAAGTTGCAAAGATTTTTTTTTTTGCAGGCTTCTCAGAGGTAAAACGTTGTGTCTTTGCATAGCTTGCTAAGTTTCGTGCTTCGGACACCCATGCGTTTGAAACAGCTTTTTAAAATAATGTTTCTGTAGAAGATGTAATTTGTCAAAAAGTAAGTGGTTATCTCCTTTTCAATGCCATTGAACAAAGAAAAGCAAAGAAAAGTTGGACCAAATGTATAGTCACAGAGACGATTCTGTAAACGTTTCCCCCCATGTATTTATGGCTCACATGTTTAAGTTGCCTTAATCACACTCTGAGGTCATGTGGGATTTGACCGGCTTCTATTACTGGGAATATGAACATGATGAAATAGTAAATGCAGGACAAATAAGCATGTGTGAATTACATTCTGGAAACTTCCTGTAGGGATCAAATTTAACATTTCGCAAAGTGTTAAAGACAAAAAAAACGTTTGCACAATTAAAACAGTATTAGTCTGTGTTGCATTAAAATAGTTTTCTTTCTAAAATAAAAGCTCTGACTTATTGAATACTAGAAACTGACAGGTGATGAACCTATTCATGTCACAGACCCGATTTTGCTGCCCTTAGAGCCAACGAGGTTCATTTTGAAAGATCTTTATTCTCTGGTGGGTAAATGCTCTGTTTTTCTCAACTGGCCAATTCTGAGTAAGTATGGTGTTCTTTTCCAGGGTAGTTTGCCCTCTACAGTTATACTCTTGTTGAAATGACTCCCAATATAAATGTAAGTTCAATAGGAGTTATTCTTGTCACAACCTCAAATCGCATTAGCTGATAACTGTCACTTAACCTGAACATTCTGTTTAGGGAACTTTCCATGGAAAAGAAAAGGGAAGGGGAAAACGGGACAAACCAAAGGCAACAAAATACAACACTTTAGAGATTAATATCTCACCAAGAGTACAGAGCATGCAAAATAGACAATACTACATGCATCAAAGTGTGCATAGCGGAAAGTGTTACTAATCACAACAGTTCTCCTCAGTCACTCAGAGACCAGGGTACAGGGGTTGAGTGTTCGTTTTTTCCAATATATGTGGTTTTGCACTGGTGCATAGGGAAGTTCTTTGTTATCTGCACTTGGGAGAATACCTTTTATATATTCCAATAAATAGTTGGTTCTCAAGGTACACTTTTCTCGTGTATTTATTTCTATTAATGGGCCCTAATCATTCTTTTCTGTTCCGCAGTCGGGTGGAGATACTCTACTTACTTGGTTAAACAAGTAGCAGTTTTACGTTGGAATACACATACTTGGGAATATCACAACCAACCTAAAATCATCAAGAGCAAAAGGGGCCCCTTCTCCGAAAACATGAATCCCTGTTCCACCTTTTCTGTGGAGATATTGCTAACAATAATCTACAGGACTGATGCAGCTCTTAAAATGTTAGCACGAAAAATCCTAAATGTCTGGGTCATGTCTATAATCCCTTTCATGAATCGAAGGGCAAATGATTTCATGCATTGTGTTGACATTAACAAACTGCTTTATGGTGGTTTGAGTGTAGCATCAAGACTTTGTAGATTTAAATAATTTAACTTTTGAAGTTTCCCTACTTCATAACACTTCCAATAACAATTACTAGAATTATGACAACATCATAGTCACAACACAATGGTGGATATTCCCAAGAACTTACGATAATCACCGCCAACCTAGGCTAACGCAAGTTTACATAACCCCGTCTATCGCTGGAAACTAACGCCTTGTTAACGGCGTATTCTCAACACGGCGGCAACAGGCGATATTTTCCCGATAACGCGTCAAATGTCCACGTTAAAATTCCTGGGATGCCGGCAAAAAAGGAAACCTGAAAGTGAAAAAAGTTGCGATGGGCCCAACAGCGATAATCTGCGCCAAGCTTGCCATTCCCACGTCAGGCGGGAAAATTCACCATCAAAGCTGCACAAAAACAAAAACTGAGAAGCACCATGGAGGAAGCTGGAGCAACTACAGAGGCCAACCAGAACCCCACAAACCCCCCGGAAGACCAGCCAGGGATCTTGGGGAAGGGCAAGGAGAAGAAGAAGAAGAACCAGCGATTCACTCAGCAGGAAAACAAGATCCTGATTATAAAGGTGAGAGAACACCACCAACAACTGTTCATCACCTCCACTGTGTCATTGGCAAGTAAAAATGCAATATGGCAGTCCATCTTGGCCAAGGTGAATGCAGTCAGAGTGAAGAGAAGGGAAGTGGATGACTGCAAGAAGCGCTGGAATGATGTGAAGTGCAAAACCAAGCTGAAACTCGCTAACAACCGGAAAGCCGCAATGCAGACTGGAGGTGGGAGTCCAGCACCACAGCAGGAGCTGGATGAGATGAAGGAAATGGTGTCCACAGTCATCAGTAGGGAGACAGTGGCAGGAGTTGGGGGACCGGACACTGCTCAACAAGACCTGACCCAACAGCAACAGGGCAAGTAATGACCAGGGACTGGGGGCACGGGGGAGAAGAGCACAATGGCACACATGCACAATTAAGTATAGCCCAGTGCACACCTACAGTGACTCTGGATCATGTCCCTGATCTCCTTGGCATACTGCAGCACACATAGAAACAGCAAGTAGGTCGCTGTTGACAATGTGCCATGCGGGGGCCCTCCCCACACATGACTAATCTCACAACAAACCCATGCACATGTGCTGAACCCAGCAAAGCTGCGGGTCCATGAGTCACACTGACAATGCAAGTGACACTGCATGACGATTAGCATGGCTGCGATCCAATCATCATGACATGGTGCACGCCACAACACTGAGGTGGCTGAGTGTGGACTACATCCGTACAGGAGCAGGTCACTCTCTGACACATCCACGTGCACAAACAACCCCTGACGTCAACAAGACATCTGCACACAAACCATGCCCAAGAGTCCCAACTCCCACCAAGACTCCAATTTACCCAAGTCTGCAACATCTCAGCACTGTATGAGCACAGAAGTGAAAGGCACGCCGCCTGAAAGGGAAAAGGGCCATCAAAAGCTGCAGGGGTGACTCTCCCACAATGCAGCACACACAAATAAGAATCAGAGCACATCAACATTGACAACAATGTGGTACAAACTGCAACACTTTCACAACAGAACAGAGGACACAACTGCTGCTGCTTGTGTGTAGAAACTGGCCAATCACATTTGGCATAGCAGGAAACTGTGAGATGATAATGTACAAGTACAACCTCACATCCCTGATGGTGTCAAAATGTCCCCTGTCCCGCATCAAATAGGCATCTCCTCCCAAACAGTCACAATGTACATTGTGATGCAATCTGTCTGTAAACTTGTCCAATGCGTTAACATACATGGAACACACTGTTAAACTGCATCTCCCCTTTACATTGCAGAGGGAGAATCAACACCTCCTGCAGAGCAGACCCTACATCTCTTCACTGATGATGAAAAGGACCTCCACACCATCGACCCGACGCCCTCCAACAGCTCATGGACACCCTCAGCACCCCATCCCCTGGAGCAGGGCAGCCCAGCTGCATCAAGGAGACCCCACCCCCTGCACAGACCACACAGCAGGAAGCACCCACCACCACGGCTGTCTCACAGGACCCCCACGACCAACACATGGCATTCCAACGCTGTGTGTTAGAGTGCCAGAAGGAGATGGCTGATCAGGTGCAGGTGGGTTTTGACCTCATGGCAGCCAAACTAGATGCCATGCGTGGTGGTCTTAGTCCCAGCAGGGACCACTTACAATCCCTAATGGACAGCAACAGTCCACTCCATGCTCTCCAACAAGCCATGGCTGACATCGCTGGAGTCTTGACTCTGAGACAAGAACAACTGTCTAGTCAGAGTGGCTCCAGCGATGTCACCCGGGTGTTAGGACACATGTAGAGTATCATGGAGAACATGGAGCAGATGCAGGCAGAAAGATATGTAGCTGGGATATTCCATGCCCTGCAGATCCTCATCATGGCATTGCTGCCACAAGGCCTGGCACAGATGAATGCTGCTGCTACTACTCCATCCACATCTCTGCCCCCTGATGTGTCAGTGCCTCACAGTGCAGCAGACAATCCACCTCTGGCCCTTGACGTGTAACTGCCATACAGTGCGGCAGAAATTCCACCTCCGACCCCTGATGTGTCAGTGCCACACAGTGCTGCAGACAAAACACCACCACCCACATGTGAGGCACAGCTCACAGCAGAGGACGATGATGTGGATGAGTCTTCCATTCTGGTAAGAAGGAAGCGGTAGCAATCATCTCCACCACATGGCCTGTTTCAGCTTGGTTCTGCCCTCTGCATAATGCCCTGGAATAACACCTTCCACTCCCCCCCCCGATACACACTGCGACACTCACCTTGGCCCTCGACGTGGCCTGCCATATTTGGTTTGGTTACCAATGACACAGCAATCAGACTGCAGACTGAACTCTTCCTCTTCTGATGAACTTGTCAATCCCTAAAGGATTCTGGCTGGCCCTCCACGGGGCAACAATGTAAAGTGGGGTTTGCATGGCCATGTACTGGTCCAGCTTCAACACTCCACCGAATGTGATTAAAACATTCTAATTCACACAGATGTGTCATGGCTATGATCAAGCAAGTATGCGATTGAGGCTTGGCCTATGGCTTATGCTGCGGCAATGAAGATACACACACAACAGTTGGCATGTATGAGCCAAGACCCCGAGCGGTCTTGCCCTCCTTTATTTTTCCAGTTGGGCGAGCCCGCCCTCCGGGTGCATGCTACATTGCAACATTGTCGATGAAGGTCCGAGTGGTGCTGACACTACAACAGAGACACACACCATAGTTACTATTGTGGCCAGCCCAGAAATGAACCACCCCCAGAGCCCAGAACTGAACCATGCCCAGAGCACCGGGCCCTTTCTTTACACTCCTCACACCCCTACGCATGGGCCGCCGCCGCGGCGCTGGGATGTCGTGAGCTTTGGAGTAAGTCTCCAGACGTTCCACCCAGGCTTTCCAGCGGGCTGCCTGGGACGGGAGTGACCCCGTGACTGTGAAGGGCTCCAGTGGCGTTACCGAGGACATGCTGTTGGCTGCTGGATGCAGACATGTGGGTAGCCCCATGGGACGATGACTTACAGTGCACTGAGTTAGTCCCACCTGAAGAGCTGAGAGGGTGTGCAGCCTGCGATGATGCAGTGGCCTGGAGGCTAGACGGTGACTTGTGGTGCACTGAGTTAGGCCCACCTAAAGAGCTGAGCGGGTGTGCAGCTTGCGATGATGCAGTGGTCTGGAGGCTGGATGGTGACTTGCGGTGCACTGAGTTAGTCCCTCCTGAAGAGCTGAGCGGGTGTGCAGCCTGCGATGATGCAGTGGCCAGGGGCTGGACGGTGACTTGTGGTGCACTGAGTTAGGCACACCTGAATAGCTGAGCGGGTGTGCAGCCTGCGATGATGCAGTGGCCTGTCGGGCCGGACTGAAAAGGATTTGTCTGAGACCTGCCGGGCCGCAGTGTAGGCCAAAGGTAGCAGTCAGCACACACAGAACTCCACCGTGAAGTGCCGCAGGGTGCGCTGGGGGCCTGTTGGCGGAAGCCAGCAATCAGCTGAGGAGGCTGCCAGGCTCGCGGGCCCTGGGCTTGAAGATTGATCAGGCATGTGGTGGGCCCTCTTGGAGACACGCCGGTGGTGGCATGTGAGCAGTGCAGCCTGGGTGCATAGGGGAGGGCAATCAGCGCTGGGCGCAGGACGGGTCTGGGGACCAGTGGGCTGGAGTGCAGCAGGCACACAGGATCAAGTAGGTGATGCAGCGCAGAACGTCAAATTCCCCCTTCGGCACAGACCAACTACCTCGGCATCCATTTCACTCACATACATTCATTGGTGGAGCCCATAACACCAATATACTTACACTCGGTTGACCTGTTTTCTAAGGGAAAATACGTTTCTCAACGTTGACATGAGAGGAATACCTTTACTTTTACCCTAAACACATTGACATTAAACCTAAGATATCCCTCCCATACGGAGATAGATCATTTAGTTGGATTGGTAATTGATGATAAACTCGTCTACCTTTGTTCTATTACTTTTCTCTTAATCTGCTTCTTCAAATAATCAACACAACACATTTGTCAATTAATCAATTATTCTTTATCTAAGAAATATTGAAAGAAATGTTAGAAATCATCATTTGCATTTTAGAGCATCATATTTACCTATTCTGGCTAAAGTCGTCCTCTAAGTCAGTCAGTCAAAGAGAATTTATTCAGCAAAGTTTAGGCCGCAATTCAGTCTCTCATAGATTCAGGATAACAGCTGTCCAGCAGTGTCACCGTCCTCTCCGTCAGCATAATCGTCAGGAAATCGAGTTCGTCAAAGAGGAGCGTGATCCGTCGTAGTGTAGAGTGTAGCGTTACTACCCTAATTCCCTACTACTTTTATAATGAAAATAATAACAAAATGTATCAAGATCGGGGTTTACAGAGTTCTTATTGGTCAACTTTGACTTGCGAGGTACAGTTCTCAGGGTGTCGGATAATGAAGTCATCCAACTTGCTTGTTCCGGTTTTTAAATCAAGCATTGTCCTTTCTTTTGGATGGATTCCCGGAACGACCTTGGAGGGTACATGTTCTCCCGGGGTCAGGTCCAGGCCACTGTTGCTGGCGGTGATGCATGCGCACTTCCCCCAGAACCTCGTGTTGTCAGGGCAGTCATGTTTAACGTCTCGTTCAGCCATCTTGTTTAGGCCAAAATGGTCAACTTAAGCAAAAGAAACACAAAAACCTAATTAAAACATAGAAATGACTAATAAAATGTTATCCCCTTGCTAATACCCATATGTGTGTGTATTTAACTAGCAGAAGCAACATTCAAAGCGGTTTATACTCACTGAATAAAGCACAAATCACAAATACATCACTTAAAGCAACATATAACATATAATATTCTAATTTTCTACTATTAATATGCGTACACAAATTAATTCACAATTAATATAGCCATGCAAAGTGCAATTCCCACGTGTAATTCTCTTGTTAATATAGTTGGTGAGTTATCACTCAAAACAGATTAATAATATTACAATTAATTGATTATTCAGATTAATATAAACATGCAGAATGAGGGGGTATACAAAATTTTGTACTACCCGCTCCAGCATAGGCACCACTGGTCACGGCGGCGGCCTCGTGGCAGGTTGAGGGGCGCCACCCTGGCAGACATGCCCCTGCAGGCGATGACAAGATTTGCGCTGGGTGGCGTGTGACAGAGCCACCTCGCCGCCGGTGTGAATTTGGCCATTGAAGGTGGTCGGCCACGTGTGTGTGGGCCTATGGTCAGGATATGGCGGACACAGAGACACAAGCAGAAGGTCCGCTGTCTTGTTCTGTGTTGCCTCGGTGATAGTCCAGGGGGGGTGGTGGCGGTGGGTGTTGTGGTCCTCTTGGGTCTCCAAGCTGCATGATTAGTAGCTCCATGGCATCTGTTGGTCTTCAGATGTGGCTCTGGGCTGGGCTCCCTTTCTACTGCAGGTTTTCGTCCTACTTAAAACCAGAAAAAAGCAGGTCTTAAGTCCCTGCTGCTAACGTGCCTTATCGCCTGTTTTTGGCCCGCATCGTCGATCTGGCTGGTTGTTGAGAATATCGCGAAGTGGTGTTATTGTGAGTTTTTGGACAGGAAAGCCTACTCTGCATATGATTAGCGTTAGCTGTCAGCCTTGGCAATGTTTTTAGAGGCAGCTTTCGCAGGAAAACTGACCATGTGGGCTGTTAGAGTAGGCTTGTGAATAAGGCGATGAATCTATCTCCACTTTCGTGGCAGAAAAGTGCCGCTAAATCGGCGATGTGTCCTTGAGAATATGCCCCAATGTTTCATCCATGGAAATTCAAATTCAGAAATGGGTCAGCAAAAACAGTAGCTGAATACAAGAAAAGTTCAGAAAAGGCTGACTACACACAAAGAAAACTTTATTGTGCACAGCCCACAAAAGCACTAGACACCGGTGTCATTCATGTTCAGGACAGAAGGGAATAAATAAGTATTGATAAAATGGCTGACAAAATGATGAAATGTGTTAGATTTCGCTTTCTGCTCTAGTAATCAGCTCTCAGATTTTGAATATCAAATTCTCAATCACAACACTACAACTAACATTTTATTTCAGTCAAGTAGACTTAGTCAAAGAATAGTATACCTGTGAGCGAGGACTTGCATTGTTCAGGTTTTAATGATGTCACACATGGGAATGACACTCAGGTCCAGTGAAAATATCTTCGGAGCCAGAAGCAGAATGGCTATTTACCAGTTGGGATCTAACTTTCCCCATCACCAAGGGCATTATTGAATCTGTATGTTGAATTCTTACGCTGTCTTGTAGATATTTGGAGTGGGGTCAAAAGACGGATGCCTACATCGGCCTTACCGTAGCACTGGCACCGTTGACCACAATCAAATGCAAACATGCAAACATAATCTGTATAATGTATACTTATTTGCAAACTGTGTTTGTAAATCAGAGAAATCAAAAGTATAACCGGCTCACCAGACAATAAGCAGGTTCACAAACGGGCCAAAATATGGCCCACATCGGCCACTGCCAAACTGCCCTCTAGCTCAGTCCTACCCGGCAGAAGGCCCGCCCTACTATGCAACAGCAAAACACGTGAAATGGAAATTAATGCTGGTTTGTTGTGGTGTGGCCACAACACAGGATTTTGTGGTCTAAGAACAGAACACTCTTCTGCTTGATTTTTAGACAAAGCGTGTTTTATCTGAAACATATTCCAAATAACATTCAAGCTTTATCCAGTCACTGGAGAATCTGGTGCTGCCCAGTTAATGCAAGACCAGTGCTCCCAGGCATCCTTTAGTCGGTTAGCTGGTAGCATAGAGAAGGCTGTTGACACTCCTCATAATCTCTGTAGCACAAGGTTCCAGATTTCTGATTGCTTCCTAGAAGACATAATTGTACTTGATAATATCAGGGCATTTTATAAAAATGTCAGATAGCATTAGAGCTCCTTAGGAAGGCAAGGATTCAATATAGTGTTCTTCCCGCTAATGCATGTAATTGTAAATGCAGTCCCAGAAAAACCTTTCCAGCAACATAACTTAAGAACTGGAACCTCTTCTTCATGCTCATTTTGGTCTGAACAGGTGGCATCTATATTGGTTGATGCAACCTGGACACACCACTCATTAAAAATTATGTTAATGGCTTCTTACACGCAATCACATCCTGCTCCAGTTGGCATCTTTTATTTGCCTCAAAACAGATGTAAAAATAAATGATTCATTTTCAGTCCTGTGCTGTGAATGAAATTGCCTGGTGACTAACGCTAACTGTTTCTGGCTGTGTTCCAGGGCTCGCTTTCAAAATATGTCTGTGCTTGAAAGATGCTAGGACTAGGTTACAGAAATACGTTATTTAAACGCGTGTGAAACGCGCACTTTTTGTTGCTTGTGGAAGAAGATCCACCAATGTTAAATAGAAATGCAAAATATTGGTGCATAGATTCAGGTTTAAAATAATACTGCCGTTTTCAAGGAAAGTATAAGGTAAATTGGGGATCCTAACATCCTAGTCACGATGTCGAAGAAAGAGAACCATCCAAAGGCACCAGACGGACCACTTGGTATGATCAATCAATCAATCAATCAATCATAGCATTTATACAGTGCACTACATACCTGTGAGGGTCTCAAGGTGCTAGGGGGGGGAGCTGCTACTGTTCGAAGAGCCAGGTCTTGAGAAGTCTCCTGAAGGTTAGGAGGTCTTCGGTCTGCCGCAGGAGGATGAGGAGGGTGTTCCATGTCTTGGCGGCGAGGTGGGAGAATGATCTGCCGCCGCCGGTCACTCTTCAGATGCGGGGGATGGTGGCGAGGGTGTGGTCTGCGGAGTGGAGCTGGCCGCTGGGGGTGTAGAGGTTGAGTCGGCTGTTGAGGTATGCTAGTCCGGTGTTGTGAGTGCCTTGTGTGCGTGTGTGAGGAGCTTGAAGGTTATCCTCTTGTTGATGGGGAGCCAGTGCAGGTCTCTCAGGTGGGGTGTGATGTGGCTGCGGCGCGGGATGTCAAGGATAAGGCGTGCTGAGGCGTTCTGGATGCGTTGGAGCCGTTTCAGGAGTTTGGCCGGAGCTCCGGCATAGAGTGCATTTCCGTAGTCCAGTCTACTGCTGACAAGGGCCTGGGTGACCGTCCTTCTAGTTTCGGTGGGGATCAACTTGAAGATCCTTCGAAGCATGCGGAGGGTGTTGAAGCAGGAGGAGGAGATGTCGTTGACCTGCTTCGTCATGGAAAGGCTGGAGTCGAGAATGACCCCTAGGTTCCGTGCGTGGTCGGTGGGTGAAGGGGGTGCTCCTAGTGCAGACGGCCACCAGGAGTCGTCCCAGGCCGAGGGGGTGGATCTGAGGATGAGGACCTCCGTCTTGTCTGAGTTCAGCTTCAGTCGGCTGTTTCTCATCCAGTTGGCGACGGTCTTCATTCCTTCGTGGAGGTTGGTTTTGGCGGTGTGGGGGTCTTTGGTGAGGGATAGGATCAGCTGGGTGTCGTCGGCGTAGGATATGATGTTGAGGTCGTGTGGTCGTGCGACTTGGGCGAGCGGTGCCATGTAGACGTTGATCACACCTCCAGGCAGGGGAAGTGGACTCACTATGCATATGTACAACAATAGAAAGGCCTAGCAAATTTGACTGTAGAAAGTGGCTGCAATCTCGTTGAATCAGGCAGAAGTACCACTAATGCTAAGAAGACCCAGAAGACTATAAACAGAAATATTACCCCACAACCTATACTAGAACCAGTGTAGCATTTCACTTGTATTCTTAACATGAGGTGGAAGAGCGGGTGGTGTAGCCCATTTCTGAGTATGAAGAACACAGTCCAGTGTCCTTCCCATCGTGAGTTTCTGGTGGATATCAAGACATGTAAAATTATCTTGGGTACTAGCAAGTTGCTTTTGCCACGCCCCGGATAGGCAATGTGAAATGGCCTTCCAATCCAGACACTACAAACAGCACCTGCTGTGGGTCACTACCAGTAAAGATCTTGCTAAAAAATATGTGACAGCCAAGGAGAAACCAAGAACAGTGAATGCGGTTGGGAACAACTTGGCGACCAAGCACTTGTTGACATATAGTGACAACCATGATCATAGGTAAGACCACATTCTCAGAGTGCTGTGACCTGAGTGATGAGACCTACGTGGGCATGTGTAGAATTATGCAAACTGACCTGTCCAGTTTCTTGCTGTCAAGGCTAAAAAGTCTGCTCAAATGTCCATTCCATAATTGGGCAAGTGAATTTCCCTTTCCTTTGATGATTCCGAATCTCCCGGGCAGTGGGTTGATGACTAGCAGCCCCACTTGAGTTGTCCATACGTTCTTAGTTCAACAGCTAGTCTCTGGACAGAGCCTGGGGAATGGTTGGCAGAAGTCACCAACACAAACTGACTTACAGAGAGTTCCCACCCATAGGATTGGGAAGCAGACAATAAATGGAAAAAATAAACTTACAAATTTGGAGTTTAAAAAGGCACCGCAGTTACACTGAAAATGGATGAAGCAGATACATTCATATCCATATGCTCAAAGCATCACTTTTCCACCAGCCACAAAACCAACTGGGTCTTAAAACAGAACCGACTGACTGAGAAAGGTGTTGCCTCGAGAATGAACATTACTCTAGAATCCCTGCTGAAAGATGATGCATTAGTTTAGATACCAGGGCACAATGTCTAGCAGCTGCCATTAGTGACAAAAGTTAACATACTGCCATTAGCTACCCAGGAGGACTAGGAGCAGGCTCTTTGGTCACCTTAGGATCCTAAAGCATGCAATTCTCAGATTATTTCATTTACACTAGGTCATGAAACTAGGAACCCTACATTATAATCACTGACAAGTGCCCTTTGTAGGTCTATCTTTCCCAAGACAGGTCTCTCAAACCTCCAAGTGGCTGAAGAAAACACCCAGACAAGAGCTCTTACAATGCCTCTAGGCTCCTCTGTAGGTGGCCAGCTAGCAGAAGGATGTTAATAATTACTGTTTTCTCGTGCCAAACCGTGATGGTACCTAGGTCCAGAGTTGCTGTCCATTGAAGAGCTAGCTGCTTGGCGCACTACAACCTTTGTCGATACTTCTCTGTACAAGCAGTTAGACTACCATCAGCTTACTCTTACAATTGCCAATTCCCCTATGCCACATTGCTTGAAGCAGTGGTTGCAACCATGCACTCCCCCAGCCACTCTGGGACCTGGGCATCCAAAACCTACAGGCCTCATTAAGTACCATACACAGGCACACATGCTTCCCAACACGCACATGGATGTATCACATACTACACTCAATACATGCAGGCCAATGATGAGTTAAGTACACAGCCGCTGAACTTTACATGAGTGGTCAGTAGGCACAACTTCTGTGACACAGCAAAAAAAATCTGTTCACACTATTGGTCACTAATACACACAACGGGTGTGCTTCTACCACTGTGCTCATGGTACTAACTCTTAGCACGGGCAGTAGCCACCAGCCACTATAAGGGTAGTGTTTGGTGCATCCCTCCTGGTCTAACTAGGCTACTTTACTTTGAGACAGGCCTAAGTCTTGGCACACACACATGATTCATGTCCACCCATGACCAGAAATGATTATTATTGATCGAGATATCCATGCAGTTGGATCACGCAGGCCATGAGTGCACACCCATCACCATGCAGGGGACATTTCAATCCCTACAGTAACTTTTTCACTTTCATAGTAGAATAAAAGGCTTGTTTAATGCATGCCTTTATTGCAGTGTCCTGGAAATAAACTGCAAGAGAAACTGTTCTGCTCAAACTGCCAGGCCATGTGCCTTGTAAGTGAGATATCCTAAGTGCAACAGATATGCGCAGGCCCAGGTGCCATGCTTACTGTGCAATAGGACTCAAGTATCACCTCAATAAAGAGGCTGAATCATGTCTGGGATTGCTTATCTTCCCATTTAGAGGGATCTGATCTGACAATTTGAACTGGACTGCTTCTGCTGGATTTTTTGTCTTTTTTTCTGAACCCTTTTTTTATTGGCTGTAAAACTATGCTCACTTTACTACTTCTACCCAGTGGTTAAGTGCTTGTGCTCTCCCTGTTAAACAAGATAACATTCAGCATACACCTTATTGGCACACTTAGTTTACTCTATGTCCCTAGCATATGGTACCACATGTACCCAGAGCTTGTAAATTAAATTCTACTACTTGGGTCCAGCACTCATTGGGACACTAAAAAAACACATTTCCAGCCCTTTCACTGTAGCATGGGTGTGTAGTTTTAAACGTCCATTTTATTTTTAAATGGCACTTTTAGAAAGTTGTAGAAATACAGAACGAGATGTCAACGTGCACTCAGTATAACATTCAGGCAATTTATGCGTTTTTAGGAAGTGCTGCCAGCGCTAAGGCGACTGTCCATGCGACTGTCCATGGGCGCCTCGTGGTGAACATCCAGTCTATAGTACAAACAGGAAAAACTTCCTTTTGCTAGCGCGAGCACAATTTCAAAGGGCTGATGGAGCCTCTAGTGGTTTCATCCAATTGAAGAAATGTAAACCAATAGTCGTAACGTTCTCAAAACAATCGATTTATTCTCGATATAAATTGTTTCTGATATAATTTATGAATGTTGATTGAATTCTTTGCGGTGTTATAAGACATTATCCGTCTTACGTAGATATCAACAATAAACCCAATGCATTTCGGGTTCAAAACGAACCCTTCGTCAGGGGTAATTCTTGAAGCTATAAATAACAAAAGGCAAATCAAACTGGCGTCCTCATTTAGCAAACTGAAAATTCTACAAAAAGTCATACTGAAATATCGAGGTCTCAGAGTGAACACTCCACTCTCTCCATAAGTATTAAATGGATATAACATTAGAAGGTACTAGACAAAGTAAAGAACCACGATCGAAATAGTCTTAATTGGAAGTGCATGCCTTAGTGGAAAGAAAACATTAGAAGTGCCCTTATCAAATGATCAAGTCTCGAAGGTCGGTGGAAAAATAAAACGTAAAAGAAGATGACTAGGGAATTTAAGTGATTAAGACGAAGTGAATAGAAAACGCTGAAATGACCCATGGTGAACGTGAGAGTAACAGAAACCAAGTATAGTGCAAGTAACAGAAACCGAGTATGGTGCAAAATACGTTTGAAGACTGGCGTGTCTTCAGCAGGTCAGAAATGGCTGCAGTGCGGGGAGATAGTGCCGGTTAATGCATGGAGAAAAGTTACCGAGATACGTGCAACGGGGTAGAGCAAAGCGATACAGATAGTCCTTACGAGCTTACCCGGGAAGTACGTGAGTGTCCACATCCGGCGAAAGGCTGGTGCGTGTTCGTCGGAGCGGGAGGAGTTTAAATTGGAAAGGGAGGACGGGTGATACACTAGAAGAATGGAAATAGAATGGGTTTGACACCGGATGCAATGAGCAGAGCATAACGATGTGTACAAAAAACAGTTAAAAGAGAAAACGGGTTTGTCGGAGTAGGAGGACGGGTGATACACTAGAAGAATGGAAATAGAAAGAGTGCACAGCAAGGTTGACACCGGATACATTGTGCAAATCATAACGATGTGTGCAAAAAAGCAGTTAAAGAGAAAACCGGTAATGCGCTTGAAAAATAGAAGTAGAAAGGGTACACTTGCAGGAATAGCACAGGATGCATTGTACAAGGCATGATAATGTTTACAAGAAACAATTAAGTTCAATACGATCATTTAGACCCAGAGGCTGTAAGGATTGCAGTTTTTTGGTCCAATAAAATTCTGCCCTCGCAAGGATCAGCATCATTGCGAGATTTTAGTGACTCCAGAACAGTGAAACGTAGCTGGGAAATGTTGTGTTTGGCTTCTATCCAGTGGACTGCGACTGTGGACTTCTCATTTTTGGTGCGAATGTTGCTTTTGTGCTCTCCAATGTGAATCTTTATTTTACGTTCTGTTCTCCCGACGTAAATTTTACCACAAGGGCATTTGAGTGCATAGATTACATTGGATGTGTCGCAGGTGCTGGAGTGGCGTAATTTTATTTTGTGACCTTTAGTTGGATGAATGAAAAGATCACCGGGTATTAAGTTGTTACAATGCACACAGTTTAGACACCTCTGCATGCCTTTGAAAGTCATGTTGGATGTGGTAGATGGTGGATTTAGCAACTCTTTCAATTTCTTTGATCTTTGCATGGCGAAAATGGGTTTTTGTGGAAACAGAGTAGATAAATCAGGTTCTGTCTGGATGATGTTCCAATGTTTCATGATGATAGATTTGATGGTAGTGGCTTGTGTAGAATGTTTTAAAACACAAACAAATAGATTGGCCTGTTTTTTGTTGGTGCGTTGTAGCAAACTATTACGCCCGGTCATTGCGAGTCTGTGTTTTGCCTCATTCAACAGCTGTGGTGGATATCCTCTTTTCAAAAAACGATCTGCAAATTTGTTGGTGATTGAAATCATCTCATCAGGGTCCGAAGTGATTCTTTTAAGTCTGATGAATTGCGAGAACGGTAAATGTTTCTTCAAGGTAGATTGGTGGAAGCTGTCAAAATGAAGAGAATTGTTCCTATCGGTAGGCTTAATGTACACTTTAGTTTGTATGGATCCTTGAGTGATTTGAATTAGTACATCCAGGAAGTTAATGTTGTGTTGGTTAATATGATGAGTGAACTTGATTCGATCATGGATATGGTTGAGTTCAGAGATGTTGCATTCAAGATCACTACGATCACCTTTCCAAATTATTAGAATATCATCAATATAGCGTTTGTAAAGAACCAGATTGTGAGACCACGTGTGGTTTTCAAGAATATGCTCTTGTTCAAGTTTGGCCATAAAGATATTGGCGTACGAAGGCGCTCCGGCAAAGCCCATGGATGTTCCGTTGTTTTGGGCGTAAAACACACCCTTCCATTCAAAGTAGCTGTGGTATAGTGAGAATTGAAGAAGTTCCAAGAGGAACACTTTTTCTGCACAAACATGATTATGATTCAGTAAATCCCATTCAGTGGCTTCGACGCCATCTCCGTGAGGAATGGAGGTATAGAGGGAAGTCACATCGATTGTGCATAACCACCACTGTTCAATACCTTGTGTGTCAAGACCATTCAAAGCATTCAGGAGATCAGTAGTATCTTTCAGGTAAGACTCTTGGTTTTGGAGAATGGGTTGCAGGAAGTTATCAAGGTATCTGCCTATGGGTTCAGATAGGGAACCGCAAGCTGACACAATTGGTCAAAAAGGTGGTTTCTTTAGGTTTTTATGAATCTTAGGCAACATGTAGAGTTTAGGCCTTCGTGGATACTCTGTGTAAAGGAACCTCTCAGTTTTTTTATTAATCCAACCCATCTCTTCAGCGCGTTTGAGAATCTGTTTAAGGAGACACTGATAGCTGTGTGTGGGATCTTGGTCAAGTTTAGTATAGGTGTCAGGATCAGCGATGTGCTGCATTACGCTCTCTTCATAGAAATTGGTGTCAAGTACTACGAGTGCTCCGCCTTTATCAGCTTTAGCAAAAGTCAGAAAAGGATTGTTGGCAGTTGTTTTAAGGTACTCCAATCTTTGGTTGAAAAGTTCACTTTAGTATGTTTGCGGAAATTGATGTTAGTAATTTCAGCTTTAACCAACCTTTCAAAGGAATCAATTGACTTATGTGTGATCGGAGAGCAAAAAGTGCTCTTGGGTTTGAACTCTTTGAATTGGCCTGAATCATCAGGTGATGTGAGTGGATCAAGCGGCATGGTAGAGGATTCAATGGTGCTGAAAAAATATTTGAGTCGTAAGATTCTGACGAACTTGAAAAAAGCGATTTCGGTTTCCGCAATGTTGCTTTGATAAGTTGGTACATACGAGGTGCCTTTGTTTAGGACTGTGAGTTGAGCTTTAGAGAGTTGAATTTTGGAAATATTGACAACTAGGTCGCTCGTGTTTTGCTCCGAAGAGATCTCTTGTCTGTTTCTGAGACTTGCTCGTTTCCTTTTGCCCCTCCTTGTTTTTGTGAAGAATGTTCCGGTTGATGGTTTACGGCAGGGCTTGTGGCTAAAAAAGATTTCCGACTTTGAGTGCTTGTTGAGGTCTCAGCGACTGGTTCTTCAACATTAGAACTGTGGCTGACTGGAGGACGATTATGGGCTACTTCTGAATCTGACACGACGCTTTCTTGAGAAGAATTAACGTTCGCAGGTTTCTGCCATTTGCGCTGGTTGTAGACTTCTGCCCAGGTATAAACCTCGTCGAGCTTATAATCCATAGTATCTCTTCGAAACTTTTTTATCTTGCGTTCGTGGATTTCTTTGGCATATTTATCAAGTTTTGTGTTGAGGTCTTGCAGGAGATCATCCCAGTTGTCAGGTTCCTTTTTTGATAATTCTTCTTTGATAGTTGCTATTTCTGCTTCAAGTGATTTGAGGATATTGGAAAGTTCTTCTACGATTAAGAGAATCAGGTCCAGAGAGCATTTTTTAAGGATTTGATACCATCTTTCCATAAATTGTTTGTTGGTTTTGCAGAGCATGGGTTTAAGAGCAATCCGTAGTCCTCTGGGTATTCTTTTAGCTTTGTGGTACTGGATGAGGGTAGTCTTGTGAAGTCTCTGGTTTATTTCTTTGCGGCTGACATATTCAAGCTGTCTTAATAGTTGTGCTGTCGAAGAGATTTGAGGACCAAAGAGTCTTGCCTCTTGTACTAGATCATATATCTCAGAAGCTGCTTCTGGTGAAAATGCTAAAGTGTCAGCTTTATTAGTAGTCAATAGAGCTATTTAATCGAAAGACATAATGATGGTGCTACGTTGAGAACTGAGGACAAAAGTGTAGAAATACAGAAATACAGAACAGCAGGTCAGAAATGGCTGCAGTGCGGGGAGATAGTGCCTGTTAATGCATGGAGAAAAGTTACCGAGATACGTGCAACGGGGTAGAGTAAAGCGATACAGATAGTCCTTACGAGCTTACCCGGGAAGTACGTGAGTGTCCACATCCGGCGAAAGGCTGGTGCGTGTTCGTCGGAGCGGGAGGAGTTTAAATAGGAAAGGGAGGACTCCCCGCACTGCAGCCATTTCTGACCTGCTGAAGACACGCCAGTCTTCAAACGTATTTTGCACCATACTCGGTTTCTGTTACTTGCACTATACTTGGTTTCTGTTACTCTCACGTTCACCATGGGTCATTTCAGCGTTTTCTATTCACTTCGTATTAATCACTTAAATTCCATAGTCATCTTCTTTTACGTTTTATTTTTCCACCGACCTTCGAGACTTGATCATTTGATAAGGGCACTTCTAATGTTTTCTTTCCACTAAGGCATGCACTTCCAATTAAGACTATTTCGATCGTGGTTCTTTACTTTGTCTAGTACCTTCTAATGTTATATCCATTTAATACTAATGGAGAGAGTGGAGTGTTCACTCTGCGACCTCGATATTTCAGTATGACTTTTTGTAGAATTTTCAGTTTGCTAAATGAGGACGCCAGTTTGATTTGCCTTTTGTTATTTACAGCTTCAAGAATTACCCCTGACGAAGGGTTCGTTTTGAACCCGAAATGCATTGGGTTTATTGTTGATATCTACGTAAGACGGATAATGTCTTATAACACCGCAAAGAATTCAATCAACATTCATAAATTATATCAGAAACAATTTATATCGAGAATAAATCGATTGTTTTGAGAACGTTACAACTATTGGTTTACATTTCTTCAATTGGATGAAACCACTAGAGGCTCCATCAGCCCTTTGAAATTGTGCTCGCGCTAGCAAAAGGAAGTTTTTCCTGTTTGCACTATAGACTTTTAGAAATTTGCCATATTCCTGCCTAAAACCAAAAGGCTTTCCTGCCAGTGTCCAGCTGTCTCCTGACCCCTAATGACTCCCCAGTGGTGAGATGTGTGTTGCTCCCAGACATTGGACAAATGGCTCTGGCTGTGGGGAGGGGAACTCACCCCTTGACAGAATGGCTTGGTGGCAGTGCCCAGCAACTTCCTGTGCTTTAATGTATGCCTACCTTGTCACTGGTAGTTGAAGCACACATGTAGGCCTCCCTCTCTGTAATCAATCTGACACTAAATCTAGTGGAAGGGAAAGAACTGACCAGAAATGGTTTAGGGGGAAAGATACTCGCAGTTATTTTTAGCACTGGGACTTTGTCCTGCACTCTAAATTCAGTGCAAATGGCACTATGCGATGTGCCAGAGTGTGCTGCTGCTTTCTGCCGCTCGAGTAGACATTCTACTTGAGTGGCAGCTTCCTCAAAGTGGGCAGCAGATTTCTAAACGCGAGCTGTTTGACCTGCCACCATCACGTTGGTAATTAGGCACTTTTTGCCAAAGTTCTGCCTGGAGAACTAACTTAGACTGGAGTCACAGTTGAACCCACCGTGGCCAGCATTGAATTTGTTAGTTGGCCTCCTGACTTACCAAAGAGTTTCTAAGGCAGAACAAAGAGGGTTTCACTGAAATCGATGTCAAGGTCTTCCTAGGCACAGTTTCCGGACTTTGCTGCTCGGAACTTTCCCACCTTTGACGATGGTCACACCATGACACAGCTGTTCAGCAACTCCTGGCATCGTACCCGCTTCGGATCCATTTGCAGCTTACATCGCCGATGACTCGTCAACAACCACTTTTACTCCATAAAAGTTGACTTCATTAATTCACCTTTCAGTCTTTATCCCAGAATCTCTTTCTGGATATATAGAAAATATTCAGTTCATGTTCAAGTTCCTAGATTCAGTAATCTGTTTAATAGTCTTTGTGCAGAGAGAGTGCCTACTCATCCTTTTTGTAGTTCTGAATAGAGGGTACTCCTAATCATCCCCTTTATAGTTTTCCACACCCTAGAAGAAAGAAGAAGGTGCTTCTGTCAGATAACTACAAGCTATGCTGCTCTCCTACGTGTCTCTCTCTCACAACCTATTGGAATACCTCTCATTCTCAAAATTCCACTTGCCTGGAAGAAAGAAGAAGGGGCATTTGCCAAGTGACTAACAAGGTTTGATTCTCTCCTTCCTGCCCTGTTTTCTGTTCTGGGGTTGAATACCCCACCAAAACATCTTTTTTCTTGTTTTTGGTATCGTCTAGGCATGATCAGTGACTCTTGGCATTAAAGGTTCATTGGAATACTCAAGACAGGCTCTTTGACCCTGCCCAGGTTAAAAACAGGAACTGTTGCCTTGGGACTGCATCTAAATTATTCAAGAACGTTTTCCAAAAAAATATGGATGGAATGATTGAATGTGTTAGACATGTCAGCCTTAAGGTGGTTTTAAGCCCAACTTTCTGCCTTCTCCTCTCCAGTTTTGCTGAATTTGTTTTGTTGGCCATGGGATTTTACCACTGCTAACCAGTGCTAAAGTGCTTTTGCTCACTCCCTACAACATAGTGAAATTGGCTTATCCAGTATTGGCCTATTTAATTTACTTATAAGTAGGGCTCCCGGTTCTATGTTTTTATTTTTCTTACATTGTATTTATCCATGTTTAGTTTTTGCCTATTTTATTGGTATTTATCCACATTTATTTTATGGTTTGAGAATAAATTGAGTCTAAAAATGATATATTTTCACATTTATTTAACTGATAAACATGCACTCACCCTTTGAACATGTCACTTTTTAGGAAATTAGGCAGCCAAATATAACAAAAATACTACACCCACAGGTAAATGTTAGCATTACATACAAATATATGTTAGGGTATGCCTGTATTTAAGGGAATCTCATCCTGGTTTAAAATCCCCATAGTGTGAATTTGCTTAGCATTTGGTCTGGAATTCATGAAGGACAACAATGAGAGTACCTCACCAGAAGTACAATTTTTTGTATGTTTCTGCTTTTAAAAATAAGTATACACCGGACATGGATTGTTTTCCATCTGCATTAATCTGGTAAAATCTGTAAAAACGGAAATTTGGAAGCCTTACTTATATGTCACTAGTAAAGTAGTATATCATATACCTAGGACTGGGAAAGAAATGCTGCTAGTGGGCCTGCAACAGTTATAGTAACACCCACTTGAGTAGCCCCTTAAAACATGTTGCAGGTCTGCCATTGCAGCCTGTGTGCAGTTTTAAACTGCAAGTATGATATGGCAAAATAAACCTTTTGCCAAGCCTAAAACTCCCTCTTTAATATATATATATATATATATATATATATATATATATATATATATATATATATATATATATATATATTATCTACTGGCGGTCGCCAGTAGATAGTTATAGTTAGGACCGAGTTCCCATAGGAAATCTGAAAATTCTATTTTGAATAACTTTGGCGCCGGTTGACGAATCCTCGCGAAATTCAAAACTAATGGGGCGCTCCGCTCAGCTCCTACCCTGAAAGTCTCGGGGTGATTCGTCAAGCGGGGGCTGAGAAAAAAGGGGGGTCCCAAAACGCGTTTTCCCCATGCATTTTCCCATAGGACCTTTAGTCGAAGGTACAGCCCGAACGGCTGAACAGAATTTCTTGAAATTTGGCAAAGAGGTAGTCCTCAGGTCAGGCATGTGCCTTTTGCATATATGGTGTCAATCTGTTCAGTAGTTCCTGAGAAAATTGCAGTTAAAGGTACATAAATATCTAGAAGCGCGCACCGTGCGCGCACCATAACGTGCGCGAGCGTAATTCTGATTGGTGGTTAGATATCAGTGAACATTCAAATCGGTCGAAATCAGGACGTGTCGGCCGCCATTTTGTGTGTGACAGTGAAAAAGAAAGGTGGAGAACGTGAAAAGGGGGCAGGGTAGAGAGTTCCTGACCTCCTAGCCTTTGTCAGGGGGTCCCTGAAGAACCCCGAAGGGTGAAAAAAACATTTTATTTTTTTTTCCAAAAAATCGCGGGGTGCACGCACGGTAAAAAACCCTTAAAAAAAAAAACATTTTAAATGAGCCATTCCATATTACAGGATACAGTCAATCTATAACTATATACATAGGTAGTTTATTGTAAAATAAATATGTAACAAATATAATAATACATACATAAATTAGCATTTAAAAAACCTTACAAATTCACTTAAAAAACCATAGGTTTCACACACGTTATAGTTAGGAATTAGCATTTAAAAAACCTTGCAAATTCACTTAAAAAACCATAGGTTTCACACATGTTATAGTTAGCTGGACATTTCACTCGTAAAAAACCATTGAAATTCCCCCGTTATAGTTAGTTCAGATAACTATAACTCGCGCGACCGCAACTCTATCACAAGGATGATGTCATCAGTGATGTCATGAGTGATGTCACTGACCATGTCATGAGTGATGTAATATGTAACGTCATCAGCAGTGGAATGCGGTCGCGCGAGTTATAGTTATCTGAACTAACTATAACGGGGGAATTTCAATGTTTTTTCACAAGTGAAATGTCCAGCTAACTATAGCATGTGTGAAACCTATGGTTTTTTAAGTAAATATATATATATATATATATATATATATATAATATGTGGACCTCTGATGTGTGATTAAACAACACTCTTCATTGAATATTGCCTATGGAGTCTGTATCCTGTGAATGGTTGAAGCTCTTGGATTTCGTTGTGAATATATATATATATATATATTCACAGAAAAAACCATAGGTTTCAGGCACGTTATAGTTAGGAATAAGCATTTAAAAAACCTCAGAAATTCACTGAAAAAACCATAGGTTTCAGGGGTGTTATAGTTAGCTGGACTTTTCACTTGTACAAAACCATTGAAATTCCCCCGTTATAGTTAGTTCAGCTAACTATAACTCGCGCGCCCGCAATGCACTGCTGATGACGTCACATATTACATCACTCATGACATGGTCAGTGACATCACTCATGACATCACTGATGACATCTCAAATGACATCACTGATGACATCACTGATGACATCATCCAGTGAATGTGTGTTTTTCTGAAAATTAAATATGTTTTATATATGTATATCTCAAGGTCGATGGAAGAATAAATGGGTATATAAGTGTCTAAATGGATGATTTGTTTTTGAAAAATTGATTGTGTAACTGACTGATTAAGTGTATCATAGTGAATACATGGCTTAGTGAGTAATGTTTAAATATGTAAATATCTGTATCAGTCTCTCACTTTGTGTATAAGTGGCTGCATGGGTTGGTGAGTAGCTACATGGGTGTCTATATAGGTTATTAGTTGGTTTTTTGAGTATCAGTCTGAGTGTCTGCATGGTTCGGTGGGGGGTATTACGTAGTGCATAGGTGCATGAATGAGTGACTCACTGTTTGTATGGATTGAACACAGCATGTGTGCAGGACTGTATGGGTGGATGAGTGTGTGTATGGGTGTGTTAGTGAGTGAATGACTGTCTCAATAGTGTCTTTATGAGTAACTACATATGTTTTAAACTAGTATATGTGACTATTGGTGTATATATGTGAGTATATGTGAGAGTGAGAGATTGAAAGTGTTCCTGTATGAATAAGTATGTGTTTCTATAAGTGATTGTTTAAAAGACTAAGTATGTGTAAGTTTCCGTAGAAGTAAGTATGGTGGTGTGTGTATAACTGTATATGCAAGTAAATGTATGTTTGATTCTTTATTAGCATGAGTGACTATGTGTGTGAGTAACTCTATGGATGAGTGGCATTGTGTAACAGGATGTATAGGTGTATGAGTACATATGATGAGTGAGTACATGTATGAGTGACTGTATAGGACTGTTGGTGAATGAGTGGATGTGTATGTGGATCTTAGAATTACTGAAGAGGTTGTTGTAACTGGTATTGGTATGTGCATTGTTTTGAAAATTTTAGTCTCTATTTTTGAATGTGTGTATCAAAGGTTATATTAGGGTGAGAGGAGGTCTGCCACTCTATCACAAGGATGATGTCATCAGTGATGTCATCAGTGATGTCATTTGAGATGTCATCAGTGATGTCATGAGTGATGTCACTGACCATGTGCAAGTAAGTTTATTCAGTGCAATTCCGCCATGACGCGTATATATATATATATTACCTACTGGCGGTCGCCAGTAGGTAGTTATAGTTAGGACCCTGTTTCCATAGGAAATCCGCGACATTCTATTTGGAATAACTTTGGCGCCGGTCGACGAATCCTCGCGAAATTTTCAAAATAGGTGGGGCGCTACGCTCCGCTCCTACCCTGAAAGTCTCGGGGGGATTCGTCAAGCAGGGGCCGAGAAAAAAGGGGGGTCCCAAAACGCGTTTTCCCCATGCATTTTTCCATAGGACCTTTAGACACAGCTACAGCCCGAACGGCTGAACAGAATTACTTGAAATTTGGCAGAGAGGTAGCCATAAGGTCAAGGAAGTGCCTTTTGCAGGTCTGGTGTAAATCTGTTCAGTATTTCCTGAGAAAATAGCATTTAAAAGCATATATATATGTGGGCGGAGCCTAACCACACATCTCATCCTGAGATCTGATTGGCTGTCAGCACTTCATCCAAGAAGTGTTGGCAGCCATCTTGGGACCAATGTACATGATAGCACCTCATTAAAAAGCATTGCAGTTAATAGAAGGTTTTAAGACTTTAGTTTCATTATAAATCATTTGTTGATGGTACCATACTCATTTTAGGAATTGTGGTATGTTCTAAGGTGATTTCACCATGTGAAAAAGCCTTCTGCTGGGATATCATGATTGAGAGAAAAATATTTTCTCATGCTTTTACCACAGAGGTTTGGAAGGTGATCTATAGGCTAAACTGAGAGCTTATTTTCTGTAAATTCACATTATCTTTCTCAGTCATGTGAGAATGAAGTCTGACATTCTCAGTAAAACATGTACATCCAACAAGGGCAGAGACTGTCAGTTGATTCCTTTGTGTTCTACTGCAGCTTCCCAGAGTGTTCCAAAGAACTACTAGAGCGCTAACAGTCCTACTTATGATAAACGTATGGCACACCTGAAGCCATCTTGCTTGGATTAAAGTGGTAACTCTTAAAACATTTAATTTAAAAAGGAACAAAATGAGGGGGTTCATTTTTCCATAAAAAGTATGATTAGTGCTGCAGAAAGAAAAATTAGGGCACATTTTGAGTGACTTCTCAAATCCTCTTCTATTTCATTAAAAAATTCTGACATGCAGACTGAAACATGCACTTTCAATACCAGCAGCAGTTTTCCCTAGTGAGCAGTAGCTTTACTACAGTGATCTAATGAGCAAAAAGAGTGCTAACATTCTGAATTTATGGCAAATGTGTGACACATCTGAATGCCTTCTTGATGGAATCAAAGTAAAAAACTGAAAGTATTTCCTACTGAGGAGACTGCAGTAAATGAGGAAATTAGGAAACTTCATAACAAATAAGTCTCCCAAGATGGCCACCAGAGACAAAAGAGCCCAAATGTAGCCCAAATATCACCCAGATGTAGCCCAAGTATAGCCCAATGACAGAATGTCCCAGAATGTTCTTAAAAACAACTAGAGCGCTTACTGTCTTCATTATGACAAAAGTATGGCACACCTGAAGCCATCTTGATTGGAATAAACTGGTAACACTTAAAACATTTGATTTAAAAAGGAACACAATGAGGAGGTTCATTTTGCCATAGAAATTATGATTAATGCTGAAGAAAGAAAATGAGGGCACATTTTGAGTGACTTCTCAAATCCTCTTCTATTTCATTAAAAAATTCTGACATGCAGACTGAAACATGCACTTTTAATACCAGGAGCAGACTTCCATGGTGCAGTAGTTTTACTACAGTGATCTAATGAGCAACTAGAGTGCTAACATTCAGAATTTATGGCAAATGTGTGACATATCTGAATACCTTCATGATGGAATCAAAGTAAAAAACTGAAAGCATTTCCTACTGAGGAGACTGCAGTACATGAGGAAATTAGGAAACTTCATAACAAATAAATCTCCCAAGATGGCCACCGGAGACAAAAGAGCCCAAATGTAGCCCAAAATCACCCAGATGTAGCCCAAATATAGCCCAATGACAGAAGTGTGCAAAACACTTATTATTTTGTGTTTTTGCAGTGTTATATAGTGCAGACTTGTCAGGTATTGGAGTGCTTTACATGAGCATTGGTTACATCACACAAGAACAAATTCATTTTGGTTGTAGACATGGGGAGACTAAGTGATTTGACCAGAATCACAGAATGTCGAGCTGAAGCAGAAACTGCAACCTGGTTCCCCAGTTGCAAAGTCTGCAGTTCTGGAAGTAACACCACATCCTCTCCCCTAAGTGCAAAATTTAATCAAGTGGTCAACTGGATAAAAAAACATAAAGATAACAAATAATTTAAAAGTGCTTTGTCGCTATTTGAAAACTCAGAAAATATGTCCTTATTTTAGTCTTTTAGAGCACTAACCATAATTTTGATGCCAATAAGACCCTCTCATATATGTAATTTCTAAAGGAAATGCTCTAGGTATTACAGTTTTGTTTACATCAAGATGATGTCAGGCGTTCCACACTTTTGTAATAAATATAGAATGTTAGCAATCTAGTTGTTCATTAGGATACTGTTGAGAGGCAGAGGCCAGGGGCACGGACTCTGAAAATTGAAGGCAGGTAGGAGGGTGCAAAGGCAACAATTTAACCACACTGAGCAGGCAGGAAGGGCCGTGGAAGCACAACAGACTATGGAGGGCAGTGGAAAGGGGGGCAGGGGCAACAAACCAACAATACAGGACTTGCAAGAGAGGCTGTTGGAGGGAAGATCTATTACGGGTCAAGGAAGCTAGGGGCGGTCCCCAGATCCCCGGGAGCCACCACAGAACTGAGCAGGAGAGTGAGTCAGGGACAAAAGGGGCACCTTAATTTGAGCCGGGGTGCCTAGGAACGCTTGCTCCAAAAATGAAGAAAACAGACATATGAGACATGGAATTGGAGGCAGAATACAATGGCAGTTTAATGAGAAGATGCAACTTCAAAGAAACCGCAGAATAGAGACATAAAGTACAAAATACAGAATCCAGATAATCATACAGCTGTCATAATATTCTCTGTATCTCAATTAATGTACTGACAGAGAGAGAGAGAAAACACATCTATAAATGCATCATGAGAAACAAGTTACACCAAGGAACATGTTACCTAGGAACACTCACGTTTACTCTTAGAGCAAGCATTCCTGCAATTACAATACAAAATCTTTTAAATGCAAAAGTAAAGAGAACAATGGTTAAACATAACATGACATTTCATATAGGTAAAATAGAATAAGATACTTCAAGCAAAGCAGAGCAAGACATTTTAAGCAAAGGAAGACAAGAGCTCCCAGCTCTTGGGGAAAACCTGCACTGCCTGTTAACCTACATACAGACGGCGAGGTAGTCCGTCGATATCTGTGGGTGCTCCCTTTTTATATCATTTTGTGGGCTCCTTTGCACGCTACATCTACCTACGTATGCTACCCAAAAGCTTCGTCTGCAGATTTTACCAGACATTTCGTCATTTACCCACTTAATGCTGACAATGGACTGGGTGAAAAGGTCAGTCTCTCAGGCCAATCGCTTATCGTAAGTTCCATAGAGCAAGCAGAAAATAATGGGTATTGTACGGGAATTCAATATATTCATGTATAAAATCTCCTCAGTTCTCCTAACTTGACGCTCTGCGGTTGCCACTTCCTTAAAAGCGGGAAACCTGCCCAAGAAGCAAGTACCAGTCCAGGATGCAGCCTACTGTATGTCGACAGCTTCAGGGGGATGTTGAACTTTGATACCGAGCACGGAGCACTCGGGTAGGGTGGGGGCTACTAGTTTGGATCAGAAGGCCTCGCAGACCTGCCTTCAGACTGCTATACACTAAAATTGCAGAGCTATGGTCAATTTAACAAAGAGGCCTACTTATTGAACAGAAGGGCCTACACAGGGGTTTTATGCTGGCTGAGTGGTAAGGATGTCTCAGGATAATTATATAGCAACACAGGACCCGCTTGTCAATTTAATACGGCCTACAAATGCAGCTGGCAGGGCAAGGACAAGGGTCTCATACTTCAGGTGTGGACAGAACGGGCCAGGGGCCCCCTGTGATACAAAATCTACCCTCCTTCAAGGCTGTGGCAATGTAATAGACCATTGTGGGCAGAAGGAAGAGGCAATGGTAGTACAACCATACATGCCAACAGACCCGATTCAGCCAGGAAACGTCCAATGTTTTAAGCTCAAATGGGCTTTATTTGATCTGTCTCCTGTCTACAATATCCTCTTTTTCAATGTAACTCAAAGGGGAAAATCAATACCCCAGTTTTTTTTCAAAATCTCCCTCTTACCAAGTTCAAAATGTTCGCAAGTATAGTACATTGGATCATGGAAGGAAATGGGATAGGGACATGGACTTGGATAACAGAGGACAGGAGGGACATGGAGAGGTGCACCAAACTGACCCTGCAGGGCAGGCATCAGGGTTTGCAGCAGCACAATACACCACACAGGGCATGCAGGACGGTAGTGCAGCACAGCAATCCATAGAAAGCAAGAGGGAGGGGACAGGACCATGCACATGGACAACAGAGAACAGAGGGGCAAGAGGCAATGGTAGCTAGCTGACCATAATGGACAGACAGGAGAGAAAGCTGCAGCATAACAGACCATAAAGGGCAGGAGGGACGGATCAGGGGCATTACAATGGAACAGACAAGCCAGGAGGGAGGGAGTAGGGCTGGGGGCAAGGGGGCAGGGCAGGAGCAGCAAGATAGCCATGGAGGTCAGGCAGGATGGGCACTAGAAGCAAGACACACCATGAAGAGCAACAGTGAGACTGTGATGGCATACACACAGACCATGGAGGGAAGGTGTATCAAAGGTTATATTAGGGTGAGAGGAGGTCTGCCACTCTATCACAAGGATGATGTCATCAGTGATGTCATCAGTGATGTCATTTGAGATGTCATCAGTGATGTCATGAGTGATGTCACTGACCATGTCATGAGTGATGTAATATGTGACGTCATCAGCAGTGCATTGCGGGCGCGCGAGTTATAGTTAGCTGAACTAACTATAACGGGGGAATTTCAATGGTTTTGTACAAGTGAAAAGTCCAGCTAACTATAACACCCCTGAAACCTATGGTTTTTTCAGTGAATATATATATATATATATATATATTCACTGAAAAAACCATAGGTTTCACACATGTTATAGTTAGCGGAAATTTTACTGATAAAAAACCAATGAAATTCCCCCGTTATAGTTAGTGCAGGAAACTATAACTCACGCGACCGCAATCTTCTGCTGATGCTAATACTGTATTTAGACACTTATTTGCCCATGTCTTCTTCCATAAATTTTTAGCTATACATTTATTTATTTATTTATTTATGGGCTTGTAACGCGCCGGCATCACACCCGAAGGTGTATCTCCGCGCGGTGCTGTGAAGAAACAGGTAGGGCAGCGCTCCAACTAGAACAGGGTTGTCTTTAGGCGTTTCCTGAAAGCTAGATGGCTCGGGCAATCTCTGAGGGAAAGGGGAAGACTGTTCCACAGACGCGGGCCCATAATGGAAAGGGCGCGACCTCCCTGTCTGGTCTTGTTATGTCTAGGAACCTGGAGTAATAGCTGATTGCTGGACCTAAGAATGCGGGAAGGGCGGTGGTATACAAATTTCTCGGCCAGGTAGTGTGGACCGAGGTTGTGAAGACTCTTGTGCACCACACAGCAAATCTTGAATTCCACCCGTTTCCGGATGGGAAGCCAATGGAGGGCCTTGAGGAGGGGCAAGGATGGAGTTCTAGGGGGGGCATTGGTCACCAGGCGGGCCGCAGTGTTCTGAACCACCTGAAGTTTATTAAGCACTCCTTCATTGGCTGCTAAGAATAGGCCATTGCAATAGTCCAGGCGGCTCAAAACGAGGGCCTGGACCAAGGTCTTTCTTGTATAGTCTGGTAGAAGGGGGAACACCTTCCGAAGGAGGCTAATGATGTGGAAGCAGGATCCCGCCGTGGTGCTGGCATGATGGGCAAGGGTGAGATCATGATCTAGACGGACCCCCAGGTTTTTCACCACCTGTTTAGGGGAAGGGGCCTGACCCAGACTGGAGGGCCACCAGTCAGGGGTCCACAGGATTTTTGCCTCTCCGAATAGCATGACCTCAGACTTTCCCACATTACACTGGAGAAAGTTCTGGGCCATCCAGCTGGCGATCGCAGTCATGCCGTTGGAGAAAGCTTGTCTTATCTCCGGGGTAAAGTTTTTAAAAGTAAACAGCAGCTGCGTATCGTCAGCGTAAGAGATGGGCATAAACCCGAAAGACCTCATAATGTTAGCCAAAGAGGAGACATATACGTTAAACAACGTAGGGCTGAGACAGGAGCCCTGCGGGACTCCTCTGGTGATGCTGGCCGAGGGGGAGCTGAAGGAGCCCATATTCACCTTCTGGGTACGTTCGGAGAGAAAGCTGGTGAACCACGCCAAGGCGGATCTATCAATACCAATCTCCTTTAATCTGGTAAGGAGGATGGCGTGGGATATGGTGTCGAATGCTGCGGACAAGTCCAGCAGCACCAACACCACTGACATCCCTCTGTCCAGGGACAGGCGTATAGCATCCGTGACGGAAAGAAGAGCCGTCTCGGTGCTATACCTAGGCCTGAACCCCGACTGAGAGTGGTCCAGACTGCCGGTCTGCTCAATGAAGCTGGAAAGGTGGTGATTCACATGCTTCTCCATCAATTTGCTGATGAACGGCAAGAGGGAGATTGGCCTCAGATTAGTCATATCTGACCAGGGGATGGAGGTGTTTTTCCTGATAGGCTTGACCATGGCCTCTTTCCCCTCCCGGGGGACCAGTCCCTCGGAGAGGGAGCGATTGATCACCGTCTGAATGGAGGGACTGAGGACACTCCCAATGAGGTGCATGACACGGGCAGGTACAGGGTCCACTGGGCTGCCTGATTTAATAGTACCGATCAGGAAGTTGACTTGGTCCAAGCTAATCTCGGGGATAGAGGACAGCGCAGCGGAAACAGCGCCGACTATTCCGGGCTGGGGGCTAGAAGAGGGGACCATTTCCTCAATAGGTGGGCTTGCTTGGGAGATGTTTCGATAAATGGAATCAATTTTATCGGCAAAAAACCCAGCGGTATCCTCACACAGTTTTTGGGTCAGCATTTCTGGACTGTCACAGGCGACGGGCTTGGTAAATGTACAGAGAACCTGGTACAGTAGTTTAGAGTCATTGCCAGCCTCAGACAGTTGGGAGACAATGTGGGATTTACGGGCAGCTCTGATGTTTTTATGATAGAGTCTCATGGCTGAGCCATAGCGGTCTTTATCGGTCATACTGCGTGAGATTCTCCAGGATTTCTCCAACTTCCTGCAGGCCTTTTTCTCCGCACGCAGTAGGTCCGAGTACCATGGTTCCTGCCTGCGGTCAGAACGCCGGTTACAGCGTCTTAAAGGGGCAATTAGGTTGACCGCCGTGATCAAGGCATCATTGTATTTAGACAGAGCCGAACTGGTGGAGTCAGAGGGGAGAAAGTCGGGAGGTACGAAAGTAGTTTTGAAAGTGTCAGCGGACACCTTGTACCACTGCCTGCGCCATAACGGGAGGGGAGCAGGTTGGGAGCGTTCTTTGATGAGGGTGGGGAGGGAGAAGTTAATTACAAAGTGATCGGTCCATTCCACCTGCGTTGGAGGATAACAAGTCAGGGAGAGCGAGTTGGACAGGATTAAGTCGAGGGTGTGACCGGCCCGATGGGTCGGACCTTGGTTGCACTGTTTAAGACCTAGGGCAGATAGATCAGCCAGCAGGTTGCGCGCTTCTGCATTGTCAACCAGTTCACTGTGGACATTGAAGTCTCCAAGGAGTACAAAATTAGTCCCTATGCTGATATAAGGAGCTAGTGTCTCCAGAAGGAGGGTCGAAGCCTCGCCACAAGGGCCAGGGGGACGGTACACCAGTGCTCCCTTCCAGCAAGCTTGTGAAAAGGAACCAATTTTGAAAACCAGGATTTCAATGTCCCTAGTACAGCATTGGTCGAGAAAGGTGACAGTGAGAGTGTCTTTATAAATTACAGCGACCCCGCCGCCGGTTTTGACAGGGCGGTCGAGCCTAAGAATCTTGTACCCCAAAGGGATCCCCAAGGTGATGGCAGGGACCAGATGTACATATATTACAAATATTTTTTTTTCATAAAGACACATATGTCATCAGCAGAAGATTGCGGTCGCGTGAGTTATAGTTTCCTGCACTAACTATAACGGGGGAATGTCATTGGTTTTTTATCAGTAAAATTTCCGCTAACTATAACATGTGTGAAACCTATGGTTTTTTCAGTGAATTTGCAAGGATTTTTAAATGCTAATTCCTAACTATAACGTGTGTGAAACCTATGGTTTTTTCAGTGAATTTGTACGGTTTTTTAAATGCTAAGTTACTTTACGCCATTCGTGGCGTGCGCGCCCACTTAACGCAGTTCGTTCCGTGCGCGCACGGTGCGCTTCGCGCACCGTGCACGCACAGTGAGCACGCGGTGCGCTTCGCGCACCGCGTGCCCACTTTACACAGTTAGTGCCATGCACGCACGGTGGGCACGCGGTGCGCTACGCGCACCGCGTGCCCACGTTACGCTAGATGGGCCATGTACGCACGATGCGCTTCGCACACCGTGCGCACATGGAGGACATATTATGCGCTTCCTTGTGATAGGTAATCTGTTGAAATTTTTTGGGGAAATGCTGTGCTCTTATATGCAAAGCACAAATGGTGGCCTTCGGCCACCATTTGCACACGGGGTAGAGAGAGTGGGTTTTTTTTTTTTTCATAATTATTTACCGTACGCGTACGGTAAGCGTACGGTAAGCGTAATCGGCGAAATTTTCGAAAAATAAAAAATTACCGTTTTTTGCCTTGGGGGTTGTTTGAAGACTCAACTAACATGGTTATGTGCATGGGCGCTGTCTAAACAGCCCCTTTATATGTTTTTGGCATTTGTTTATCAGCTCCCCCCTCAGAGTGCGAGAGAGAAAATGGCGGCCGCCGCTTCCTGGTTTCGACCGATTCGAATGTTTACTAAGATCTAAGGGCCAATCAGAATCGCGCTCGCGCACGCCACCGTACGCGTACGGTAAGCGCACCGTAAGCGCACCGTAAGCTGGCTCAGATATATATATTGATTTAAAGGCTATTTTCTCAGAATCTACTGAACAGATTTACACCAAACCTACAAAAGGCACTTCCTTGACCTGAGGACTACCTCTCTGCCAAATTTCAAGTAATTCTGTTCAGCCGTTCGGGCTGTAGCTGTGTCTAAAGGTCCTATGGAAAAATGCATGGGAAAAACGCGTTTTGGGACCCCCCTTTTATCTCAGCCCCCGCTTGACGAATCCCCCCGAGACTTTCAGGGTAGGAGCGGAGCGTAGCGCCCCACCTATTTTGAAAAATTCGCAGGGATTCGTCGACCGGCGCAAAAGTTATTCAAAATAGAATGTTGCGGATTTCCTATGGAAACGTGGTCCTAACTATAACTACCTACTGGCGACCGCCAGTAGGTAATATATATATATATATATATATATGTATATATATATATATATATATATATGTTACCCTAGGGTAGGTGCTTAACAACCCATAGGGCAGGGTGGACTGTATATAAAATGTTGGACATGTACTTTTAAGTTTTACATATCCTGGCAGTGAAAAACTCACAAATTCACTTTACACTACGGTATAAGATTGGGTTACCTTGAATTTTCAGATTTCCTATGGGAACCTTGTTACATTTAATAAATGATAACTTTTGTATGGGTAGAAATTAGATATGTTTGGTGTCTAAGGATTCATAATTTAAAATCCTCATTTATGGTAAAGTCGATATAAAGTCACAATTCTGGAAATGTCACTTTTAGAAAGTATACCCCTGTGGGCTTGAGTGAATATTTTTGTCAGGTAATGGTGCCTACAAGGAATACATTTCGAAATGTACTTTATTGGATTATGTCTTCTTATCAGATGTCTAACTATGACATCAAGAAATCAATTCCTTTCATGCATGTCTGGATTATTCAAGATAAGAAATCAATCCACAATGAACATGTGGATGGATTTCTTATCTTGAATAATACAGAAAAGTATTTTTTTATATATATATATTTTTAGCCCTCATATGTGACAACGGCAGGAGTCACAATCTGGGGAAATCTGGTAACTGGGTGCAACATAGGCTCCATTGATCAGCCTTCTTCACTAATAGTCGAGGAGAGTTTTAAGTGACCTCATTGAACTGTTGAATTTTGTCTAAATACTTGGACTTTACAAAATGGATCGAACAAGTCTACAGCTCCTTCGCTCTTATGCGGATGAAATTAGATAGCAGTTATAAAGAAAGGAGCCCACATTCTTTCTTTTTTTGCCGAGCCAGATTGACAATCAAGTCTAGCAATATGTCTTGCATAGCTTTGCCAACTTTTGCAAGTAGGTGGTAACTCAGCGACCTAATTTATACAAATTTCTCTTCGTGCTATAGCTATTAGTATAAAGGTTAAGTGAGATCTAAACTTTCCCAAAAGTGCCCCTTCCCCGGTCGATACCCCAAAAGTAATTAACGGTAAACTTACCTCCATATTTACCCACAGAATTGTATTCAATACTTCACACACTTCTTGCTAGAAAGGCTGGATAGCTAGGCATTCCCAGAAAAGATGTACGTCATCTGCATTCTCCAGTGCACACACATACAGACAAGCATGATAAGAATGATTTCTTGATGTCATGCTTATACATCTGATAAGAAGATATAATCCAGTAAAGTACATTTTGAAATATATCCCGTGTAGGCACCATTACCTGACAACTTTTAGAAAGTAGGCATTTTCTTGTCCTAAACATTTGGTTGCTGCAGCCAGTCTTCTGGGTCACATGACTAGGTGCAGTTGGCCTTTGTTTATTCCTCCCACACAGCCACACAATAGGGAGAAAAGCTGTTGACAGGATGGGCCATCCTGGCAGGATGAGGGGGCGGGGCTGTGCACAGCCCCACTTGTACTTCAAAGCAGCTGCCTCAGCCCACACACAAATAATTTCATGCTAGCTTTTGTGCCCCCAAACATCCTGTGACCAGGGCAGGGAGTAGAGAAATTCCAACACATCTGAGAGGGGAAAATACTAGAAGTTTCTCCAACTCCAATGCTGGCACCACATACAAAATTAGGATCCTCAGACTCACTCTTTAGTTCACTTCTCAACCTGCTGAAGGGCTCTCACATGACTGCCCTGCTGCCTGTGGCCTGCTGTGTACTTCAGAGGATTGCCCTGTTGCAACAAGAGTATTGTCCTGTGCCCCCAGAAGACAGCCCTGCTGCATGAGACGTGCTTTTCTGTTTGAACCTGGAACTCCTTGAGTGACTCCGAAGGCGAGTTGGCTAGCCTCCTTGACCAACGTCTGGAAAATGTTCTTCCCGAAGCCAGTGAGACATGCGGATTCCTATGATAAGGGTGTGAGGAGGGTCTTTCCCCCAACGGCCTGATTTCTCTGCCACTTGGACAGCATTAGGAACACACGACCGTCAGAGAAGGGTCCCCCCAACCTTGGACGGACCCGCTACTACTAGCGCCGTTCTTATTCGGATTACCCAGTACTCTTATCCTGGTGCCAGCATACTCCCTTTCATCTCTTCAATTTTTGTTGTTGAGCCAACATCCTTCCATCTGAGAGCTGGTGATTAATATTCCGTCCACAAGGGTCTTATTCCCTTTTCTATCATTGTGGCTCCAGTTATCCAATGTTTGGCCCAATTCTACTCCAGACGCTGACTCCCTTCATTCATCAAGACCGCGCATCCACACCTATTAATAACTCTTGTTGACTGCATGTCATATTTTCTGTATTGCCGCTGCACCCACCAGTTTCCCCCATTTCCTCCTTGCGGCACATCCTTGGATATCTTCTTGCTTGTGCCCTGAGTAAGGTGGCGGCTACATTTTGGCCCTTCACCCAAATGCGCGTCGGCACTGCACTCCGACAGGAACCTCGCAGTGGTACATGTAAAGAAAAAATAGAAGACTGTATGGTTCAAAAGGGCCGGATCTATTATTCTTTCTCTCTATGGACATACGAAAAGCAATGCTTACTGTACTAGTGAGACAGATCTAATGACATGTATATAGCTATCTGTTGACACCAGCCCATTTATTCAAACTTTTGCAGTGTATTTGTGTTTCCCTGTGTCTGTATAACTTTTTTACACCACAGGCCGCACCCAGACTTCAAGGTATACATGATATCACTATTATATTTCATGCGAGGCTTCTGTCTTTATGCTCAAATTTTATTATTGGTATGTTGAGTATGACAGATGTATGGATGTTAGTACGGTACGATTGAGTTGATGGAAGAATGTTGTACATGTTACTGATAGGATGACTTTTTAGTTGTTTCTTGGGGATTGGGTGACATCCTATGAATATTATCATTGTATTTTGTGGGTGCTTATATGAAAAAAATATATACAGGTTTATTTAATTTGACTTGCTTTATTATCTTGTTTGAATACTCTGAGTCTTTAAAATACTCATCTATCATTTGAGTTTGAATAAAATATATATATTTTTTACTAATGACACTGGTTTCTGCAATTTTCTTGTTTCATTCAGGTGTTTGGACCTACCCTGGCCCCATTCCCTACCTATCATATTTGCGTAGATATTGAGAGACGCTGAGCGCTCTGGTTATCTAATAGTCAGGTGACACACATTTCCTTCTCTTGTAGGGTTGTCGCTTCTAGCCTCCTGATCAAAGCATCAGGGACAGAAAAGGCACCAACCATCTCTAACCTGCACCTGGACCCAGCCTGAGTGAGTCCTGACACTCCAAGTAGTACCCCACCAGTAATCAGGGCCGGACTGGCTACCGGGCGTTTTGGCATGCTGCCGAGCTGGGGGCTGATTTAGTTGATGGGGACCTGCGTGTGCTAATCGAAATTCGTTTTGCTTTGTTCATTTCGAAGCACACGCAGGTCTCCATCAACGAAATTAGCCCCCACCGCAGTGACATCAGCCCCCAGCTCGGCAGCATGCCAAAACGCCCGGTAGCCAGTCCGGCCCTGCCAGTAATGGACCATTGGAATGGTGATAAACTTGTCCAGGCAGGCCAAATCTAAAACCTGGGACTAAGACCATTTTCAGCCAAAAATGCCCTGAGAACTGAGAGGAGACGGGACCTACCTTATCACCGATCAGCCCAATGTGCATCGCTGGTCGGCCTTACTTCGCGCAATATCTCTTGCTACTTGTCCAGAAGGCTACCCGACCTCATGGAGCTCTCATCGGCTACAGTCTGCAGCTTCATCCCGCTGGAGATTTTCAACTTCCATAAAAGTCCAAATGTAGAAATCTCCACTGTAACTTTGTCCAGCAATGCTTCCTCCTAAGACACTGCCGGCTGCCTTGCCCTGCTGCACTTTACCTTCTCAGATATTTTTTCATACAATTTCTTCTAAGTCGGAAGGTAAGCAGAGACCAGTCCCAATCCAGTTTGTGTATCCAACCCGCACTCCATCGTGGTTGGTCATAACTTTTGACTATGCCATTGTCTGACACAACTAGATGTACATGGTTGGCACTTTGATATTTTAGGCGCTATTTTCCACTTCAAACTTTAAGAATGAATAACTCCGGTTCTACTGATTGGATTTTTTTCATTTTGTTGTCAAAAAATGTAATATATTTCATTTTAGTTTTCTAAATTGGTATGGGATTTTTCTTATGTTGTTTTTTTATGTTATTGCTGTTGGAGTGCTGCATAAATACTTTACACAGTTCCTCTAAGTTAAACTTGACTGCTTTTGTGCGAAGCTTCCAGTGGGGTGAACACAGGTTAATTTAGTGTTTTTTGTGGTTCACCTTGACAGGATTGTGGCTGTTGATTGAGTAGGGGATCACCTCCCTCAACCAACATCCACATTTCTCACACACTGGTAATTGCTTGGGGCTGCATCTGACTCCATTGATATCTTGCACATCATGCCACTTCAGTTTGGACCCAACCATTTGCAAATCAGTCTTGACCCCACTCCAATGGCAACAGTCCAACATGAATTGCCAGGCCAAGTTTTCCCTGAACAGGAACACAAGCAACCCGAGAACAGTCTCACCCTGATGGCGGTTCATTAGTTGGGTGCTGCTTAGTTCCAGTGACACAGTGAGCACCAGACCCACATCTGGGCATAATCGCCTGACTTAGGTCTTCACACTGAAGTATACAAAATGTGATAGATACAGAGGCGTAGCTAGAGCTTGTGGCGCCCGGGGCTATCCCTCAGATTGCCGCCCCTGTGGGGAGGGGATGGCTGAGAAAAAGGATGGTGAGCACTTGAAAGAGGTCCGAGAGACACGCAGTATCGCCGCTAATAGTTACCTCGATCATGCAAGTTACATGCACATACATGACACGGTCCAAGGCTACACAGTTGAATACACCGGTGACTGGCAGTACAAAGGAGAAAACACAGACTGCATGATCTATCTGGGGACTCAGAAAAACAGCATGTGACATCCATCAGAGAGCTGCGTGAACGAATATCTGGTAATCCCCTCAGCACAATGCAAACATGCACATACATGACACTGTTCGGGGATCCATCATCTACAGCTGACATTAAATGACCAAATATCATGGTCCCCCAAATTAACTGGCTTCATTTTTGGATGTTCAAACCTTGCCTCATGCTCAACCCACCAAGACTGAATTCCTTTTATTTGCCAAGAACAGCAAGAAACAAGCAGCGAAAATCTTGCTCAGTAATATGAACCTTGATGGCTTCAAATCCCAAATTCTACCCATCTCCAAGCCACTTGGATTCAACCTGGAACTGCTGTTCGAGCTCTCACATTCTTGCACCAGGATGGTACCAATGCCCTTCTCCGTGGCCTCCCAGACTGCCAACTGCACCCCTTTAAGGGCATCCTACATGCAGCATAATGCCTCATCCAGGGCCTGAAGAATTCTGTTCACATCACTCCCTCATCCTGATGGAACTCCATTGTCAGCCTGCACCATCTTCAAAACCATCTGCATCATTTACAAAGCTGTGGTAGCCAACACCCTTGCATAGTTCGCCATCTCTGCTGGCTCTATGCACATACTCAGTCAGCCACCATCAAAATGGATGCAAAGGAGTATGAAAAACAAGAAAACAAGGCAACAAGCCTTCATCTATGTATCCAGGATTTTGAACATCGCCATTTCCATCAGGAATGACCCCCTCATGCTCTATTTTAGGAAATCGTCTAACACAATCCTCTTTAAAGAACATTACATCACAATAGAGTGACAGTGCACTTCTGCTCTCAGAACCCCGCTACCTCTCCAATCACTTGCTGATTGTATTTTTATTTTTAGCCTTCAGAGTTTTCCACTGCCTTTTGGTTAGATTTGCACTATACAGTTACCAAATACATTTGCACATACATACCTCTCAGGGCCAGAAGGTAATTTTATTCGAAATACTCCCAAATTCCGTATGACCTTTCCACAGAGACAGCTAGCAGCCACTTGAGGTGACAAATTAAGGGGGTGCCAAGTTCAATGAAAAATTCTTATTGAAACAAACACAAAGAAAAATCTTTTGAGGTCACTGCTTGCACGGTTTACCTACTGTGACAATTGCTTCCAGATTGCCTGGGCCTGTGATGAGCAAAGGGAACATTTGATAGAAAATTACACTTGGATAATGACAGAACCTAAAATATTTTGCATTAGCAGCCTACAACCTCAATTCACAAAGTTAACTCCAACTAGGGATGGGTGGAATTGGCACAATTTGATTCTGAGGAATTCAGCGGGATTACATAAATTCTGTGAGATTCCATGAAATTTCACGACGGGGCAAAGTGGACATTTGGTGCTATTTTTTAGTGCAAAATGCACCCTTGCATCCAAAAATGGATGCATTCTGAGGTAACAAAATAGCGCGGCCCTACGAGGCCGCCCATACATACTCTGCAGTGATTACTGCAGAGTATGTAACGGCATACTAAACTTTAGAAACCACTGCATATCACTTTGCAGTGCATACCCCTTGCTGCCCTTACATAATCTACAGTAATTACTGCAGAGTATGTAAGGGCGCTGTGGGGTATGCTCTGCAGTGGTTTCTAAACATTGCCTCAAGAGGGAGCAGTCCCTCTAAATTATTATTTTTTTTTAAACACTGCAGATTAAACTTTCATCTGTAGTGATTTTTAAACTTAGATGGACTGCTCCTCTTTAGAAATTACTGCAGATTAATTCTGCCAGTGGAGCGATGCAATTTATAAGTAATTCCACATTACAAGACTAACTCGAAATTACCAAATTCCTCCAATTCCGCTCGCGGAATTAATAATTCTGCCCAGGCCTAATTTCAACATGTTGGCTGCAGTTCCACAGTGCGTAATTGTACACAGTGTAGAATTATGATTTGGGAAATGGGGGCCCGCAAACATGTAACATGATGTTCACCGTAGGATACCTGGAAACGTTTGCCGGGCACAACTTTCAAGTCATAACACTGAGGATGTTTCTGAATTCCCAAAAGTGGTAAATCTGCTCTTGTTTGAAGTACTACTGCAGGTGAAGATCTAACTTTTTTTGCTGTGATTTGGGCCAATTTTTTGGCCTTTTGTGCGGCTTGCAATGTAGGGAAGTGCAACTGGGATCCAAAAACCATGATGATAATATACTGTAGTATGAACAGACCTGTTTCCTTCTCCTACCACATATTATGAGCCTGGTTGTTTTCTAAATCCATTTAGCAAATTGAGTTGCCTCCAGGTGTGTTAGGTTTCTTTGGGTAATGTCTCTGAGTGATGCAGCCACAGAGGCCTTTATTTTCACAATTAACACCACTGACTTAGAATATTTTCACAATCCCCAGAAGGCATGCCTTTGATTAAAGGCTCATTCCAGAGATTGAATCTTTTGTCAAAATGTAATTGCAGAAAACAGGGCCCAATTCTGATTGTCATGTAAATCCTGATTCGAGCTTAAATGGAGGTTTCCACCTAAATTGAGAACCCAAGCTTGGCAGTAATTACCACATAATCAATTGTGTTTCTGGGCTTTTTGCAACAAGAAATCCCCAAAAATAAAGGAAAATAGGAAAAAAAAGAAAAATATTCAGTAAATATGTGTACTAACACCAATGCTATATGTTGTAACTGACTCTGACTGTCAAACCTCAAGATAGGTAGGTAAAAGCGCACCTGGTAAATATTGCACACTGTGGTAGTGAAATGTACCACATTTGGTATTACCACCAAAAGTACAGGCACAACAACTCGAGGACCTATACTTTCTTCTGTTGTTTAATGAAGCTGTGCATAGAAAATGTACTCAAAAAGTACCCTTGGAGGGAGAATTTAGTCGCACTTTTTTTGGCTTGGCTTGGTTAGGTACATTAACTTGCAAAACAATGTGCATAATCTAACAATGTACAAAAAAGAATCAGAGGTGAAAAAATCAGAAACTTTGTCAGGGTAAAATATACTTTGCTCACCCCCAGTATGTGCGTCCCAAAACCTACGAACAACCAATTGACCTGAAATGAAGTTAGGACTGACTGAGATTTTCCACAATACACCGCAGCCTTGCAGCCGTGAGTGAAAGATCTGGACGGGGAAAACTAGGGGGAGGGGTGGGGGGCAAAAGAGGAAGAGATAGGATGAGTAATTGGTCCAGTAATGCAAATAACATTTATAACCTCTGTGCACCCCCCTTCCGCATATGTACCCCAGACAGGGCCAGCTTTAGTGTTGGTGGCGCCCCGTGCGACAATCTTGGTCGGCGCCCCCAACAAATGTTTTTTGTAAGTTTATGCAGAGAAAACACTACTAAGGTAATGCTTATTTGTGGACCCAGATAATGGCGCTCTGAGCATACATGATGTAAAATGTAGTATTTATTGCATTCCTTAAAGCAAGAAAGGCATTTGAGGCACACAAAGTAAAGGAATAGAAAGAGGTGCCCTAGTGCAATAGGCGCACACTGCTGCAAGGCATTGTGCGGCATATAGTGACAGGTGCAAGGCTATGTGAAGCACGGCCAGTGCACCGTGATTAAACAAATGAGGCTTCTAGATTGAAATGCAAAAAAGGTGAAAATTGATGCTTTAGAAGGCCCGAAGAGAAAGTATTAGTAGGTTAGGTCCTTGTGTATCAGACTTTCACAAAGAAATGGAGCACAAGGGCCCAGAGTTGATATGAATGGAGAGTGCCTTCTTGAGTGGAAGGATATGTTGGTTGCTATGATTACTTAGCAGTAACATTTTGTCTAAAAGGTAGGAAACAGTCTGCATACTTAGACGACGCCTGGTTGGTGCGACTAGTAGTGGGAGCTAGAAAGCCTTGACAGAGGTCCTGGCTGGGGAGGGAAAGTCCGGGCACTCGGACATGTCCCACAATGATCACCTCCCATTTTACCCACTTTTGTAGATATCATATTATGCAAACTTGGCTGAAAGGCATCATAGCACTTCATGTGAACACAAGATTATACCACACAACGCCAGATTTATGTTTTTTCCAAGTACGGGGAAATTAAGTGCTTTGTCCAGAATCACAGGATATTCAGCCAACGCCGGGACTTGAACCTGAGTCCTCCGTTCCAATTAAGTTGGCAGCTCTATGCGTTAGGCCACATCTCGCATCATAGATACTTGAATCCATCGGGTGGTGTAAAAAAAAAGGCCACAAGAGACTGTACACAATACAGCAGAAGCGGAAAGCTGGTAAGGGGCAGACTGTAAACCTCAGAGCACCCGTCTAAATGGAAACAAGCCACAGCAGTGTAAAGCGGGCCAAAAAGTAGACTGCATATAACAGGATAGCAGTGTAGAGACACAAGTATGGTGTACACCAGAAGATTAGTGTAAAGAGAGTGGAGGACATACTGTACACGTGCAGGGTCAGTGGGGACCAGTGACCTGAATGGCCCATTTCCGTTCTCACACTAGGGCTCATGGCATAATGGCTAGGCCTCTGGCAGCAGGAGTGCAGTGCAAATTGACCCAGGGAAACTGTGCGTCAATGTAAAGTAAGGATAAGGACAGCGGTGTAAAGGGGCAGGCTGTACAGTAAAAACACAGACGAGCAGAATGTCCACAATAAACCGAAGAGGCAAGAAAAACTGTTCATAATCGGGACCTGTTACGGCGAGACACAGAAGGCTTGTCCATACTAAGAGAGGAGCTTTGTTTTCAGTCCGGGTGCTGTGCCTCTATTTCTTTTAATAGACGCTCGGGTGAAGTCTAGTAGTCTCTCGTATACCCAAGGGCCCTCGGTCTTATGCAAGGTTATCGCGTAACTACAGTCTGCTCCCCGGATGACCCTGAGACAGTCATCCATTCTCTCTGTTGATGTTTTCCCCTGTTCCCTGAATCTCAGGGCCCTCTGACGTCACCTCGGTCACGGTGCGCGCACAACCACACGCTAGGTGGTGGTGCGTGCGTGCGCCGCAGCCAGGCCGCAGTTGCGTCCGTGCACTTAAAAAAATGGGGCCACGCGCACGCAGTGCGGCACCGGTGGCCCGCTGCGGCGGCCTTTATAATTTATTTGGGGACATCAGTGTCAGTGAGTGTCCCCAAATAAATTATAAAGGCCGTCGCAACGGGCCACCGGTGCTGCGCGGCCGCCGCCTCCTAAAAAGTGCCTCCTGGGGCGGTCCGCCCCCACCGCACTCCCTAGCTACGCCACTGGATAGATAGAATGCTTTAATTATTCTCAGCCACTTGTAATTGCTCAGGCCCACCCCATGCTATTGTTATTTTGCACACCATGCATCCTAAGCTTGGACTCAGCCATATTCAAATCAGTCTTGACCTTGCTGCAATAGGAACAGCCCAGCCCAAAGTGCCAGACCAAGGCTTTCCTAAACAAGAACAGAAGCAGCCCAAGTCTGGTTTCGCCTTGATTTCAGTTCGTTAGTCAGGTGCAGCTTTGTTCCAGTGGTACAGTGCACACGGGACCCATGTTGGGTATTGCCCTTCGCACTCTTGCAGGAGGTCTCTTCACCTGCTATCCAGATACCCGTTGACCCCAACCTGTAACCGCAGTCTTTCCTTCCAAGGGAGCCAACCGGGAGTATACAGCTAATTCAGGTAAGTGGTTGCAATGTAAGTCATAGATCCAATATGTCAGCAGTGCTCTATCCTGCCTTCTTCCCTGCACTCAGTCACTGTTGCTTAACTCTGTTGTGTCTGTATTAGGCATTCCTTGACAGGGCTGTTCTCCCTTCTGCTCTATACTCCAGCTTATGGCACCACCCATCATTGTTTTTGTTTTTCTAAGAAAGTGGTATAGCAGCAACGTCCACTGGTGATAAAGAGACACCTCCTTCCCAAATTACATAAAGAATCTTGCTTGAGAGTGGGGAACGCCTACAGACAACAATTCGTGGTACAGTTAGCTCTGAAACATCTGCGAAATAAACGCTTTGGGCTAGGAAAAATTAAAATGTGTCCTGACATGAATAACACCTACTGCATGGCAATTTTTTTTTTTTTTCGTCCTGTCACAAGTGTATCAGCTTAATGATTGTTTAGGCATAATCAAGGGGTGCAACGAGTTTTAATTTACTATCGAGACGTGGGTGGTCTAAAATTACAATGGTTACTTGATCGTAAAATTCAAAGTATATTTGCAGACTGTCAACATGTTATCTGATGCATTGACAATTGGTTGTAAATGAAAATATGTTTCTTTCAAATATATGAGCAAAATATAAAATCAAAATAAAGAATATGTGTATGAAAATTGGGCACTTTTGTCCCTCCTCCCATTCTATTTCTCATTCTTTCTACACAGGGTTCTGTTTTGACTAGTCTGTCAGTATTCTGCATAGGGCAAGACAGCAGCTGCGGTGCTAAAAGCCTAAATATAGTATTCAAAAGGCTCTAAGCGCTCTGAACGTCCACATACAACTGTAATGCTCTTAAACACACCACTGGGCAGGAATTAACATCAGATGGTCATATCTGCCAGACCAGAGCTCTGGATATATTTTTATCTGGCTTCTTAGGGTTATGTATTTTTTTAAAAAATAGGCCTCCTCCGACAGAAATGGGAATACAAATGTACGCCTCTGCCTCGTAGGGACTCAGCTGGATCCCAACAAATAAATATGCCTTCATGTTAACAGCTGATATTTTTTTGTTATGCAAATGCATTATAACAGTATTAAATAAAACATGATTGCTGATCCTCAGCTGCAGCGTTGCGTTCTGTGCTGACGTGTATCCAGCAGAAGGAGCCATTTAAAAGTGACAAACACATCAGGGTTTCAATTAGTCACTTTCTAAACATACCGCAGAGCTATTCTACGCCTTTCGAGTCTGGCTCCAAAACTCATGAAAATCAAAGTTTAGGAGATTCAGCTTGGTTAATGAAGCCAAATATTTAGCTTTCACATGGTGCAAATACGTAGAGACACACAACTTTCAGACACAAATTGGCGTAGATCAGACATATTGTAACCCCCCACAGGGCCCCCACCCTCCCGTGTTTTATATAGCGCGAACTTGACCCTAAGGTATCAGAGCGCTTTACATGAGCACCAGTTGCGTTTACACAAGGACACATTCACTTTTTTTGTTACAGAGCGCTTTACATGAGCACCAGTTGCGTTTACACAAGGTCACATTCACTTTTTTTTGTTACAGAGCGCTTTACATGAGCACCAGTTGCGTTTACACAAGGACACATTCACTTTTTTGTTACAGAGAGCTTTACATGAGCACCAGTTGCGTTTACACAAGGTCACATTCACTTTTTTTTGTTACAGAGCGCTTTACATGAGCACCAGTTGCGTTTACACAAGGACACATTCACTTTTTTGTTACACAGCGCATTTCATGAGCACCAGTTGCGTTTACACAAGGACACATTCACTTTTTTTGTTACAGAGCGCTTTACATGAGCACCAGTTGCGTTTACACAAGGACACATTCACTTTTTTTTGTTACAGAGCGCTTTACATGAGCACCAGTTGCGTTTACACAAGGACACATTCACTTTTTTTTGTTACAGAGCGCTTTTCATGAGCACCAGTTGCGTTTACACAAGGACACATTCACTTTTTTTTGTTACAGAGCGCTTTACATGAGCACCAGTTGCGTTTACACAAGGACACATTCACTTTTTTTGTTACAGAGTGCTTTACATGAGCACCAGTTGCGTTTACACAAGGACACATTCACTTTTTTTTGTTACAGAGCGCTTTACATGAACACCAGTTGCATTTACACAAGGACACATTCACTTTTTTTTGTTACAGAGCGCTTTACATGAGCACCAGTTGCGTTTACACAAGGACACATTCACTCTTTTTTGTTACAGAGCGCTTTACATGAGCACCAGTTGCGTTTACACAAGGACACATTCACTTTTTTTGTTACAGAGCGCTTTACATGAGCACCAGTTGCGTTTACACAAGGATACATTCACTTTTTTTGTTAGGCAGGGGGAGATTAAGCGATTTGCCCAGAATCACGGGATTTTGAGCCTCATTGCCGAGACTCGAACTCGGTCCCCCAGATTTGAAATCGACCGCCCTAGCCATTAGGCCACATCCTCTCCCCAATATAATTGCATTTCTATAGCCCTTACTACCTCTGATGAGGCGGCAAAGCAGTTTTTGGGCGATTAGCACACTGCTCTGGAACCCATGAAGGATTAGTGGTGAATTAGTATAGTGAAATATGAAAGTAATTTGAGTGGTGGAAATGTTAGTTATTTGGATTGAGAAGGATGCAAGAGATGTGCACTTATGCAGAGCAGCACACCTACAGTTGACCGCGGACCCAAAAAACAACACGCAGGAGCAGAACTACGTGCCCTGAAGGATAAAAAACACAACAGAAATACAGCTACAGGAGTATACAGCCCAATAGAATTACAGGTACCCATGCACTCGGGCCTACAGCCATTCGTGCACCCTGTTGAACAAACAGTCTTCCTCAAATGCAAACAGCTCTCAACACGCATACTGACCCACAGGCAGATGCGGGGATAGGTAGATAACAAGGGATTTAATTCGTTGGTCATAGCTACAAACAAAATGCTGTTGCCACCATTTCAAGACTCGGGGACTAAGGAAAAAAAACTGCAGGGTTAGCACATTTTGACCATCAGGTTCCATAAAACCCTGCCAAAAATATTTTGGACTATGGGTACCGCAGTATCAAAATGGTGGTATCTCAGGGGCAGCAACGGAAGGCTGTGGCACCACAGGGGCAGTGGCAGCGCAGGGGTAGTGGCAGCACACAGGTTTAGGGAGGGAGGAGGCAAGAGCATGCACATTGAGAATGCAGGAGTGAAAGAATTGGGGGGGCAACAGCTGTGGCAATACAGGGGCAATCCAATGGACCAAGGATAGAGAGGTCAGGGGCATGCCCTATGAGAACAGGAGTTGGGGCATCAAGGGAAGGCAGTGCCGTTCAGGGGCATTGGCCCCACAACAGAGCAGGGAGGGCATGGGCATGCACATGGAGAAAGGGGGTTGGGGAGAGGGCAGGGGCAGTAAAAGAGGACATGGGCAGTGGCAGCACAATACACCAGGGAGGGATTGGGCAGGGGCATGTATACAGAGAATGATGGAGAGGGGGTAGGACCAGCAGTGGATGGCAGTGGCAGCACAAGGGTAGTGGCAACACCACAGACCGGGGAGGGAGGGAGCAGGGACACACACACACACAGAATGATGGAGGCAGGGGCATCAACAGAGGACAGGAGCAGCCCGAGGGCACTGGCAGTACAACAGGCCAGGAAGGGAGGGGGCAGAGGCATGCACAGAGATAACAAGGAGGCAGGGGTGTCAACGGAAGACAGGGGCAGCACAAGGCATTGGCAGTAGGACAGAGCAGGGATGGAGGGAGTAGGGGTATGCACATAGATAATGAGGTGGGAAGGAGCAGGGGCAGCATCAGAGGGCAGTGGCAGCTCAGAGGCAGCGGCAGCACAACAGAGCAGGGAGGGAAGGCGCAAGAGCATGCACATGGAGAATGAGGTGAGGAGGGAGAGAGCAGGGGCAGTACAGGAGGACAGAGGCAGTGTCAACACAATACACCAGGGAGGTGGGCAGGGACATGCACACAGAGAATGATGATGGAGGGGTCTGGGGCAGAAAAAGCAGCGAAGCGCAGTGGCAGCAGAGGGGCAGTGACAACACAACAGAGCAGATTGGAAGGAGGCAGGGGCATTCACATTGAGAACAAGGGCATGAGGTGGCAGGGGCAGCAACTAGGGCAGTGGCAGCACAACGGACCAGGGAGGGAGGATCAGGAGCACGCACATGGAGAATCAGGAGGGCAGGTTCGAAAGGGAAGGAGTAGAGGCTACAACAGAGGTCAGTGGCAGCATTGGGGCAGTGGCAGCACAGATGACTAGGGTAGGTGGGGGCAGGGGCATGCACATAGAGAGCAGTGGTAGGAGTAAGGGGCAGCTACATAGGGCAGGTGGGAGAGGCAGTGGCAGCATAGCGGCAGCATCGCAGACTAGGGGGAGAGAAAACAGGGCCATGCACACAGAGGATTGAGAGCAGGGGATTGGGGCAGGGGCAGCAAACTCACCTGAGAAAGTAAGTGGAAGGGGCAGTGGAAGTACACAGAACATGGACGGCAGGAGGAAGGGGGCTGGGACATACAGAGGGAGAATGGAGGACAGGCGGGAGGGAGTCAGGAAGCTTACCATGGGGGGCAGGCTGGGGTAGTTAGGCCTCATATGGGGTTGGGCCTAGGCCACCCCCTTCCCCCAATACAAATGGCTGCAGGCCAGGCACAGTGAGGGTTTTAGCTGAATATCATTAAAAAATCCAGAAATTTACTGAAAAAACTAAGGTTAAAGAAACGTTAAAGGTAGGTATGGTGATATGATATTCCCTTACATAGAAAAAAATGAAATTAATTTAAAAAACACAACAAAAGTTAAAGTACCATTAGAGATGGATGCTGAAATGGTTAGAAAGAAACTGTTTAAAAAAAAAAAAACTACTGAAATTCAAAAGTTGAAGTTCAGTAAGCCAATTGTAAGTTGTGCAGCACTATGTACTGCTTATGACCTCACATATTACATCACTCATGACATGTTAAAGGACATCACTAATGTTACACCTTTCATTGAAAAGACATCTATTGTTTTTCTATAGCTTTTTAACAAGTGGATAGGTATGCATACAGCTTGACAATTTGTGAGTTCTAGTAAAATAAGTTAGTTATGGCATGCCAAGGTTTGCGGAAATCCGTTCACGAGGCAAAAAGTTATAGGTGAGTGAAAAATGTGTAAATTCCTGTTTTAGATCTCATAAGAACTTTTGCTCTCACCTACAGCCCGAAGGCCTGAAGGGATTTACTCCAAACTTGGCATAAATGCAGAACTTTATTCTGAAAGCATGCTTTTCTGTTCAGTAGTCTTTCAGCTATTAGTGTTTTAAAACAGTGCTGAGCGGGCTTTAAAGGGTTAACCCTTTTGCACATCTCTGCCATTTAAACTCATTAATCAATCCTATCAATTATATTTTCAAATTTTAAGACAATATGATGGTCTGGGTTAGAGCAGATTTTTTTTCCAGCCAACTTGAAACTCCTAAATCCAACACGGAAGTTTCGCACTGTACAGACAAATTTTCAACAGCCATGAGTAGCCAACCACAAATGTTGCCAACCCAGATGGTGGTGAGGGGGCCCGGATGCATGGAAAATACAGATCAACAGTGAGAAAAAAATACATTTTCAGAGCAAGACTCAGAAGTCGGAGCTACTTGCAAGCTGGCCATTTGCCATTGTAGGTACTGGATTAGACATGTTCTGCCTGACTCGCAAGTCGCTTATGACTCTTGAGTTTCTGACACTGTAAAAAGAAAAGCACTAGCAAAACTAAACTCTGAAATAATTGTCAGGCTCTGCTCGAAAGACAGCAGGTGGAGGCCTAAGACCACTGCGAAAGTCTTGCTGCCACAACACACTAGGTTTAGGATGCTGCAGCAGGCGAGGTCATGCACCCAACTTCCCCTTCCCCACCTCCCCCACTGTGTGCAGACAACGTAAGTGCATCAGTTGGGTGGACACGTGGGTTGGCCCTGAGCAGCGGAAGTGGAAAATTAAGTAAATCGGGAAAAAACAATGACATTCACTTAAAAACTACTGTTGGAAAATTAGTAAAGATTGAAGCTCAAACTCACAAAATCACTGAACTTTACCAGTTATTTTCTTAAAATGCACACAACACATGCCATAACTTCTTCTCATTTACACCAGAAGTGTCCAAAGAAGAATATGAATGTCATATTTTCTGGATAACTACTAACTATGCAAGTCATGCCTATCTAGATAAATTGTATATAAACTTAGGTGGATATACTGAGGAAATTGTATATGTCTGGCCCTCCTGGTATGATGTTGGGCACCTCTGGGGAACAGGTGCCAGTTACATGAACAGAACAGTGGATGTCTTTTCCTTTGGTACTTATCATATTTGTTTCTAATTAAAAACGTCTACTTGTGCTAGAAGATGTGTCACGTCCAAACTATGGCTCACTCTCAAAAAGATGGAGTTTAGGATCAGCATAAGAATAGCTGGTCTCAAGCTGACCCTCCTCAAATGGTCCCCTCCAAACCTCAGGACATGGAGCACTGATAAAGAACTGGAGATAGGAAAGAATGCATTTTCAACTTTAAAAAGTTAAATAGAAGAATTGTGATCGAACACATAATAATAAATTGATATTACCTGAATTAAGTTTTAGTATGAGCACTTCTGCTAATGACTTTTCTTTACTCAGGCATATTTTTGTAGCAAATTCTGTTTATTGGATTTTAGTTTGAGAGTGGAACAAAAATGCAGTACACATGCAACAGTTGTCAAATGCAAGCCAAGAGTTCCAGATCTCACATGTAGGTTACAGCTTGTTTACGAGGTCTATGGCATAGAAAAGTTATGCATCGATACAATCGAATCTTGTTGCATGAAATATTCCGCAGTTGTCCGTAAATCCACCCCCCGAAGAGAGTAACATGAAAACGAAACTTAACATACATAACAAACCAACAAAACCGTGATGTCATGGTGCAAATAATAATGGGGTGGTCATGAGGGTTGGGCCACTGGGCCCCTACTTAGGCAACTGACGAGCTGCTCATTGCCAACTGTGCTGCTGTGGAGTTAAATAAGGAATAGGTTGAGAGCTCTAAGCCGTGGGGCGCAAGCCGTCAGTGTAAGCCCTTCCGATAAGTAGCTCACCAGCTGGTATCAGATGTATTCAAAACCTTTTCTGGTGTTGTCTACTATGTCGGTCATGCGTTCCAGTGCAAACGCCCTCCAAAGCCTTGCGTGCCATTGAGTTAAGTATGGTGCCTCTTGTTTTTTCCATGCAGCAGCTGTTGTAAATAGAAACAACGATGTGATTAAGCATTTACTAAAGACATTAATTCCCCTCTTATAGAGCATGTTTTCTCTGTTATGTTGACCGAAGTTCGGACTCCATCTTGTATTGTCATGCCTCCACGTGTTCCCCACGAGAAGAGTCCAACCTCTGTGTTAGTTGCTCTTGTAAACTGCCTAGTAACAGTCTATAAATAGCTCCTTTGTCCATCTGGCACATGCCCAGACTTGACCACATCTGTTATCAGTTAGCCTTGCTTGACCATGTTTTCGCGGGCTCAAGGAGTGTGTTAGCTCCGCCCACATACTGATTCAGTATTGAAAATGACCATAAATGGTAATGTTCTTCGGCCTCATGTTGTATCCACCCACTTATGAGCCCCTCTGTTGTGTATAAAAGGGGACCATGTACGAAGGTTCTTTGTGCTACTCTATGCAATACTGAAGAGTGTTGTGTGGATTGTAGGACCACCCTTAAGGGTTAATAAATGCTGTCTTTGTACTTTGCAGTTTCCGTGCCAACTTCCTTATAGATTCCATCACAGGAGAGCGAACCCTTGTGTCCTGCGGGCCTAGCTGGGGCCTGTATTCATCAATTGGCGCCCGTCACGTGGGGCTCATCGGCGACTCGGATGCTCGAAGGACTGGTCGCGACGAAGGTGAGGAATTTGACCGGGGACGTGATCACTGCCCGCGGCGTCTTAGCCCTGGCATCCCGAGGTTTTTCTTCCTTCCCTTCCGAGCTGACCGCCTGGGTGGCGCCGGTCCTCGACTGAGACCTCTTCTGTCGGTCTTGCCGTGAAAGCCGTTTGGGCGATTGTGGAGCTTGGCAGTTGGAATCTGGACTCTTGATTGGTAAGAACCGGTGTACGGTACTTGCTCCGAGTTTTTGAAGCCTGGTCCGGCTATTTGAGTTTGATTTGTGATGACTAGTCATATTTTGTATTTGTCTTTGTGAAAATATATGCGTTGCAACACATATAGGCAGGTAATGTGGAGAGATTTCTCCGGAGCTGTGTACCTTTGAACGGCGCAACGATTAAGTGCCATTTTTCTATAATACTGCATATTTTGCATTATTTCTGAGCATGCCTGCTTTCAGCGCACTCCGTAAGTGGTGTTGCTGTTTTGGGAACCGGTTGAACCTCGAGGAATCTGCTCCAGCTCCCCCAGAGGGGACTCCTAATAGGGATATGTACGTGAAGCATGGTCTTTCTTCCATAATGTACAGCACAGTATGGAGGAAATACACTAAGAAAGATCCTGAGTTACGATGGCCTTTGTATGGATCGTTTGATATACGTAAGATTGAGTATGTGGAACAGTGTATGTGTAAACGGCGTGCTCGTCAGGATATGTTTGAGTGTGTGCGGTTGTGGGTGAAGGAGGTGCGTGAGCGAGAGAAACGTGAGAAAGCGCTGTTTGATAAGGAACAACGGAAGAATGATCATGTGCGAGCACAGGAAGCGAGGCGTCGGGAGGACAAAGAACAAACGGAGAGACAAGAGAAAGAGCGTAGGCTGCAAGTTTCGGGTCAATATGCTGTTCGGCAGCCACTTTATCCTGTCCTTAATAATCTTGATGATGATTTTTATTTACTAGATCGCTCTCCGCCCCCTTATGTTGGCGCATCTGCTCCGAGGCCACAAGATTCTGTCCCGGGTCCGGGTAAGGTAGATACGCGGTCCATGTTATCGGCTGAGCATATGGCTGAGCTTCGGCAAATTTCCTTCCGTGCACTTAAGGGTAAGGTGTCCGTGGATGAATTGTTCCATACTTGGGGGTCGTGGCAGGATAGAGAGAGATTGTATTTTTTGAACCATTTCGCTGAGGAAGTGATTGCTGCTTTTCGGAAATATTCTAGTGTCTTTGAGCCTGAAGAAGTGACATCGGATGCTAAAGCATTGCATGATGGTGTTTTTTCTCCCTCTAAGGCTCCTGATACGGCTCGGCGGTTATTCGCCTTGCGGGACGCGGTGCTGGCCCATAGAGAAAAAGCGCGCCAACGAGCAGGGGAGGAGACGCAGTCGGATTCGTGTACCGCAGAAGGCCACTCATCCACCTCTCAATCAGATAAGAGCGATCTAGTGCATGCTAAGCCAATGCGCGAGGCGGCGCCTTTGTATGTTCCTCCTAAAGGAGCGGGGACTAGCTCGGACATTGCCTCCGCCGATGCTAAGGGATATTTTGTGTATAATTGGGTTTATACTCCGTGGCATAGAGCTGATGTGATGGCATTAAAGAATGCGCTGCCTGACCCCCGCAAGAATCCAGCGGCCTTCTACGAAGAAGTCGAGGGGGCCTTGAATTCTTGCGTTATGACTTTAGCAGATATCGATTTGTTCTTTGGCCTTATTCTACCACCGGATATGTGGCGATCTGTCCGAAAGGTAGATGATGTAGTTGCCTTTAAGGCTCAGTGGTCTGACCTTGAGGATGAGGATAGGGAGCGGAAGCCCGCGCAGAAACCGCCTCAGAGTATTTTAGATCTCCCTGCTGCTATTGTGGCTAAGCTGAAGACAATTATCCCCCCCAAAAAGATTGATTGGAATATGTTAGCCGCATGTAAACAGAAAGCTGACGAGTCAGTTGCGGACTTCTTTACGCGCTTTGAGGAGACGTTTCATGATTTTATTGGCCAGTCGCTTACTGACGATACGGGCCGCCACCTTTTTGCGGATAAATATGTGGCTAATCTGCTGCCCTCCTGACTATCGCCCAGTATTATGAGCGTCAGGAGCAAGAAGCAAAGGGCCAGGAGGAAAAGAAATCGAAAGATTTGAAAACAAAGGTGATGTTGGCACAAGTCTATGGCCCGCCCCGACGGGGTAGTAATAGAGGTAGGGGAGGATCTTATGGTCCTCCCTTGGGCCGATCTGATTTAAATAGGAACCAATGTGCGTATTGTAAGCAATCGGGTCATTGGGCTAGGGACTGCCCGGTGTTGCATGCATCGCGTCAGGGGCATACCTATGGTGGCCCGCGAGGTAGAGGGGGTTTCTCGAACTTTCGAGGGAATTCTAACGAACAGGCTCGTTTTGACTCTGCTGGACAGCACCGCGATAGATCGAACGTTTTTGATCGCCAGCATCAGTACCAAGCGTCGGGGATTGACCGGTCGGGGTACCATGACTCTCAGCATGCATAGGGATGCGTTGGATGGGGGTTAGAATCAGTTGAGGTGCCGGTCGATCAGCAGGGCCCTTATGTATCGGCTGAGGTTTTGGGCTCTACTGATCAGTTCCTAGTGGATACAGGAGCGACACGTAGTGCACTGTCTAAGCAATTGGTTCCGGGGGCTCCCCCATCCGGCTTAATGGTCACATCGGTAGGGTTTGACGGTACACTCTCCCGAAGCCCTCTTTCACAGCCCCTCATGTTTAAGGTTGATTCTTTTTCTGCACCCTGTCCGTTTCTGCTTGCCCCGTACACACCGGACAACATTATGGGTCTTGATATGTTAAAGCATTTTAGGGCTACGATCCGTTGCTCCCCTGCTGGTGTACGGGTAATATTGAATGACAATTACCCCCGATCTGAACGGATGTGTACGATGTCAGAGGATGCGCTGTTAGCTACCCTCCCTCGTGCTTTGTGGGCAACTTCGGATACTGATGTGGGGCAAATGGTGATTCCACCGGTCCACATTAGCGTCAAGGAGGGGGCGGTGTTACCACGCCTCCCACAGTACCGTATTTCCCAGGAGGGCGAGGAGGCTCTCATACAGATAGTGCAGGATTTGATGGCGGTAGGGGTAGTGGAGGAAGTCCCCTACAACATTTGTAACAGTCCGATCCTTCCCATACTGAAAAAGGATACGGATGCCAGAGTTTATCGGTTTATAATTGATTTGAGAGAAGTGAACAAGATCGTGATACCTCAGTACCCAGTGGTTTCCGATATCACAACGTTGCTTACCTTGGTCCCGCCTACGGCGACCATGTTCTCAGTGATTGATTTGAAGAATGCCTTCTTTTCCATTCCCATTCACCCTGATAGCCGATATCTTTTTGGGTTTACATTGAATAATAGATCTTATCGTTTCTGTAGGATTCCCCAGGGCTATACAGAAAGCCCTAGCATTTACAGTCAGGCTTTGAAACGACAATTGGATTCCTTTGTTCTGCTCGAGGGGGTCGCCCTCATTCAATATGTTGATGACATCTTGCTGGCGGCTGACACTCTGGAGTTGTGTGAAAAGAGTACGTTATCCTTACTTTCTTTTTTAGCGTCCCACAATCATAAGGTATCTAGGAAGAAATTGCAATTCTGTAGACTAAAGGTGACTTATTTGGGTCACCTTTTGTCTAAGGAGGGACGTGCACTCACACCGGATCGTATCCAAGTAATTTTGGATACACCGAGACCGTCCACACAGAAGGATGTGCGTGCATTTTTGGGCCTTGTTTCTTTTTGTAGACAGTGGATATTGGGGTTTTCAAACATAGCTAAGCCATTGTTAGCCCTTTTGACAAAGGACACGCCTACCCCAATCCCTTGGTCAGATGAGTGTGATACTGCTTTTCAGCAACTACGACAGGCCCTTTGTTCAGCACCAGTGTTAGGGACCCCTGATTATGCAAAACCCTTTTCGTTGTATGTGCATGAGAAAGATGGATGTGCATTGTCAGTTTTAGTGCAGATGCACGGCGATAAGCAGCGCCCTTGTGCATATTTTTCGGCTGTACTTGATCCTGTCGCACGAGCATTACCAGGGTGTTTTCGCTCGGTTGCGGCGACAGCTGTGTCAATACGCCAAAGCGAGGGAATTGTGTTATCTCATAAGCTGTTGGTATTAGTCCCCCATGCTGTCGATGCCCTGCTCAATCAAACGAAGACGCAGCATTTGACCAGCGCCCGTTTAACGGGATATGAGTTGACGCTTTTGGCTCCTCATATTACGTTAAAAAGGTGCGTAACGTTAAACCCGGCAACATTGTTGCCATACCCCGAAACCCAGCCTGAGGCGCGGAAAGCGCATGATTGTATTCTCGTGACTGAGGAACAAACAAAGGGTCGTATTGATCTCCAGGATACGCCCTTTCCAGATGTAGATGGAGAACTGTGGGTGGATGGATCCTGTCTGAAGCTACCAGATGGTACGACTTCAGCAGCATATGCGATTACCACATTGCAAACGATAGTGGAGACAGCACGCATACCACAGAAATCAGCTCAAGCAGCGGAACTGATAGCATTAACACGAGCATGTGAGCTCGGTACAGGACTATGTGTGAATGTTTATACAGATAGCCGCTATGCCTTCGGAGTAGCGCATGACTTCGGCCTACTCTGGAAGGAGAGAGGGTTTTTGACGTCACATGGAGTACAGATAATGCATGGAGAGTTAGTTCATAATCTTTTAACCGCATTGACATACCCAAAGAAAATTGCCATCGTTAAGTGTAGCGCCCACAGGAAAGTAGTTGATAAAGTTGGAGAAGGGAATGCGTTGGCAGATCGAGTAGCACGGGAGACTGCGATGCAGCCCGGTACTACTGCCGTGTATGTAGTAAAGTCGCAGGTGGAAAGATGGCATGATGCGAAGGAGGAAGTGCGAGAAATGCAAAGGACCGCTTCTGACAAAGAGCGGGAACAATGGGCTAGTGAGGGAGAATTGGATGATGAGGGTTGCTGGAGAAATAAGCAGATGGATAGATGGAAATTACCCACGGCTTTTGTACAGCCGATGGTTCAGATGGCACATGGGCTAGCACATGTTGGAGCTTCCGCAATTGTGAAATTGCTTACCCAAGTCTGGGAGCATCCAGAGATTGCTAGCACAGCGAAGAGGGTGGTGCAGACTTGTATGATCTGCCTGAGGTATAACCCAGGAAAGGGTACTCGAACTCCAGCAGGAGGGTTTGTGACACCTACTGCGCCCTTCGAGGTTTTGCAGATGGATTACATCCAGCTTGAGCGCTGTAATAATCTGAAGTATGTTCTAGTAGTGGTCTGCGCTTTCAGCAAATGGGTTGAAGCGTACCCTACGAAAGACAATACTGCAATGACTACTGCGAAGCTGCTGCTGAAAGAGTTCTTCCCTCGATATGGCGTCTGTAGACTTCTGTGGAGTGATAATGGCCCTCACTTTGTAGCGGATTTTATAAAGTATGTCTTGAAGGGCCTAGGCATCACTCAGAAGTTCCACGCCGTGTTTCACCCTCAGTCTGCAGGCCTAGTTGAGAAGTATAATGGTACACTGAAACTTAAGATCGCTAAAATTCAAGCTTCCACGTCTTTGACTTGGCCAGACGCTCTGCCGCTGGCGTTATTGTCAATTAGATCGGTACCACACTCTCGAACTGGCCTTACACCTTATGAAATCGTTTTCGGACGCCCAATGAATATTTGGGGTCCACCAAGACCTAAGGCTGTGTATGATGTACCTTGTGTAATGATGAGCGATTATCTGGCACAGTTAACGGATAACTTGGTTTCTATCCATCAACAGGTCCGAGAGGCGCTCCCTGATCGGTCTACCGGTGAAGGACATGGTCTCCGGCCTGGGGACCACGTGATGGTGAAAGTTTTCGACAGGACGAACAGCTTGGAACCGAGATGGGTGGGCCCTGAGCAGGTCCTCCTCGCAACGAGGACGGCTGTGCGAGTCTCCAACCGAAAGAATTGGATCCACTCTCTGCACTGTAGGAAGGTGCCGCCCGGATTGGTGGAACCTGCCGTGCTGACCGATCAACGAGAAATCTTGGCTGCAGAGACAGGCCGTGCTGCGGAGCCAAACGCCACTGAGGAGCTCTTTCCGGACCACGCGACTCCTGGAGGAAGGCGATATCATCTTCGACCAAGGAAGTGAGTTTCCCAGTACCGGGACATACTGTCAGAACGGCCCTTGGGTTAGTGAAACGGAGAGCCGATGAGGCAAGGGGGGGGGATCAGCCCTGCATTAGTGTAGCGACACCCGTCTTGGCCCGCTGGTGAAGAAATCAACCGCTGCCCAAGGGGAAGAGTTCTGACAGACTTTTAGTTTCAGGAAGATATTGGGTTTCATTTTTACCTTGACATGGAGAAAAAGAAAATCCTTTGTGCATTAGGGTTCATGTTGACAGTAGCCATTGTTGGGATAACCACATGGTTCGTGGAGGATGTAACTCCCGCTCTGAAGATTCTTGTGTTGACAACTCCGGTGCCTGAGGAGCACTACTTTTATACATTACCGTATCAAGAGTTGAAGCATCGACAATCTTACTTGAATAACACTTTCATCCAGATGCTGCATCATACCCACGTTGCTACGAATGCTACGAACTGTTGGATATGTGGGATGATGCCAGCTCATCAGAAGAAAGGAGGAACGCCATTTATACCACTTCCTTTCTCTCATAATGGCTCTTGTAGAGCATGGTATACTTTGCTTTTTGCCACTCGGAAACCGACAGTGGGACGATTGCTTTTTAGACTTAATAAAGAATGCCATCAAGACAAAAATGGGTATCCACAAGCGAATGGGACAATTTGGGAGTGGGAGGAGTACCGACCAGACAATGAATCCATCCCCTATATCTTCACGAACACCAGAGACACTGTGGGAAAAGACAAATTTGTGATCCAAGTAGCACAAGCTCAAGCGGACCTGTGTGTCCAGAGTGTGGGTTTTATTCCTGTTGGTGTTAGTGATTGCATTACTGTTTTGAATATTGATGGGTTGAACAATAGTACCTTCTTGGCCTCCCATAATACGTATTTTGTGTGTGGAAATAAAGGTTATTACCGTCTGCCGGCTGGGTGGTCTGGGGTATGCTATGTATCATTTCTATTACCTCCTGTATTCCTAGCACCCGCATCTTATCATAAGGATCTGAAATTATTGAATAATGTGACTGTAAGTAGGTATAAACATACTTTATCAATTGATGATGTAGATCAGACTGATACCAGTCTGCAACAGTATATTGATTTTAACTTAGGACTGTTTTTCTTTGTTGGAGCTGCCCTGAACAGTAGGAAGATCCGAAGGTTAACAAGAGTGGTAGAAGCTGTGACAAATCAGACTGCTGCTGCTCTTGGGAATCTTACGGAGGAATTGCAGATTACTAGAATTGTTGCATTGCAGAATCGTATGGTATTAGACGTTATGCTAGCTAACAGAGGAGGAGCATGTAAAATTATTGGAAGTAGCTGTTGTGTGTTTATCCCTGATCATACGCCATCAGTTTATAATGCCATCAATAAACTGCATAAAATTGCAGCTGAGATCCATACAGAAAACGGCACTTGGTCCTTTTCTGGATGGTTCTGGGCGTTAATGACTGCCTGGGGATGGAAGGTTCTAACTGGTCTCTGCATTATTGTAGCGGTTCTGTTTTCATGCTGTATCTGCATTCAGTGTGGTCCTTTACTCTGCTCATTATGTGTATCATTTTGTATCCCTGATAAGAAAGCTATTGCCGATGTTGCTCACCAGAAACGTTTAGCTAAAGAAGTTGAAGAAATGATGACGATTGACATATATGACGATTATCCTAACAAACCGGATGTCTTCAGTAAATGCTGAAAGGGTCGTCTGTTGTAAATAGAAACAACGATGTGATTAAGCATTTACTAAAGACATTAATTCCCCTCTTATAGAGCATGTTTTCTCTGTTATGTTGACCGAAGTTCGGACTCCATCTTGTATTGTCATGCCTCCACGTGTTCCCCACGAGAAGAGTCCAACCTCTGTGTTAGTTGCTCTTGTAAACTGCCTAGTAACAGTCTATAAATAGCTCCTTTGTCCATCTGGCACATGCCCAGACTTGACCACATCTGTTATCAGTTAGCCTTGCTTGACCATGTTTTCGCGGGCTCAAGGAGTGTGTTAGCTCCGCCCACATATTGATTCAGTATTGAAAATGACCATAAATGGTAATGTTCTTCGGCCTCATGTTGTATCCACCCACTTATGAGCCCCTCTGTTGTGTATAAAAGGGGACCATGTACGAAGGTTCTTTGTGCTACTCTATGCAATACTGAAGAGTGTTGTGTGGATTGTAGGACCACCCTTAAGGGTTAATAAATGCTGTCTTTGTACTTTGCAGTTTCCGTGCCAACTTCCTTATAGATTCCATCACAGGAGAGCGAACCCTTGTGTCCTGCGGGCCTAGCTGGGGCCTGTATTCATCACAGCTACTGCCATTTTAGCAGCCCCCAGGCATAGCCACATGACTGACCTGTCGCTCTGTGTTTGGCGTTTCAGGATTGGGTCTCTCACCCCCAGCATGGTGTGCTCCAGGGATATCGGAATTGGGTAGCCTAGGATGAGTTTAACTTGGGACAAAATCTCTTTCCAAAAGGGCTGTATGGAGGGACAGTCCCGCCAAATATGTCGAAAGTCGCCCAGCAAACCACATCCCCGCCAGCACCTATCCGAAATGTTGGGGATGATCTTGTGTAGTTTCTGAGGGTATAGGTACCAATCATACATAATCTTGTAGTGCGTCTCCCTTAGATACATCAAGCGGTTAAATTTCACTATATCCCTACTTAGATGCTCCTATTGTTTGTCCGCTAGGGGGGTATTCAAGAGCGCATCCCAAAAGTGTTTATAATGCAGGGTCGATCTGGGACTCCGAGCTTGTATGAGAGCATACAGATAGGAAATGCATCCCTTGGAGGTGGACCCTGATTGGGCAAGCCTCTCTATGGGGAGCAGGTCCCTGTGGCGGCTAGTCGCACCAAGGGCTGCTGTACCAATGTTTAAGCTGCAAATATTGGTATTCCTCCTTAGCAGTCAGCGCAAATTGTTTCTTGCATTCTTGGAAGGTGAGAAGCTCGCCTTTTTTAAATAAATAGGAAATCATGTGACATCCTCCTTCCCTCCAAGCCTGAACGGGACCCTCATGAAGCACCAGGGGGAAGGCAGCATTAAAATGTATGGGGGTGTAAGGGAAAGGAAAGGTTGTTAGCTGTAACCTCCCAGTAAGAACATCCCATACCCATATTGTGGCGGACGTGGGTGTGCTGGTGTAGGCGTTGGGTGGTCTGTTGTGTTTTGGATTCCATAGTAGATCCCAAAAGGTGCGACCAGTTATCTGTCTGTCTATACGAAGCCAGTGCTTCTCTGAGGCCCACAGAGGCCACTCCGTGATGACCCGTAGCTGAGCCGCCCTGTAGTATTCCGAAAATCCGGCAACGCCAGGCCCCCTTCCCTTTGTGGCCGCATGAGCAGACGGAGGGGCAAGCAAGCCCTTTTCCCCAACCAGATAAATTTTGTAAGCATTTGTCGCAACTCCCGCAAGAGACCCACCTCCACCAGATTGGGCAACCCCTGAAAGAGGTAAAGCAAGCGGGGAGTACATTCATCTTAATAGGATTAATCCTGCCCAGCCAGGAAATGCATGCAGCACTCCATTTACCCAGGTCAATTTTTAACTGGCGAAGAAGGGGAGGGAAATTGGCCCTGTAGAGATCTGAAGTATGGGGAGTGAGCTTGACACACAAATATGTAATATCCTCATCTGTGCAACTAAAAGGTGATGCGCCTTCCACCCGACGCCATTCTTCTTTGTAGAGGGACAGATTCAATAAAAAGGATTTGGCCAGATTGATCTTAAACCCCGCCGCCCGCTCAAACAACATGAGCTCCCCCTGGATAGCCGAAAGAGAGATCAATGGTTGTGTGACTGGGAGAAGCACCACATCAGCAAAGAGCGATATCTTATGGTCATCTGTGCCAAAGCGTATCCCCCGAATGTCCGGCTTTTCTCTGATTTTATGCGCTAGAGGTTCTATACTTAGGGCGAAAAGGAGGGGGGTCAACGGGCATCCCTGCCTTGGTCCGTGCGCCAAGCCAAAAGGGGAGGAAGCAACGCCATTGACCAGGACCTGAGAGCTACGAGAGTGATAATTGGCACGAATCATCCCTATAAAGTTCTCATTAAATCCAAAGCGCTGTAGCACCCTAAACAAAAAGGTCCATTCTATGCGGTCAAATGCTTTTTTCGCGTCTAGCGAGAGAAGAGCCGCTGGGATGTCCTTCTTCCGAACCTTTTCAATTAGATGGATGATGCACCGCAAATTATCGTGAGTCTGCTGTCCCTTAATAAAACCTGATTGGCCTGGATCAGTAAGGCCAGGGAAAGCAAAACCCGATGGGATGATGGACGAAGTGTTGAACATTGCAAGCACTCAGCCCCAGTCAAATGATCTGGGTTTAATCCATCACCGTTCTTTAGCTCACTCCACCACCCCAGTTCAGACATGGCCATATGAAAATAAGTCTGACCCTGTGCCTCATGGGAACAGTCCAGTAAGAAGTGCCAAGCCATGTCTTCCCTGGAACGGAAACAAGCATCCTGGGACCAGTTTCGGGTTCATAACGCTTGAGGAACTTCGATTTTTGATCACGATCGAATCAACCTGCCATTTTGTGGCCCGCCTCCATTTTGTGTTGCCATCACTCAGGCAGCACGGCGGACAAAGTCTATTCTGCTTTTTCTATAGCCTGGTGTCGAAATACACCCTCGGCCTCTATTTGCAAAGCTGGTGTTAGAACTAGCCGAGTACACTAATCCCTGTCTGGCTTTTCTAATCCACGTCTCAACTATCTGTTGGCTCACACTATTCTTTCCTGACCTTATCTTATCGACTGGCCTTCACTGTCTCCTGCTAGTATTCTCTCGTTTCACGACTGTCCTCCAATACACACAAACGTATCTCACCACGTGCAAGTTAATTATGAATCTGTAATGTATTAGCCTGAGGGTGGGGTGACAAACACAGTTGGAGGAGAGGTCTCTTCGAGTCATCTGATATTTCTGTTTTCAAACCTTTCCTATTTGTTCCGCCTTGTTTTCCAACTTTCCTTATTGGCTCCTTATATGCTCTGGGAGTGTATTTTGTTAATAATTGTATTATTGTATAGTATTTACCCTGATGCGCCACAGAGTGAAGTGGCAGTCTCCTGAGAACCTACTTTGTGTACTTCTAGGATAACTGTTCTAGCTGCAGCTAAATAAATCCAATCTTCTAACGCCGACAGAGTGTCCCGTGTCTCTGTGTAGCGAAGCAGGTGAACTCCGGAGACCTTGGGCATACCCTGCGCCGCCAGGCCCAAAAGGTTCTGGTTCTTCAACTGGCGCCCAACGTGGGGCGGCTTCAGTGGTACCGGTTCTGCTCGAAGGTCGTGAGGAACCCCGCAAGAAAATTCTGGAGGGTTCGCGAGCCACACTAAGCGACCCCTGTATGTCGAAAGTGGTCCAAAGGTCTTTTGCAGCGCGGTTACTCCTTCCTGACGGCTACTGACGACCGCTGCCCTGACTGCCGCCCTGCTTTGGCCCATTCCTTTGATGATGTATGGTAAGGCGAGACGATAGACGGGCCTCTGTTGGTGGAAGAAGACGTCCTTAGTTAAGTATTTTCGTGGGTCGCGCCCACAATTTTGTTCTTTGTTTGATTTCCTTAGGTTTCTTAGATTTATTTTTTGCAAAAGATAAAGCCGAGGGTAAGTGCATTTGTGCTGCGTAAACTGAGTTTTACTCCTTTGAAGTTTGTGAACAGTCCGGAGACATCTCGAGATGCCTGGTCTGACTAAGTTTGGAAGAATTTGTTGTCTTGGTTGTAATAGGGACTCCCGACTTGAGGACTCTTGTCCGATTCCTTCGGTTGGAACTCCCACATACGAGCTCTATTCAAAACATGGTATTGGCCCCATTGCCTTTAACGAGACATGGACTCGATACACGAAGAAAGATGGTGTTCTCAAATGGCCAGAAAACGGTAGCTTCGATCCTGATGTGCTAGATAATTTAGAAGCATTTTTGTTCAAAAGAAAAGCCCGGCCGGCAATGTTTGACTCTTTCCGCCTTTGGCGTAAGGAAGCCAAACAGAAAGAAATTAAACAAGCAAAACGAGATAGGAAAGCACAGGGTATGACAATTATACAGGCTGCCCAACAGTTCAAAAATGATGAAATTGATAATGCGACTGAAATTTCAGAAAGACAACATCGTATGGCGATGGATAAATGCTATCCGGTGTTGCCTGTTTCTCCTTCTGATAATAAGAAAGATATAGAAGAAGATCCCCTAATGTCCCATTTATTAAGGTTGCCTCCGCCCTATGCGCAAAATGCCAATGTACCTCAGCTATTACAGCCTGCTCAGCTGCCAGTAGTACCTCCGCCGGTTCCGGCTCCTCAGCATTTGCCTCCTCCAGTATTACCGCCCTTGCCGGTTTTACCATTAGTCTCAACTTCATTGCCTTTATCTCCTGATCTCAGATCTCCTTTGCCTTCTGCTCCTCCTGCAATTACCAGTTCTTCTCCTGTCAGTTCCCCTAATACTTTGTCTCCAGTTCTAATGTCTAATTCACCATCTGTGCGTAAGCGTCTCACAGACTCTGTCACTAATATTCTATCTCCTTTCTTTGGAGCTTTTAATGTGTCTCCGGCTTTTGCTCGAAGACAATCTCGTAGTCAGTTCCCAGATTTTGAGGAACGAGAAAAGCTAGACTCTCTTGCACAAAGATGGATCAAGAAGGGTCCACAATATAGTGTGCTTGATATTATGCCTACCTTTTTGCAAAGGAATGAGCCTACGCAAAGATATGTTTTCAATGTAATGTGCGACATTCTCATTAAAGAATGGGAAGATGTGAGTTCAAGTCCGATCTCACAAGATCTGTTAAATGTTCAGGCTGATTTTGAAAGAGGACTTATTGTAGGTTCTAAAGTTGAGGAAGCTGTAAGGACACTTATCTCTTATAGATCCTTATTGTTTTCTCAGATTTTTCTTGATTCCGATCGGTCGGTTAAACTGACGTCGAAAAATTACCCTATGAGAGAGGTTCCTCCAGTTTGGAAGGAGGCAGTTGCGGCTGTAGGCGCTAATGCACCTATTCCTGGTCATTTCCAACGTATATGGGTACATGTCCCTTGGAAGAGATCTGAAGTTTGGGCCCTTAAGCAGACTCTACCAGATCCTCGTAAGAACCCTGCAGGTTATTATAAAGAATTATCGCAGACAATTGATGCTTGCATTATGAACCTAGCAGACATCGATATGTTGATGGGTAATGTAGTCCCACAGACAATATGGGCTAAGATTCGTAGAGAGGATCACGCACAGGAACTAGGAGCTACCTGGGATGTTATAACTAATACAGATAGAGACCAAGTGGGTGGCGCAAAGCCTGACGCTCTGATCTGGGAACTTCCTGGTAGAATTAATACATTAATGAAAACTATGATGCCTGCACTGAGAGTTAATTGGGATAAACTAGCAGCATGCAAACAAAAGAAAGATGAAAGTGTCTCTGACTTCTTTACTCGTTTCGAGGAGACATTTATCGACCACAGTGGTCAAGACATGGCCATCGAGGGTGGACAGCGATTATTCGTGGACAAATTTGTATTCAATTTGCTTCCCGAGCTGTCACACAAATTAAAGGATTCAGAAAGTTCATGGGCTGTTTCTTCTTCTGCTCAGATATTGGCTACTGCACAATATTATGAGAATAGGGACAAGGAAGAAAAAGAAAAGCAAGAGAAAAAGACAAAAGAATTAAAAACGAAGGTTCTCTTGCAACAAGCCTATCCGCCACGTTATGCTCAGCCTCAAAATCAGCAGCCTCCGCAGTTTCAGAGGTTGTATCAAAAACCTGAGCCATACAATCCGCGACCTTTGTTAGGTCCTAATCAATGTGCCTATTGTAGAGAGGAAGGTCATTTTAAGAATAGTTGTCCGGTTTTATTGCAGCGCAATGGAGCGTTATCTGCTCCACGAGGTCGTGCTGGCCTCCAGTCAGCAAACAGAGGTAGAGGTCGGGGTATGTTGACTCAAGAACAGCGTGCCCTTCCTTCTCCCAATTCCGCGAACTACTTTGATCAGCAAAATGTGAAATCTACACAGTATTACAATGAAGACCATTATGTTGAAGGCGAGAATGAGAGTCTTGATGCTAACTAGGACAGCCATGGACAAAGTAAGGGAGTTGTGTCAATCCCAGTAGATCAAAATGGTCCTTATGTTAACGTCACTACAATGGGTGTTTCAGAGCCATTTCTTCTGGATACTGGAGCAATGAGAAGTTCTATCATTCATTCTAAACTCCCTGGGGCACCTTTGTCTGGCTTAACGAATGTTTCTGTAGGATTCTCTGGCGCCCCTGTTCGCAATCCAGTTTCTTGCCCTTTGCCTATTTCAGTTGGTCCCTATGATTTGGAAGCTCCACTTCTGTTAATGAATGGTTGCGGTGAGAATCTGTTGGGTCTAGACCTATTGAAAAGAATGCATGCTACAATATATTGTTCTCCTTCAGGCGTACATCTTACTCTACGACAGAAGTTGATCTCCCCAATGTATTTGTCCAAAGATCAGTTTCCTCCTGAATTACTTTCTCTTCCAGCAGCACTTTGGGCCACGGGTCCGAACAATGTGGGTTGTCTTGAGATTCCGCCTTATGTTGTCACTCTCAAGCCCAATGTTGAATTACCACGCATCCCACAGTATAGAATTTCTGCTGAAGGTGAGAAAGCGCTTTTGGAAAACATTCATGACTTGATTTGGAAGGGTGTGGTTGAAGAAACAAGAGGTAACAAATGCAATAGTCCTATTCTTCCTGTTCTTAAACGTACTGATCCTTCTCAGCCTCCTGTGTACCGTTTCGTAATTGATTTGCGAGAAGTAAACAAAATTGTGATTCCACAATATCCTGTTGTTCCAGATATCACTGCTTTGTTGACAATGATACCTTCCACAGCGACCTGGTTTTCTGTTATCGATCTAAAGAATGCTTTCTTTAGTATTCCCATTGCAGAAGAGAGTAGGGACATTTTTGGTTTTTCACTTGAAGGCCGAAGCTTCCGTTTTAAGCGCGCACCCCAAGGCTATTGTGAAAGTCCCTCCATTTACAGCCAAGCTATAAAATGTCATCTTGATACTTTTCACTTGCCGTTTGGTGCTGCTCTTATTCAATATATGGACGACTTGTTAGTCGCCGCTGATTCACAAGATATCTGCAAAGATGTCACTGTTGCTTTGTTGCGCCACTTGTTAAAACTGAATCACAAGGTTTCACCTTACAAACTACAATATGTTTGTCGAGAGGTTACCAACTTGGGTCATCTCCTCTCAAAGGAGGGACGACGTTTGACACCAGAACGAATACAGGTGATTGCGCGAATGTCTGTACCATCAACACAAAGGGAAGTACGTGCCTTTCTGGGTATCACTTCTTATTGTAGACAGTGGATCCCTAACTTCTCTCTAATTGCTAAACCTTTGTTGGCACTCACTTTAAAAGATACGCCTCAGCCCCTTCCTTGGACTGATGAGTGCCAAAAGAGTTTCACTGACTTACGTACCGCTCTGTGTTCTGCTCCTGTACTAGGCACTCCAGATTACACTAAGCCTTTTACGCTCTATGTGCATGAGAGAGAAGGTTGTGCATTGTCAGTTTTAGTACAGCAATTTGGAGACAAACAGCGGCCATGTGCCTATTTTTCGGCTACGTTGGATCCCGTAGCTAAGGCATTGCCCAGTTGTCTCAAAGCGACAGCAGCAGCAGCAATTTCTATCCGACAGTCTGCTGGAATGGTGTTGGATAACACTCTCATTGTCATGATACCACATGCAGTGGATACTTTGCTAAACAGAACAAAAACACAGCATCTTACGAGTGCACGTTTAACTGGTTACGAGCTGACGCTTTTGGCTAGTCACATACACATCAAACGATGTAATACCCTGAATCCAGCTACTTTGTTGCCCCTTCCAAATAAGGAGAGTGTTGAGGATCAGCATGATTGTTTCTTCTGTACTGAGGAAGAGACAAAAGGAGGAATTGACCTGAGAGACACACCGCTAGAGAGTCCGGATGGGACTCTATGGGTAGATGGTTCTTGTTTTAAGATGCCTAATGGAGATACGGTTTCAGCCTATGCTGTAACTACCTTACACACGATTGTGGAAACTGCACGTATTAGACACAATTCAGCGCAAGCAGCAGAATTGATAGCATTAATGAGAGCTTGTGTATTATCGAAAGGGAAGAGAGTGAACGTGTACACTGACAGCATATACGCTTTTGGTGTAGCGTTCAGTTTTGGGCGTCTCTGGAAGGAGAGGGGTTTCCTCACTTCACATGGCACCAAAAAAACAGCATGGTCAATTAGTGACTGATCTCCTTGATTCACTTGCTTTACCTACCCAAATAGCGATAGTGAAGTGCAGTGCACACAAGAAGATTACGGATGATGTTGGTCGAGGAAATGCATTTGCAGACGAAATAGCGAAGAAAACAGCGAGAAATTCAAAGAGTCGAATGTTTGTGGCAGGTCCTGCGAATTGGGTCAGAGAGAGAGGAATGTGTGAGAGTACAGTGGAAAGCGTGAAAGCAATTCAGAAAGAGGCTTCAGAAAGGGAGTTGAGCAAGTGGAAAGAAAGTACGGGAATGTTAGATGAGATGGGTTGTTGGGTGGAATTATCTGAACATCAGCGTTGGCTGTTACCAGATGCCTATGTTCTCCCAGTGGTTACTATGGCTCATGGTCCAGCCCACTTAAGTGCAAAAGGCATTTGAAAACTTCTGGCACCAGTGTGGCAGAATGAGAATATCCCAAAATGTGCAGACAATGTAGTAAAGCACTGTATTGTTTGTTTAATGTACAACCCGGGAAAGGGAACCCCAACTCCAGCAGGTCACTTTGCTCCTCCAACATATCCATTTGAGGTGTTGCAAATCGATTACATTCATATGGAGCGATACAACAACCTCAAATATGTTCTGGTGGTTATATGCGCCTTTTCACGATGGATAGAAGCATACCCTCTAAAGGATAATACAGCCCTATCCACAGCTAAAATCCTACTAAAAGAGTTCTTCCCCAGGTTTGGATCGCCACGCATCATCTGGAGAGACAATGGGAGCGAATTTGTTGGCCAACTCATGCAGAAAGTTTGTGCAGGTCTTGGTATCAAGCAAAAGTTCCATGCGGCAAATCATCCACAATCAGCGGGTTTAGTATTACAATGGAACTTTGAAGTTGAAGTTAGCGAAGGTTCAAGCAAATACAGGACTCAATTGGCCTGATGCTTTGCCGTTAGCTCTGCTATCCACCAGGACTGCTGTACACTCTCGTTTGGGACTTAGCCCTTACGAAGTGGTATTTCGCCGTCTGGCCAACATATGGGGAATACCTCGCCCTAAGAAATTCTCAGACTTGCCATATCCAATGTTGATTGATTATCTGCATGACCTTACGACTAAATTGCGTGTTCTTCATCAACAGGTTCAGAGTACTCTGCCGGAGGCCTCCACAGACCCAGGTCATTCTATCCGACCAGGTGACTGGGTGTGTGTGAAGAATTTTCAGAGGTCCAGCAATTTGCAACCCAGGTGGCGGGAGCCTCGAATGGTCTTGTTGACCACAAGGACAGCAGTTAAAGTCGAAGGGAAGAAAAATTGGATTCACGGTGTGCATTGCAAGAAAGTGCCTTTGCCTTTGCCTTTGCCTTTTGATCAGTGGGTTCGTAGAGGGGTTGGTGACTGTGAAAGCGAAAAGACTCCACGATTCGTGCCTTTTAGTGATGCACACCTGAATGGGACACTGTCTGAGACAGAGGACGACGACATTTTACAGGAAGCAATTCCATTGCATCGTCGCTTGGATACGACTGAACCACGAACATTGTTCCAAAATCAGAATGTTCCAGGGAAAGAACATTACAACTTGAGACCCAGGCCAAAGAACATTTAAGACTTTCTTCTCCCTTGTGTAGTATGCTCTCCCGGTTGCAGGGTCACCGTAGGAGTCTAGGTCACGACCTGAGTAGTGACAATAGGTCTGCAGGATCTTCAGTGTCATAGGACGGTAGAGCATCGTGACTTCAGTGATTGAGGAAGATTGCCGTGAGCATCCATTAGTAAGATGGAAACTACACTAAGTAATAAAGAAAGAAGAGATGAAATGAATAAAACATCCTGTAAAATAATGTACAGTCGTTTTAGTATAACTTTATGTGTTTTTATATCATTATGTATTGTTTTGGCGATTATTGGTGGGATAATTTATGCTTTGCAGCCAAGAAATACCTCCCCATCTTCCTCTTTGCCTTCCTCTACTATCTCTCCACACCTCTTTTATACTTTCCCTTCACATGAACTCGTCAGAAGAACTGAGTATTATAACAATTCTTTTATCCAGCTATTACATCAGCACCAATTAGTGGTTAATACAACTGATTGTTGGGTGTGTGGTCTTATGCCACATACCACAGAGAAAGGAATGCCATATCTCGTCCTTCCTTTCTCTTATGAAGGTTCTGCTTGGGCTTACTTCATCATCTTCTCTAATGCTTATCAGAGCAAATTCAGACGACCTATTAATTCACATATCAATTATCCGGATTTTAGTCACAGTTCCTTGATTAAGGGTATGGTAGTTATGGCTAAAATCATGGAAAACAGCAAAATCTCCGTCGACGAAAGAAAAGAATACACCAATTGGAACGTCACCCAATATATGTCGAGTCTCAATAGTAAGGTTGGAAAAGGAAAGTCCTCGCCAATCTGGACTATACCGCATCAAGGTAACTTCTGCTTACAGATAAACGATCGCTCTTCTGACACTACACAAAGGAATAACTGCTCCTACACGTACGTTTATTCCTCTCAGAACTCGCCTCCTCTAGTGCCTTCTCAAGGCACCTATTTCATCTGCTATGATAGAGCTTATACTTGGTTACCAACGGGTTTCTCTGGTACTTGTTATATAGCTTTTCTTCTTCCCCCTACTTACACTGCTTCCGCAAATCATCACCGAACCCGATATGGGAGAGGGATTATTGATTCGAAGGATACAGCAGGACAGGAAGGAGGAGATTTCCTTAAAGGTTTTCTTCCCTTCTGGGGTCCCATGGCTAACAGCAGAAATATAAGGCAATTGGTCCGTGTCGTAGAGACTACAATAGACATCACTGTAGGAGCCTTAAGTAACATCACGGCAGAACTACAGGCGGATCGTCTTATGACCTTGCAAAATCGAGTTGCCTTAGACTTTGTTCTTGCCGATCGTGGTGGAGTGTGCAAATTGATCGGGTCAAGTTGCTGTATTTTTATTCCTAATGACGCTCCGACAGTATACCAAGCTATCTCCAAGTTGCACATAATCTCTGAGTCTATTCATCAGGACGAAGAAGATTGGTCTTTAACGGAATGGTTTTGGGGACTACTGTCCAAATGGGGTTGGAAAGCATTGACGTTCCTTGGTATAATCCTGACCATTATATTTTCCTGTTGTCTTTGTATGCACTGTGGTCCCGCTATCTGTGATCTTTGTGCTACTATGTACATCCCAAAACCCAAGCCACAAGTAACGGAAAACATAAGAATGATGTTACAGCAACAACTCGAGGACCTCATGGCTATTGACGTGGACTCAGATTAACATGATTCTATCTTGCCTGAGTTCTGGCAAAAGGAGGGTCTGAGGAACTTCGATTTTCGATCACGATCGAATCGACCCGCCATTTTGTGGCCCGCCGCCATTTTGTGTTGCCATCACTCAGGCAGCACGGCGAACAAAGTTTATTCTGCTTTTTCTATAGCCTGGTGTCGAAATACGCCGTCGGCCTCTATTTGCAAAGCTGGTGTTAGAACTAGCCGAGTACACTAATCCCTGTCTGGCTTTTCTAATCCGCGTCTCAACTATCTGTTGGCTCATACTATTCTTTCCTGACCTTATCTTATCGACTGGCCTTCACTGTCTCCTGCTAGTATTCTCTCATTTCACGACTGTCCTCCAATACACACAAACGTATCTCACCACCTGCAAGTTAATTATGAATCTGTAATGTATTAGCCTGAGGGTGGGGTGACAAACACAGTTGGAGGAGAGGTCTCTTCGAGTCATCTGATATTTCTGTTTTCAAACCTTTCCTATTGGTTCCGCCTTGTTTTCCAACTTTCCTTATTGGCTCCTTCTTATGTGCTCTGGGAGTGTATTTCGTTAATAATTGTATTATTGTATAATATTTAACCTGATGCGCCACAGAGTGAAGTGGCAGTCTCCTGAGAACCTACTTTGTGTACTTCTAGGATGACTGTACTAGCTGCAGCTAAATAAATCCAATCTTCTAACGCCGACAGAGTGTCCCGTGTCTCTGTGTAGCGAAGCAGGTGAACTCCGGAGACCTTGGGCGTACCCTGCGCCGCCAGGCCCAAAAGGTTCTGGTTCTTCACGCTCAACAGCCAGGCTATCTTGAATCCAGTGGCAAAGTGTGCAAGGGACCCACGTCTGGTGATACACTGCCAACTTAGGGTGAACAAAGCAAAACCAAAAGGGATGATGGACGGAGTGTTGAACAATGCAAGCACTCACCCCCAATCAATAAGGCCGGGGAGCACAGATTCGAGGCGAGTGGCCAGGATCTTGGAGTAGATCTAGGCATCTAGGTTCAAAAAGAGCTATTAGGTGATAAGAGGAACAAGCTGTGGGATCTTTACCGGGTTTGGGAATTACTACAACAATCGCCTCACCCATGGTGGGGGTGTCCTGTTGCGTGGAGGCAATGACGTTAAATAAAATAGTTAAAAAGGGGACAAAGATATGGTAGAAATGTGCAGTAAAACCATCTGGCCCCGCTGCCTTTTGGAGTTTAGGTGCGTCAATCACCTTCTGGACTTCCTCGGAGGTTATGGGTTTCGCCAAGTCATCATTGGTGTTAGCCGGGACCTGTGGGAGGCCTAAGGGATATAAGTACCCCATTTGGTCTTGCTCCCGTGGGAGTTCCGAAGTATAGAGAGCACGGTAAAACTTCTCGAAGGCCTGCGCTTTTTCCTAATCTGTCTAATGGGTGACGCCCATGTCATCTATGATAAGTTTTATATATTCCCTTTCCTGTTTGGCCCGTAGTTGATGTGCTAGCAGAGACCCCACCTTGTTTCCCCCCTCATTTCCCCTGGACTGGAGGCATAGGATGTTTTTTTCCGCCCTGTTAATATATATGGCCTGTAGCTTCCCTTTGAGGGCTGTGACTTTCCTCAGCGCCAGGACCGAGGGGCTAGCCTTATGTGCCTGCTCTGCGGACAATAATTCCTGTTCTAATATGAGGCGCTCCTCGCGTTGCTGTGTTCCCAGGGTAGCAGCCAAATTGATGCACTTACCTCGGACCACCGCTTTCAGGGCATCCCAGGTAATGGCATGGGAATAAGCTCAGAGTCATTCTGCTCAAAGAACTCTTTAATAGTTTGCCTTAGGTCTTCCCGGAGTAGTCTATCCCTGCAGAGGAAGTTGGGAAAATACAAGCGCATGTTTTGGACGTGGGTTCGGCTAGGTAAGTGTCATCTCGAGGGGGGCATGGTCAGACAGGCATATCGGGTGGAAGTGTGCTTGCAGCACCGAGGAGAGAAGACATAGGATCGGGCATATTTTTGAAATGTGTTGGAGAGGCAATAGAAGTCTTGTGACTCTTTCTTATACGTAGCTGTTAGACCTGTCAGCCCTAGGGTGGTCTTTCCCTGTATTTTTTGCCCTTGCCTCATGTTTTCCACCATCTTTTTCGTTGGCCTTAGGTCTCCGAGCGCCTTTTCACTGCTAATCAGTGTTAAGGTGCAGGTGCTCTCTTCCCCCAAGATGGCTGCCACAGGCCCCTGCTACTGCGGAGTGGCCTTTTTAGTAGCACCCTAGTTGCCAGGAGCTGGCTGGGACCCTACAACAATGTAGCGACACCAGCCCGCCTTTTTGTCCTATAGCTAGAGTGGGGAAGCTCCTGGAACTTGCTGGAACCTTCTAGAAGAAGGGTGGGGTTTACTTTTGCCACCTTAGAGGGTGGTCACCTGACCTAGGGCTACTTAAGGAAAGGAGGGAAAAATTTTTAGTCAGTTGGGACGACGACGACCTGGGGGAACCTGCGCAGGAGTTTTAGGCGGTAGGGCCTAGTCAGGGACTTATGCCACTGAAAGTGACAGGGCTTAGGTGCTGCCTTTCAAGTTGAGTGAGGGATCCTGAACTAGCCCACTGATCTGGCCCAGCGGGAGGGGAACCCAGGGGCAACCTACCAAGCCTGACTAGGAACTATCTAGTCACCTCAACTCATATTATCCCCCCCAAGGAACAAACCTACTAAGGGCGCCAGAACCAGCAAGCGCCAAAAGGACTTACCACAGAAACTTACCCCAAGAACTTACCACAGAAACTTATCACAGAACTGCTGGGGGATCAACCAGGTACCTGCGCTGTGCCATTCCTGCGCTCCCTGATGTCACCGGGGCCCCCTTCCTAGCTTGTTCTGCCACTGGCGTGTGGCCTGCCACCTCCCAACCTACCTGCCCTGAGCTAGGGCGTCTCCGTGGGAGTAAGGGGGCGCTGCTGAAATCGCCACCCCCCAGGCCTTAATTTCTGCCACCCCCATCGGGGAACTCCGAAAGAAATCACTCACCGCCGTGAGATTGTCCCCTGCCAGCACCGGGCCCCGTCGCTGCCGTCGCAGCCGAGCTAATGCGGCCCCCCAGGGCGGAGAAGGCCGCCGGAACACAGCGAAGGCCTCACTGGGCCGAGACGTCTTGCCGAGGCCGCGTAGGCCCGAAGCCAAAGACTCCAGTCACCTGACGGGGGCGGACTGCCAAACGCACGCCCCCGCCGCTGTGCCATTCGTGGAGAGGGCCGCGCCCCCGCAGACCGCGCTGTCATTGGCGGCTGCAGGCGCGGGACTCGGAAGCCTGAAGGAAGTCCCCGCGGAGCTCCTCGGCCCCGTCTGGACTGGCTGGGAGCCCCGCACCATCCCCCTCGGCCCGGACACCGCCGGGTGGCGCACGCGGCTGGCGGGAGAGGCTCGAGAGCGAGTGAGCCCCCGCCCAGCTGAGGATCATCTGGAGTGACCCGCGAGGGGTCGAAGAACAAGGGCCGAGCTTCGAAAGGGCCTCGCTAAGGCCGAAGAACCAGGTAACCCCCCCAGGGGAAGAGGGCGGGAGGCCCCCGTGGAGCCCGGAGCACACCCCTCCCCCAGGGGGGAAGCCACTGACAGGTATTTGGCCCCCTAGCCCGACGGACAGGGCCCGACACCGGCACACGGCGGCCATAACTATCGAGGCCTATTGGGGAATATAGGGGAGACTGTTCACCTCTGCCTCAGACTGCCTAGCACCACGGCTGGAATCTAATGCCCTAACTCGAGGCTCTGAAATAACGCCTAACTCAATGCGCGGATGCAGCGCTTTGACCCCGGGCTCAAAAGTAAACATAATGTTTAGCGCTCCAGTGTTATAGGCTGCTTAGCGCTTCAGAGAATTACCATGTTTCACAGGGTCATGAAATGCCATGTTTCAGGTTTCGGTGTATTGCCATATTTAAAGCGCTTTTGAGTTGCTACGTGCAGCGCTGTGTTAGGAAGCCCTACTTGAGATGCTAATGAGATGCTATGTGCAGCACTAAGTCAAATGCCATGTTTTAAAGCGCTCTTGCCTTGCTTTGTGCAGTGCTATGTCAAATGCCATGTTTTAAAGTGCTATTGCCTTGCTATGTGCAGCGCTATGTTAAATGCCATGTTTTAAAAGCTATTGGCTTGTTATGTGCAGCGCTTTGCGTAAACGCTGTGTTTGACGCTCCCCAGGCTCACCAGGTGTCGCGCTGCGATTCAATGCCAGGTTGTGATAGTGGAATGAACTGCTGAACTGCTAATCTATTCCTAATGAAATGCTTTTGATCTTAAGGTTGATCTAGATAAAACTGATTGGTTTTATTCAAACTACTGTGTGGTGTTAATTATTGCGTGCGTTTCCTGTCTCAGTGGATGTGTGTGCTGTATGGTCACTTTACACGTAAGCCCTTGGATGCCTACCTGCTCGAGTCACGCTACCCCCTTAGGGCCTGGTGACCCCCGGTCCTACAGTAGCAAACAATGTTAGATAGTTTAATGAGACACATAGAGGGTGGGCGAAAGAAGTGTCTTGAGTCCAGCAAAACAAGACACTGTAGGGCATATTCACAAGGAGTTATTGCCGCATTAGTGGCACTTTTGTGCCGCTAATGCGGCGATATTTTTATATAATCAACTTTTTATTAATTTTAAAGGTCCCTCCAGTACCATTACACAGCTTGTTTGCCTACAACCTTAAAGGCCGGCAGCCAAAAATCTCAGACAGCGAAAGGCAGAAGCTTAAAAGACAATGAGGTCCTTCTAAAACCCAAGTACAGGTCCATGTACAATTTCCAAATTAAAGGATTCTCCCGCCCTAAATACTCCATGCCCTGCATAATCTACATATCTTACGGACGAGTTCAGACAGTTGTAACGTTGCCAAGTGAGCAATAACATATTTAAAATCACCGATTGTACCCTCAAAAGGCCAAGGTCCCTTTATTTTGCATAACTCTAGAATGATATCTTGATTTCCATACCTTTCTCACTATGACTTTAGCTGTACCTGAGTTCATGCAGCCCTGGGTGAGGTATCGTACAGCCATATCGAGCAATGCGTCTCCACTATCAGCGTCTGCCCAGTCGGACAGTGCCAAGAGGACCCTTTTACCGTGCCCCTATCGTGTTCTTCATCAGATGCACCCTTGGGTGGTTCGTATTAGCGAGAGGAGTGTTCCGTGCAGGCACAGTAGCGTTTGTCAGTGATGTACAGGGCATTAAGTGACTCAACAGCTAGCAGGCAAGACATGTCAATATGAAAACAGGTAGTTGGGCATTCCGGCTTTACCTTGTTAAGGCGACGTGGGAACCATCTGCTACATTTCCTGCATCAAGGGTTGTCAAGAGAGTAGCCAACCAACTGGTAAGAGGTCAGGGCACAAGAGGAGGAAGGGGGAAGTACTGGTGTAGAGGCATGGCAGGGGGAAGGGTTGCGGGCCACACTATCGCTATCTAATAATGGCCGTGGACTCAACCTTCCAGAATCGGGGTTCCCACCTCGGGAAGGGCGGCTGCAAGTGGCACACACTACATACTGTCCGCAGAGCTCCAGAAGCCCCCTGGATCCATAGGGCACACTACATCGTCGAATAGCTTCAGGGCCCGGAGTCGTGGTGGTTGCAATCTAACATGCTCCAGTCGCCCCAGATGATCTACCAAAGGCTTCCAGAGCTTCCTGAACTGGGTATCTCGGAATTGAAGACGTGCCGTGAGCAACTCCATCACCACCACATGCCACAAGCGGGCAAACCACACATTTATGGAAGGCGTTTCTGTTTTCTTCCAGTAGAGTGCCACCGTCTGTTTTGCAGCATTCAGCATGTGGAGGCTAAGGTGCCGATCGCGACCCGTCATGGCTCGTATAGTTACTGGTCTAAGGCCCAAAATGACCATGAGCGGGTCCTCGGGCAGAGGGTACCCTAGAACCTTTTTGATATGGCTAAGGATCTCTTTCCAATAGGTAGCCAGGAGGGGGCATGTCCACCAAATGTGGATAAAGTCTCCCAGCGCCTGAGTACAACGCCAGCATAGGGGGGATGTCTTGGGAAACATTTTTTTAAGGCTAGCGGGGGTGTAGTACCATTGGGTCATTACCTTGTAAGCTGACTCCTGTTGGGGGATGCTACGTAAAGTTTTGGGGATGTCTCCCCAGAGCCTTGCCCATTGAGAAGGGGTAACACCTGAGCCGGAGATGCTTTGCCATCGCAGTTGGTATGGGTGAGGGTCCAGACGCTGTGCATGCTGAAGTACCTTATATACACGAGAAATCAGCCCCTTATATGTGCCGAAGGTGCGCGCTAACCGTTCGAACGGAGTGTAGGGTCGTGTGGCTGCCTGCATCAGGGAGAAGCCCTGTATCCAATGGCGAAGCTGTATATACTGGAATTTGTCCTTCTCCGCTAGCCCAAATTCTTGTTTGCATTGAGCAAAGGATTTAAGATTCTCTCCTAGGAATAAGTCCCGTATCGTCCTGCAACCGGTTTCCGTCCAGTTCGCAAAATAGGGTGGTCGACACGCCGGAAGGAACTGCGGATTGCGCGCAATTGGAGTGTGAGGGGACGGGAAGGTAGTAAGACCCCTGCAGACTGCCACCTTGTCCCAAATCTCAAGAACCGTTTTGGTGGGGACAGCCATATAGGCACTGCGATGGCGTGCCTCCCGAGGCAGCCAGGCATGGTCCCACAGCGGGCGACACGTGACTGCCCTATCCATGTGAAACCACACTTTTTCACTCTCCCACGCCCCCCATTCCAGTACAAAGCGGAGATGCGACGCCCAGTAGTAGTCGAGTAGATTAGAGCAGGCAAGTCCGCCCCTATCCCGGGGGAGCTTTAAGATTTTATTAGAGAAGCGTGGTTTCTTTCCACCCCATATAAAGGCGACAAGTTCGCGTTGGAGCTCCTGGATCTGGTGCTCCAGAATAGGCGTCGGCAGGGTTTGAAAGAGATAGAGGATCTTTGGCAGTATAGACATTTTCACTGTGTTAAGACGACCGAGCCAAGAGAGTGGCAAAGCTTTCCACGTGCGCAAGTCGGCCAGGACGGAAAGTTTATAGTTCTGCCAGTTGGCCTGCATCCAGGTGGCCAGATCTGGAGTCAAGTTAAGGCCCAGATATCGCACCGACCGGCTCGCCCATTGATAAGGAACGCAAGCCTGGAGCGTCAGAAGTTCCTCGTTCTGTATCGTAAAATTAAGGGCCCAGGACTTCGCGTGGTTGATTTTAAACCCAGAGGCGCATTCATAGGTTTGGAGCAACGAGTGCACTGCCGGCAGTGAGCGTAAAGGATCGGATAGAGTGAGTAGATGATCGTCCGCGAAGAGGGCGATCTTATGCTCCACACCCCGAAGAGAGATACCGCAGACGTCGGGGGACCGACGTATCATAATGGCAAGAGGTTCCACCACAAGGGCGTACAGCAGGGGTGACAGGGGGCAACCCTGCCGGGTGCCCCTGCAGATGGCAAAAGGCATCGTGAGCTGGCCATTTACGCGCACCCTGGCCACCGGTGAGATATAGGGAGCCATAATACGGGCCACCATCTTAGGGCCCAGACCCACTTTCCGTAGGACCGCACGGAGGAACGACCAGTCCACCTGATCGAACGCTTTTTCGGCATCGAGCGATAAACCCCACCTGGTCCGGCTCAATGAGGTTGGGCAAGTGAACACTAAGCCGTTTAGCAAGAATTTTAGTGTACAGCTTAAGATCCGTATTTAACAGGGCGATGGGCCGGTAAGAGGAGCAAAGGGTATGGTCCTTCCCGGGCTTCGGGATGAGGGCTATTTCGGCCACTGCCATGTCCGGCGAGGGCCCAACCGACTCCGCGAACAAATTGAAAAGACGGAGGAGATATGGTTGTAATTGCGGCAAGAAGGCGCGATAGAATGATACCGGAAGCCCATCCGGGCCTGGCGTTTTACCTAACGGAAGGTCTTGCAGGGCGCCCGCTATTTCTGCCGAGGTGATGGAGGCCTCCAGAAGCCCAGATTGGCGCTCACTTAGTGGTTCCCAGTCGCAGGCGCCCATGGTAGCTGATATCAGATCCGCCGCGGGTGGGTCATCAGCACATAAAGTCGTGTAGTAGTCCCGAAATGTTTGGAGCTTCGCCGATTCCGTGGTAGCTCATGACCCATCTGCCTTCTGCAGCTTTGCGATGTAGGCCTTGGCTGCCCGTGTTCGCAGGCGCCGTGCCAGGACAGTGCCTACCTTATCGCCACCTTCATAATAACGCTGCTTGAGCGCAAGCAGAGCACGCTCCGCCTTATTTGTTCTATGCGCCCGGAGCTGGCCTCTAAGGACGGCCAGGCATCGTTTGTGTGTCGCCAGCGGGCGTTCCTGGTCCATCTTCTCAAGCGTCTTGATTTCTCGCATAAGCTTGTTCTCGTAAAGCTGTGCCTCACGCGCTCTAGCAACAGCTATAGCTGTGAGAGTACCTCATATTGTGGCTTTGAAAGCGTCCCACAAAAGAGGGAGGGGGGTCCCCGGTAAGTCATTAGCATCAAAGTATGGCAAAATAGCTGTCTGAAATTCCTCCCTATCCACCGGATCTCGAAGGACGTGGTCCGGAAATCGCCATCGACTCGACCGCGGCGAGTGGGTGAGATAGTCGCGTAGACACAGCTCCACGTGAGCGTGATCGGAGATTGAAATGTTAGAGTGGGTCGACGATATCGTATCCTTGAGCAGAGAGTGAGACACAAGCAGAAGGTCTATGGGAGAGCATGAGCGGTGCGCATGTGAGTAGTAGGTATAGTCTCGCAGTCCCGGAGAGTGATAGCGCCAGATATCGACCAGGTTTAAAGCAGCTAGGGAATTCTTCACTGCTGCGGACATGGCCCCTACCCCATGGAAGGCACCCCCACAGCGATCTAGCTCCACATCCCACACCAAGTTGAAGTCACCTCCGACTATGAGGTCTGTATTCACCGGCTCAAGGTGTTCCCTAATCAGCCTGCACAAGAAGGCATCCTGACCCTGGTTGGGGGCATATATATTACACAGGGTGAGTGTCCTCTCTTGACTTTCACCCGCAAGAACCGGCCCTCAGCATCTCTAAGTACTTTAGTGGCCCCTTGATGTAGCCCTGCCCTGCAGAGAATAGCTACCCCCGCTGTCTTCATGGCTGCCGAGGACCAGAACTGATGGGGAAAGCGTGGGTGGGCCATACGGGCCACATCAGACTTGAGGAGATGGGTCTCCTGGAGAAAGATTATATCAGGGTTCTGTAGTAGTAAATACCGCCATATTTGGTGGCGCTTGTTGGGCGAGTTGAGCCCTTTCACATTAAGGGAAATAATCTTCCAAAAGGGTGTAGTGCTCATATTCCCGGGACCACTAGTGGGGCTGTTCCCCTGCGACTCTTCCATGCGCTAACATGTTCCCCCCGCCAAGAGGGTACCGAAGGATGGGGAAGGAGGGGGGTGGGTAAGAGCAGGGGAAACAACAAAGACACTGAAACGACCAACATGGCCAACAAAGCCTATTCCAGTCTAGGGAGTAGCCAGGCACAACGACACAAGCTGTCCCGGAGATGTCACTCTTCCAGAAATAGGTGTGGGGGTCCGTCATCGCCTATCTATGAGCCTAGATCGCCAAGAGCCCGCTCCGGGCCACCGCCTCAGCAGTCCAGGTGTTGCGCTGAAGAATGGGCAGAAGTGCACCCCCAGGTTAGGCGCCGAGGGCATTGAAGGTGGAGCCGAGGCGGCCGCAGGCGATCCAAGCCAACAGCCCTCGCATCTCCGAGGCTATCTTCATGTAGGACGTTCCACATCATGGGGGCTCATTTGAGGAGAGACGCCTGTGATCCAGACGGCGACGGGCCACCCTCCAGGGATTTTATGTGTTGTATGATATCCTGCTTGTCTCGCGATGCTCTGCTTCCATCGGGGGAGGAAGGGTGTCGAGAGCGGTGCACCGTGGACCACTGCAGTTTCAGCGGTACCCTGAGGGCAGCAGGCCGCCGCGAGGGGCTGGCCGGCGGGGTGTCCGGGATTTGAAGCAGCTGAGCAGACTCTCGGTAGGAGCGTAGCACTCGGCGCTTGGATTCCCACTGAAACATGAGGGCAAAAGGGTGACCCCATTGGTAACGGATGTTGAGGTCTCGCAGCTTGTCAGTGACGGGTCGAAAGTCCCTCCGGCACCAGAGAGTCGTGGGGGCCAAGTCTTGGAACAGCTGAACAGGCCTGCTTCCGCAGAGTATTTCGGGTTTATCTCTAGCCGCTTTGAAGATGGCTTCTTTTTCGACAAAGAAATGGACCCCTGTCAGGATGTCGGGGATGAGTCCAGGCCTCCCAGATGGCCCCAAGACCCTGTGCGCTCGGTCCAGAGTCGGCGGTGAAGCATCGTCGTCCCCTCGGATGTCATGAAGCAGGTCCGCCACAAATGACATTATGTCTGTGCCTTCTGCCCCGGTTGGAACACCCCTTATGCGTATGTTGTTCCGGCGCCCCCTATTTTCCAAGTCCTCCTGTTTAATCTGAAGCTCAACATGGTGTTCCTCCAAAGTCGCAAGCCGTTGCCATAGGTGTTCCTGGTCCTCCGTGCGAGCATCTAGGGTCTTCTCCAGGTCATCCACTCGACCTCCCAGTTCCCCCACGTCTCTCCGGAGTTCCTTGACACATGCTTGAACTTCAGTACGAAGTGACCCGATTTCTGTCTTGAGCTCTTGCATGAACAGCGCCATGAAGGACTGTGTGACCAGTTCAGCGGAGGTTCCAGCTCCCGATGATGCAGCACCCGCCGGCGCTGCGCCCGGCTTGCTCCATAAGTCTATAACTGAAGCAGCCTTGGGGATCGCTGGTGGCTCCTTCCCTGGCTTTGTGCGAGTCATGCTTCAAAAGTGCCGGAGGTCAGTCTCTCGGTGTGAGGGGGCGTCAACCCAGTCTCCCCCAGCTGCCCGCTCAGTGCAACGCTCGGGCCTCCCAGCCGCGGGCCCCCGGAATGACAGTGGGGTCACAGCCGGTCGCCAAGAGGACTAGATCGCCGTGCTCCGGAGGGTCCTCAAGAACAGTTCCACAGAGACGAGACCAAGTAGTCGAGCTCCCCCCGGCTAGGGAAAGCGTAGCAAGTCTCCAGGCTCCAGTGCAGTTCAGAGCTGCCCAGAGCTCAACCTGCCCTCAAGGAGTGCTTTCAGCGCCCTTGGACATACACCACCAGCCCCTCAAGCTTTGTCTGTCGGGAAGGATGTAGTGGAGGCGCAATGGCGCGCGGCAGGTCTCTACTTCATGTACGGACTTCTAGGGGTGGCCGCAGCAAGGTGTCCAGCAGGGCGAAAGTCCAGGGCGCACCCTCACCCCCGTAAAGCAGAGGGACCCCACCCCCGAGAAAGGCACCACACCCCCGGGAGGACAGATGCAACCAAGGGCTCAGATAGAGCGTGGCAGTGTTTCCAATGTCGCTCCCCTCCCGCAAGCCCAGTCACCCATCGGGGGCAGTTCCGCCTCTGGACAGCTACAACGGGTCATGTAAGGCCCTGGCGGGGAACCAGAAGTTCAGTTCCTGCAAGTACACTCCCTCGTGGGCCTCGCTGCCAACCTCTGGCCTGCTCTCCCCAACCGGCAAAGTCCCCACACCGCACAGTATCGGGTATCTCTCAGCTCTCCAAGGCCTGCGCAGTCTCTTCCGATCACAAGCAGGCCAGGCTAAGAGCTCTACAGAACCAGGCGCCCTCGCGCTTAATCCTACTGCACCGCAAGGTAGGCTTCCAACCAGGCAACGCGGCTGTCGACTCAGGGGCCCTCAAACAACTCCCGGGGGTGGCCTGCTGCACTGAAAATGGCTTCCGCATCAATCGCTGCTCCTGGCCCTCCACGGGCGCTCGCAAGACTCCAACAAATCTTTAAGGCGGCCCGCAACAGGAATGTGGGGGGCCCCTTCCCGGAGCGCTGGGCACCAGGTTCGGGAGGAGCAGCTGCAGCCAGCCGGGACCCAGGCCCCCAGAGCTCCCGCAGACCGTCAGTGTCCGCTCACCCCAGTCGCCCCCACCGGGGATGCACAGGCCTGTAGAGTCCCCCAGCCAGTCCAAGAGCAGCTCAGCACCCCGCGGCAGAGGGGCATAGGCAGGGGCCACAGATCAGATCGCGCCGCTTGCACAGGGTGTGAGGCGTGCCGTGACCAGGTCACAGTCCGCCGGGATCCAGACACCTCTGGAGCGACGCTCTTCCCTATTCGCCTCACCCCCAGATCCGCTACAGGGTCCGTCCTCTCCACCAGGCCCCAGTCGCTCCCGTATGCAAAATGGCGACCGGCGCCCTCCCTCCAGTGCTCAAACACATCAGCTAGGCAGCGCCACCCGGGGACCACAGCTTAGGTCTCTCTCTGCGTGGCAGCCTCCTCCACCCAGTGTCGTCCGCCGCCTCTTACCAGCCAGTGCTGCCTCTCCAGCCCGCGCTGGCGTCTCAGCGCCCCCAGGGGCTCCCGGCCCACCAGGTCTGAGCGAGGGGAAATGGCGGCCGCCGCTCCACTCCCAGAGCCCCAGGGTCCCGCAGTTCAGGCAGCCCGTGGTCCGCAGCAGCAGGGGGCCCTCCAGGCGATACCTCATCGTCGGTCATAAGTAAGGGCTCTCCCCCGTCCGAATGTCGCCAGGCTCCAGAAGTGCAAGAGGGAGGCAGACAAGATGGCGGGCAGCGCGGCAATCACCAGGCCCTCTGTTCTCCATGATATGAGATGGCGTCTGCAGCCGCCCCTGGCTATCACCGAGCCCTCAGTTAGTAGCCCACAGTATTCCGCTCGCCGTGAGCGTCAGTCCGGGCTCAGCTACTGCCGCTACACCGCTGTTTGAGGCATAAGATTGCTGCGGCAGCCCGGAGCAGAAACGGCGCACGTCTCACTCCATGCCCGGCGAGACCACTCCCCCGCGGCGATATTTTTATCGCAGTATTACCAAGCTGTCTCTAACAGCCGTTAGCCACAGCCTTCTGGCAATAGCGGCTGCATTTAGCATCGCCAACGATGTTAGCGATCAGTATCGCTAATGATATGCAATGTAGGCGTTTCCTTGCAAAAACGCATGCTAACCCCACTTCGCCATATTCACAACGCACAACCGGACCTGCGATGTGATGAAAAAACTGCAGCTAAGGCCCGTTAACGGATGGGACTTAAGACCAGAAAGAACGAGGTCTTAAAAATGGTGATAAAGAGTAGTATATAAGGGAGACTAGCCCAGAGCCCCATCTGAAGACCCACGGATGCCATGGAGGTACTACTCATGTAGCTCGGCGCACCAAGAAGGCCACAACAACCACCTCCACTGCCACCTCTTCATGGACTACCACCGAGGCAGCGCCGAATAAGACAGCGGGTCCATTGCCGATGCCTCAGCCTCATAGACCTAATGCCAGAAGATGTTATTGCCCACTACAGGCTCAAAAGGACATCCATCCTCCGCAACCTGACCCAGATAGCCCACAGGCTGACAGCAATCCAACACAGCGTATAACCAACATCCCTACGCAAACAAAGCTGCTGGCTATGCTGCACATGTTGGCCTCTGGTACCTTCCAACCAACAACTGCCAGAGTTGGAGGAGTCTCACAGCCAGCCCTAGCAAAGTTCCTCCCATCTGTCTTGGATGCCATCATCAGTCTGATACCCCAGCACCTACGCTTCCCCAACACTGCGCAGGAACAGCTTGAGAACAAGCAAGGCTTTTACACCATAGCTGGCTTCCTGCAGGTGTTGGGGGCTATTGACTGCACACATGTCCTACTTGTGCCACCTGCAGACACTGCACACATAAACCACAACAGAAAGCACACACATTCCATCAATGTGCAGGCAATAGTGGACCACCGGGGCCTTTTCACCAATGTCGTAGCCAAGTTCCCAGGGAGTGTGCAAGTGTGCATGATTCCTACATCTTCCGCAAGTCCATCATCAACCAGCGCTTTCAAGATGGCACATATGGAAATGCACTGATTGTTTGTAAGTACTAACTGAACACACCACACACCTCAACTCCACAATCATGGAACTCACAAATGTGAGAATGTACCCGTTCCAAACTCACATACAACATGTCAATCAACATGTCCACCTACCAGACACGATAACACAACTAACTGTGGTTACTAGGACTAGCCATGTAGCCAAACCATCCCCAAAGGCCTAGCCCCTCCGCCACACATTTGCAAATGTGGGGAGAGGTGGGAACCAAGTATGTTCCATGGAGGTACTCAACCTAGGAAGAATGTATGTCCACAAGGCCGAGTGTTGCAGTGGTGTGCTGGACAGTTTTGAGTTTGCAGAGCACAGACATGTCCATATGGGCATATATTGGGTTTCCGATGTCCAGCCTGAAGGTAATGACTGCATTGGTGACTGTTCTGCCTGATGGGGGGCCATGTGAAGGTCGCATGGAGGATGCAGAGGCTGTTGAAGCAGCTGCAGACCACTGCGTAGACCTGTTTGTTCATGGAGAGGGAGGAGTCGAGTACGATGCCTAGGTACCTAGAGTTGTCAAGGGGGGGCTGCCGAAGGCAGAGGCCCAACAGGTGTTGCCACATGCTGATGGGGTGGTCATGAGGATGAGGACTAATGTCTCCTCTTTGTAGAGTACCCCCCCAGTTGTTGATCATCCATGTTGCAACTTGCTGTAATCCTCCCTGGAAGCTCAGGCTGGTGTGCATGGGTGCCTTGGTGAGGGAGAGTATGAGCTTGGTGTCATTGTAGGTAGAGATGTCTAATGGTTCCCTTCATGTAGCTCCAGTTCTTCTCCAGGCGTCTGCAGATGCATCTGTCATCTTGGATGTTGTTGGTGACCGAGGTGGCATTCATTGCACGCTGTATGTTGGAGTAGCATATTGGGGCAAGTGTGCATGCGCAGTTGGAGATACATGTGTGGAAATGCCGGGCAGTGCTGTTGGTGTTGGCTGCAGCGGTGTGTGTGTTGCTATTGATGGTGGAGTGTACAAGCTCTTCGGTGACTCAGCTCCAGTAACTTGGTGTGGTGTCTGCTGTGGGTGTGGGTGTCATGGGGTTTCTCGACGAGGAAATGTACGCAGTGCTGGTCACTCCCTGGGCGTTGAGTGGTGTTGATGAAGTGGACGCAGTTTCCACATGCAAAGATGATGTCAAAGGTGTGCCCTGCCTTGTGGCTCAGTGTGGTGAAGAGTTGGCTCAGTTCGATGTTAGCAAGCATCTGCCAGAGGGTAATGGATTTGGAGATGTCGTGGTATGTGAAGTGGAGGCTCCGCTCAGGAATCAGTACGTAGTCCATGGAGTAGATGGCGTGGTGCGTGATGATGTTGATGGTGTCAACAAAGCATTCCTGCCCTCTGTGGGCCCTGCAGGTGAGGGTGCCGCTGACTGTTGCATTGTGGCAGGTGTGGATCAGAAAGTGCAGGTGTTGGGCGGTGGGGAAGGTCTGGCGGCAGCGGCAACAGCAGAATTGAACATGAGCCTTGTCTGGTGTGGCCCATTGGCATTTAAACATTCTCCTGGTGTTGACTGCGAGGAGGCGGATGAGTGGTAGTGCTAGACGTTAGGTGAGCCAGGGTCCCTGCTGGTGTTGGTGTTAGGCTTGCGGACATGCGCAGACAGGCTTGACATTGGTGCGCTGTTGGAGTGCTAGTGATGCAAGAGCGCAGCGCACACAATTAAATAGGCTCAGGGGGGGACGAGCAGCTGTGAGGCACTGTAATTTGCATTGATGCTGGTCATTTGTCAGAAGCTACACATGGCAAACATGAATTCCAAAGTAGCCCAAATCACACACCACAAAACTATTAACACTGCCAACATAGCATGCATAACTTCTAATGGACACATCTCTCCATTACATGTCACAGGTGATCAAGGATATGCACTCACCCCATGGATGATGACACCCCTCCGAGCCACTAACACCCAGGCCCAAAGGCCATATCATTTGGTCTTTGAACACACCAGGGCCATTGTGGAGTGCACATATGGCGTGCTAAAGTCATGTTTCCAGTGCCTTGACATCACAGGGGGCGGACTGTTGTACAGCCCAGAAATAGTGTGCAAGATAATCATAGCATGTTGTGTGTTGCACAATATAAGTGTACACACCAATGCCCCATGTATCCAAGTGCCAGATGCCCCGGACGATGCTCAGGATGATGAGGAAGATGAGGCAGGTAGAGCACACTCCACAGCTTCTGCAGCAGGAACTGCCCAAAGGAGCCAAATCATAAACAATTTCTTCAGCTGAGCACGGCACATCGTGACTGACCTTAGCAATCATATATCTGTTCAAAATGACCCCAAGCACAGTATGTGCAAATAAAAAACACCACACACAGACCCTGTGTGCATGTTTCTCCTCTGCATAAGTACATCACTCTGACAAGTGTAAGTTTAACATAAAGTGGTAATAATATCACAATTGTAATTTGATGGTGGGTATGTCTCCTTTGTACAGAGAGTTGCTTTTTAGGGTGTCATTTGTGCAAAACTAGACTTTGTAGGGTGTCAAATCTGGTACTAAAATCTACTCTTTAGCATGTCATATGGGCAAAAATATGACATTTAGGGTGTCATTTGTGGTTACATATGAATTTTAGGGTGTCATTTTGGGCAAATTATGAATTTTAGGGTGTCATTTGTGGTAATTAATTAAGTTTAGGGTGTCATTTGGGGAAAATATGAATTTTAGGGTGTCATTTTAGGCAAATGAATTTTAAGGTGTCATTTGGGGTACATTAGGAATTTTAGGGTGGGCAAATTATGAATTTTAGGGTGTCATTTGGGACAAAATATTTAACTTCAGGGTGTCATTTGGGATTAAAACAAACTCTTCATGGTGTTTTTGGGGTTTGAAATGAAATTTCATCAACGACTGTTCATCTGTGTAAGAACCTGCACGTAGCGTGCAAAATCTGCCAGCATTAACGTCAACGCGATGTTTTTTTCATACTCGCGATGGAAAATCCATTGCTAAACACATTGAACAATTCGAAATATTACTCCTAAGCCTATTTGCGTGCCGATTTTGACCACTTTGTCAAAAAACGGGCCACAAACACACAGGAAATGGTGTCTGCATGCTTCCTGTTTACAGGAGGAGTGCTGTGCTCTTTTACTTTCTCTTTTGAGCACATTGCTGGTGATTGTGGAGAGTGTTGGAGGTGTTTGGTGTTGTGTGGTGCATATTGGTGATTTAGAGAGTGTTGCTGTGTCCTGTGTCCTGTCGACAGTGTCTCTGTGAAGTGTGGTATACTTGTTTTTACGTGTTCTTTTGTCTCTTGTCCTCAATATTGTCAGGTGTTTGTCTTGGGGTTGTTAAGTTTCTTTGTAGTTGTCGGGGCTATTCTATTGGGTTTCTTTCCTTTTGGCAGTGGGTTCAGGTGTGTGCAGGGAGATGGTGGATGTGGGCAGGGAGGGCAGGATGTCAGAGGGGGCCTTAGGGGGGGTTCCTCTGGCTCGTCAAGTTTTACCTGCCCTTGAAGGTGGAGAGGGGAGGCCGGATCCTCTCCGGATATGGCATCAGTGTGCGGAAGGTCAGGTGGGAGAGTGTGCGAGCGCAGATGATGCGTATATTTGGCGTGGACCGGACTGTGCGCCAATGATAGCACCGCTGGCAGGATCGCCTGAGCCATGAGGGCGACCTGTTGGACCACCTGAGAGTCATCGTTGGCCTACAGTGTGGTAAGTTCTACCTCAAAATTTAAATATTAACACTGTAACGCAAACCCATAAATGCCGTGTGGGACACACTGTTGTCCAAGTGTAAAAATGTGGCATAGTGAAGTGGGAGACTTCATGCATTAATGCCTAACGTTGGCACATCAGCAATACAACGCTGCTTCATATCGACAAGCATAGGGTGCAAGTTTGTGTTACCCACTGCGCTGGTGCAACACTTAGCACTCTAGTGCCAAGGCTGGCACCCTAGTGCAATATTGTGTGCATGACAAAGATTGTTTGTAAACAGGAAGGTTGACTGTACATAAACAATCCAAGGCATTGTTTCTGGGACCTGTGTGCTGCACAAAAGGAAGTGTAAAAATGCTGTCCTCATCATTATTTGGTATGTTGCTACACTGCCCTTGTACAAAGGCTCCATGTGACAATGTATGAGGTATGAACAATTGATCAAAGGAAATAGGGCATCTCCAGAGTGTCATACAACACCAACATCTGTGAAACAGCCTTGTGCGATCTGCAGCAATGCTATTGTACATAGAGCATGTGTTACATCATGTTTTGTGTACAAATGGGGCCTTGTGAATGTGTCACACAACTAGTATGTGTAAGTTTGCTAGCATCATTGTCTTGTTTGACCCAACTCAGCATTCACAGGTCTTGTGTGAATGGCAGGCAAAGTAGACCCAATCATGTAGCCAACATGAATTGCAACAGTACAGTTACGGATGATGATGTGTATGATGAATATGACCCGTGTGATTTTACTTCTGATACCAACACACATTTCTTTTCATGTCTCACAGCTGGATGACCTCTCATCACACAGGGGGACATCAACAGCTTCATGGACCCACACACAACTGGTGAGTTTGGCCATAATAAATTGGCATAGTACCATTTCATGAATGTCAGGGCCAAATGAAAGCTGTTGTGGTCTGTAGTATGGGTGTGAATCAAATGTACCTTGCCTACAGTGTGATGATGTATTGTGGAAGTCAGAAGTGTGTACAAATATGTAAGTGAAGTTAGAGAAATGCATTTGTCTCCCAGATGTTACTTTGCATATCCCTAGTCAGTGATCCACATACAAATTTGATCTATGGGTTCCGTCACAACAGCACATGCATGTGGATTACAGAGCATACAGATAGGAGAGGAGACATGTAAGTGGTGTTGCTGATGAGTATGACCAGACATGGAATGAATGTACATCATTGACTGAGATGACTGTGCAAGTGGGCCCGATCATGCACAAGGAGGCAGTCGTTTTCAGGCCGTGTGTGCTCAGACACCGGTCGGCAGTGTGATTTTGTAGGTATGCTGCATACCAGTTTAATTGAAGTAGCAGTGCGTAGCTTTGAGCCAAGCATATCAATGGCACGTTCCCCAAACACCTAGAAAAGATAGGCCTATGAATCTCATTGGCATGTTTGGCCACTGCAATGGTGTTGTCAAGCTGTCTCCTTGGGGTCATTCCCTGGTCGACTCAGGCTCAAGTGTGCGAGCTCCTCTGTCCGAATTGGTTACATTACTCCACATGCATATACACTGCATGCTTTAGCTCTGCATTTATTGCTGTGCCATATATTTTACAATGCAGGGCTCTTCAACGCTATCTGTGAGAAAGCGTTACCCATTACAATACAGTAACCATTATGACTCCAGGGTGCCGTTAAAATGGGGAATGCATTGTAACAGTTTGCGTTGTAGAGGCCTGCATAGTTAAAATGTTCTACGGCGTGATCATAGTGAATCCAAGACATGCATGATTGACAAATTAGAAGAAACGATGTTTCCCCCTCTCTGCAGCAACACGTCATCTATTGTGATGTAGTGGTGGAGAGAGGGTCAGAGCTTCATATACAAGTGAGTGTTCAGCCACCTGACGTGTTTCCATGTGTGCTGCATGATGCAGCACAGATGAAAGTGTGAGTAGGGCTGTTCCAGGATTGGTCCTGTGCTGGTCGGGTAACCTTCCTACACATTAACAAGTCCCCCTTCACACAGACACCCTTGCACTCTTGTGCAAGAGTACCTGTGTTTGTGCAGGCTAGATGAAATGCACACAGTCGCTGGGGGACATGCAGGGCTGCCAATGAGCATTGTACATATGATGCAGCACTGTGTTACAGGAGAGCATGAGGGTGGGGCTACACACAGAGGGCTCATGCCTCCCTTTACCGATTCCTTGTACATGTCATTGCACGATCATTTGACACTGACAGTCTCATTTGGTTGTGACAGTACATGTCCCATTATTAGTAAAGATACAGAAGGTATGCTGTTCCTAATTACAAGACATGGGGAAACTGGTTTTGCATGGTCATGAAGTGTAGGAGGATGAGGATTCCTCTTCTTGGAATATAGGGCCCTCACACACCTGACAAGGTGTCATGCTTCATCATATGTGCTGCTACTCGTCAGGTCGGCGCTAAATAAAGAACAGATTTGTTCTCAGTTTATGCATCGCATTATAAGTGTTTTATTGAACTTAAGGGTTGTAAACAATTTTTTCTTTTAGATACCCCTGATGAAGGGTTGTCCCGAAATGCTTTGGGTGTTTTAAATGAATCGTGGCATGTGAAAACATTTGATTCTCCTGTGGTTTTGTGGAAAACCGTGGATGGACAAGAGAATGAGTAAAATGAATTGAAGAAACAAGGGTGAAAAAAATGAAAAAAGGAAATGAAAAGTGGATTAACTGAAGAATCGTATACCAATTTGATGTGTTGGATTCATTCATTGGTAATGGCAGTGCAGCTTGGAAGGGAACCACATGGATCCATCTTGGGATGTGACATGCAATGTGCACCCTCACAACAGGCTTTGAACATCTTTGCAAACATGCCTATTTCCTTAATGGGCGTGGGGCTAAGTTGGGATGTTGCTAGATTGTTGTGTTGGAGCAATGAGGGCACAGCTAGTTCACACATACCCGGTCATCTCACTGCCTATCTGGGTCACAATTAAACATGTACATTTCACTTATTTTCCTTGGTGTACCTTTTTGTAGATTCATTGGCCCTAGCGTTTTAGAGACCCCTATACTTGATTGATCATAGACAACACACATCTGTGTGAGTTAGATGTTTTATTTACAAGTCTGTTGAGATTGGTGAAGACTGGACCAGTACTTGCCCAAACAATCCCCACATTCCATTGATGCCCAGTGGAGGGTCTGTCAGAGTCATTTTAGGGTAAAGTGTCCGGAGGAAGAAGCAGAGTTCAGCCTGCAGGCTGATTGCAGTGTCATTGGGAACAAGACATAATATGGTAGTCCATGTCGAGGTCCAAGGTGAGTGTCACAGAGTGTATCAGGGACAGTGGAAGATGATGTTACGGGCCATGATGCTGAACCCAGATCCAAGGAGAAACAGGCCATTTGGCAAAGATGAATGTTACCACTTTCTTCTTTGCAAAAAAAGCAGATTCATCCTCATCTTCGTCCTCTGATGTGTCATGGGCTTCACATGGGCTTGGTGGTAGATTGGCTGCAGCACTGCGAGGCACTGACACATCAGGCGGCAGAGATGTGGATGTAGGAGCTGCAGCAGCATTTATCTGTGCCAAACCTTGCTGCAGCAATGCAGTGATGATCAGCTGCAGGGCATGGAAGATTTCAGCTACATTGCGTTGATGTGCAGCCGTGGCAGCCATTTGTTCCACTTGCATCCGCTCCATGTTCTCCATTATTCGTTCCATGCGGCCCCACTCCAGGCTGCCATCGCTGGAGCCACTCTGACCGGACAGTTGTTCTTGTCTCTGAGTCATGACTCCAGCAATGTCAGCCATGGAATGTCGGAGGCCATGGAGCGGACTGTGGGTGTCTTTGATGTTCTGTAGGTGGTCCCGAATGGGACTGAGACACCCACGTATGGCATCAAGTTTGGCCGCTAGGCTGTCAAACCCCAACCGCACCTGATCAGCCATCTCCTGTTGGACCTCTACCTTACACAGTTGAAATGCCAGTAGTGGGTCCTAAAGGTCCTTTGAGACAGCTGTGGTGGTAGGTGCTTGCTGCTATGTGGTTGGTGCAGGGGGTGGAGTTTCCACAATGTTGCTGGATTGCCCTGGTCCTGAAAATGGGGTGCTGAGTGAGTCTTACAGCTTTTGGAGGGTGTCAGTGTTGATGGTGCTAATTCCTCTTCTTCATCAGTGAAGAGTGGGAGAGACTGCTGTTCAGGAGGTGATGTTTCTCTCTCTGCAATGTAAAGGGGAGATGCAGTACAACTGCATGTTTCATGGATGAACATGTATTGGATGAGTTTACAAGCAGACTGCATGACAATGTCCATTGTGACAGTTTGGGAGGAGATGCATATTTGTTGCTGGATAGTGAATATTAGTGCAACATCACAGATGTGACGTTGTAGTTGTACATTGTCATCTCACAGATTACAGATATGACACATGCAAATGGCTAATTTCTACACACAAGAGGCACCAGTTGTGTCCTCTGTTAAGTTGTGAAAGTGATGCAGTTTGTCCCACATTGTAGTTAATGTTGAGTAGCTCAGATGTGTGTGTGTGCGCACTGCATTGTGGTTGCCCCATCAGCTTTGGTATTGCTGCCCCTTATCCCTTTCAGGCTGTGGGCCTTTCACTCATGTGCCTTTACAATCATGAGATGTTGGAAGGTGGGGTAATTATGGGTCTTGGTCAGAGTTGGGACAATTGTGCATTGTTTGTCAGCTGATGTCTTGTTTACATCAAGGGTTGTATGTACAGGAGGAAGTATCAGAATGTGACCTGCTTCTTTAAGAATGGAGTCCACACTCAGGTACTTCAGTGACATGGCCTGCACTATGTTAATAAGTTGGGGGGCAGGCATGCTATTCATCATGCACTGTCACTTGTTTGGTCAGGTTGGCTTACAGACAGACAGCTTTGCTGGGTACTGCACATGTGCATGGGTTGGGTGCGAGAATAGTCATGTGTGAGGAGGGCCCCCTTTATGCACATTTGCAACGAAGGCCTACTTGCTGTTTCTATGTGTGCTGCACAATGCGGTACACATGTGCATCCAGCTAGCTTGGGCGATTGTGTTTTATCTTGTGTGCATGTCGTCAGTCATGTTTTTTCTTCCATGCATTGCTTACTGCCATTCTGTTGGCTTACCCGTTGTGAGTATGGTGCAGGTTGAGTCTCCATTGTTTATGGTAGCTGTACAGACAGTGGTCCCTATTATGGACGGTATTAGTCTATAACCTCAAAACGTTTTGTGTTTATAGACTAATACCGTCCATAATAGGAACCGCTGTTTCTAGTAATACTGCTACCTTTGGTCCCTTCCGACTTACAGGGTTCCCTTGTTCCTTTTCAAAGGCTGTATAGACAGTGTCAACACCCATTACACTCAACGTTGACCCCAAGTGTAGCGTATGAGTGGGCCTGGATTTGAGGATGTGGATTTACTAAGGCGTATTAGTGGTGCTCAGGCCCTGTCTCAGCCCCCCTCCCAACAGATGCCGATGGCAGGGTGATGTGTATTCTTGCCACGCAGATGGTCACATGGATGATGCATGCTGTCATGGTTCAGATTTTTGGATGGCCGGCTTTGAGTGTGGATGATAAGGACCATGAGTGCACATTTTTTCACTGACACTGTTGACTTACCAAACTGATAGGTTTACAAGTACATAATGGTGTAATGGGCAATTCACACCAAGACTGATGTGGAATGCAGCTTTCTGTATGGCAGATGTGTACACTTGATAGTGGAGGAGTGCTATTTGACATAAGGGGTGATGGTGCCATTAAGCTACTTGTCATTATTTGGTGCTACTTTGCTATCCTTGCTTGTTGTCATACTTACGTTGTCATACATCTAGACAGGGACATTGTAGTTCTATGAGTATGGCACACGGACAAGGAATGTGGTACATATTTGGGTGACACATCCCTGAAAAGCATTGTCCATGCACTGTAGTGTTGTAGGCATATCCCCCTGCTCATTGTATTTCATCACATTTTGACTCGAGTCTGCTAATTATGTGCATTGTGAGATATGCCCCTTTTAGCCAGTAGGCTACATGATCACATTTGTTGTGACAATGCATGTGTTCATAGTATGAAGGATCACTAGATGCTTTCTCACTTGGTGTACACAGGACTGCATCTCCTGTACGAGCAAGCGGAAACATTAACTGGAGATGCGGCAGGATATCTACATGGCCCCCTTGCCTCAACACCACACATATTCGACTGGTCTGCCCCGGTGCACATCTCTCTGATGCCAAAATGAGGATGCAGTGTGTATGTGACTGATCATGTGCATGAGTGGGCATGCCGCCAGCAATGTCAGCACACATGCACCATTGTGCCCGTGTGTCTGAGTTGTGTGCAATATTGTGTATGTGCAGTAGTGTCACCCTTGATGCACATGCACAATCTTGCACATGACTCAAACATACGGGAAACTGCATATGCGTGGTATTGAGGCAGGGGGCCATTTTGACACCCTGTTGCATCTCCAATCAATGCGGCCCTTTGCTCTTTCATGTAGCCCTTATTTTGTGGTCTGATATGATACTTGGACTGTATTTGCTAGACTTTTATGTGCACATTTCCCTGTCTGTGAGCCCACCAATATGTGTCTTGCAATGTATTGGGTGAGTAGGGTGATATGTGTCTATGTCACCAGGGCCAAGGGTAGCCAGGACATGATCCACAGTCATTGTGGGTGTGCACTGCAATATATTTAATTGTGCATGGGTGCCATTAGGGCCATCTCCCCCCGTCTCCCCAGTCCCTGGTTGTTACTCACCCTGTTGGTGTTGTGTCTGGTCATGTTGAGCAGTATCCTGTCCTGTAACTCCAACCAACGTGTCCTCGCTGATGACTTGGGACACCTGTTTCTCCAAAGGATCCAGCTCCTCCGGTGGCCCTGGACTCCCACCTCCAGTTTGCATTGCTGGTTTCAGATTGGCTGCAAGTTTCTGCTTGGTCTTGCAGTTAGCATCATGCCAGCGCTTCTTGAAGTCGTCTACTGTCCTCTTCACCTCTCCAACAGCATTCACCTTGGCTGCGATGGACTGCCATATTACATTTTTTGTGCCCAATGACACTGTGGAGCTGACAAAAAGTTGTTGTTGGTTTTCTGTCACCTCCGCAATTAGGATCTGGTTTTCCTGCGGACTGGACCAGGTCTTCCTCTTACTCTTCTCCTTGACCTTCCCCTGGGTCTCTGGCTGGTCCTCCTGGGTGTTTGGGGGATTGTTGTTGCCTTCTGTACTGGGTCCAGCTTCCTCCACGGTTCTTCTCAATTGTTTCTTTTTTTTTTTTGGCTGCTGGGCGGGCATTTTATAGTGGGTTTTCCCACCTAACGTGAAAAATAGCATGCCGTTCCTGGTAGCTAATTGGCCCATCGACACTTTTTTCACGTTAACGTGACGATTTTTCTCACCGTGCCGCTAATCTTATCACCAACATAACTGTTGCCTGTTAGTGGCGTGTTGTGAATACGCTGCTAACACGGCGATAGTTTCCCGTGGTACACGGCGATTAAAAAACGCACGCTAGCTGAGGTTAGCGATAGTATTGGCCATTTGTTGAGAATATCCCCCTGTGTAGCAGCAGAAACAACTGGTATAGCTAGCAACCACTGCATGAACTCCGGTCTGTTTCTCATTGTTTTGCTAAAAAAAAATAAAAAAAATACCATGTACTATTATTTTAAAATGATCAAAGATGATCTAGTGTAGCCTAATTTTACCAAATTAAAGTCAAATTGCATCTCTTAAAAAGAGACCCACACTACTAGAAAGAAAATGTGGCTCATAATATTTCTTATACCTTCATCAATTAAAGCTGTGGCAATATACCTTCAGACAAAACTTTGCAGTTTTCTGTACCTTTTGGCATGCCATTCATCTCACTGCATGTACTGTTTTACTTTTACATCTGATGAGAGATGACTGAAAAATTGGAATTCGACTAATTGTATCACAGTGTTTCATACAAACTGTCAGAACATTTGGTACACGTATTCACTGAGGACAGATATAATCCGAATTGCTCCCAGCTGGTACAAGAGGACTGAAAGGAAAAAAACGTAATTTCCTCCTACGTGCAGTAAGTGTATCGTGTGTTCCTGTTTCTCGGGAACCTTATATTCCACCAAGAGATATAACAGCTTCCCTCACACATTTATTGGGCTCTTTAGGAGCAAATGAACATCAATAGAGAAATGCAATATTTTGGCTGTGCTTGGTACAAACAATACAAGTATTTCGTCTATAACTCTGATTTAATTTTTTTAATTTGAGACTCAAAAGAAACATCTTTCATGATATGGAAGTATAAATGCTAGAATTAATGTGCTACATCACACATTGATGTGTGAATCAATTCACGCATTTAATTCTCCCACCAAAAACACTGTGAAAAAATGGTGCCGATTATTGTATTCTACAGCAAATGTTCTACGTGCATTGGCTAAAAAGCCAGAGGTTCTAAAGGGGTAGTCATGGAATATTCCAATATCATCAAAGTGTGCTAAGCAAGCCTGCCCATCACTTAGAACTTGAAAACATGCCAAAAAAACCCTTGAGAATATTGTTGCAGAATTGTACATTTCTCAGTAAAAGGCCCCGTCTCCACCAACAAAACTAAAGAGGCGTAAGTCATTCAGCTAGCACATAAAAACAAAGGACCCAATTCACAGAACTAATCTGAGACAAAATCCTAAACGTACTACTTTTGGTATTCACAGAAGGCATTTAGTAGTAGTAAAGTTAGGATTTTGTCTAAAGTTAGGATTTTCGTAAATTAGGATTTTGTCTTAAGACCAAAACTGAAGACAAACTTAAGTTTAACTTAAGTTTAACTTAAGTTTAATTTAAGACAAAATCCTAATTTAAGACAAAACTCTAATTTAAGACAAAATCCCAATTTAAGACAAAATCCTAACTTTACTACTACTAAATGTCTTCTGTGAATACCAAAAGTAGTAAGTTTAGGATTTTGTCTCAGATTAGTTCTGTGAATCGGCCCCAAGATTTGCATTGCCTTTTATTTTTCACTGGATCTTTCTTCATGTTTGCATTTTAAATTACTTATTTTCATTTGTTTTATTCTGTGCCTTCTAAGAAGATTTTTAGTGATGCGTTATTGCTTTGAATCTAATTTAATGGGGTAGGAAGGTGGAATAAAAATCTATACAAATCTTACAACCTCACAATCCTAGGTCATAGGAGACAGAGCTAGACAGAAGACAGAGGTTCATGCAAAAGTGCTAGTGCACAGGCAATATGTGTGTTATAGGTTTAGATTTCAGACAGGCAATACAAGCTTCTAGGCTAGGGTCTCACACAACAGCAGTGATGGTCACTCAAATATCAACTTTAAATATTTTTCTGAAATTAATACATTGTGTCCCTCTGAAATACCGAGTGTCAGTCAAAAAGTGTTTATTCGATTATCATCATAAAAGACATGCTATACATATTTTAAAAAAATTCATATAAAATACAATATCAATATAGCAATACAGGATAAAAATATTAAGATCATGTAAATTATTAAAACATGATGACTATACATAGTAGAAGATTATAAAACACACACACAAGACTGTCTTAAAACCATAATGGTAGCAATAGTTAAAAACAACAAAATCCATGTGGGACACAGGTCAAGAATTGAGCTTCCGTAGCCTAAGAATCCAAGCCCAGCTGATGAATTTAGCAACACCTATAACAACAGGTTTAGATGTATCAGATTTCAAGATTCTACTGGCAACCTGTGCAGAACGGGTACTCATCAATCGGCATACGGGACGAAGCCACACACGTCGTGGAAAAAGGTATGTTGGACAACAAAAAAGAAAGTGATCCATAGATTCAATCTTGTCCACACAAAAGGGGCACTTGTCACTACCAAGAGGGCTCCAGCTTTTAGTAAGCCCACGCAGTGGTAGGGCGCCCACTCTAAACTGGTGATACAGTTTGCGATCGAAGTGTTTCATAATAGTGTCCCAGTAACCTTCGTAAGCGGACTCGTCCTTGAGAGCAAGAAATGTAGCTGTCATGGAGCTACCCGTGAGGGAGGCATATCTCCTGGCCTTAATCATACACCAATAGGCGTCCCTAAGAACAATTTTCGTCGGGAAAACAGCAGTGTCTGGGTTGGCCCAGAGGTCACCCAACCCAAGGTCAGTCAGCAAGGTTTTAACACCAGACAGCCAGGATATCCTATGTGAACCCTCAAGCCCTTTAATTTCCAAGAGGGCTTTAGCATAAATAGATAGTTCGGGTGTGGTCCACAAGCGTCGCCAGAACGCCAGGGGTCTATACCCTGCCATATCCTCTAAGGGCTGGATTGCCAAATCATATAATAATGGGATGCGCGGTGTTGATTGTGGGAGCCCTATAGCTGACCTGAGAAATTTATTCTGGGCAGTCATCAGTTTGGACAAATTACTAAAGCCCCGCATTTCAGCACCATATAAGATGGCAGGAAGAATCTTGGAGCCATAAATCTTCATCAGGGGAGCTAATGGTTTTGTTAGAGAGTGACGATGCTCTTTCAACAGAGCTCCACCTAATTGGGCGTGTTTAAGAGCGAGGAGGTCCAGCTGATGTGACCAACTACAGGTCTCGCTAAAAGTAACCCCCAGATAGGTAAACACAGCCGTTTGATCCAAACTAACACCACCCAAACATACCCGCGCATTAACGTGCCTGGGGCCTCGAAAAACCAAAAACGTTGTCTTTCCTACGTTTATTTCCAACTCATGTTCATGACAAAATAACTCAAAACTTGTCTTTGAAATCAAAAGGGTATCATCTGCGAACATGAGTAGGGGAATCTTCATTCCAGCCAAAGAGGGTGCATCAGTCGGGTGGTTAGAAAAATAACTTATGACCCTGTTGATAAATAATGAAAACAGGGTGGGGGCTAGCACACACCCTTGACGAACACCTTTTGATACCTTGAATCTGTCCGTCACCTCCCCTGGTTTGCCCCAACGAACACGGGCATACGTATTGTCATGGATAATTACCAAGAAAGACACCAACTCTTTGGGCATGCCCATCTCCAGAAGAGCTTCCCATAACTTGGCCCTCGGCACAAGGTCAAACGCGGACCGTAGGTCCACAAAGGCCGCATAGAGCTTGCCACCCCCAAAAGGACCTCCTTTCAGGATAAAAGTACAACCCTGAATGCTTGATCCAGGGTCCCAATGTGTGAGCGAAACCCTGCCTGGAGAGGGGTCAGCACATTAGAATCAGTCATCCAATTTTGTATTCGTCCCAGTACAAGGAGGGCTATGATTTTTTGTACTGCGTCAATAAGGCTAATCGGTCGATAATTGGCCGGGGCAGAGTGATCGCCTTTCTTATAGATCGGCAGTATCTCTGCCTCAAGCCACGAGTTGGGGACAGCAGCACCACCCGCAAGGCCATTTGCTAGCATTGTCAAGTACGGGACCCATACATCTTGCTCTTGGATGAATAAATCTGCAGGGATACAATCAGGTCCCGGGGCTTTGCCACTCCTAATACTTTTTAAAATAGACTTGACCTCACAGGGGGAGAATTCCAAAGGGGTTTCAAGAACAGGTAGAGGAATATTAAAAACAGACCTATCGCTAGCCATAAACTGCTCCTCAAAATACGCAACCCACTGCAGAGGCTCAACATAGGTAGTAGGCCGGGTATCCAAGGGGCAATTGCCCCATTTGAGAAGATGCCAAAATTGGACCATATTACGGTCGTGACAAGCCTGATACAGATCCCTTCATCGGTCCTCATCCCAGTTTTGCTTGGCCTTTAGTCGGGCAGATTTGTATGCAGCCCTACATTTTTGAATGGTAGTAGGTAATCTAGATTTAATGGCCTGTATCAAGGCACTTTGGGCCAATCTGCAGTCCTTATTGAACCAAGTGCAAGATCTCAACTCTTTGCTTTTACCGGTAGGAGGTATGGCTCTAACAAAAAAAGATTTGAGTTCGGTAAAAAGCGCATTATGGATTTCCTGTATATTACCCTTAATCAAGTCATGGGACTTCAGCCGGTTGAGTGTTACCATGGTGTTACTAACCAGATTCCTAATGGCCACCCGAGAAGCCTCGCTAGTGGCGATCTTCAGCCATCTCACCCTTCTTTGGTCATTAGTGAGAATAACATCCACAGAAGCACGGGCATCATGAATCGTAAGAGAGCCAGTAAAGCTATTATCATTGATAGAGAGGACAAGTGGATTATGGTCACTCTCTACTCTGCTTGTTACCACCATATCATCAATAAGGGACCACAACTCCAAATTGACTAAAATATAGTCAATTCGACTCCCAGTTCTACCATTATCGAAGGTCATCCTCCCTAACCTATCTGATTTGGTTCGCCCGTTAACAGCTCTCATTCCCTGATTCAAACATAAACCCTTCATGAACAGGGCAGCTTGTGTCCATTTCCTTACAGGAGCCAACTCCAGCTGAGGAACACCCCAGAGAGAATCTTCAACCTCTGTTAGATCCCCGGTGTCAACACCCAAGGGCTCAAAACAAGTATTGAGGTCTCCAGCCACTATCTTGTTAATAGACTTCAGTTCGAACCCCAAAACGTTCTCCAGAAGAAGACAAGTAGAAGAGCATTTTCCACCCGGGAGACCCCTCACATAAATGTTTATAATAAGGAGATTAAGACCATTAAGTGATTGAACCCTAATAATCAGTATATCTGGGCTATCGATTGGGACCTCTACCACAGAAACACCCTCACATTGACGAACCCACGTGGTTAGACCGCCCATCGGTCTACCCCTAAGGCCCTTAACAGCTGGTTTAAAAAAGTTCAAAAAACCTATACGAAAAAGGGGGACCGTTGCCCAAGTCTCTTGAAACGACCAAATATCTAAGTCGTCAATGAAACTGGCCCAATCAGGAATATCTAGCCTGGAACCCAAGCCTGCAATATTCCATGAACCAAATTTCAAGGGCAAACTTACAGGGCCGGTAACCACCACCTGACGTGGCGCAACCAATGGGTCGACCAAACTGACAAAAGGAGGCTGTAAGGAAGCGGAGGGGTTGGGCGTACAAGAAATATCTCTAGGAAGCGGTAGCATGGCAATATCCAGACTCAGTTGACATGAAGGAGCCGAGACCCCAGGTTCTATCGGTAGATGGCAAGCAGAACTAGCCCTACGTCAATCATTATCCTCCATTGTTGATAAAATATTAAAACGATTAGAAGTCAAAATAGGGTGGTTTAACCTTGTGGGGAAACTCGAGAGAACACGACTATCCCCCGTAAATTGGATACACCCTGGCTTATAAAAAAAGCCTAGTGGGAGAATTTTAATTGAATTGGACACAGATGGTTGTTGAGAAGCAACATCTAGTATGTATTCGACCAATGACGGGGACCTAAAGCTCAACACCACACAATCACCTGGTAAGGACTTATAAGACTGGCCGATCCAGTTAATACGCCTCACCATTTTAAAATCATCAAACAAGGCCTTACTGTTCCCTACTTTAGTACCTAAATAGTGCAGGGATTTGTTCTTAAGGTTAGACCAATGTTCGTAGGTCCCATCTACTAGAGGTGGGACGTTAGCCAAAACTATGGAGTAGGGGGTGGCTTGGGGAGGGAGGTGTAAATTGGGAAGAGTGTTAAAAACCCCAGCTCCCACCTCCTCATTACCAACCCTATTACCCATAGGGGGGCAACTTTGCTTGACGCGATAATTAGTACCCCTACCTGGATCCACTTCCATAGCAGGGTTATGGTCCTTCACTTCCCTTGTAGGAGGGATAACTGACAAGACCCTCGATGGCTTAGACGGTCTAGCATTACTGACCTCATTGGTCACACCATCGGACGTCACCCCAATTGACTGTGAAGGTGGCCCTATGGCAGAAGTCTTACCACCAGTAAATCTAGCTTCTATCATATCCAACCTTTCAACCACTAAGTCCAATCTATGTAAAACAGGTTCTAGAAGGGCAGCTAGATGGTCCTTAAAACTAGCACTTAGAGAATCCAAGAGGGGCTGGATCGTAACCTGAGTCAAAGTTTTGCCCTTAGAATCTAAACTCTTCCCTTTTGCGGATAACCCTCTAGGCTCAGGTTGAGGCAGCAAAACAGATTGCTTGCTAATACCTTGGCCTTTCCTTTTTTTACTAGGGGCTTCTTTCGTTTTCCCTTTGTGAGCCATGCTCCCTCTAGTTGTGATCCTGGGTGAGCTCAAATTACTGTCGCAACCCTGGGACATATCCAAGGTCCCCGAGGTAGGTGAAGTAAGCATGGGGGGGGTGGTGGTACTATCAACAGTACAAGGATTGCTAGAAATAGGTGGGTCTTCCTGTATCTGGGCACAGGGTAAGGAAAAAGCGGGATCTAGAGAGAGTATACGTTCCACAGCTTGAATCTCAAGATTCAATGCCGACTCTGCCCTGATTAAGTAATCATCTTATGTCCCCCCCACCTTATCGGCAACCCTCCTCTTGGTCATGTTATAACAGATCCAAGGCCCACCCCACACAGAGGCAACCCACCTTCCCCGAGTACCAACTCAACAACCTACAGCGAAGAACAGCAAACAAATACTACAAAAGAGAAAATGATTAAATGGGCTCAACAATGGTACTTTTGCTACACCGCCTAACCCTAACATAAATCACAGCCCACAGCCGCACCCAACAGCTTAGAAGACAGGCCCTGCCCTGCCTCTTCCTGGCACTGACGGGCTAGGACGGGCCCGCCCTTGGCCCGGGCTTTGCCCGGGCGAGCCTGCGCGTGTGCTGCGCTGCGAGAGGCGCTCCAGGAATTTATGGTCCTCTATGCCCTCACGTGGCCCACGGCGTTAGTTCGCAAAGCCCCCTGGGTAATGTAGTGAAGGCACAGCCGTATCCCTCGCGGCAGAAACCGGGAAGCAGAAAGCAACACTGTTGGTAGGTGTAAGGAGTAGATAGCCCTCCAGCCATTCCCCACACATTGCTGATAAAACAGGTTTGATTATGCGCGTCCCGCGCTGCGGGAGGCGCTCCAGGAATTTATGGTCCTCTATGCCCTCACGTGGCCCACGGCGTTAGTTCGCAAAGCCCCCTGGGTAATGTAGGGAAGGCACAGCTGTATCCCTCGCGGCAGAAACCGGGAAGCAGAAAGCAACACCGTTGGTAGGTGTAATGAAGTAGATAGCCCTCCTGCCGTTCCCGACTCGTTGCTGATAAAACAGGTTTGATTTTGCGCGTCCGAGTGTTTCTGGGTTCATACCTATCAAATTGACAGGCTGGGTAAGGAACCAAACTTGAAAGAGATCGTAGGGAAGACAGACAGAGTAATCCAGGAAGGTGTATAGGTGTCTCCGTAGGTTGGCGGAGCTGCACTGTACCCTTCTCAATCAGGGAAGGTGCTGTTTCTGTATTCTGACAAGACAGGGTAAGGATCATGCCTGCTGGGCCCAGGGAAGTCGATGTGTTCAAACACTGCTGAACAATCATCGGAATCACACTTACCAGGGATGTGTGAGAATGCCTTAAAAGAGAGGGGCTTCACCTATCACAATATAGCCCCATCCAATGACAGGAGTGCATGGAGTCAGGAAAAACAGCTGTGTTGTTTCCTCAAAGTGGGAGAAGGGAGGGGCCAATAATTAAAAGAGGTGATAAACTTTGCTCTCAGACACTAGTATCCAATCAGAAAGACTCTTGTAGCCATAGGAGAGTTGTTATAATTACAATTAAGTAATGAGAGGAGTGACAAAAGAAAACTATTACTTTTTTCTTTTTGTAAGGGAGACCAAAACAGAGGGTGAAGTTTAATGTCCTGATTGCTGATTCCTTCTTTTCCTCAGGCATAGAGAGGTGGTGGGACTCAGAGACCCCATTTTAGAGGTAAGGCATACTTGAATGGGGGCTGGAAGAAAGCGATCCTGGAAAATATCTGATAGACAGATTGTTAGTTCTAACTTTTCCTCAGGAGTCTGGACCAGAAGAGATACAATAAGTGCTCTTTGAATAAAAACCTGAACCCAAAGGCTGGAAAGATTTAAAGAGACTGGAAATAAAGAATCCTGTAGGAAGGATATTGAAAAGAAACTGAGAATCAGAAACAAGAATCCCGGAAGAAAGGGTATTATCATAAGGCAGGAAATTGAAACCAAGTAACTCTGAAGTAATGGTGTTATAAAGTCTTTAGAAAATAGATCCTGGTCACTGATAAGGAAGGCTGGTTCAATCAGAAAAATAATGTTTTGTTGGTAAATATACTTACAAGAAGGGAAGGTGGGTCACCTTATGAGAGACATAGAGTAATACTCCTCTAAGAAAATAATTACACACAAAATCATGTGTTGAACATCTATAACAATCCTGTACATCATTTAAATTTGAGAGTCTCCAAATATCACCCTTTATTGTTCATTTGGCTAGTGGTTCATTGATAGTAAATATATTTGGTGCCTGAAAATCAGTTTGTCAGTTTCATAAAGTACTTCTGTGTACTACTGGCACACATGATAGGGTCTGCCTTGCATGCCAGTGTATAACAATCTCATGTCATTGATGCACACAGTGTATCAAGGATTATCACCAATATGCTTTCCAGATTTATCATAACTGACTAAAGGTTTTCATGTGTGCAACCAGTAGAGCACCTCAAAAAGACCTCCACTGGCTCACCCGGCTTACCAACTTTCTGTTCAACATATTTGGCTGTCAAGATTATGACATGAGATAGATATTTATAAAAGTCAGAACATAAGCAGGTCAGAGACCAGGCAATGCAAGTAATAGTAAATAAGATACCACGCTTTCCCTTTGTGCTTCCAAAAAATCCTGAATACCACCACAACAAATTGCGTTATGCAGCCTCCATTTTACACTTTCCGAGAGTTAAATTCCTTCCCATTAAAGGAGGATATCAAAATATAACAGGGCGCAACCTGATCTATTATTAATTTATACACCACTCTATGTTGACCTCCTCCCATCTACTCCTTCCATCAAAAGGAATCTCTTTACACATTATCTCTTCCTCCCCTCTACCGTCAGCATCGTTGTCATGTATCCCCTTAACGTACAACATTTTGATCATATGTTGCTAGGTGTGCATTATATAAGTCTAATTTCTAAAGGTTTAGGGATGGAGACAACTCCTAAGTTATGAAAAATATTTGATTACTACACATTTAAAAGGTGGAAATAAAATAACAACAGTAAATTAATGCAGTGACACTTAGGTTGCATTCCCCATCCTTTTGGAACTCTCCCATAGTAAGTCAAAATGAGCATATAAATCTGTATTGTGGGGAAAATGTAATCTCAGTGTTGGATCCTCTTTCGGACTACAGATCTCCCTCTAAGCTTGTTGGCCCACAGATATCAAAACATTGCCTTTTTAGTCCAAAACAAATCAATAACATTCTAAGACCGCCTTTATTCTGAGTTCTATAGATTTCTTGCTATGACATCAAAATCAAAGTTTGAGTTGATTTGCATTTAAGAACATATGACCATTTCTGTGAAAATCCAAACACTCAATGTGTGCACTAACAGTCCAAGATAAAGAGTGAAGGTTCATAAAATCTTCAGTATTCTAAATCCCTTGACATAACAGGAAGCTTCCATATGATACTGAACATCTATTTGTATTTAATAGCCTTAAGGCTAATACCCTCACAAACAGCTAAGATGCTAATAAATCTCAAGAGAATAACTCTTCCATGTCTATGGTAGGTCACATCAGAAAACAGTTAATGCCAGAATTATTTTTGAGGAGAAAGAGATTGCACATTTTTTGAGGCAATCATCCAGGATCTCACTAACATCTAAGATGCTAATAAATCGTAAAAGAATAACTCTTCCATGTCTATGGTAGGTCACATCAGCAAACAGCTAATGCCAGAATTCTTTTTGAGGAGAAAGATATTGCAGATGTTTAGAGGCTATGTTAAATGAGGAAAAGGTGTCCCCAGTTGTTGTTCCAAATGTTCTATCATGAGTAAAACCTAAATCTTAAGTTAAGTTTGTATATTCACTGGATGGCAGCAAGGAAAAGCTGTACAGATCAGGCCCGCCATTGTTGGCAAATTCTGTATGGCTCAGGAGAGACTTAGCAAAGACAACAGATCGTAAAACTTGACATGAAAGCCCCAAAGATTTTAATAGAAATTGTTCACTGAAACCATTTTGACTAATTGCACTATTGGTGCCTACCTGCAAGAGTGGCAACTAGGCAAGCTGTCTTCTTTGATTGTTGTACAGCTGGTTTCCTGTAAAATCATAATCTTTCGGTACATGAAATTGGTAAAGGATCCAGAGCCTTACACATCCCTTATACTGTATGAGGGTTCAATAAACGTTATTTGTCAAGAGCTTGCTAAAGATGGTAATATCTTTAGCCTATTTCACAAACCAAGTTTTGTTAATTCAAAAAAAGTAAAAAAGCTCTTTAGGTTCTAAACTTTACCAAACACAATGAATGCCTATGGAGAAACCCAATAATAACAGTAGACAGGCACACATTATTATTATTATTATTATGGCAGTTTGTAAAGCGCACGGTTACGCACCCCGGCGTGTCCCCGCGCTGAGAAGAAAAAGGCGGCTAGAGCAAGGAGGTCACATCAGTGCAGAGCGGAAGAGGTGAGTTTTTAATGTTTTACGGAATTTGGTCTCAGAGGGTTCGAGGCGCAGCTCCATCTGGAGTAAGTTCCAATTCTTAGCTGCAAGAAATCTAAAAGATCTCCCCCCCCATTCGAGCTTTACGAATTTTAGGGACAGCTACTAGTCCAGTGCCCGAAGATCTGAGCATCCGCTCCGGTCTATAAGGGGTAATGAGATTGGGAAGGGGTGAAGGCGCCCTATTCATAATGATGTGATGGCACATGCAGAGTGCCTTGAAGATAATTCTCTCCTTGACCGGCAGCCAGTGAAGGGACTTCAAGGCAGCTTTGGAAGGCGATCTTCTAGGAAGCCTCAGTACCAGCCGGGCTGTGGCATTTTGAAGTACCTGGAGACGATTAAGGCTTTTTGCTGTAACGCCCAGATACAGAAGATTAGAATAATCGAGTCTGGATGTGACCAAGGCATGAACAAGGGTCTGCCTGGCACTAACTGGAAGTAAATCAAGAGTCTTCCTTAAGCTCTTAAGCATGCCAAAACATAGAAAACATGGGCACACCATGTTATTTCTATAGAATTTCGATGGTAGACCAATGAGCCAATCACCAGTTTCGTAGGGTGGAGAACCTCCTCTCTCTAATTGCACTTTGGTATCTTCATTCAGAAATATCTTCAAATGCTTGGGCAGCTTGTTATTGCTACCAATAAGGGAAAATTGCTGCTTTCATTGGGAGACTCTTTTTAGAAAAAAAGTTTTTATGTTATTAACAATTTTACACTCACTGGTCATTGGCCTTGGCATGGATTTACCCTTGCCAGATATGTATTGGCCTTTAAATGTATGTAGCTCTGGAGGGACGGACTTGAAATAATACTTAGAAGGCGGTTCTTGTCTGTGAATGATGGAGGTGTGTTGGATACACTAGATTTAAATAGAACGGTGGGCTTTTCCACCAATAAAAGAATAAACTCCCAATGCACACAGGGAAAGGAAAATAAATCTAGAAGGTGTCGTCCATGCTCACTGTCTTAGATCCAGCGAGTTCTTCAGCGTCTTTTCTTCTCTCCTTCGGTTTTTGCAGTATGGTGCCACTGACAGCACTCAAAACAAGGGAATGACCAAGTGAGAATAAAGAACATATTCAAGTAAGTAGAAAGAATGTAATAAATGAATACTATAGTATCACTCTTTATCTGTTTATCCATGTCCTTAGCGAGTGGAAATGTCTTTCTTGCTCTCTATTAGTTAAGACTCTCAGGTTTGAGCCTTACTAATGGGTCGTGAACTGTATTCCTGTCACAAACAGGGGAGTTGTGGTGTGCTCAGTTACCGTGGATTTCCTTTCTCTGCCCACCCCACGTGCCTCCAAAACCATATACACCCTGGTGCCGTGAGCCATCAATTCACCAAATATGAATTACATTCACACAAAAGTTCATCAAATATGTCCAAGTGAACTCCTGTGCAGGGTACAGAGCACATAGACAAAAATTATATGCGTACAGGTTGGTGAGGTTACCCTTCTGTGGCCCCTGGGCAGTCACAGCCCTCCTCAGCTGAGCTGTGGTAGGACTGTCAGCTTCGTTTGGTGGCAACTACCAATCCTCTGATCAGGTGTCATTGTGCTCCTCCTCGCTTCATGTCTCTCCTCAGATTCGCCTCTCCTCTCCACGTTTCACGGCTGTCTTTTTCTGTCGGACAGTTTTTAAAGATGTCTCTTCTACAACTATCCTCGTTGGATGCTGCTTTGACTGTGTGACCATTTGATGTAATCTTAGCTTTTAGGTTGTAAATTGTCTGTACGACTACACCCACCAGATTTTTGGGGACAGAAACCATGAGAACTACAAGACAAATGGCTATGACTTTCTCTTTTTGTCTTTGATTAGCTGCTAGCAATTGGCTGAAAAAAGGTTATTGTGCTACATTTTTATTCTCCTGCTTGATTTGATGTACCATTTATTGGAAGCAGGAGTAATTATCCAAAGTTCACTTCTAATGCAAGTTATTGAATATTCCTTGACCACCTTTTGTTGTTGATGCACTTTATAATTTTGGAGTGTACTTTCATGTGAAAGCAAGTTTAACCATATTACTAGGAGACAACATGGTAAGTAAAATAACTAGGTATGTTTTTATCAGCTGCTATAAATGCACTTTATTAGTATCATTATCAATATTCTTAATTGTCAAATTATTTTATGGCTTAGGCATTGGTCCTTTCAAAACATCACATCTGACCATTTTAATGATGATACTGTATTGCGTAGCTCCCAGTTTTAGGGTTTATTTGGAAACATGAAATCGTTTTTCATAAAATATTTTAATATTTTTTTAACGTTATTTATTTGTTGAAATGTATTCCATGATATTGTACCTTGGAAATAAAATTTAAATATTAATATTCAAATTCATATTCATATCCTTAAAATCAGAAGTTGAAGGCCCTTATAGTATTTGCCATAATCTATCGCCCATTCAATGCATCATAGAAGGCTGCCTAGGACAGAGTGAAGAAACCAGACATATGTCATCGAAAAAGTATCCACACCTTTGAGGTCTTTTCTTCAAGGGTTCACTGGAGGTTCAGCGAAGTTAAGAGGAAATTTTAGGTTTATATGAATACTTTAAACTGGGGTAGCATTATGGGGAGCAATTCCTTTACAAATGACATCACTTCATTAAAGGCAACTAACCATGTTACGTTGCTCAAAGTACTATCGTTTCTAATCAGATCATAACAGGCAAAGTCGCACTTTTCTCCTACATATTGTTAGTTCTATTTCGATATTGGAACCTTGGAACATTCGATTTTAGTCTACCAAGTGGGTTGGTTTTGAGGTGAGGCGTGGCATGTTAGTGAAAAGATATTGCCAGTATATATATGTATTTCCCTCCAAACTATGGGATGGTTAATAAAAGCATTTTATGAACACTGGAAGTAGTACTCCGGTAGTCAACTTAAACCTTCGTGCGGAAGCCCTGAAAGGTCTAACTCCATATTAGCAAATGTTTAAAGAGGGCACATTAATTTCTATTTGTACAATTTGTAAATGACTATTCCCACAGTATTCCCTTTTTCTTCTCATTTTACATGTTTCTGTGGCCAATTCACAGACATGTAAGAGTATGTAAAAGATTTCTAGAAAAGTACTGCTTTATGTACTTCAAAATGCATTTGTGAATAGACCCTTATGTTGTTTAAGCTAGCCGGCCTTCAGGGAAGCCACTCTCTGGCTCGGGTACCCGTGCCTAGTCTCCTCATTTTATCTCATAGCCATATGGTCAATCTGGAAGTCCACTATCCAACTACCATTGGTCACATGTATGGGCCTGGGGAAGCTTTATCAGAAGGGGGACTCTTCTGAAGACAATATAGTAAACACATTCGTAGTCCTACAAACATTTCTAGCTCAGACTCTAAAACCTTTTCCAAGGACAAGACAGTCTAATCATCTGAAATGTTGAGAATTGGGATCCCATCCCAGTACTATATGAACTACAGCGTAATCTCCCAAGTGTGAACTGTGTTTGCCCTTTCGCAGGCTATCAACTGCTAAGTCCCCTGTGTGTCTGATGTTATGGCTTTTCCTGGAATGGTCTTTTCCCTGTTTGAAAACTACTCAGACCAGTGTTACCTTGATCAGAGGTTCCCTGCTGTCACAAGCATGCGATTAGCAGTTTGGCTTGTCTTCCCTTATCTTTGGTCATTGCAAAATCCTTGTGTCTTTTAGTTTGCAGTGTTAAAACCAACTGTCATTGATTTCATAATTTAGACTTACATCAAACCCTCTTGCACTAATTGGTTTCTGCAGGATGTCCGTGTTCATTGGTATATTGTACAGTAGAAAAATCAATGCAAATATTTCAACTATGAACCCACTGCTGAACCTTTCCACTGCCAACGAGTCAGTGCATTGATTAGCAAATTATTCTTTCTGCTAATAAATGTTTAGTCTACTTTTAGATGGGTTTTATTGAAGCCTTTTTAGCAAATGATCTTTTTATGTCTGCTTTTCACAGGCAGGTGTTTCTGTTTACATTCTCTGTCCCTGAGACCTTGCCTCAGTCTTAAAGCGGTTCGATGAAACTGCGCACTGTGTTCCCGGTTTCATGCTGTCACATTTAATATGAAGTTAGACGCCTTGTTGTCATCATTCCCTGGGGTCTCTGGCATTATACTCTCTGCTCCTCCAGAAGCTGTCTAATCGCGAGCTCAGAATACAAACTAACCGAGGATGAAGATAACCTGCTCTCAATTACCTGACTGTCTCGAATGACACCAGGAAACAGATTGGCTTAATCTCATTTCCGAAGAGAATTACATTTTGAAAGTCAAAAAACTTGGATTTTCTCAAGTATCCAACATTGTTAGTCCAAGTCTGAACTCTAAACATAGATTGCACCATTTTAATTCTGCGCGCTGGGTTTTGGGGCGGAAATGTATTTTGGGAGCACGTGTACAAATGCATGTTGAAAACAATTTGCTTTATTGTTGTCAGGCAAGATCGGCTGTGTTTTCCCTTTGATTTGTCTTTGTTTTCTACCAAACGCTCAGGTACACGCTGTCTACCTTTTACAAACGAACGATTGCCAGGCTGAAGGCTGTGAGTAACACCTGCAACAGTGCATTAACGCCTATATAATATCAACTGCACCTCTACTTTCAGCAGAGTAAATGCCTGAAGAACTGTGGATTCTTTCAACATAAATACACATTAAAATAGGTCAGGAATTGGTCTATACAAAATATCCACAAAACTATGGAGAGACTCAAAGACAAAGTAGTTAACTGACACCCGCATGTCTGCAACCTTGCATGTGTCAAGTCACAAAATTCCCAGGATGCAGCTGGAAACCCGAGCCAATCAGAATTATCCAGGATTAGTTCTAGGAAGTATATGTGAATTTACTTTTTCTTTTTCGTTGATACATTTTCCGATGCATAATTGTATGAACTGTGTAAGTACTCACAGTAAAGTGCCGTGTTTTATGTCCAGAGGTACAATTTTATTCTCTCCACTACCAAAATATTTATCACTATGGGGAAACCATTTCTAATGTGCCCCCGGAAACCTTGGGTATGTGCCCTGCCCCTTCCCATCCTGGAAAGAGATTTGCTCTTGCTCCACATAGGAATGAATTTACAATGTTCATAATGGGAAGGGCTTGGGGAGGATTTTGACAATTCCCATAACTGTCCAGGGAAACCTCACCCGGCAATACCTATTTTCAAACCGTTGAGTGGGATTTACTCTAATGCAATATTATACAATCTCAAGTTGATAGTGAGCATGAGTAAGACGCTTTAAAATACGTATTTCTAGATATTGTTTTTGTAAGCCAGGCTTAGACACCCAAATCCCTAATTGTTGTACTCATTCAGTAAATCTCATTGATCAATGCACCCACAGATCTATTTGCCCTAAATGAAACAGAATGAGGCCTGTATAATGGATTGCTTAGTGTGACTCAGTTAGATACAGATCTGTTGCTCTGAAAGTCATAGGTTTCGACCCATTCTGATCCGGAGGGATCGCACCGCCAACCAGATGGGAGGAGGCATCGCCATCATCCACAGGAACACCATCCGTCTCACGACCAGCACCGACAACACCCTGACCACCGCCGAACACCTGCATTTCCAGATCCACACCGACCCGAAGACCACCCTCAGAGGCACCCTGATCTACCGACCCCCGGGACCACGCACCCAATTCAGCGAGGACATCGCCGACTTCGTCAGCCCGCATGCCCTCCCCTCCGCTGACTACATCCTCCTGGGGGACCTCAACTTCCACCTGGAGAACATCAACGACCGCAACACCAGCACCCTGATCGACAACCTCGCCAATCTTGGACTCAAGCAGCTGGTGTCCACCCCCACCCACCTCGCTGGACACACACTCGACGCAGTCTTCTCATCCAGCACAGACATCGACTTCAGCCACGCCACAGAGCTTCAATGGACGGACCACAGCTGCGTCCACTTCACCTTCAAAAGAACGACGACCCACCACCACCAGCAACAGGCTGCCCGCAGAAGCTGGAACAAGATCACAGCCGACCAGCTCGCCACCTCCCTGAGCCAGCACCCTCCTGCCAGCTCAGCGAACCCCAGCCAGGCCGCCGACAACCTCACGAAGTGGATCAGCAACTGCGCGGACGAGCTCGCCCCGCTGAGGACCCCGCCCAGCAGACCCGGCAGCAAGAAAGCCCCATGGTTCACCGACGAACTCAAGAGCTCCAAGAAGAACTGCCGAGCCCTCGAGAAAGTCTGGAAAAGGGAACCTACACCGGACAACAGGACCACCTTCAAGCTTGCCACCCGGAAGCACCACCAGCTGATCCGCGCCGCCAAGAAAACTGCATTCAAAGACCGGCTGGACAACAACGCACACAACTGCAAGGAACTCTTCAACATCGTGAAAGAGCTATCCAACCCCAGCGCAGGAAACAACGACATCACCCCATCGCAAGACCTCTGCAACTCCCTCGCCTCATACTTCCACAACAAGATCGCGGACATACGCAACAGCTTCAACACCCAACCAACGCACACCACGACCGAACAACCACCCCCCACCACCACCCTCCACGCCTGGACCCCGATCAGCACCGAAGACACCATCCGCACGATGAACTCCATCCACTCCGGATCGCCGACCGACCCTTGCCCTCACCACGTCTTCAACAAGGCCGACGCTGTCATCGCACCCCACCTGCGAGACATCATCAACACATCCTTCGACACCGCCACCTTCCCTGAGAGCTAGAAGCACGCCGAACTCAGCGCTCTACTCAAGAAACCCACAGCGGACCCCACCGAACTCAAGAATTACCGCCCCATCTCGCTTCTCCCGTTTCCAGCCAAAGTCATCGAGAAGACCGTCAACAAGCAGCTGGCCGCCTTCCTCGAGACGAATGGATCCCTCGACCCCTCACAGTCTGGCTTCCGAGCCAACCACAGCACCGAGACCGCCCTCATCGCCGCCACCGATGACATCCGAGCACTGATGGACAACTGAGAAACAGCGGCCCTCATCCTCCTAGACCTCTCCGCGGCATTCGACACTGTCTGCCACCGCACCCTAGTACAGTGCCTCAGCAACGTCGGAATCCAGGACAAGGCTCTGGAATGGATCATCTCCTTCCTCGACGGAAGAACACAGAGAGTCCGCCTACCACCGTACAAGTCAGAGGCCACCGAAGTCATCTGCGGCGTCCCTCAAGGATCCTCGCTGAGCCCCACCCTCTTCAACGTCTACATGAGCCCCCTCGCGGCCATCGCACGCCAACACAACCTCAGCATAATCTCCTACGCCGACGACACCCAGCTGATCCTCTCCCTGACCAACGACCCCGCCGCCGCCAGAGCCAACCTGCACGAAGGGATGAAAGAGGTAGCCGAGTGGATGACGACCAGCCGCCTGAAACTGAACTCAGACAAGACGGAGGTCCTCATCCTGGGCTCTTCACCCTCCGCCTGGGACGACTCCTGGTGGCCTCCCGCCCTGGGCACCGCACCCAAACCGACAGACCATGCACGCAACCTGGGCTTCATCCTGGACTCCTCCCTCTCCATGACCAGGCAAGTCAACAACGTCTCCTCGGCGTGCTTCAACATCCTACGCATGCTACGGAAGATCTTCTGGTGGATCCCCACCGAGACCAGGAAGACCGTCACCCAGGCCCTCGTCACTAGCCGACTGGACTACGGCAACGCCCTCTACGCCGGAACCACCGCCAAGCTCCAGAAGAGACTCCAGCGGATCCAGAACGCCTCAGCCAGACTCATCCTCGACATCCCACGAACCAGCCACATCTCCGGACATCTGAGAGACCTACACTGGCTCCCCGTCAACAAAAGAATCACCTTCCGCCTCCTCACCCACGCACACAAAGCCCTACACGACCAAGGACCGAGCTACCTCAACAGCCGAATCAACTTCTACGCTCCCAAACGCCACCTCCGATCAGCCAACCACGCCCTCGCCGCCGTCCCCCGCATCCGAAGAGCGACGACAGGAGGAAGGTCCTTCTCCTACCTGGCCGCCAAGACCTGGAACTCCCTCCCTACCGACCTGCGCCTAACCCAAGACCACCTCTCCTTCAGGAAGAAGCTGAAGACCTGGCTGTTCGAGCAGTAGCGGCTCCCCCCTTCCCCCAGCGCCTTGAGACCCTACGGGTATGTAGTGCGCTTTATAAATGTCTTTGATTGATTGATTGATTGATTGATTGTATTCCTTCTTGTTTGGATCCCAACTCTGCACACAGTTACATGAAGCAAGCAATGGCCGCTCGCATAGGGCGTGCTGTGGGGCGGTGAGGCGGGGCGGGGTAGGGGTAGGGTGGGAGGGGGATAGCAAACACAGACATACGATAAAACAGAGGAAAGTAATTATTACGTTCTTCCGTTCCGTCAGATGTCTGAGTTTTCTACCCCCCCCACCCTGCCCGCCCACTCTGCCCCTCCCCGCCCCGCAGCACGCCCCATGACGAGCCGCCACTGGAAGCAAGTATAATTTGATATCCCACCTCTTTCTCTCTAGCAATTCAGGATATGTTATATGTACAAACAAATAGTTTTTTTATTTCATTGCGACAGATACTAATGCTGTATATCAACCCCATATACAAGCCATAATGAAACAATTTAAGTAAAGAAAACACACACGCATATATACACACACATATTTGTATATCAACCCCAAATACAATTAGAGTGCTGCAACCCAAGGAGCCTGGGTAGTTCCCAAGTTTAGGTAGAGAACTACAGTGCCTAATTTGTAAACAAATTAGTGCCAGGGCCATTGTCAGGAGGCCACTGTAGCTTGCAGCACACATAGTCCCTTCAAGTGCTGCTAATGACAGTACCAACACAACAACAAACCATCACATTCCTACAAGTGTGACAATTCAGTCTATTTTAGGTCTTAAAAGCTATGAGAATGGCTTAGGTGGCAGGTATTAGGCCTTTTAATGTATATTGAATTAATAAACAACTGTTGTTGTGCTCCTCTCTAAATTAGACAAACAGCTCCACCATATGGCAGGCTATCATAAGTGCCGGTGTTGACATTTAAGTGCTGGTGTCCATCACAGGAAACAACCAGCTCAGATTAAGCACTAAAACTGCTCCTGTTGAAGTGCATCTGTAACACCAGTGACACTCTAAATCTGTCCATCTCAACTGTCTGATTTTCTAGCAGATTTTTTAAGCATAGGACTAGCACAGCACTATCCACACTGAGCTAGTTAATTGATAAAGACGTTTGCCTTTTTTGAAGCAAGGTCTTTATGCACAGAATTACCTAGTGCTATGCACACCGAAGTGTAAAATTACAAAAACCTTTCATTTCTTCCGGCAGAGTATTATAGCTTTATATTAGTAAAATTGTATCAAAGCCAACTTGGATGGAATAGAGTTGGAAATACACATGTTTTACTCTCATCATTTGTCAGGGAGGCACAGCTTCGTCTCCACACAAGCAGACACACAGTATTAATCAAAATGAAGCTCTCACATGCTTATAGTGCTGCATAAATTAACAAGAAAAGTAACTGTAGGTAGTTTCCAGGTTTAGGTGTTCGCGTTCATATACACCACCAGGGACACGCTACACCTGCCAACCTCAAATGCCTGTTTTTACTAGAAGAGTTTTTAAACAGAAGATTAGCACAGTACTATCCACACCAAGTTAGAAAAGCAACAAAGCCTATTGCCATTTTTGTAGGAAGAGATAAAGCAGTACCAGAAGACCAGCTGTAGATCATATCAATTCACATCGTTTAATGTAGAGATGCTCAAAGAGAAACACAACCTAACACACCATATTACAGGCTCTATCTATTAATATAGAGGGGTTTAACTCCTGGCTTAAAGTAAAAGGGTGCACACCTTTCATACTGTTTTAAACTAACACAACTACTGAAATTCATCAGTTAAACTTATCTCAAGGAACTATAAATCATGCCCTAATGTAACTATAACTCTTATCCTCTATTGATAACATCCCTCTCTGATGTCACTTTTGGATTATAATCTGGCATTCTCTTATGCTGTTGGCATATTCATTCTTTGTGATCATTCTTTAATTGTTCTTATCATTCAGTTGTCTAAGTGCCTCTTTACAATAATTGTCTTTAGTCTGCAAGACAATATTTCCACCTTTGTCTGAAGGTTTGTATACAATGGTACGGTCATGTTGTTAGTCAATTAGAGCTTGTCCCTGTTCTTTTGTAATATTCTACTTTGTCTTTTCTTTCATCGTTCCCATATGGAGGGCCACCACCAAAGGAACAGAAATGTGTTTAACTTCTTTTGCTTAGATCATGTACTCCGAGAGATAAGAGGTGGTAATAGAGAGTTAAAGCTGAGGAGACTAGAATCTGGATATATGATAGACCTATAAAACAAAACTCCTGTGGGTCTGAACAGTAGTGAGGAACTGGGGCTCCATTTATAAAACTCAAACAAGGATTATCCATGCAAACTACTTAAATAAAGTTAACGAAAATAGGGAGTACAAAATGCCCATACAGGGCGAGATATTAAAACAAGTGAAAGAGTCCCCTCCGGATAGGGGAAGCTAGCATTTGCAAATGTTTTAATATAATGTTATTTGGAACAATTACCCATCCAGGGAGTGATTATAAGAAGCAGGCTGAGCTTCCCATTATTCTCCAATGTCGAAGAGAAAAGATTTAGTCCGAAAAGAGGGGACTCGCTATGAATGAGAACTAAATAAAATGTGTGAGAATAATAGAGGTAAAACTATAACTTTTGAGTTATAGAGCTGAATATGAAATGAAAATATTCTCTACATTTACTGTAACACATATGAATTTGCATGTCACAAGATGGTGCTGATGTTTAATTTTGATGATAAAGTCCTTTCTCGACGAAACGCATCTGTTTTGATTAAGTGCATAAATAATCTATTACAAGGTTATGCTTTCCCATGAGTGCTGGTTGTAATTTATCATAGAGCTGTATATAAGAGCGAGCACTCCCTCGCAGTCAAGCAGAGTTGAAATACTTGTAGCAGAGCAGTTCTTACTCCTGTTAAAGTTCTTCACAGGTCCAGTAGTGAACTGTCTTGGTAGGATCAGAGCCCGCTACTTATACCCAAATGTGCCTTTGAAGTAGGGGTGGCTTCAAAGCAGCTCTTTGGCGTGCATGGGTCTCCTTTCATCCCAGCCCTGTCTGTGGCTTTGTGTGGGGACAGGACACAGCCTCAGATGTGTCAGTTCCCTATACCATTTCCTCTCCCTATTCCTGCCCAGAAAGGCTATCAGAATTCAGATGAGTCTTCTGTCAAACCTACCCTTCCTGTGCATTCCAGTCTAGGGGGAATGCACAAGGTGTAACTGCCACTCAGCCCAGATGTGTATTGGAGACATGCTGTAGGCACACAGAGCCAAGTTAAGAGCAGAGAAATGTCCACTTTCTAATAGTGGCATTTCTAAAATAGTACTGTTAAATCCAGCTTTACTACTAAAGAGTATTTATCATTACCATTCCAAAGATATGAAACATGATTTAACTATTCCTTTCTAATCAGCAAATACAGCTTAAAGGCATTTTAAGGAATTCCCAATTTTAGACTTTGAGAGGAGTAGGCCTCACGGTAGTTAAAAACAAATGTAGCTGTTTGTCACTATCAGAACATGTGAAACTCAAAAGTACAGGTCCTACCTTTTAGTTACACAGCACCCTCCCCTATGGCTACCCAGGGCATGCCTTAGGGGTGACCTATGTGTATTAAAAGGGGAGTGGTTTTAAATGCCAAATCCAAGTGGCCGTAAACTGCAAACATAGGCCCTGCAATGGCATGCCTGAGACAGATTTGAAAGGCTTCTTGTGTGGGTGACATACTTTGTGCTGCAGGCCCACTAGTAGCGTTTAGATTACAGGCACTGGGTATATGGTATACCACTTTACAAAGGACTTACAGGTCACCTAATTATCCCAATCAGGTATACACCAATACCACCATGTTTAGAGGAGAAGTACATACACTGGTTAGCAGTGCTAAAGCCCTCAGAGTAAAAAAAGATATAACAAAAACTGGAGGTATGCAGGCACAAAGTTATAGGAAGACCACCCTAAGGATGACAGGTCTAACAGTTGCTAAGATTGCAATCTAGCACAACACAGTCATTGTGCTGTACCCTTCGAGGCAATCTTTCTGAGCATCGCTGTATTTCAAAACTGGATCATTCCCTGTCACAGTTTCCCTCTATAACCAGGCCAAAATATATTCACTAGGGCCCTAAAGCTTTGTTTGATTTCACTTTAAGGACATTTAGCAACATTATATTTTGTCAACCTACAAGATTTCTAATCTGTGTGTTTTTGATAGATGGCATGCCTTTAAGATGATTGGGGCATTAAAGGCCATCAGAGCTTTTCAGGGGAACCCTCATATGCCCTAGAATTCAGTGGATTCATATAGAAAGGTAGTCTTTTTCTTTGGGGCTGCTGTAATTTGTAGTTGCTGGCTATAGCCGGAGTAGGGGCATTGTTTATTTTGACTCATTTCTCTGCATGGAGGGCAGAAGTGTTGGAGGATCTTCATAAGTTTTAGGTGAGTGTTAACCTCCTCCAAACAACACTTTTGAATCCTGGCAGTAAGTGAAAATAGTCTATGGAGTGTGGCTCATGGAAGGAGATATTCACGCTTTTGTACTGAGGAATTGGCATAGTATGGGTTTAGGGCCTGATTTAGACTCCAGAGGATGGGTTACTCCATCACAAATGTGATGGATTTCCTTCCTGCTGTATTGCAAGTGCCATTGCATATAATGCACTTGTAATACAGCGGACCAGATATCCATCATGTTTGTGACAGAGCAGCTCGTCCGCTGAACTCTAAGTCAGGCCCTTAATCTCTTGTCTCATTGTTCTTTTCCATGCTGGTGGTGCAACACAAAATTGCCTACCCTTTACACGTCAGTGATACTTAACAGATACATGACATGAACGTGCACTTAGCACCTGCTTCTTGTGTGGTTCAACCATCAATATTAGGCCTGGGCGAAGCACTACGCTACGCTCGCGTAGTTTGCGAAGTTCGCGCTACTTCGCACTACGCGAACTGCACGTAGCACAGTGCGAACACGCGTAGCGTAGTGTTGCGTAGTGCTGCGGTCATTTTTTGCTTGCTCGCGGTCCTCAACGTCAAGTTGGCGACCGCGAGCAAGCAAAATGACATCCCGGCGAGACTTTTTCCTTGTTCGCGATCAGCAACTGCAAGTTGGCGATCGCGAGCATGGAAAATAAACCTCCCGGCGAGATTCCCAACGCGAGGAGGTCAGGTTTCTCATTGCGAGTGGTCGCGTATGCTCGCGACCGCTTGCGATGAGAAACTACCAGTTCGCGTTGAGAAAGCTGAAGCTCGAGTAAAAATCTACTCGAGCAGCAGAAAACTACAGCTTGCACTGTGCAAGATGCCATTTTCAATGATTGCACAGTGCCGGTTGCTTGTCCGCACTGTGCAATTATTGAAAACAACATCTTGCACAGTGCGAACATGTTGCTACGCAGTTCGCGAAGTGCTACGCGAAGCTCGCGTAGTGCGAACTTCACTTTGCGTAGCTTCGCGAAGTGCTACTTCGCGAACTACGCCCACCCTTAATCAATATAAGTGTTGCTCTTGATAGCATTATTAAAGAGTGAATTCACTGTAGGGTTTGAGATCTACTCATATTGTGTGTTTTACCATAACTGTTTGATATATCATTTGAAGTCGTGATGAAATAACCCACCCTTACTTATTAGATGATGTACTTACCACAAAGATGAAACTCGACTTGCATACTGTGTGCTTTCATATCTTGAATGACATTTATTGATTAACAAACTAAATAGAAACCATCTTCATGTATGCAGAATGTGATTTCACCCAAAACAATAACATGTTTATGTAATGTGTACATTAATATTTCATATATTAGATTTAAATGTAGTTCCTTGTCACAATCACACATGATTATTTTAAGGATTTATTGTATGCAACATGTAATGTTAATCACTAGAAACGTATATTCATTTGGTCTACATGTGCACACGCATATTAAATATGTACCATTGAGTTAATGCCTGAACTTGTCCTGACTAGGCCTGTATTCCACCATGCTACATAAATAATATTTTCCATTTTCGGCAAGCGTGACATTTCTTGCAGATATTCACATTCATTGTTAGTTTGAGAATAGATGCATTACTGTACTAGTGATAGAGGGGAGAGTCTGAGAAGAACACCTTGATGAAAGAACATGAGGAGCATGTCTATTCAGCAATGTTGCCATCTAACCTGTATGTGAGGAGATGCTTTTCCCATGTCCAGTGTGAGATTTTGCCCTTTATATCAGTCTGCAACATGGGTAATGTACGAGAAAAAATGGACCCCTAATGATGCATACACAGGGATGTTACTCAGAAGACTCTTGTGTATCATAACTAAGGGGATGAATACGAGTCTGGTGGTACACGGACTGCCAGACTCATGGGGGGGCAGCGACGGCAGTCTCCCGACCGCCCTATTACATTCGGACCACCATTGATCCACCGCAGCTGCCAGGGAACCGCCATTCCCTGGTGGTGTCGCATTGTCAGGAGACCGCAATATGCTTGGAAAGACTGCCACGGTCCCGCCAAGCATAGTACGAGTTTCCTCTCTGCTGGCAGTGTCATTGAGGTTCTGACTCCATGAACACTGTGGTGGAGAGGAAACAAAGGGAGCCCTGCAAGACTGATGCTATTGCCTTACTAAATCATTCGGCAGAGAATGGAAGTAAAGATTCCCTGACTAAGATACAGTTTTGCAAAACTGAAGTCCTGTACTTAGGACATCACATTGAGAAAGGAGTGAGGAAAGTGTTGCAGGAAAGAATCTCAGCAATTTTTAACATGAATTCTCCAATTACCAATAAAAGAAGTCCACATGTTCTTAGGAATGGTGGGCTATTGCACACCGTGGATTCCAAATGTATCTTTGACAGCAAAGCCTCTACAGAGGCTGACACACAAAGCTGTGTCAGATCCGGCACCCTGGGATGACATGGCATGACTACCTTTACACAGATGGGGGAAACCCTTTGAAGGGCATGATTGGGAATGCATGATTACAATAAGTACTTTGTTTTGTTCTACAGTGTGAGAGAAGGTTGTGCTCTTTCAGTGTTGACACAAATGCATGGAAGCAACCGTAGGCCTATTGCCTACTTTTCAGCAACCCTTGATCCTGTTTCATCTGCTTTGCCTGGATATCTGAAAGCAGTTGCGTCTACGTGCATGAGTCTTGAAAAGTGTAAAAGTATTGTTATGTGTCACCCACTGACAGTATTTGTGCCCCATTCAGTGGAACACAGTATCTGATGAATAGTCACCTGAGAAGTATGAGTAATTTATGTTCGGTGCAGAGAATGTGACTCTGAAGAGATGCACGGGGTTGAATCCAGCTACACTGATGACATTGCCTGGAAAGGAGAGCATAGTGGATGAAGCACAACATGATTGCTTGGATGTGACTTAATTGGGTGCTAAACCCCATCTGGATATTTCTGATGAGCCACTGCCTGAATGCAATCATGTGTTGTCTGTTGATGGCTGAGAGATAATGAAGGAAAACTGAAAGCTGCATATGTTGTAGGGGTGGGCGGAATTTGCGTAGTCGCGCTACGCAAACCTCCGCAAATCGGTAAAAAATCTCCATGAGCACGCAAAAATTCCACAAACACGCGGAATTGCTTGTTCGCAATGCTTTTTTCCTGTGTGCGAATGCTGTTTGCGTGCTCGGGGGGAAATATCTTGCGAACACGCATTTTGAGAACGCGAACAAGCAAAAAATTCCGTGAAGCTGCGGAAAGCAGAATTTTGGGCAATTCCGTGTTCTACGCGGAACACGAAATTACAACAATTGAGCAAATTCCGAGAGCGGAACAGAATTTACCACCCAGGCCCAATATGTTTTGTGTACTGTTGAAGGTGTTGTGGAAGAGTCATGGTTACAAGGAGTGATTTCTGTGCAAGTTTCAGGGTGAGCATGCACCATTTCAGAACAGCTCCGATTTACAATTTGTACTGATAGTATGGCTTTGGAATCGTACATGAGTTTGGGCAATTGTGGTCACAGCATGGGTTCATGACATCTTCTGGTTTGTCCCTTAGAAATGGGGAATGTGTGAGAAACCTTTTGCAGTCCCTACAGTTGCCTGCCCAAATTTCTGTTGTGAAATGTGTTGCTCACCTACAAGGTACCACAGTTGGTAATCGGTATGCAGACAATATGGCAATACACTGTGCCTTGAATGCGCATACATTTAATGAAGAGATCCTGACAAAAACACATCTGTTATCAGCTTAAGACACATAGGAGGAGGTTAGGAAATGGCAGAATGAGGGGACAGAAGTAGAACAACAGGGTTGGGTGCGAAGAGGCTGTACAAAGAGAGAGGATGATGTCAGACCGGTATTGCTGGCTCGCTTATTGTCACCAATGGCAAGGAACTACCATGGCCCTGTACATGTTGGGAGAGATGCAGTGATGCACCTTTTTCAACAAGTGTGGTGCAATCCCAGATTTAGAGCAACTGCAGAGACGCTATGCAATCGCTGCGTAATATGTCAGCAACATAACTCAAGAAGAAGGACGCAGGTTGTCATGAGTCAAATTAGTAAATCCTCAGGTCCTCTCAGCCAGATGCAATTGAACTCTATAGAAATGCCTCTTTTCAACAGTTTAAAGATATGTTTTGACCATTGTGTGCATTTTCTCCATATGGGTTGAAGCTTACCCTAACCATAGAAATGATAGTCAGACTGTGGCAAACCTTTTGTTAAGGGACTGATTCTGCATTTTGGATTTCCGGCTTCATTGCAGTTACCAAAAGGAGGCTTACTGGTTGGTTGAACAATTTAACGGCACATTGAAATCCAGTTTTGTGAAAGTGTATGCTTCTACACCTCTGAAATGGCCAAATGTATTACCTCTTGTATTGATGAGTTTGAGAAGTACTCCAGATAGGAGGACAGGATTGTCATCTCATGAAGTGATCATGGGTCATGTGATGAGGCTGCCAGCTGTTCCCACAAATGGATTAGTCAATATCACAGATGACCATATATTGGACTATTGCAAGGGCCTTGCTGATGTGGTGCATTCTGTCTCACACCAGGCTGGAAAAGCTGCCTTTGCGGTCCAACAGGAGCAGTGCAATGACCTCAGTCGGGGGCACTGGGCAGTGGTGAAGAAGCAAGTTTGAAGAATGTACTTGGAACCTTGCCGGAAGGGGCTTTTCCAAGTTATTCTGGTCACCAACACTGCTTGTAAGTATTGGGGTCTCCAGAAATGGGCGCACGCAGCTCGTTCTCAGAGAGTCTCAATTCCCCTGAATGATACAACAGTGCGGGCTCCTAATGTGCCGGTGGTTTCAGTAAGACCGAGCGATCAGGTCAGCCAAGCTGTGGGGGACCAGCAAGCTACTCAGACAGCACTAGCTTAGGCTGAGGGGGGTATCAGAGAGTCATCTTTAGGTACCAAAAGGTCATGATCAGTAGTGTTGATGATCCGTGGTACAGACCCAAATGAAGGGCATAGGACAGTAAGAATGCGAGCTGTGCCCTAAGGCTATTGTCCCAAAATAGGTGACATTCTGAGACGCTTCCTGACCGCAGGAAGAGTACCACCAACTATTTCTGCATCTCTGAGTCATCAGATCAAAGTGACACAGATGATGAGCAAACAGCTGTGAGGAGATCAAAAAGAGCAAAAGTACCAAGTCAAAGGTACGCATCTCCTGAATGGCCCTATTTGGCTTCTATCTTCTATCTTATCAACGAAGATGATATGAGAGTTTCTCCTCACATGAGAAGATTTCTACCTTTGCCATAAGTTTTTTCTTTTCTTGTGCCAGGACTTTCCAAAACTGCTCAAGCCACTTCTGCTATTTTTGAATTTTCTTTAGTTAAACGGTCTGAATCTTGACTAACCATGCAGTCCGATTCTAGAATCACCTCTAAATGCAATTGTTTACACACTGCGATTTTTTCTATTATTGTTTTGATATTTATTGCAATGCATATCATTTTAAATTTGCCACATGATGTTTCTCTGAAAGACCCAAAGCTTATTATTTCTTCTGTACCTACTAAAGGAAATGTTTCTGATTCTGTTGACATGAATGAAAATTCTTTACATAATGCTATTTTGAAAATAGATTTTAGCTCAAATGTTTATGCTGTTTTACTCACTGATTATAAGGATACTATAGACGATGGTTATAGCTACGTTTTTGTGCAATCTGTTGCTAAGGGAGTGACCTACCACAATTTACAGCTGACTTATAGAATTTATAGCAGAGTTGTAGCTAGTTTATTTTACAGTATTGATAAATTGTTATATTATTACTCAAATCAAGATCGGATCTTTCCTGAAATTTCTGTGCATAGACATTTTAATCTCCATCGTAAAGTTTCGACAATTGAAACTATGGGTTATATTTTCAGACCGACTCAATCATTGAATATGGCTTACACACTTAGAAATAATCTGACATGTAAACTAGTGAGAATTGAAAATAGTTTTTATAGATTTAGTGGAAAGTATATGGAACCATAAAATGAATAATATTGGTACATTGTCTTAATTTACTCCTTAGAGTTTACCACAAGAAGAAAACAAAACCATTGAGGGAATATTTTAATTAGCTGTGGATTGGCAACACAAAGGCAAAATTTGTATATATCGAAAGAAATCAAACATTAATACTATTTTTGCAGGATTTAGTGTAAGTGAACATACATTTAAATTGTATGAAAACTGGGGAATATATTTAGAAGGAGTAGATCCTGTTTTTCCTAGGAAGAGTGCCTATGTTAGCTTGCCGAAAAGATGGTATGGAAGCTGTAAATAGGAGAATAGTTGTTCCAAAAACTTATCATGTGTTAAGGATTAAGGAAGAGTTAATGGAAATAAATGAGAAAAGAAGTGTGAGTGAAATAGTAGATTATACATTTGGAGTTTTGATTCCTTCTGTGGGAATAGCATTAAACTCCCAGAAAATTAGAAAGCTGTCTACTATTCTTTTAAACTTGCCACCGGTACAACTGGGGGGTTTTCTGTTGTGAATGAAGAGATGATATTGATAAGATTGATGGTGATTCAAAATTGAATTGCTCTTAACAACCTTCTCGCGAAGGAAGGCGGACTCTGCCTATTATTGAAAGTCCAACACTGTTGTGCCTTTATACCTGTTAGTAGTTAAGACCTGCAAGGTTACATAAAAATATTTCTGATTTGAATAAAGACCTGAATAATTTAAAAGCAGATGCTGCCTGGAAAACCATAGGTTTTGAGTGTTACCAGCTGGTTGGGACATTTAGGAAATGGATTAGTAATTTCCAACTTGAGACCTGTAGTGATGATCTCTTTGTGCCTAATTCTGCTAATATTGTCAATCAAATTTTGCAGATACCAAAACAGTAACAATCGGGGGGTGAGAAGAACAAGACCTGATCTTGAAATGGAAGATGAGGAATGCAAATTTTATGATGAACTGAAAACTTTAGAGGATAGTAGAAGAAAGAGGTTAAAGACAACACATCTGTTGGACTTGGCCCTTCTTGCAGGGTCATCCCTGAACTTTTTGCCTTCCTCCTGGATTTTTTCTGACCTGTTTTTGTTGGTTTTATGACTCTGGGCACTTTACCACTGCTGATCCGTGCTAAAGTGCATATGCTCTCCTTATGGTAAATTGATGTATGGATTAAGTGAGTCCATGATTGGCTGGTTTTGGTTTACTTGTCAGACCCTAGTACAGTGCACCAGGTATGCCCAGGGCTTGTAAATCAAATGCTGCTGGTGGGCTTGTAGCACTGGTTGTGCCACCCACAGAAGCAGCCTGTAAAAGTGTGTCTCAGGTCTGCCATTGCAGAGCCTATGTGCACTCTGGTACTGCCATGCTGACTGGGCAAGTGCACCCACTAGCCAGTCCCTAAACCTTCCCTTTTCTTCATATCAGACACCCCTATGGTAGGCTCAAGGGCAGGGTGCATTGTAAGTATAAGGTAGGACATGCCCTGGTGTGTGTGGCATTTCCTAATAGTGAATTACATCCATTTTCGTTTTTCACTATTGCAAGGCTACCTATTCCCCATAGGCCAGAATGGGCAGTTTGATTATTACATCTTATAATCCTAACTGACTCAGGGAACATGGTCAAAATTCGAGTTTACTATGCCTGAACTCAGAATGATACAATATATCTTTTAGTGAAGTTTGGTTTTAACATTCTGTTTTTGAAAATACCAATTTTAGAAAGTAGGTATTTTCTTGTCTAACCATCCAAACCTGCCTCTGCTAGGTTGTGTATTCCTTATCTGGAGTTTGAGTAACAGGGGCTGGGGGATTCCGGGAGGCAGGGTGAGTCAGCACAGGGCTAAATAGCGAGATCTGCATCTAGATGGGTGGGAGGAGTTGCACCTGGGACCTGAATAGGGCTGTGCCTTCCCTCCACAATGCAGGCTCCACCTCCTGTGGTGTGTCTGATGTCTCTGCCCTGCACTCTGAAAGGAAAGAAGGAGTCTTGTCAACAAAGTGCTCCAGGACTGAACAGAACTGGTTTGGACAAGGCAAGGGCCTCTCTGTCTTTAGAGAACAAAGAGAAACTAGGTATAAATATTGGGACCCAAACCCAAGAACTTTAGATCACTTTGGGAAACAAGAAGAAACCTTTGCTGAGGAGAGGAACCAGAGAAACTGAGGAGAGATTATCCCTAAGCTGAAGTGCTGCTTGGGGGATTGGCCTGCAGTGGTTGCCTGACTGCCAAAGGAAGGAGAAAGGAACTTTGTCTGTACTTTATTTAACTTGTGAAGGATCTCCAAGGGCTTGAGAAAAGAGCTTGCCTCCTGCTGAAGTCTCAGGGACAACAGACTTCACCAACCAGCTCCCCAAGAGGTCTTTGGAAGTGCTTGCTGTTTTGTGAGGCTTTCTAAGGGACTGCGTGTCGCAAGGAGCTGGAAGCGCGACTCACGAGCAAGAAGCGTGTCGCCGCACTGCTGCTGCCGCTTCACAACACGAAGCGCCTCGCATCTCCGGAAAAGAGGATCGACGTCGCAGCAGAGGCTGTCGCATCACCAGGAAGCGTGTCGCAGAAGAATCGTTGAGTCATCGCACGGCCACCGAAGTACCTCGCATCGCCAGAGGAGAGTATCGACGTCGCAGCAGACACCGCCGCATCACTGGGAAGCGTGTCGCAGGGCCTGTCGCGGCTCATCGCCGGAGAAGAGGATTGACTTTGCAGCAGACGCCGCCACATCTCCGGGAAGCATGTCGCAGGGCCTGTCGCGGCTCATCTTGTTGTGGAAGCAACTCGCATCGCCAGGGGAGAGGATTGACATCGCAGCAGACGCTGCCGCATCACTCGGAAGCGTGTCGCAGGGCCTGTTGCAGCTCGCATAGTGTGGAAACATCTCGCATCGCCGGAGAAGAGGATCGACATCGTAGCAGATGCCGCCGCATCACCAGAAAGCATGTCGCATTAAGAAGAAAGCGCCATCTTTGTTTCTTTGCACCAGATCTTCAACGCATCACCGTCCTTGCAACACTTTTGTTGTCTTGCGTTACGCATCTTAAGGTACATTGAACTCTGAGTGTTGCATTTACCATCTTAAGAGAACTAAGCGAATTCTACCATTCTAAATACAGTATTGTGGATTTTTGTCATTTGTGGTCTTGTGATAAGTCTATATAAAGCATACTTATTTTTTATATAAAACTTGTGTGGTGTCCATCTGTAGTGTTGTCACTTGATTACTGTATGTGTTCACAAATGCTTTGCACACTGCCTCTGAGGTAAGCCTGTCTGCTCGTTCCAAGCTACCAAAGGGGTGAGCAGGGGTTATTTTAGGAGTGTGCCCCCTTACCCTGACTAAACGCATGGGCCCCTACTTGGACAAAGTTACCTATCTCTGCCCACTAGAGACCCCCAAATCTAACAACACCCATAATCTGTGACGAGATCTGATGTAGTAGATAAGGTAATGGCTTGATTCGCCATCAGAGGGGGCTTGATCCAGCAGGCTTTTAAAAATCATAACACACAACACATTTATACACAAAAAACATGAAATGCTGAAAGTACACGTTGCACATGATAGACATACTTACACATGAAAAGAGTGTAGTAAGAGGCACTGTAAAAGCGTGTTGTAAAACGCAGGATGAAGAAAACACATTCATAAGCAAATATTAATATACATAAATGAGTTGAGATAAATTCTAAATGCATATGTTGCTTATGGACATATATTTATGAGAAAGTTGATGCTATGTGAAGTGGCCTAGTCATTTCTATGCTTTTTGCTGAGAATGCACGAGTTACGAAAGTCGGTGCAAAAATGTGTAGCAATGAAGTACAGGCTTGAGATTTTGCAAATTTGATATTAGGGACTAGTTTATGAAATATGAGAAACAATTTTTGTAGAGAAAAAAATTAATAATGTGCATTTATATGAATATAGAAACGTTTTTGGGAGTTGGGGTATTTCTAACCTTAGTTATTTTAAGCTAATAATATTGTGTGAAATCTATACATTCTTTAAGTTGAATTGATTTCATTTTATTATGTTTGAAGTAAAGTCAGAGATTATTTTATTTAAATTTGCAATACTAACTAAAAGGCCTTCACAAAATGTTTTCTAATGCTGACCTTTCCCCTGTTTTAATACAATGGATCATTCTTTGGTAGTAAAATGTTGCATATTTTGTCCTGTACGCTTCTACCCTCTGACATTCTTCAATGTTTTTACAACGTTCAAAGTGAAATATTCCTGTGGGAATAGAATTCCAGCTATGGCTATAAGTCACAACTTTGTATTTCTTCTCTACCAATGTTAGGCCTGTGACTACTCGCAAACGTTTGTTTCTCATGACTAGCATGGGAAACCAGTATGATGTTTCAAATCATATTAGGTGACTTAATGTGAACTGAGACATATGATGGTCTTTCAATGGTGGTGTGATGCTATGCCACTGGATTTTGCTAAAGAACTTATAATAGAAAAAAAAACAAAGGGGCAATGCCGTTGACTTTTGCTTCTCAAAGTCAGCCATTCTGATTTTTTGTACTCGGGATCCGGATACTATGTTGATCGATCATTTCTTTGGACTGTTTGTCGATGCTGCAATTGGTAGCTGATGGACTGAGAACTTCTTTGCTGAACCATTTCTATTTTTCAAATTCCTCTGTTATCTTTAAGCTTTACGTTAATGGACTCGCACTTAATGGACTTTAAATATGAACTTTTCCCTTTGCCGCGTTTTTGAACCATCATTCTGCCTTAGGGTGATGGGACTTCATACTCTGAATGTAATAACCATCCTCTAAAGAGTTGCCTACATGCTTGATGCTTTAATGCAAGCTGTGGTATTCTTGACTGAAGACCTTAAGAAATTGCTCATTTTGACGAATTTGAATTCCTTAATACAATATCCATATTAATCTAAATGTGTTTGAGTCCATTTTTGTGTCCTGTTTATTTTTCCACTTTGACTGTCATTAGTGTTTAAATGTGCAGTAGAGAGAATCAGGAACCTTATCATTACATCAGGTTTTACTTCTCCTGTTTGTGTTGTAATTGCTGAGCTCTTGGTTTGCATAATTTTCACTTGACTTAACTTCTTTAGGATATTGGGTCTTTCAATTGCTATTCTTTATTCCTACAGCATGATCTTGAGACTGATCTATCTAAATCTGTTTTCCAAATCTGTAAGTTGGCCATCAATGAATGGTCTTCCTTGCACAGCTAATGTTAGAGTTGGTCACCCTAATTTCCATTTCTCCTATCAACGGAGAAAGATTCATCAGGGGATCATTGCCTCTGTAGTAAATGGAAGTGCTAAAGACTGCCAAATCATAGAGGGCCTTGTACGGTTAGGGTAGCAAGGAGAGCAAGCATACAATAATTAAATATTATGCAAAGCTTCACGCTGCAACAACGCGTACTAGGGGGTGTTACCCGGAAGACTCTTGTGTGTTATAACTTTGTGTTCACACCGTCTGAGTTCAGACGTCTTTCAGATGCTTTCCAGAACTTTTTTCAGATGCCCCTTTTGCTCTTGACTGATGCCTTTTATACTTCCCCAGACCATCTTCAGAATCCCTTACCGTAGTTCTTTTAGATTGTGAGAGGTTTAGACCTCAATGCTTACTTTTGATTCTTTACTGAGTGTGGCTTAGGCTAACACTTTTTCTCTGACACATAGAAGACTCTTGACCGAGCTTCTGAAATGCTGACACCTTCTTACTTAATGTTCCTTTGCCTGGTTCTAATTTCCTATATGGAAATTCCAGATTTTGAGACTCTTGAAAACTTGCAGCTCTTTTCTGAGCATCAAATACTTCTCTTGATCTTTTGTATTGCTGTGACTGAATTGTTTTTTCGCCTTAAATCGGCCCACCCTATTTGTTCTTTATGTTGGGACTGCCTGCTGCTATTGTAGGCTTCTATAGGGTAGAGTTGTGTATCTTAACTTGATTTTGAATTTGTAGTAAATCTTCTTAACCCGAGCTACCGATTCCTAGTCATCATCATGAAGCCAAATGGGTTGTACTGTTAATTGAATTTTATTGTCAATGTTAACATCCATCACCTCTCAGTCAGGGAAAATTGTCTTTCAGAGGACCAATGGTAAGCAAGTGGGTCCAGAGAACACTGTATCACTGGTGAATAACTTAGTCACTTCAGATTCTTTGTTAAGGCAGTATGTTTTGTTTGCACTTCTTGGCGGACCACCAGTAGCAAGCCTTTGTAATGTAGCGAGGAAGCCCAATATTTCAGCTCCCTCTCATTCTTCATATGGGAAATTGCATTGGAATCCTTTATGGGCTTGCCTGCAGACTCTATTATTACCTCTGTAACAGATTCTGTTTCAGCTGGCAGGGCTTAGTTTCCAGTTCCAATTAATTTACCTAACCGTACTTGTCTGCCAGGCCCTTTCCCTTCAAAAATGCTAACTTTCTTCTTAATCCTGTTACATTTTTCTGGAGCAGGCTGAAATTTGATGAGGCCTGACCATTTTGGGAAGTTAATACAGCTGTAGAAGAATTCAGCCTGTCTTGCAGGGATATTTCTTTCCATTAAATTCTCTAGCTCTGTAATTAACAGCTTTTTCCTTCTTAAATTTCTATCTAATACTGACTTGGCTGTAGCTGCCAAGGGCAAGAACTATGGAGACGGTTGTAATAACGGAGATGATTATAAAATGTTTGGGCTCTCACTCCCTGATCTATTGAGTACTGAGGGCCTCATTTATAAAAAATGTTCCATCGCTGTGGAAAAACAGTGATGCAAAACTTTTCATTGCGCCCTCCTTGCGACACCATGGATGCGCCATATTTACTGTACGGTGCTCCATTTCGCAAGGATTGACAGATACATCAGGAATCCTGACGTATCTGTCGGCGCAAAAATGGTGCATTGCTGGAGTGTGTCTGGAAACAGACGCAACTCCAGCAATGTGAAATTTCACATGAGGCTGCATCACCCCCACAAATGCTTCAAGCAGGTGTAAGGATTTGACGCAGTGAGGCGGTAGAAGTGTCGCAGTGAAATATCATAGATGTCACTGCAACACTTCTACAAGCCTTTTCTACGAGAGAATGCCCACCCTGCATACATTATATTTGTCGCAGGTATAATGTAGCGCAGGGGTTTACAAAGTGACGCATCTGCCTAAATGCGTCACTTTGTAAATATGGTGCAGTGTGACACATTTTTTACACTGCTGCAGCGTCACATAAAGTGATGCAACGGCGAAGTAAGGGCCTCATACATAAGGCCTTCAGTTGCAGGGGCATCATGAGTATGAATGGTTTGGGTTGTAGGATGCTTTTTCAGGGGGGGCTGGGATCCAGTGTGATTAGCTTGAAGATATTTTAGCCCTTAGCACCTGGCCCACTTGAAACAAAAGCAGGACACACTTTAGTTAACTCTAAAGATGGCCTTACAGCCAAATGAGCTAATGTTGATGGATCTTTCTTTGCCGGGTGCCAGCACTAACAATCAACATCTTGCAAGTACGTATTGACTGGTCAGTACCTGTAATGGGGCGGAAGGTACTATATTGCTAAATAGTAAGAGTGTGCAGTGAAGTTACTCCCAAAAGTATAATCCATAGAATGTCGTTTAAGCTCATCATGTAAGGTTTAATTCAGAGATACCAAGCAAATCTGTAGAATTGGTCAGAGCACAAATGAAAAAGCATAACACAACATCGGCAGTAGGAAGAATTTGAAGATAGGCAAGTGCAGGAGATAGATGACTTGCTACTGTGATTCAGAATTTAAGCAATCACATCCAAACCATTCACCATAACTAACTTTGATGATCAAGATTTCTCAAGATATTCATAAGCAGCAGCTTCAGACTTGGATACAAAATTCTGAGAAAATTGACAAAAACTGACACCAGGCCCTAGATTTAAAAAGGTTTGTGTGACTGATTGCATGGTCTTGTGCAATTTCCCATGGATCTCCCGGGCCTTTTTAATGGTAAATAAATTAATGCAATACTTTCATCTCTTTGTACATGATCACCTAAACAAAATGTTAATAAATGATCCCCATGTCTTCTACTTTGACGCACCAGGGGTAAAGCATATAATCTAACTTAAACTCTGCTAAACACTTCTCTTATACAATTCAGAATATTACTTAAGACTCACCGCTTCAAGCAAAAGTTACCTAACAGGCATTATCTGCTATCGAGCAGGTGTTCTATACTTCGGTCTCCTCTCTTGTCCCAGACTTTCTTACTCACTTTCCTCTCTAACGCCCTCCACATAAATTACTCTCATGGTCATCATCATTTTTTATTTAAACTCCTCAATATTGTCCTACCCCCACTGTACATTGCTAATTGCAGTGCTCCACTACATTCTGATTTATTCAGCCCATTCGCTGTACAGTGCTTATGTAATTTTCAAGCATGTCCTATGTAAGTTCCAAATATGCACACACATAGACATGAATAATTGTGCGAATCACATTTGCCCCAAATGTATGCATGCTGAATATATATTCTGCATGTGTGAACCTTAGCATTGCAGTACTAAAGGAAAGCTATAAATGTCATGAGTTTCTGGAATAATCCTGGGCATGAGAATCCCTGAACAGTTTTGCTCTAAAATTAGGAGTAAGCTTACAGGAGCAGAAATCCTGACTTCTTCACTCTTGGCTTTGTGATCAACATTTTGAAGTGCATAGCCCTCTCTTGGATAAATCACTGTGTCATCCTCTGCATAGTCTCAACACAGTACAACCCCAGAGGATATAAAACACTCTGACAGCCACAACAAATGCCAGTGAGCTGTTTAAGATGATCTCGCAGGTGCTAAACTCTACCTGTCTAGACACAACATCAAATTGAGGGTTAAAGTTCGGTAAAGAATGTTTAACATTTTTAGACACCAAAACTATTCAAATTTGCAACGATTACCATCCACAGAAATACTCACAACAGAGCCAAGACAAAGAGCTGTCACTGATATCCACTTTCTCTGTCACACTAAGGCTTGAAACGTAAGCAGAAACCATCATCATCATTTCTCACTGTGTGTATAGAGCAGATTTGTACTAACGATTTTCTGTTGTATGATTTAAACCCTGAACTCCCTCTAAATGTATGTTGGCCTCATGTGACTATGTATAGAGTGAATAAATCATCACAAGCATTCTGTAATTATGCACTCTCAACAAGAGAAACAATACAAAAATAAAAAAATAAAAAAATACAGTGTGGATATCATGATGTCTTCTGCTCACCTGCAGTGATGGAATCCTCTGCTATGTCAAAATTAGCGAGATCCTTTGGAAACTGGTGAATTGTATGTTTATTCTCTGCTGGTTTTGTGCAAGGTTCACACAATAATAAGAGGGAGCCCCAAGAACATCTCGGGTAATGCACTGTTGCAATGATCAGCTCTAGAAAATCGAATACTCTTGCATATAAAGAGAGTCAATCACAACCACATTGTAAAGAAGTCTTTCTAAGCTCAGAAGTGACTTGAGCTCCAGTGTGTCAATATGAACTTGACATATTCCTTCCTTTTGCCTTGTTTACTGAGAGCTCAATGGTTGTAATATATCGATCTACTACAAAAGGCGTCACACAAAATATAGAATATATGCACATATCATTAAATAAGCATTCTGATTTTAAACATATAGACCACCACAATATCAACTCTCAAACAATAAAATGAAAACACACCAAAATATTCAACTTAAAATATTGTGTTCTTTGCTTTTCATAACATGCTTAAAAGTAAAAAATAAAAAACCCACAAATGCAAAATAACATATCTTTATAATTCAAAACCTCTTTCAAACACCAATTAAATTAATGCTCACCATGTAAAGAAAACCTAAAAATGTAAAGCAGAAGAAACCAAATTATATTCAAAATAAAAATGATTAAAAAATCATAATACGCTATCAGTTACTAAAGTACAATAAACAGAAGAAACTCCAAGCACTTAATGTGCATACACCCTGTTGAAAGAACACTGAAGCCTGTCACACTACCTAAAACAAGAGCACTACAGCTTCAACAATATATGTCTAGCAAATGCAACAAAAAATCATTTAAAACAGTATTATATAAAAGAAATTAGATAAATGCCCAAAAATATTTTCTGTCTCATATTTTAGATTTCTGGAACAGGGAATTCACCAACATATTCTACTACTAAAAAGACTGATTTGCAAATAAAAGAACATCCATCCCATAACACGTCTTCACCAAAAACATGGAAGAAAGTGAGGAAAGTATATCTAAAATATGTAACTGTAACTATAACTTTAAGCTGAGATAATTCTAATGTAGAAAGCACATTTAGCACAAATAGCCATAAATATTGTTTCTGTAAATCACATACTGAGCCCATTATGTCTAGTGAATGAAATTAAATGAAATTAAATGAAAAAGGATTTCTAAAGCGCATGGCTGCCCTCGAGCGTCCCAGCGCCTAACAATACACAAAGCCACTACCCCAGGACACCAAGAGGAACCTACAGAGGGAAAAGGTAAGTCTTCAATCCTTTACGGAATTTTGCCAAATTTGGTTCTTTACGCAGGGCCAGCGGTAAGGCATTCCATAATTGACCCGCATTAATGGAAAACCGGCGGCCACCCGTTTTCACCTTATTTGCCCTGGGTATCACTACCAAGTTCCCATCATCAGAGCGAAGGGCTCGCGCAGGTTTATAGGAGCGGACCAAATCTCTTAGAATGGGGGGACCCGATCCTTGCAAAGCTTTAAACACTATACAGAGGGATTTGAATTTAATGCGCGCTCGAATTGGTAGCCAATGCAAGGCCTTTAAGGCAGGCCGAGCCGAAGATCTTTTGGCAGTACCAGTGAGCATACGCGCAGCTGCATTCTGCGCTCTTTGGAGCACATTCAATGTGGATTCAGGTGCCGCAAGAAAAAGGGCATTACTGTAGTCAAGCCTCGAGAGCACCAATCCCTGCACCAATAGTTTCCTGGAATTATCAGGGAGAAGCGACAAGATTTTCCATGCTGAACGGAGCAGTCCGTAGCACGTCACCGCCACTCGTTTGGCTTGAGTAGTCATAGACAGCTCAGGTTCCAGCCATACCCCGAGACTTTTTATGGCCTCCTTAGGGGCTGGGGGGACACCCAAACTGGCATTTGGGCAGTGACGTGCACAGATTGCCGAGGAGCATCAGCTCCGTTTTGGTCCCATTCAATTTTAGCCGGGAATCCGACATCCATGCCATGATGTTGGTAAGGCATGCGGCAAACTTCACCCCCTGGCTTTCAGACAGGGACAGAGAGACAATCAATTGAGTGTCATCCGCGTAGGTTGCGATTTTCACCTCAAAGGGTGCAACCACCTCCTCCAGTGGGGCCATATAGACGTTAAAGAGTGTAGGGCTCAGTGAAGAGCCCTGCGGGACTCCACACTGAAGGGGGGTAGGCAAAGATCTAAAATTGCCATCGCAAACCTGATAGGAACGACCACTCAAATATGACTTAAACCATTGAAGGGCCGACCCTCCAACTCCAATCTCCCCCAGACGGTGGATCAGAATATTATGGTCCACCGTGTCGAATGCAGCGCTTAGATCCAGGAGGACCATCGCCGCGGATTCTCCCGAATCTAAGATGCATCTGCCTTCCTCAACCATCGGTATCAAAGCCGAGTCGGTTCCCTGGCCTGGACGGAAGCCAGTCTGCGTCCGACCTAGCAAGTTATTAGCTTCCAGGAAGCATGAGAGCTGGCGATTGACATACTTCTCAGCGATCTTATTCAGGCCAGGCAGAAGCGAGATGGGACAGTAATTTGCCAGATCAGTAGGGTCAAGGTCAGGCTTTTTCAAGAGTGCCTTGACAGTGGCCTGCTTCCAGCTAGGTGGAACTATGCCATGGGTGAAAGAGGCATTCAGAAGGTCAGTTGCAGGATCGGCAATGAGATCCACAAATTGTTTGAGGATCCGGATGGGCATGGGGTCCGACGGGGAACCACTCTTCAGAGCTGAGAGCTCCTCACAGAAATCCTCCCTTGAAATGGGAGAGATTATATCTAGCCCCTTCTCAACTGAGACCACCTCAGGGGCTGCTATGCCCATCTTTCCCGAACTAGGGGGAAGGCTGGCTAAGATGTTCCGTATTTTGGTGTCAAAAACTGAGTCAGCTGATTGCATTTGTTAGAATTCACCACCTGAGTGGTCGGAGGAGTGGGGACCGTGAGAAGTTCTTTAAGAATCTTCTAGGTTTCCCTTGAAGAATTGCCTGCCTTGCTTATTCTATCCTCAAGATGGGCGGCCTTAGTTGATTTACGGGCCGCCTTGTAGGATCTTATGGCTTCACGATAATTGTCTTTGCTATTAGCGGCCCAGTTCTTCCGCCATTCCCGTTCAAGCCTTTTGCAATTCTTTCTCATCCTCCCCAGCTCTGGGGTATACCAAGACGACTTGTGGCTGTTACTTTTATTTGTGATCTTTTTGAAAGGCAAAACAGCATCTAAAGCTTGGCAAAGCCAGTCATGGAAAGCAATGTCAGCTTCCACAGGACCACGTCCAGGGGAGGGAGTAGACTCAGCAAGGGTACGTGAGAGATTGTCAATAGAGAGTTGAGACCAAATTCTCTTATAAATAGGAGGTGTCTTCTGGTGCGGAGAGAGAAAAGGGTCCAAGCTGACATCCAACTCCCCTGACACCAGGAAATGATCCGACCAAGGCAGGGGGCGGGGGGAACTTGTTCGAAGGTGCGCGATGTTCGAGAACACACAATCCAGCAAGTGACCCTTCACATGCGTAGGTTCCAGGTTGTGTAAATTAAGGTTAGCTGTCCTAAGTTCAGATCTGAGGTCAGTTACATTTTTGTCTTCCTGCAGGTCAAAATGAAGGTTAAAGTCCCCCAGTAGCACAAAATTAGGGGAAGATGCCGCTAGGACGGGGACATGGTCCAAGATAGAGCTGGAGAACTGTTTAATCGTCCCCGGGGGGCGATAAACTAACATTCCTGATAGAGAGTAATTAGGAGAAAGCTGTATCCGAAAATGACCACTTTCAGCGTCCAGAATAGGACCCCTGACTACTCTGCACGTAAACTTGTCCCTGTAAATGATGGCTAAACCACCTCCTTTTCCTTGCGGTCTATGGAGGCACTGGATCAGATAGCCAGGAGGAAGAGTGTTAACTAAGTCAAAGTCTGAAGAAGCTGACGTCCAAGTTTCGGTCAGATACAGGATATCTAAGTTAGTGTCTTGAATCAGCTCGGAGATTTGTATGGAGTGCTTCGGTAAGGACCTACAATTAAGTAGTCCTAACTTAAGGGGCTCCTTAGTAAGGGTTTTGTTACCTCCAGCCTGGTTCCTAAAGGGGCAATACTCACAAGATGTAAAGGGAACATCAGTTCTGACTCCATGTCAGCAGTAGCGTGAGTCAGAAGGCTTTAACAGGAGTAAGTCTACTTTCGAGTATTTAGGGGGATTACCTGCCACAACCGGCAGGGTCCCTGGTCCTAGGTCCGTCCTGGCCCGGACGAGCCCAGACGGGCTTGCCTCTGGCGCGCCTCCGGCGCCCCATCGGCGCGCCCGCTGCGCGGACGGGGGTTCGCCGCCATTTATAAAGCGCGAGGGGCAGGAAACGCCCTCGCACTAGACCACCAACCGAGCAAACACCTCACCAAAGATGGCGGATGCGTCCGGTCACGCTAGTCGGCAGCCGAGCACAACCCCAGAGCCCTAAAACGGCTCAAAGATGCCCCCCAGTGCCTCCAAGCAGTGAAGCAGCAAACACAGTTCAAAAATACAATTTAAAAGAGCAAATAGCAATTCAGTTAAAAACGATCCCAAATGTTTAAAAAAAATAAATTTCAACTCTCTAATGCATTCAGATGTCCAGCATAACTCCCGGTGTGTGCGAGAAAGCTAGTCAGCCCATTTTCACAATATCTCATAAGTGGAAACTTTATTTCACTTACTTCCATGCCTACCTTAACTGGGATTGTAGTGTTAGATGTGAGAGGACACTGAGATTATAATAGTATACTCCCCACACACACTCCCAGCCCTTAGAGGCCAAGTTTAGTGTGTCCGAAGACCTTTGCAACCTGGAAAATGCCCAAAGTGGTAGTGTTTCGCCCCGAGAACATCTACCCCATTGGTTAGGGTGTGCCCACAGGTTGTTCCCTCTGCACTAGTTCATGTCAGTCATTAATGTCACATCTTCAGCTCCCCACTTCAGAACACTCCTGGACCTGTAGAAAATCAGAAGAAAACTGAATGAGCTGTCTGAGACCTAAGAAAGGCCCTACAAGACTGGACCTGCTCTGCCTTATGTATCCAGGACAAAGAAGTGGGCTCCAAGGGTCATACTGCTGACCTCCTCTTCACAACAAGGTACAAGAAGTCTTACCTGTAACTGCCCAGCTGACCAGTGGCAAAAGGATCTGGACTAGACCCTGTTGACTACTGCCTGAAATCTAGTGAGTCTCTAAAATGCCTCCCCTGAAGTCCTAGGGGCTTTAGGAGAATACTTAATGCTCACTATTGGGTTTTTCTTTTCTTAACTTCTACGCGTACTATGTATATTTGAGATTATGTCTTAAATCCGTTTTATTTTAGCCACCATAAGATGGCGCGCTGTATTGGGTCCTTCCTATTATATGTAAACGGATAACGCTCTCCCCATTTAAAGATGGCGTCAAAAAAACAGGTATACCTTGTGAACGAGCACATTGCAATATGAACTATAAACCGACCATTCCTAGTATATTATCGAGGAAACCTCAAATACTTATATCTCGGGGGCTTTGAATTATTTAAATAATGTTATACTCTTTAGTGGGTTTTATTATATGTAAATGGATAGGGTTCCTTATTATTTAAAGATGGCGCCGAAAAAAATATAAACAGGTGTACGCCATGAATGAGTACATCGCATTCTTAAACTATAAACTGACCACTCTTAGTACATATTTGAAGAAATTTAAACAAATTATATAAAAATACATCTGGGAAGCTTCAAAAGAATTAAATAACTTTTAATTTCTTTGCGGGTTGGGTTTGTATATTTTTTTAACCAATCCGGCTTTTTTGCCTCCTCTTTATGGAGTTTAAGTACTTTATAATATGGCGGGTCCGTTTTGTAAGTATGCGGTGCTAATTATTGCCCTGAGTAGATGCAGGTGTTGTTGAAGGAGGGCTATATAATGTGGCGCTTCGCGTTAGTCTCATTATCATATGGACTACACGATGGAAGGACCGCTCCTGCAACTCTGCATTTAAAAGTAAGTGCTAGTAGGAAACCCATTCTTTTTGTCCTTTAGGAAATTAGATTTAAATTAATATTAACTTATGCTAAACTTCAAATATTTTTTTTGGGATAATTCTTTTTTTTAATTATTATAATCTTTTATAATTTAAATTAGTATAGTTACTGGCTTGCATTATGTGTATTTGTCACTACATGGAGTTTGGCATATCTACTCTTCTAATGAAAATCGCACTAGGAGCAATAGCATGCAATGTTAGTTAGAGGAGTGATGCAGATTTTAACTATGAAGTGCTATATGTAGAATGATCTACATCTTGTAGTCACAATATAAATCACATCCCTGTGAGTCCTTTATAATCTGAATGAATGATTCTATTACATTTACTTTGTTTTTAATATTCCTTTCAGATAGATATCAATCTTAGCTCCTAAACAGGATAATCTGCACTGAGAATACTGTACAGATCTGAGGAAATATAACACGGTATGCTCCATTTTTCCTCATATGACCAATGGACTGAGCCTCTTTCTACGTGTAGGAGTAGGTTCTGATGAATTAAAAGATCCACCTACTATAGTTTTTGATAACCAGCATAAGGACGTGGGATTGGTGAATATATACACATCCTAAAATCATGTTGCTTCCTCCACCATATCTTTAGGTTGCACATGATTTGGTCCATAAAGGAGCACCTATTACTGACTTCAGTCTTGAGGGAATATATAAAGAAGACCCTCATATTGTACTTTCCTTTGGTAAGAATATTATCTTTCTATATACTTTTCCTCCAAATTCCCAACAAAATCATCTTTGTGAGATATAAATAGTATTGTATGCTCACTTGCCTTATTAACCCTTAAAAAACATCTTAAAGATAAATTCCTGTCCCGTCCATTTTGATTTACAACGCAGTGACCATTGAAACAATGTAGATTAGTTCTCTTCTTCAGATAGGATATCAGATTATCATCTATCTGGTAAATCCATAACCAACAATGTTTGTTTACCTAAGGAACATAAATTAGTTCTTCATCTCTACATAAGATATTTGATTGTCATTGATTCAGCAGGTCGATTAAAAATATTGTTTATTTTTTCTTATAATATGTGTAACAAACCCACAAAAAATAGGCTGCTGGTTTGTCTATCTTTGTTCTGTATATATTTTGTATATTTTGTATATAAATGTATATCACAGTCTTTTAGTATGCAAGTAGAATTGTAAATATGGTAATGTTTGTGTACAAAATATGTTATTCATTGCTTATATGTATATTTATACCTATTTGTAGCCCTGAAGAAGTCCGTATGGACGAAACGCGTTGGCTACGCAGATTTTAAAGAAAGAAAATTGAAAAAAGAATTTCGAAATAAGACCTGCTGACTGGACTGATATTGTGCGAATTCACAATATTGTATTATATACATTGTTTGTGTGGTGTGCTAGAGCATAGCGTATTGTTTATGACTCCTTTGGGGGTTTAGAGGTATTGAACCTCAGATCCCTAGCACCCTAAGAAGCTAATACAGACTTTGACCCCACTATATAATAGGTGCAGGTAGAATTGCCCCATACCTCATTGTTGTGTGCTTGTTTAGGTTAGTAGAGAGTGTTTAATAATAAATACATATATTTTATATATTCCTTGTGTGGTTCTCCTTTCATTTGGTCATTCAGGAGGTTATATACTGGTAAAACAAGCTGCTTTACATTCCTTTGAGACTTAGCCTGAAGGCTGCTTACCATAGCTACCACTAGGATAGCTTTCAATAAAGGTTGTCTTTAAACTAATCATCAATAAGGGTCGTTCGGACTGGTGCAAGGTGCCCACTTTAATTAATGGACAGCATATACCAGGCCAACTTCTCACAAAGGACACGTGAAGCAGGCAGGTGTGATGCTGTGTCGTGACCAACGGTAACAATTGACAACATGTTGAAGAGGGCAGTCGGAATAATCTCCAATGACTTTGTACTAAAAGAGAATTGATTGTCTAAAGAACAGGCCTGTTGCCAAGCAGGGCTGAAGACTGTACCACCATAGGGATTAGCGTTTCTGAACCCTCAGATTTAGGGGCCAGTCAAATGCTAAATGCTAGAAAATAATGAATGTAATGAAATAATTGCCAACACCGAAAATGAATGCGAACTGCCTAGCCCACCCATTACTCGGACTAGCAAAGACACCACTTCTGAGAGCAACAGAGAGGGATCTGGGTGCCAAACGGAAACAACTGTCCCAACAACACAGCCTACAAGGCGAGCTCTAATCTTGGGTGCAACCACAATCTAGTTCTCAGTCCACTCAGATACATGTCCCCACCCATCAGGATTCTCTAAACTGTGATGACTTGGGTATGGCAATTAGCACCATTTTGGAGAAGAAGCTGAAACCCTTATGTGATCAACTCAATATTAAATGAGGGTCAATTATCTAGTCTAATTACCCATCAAGATGCTGGTGACACGCATACTAGTTCTTTGTTGCAGGCCCAAACTATCCACAGTGTTCCCTCTCACCTTTCTGGGGCTAGCAACTTACATGCAAAGGCAAGTGGTACACTTAAATACTCTTTTGAACTTCATTAACAAAGAATGTCGGGCAAGGTGGCTCTTCATGATAATGGAACACAAACATAACCAGCAGAAATGTGAGAGCTGACATTCGAACAAAAAATCGTGCAACATCAACGAGAGGTCCCAGTGGACCAGATCTCTGTCCTAGAAATGACTCATTAAATGTACCACCACCAGCATGTCAGTATGTGATAACATTGGTGGGTGTACCCCCCCTTAGATCTGGACAGCAGGAGACATGGGACCAGCTCCACAATAAAATGGATAGAGATTAACATGCAAGGGATCGTGATAAGATTTTAATGGTGAGGAGGGTGAGATGGGTGGGCCCCCGGCATAAAAGTATTGAGGGAGATTGTATTGTGGTTAATCTTTGGGATCCATTGTGTTTACATATCATAAGGAGAATGAGAGAATATACTTCTCACACTGAGTCTCAAATTGCCAAACTTCCCTTAGGTTATTTTTAAAGACCAGCTCTAGCCAACCCATGCATACGAGCACAAGCAAGCCAGGTGTGACTTAAAGGACATTGAATGATTACATGGGGAGTTAATGGCATCTCATTAGAGATACTAAGTGGGAACGTGACAGGCCTTTGTTCAAAGATTGGTCTGCTTGAATGGCTTTCATTTATCAGGGGAAACAATGTTACTATGCTTCCCTCGGTGGTTGAAGGATTTTAATGTTAGTGTCCCAACCACCCCGTCATGTCATGGTCAACCACCAGGTGTGTAGCCATTTGGATCTTTATAGCTAGAGATGGGCACATACAGACCCTGGAGACTGCAAATGGTAGTTTTCCAAGTAGAAGTATTGAAGAGGCATTTGAGTTTACATCTAAGAAATCTCTTTAATAATGATTTTAGCAATGTCCCAAACTCTTAATTTCCAGTACTATTTAATTTTATTACTACACTGACGGATGCAATTATCTCAAAAGGGCAGTTAGCGTACTTTTGCTGGACAGGAGATTTCAACATGAGCTCCACCCTCCACAAAACATAGCTTGTCCCCCTGTATTCACCAGTCCTAGAAGCCAGGAACTGGTGTCCCACTTAATGCCTCTTGATTCAGTATACATGATGGAAACAGTCGGCACAAACAATTCTGCACTGCCTACCTATAGTGGCAGAGGAAGATCTACAACAGACTATATATCTTTATAACAAGTAATCTGAAAGATACACTCTTAATTGGAACAATAGTCCCTTCAATCTGAGGTGACCATAACTATATTGCCCTTTTAATATGCCCAAAGGAGAGATTTAGAAAAGATGAAATGTCAAGGGATCTTCAGCCATCAACCGACAACTTAAGCTAGTGTGGAGAATGTATGATCAATCCCACTTCTTTCAATCAATGATCAAAAGGAATGCAAGGCTGGTAGAAGTGTGCTTAATAAAGGAAGGTATTGGTCACCAGGTGCTGCAGCATTCAAGGTGCTTTGCTCAAGCATCAAGAAAGCTCTTTTGAAGCCTTGCTGCCCTGTAGTTAGCTTTCTTAAGTGGTTTAATCATGTTTGCTCGGTGGCCAATCGCACTGTGTAGGGCTCATGCAACTAAACCAAGGAACCACTCATTGGAGGCCTCAATGCAGAAGCATTATAAGGAAACTACAGCTTAGCAAAGGAATAAAGTAATAGAGCAGCAATGGGTCACACTGATGCAAGACAGTAAATCCTTTTGGGAATGCGGTCTTGGATGTAAGAAGAAAGCTATGTCCCCAATTATGTGCCACATTGTCAGTAAGAAAAGATTTACACTGCTCCTCCTTTCGATATAGCCTTCCTAATAGATGGCAGCAAAGTCCAGACCTGTTTGCAGACAACTGTAGATGAGTGAGAGGTTGCCATAAGTCAAAGTGTGAGCAGCAAGGCCCGGGACCAGATGGTGTGTTCATTGATCTGATAAAACATGATACTTGCTTTTTGGCACCATGACTAAACAAGTTTTTTAATAACCTCGCCAATTCTATAATGCCAGAGTCATTGTCTACATCCATTATAGTTCCTATATTTAAAAAAGGGCCACTGCTTTGATTTTGGATGTTACAGGCTAATCTCACTGATTGACACCACAGTCAAAATCTTAGAGACAGTCATATACAATAGAATTAAGGAATAGATTCATGCTGAATCAGTCTTATATCTCTGTCAGTACAGGTACAGAAACAAAGTTGGAATGATTGAGCAGGGTCTTCATCTCAGACCAGTCCTCAGTAAATATACAGTTGCCAAGCAAGCACATCTTTAGCTGCCATTTATGGACCTGGGTTGAGCTTTTGACAGCGATAACCATTCCAAGAGTTGGCTAATGCTGATTTCCTGAGGGCTGGATGAGGCACTAGTGCACTTGATGGCATATCTGCACAAAGACATGCACGCTAGGTCGAGATTTAACACACAGGGTGAGATATCCGGAGATATAGATATTAATCACAGCGTAAGACAAGGATGTGTGCTGGCCCCCTTTTATTTATCTTATACATTAATGAGATTTACCCGTTTTTGATTAATATTGCCCCAGACATACCCAAAATCAAATGTTCATTACTAACCACAATTCTCTATGTGGATGATGCAGTGTTTATGGTGCACACACCAAAAGCTCTACACCTATTGGTGCTAACCTTTGTCAACTTCATGGCAGCTCTGGATTTTTTTACAAACTTTACAAAGTCTCATGTCATGGCTGTGGTCTAAGGTGTAAATAGCTCTTGACCCTATCTGTTGGCACCAACGTTTTGAGTACCATAAACACTTCTTCTTATTTGGAGGTAACTTGTACAGCTATGGGGTCTTGGACATCAAATATTGTGCAGCACAGGACAAAACATTAATGGGTAATCAGTTCCTTATACAGTCTCCCACAACCAAAGAAGGGGGGGTCACTCATTCCACTCTTGCAAATATATGATTCACAGTGTATCACTGCTCCAAACTATGGAGCAAAGGTGTGGGGTATCTCACATTGTGAGGATGTCCAGACTGAAGAAAACAGTTTCCTTAAGAAACTTCTTGTAGCACCCATATCAACGGCACAATTAATTTGTCATGGAGAGCTGGGCATTCCCTACATAGAAGATCGCATTAGAGTTAGTCCGGTGCTATTGTGGTTGGCTATCTGGAAGAATGATGAGGCGGCCCTGTCAAGAGATATTATATTGGATTGCTTCTCATATGATAGAGGGTGCCAAAAGCCCTGGCTGGCGTATGTTGAAGCTGAATATCAAAAAATGTGTTTGCATGAAGCTTTTTAGAACATAATATCTGTATTAACTTGACCAAAAAGCATGTGCAACAAGTATTTTTTAATTGTGAGCGCACACGGAGATTGGCTAAAGAAAAAGATAACCCCAGCATTGCCGCTTACTTAATTTGTACTCTACTACACTGCCTGAATAACTATTTACTGTGCCGGGGGCACTGGGAAAGGTACCTAATATTCTGTTTTAGAGCTGACACTGTTAAATATTTGTTATGCTTCCCTTTGGGCTTTGTGAAGGATCTAGACGTTAGCCTGTGTACCTGATTTTTGAAAATATTATTAAAGATATACAAAACATTTTTTAAACCCCTTTTTAAAAGGGAAATGATAAATATCAGACAATGTAGGCCAGCTTTTAACTTTTTACTGCAGATGCTGAAGCTGTTTTACACATTGGTTCTTTTTTTAAATCTGCTGTGAGGGCTCGAGCCACTATGCTTTATTACGTTTGCTTTTAAGATTGTCTTACAGCAATATATTGTCTAATTGCTGATATCCATTATTGTTTTAACTTATTTGTTTTATGTGTTTTTGATTGATTACGGAAATGTTATGATACTTTTATGGGCCTGTTTTGCACCCTAATTTGGACAGCTTTTATCTGCGTCAAACCCCTCACAGTCACCAAACCTACATTCAGAAATCGAGTTAATATGAGTAGTAAAATACTTTATGGAGATAGTTTACTCTATATCACGCTGTTTGCAGACAGTGAGACTCTCATGAGAAATACACCACAATATTACAAAGTATCTACTAAAAACAATGTACACTCTATGCTAAAGATCACACTACCCGTAGCCCTAATTCTGTGTTGAAAACTTTACAAATAGCCAAGGGCACCCCTTCCAAGGCAAAGAACACCCCTCCAAAACTCAAGGGCACCCCCTTCCAAACCCAAAGACATCCCTCCCAAACCCTAACCAACCCCTCCAATGTAAGATCTTATAGGTGCCTCCTCTGCCCACTAGATGCCCCGACCTGAGGAGGTCCCCGTTGGCAGTAATGTAGGAGGCAAGCTGTGTGCCACGTCATAACAGTGCCCAAGACTTATGACAGCAGGAATGGACTGCCATTTGAATTTCTTACGAACTTAAGAGACTAATTGGCATGAATAAATATCTATTTTTCATTTCACCGTGTTTGTCCTGCCATTAATTTTCCTTAACAATTTCTTCATTCCTAGCAATGTTTCTGAGTACAATGTGTGATACTTATTTGTCTTTTCTTTTACATGATGGCAGGTGATATAACTGATTTGTTTAATGTCTACTTTGTTAAGTGCATACACTGATTAACATTGTAGGTGATAGTCATTTGAATGTAGATAGTTTTGGGGATGTGTTACTACAGCTGTGTTTGTTTCACCTTGATTACTGATCAGTAGGAGCACATATGAATGACACATTTAAATTTCAATTACAACTATTGATAATGGATACAGTACAGGACTTGCAATTGAGAAGGTGAAATGGTACATGTATGTATATGTTTATCACTACTAATTTGTGACAGACATTGATGTGACTGTTACCTTCTGAAGTGAAGGTAAAACCATGTCTAGTGCGATTTCTGCATCATGTTTAAATTACACTTATCTCTATGTGTGTTGGATATGTTTTTAAAGTTTGAATTTCCTGCCTCTATTTAGACACACCTGTATGGTGACTTTTAGAATTTTATTTTGATATCCTATTTTTGTGCAAGTTTCCATGTTTGGGACGCAGCTTGAACCAAATTCATAAATACAATGTGTTGATATAGGTGTGTTTCTTTACATGTCTAAGACATCAACATTACAGACATCTGCATTGCACATTGGTATGCTATTGCTTGTACAAGCGATTTCTAAATGCACAAGTCCTGTGCAAACGTTGAAAGACAAGTCAATGGGTAACAGGTAAGAGCGTGGCTTACCATTGATTGTGTCCTTGATAGCGTTAATTTTGTTTGTCATCAAGCAACAGTGGCAGGACTTGGAAGGTCGGATCCATGGTGAAACCAGAGGTGTAAAAGTGAGAAAAGGTGAGTTTGTGCCTTATATTTTTTCCATTCCACCATCTAAAGTTTGGAGGTTTGACTGCCACAGTCACGTCCGCAGGAAAGCACATCGTGATTGGCCTGGCGGGGAAACTGGTAGTAGCCCTTCGACAGCAGCTTTTGCCTATCCCGCTATTGAAATTTCCTGGTGGTTATGGCGGGACTGCGGCAGTCTTTCATCTATGCAATAGCAACATCTAAATAGGACGGGCCGACTGCCAAGTCGGTGGGTGGGAAGACCACCCAAAATGCAATGCTGGGACCTATTCCGCCTAGGTCAAAATCAGGTCCTCAGTCCCTACACTCTGACTTCCTGTCGTCCCGACACACAGCTCTGCTTTACCAGCAGAATCCATGCAACATGGTGCTACCAACTTTTTTCAGGTACTTATTAAAAGGGTCTTCTGGGTATTTCTTGTTTGTGTCTATAGTACCCTATACACTTCTACCAGAGACGTCCGTGGTGTTGGAGATTGTTCCTCCACAGTATTTTTCGAAAGTACCTACATTTTGTCTGTTGGGTGCTCAAGTTTGAACCTTTAAAAGGATACTCATGTTAGTGTTTCTGCTCTGTTTCCTTTACTCTATTAGTAATGTCGGCACCACCGTCTTTATCTATACTGATAATTGCAGAGCTGCAGTCCATGCACATCTGACTTTGCATGGACTTGGCAATGTTGGTGGTGATGTAACTTTCGTGTAAAAACAATGGAGCGGTGCACTCCCAAGGCGGTATTGTGTTAATAAAGAAGCTCGATCAGTGTCTTCGTTGCATCAATCTTTATTTTTGACAATCCATGTGGTTAATAAAATACATCGGCCAATGCGTTTCGTTTAAGGATTGAACTTCGTCAGGGCAAGGTGAACTTAGGAATAATGAGCGACTTGTGCGTGGAGGACGTGGGTGCAGCAGGCCAAGCCTGGTCCGCACACTGTTCTTAGAAACTGAATCAGCGGCACTCAGTACAGTCGCTAGAAAAGGTGAAGTGGCCTCCTTGATAAGGGCCGGCAAAGAGAGGCCTGAAATATCGATCTCGGCGTGTCAGCTACCTGATTCCGTTTCTAAGAAAAGGGTGCGGACCAGGCTGGGCCTGCTGCACCCACATCCTCCATGCACAAGTCGCTCATTCTTCCTACATCCACTTTGCCCTGACGAAGTTCAATCCTTGAATGAAACGCATTGGCCGATGTATTTTATTAACCACATGGATTGTCAAAAATAAAGATTGATGCAACGAAGACACTGATCAAACTTCTTTATTAACACAATACCGCCTTGGGAGTGCACCGCTCCATTGTCCTTACAGTTCTGTTTTCCTGCTTGGCAGGTGGCATCCCACAACGGCGGGTGCAGGAGCTGATTGTGCACACCAACCACCAACTTACACTTAAAATACTACCCGGGGAACACACAGAGGAAAGTGCGGCATTTGGAGTCCGCAGTTGGTTCTTTGCTTCATTGATGTAATTTTCGTGGTTGAAGTCCATGATGCCTATTGATTGGAAGTCTTTTATTCTTGGACGAATTTTCCAGCTGGGGATGCTAACACACAAACATTTCATACATACACTGATGTTGTACCAAAGGCTCAATACAGAGCATATCAGCAGTTACAAATACCACTATCTGTTTGGGTACATCAAAATTGGTTCTGAGGCTCCCTAATACATGTGTTGGACCATGTCTACACCGGCCCCTTAGTAATAGAGGCACCACTTGGCCGGCATTAGCTGGTTATACACCATACCCTTACACATGAAATCTCAATACTAATGAGCTATTGCCATTATACAATGGTCTGGTAAGACTATATAAAAGCTTTTGTGCACCTTGAGGACTGTCCCACCACAGGCAGCTTTAACAGGATAACCACAGTTGCCTGCTGTACCACAAATTAGCCCCTTTATTATTAATGTTATTATGGGGAAAATTGCCAAGAAACGCAATGAAATTCCATTTTGGAAAGCTCAACGAATGAATCAGATTGAAGCTGTGTTTCATAAATCACTAAGTTGGGTGTAGAGGGTACACAGGCGCTCATATAGTTTTTACACTAATATTTGGTGAAACTCAATATAGTACGGTGCATCTAAAATGGAACGAACACACCCCACCTCCCCAAAACTCAATCCAAGATTGACTACACAATTCTCAGTTTTTAGAGTACCTGTATCTTTAATAATAATACAGTCATTAAACAATAAATCACAAAGCAAATAGCGAAACTCTATTTGCTCTGTGATTTATTGTTTAATGACTGTAATATTATTGAAGATACGGGTACTCTAAAAACTGAGAATTGAAGCTGTGTTTCACTTTACGGGGCCACAAGATAAACCTAGATTATTAACTATGTGCTGAACCTTTTGGATGGTTCACCAAATAGGTGCCTGTGCCACTTAGAGCACAGTCTTTGCTGTAGTCTATACCATAACGTATGGTACTCCATGAATGGCAGTCTTGCCGGAGGTGTTGACACAAATACAAAATGAGCAAAGGGCATCTTAAACTCTGGATTAAGGGATTAAATTAATGGAAATGTTCCTGTAGTCTTCTCAATGATTCAAGGCTATATTAAAGGCTATGTAGCATCGTTGGCAATATGCCAAAGGCTTTGGCAGGTTGCACCAGTCAAACAAGAACGTACGCTATCTTTAATTATTGTTCAATTAATCAAATGGTGTTTGTACAGCGTGGCTTGTCACCCAGGGGGTCTCCAGGCACTGGGATGCAAGTTTCAGTGGAAGAGCCAAGTCTTGAGTACCTTCCTGAAGTGGCTCAGGGAGTGGGAGGTGTGGAGGTGTTTCAGGCTTTAGCGGCAAGGTGAGAGATGGCGTGTCCTCTGGTGCAGCTATGGTGGATGCTTGTAGTCTGTGTGAGGGCGAGGTGCATGGAGCAAATGTTTCTGGATGGTTAGTGGAAGGTCAGGTAGTGTGGTCCTAGGTTCTGGAGTGCTTTGTATGCGTGGGTCAGGTGCTTGAACTGGCATCTTTTCTGGACAGGGAGCTAGTGGAGGTCTTTCAGGTGTTGGGTGATGTGTGTCCTCTTGGGCAAGTTGAGGATCAGCCTAGCTACTGTGTTCTATATTGTCTGGAGTCTTTGCATGAGTTCGGAGGTTGTGCTGGCATAGAGTGCATTTCTGTAGTTGAGTGAGCTGGTGATGAAGGCCTGCATCACACTTTTCCTGGTGCTGATCGGGGGGCCATCTCGAGATTATTTGGAGCATGCCGATCATGTGGAAGCAGGCTACGGTGACAGTGTTTACCTGGCGTTTCATGAAGAGTCTGCTGTCCAGTTTGATGCCAAAGTAGTGGGTGCGGTCTTTCAGTGTGGGGGTGGGACCAGGGTCCGTGGGCCACCAGGAAACATTTCAGAGGGTGGTGTGTCTGCCAAAGATAGCTACTTCCATCATCTCCGTGGTCAGTTTTAGGCAGTTGACTCTCATCCATGTCATGACGTTCATCATACAGTTGTGGAGGTTGGTCTTTATCTGGGGAGGGTTAGAGAGTAAGAGCATGAGTTGGATGTCATCAGCATATGATGGGTGCTCTGACGATGTCTGCAAGTGGTGCCATGTACATGTTGAAGAGGGTGGGGCTGAAGGATGAGCCTTGGGGTACTCCGCAGGTAGTGCGCTCAGAATGCGAGGTGAAGGGGTGGAGGGGGACCATCTGTGTGCGACCTGTGAGGAAGGACTCCATCCATCTGAGCACATCCTCTCTGATTCTGGATGAAAGTGTGGTGGGAGGTGATGTCAAAGGCTGCAGAGAGGTCCAAGAGGATGAGGTGCCCGTTTCTCCTTTGTCATGGTTGGCTCGGATGTCATCTGCTGCTGAGATCAGGGCTGTCTCAGTGCTGAGATGTACATTTTGTTAGGTCATAATAATTTGGTAGCCAGACCAAATAAATCACATCTTGGCACACCTGATTCTGACAAGGACACTGGTAAGCAAAACCTGGAGTTTGCTAAAACAAATGATGGGACTAACCCAAACCTAAAGAAAAGGCTATGTCTTGGGGAAGTTCTCTGCAACAGGAGCCCTCTGACAGATGCTACAATTTGTGTGCTTGCACACAATCAAAGCCACCTGATACTTATCAGTAGTCTAATACTCATCCTTCGCCTTCTTTTCAGGACTCATTGGATAAACAATACGAGAACTCTCTTCCTAAACAGGAGGCAGGAGGTGACTCTCCTCAACAGTGCAGCAGAGATCACTATAGTACGCCAGAATCTCCAGGAGTTTCTGGTGACGAATGCAACTGATCAATATATTACATTTGAAAACCTAGATCAGCGTGTAGACCCTCAATATAGATTATATGATTTGGATATACAAATTGAGTGTGACATATGGCACACCATACAAATAATATTTGTGGGAAATGTAACATTATCAAATGACATTCTCTTGTGGAGGTCAAATGGTCCCCGGAGTTTGTATGCACATCACCGCAAGGTGAAGATGCAATAATATCATCATATTATGGGCTTGTCCCTGATGAAGTAAAACAAGCCTACACATCTGAATGGGCTCTAGCATAAGCCCCGGCGTTATACCACAATTATGTCATCTGGGATAGGGACTTTCCTTATCATATCATACCCATATGTGGCAGCCACAAGAACAACCACAATACTCAATTTACCAGGATCCTAAAGCTACTGATAGAGAAATAATCTCACAATTAGAATACCAGGGTGTCATTAAGCCCTGTATCTCCCAAATGAATAACCCTCTTTTTCCAGTGGTAGATCACTCATATTGTATAGTCTTAAACAACAGATATTTGTCATACACGCACATTTGCAATACAAAATACACATAGTACGGCCCTTAGCAATAATGTAGTCCTTAAAAAATATAAAACAACCTTTGATCACTCCAATGGGTTATTCTGCCAAAATATAGCTCCTGAAAGCAGGAATTGGACTGCCTTCTTGATGCTAGGCTCTCAATGTCACTTTTGCCAATTCCCCTGCGGTATAAGAACAGCCTGGGACTGTTTGCTGCACCCATTTATATCAACTCTACGACATTGACTCAGACGCATTGTTCTATGTAGATGATATCCCTCTCATGGACAATGAGTTAAATAAAAATTTAGCCAGGGTGGATCGCATAATATTGGGATTTGCTGATCACAGCGACAAATTCACCTTTAAGATATGAAATATAGCATTTCTAAATGTCCTAGTTCTTGGATACAAATTTGCCCATGAGGGAAAAAGCCTTGCCTACTAACCCCGGCTATGCAAAGCATACAAAAAACTCAGCGACGCTACACGGAGTTGATTGTTCCGCATGCTCGTTTTTTACATTCGACAATGCAGATTGTGTGTTCGAGAGGAAATATCGCGCAAACTTCACCACGCTGTCGCCAATGAGCGCGGCCTTCTTGTTTTCCAACGATTTGCATGCTTCTGGGGCCTGTTTCTCATCATCCCTCTCTAATCTTTTCAGTCCTTTATTTTTTGCACTGATTTTCTGATCTTTTTTATTTATTATCTGCCCCTCTCTCTCCCTAAGTGTATATTTTGTGTTTTATTTCTACTTTTACTGCGTGTTTTTAACTTTTTTCTACTGTTTTATATTACTTGCTTTTTTACTCTTCTACTTCTTCTCCTGACGTTATTTTTAACTCCTACATTTTCTTTCCCGCTCATCCGAACCATGGCTAAGGGTACCTCCAATAGTAAGGGGAAGGCACCTGCACCCAAGAGCCGCCTTCCTTGCAGAAGACGGCGCCCGGAAGGGGTGCAGCCCCGGGCCCTTTTCTCAAAGGCGAAGGTGGCCGTCCTTTTTTTTTTTGTTCAGCGCCACCTCCCCTTAACCTTGGCAGCAGACAACAGCCCCGGCTCTGGTTGCGCTACCCAGTAACGTCACCGCCGGGGGGCGAGGGTACACTGGGCAGTGTGTCGCTGCTCTGGGGTGTGGCGCACACATAACCAGCTGACCCACCGGTGGTCAGACATCTTGGACCGGGAGCAGGACCTGCTCGACCTGCTAGGTGTTGAGTTTGCGGGGTTTGGTGAGTAGCTATTTATAGTAGTATTGTGTGTTCTGTTCTGTATTACTGTTATTGCAAATATTATTTTGTCCCCAAATAGCAAGAATGCTGTTGCTTACATGAAGGTGAGTTACATTTAAAAATCTTCTGTGATTGTTATTCTTCAAGACACTAGCCAGGTGCTCGGCACTACTAATCTTATTTGTTTGCAACTTAGCACTCACTTGGGCTGATTATGTAAGAGAGTTTAGAGAACTTAAGTTAGGTAATGCTAGAGAGACTCTAGTCCTTTCCTTTGTCTTCCTGTCACTAAGATAGTGGTGGACTGATAGGTAGTTTAGTTACTTAATATTAGTTGGTAATTTTTTAGTGGTCTTCATGACACATCCTCCATCATGTCACTTGCTGCTGAGTGCTAACTCCAGTCCTTAGTAGAACCTTTTGTTGTTTGTTAGTGAGTGAGTAATATAACATCTAAGTCATCATCAGCACATCAGCAGCAACTAACCAACAATTTGGTGCATGCAAATTTATGCATGTGTCCATCTATGCATTTTTGAGGACTAAAATAAATGGAAATGCAGACTTAGGGATCAATTGACCCGTCAAAGGGGGTTGATTCATTGATGATTTCGAATGAGATTGAAATTTAGAAGAAGCAAATATATTTTTGGCAATTCATTTACAATGTCTTTGGAATAGGTTGGCTAGGTCAGGTGGTACTTAGGTTTAGGATTCTGGAATCAGAATGGAACACTGGATTAGTTAATAAATAATAACTATACGGTCCACGAATCTCCCAATACTACTAGTCGATCAGATTAGATGGGTCAATTTTATTACAGTTGTTGTTTCGAAAAATGTGTTTTTGAGCGTTTAAAAAAAAAAATTGTTTCACACCAATCATCAATGTTTGTCTCTTTCTTTATTATGTCTTACATGATCAGCAACCAGGGGCAAGAAGACGGGGTCTGAGGAGGGAGCTGCAGAAGATGCCTCCCAGGGCCAGAACCGCTCCTCTACGGAGGGCTCTGCTGCTGGCCCCATTAAGTCCTCCTGTTGTTAATATTAATAATGATATTTCCCTTACTTTTACTGCACCTTATTTTTTCCGAATTATTATTTCTGTTATCTAATTCTTTTTTTTACCAAATCTTCTTTCATTTCTCTGTTTCTAAATTCTTGTTATCCCTGCCACTAACTGCCTCTGCTCTGACTCTGTACTACTACTATTAGTCTGTCTGTAGCTAAGCTTGCCCAGTTGGCCACTCTTTAATTTTTTTAACGTTTTAAAACTCAGATTCACAAATAGCCCTAGCCACTGAGTCCAGTCCTTTGTGTTGTCCTCTTCTAGTCTTCTTAATCTTCTTCAGAGGCTTTTCAACAATTGCCACCAACAAAATTCCCAACCAGATATTTTACTATGTTTGATAGGATAGGACATACTACTACTGTCTACCCTACTCTAGTACCCGATTTGCACAAGTGATGCATGTGGTGTATGTATCTATTTGAACTTTTTTTTCAATCTTGCTAGTGAAAAAGAATAAATAGGAGGAGGCGTATATGGCATCTAAAAAATGTGTAATCTTTTTTTAGGCGTAAAGACCACCAGTGCTGGGGCCAGCAGCGCGGTCAGCCAGGAGGGATCAGCGGATGCGGCAGCTGCCGCAGGGGTGGTTGAGCCAGCAGCAGTATTATACTAATATTCCTTACCTATTGACAATAGTTACACACTTGCTTCAAGGGTGTACACTGTATGTTGAGAGAGACTAAGTTGTTGTGAACAACGGTTGAAGAAGAAGACACCCTTTCTTAGCATTAGAGCAATAGCATTAGCGGCTGGAGTTGAGTAACTAATGGCCTCTTCTATCTGACTTCAACTCAGCTGGAAAAGTTTTATGGAGAAAACTAAGAGTCAGACAACCTTGATGGATGGGTTGAATGAAAAGGGAAAGAAGGATGGAAGGATGGAAGGAGGAAGGATGGGCGTGATGTATGTGTGGCTGATAGGAATCAGATGCATGGGTGGTTGAAGGATGGGTGGAAGGTGAAAGAAAAGATGCCTGCCTGGGTGGGTGAAACTGTATGGGTGATAGGAAGAATCCTCCGGGGTGTTTCTTGGGTCAAACCCAAAGGCAAGTAAGGAAGGAAGGACGCATGGGTGGTGATTTAAAAAAAAAATGTATGTTGTTGGTGAAACTAAGGATTCTTGAGAGATTAAGAAGAATGATAGACATGTTTACTTTAAATGGATGGATGCCTGGATGGTATTGAATTATCATTGCATAGGTGAAGACTGTCACTGGATGAGGAGTCTTTGAAGAGAATGTAAAAGAAAAATAAACTGCGCCGGAGTAGCAAAGCCAAGGAGAATAGAAGATTAGAATTGAAAAAATATAAGACTAGACGAGCAATGCAATGATTGATAAATGGAAAAAACGCTGGGAAGAGAAACAACAGGACTGTTTTTATGCAAGGTTTTTGATTCAAGGTTGTATTTTCAGAATACTCCCTTGACTCACAGTAGTTTGCAAGCACAGCATATATATTGTGTATGTATGTTATCAAGCACCTCCCTCCGACTCCGAGCCCCACTCCCTACCTATGTCATTTAATTTTGACTGTGTCGGCCTGCATGTTTACACAATCAATCAAAAGTACCTCATGTCGTCCCATATATAGTCAATGATCATTTGGATGAGATATCATCTGCCTTGTTGTAGTGGTCAGGGTGAAAGTGAAATTGAGCAGTTGCCCTTGATGTAACAGAGTATAGACACCCATAATAGAAAAATAAGATGATTGTGTAGTTGTAGACTACAGCTTCCACACCTACAAACAGTAGTAAATAAAAATAACGTGAGTCTGTGACACAAGTAAGTTTGTCTAGGTGACTGAGCTGGCATGCCGGCTACAACAAGGTTAATTTAGCTAAACAAGAGAGAGAAGAAGAAGACTGATCTACTCCATAGTGCCTAGTAGTAGTAATGCCTGCAACTCCCACAAATGTTAGAGGCCAAGGAAGTGGGAGGATACCACAAATCTTATGTACTGTGCTTGCTAGTGCTACTGTGCCACTAGGTGTAGAATTAATTTTGTATTACTGTTTTGCTAAGAGTATTGGTTACAATAGTCATTTTTTCTTTCTTGGAATTGGGGGTTGGGGAAACGTTGGGATTTATCTTCATTATTTATTATGGACAATTGCCCAGACATTGGTTGGACTCTTTCTTTATCTTTGGACATTGGTTGTGGTTAGGGAGAGGGTTAGGTCAGGTGTTGTGGGATTTTTACATTAGTTTATTTTGTCAGGGGAATAAATTATATTTATACTTAAACATTACATACAATGTAAATGTTTTGTACCTGGGTTACTCTTTTACTTCACATGGTTTCCTTTGATGCTGCAGGGCTGCAGCCAGTTTTTGATTTAAATAATCTGCCGATAGTGTAACACAAGAACAGATAGATGTGGTACCCACATTTGTGAGTGACTTGTCCTACTAGTACTGTCAGTCTCTCCTCCTAGTCTTTGCGGTCTGCAACTGGACACGTAAGGGTGTGGGTGTGTGAATTAATGAATTAATTTCCATATTATTGATTATTCCTCCCCCAAACTTCTTCTCTTACATGTGACTGATGTTTATTTAAACTTAGGCAAAGCGATGGCTGCATGGTGATGATGGTTTGGTTTACCAAGATGCCATGGTGGTAGTGGTAGTAGTAGTAGACACTGGCAGTAGCATTTGCAAAAAAAAGGAAATGAGACAGTCAGTCGTCTGAGGGAGACTCGGGAAGGAGTAGTAGAATGAAGTACAGTACACAAGAAGACTGCCAAACAAGAAGCCATAATGATTAGCAATGCTAAAGTAAAATAAAACATAATGGTGGCCGGGATAGCCTAGTACAAGTTACAAACTGTAGTTGGCTCGACCTATGAAGTGGAGAAGCGTAACCTTTAGTGCTGTAAGGATGATGAATCGATGCCGGCAATTCATTATGATGGATTATGTTCCTTTGGAAAAAACAATTGACTTGCAAATACTGATGGGTGGGCAAGCAGAAGCAGATCCTCGCCCTGCCTTGAGTTAGTGTTGCTTTCACCACATCCACCCCAGCAAGTGTGTGATCAATTATTCGTGTAAATCTAATTTAATTTAGTCACACCTTAATATAAATCACACAGCCCGGGGGAAGAGGGTTAGGGTTAGGGTTTGATGAATGGTTGGAAAGGGGTATTTGAGGGAAAGGTTTGACAAAGACAAACACTGAACATGGACAACACACAATCTTGGCAGACGCATATCATATTCATAGATCTCTTAAGGGAGAAAAGGGAAATGCATGCATGATGATGACTTGATGGTTAATGATAAGTAGTACTAACTAGACTAGAATCAAATTAATTAAAAGATGATGATTGATACTAAGGTCTTTTATGTTATCATGGTCAAATTGGCATATCGGCATTCCTCTTGGTCCTCCCTTCCATGGACGCTCTGTCCGTCAATCTTGGGTGCCACTGCCTGCCTGGCGGATGCGGATTGGTAAGGTAAGTATGAGTTGTGTTTCCCAGTATGGCACAGGGTAAAGGCTGGCCTGTAAGTGAAGATAGAAAAACAAAAGGGATATTGAAAAATCAAGGAGAAAAAAAAGCATAAGTTACGAAGGAGTGCAACAAGAACACTTTCAGAGGTGGCATGGCTAAATCATGTCTACTATGTTTCCAGCATTAACCTACAACAACAATAGGACAGAGCAGGCCCACAGCGCCCACCCAACCTTCACTTAGCATAGAATTTGAGCCAGACAGAGCGCACATATACAGCAACATAGCATTTTCCAAATTAAGTAACTAAATCAATGCACCGCTGTCCGTCATACCACTACACTCGACTCCCCCACTACACAGACATGTAGGTCTGCTGTGGTTATTGTTGACTTGTTTACCTTTTAGGCCAATTCATGAAATGCCCGAGTTATTCCATCAATCATCTCTGATCCTACTGACAGACTGCGAAGAGTATAGTATGGTCATCATCATTATCATGGTGTCCATTTCAGTCTGTAATGTACTGAGTCCAGATTCCATATTCAAAAATGCAATGGATCGGCCTGCAGTAGAAGTACAATTTTGTTATGAACCCCTTCAGTGCCACGCCCTTTCCCCCTCCTGTGCCGGGCGTTGCACTAGTGGGTGGGGTTCATGACGAGATAGTCTCGTCATGGGCACAGCGCAACCGTGCTCCATGATGAGACTATCTCGTCATGGGCACTGAAGAGGTTAAACAACACAAAGGGAAACATTGACTTGAGTCACTTTTAGTGTGTAGATTAAATACTAGTACACTTCATGCACAAGACAACACAAACACCAATCACTCAGAGTCAGCGTCCAATGCATGCCATCCATCATTACCTGTTGTTCTTAAGGGGCAGTCCCTCTCAGCTCGGAAAGGAGGATAGCTATAGTCAAGTTCTTTGGAGGGACTTGACGAGGCAGGCACACATTTCTTGTACTATTTTCCATCCAATGTCTGGCTTGAGGGAAATGGATTTAGGGCGAGTCAGGATGGAGCAGGACTCAGAGGAGTGGACTTACTTCTTTAATAAATGCACACAGTTGCAACTCCATTACGGCAATAAAAAGAGTAAGACGGTGGTGATGGATTTGTTGCGATTCGAACCAGAAAGACAGAGACACAAACAAATAATACAAGTAAATAAGGAAGAAAGTAACACGTTGAAAGCCTAGTTGTCAGGAAATTAGAGCTCGACCTCAAACTCTGGTGGTTCACCCAGAAGTAGGTCATCTAACACACTACTTCCATGACCTAAGTCGCCGTCATCATCTTCCTGCTGTGCTACTTCAGGTATGGTGTAATTCGGTGGTATAAAGTGCTGATTCACTTTGATTATGGTTATCCTCTTCACGTTTTGGGGTGAGAGACTGGTCCTTTTCACTGTTACAATGGCACCAGCAGCATTGAAATACGCTCAGAAGAGACACTTGTGACAGGGCAAGCCCGATAGTTTATCGCCAGCATGCTGAGCACTGGCCATTGGTGCCTTTTCCCATACCAATACAGCAATGGATTTTGATCAATGTATACCTCTGTTGGGTCATCCAGATAGGCCTGGACCGTCCGCTCATTGCTCAGGGGTGCTTCGCATTGCTCTGCCTTTTTGGCCTTAGCTACAGCACTGGACCTACAAGCCCTTGCTGTAGAAACAATTCCTGTGCTGATTTTGGTGGGGCTAATGCTCCTGTTCTTGTTGTTGTTGATGTTGTTGGTGGTTTTGGCTGCTGGGAGCAACTGCTCTGCCCTCAGGCTCTGAAGTTGAACTTGACGCCGGCTGCCCTGCAGAACTTGTTGTGGCCTGGAGTAGCGGGCCTCTAAATGCTGGCCGTTCTTTTTCTAAACGACTGGCTTCCGCAGCTATCTAAGTTTTGTTCTTGGCAACATCCACTTCTGAAAAAGGAATCAGTGTGTTAGTGTTCAGTACTGCTTTGTATCGTGGATCCAGAATTGAGGCAGAAATGTAATGGTTAGATGAGACAATGTCTCTTTGCACCCTTTTTTCAGATAAGCGAAGGGTTAAGCTCTCCACCAACTCATATGCTTCTTTTTTTCCTCCACACCTGCATACATTGCAAACACCCCCTTCAGATGTTCCTGTAGCATGTGCAGGAATGGGATAGCTTGGCCTATAGTACAGTCCTCCCTGCTGACTTCACGTGTGAAGAGCTTGAAAGGAAGTAGCATTTCTGCCAGGCATTTAACTAGGCCTCATTGGTCCATCTCAACGGTCATGCCTTTCACAGTATCATGCCCTCTTTGCATGACATATTCATTGATTGGTCTGTACTGCTCAAACAGACATTTAAGTATGTAATAAGTTGAGTTCCAACTTGTTGGCACCTCCTGGATGAGTGCTTTAACTGGCAATCTGTGTTCATGTTGAATGATCCTCAGCCGCTTCCAGGCTTTAAAATAACGGCTGAAATGTGTGCAGATTGTTCTGCAGGTGGTCAGTAAGTTGCTGACTCGGTCTTCTTTTTTCAGAAAGTCTTGAACAATAATGTTAATGCAGTGCGCCAAACACAGCACCCTGAAATAGCCACCATCGTACATGGCCCTAACCATATTACTGCCATTGTCCCTGGCAACAAAACCAATGTTAAGCCCTCTTGAGTGCAGCCATTCAAAAACCTTGCTGTTAAACTCTTCCAAAATGTTTGCAGCAATATGAGATTTCTCCATGGCAAACATTGCTACAGTTGCATGTTTCCGAGTGTCATTAAAAATCTCAGCAGGGTCAACACCTTCGAGATATCTTTTCTCTAACCTCCACAAAAGAGATCCAGTGTGCAGTGATATACATGTAATCAGTGGCTTGGCAAATGGTCCACTTGTCTGTTCTTGGATGGATAGTGTGAACAGCACTCTGCTGCAAAGCTTGTCCAAGCAATTGCAGCACGTCGTGATGTAGTGCTGGAACAGCAACTCTGGCAAAATAAGACCAGCGGGGAACAAATTCAAGAAAACCCACAAAAGAGAAAGGAAGGTGGTCCAGCGCTAACAATTTAGCCAGTTTCGCATTGTACAAACGTACCGTTGGGTAGTTGCATTTGTACTGCCCCTGCGACCTAAACATGCTGAGAATGGTAGGCTGGATATTTTTCTTTTCTGGTGCCACTGATGCAAGTGACTTCTAGGTGCCAGATTTTGTTAGGCTCAACGCCACACATTTTTTCGTTGTGGTACTCTCTTCCCTTAGTGTCTCAGCCTGACTCTTACTCTTGTGCCACTGAGATGTTGCTGAGGCTGATTAGGATGTGGGCAGTACCACTGCAATGCTGGCAACAAGGCTACTTTGTGTACCAGAGAAAATGTCTCCCTCTTGTTCACCTTCCACTGCAATCGCATCTTCTACTTCTTTATCACCACCAACAGCAATGGGTGCAGTTTTTTGGCCTTTGAGGTGTGCCTCCCACTGGATCAAGTGGTGTTTTTTCAGATGAGTTGTTTGGCCTCTGGTACCATAGTTTGTACCAAGCTTACCCCGACCAACACCTTGTCCACAAATGGAGCATATAGTAACATTCTCCTCCTTACTGCTAACCGGAAAGAAGTCCCAAACTGGGGAGGTGATCTTTCTGGTGCTGCTGGAGGTGCCACTTGCAATCCCGGATGAACTGGAAGGTGGGCGTGGTGGGGTTTGACTCTCTGCAGATGCAGTACCTACTTTTACTGAGGTGGTTGTGCTGGATGTAGTTCGCTGCCGGGCCTTTGCAAATGCAAATATTGAAGCTGTAGGTAGTGTTGGTGTTATCTGGGTTGGTGGTATCCATGCCACATCCCTCACAGCAATTTGGGATGGGATAATGTTGGTCTCGACTGGGTCGGGACTAATGTCCATGATGACTGGCTCGTCATCATCCTCTTCTTCTGCATCTACCTCCATAACTCTGAGACTTTCGGAAACCTTCCTTTTCCCTAGCCTTCTCACGTGGCATGACTCACTCTCAGACTGAGGTGGTGGATTCCAACTGGCATCTAGATCATCAGAAGGGGGGCTTGCAGAAGAACTTGATGGACTAACCACCCCTTTTCCTTGCTGGGGATCTGGAAGACAATGGATTCTCTCAAAGAGTGGCTTGCTCTTCTTCCTCTGCAGGAAGTTCTATCTTCTGAACTGCCCCTACTTCTGAAGGAACAACTACTATTGTGGGCGGTGGTTGCGACTGTTGTTGTGGCTGTTGTTGTCCACTTATCTGAGTTTCCTGCGTGAATTGGGTATTACTTTGCGATAACGATAAGTCAATTTCAACATCACTACTCGCCGGAGTTGTAGTGATTAGACTGGCTGCCTCTGCGACAGACATGGGCTTGGGCCTAGGTTTAAGGAATGGGTCCACTTGTGCGGGGTTGCTGCTCCCAGCATGCTCCCCAGACACCGCTGCTGCAGGCTCAGTTTTTTATTTCCCAAAAAACATCTTGGGCGGCACACCAATCTTGGTAAGCGGCAGTTCCTTCTTCTCACTGGCAACTTTCATGGTACTGGAGGACCTGGTTCCTTTCTTTGGGGCCATCTTCTTCAGATGTCTGCAGCACTCAGTGGCACAAGTTGAAGAGATGTCTGTCTGTGGTCCCACGTCATGTGACATCATGCACAGCAGGACTTCTGTCTGGCAGTACAACGGTGATGATGACACCTCCTCCTCAGTCTTTTGTGCACCTAAAAGCAAATAAGCCAGAAGAATTCCAGTGAAACGTGGCATTTGTTGTTGTGGTTCAATTACTACTAGTACAAATAAACAAATATAAAATATAATTTAGTGTGTGGTCACAATTATTAGCGTTATTATAAATATTATTAAATTGTATTAACTCAGTTTAGTTATTAAAAAAACATAACAACTGTGTAGCCATTTGTGAGACTTTGACAACAAGGGCTTTCATGGTGTACTGTGTACACTCAGGACGGATAGGAAAGAAGAACAAAAACAAAAATACACATGTAATGGAACCTGTTTGGCATTGTGCATCACGTGGGATGCAGCATTCATGGAGCTGCAGCTGGAAATGGGGATGGAAGCAGTAAACCAAGAGGAACAAAGGAAATACATGCAGGCCTATGGCAAAAGCAGCACACTAACTACCACCACAAAAAATGGCCACCAAATACATCATCACTCACAACAAGCAGGAGGCCTGTAAACAATGAACTCAAGCATGCCTATATGGCCAGACAAAGGAGACATGCTAAATAACACAGCTTTAATGCAACAATGCAAAAACGAAAATCCACAGGACTAAAAAAGGTTTGCAAGTTACACAACGACCCCGCCACACACATCCAACAAAGGCATTTATTTAACACACACAAAAAAGTGAAATACCCCAAAAAAACAAATTTTGCAATTCAATCCAATGCCATTCATGACCTAAATTATGTTTAAAGTTAAAACACAAAAACAGTTGCTTTATGCACCCATAATGAGTAGCTCTGGGCCTATTGGTTGGTAAACCCATTGGCAGACTAGGCCACAAAGTGAATCAATTCAAATCAATATTAGTGCAAATGTCTTAGAAAATGGTCTGTGCTGCATTTTGTTTGCTGGGTAAAAGAAGAAAAAAATTGCATGCAAAACAACAACAAGGCATGGCCACCACAAAAAAATCTTGCTAGCCTATGGCAAAAGCACACTGGTTGCCTTCACAAAATGGCCACCAGCCACATGGCCAAGCCACCACAACAACAAAAAAGTGAAGACAGACAATGCAGGCCTATGGCAAAACAAAAGCACACTGGCTGTCATCACAAAATAGCCACCAGCCACATGGTCACTCACAGTCCCAACAAGCAGGAGGCCTGGAAAACAATGAATTCAAGCAGGCCTATTAGGCCAGACAAAGTAGGCATGCTAAACAACGCAGCTTTGATACAACAATGCAAAAACAAAAATCCACAGGGCTGAAAAAGGTTTCCAAGTTACACAACAGCCACACCCCACACACCAAACAAGTGAAATACCCCCAAAAACACACATTTTGCAATTCAATCCAATGCCATCCATGCCCTAAATGATGTTTAAATTCAACAGACACCACAGAAACAGTTGTTTCATGCACCCATGAGTAGCTCTGGGCCTCCTGCCTGAAAGGCCTATAGGCAGACTACTGGGCTAGTGAATTAAATAAATATTACAAAGTGATTGGATAAGTTGGAGAAAATGTAGTGAACTTTGCAACATGTTTCCTTTATAAAAGAAAACTAGTAGAAATATTACATATAAAGAAACAACTAACAGAAATGTTATTTTTAGTCAAAGTTTGAGATTTGCAAGTGATTCTGGGTAAAAAAAAACATGGAGAGAGAGACACAGAAGTCACCCCACCCTGGATTTTCCTGGGTGTCTAGTTTTCAAAAATGTACAGGTTTGCTAGATTGCCCTAAGTACCGGCTGAGCTATGGCCCAAAATCCACGGCTACCCACTTTGCAAAAAAAGGGTCAGATTTGGGTGGAAAAAAGCAATGTATCCATGTCACATTTTGGCATGTTTCATGCCACAGGCACTACGTCTACCCACACAAGAGAGGAACCATTTTTATCAAAACACTTAGAGGAATACTGGGTGGAAGGAAGTTTGTGGTTCCCTGCAGATTCCAGAAATTCCCATCACAGCATTGTGAGGAAAGTTTTTTTATTTTTAGTCAAAGATTGAGGTTTACAAACGATTCTGGGTTACAAAATGGCCAAGCAAGTCACCCCACCCGGGATTCCTCTAGGTGTCTTAGGTTTCATTAATGTACAGGTTTGCTACGTTTCGGATGAGCTAGGGTCCAAACTCCAAAGCTGCCCACATTGAAAAATAAATCACTTTTCAGTGGAAAAATGTAATACATCCATGTTGTGTTTTGGCCCGTTTTCTGTCAAGGGTACTAAGCCTACCCACACAAGTGAGGTACCATTTTTACTGGAAGACAATTGGGAGCATAGAAGTGTAGAACATTTGGTGATACCATTTGGATTTTACTGCATTTGTGCCTTCCAAATGTAAGCCAGTGTGTAAGAAGAAGACATTTTGAAAAATACCCTCTAAATCATCTGCTAGTACAGGTACCTGCAAATTCAGAGTTATACAAATAACTGCTACCTCTAAACTCCATCTCTTGTGCCCACTTCAGAAATTCACAGGTTTCCTTTATACTAATTTTTCACTCTACACATTTCACCATATGAATTTGTCTATACTCCATACAAAATGAAAACCCATTGTACAATGTAGCTCAGTTGTTGGCTCAAGGAACCTTGGGTTGTTGGAGAACCTACAAACCATATATAACCTTACATCTAGAAGGGCCTAGAAAATTTAATGATATATTGCTTTTTCAAATCGGCCATCGTGACAAAAAGTTACAGATGAAAATGTGGTTACAAAGGACCATTTTAACCCACTCATTTTCAATATTTGTTTATTCCAACAGTTGAGGGATCTATGTATATGACCTCTTGGTGAATTTTGACTTTTGTCTACTTTTCATAAATCTATAGCTTTCCTGGATCACCTATGAGTTTTTTTTATTCAGCTCTGCATGTTCCTCAAAACTGTGAAGATGGTGATTTTAGCACAGCACACCATTAATGGATGCCATTAGGGAAAAAACGACCACTTTTATCCAGAGGACTTGTTTCTACCTATTACATAAAAGCTCATAATTTAGCTATATTGTGCCGATTTTCTCATTCCTCACCAGGAGAATTCACAAACCCCAAAAACCTTTAGAATTAAAAGGATGATGGGAATAAAAGAAGCACATTTGGCCCCGATACCTTATGTGCCTAAAAGATTTTGGAGCTCTAACTTCAAACTATCGCAAATAGTCAATAAAGGGCACAGCACTGGGGGAGGGAAAGGCCCAGCAGTTAAGGGGTTAATCACGTGAGAGGGTGTAATCCTGTTATTATGGGTAATTCCTCATCAAGGAGTAATGCAAAATTATTATAATCACTCTGATTACTCTAGCGTAAATGAAATTCTGCAAATGCCTACTCATGTCCCAAATATTGTCAAATCTCTTTAGTGACTCCTATCAAAGAAGGCAATTTCAGGTGCTGCCAATCATAAACAAAATTTCTGCATAATAATGTCCTCAAATCTCACAGCATCCAGTGCAATGTTGCTTTGATCCCCTACTCAGACACAAAATTACTTGATACACCATGTTTCAGATTTCTTTCAACAGGAGCATGGTCACAAGTTTACTCTCATGACTTTAGACTGATTTTCTATGGATTGAGCATAGGTAACGGATTTTAAAAGGATTGAGAGTTATTTTTTTTTAAAGAATGCCATTTAATGTTACTTATGGTATTTTGTTTAAGTTTTAGTTATTGCTATTTCAGAGATGTTCTAATACGGATGTCGGGTTGCATGTTTTCCCCTCAAAAATGTTTTCCCCTCATTTCAATTATAGTTTTTTTCAGGCTGTTTCATTTGGATGATTAGGTTTTTTTGTCCAGTTTTTTTTAAAGACATTTCACATGGGGGTGATTAGACTTCACAACTCCTCCTGATTTGGTGACTATTTTTGGCTGTTATGGGCATGAATTAACCTAGAGTTTGTGACAAATGGCTAGGATTTTGACTGCAGCACATTGGAATTAGTTGGATTTTCTTTAAATTGTAAGTTTCACCCCTTTGGGGTCGATTCCGATACCGGGTCGGACAGCTGTCCGAGAGCTGTCCGTAGCCTTACCGTGCGACCGACACATACCCGTAGCCGGTCCGTCCTGCAGAGGAAGTACGATGAGCATAACTGCCAAAAACACGACGGACACATAGGCTGTGATTCAAGCTCCATTCTCCGTCCGAGCCGTAACTTCGAACGCTGAACCGAGTCGCCCGGAAGCAGTATCCATAGCAGTTTCCGGCCTGACAAGTACGATGCGTACTTTCTACGCGCCGGACGGTTCGCCACGCACGGCATGTCACAGCATACGGAAAACAAGCATATGAGCTACGATCCGCGCCACAACTCAATCCACGGCTACGAGACGGACCAGCTTGCAGCGGGTACGAGACGGAGCAACAAGCAGCGTGTACGACACAAACACATCATGCATCCCATCACGCAGGTCATACCAGTACTCTACATCTATGACCGGATCAGGTACCGAAACCGACGTCGCAGCCGGTAAGTCAGACACCTACCACATAAACAAACGACACGTACCCGCAAAATGGCACACACACACACAGGGGATCCACATCCTGGCCACTAACAACAGCCCACCATAGGGATTGCATGGGCAGCACCACTAACACCCCCACAAAGAGGGGACCTGTTGCCCATCGATACTGCCACCCCCACCCATAGGGGACCTGTTGCCCAGCACTATTGCCACCCCCACCCATAGGGCTTATGTTGCCCATCACCCCTGCCACCCCCACCCATAGGGCATATTTTGCCCATCACTCCTGCCACCCCCACCCATAGGGGACCTGTTGCCCATCACTACTGCCACCCCAACTCATAGGGGACCTGTTGCCCATCACTCCTGCCACCCCCACCCGTAGGGGACCTGTTGCCCATCATTACTGCCACCCCCACCCATAGGGGACCTGTTGCCCATCACTTCTGCCACCACCACTCATAGGGCTCATATTGCCCATCAATACTGCCACCCCCAGCCATAGGGCTTATGTTGTCCATCACCCCTGCCACCCGCACCCATAGGAGACCTGTTGCCCATCACTACTGCCACCCCCACTCATAGGGGACCTGTTGCCCATCACTACTGCCACCCCCACTCATAGGGGACCTGTTGCCCATCACTATTGCCACCCCCACCCATAGGGATTATGTTGCCCATCACCCCTGCCACCCCCACCCATAGGGGACCTGTTGCCCATCACTACTGCCACCCCCACTCATAGGGGACCTGTTGCCCATCACTACTGCCACCCCCACTCATAGGGGACCTGTTGCCCATCACTACTGCCACCCCCACCCATAGGGGACCTGTTGCCCATCACTTCTGCCACCACCACTCATAGGGCTCATATTGCCCATCAATACTGCCACCCCCAGCCATAGGGCTTATGTTGTCCATCACCCCTGCCACCCCCACCCATAGGGGACCTGTTGCCCATCACTACTGCCACCCCCACTCATAGGGGACCTGTTGCCCATCATCCCTGCCAACCCCACCCATAGGGACTATGTTGCCCATCACTACTGCCACCCCCAACCATAGGGGTTATGTTGCCCATCACTACTGCCACCCCCACCCATAGGGGACCTGTTGCCCATCACTTCTGCCACCACCACTCATAGGGCTCATATTGCCCATCAATACTGCCACCCCCAGCCATAGGGCTTATGTTGCCCATCACCCCTGCCACCCCCGCCCATAGGGGACCTGTTTCCCATCACTATTGCCACCCCCACTCATAGGGGACCTGCTGCCCATCACCCCTGCCACCCCCACTCATAGGATGGGTGATGCGCCACACATCCATCATACTCCAACATTAGGTATGTCAGCAAAATACATCCCCCTTAACATCATGACAACAGTGTGTAGTCTGTGACAATTGCCCACAACAGTGATTATGACTTCGAACATACAATGTAAATAACAGGACATGTGTGACCAACAAATGAGTGTGCCATACACAAGACAAGCATCACTATAGCACTATGGCAATGTAAAAAGAACACCCCCTCACTGTGTAGAACAGAAGTTAAGTGTGGGCTTCCAAACTGCAGCAGATGTTGAGCATTGTGGTGATGGGGTTTAAACCCCCACCCTCATCACAGTGACCAAAAGGTAAGTGTCATCATGGTTAAAGCTGCAAATAACAAACAGCATGTATGATCCCCGCTCCCAACACATTAAACACTTCTGGGGCAAAATAGTGGTTGTGTCCCATTCCTACAGAGATGTGGTGAGGCTAACAGTGCACAATCTCGGCCATGTGCAGACAAGCACCACATATGGGGGCTGACAATGCATACAGTGTACAATGACACAAGAGCAGAAGTGACCCTCACCAAGCATACACACATCTCGAAAATAGACACACTAATCAAAACAACCTGTGTAGACTGTAGGTGTCAGCTCACAAACTCACATTCCATGCCAGCAATGACACCTAACAACCAGGATGAATGTGCACAATGATGTGATATGACTCACAGGGACAGCGGGGAAAATCACAGAAACAGCATCCAGACAAAGGCCTACAACAGCAATACCAATGCACTGGTGCAGATGCACAAACACAAACAGGCAACTTCACACTGCACATCTGACACAGTATGTGTGTGTGTGTGTCACATTATCCCCAGGCAACTACACAACAGATGAGGGGGGCTGAACCACAGTGACAGATATGCAGACACCGTGCCATACAAAAGTAAACCATCATTGGGACACCCATAGTGGGCAATCAGGCATTGTGAGATGAGAGGGAGCACAAAAGACACATGTGACACAAGCTGGAATGAACACCAACTAACACAGCAAGAGATTGACACACAACAGCACTAGCCCCAGGGACCAGACATTGGGGTGACACAAGCATGCATGACACCTCCACTGTAATGACAAAGGCAGATGTCGTACAAACTGGGAAACCCAGACATGTGTCCTGTTCCACAAACATACATCACACATACGCAAACACAAATCACTCAGCATGGCCCCTCATCCATGGACAAATGGGAGCTAGGGGACCATCCATGCAAACATTTACATCAGTCCACCCTCAACACCACACACCCTGAACTGCAACAATGTGCATCTGTGAAGCCCACATGGACAGGTGAGATTGCACATGCACCCATGACAAACACAGGAATGTTGGCAGGAACTAAGGTGCACTGACACATCACACAAGGACAGTTTACAACCCTGGGGAATGACAGACATACTGCACAGTATGCGGTACATGGCCATGACTTCAAAGCTCACGTAACCTTCAGAATCCCTGCCACAGTCCCAGGACAATGCAGAAGCCAAGGAGAACTACAAGGCACACATGCTGACATCTGCCAACATTGCAGCCATGAACTCAACAAGTGGCAGCAGTCACACACACATACAAATGTCTCAGTCACTGAAAGGTACCACCTAGGGACAACTACATTATTTTGCACATAAACAAGTGCTTTGGGGAACCCTGACTGTGTCCCATCTGTGTCTGACAACATCATTACCACTGAGAACTGACAAATCCCAATGATGATACACCAATTAACAGTAGTGTGTCATGCACCCACATATCTGGTAGCCCATTGGAAAAGTAGTGGGATGAACCTAGTACCACTCAGCAAGCATCAACAACAGTAACATATCAAGGGAACACTGCCTGTGTACGAACAGGGATGTGGACACACACACATGCTCATACAACACACACCATGGGCCCAGGCTATGTCACGGGACAACACACTTACTTGAGGAGACCCAAATCCTGTGGAAGCCCAGTTGTGCCAAACATATTCACAGCACGTCTCACCCATGTCTGTAGAACACTTGTTCAGTCAGCCATCAGTTACCACACAATGAAGGCTCTGGTCACAACAGCCTGGGTACGTGAGACTCCCCTAAGTCATCAGCACATACTCAAAACATATGTCTAGCAAGTTGCACAGAGGACCCAGTTGCTCCTATACCAATGATGCCCACACCTCTAGGTCCAGTGGTGATGCGCACAAAGTCTGTGGAAGTGACAAATTGGACAATGGGAAGCACATCATATGTGCATGGGTGCAAGCCAGAGATGTGACCATGCAAATGAAATGTTCACAGAGATGTCCACAAATTGTTGATCATGACACACCCAGGTAGCTGCAGAGGATGACATAGATACCCACCAGAATAGGATACATATATCATGGACCACATGGAGTACCTCAAAGCAACACATCAGTATTCGACATTGGAAATAACCCCGGAGTGTACGTAGCGCTGCCTGCTTCGCAGTTTTTGAAGTAGGCATAGCAGGCAGCGCTACGCACACGCCAGGGCGAAGCAGAGCTGCCTGCCGCCCGCCGCCCGCCACCCGCCTCCCGCCCGCCCTCCTTTTAAAATAATGTAAAGTATAATACAAAAATGAAATATAATGACTTACCTGCAGCGCGGCGTCCCAGGGCTCCCTCTTCCTCGTTGAAGATAACTTCTTTTCAGAAATGCGCATGCGCGGACGCCCGCGCATGCGCATTTCTGAAAAGAAGTTGTCAACGAGGAAGAGGGAGCCCCGGAGACGCCGCGCTGCAGGTAAGTCATTATATTTCATTTTTTTATCATACTTTACATTATTTTAAAAGGAGGGCGGGTGGGAGGCGGGAGGCGGGCGGCGCGTAGTGGGGCTACGCGGAGCACGCGAGTGTGCGTAGATTTGGGCACACTACGCGCTGCTCCACAAATCCCCACTACGCCCACTATGCCCAGGCCTGATTGGAAACCAAGCATTACAGGTGCAAGGGCATGTTAAACATCATCAACATAATGTACAGATAAATCAAGTTTACAGGGATAAAGAAAAAAGCTTTATTCAGCATATTAAAAGTTAAACGTCCGTTCAAACAAAAGGCTAATGGCCAGTCCATGTCAAAATGCCAAGGAGTGAATTAGAGTAACATATGTCACACCTTGCTTGCCTGCACTGCTAAGGACCGGGGTCATCCCCTCGGAGGGGCATACATGGGAGCAGGCCAGGCACCACAGTGACAGGATCAGGGTGCAGCAGAAGGAGGCAGTGAAGAGGTGGTGGATGCAGGCAAGACAGTTGCAACTACAGTGGAGCTGACTGAAGTGTTGGGTGCTGTCACAACTGTGGGGCACAAGTCAGATGGGGTGGGTGCCGGCACAACTCCAGTGGGCAGGCCAGATGGAGTGGACTGCAGTGCCCAAGACAGATGGGGTGGTCGTGGACTCCACTGCAGTGCCTACTTCCATGGGAGCGGAATGGGGGGCAGGTGAGGTCGACAGGACAGGGGGGGGACATGGTCCCCACATCAGTAGCACTAACCGTCTGACCAGGTGTGGAGGAGCAAGTGATAAGGGGGATGGCCTTAGCATTTTGGAGATGGTGTATCTGTGGGTGGGGGAACCAGGGGCAGGGAGTGGCGGGGGAACCTCTGGAGTGGTGGCCTGGTGGATGGAGGACGGAGACTTTGCCTTGGAACTGCGTGGTGGCGGGGGGGTCTTGCTCTTCCGGCTCCGGGGGACTTGCGGGTGGGGGGTCTCAGTCTGACTGTGCCTGGGGGAGGGTGTCCGGATGTGAGGGGCACTCCCCTCTGTGTGTGGGGACTTCCTCTTCCCCTTGTAATCAGGATCTGCTGGCTCGGTGGGGATGAGGCCAAGGTCACAAAGGAAGAGCTTCTGGGGAGATGGGGTTGCAGGTGATGCAAGAGAAGGGGTCTGGGAGGGAGAGGTCTCTGAGGACTGCGGAGTGGTTGTGGATGACTGTGTGTGGGTCTGCAAACCAGCCCCTGTGAGTGGGGTATCAGTCCCCTGTGCTTGCTTGTGTGCACGTCTAGACCTTGGTTAGGGTGTTTGTGTGCTTGGGACAGGTAGGCTGCTAGGAATCCTGGGTGGTGCAGGGGTAGGAGGGACACTGCTGCCGTCAGGGAGGAGGCCATGGACTGATTGGTCCTCTATAGGGCAGACATGCCCGAGGAAATGCCCTCCATGAACGACACCAGTTGTGTCAACAGACTTGTGTGTGCATGGAGGACTTTCAGCATCGACGTCTGCCCTACATGGATCTGTCTAAGTAAGTCCACAGACTCCTCACTCAGGGCAGCAGGGGACACAGGGGGCACAGGGTCAGGGGGTGCGGTGCCTGGCACAAAGGAGACATGCTCACGAACACGGGAGCCTACAGGGACCTCCGGGATGGGAGCCGATGGGAGGGTGGTGGTGGTAGTGGTGGTGGCGGTAGCGGGGACAGCCTCACTTGCACCGACTGTACACACCACAGTGAGTACATCACATCACAGGGCAAGCTCTGGCATCATCAGCTGAACACAGCTCAAAGTGCCAACACTGTTTAGAATAAGCCAATTGTAATTCTCAACATCAAACATGGCACAAATATCCCTCCTTGACTTTCACACATATGTCTGTTGCATGTTGGATGCTAACACCCCAATGTGCCGACATGCACCACCCACACATTAGGTGGACATGCAAGTGAACATGTAGGAATATGTCACTATACACACAGCACATCTCTTGCTATTGACACAGTACAGGTGTCCGTATGAAGGGATGGGCAGAGACTCATTTCAAATGCTTGTGATGCATGCCAGCAACACACACTATGATGTTCTCATGTCCTGATGGTTAATGCCACAATGGGGTGCATGGTGCACACTTGAACACAATGCAGGATCACTCATAGCAAGTTAAATGCCATGTCACTGGGATGCCCTGAAAGTCAGTCAACACTGTCTCCTGTCACAGGGGCAGGGCATCCAGACAACAACAAAATGCACTGACTCAAAATCCTAGGTCAGGGTTAAAGCTAACTCTGCAGATGACCGGCACACTTGCCCATCCCCTGCAAGCAACATATTCAGGACCCAGAAGACCCCACATCATGCAAATCAGACATATGAGTCTCTGCATGCACAACTCCCTGTACATTAACACATCACAGTCTGCCATGCATGTAACCCAGCTGCATGAAGGACACAGTTGCATACACCATTGTGCGCTGTCAGATGATCACATACCTATATGTCACACAGGTCTTGTCTCTCACAGTCACATCTCAGATGTCATGCTGACCCTCTGAATCATGGACACCCCAGTTGTACATAACAACAAGCCACACCCTAATGACACAGAGGCAGACACCTGAGGGCACATAGCACTAAGCAAAACCTGTAATTTCATACACAGGAGTGGGATTACAGAGTGTTTTTTCAAAATGTCCTTGAGGAGGCATGACTGGCCAGGTCTACATGAAACAGTGTTTGGCCTTGGACAGTAGTCAGGTGGCTAAGCAAGTGTGACAGACTTGTCATACATATTCCTGAGGTCCCAAAATTGGAGTCCCCTGCTGCATGGGTTTGTTTGGAATACCTCAGCCACATGTGGCGAGTCAGACCAGCAATTGGAACACATCTCAAGGGCACGCACAGATCACATGTCAGATCTCAGGCATTGTGTAAACAATTGACCCACCCAACAGAGTCACGGGAACAGATGCTGTCCGGTAGCTGAAGCATAGCTGACTGCAGGGACACAGTGCCCTAGTGACACAAGCAACAGACTGTAGGGGCCACACCTGTGGAACAGATGAGTCGGGTGCATCACACAAGTGAGGGATCTGAGTATTGGACTACAAGACCTACATAATGTGGAAGTGTGACCAGGCCAAAAGACTGCAATTACCATGTTAGACATACTACACAGATTAGGCATGGACTTACCCCCTTCATGCTGCTGTCTGGCCTTCAGCTGCCTATCCAGGTCCGGGAAGACCACCGCCAGGACCTGGAGCATGTGGGGAGTCAGGGTCCGGTGTCCGCCCCTCCTGCGTGGAGGTGACAGCTTCAGCTGGACTCTAGCTATCCTCCGGGTCCAGCCCCGAAGTTCCTTCCCCCTCTTCTGGCAGTTGCGGATCCGGCGCTTGTAGACCCCCACCGAACGGACAGTCCGGGTGATGGTCAGCCATATCTCCTGCTTCTGGTGGGCATCAACCTGTGAGGATGACAATGTGAAAAGTACATTAACACACATGCCCCATATTTGTGCTGCACACATTTGGATAGACATGTGATCATCACAAAGGGAAATGAGTTACACAGGTAGTGCAACCATGGGGAAGGACAAATGCCCTGCATGTCTGACATGTTAACAATGCCTGGATAGTTTAAGCTTGCACTTTAGCAGCAGGACACCTGTTCATTACATGTACCTACACACTTTGGGGGATGAAAGTAGTCAGTGAGAATGCTTGCCACTGGTGTACACACTGCTTGTACTGCTAGTCAGACAACATGCATAATTAGGAAGGCAGTGGACTGCACACTCACCTGCTCCCCTGGTTTCCCATAGAGCTTGCTGTACTGTGGAAGGAGCCCGCCCAGCAGGGTCTGGTTCTCCTCCTCAGTGAAGGCTGGGGCCCTCTCCAGAGTACGTGCCATAGCAGGAGCCAGAGGATGCAGAGACAGCAGCAGTGGTAGCAGGGATGTGGTCCAGTAGAATGTAGTGCAGGCAAGTGAGCTCCCTGGGGGCCAGGCAGCCTTATATCTGTGCTGCAGAGGCAGAATCTGTGCCATGTGTCCCAAGTGATAGGTCCAAAACAGTTGCATTCTATGAATCTGGCCAATCCATTTAAATGTACGACTCGTACACGCCTTCCGCATCGTTCAAATCTTCACCTTCATGAAACACTTTAAATTGCAACATTGTTGTAGGCATCCAACTGAATTTCCAGTGCACAACTCGTACAAGTTTTGAATTCGCATCCGTCTCCATGACAGTCCGAAGCCAATGGGTGCGCCCGGCTCGTTCAAAATACACATGCACCCGTCTCCATACGATTCAATGGCCAAGGCGTACTCCTGTCGCGGACCATGCCTGCCCGACGCGTATGCATGATAGTCGCCCGCATTGGACCCCATTGCAGTCAATGGCAAAGAGTATGCACGGCTCGGTCATGAACCGTGCAATGCGTACACATTGTCACCAGCGTCAGACCTCATTGCAGGCAATGGCAAAGAGTATGCACGGCTCGGTCATGAACCGTGCAATGCGTACACATTGTCACCTGCGTCAGACCTCATTGCAGGCAATGGCAAAGCATACGCATGGCTCGGTCATGAACCATGCAATGCGTACGCATTGTCACCCACGTCGGACCTCATTGCAGGCAATGGCAAAGCGTACGCACGGCTCGGTCATGAACCGTGCAATGCGTACGCATTGTCACCCGCGTCGGACCTCATTGCAGGCAATGGCAAAGCGTACGCACGGCTCGGTCATGAACCATGTAATGCGTACGCATTGTCACCCGCGTCGGACCTCATTGCAGGCAATGGCAAAGAGTATGCACGGCTCGGTCATGAACCGTGCAATGCGTACACATTGTCACCCGCGTCAGACCTCATTGCAGGCGATGGCAAAGCATACGCTTGGCTCGGTCATGAACCATGCAATGCGTACGCATTGTCACCCACGTCGGACCTCATTGCAGGCAATGGCAAAGCGTACGCACGGCTCGGTCATGAACCGTGCAATGCGTACGCATTGTCACCCGCATCGGACCTCATTGCAGGCAATGGCAAAGCGTACGCACGGCTCGGTCATGAACCGTGCAATGCGTACGCATAGTCACCCGCGTCGGACCTCATTGGTGTGACTATTCTACGGCTGCAACACACATTTACTGGTCAGGGACACCTGTGCACACCTACCACACTACAGCATTGGCCACACAGTGTCCCATGGCATGTAAGGCTGCATCCCCTGGGTGTTTGGGGGGACACATATGGTTTGTTGGGTGGCACTTTTGTGCAGCCAGTCCCAGGCTGTGCACGTGTACATGGGGGCAGAATCCTTTGTGTGTTGTGCACCTTACCACTGTGATGTGCAATAGTACAGTAATGGGCATGAGTCACGGACACAGTTTCAGGTTGGATATGTTTAGGAAATGTCACATACACCCTGAGTCCTGGGGGTGATGGCATGTACGTCACAGTGAGACCTGTAGCCACAATACTGATGTGCACCCACAGTCTGTGTGCATGTTGTGTCTCAGATGTGTCTGATCAAATTTGCCCAATGGGTGACAGTCTCCACATCCATGTGGTATATGCATAAACCTTGATGGTGTGTGTGTCTAAGAGACGTACATGTAGGGCCGGCAGGAACAACAGTGGCCACTACCTGTGGGACTTACGCTTACCTTGTGGTGTGTACGTGCTACGCTATGTCCATGCCAGTGTCAATGTGGCAATACAGGGACCATGGGTTTCTGCATGGCAAAGATCTGTGATGCCTGGGAGACATCAGGCCTCACTTGTCACTGTGGTGTGTTTTGAACGTTGCAGCAGTACATAGGTTGGGTGACATAGCCAGATGATTGGCCATTGCACTACATGGGACTCATGCGGACATGTGGAATTGAGATGTGAGGTGGTGGTCATGTAGGTGGCATATATGTCCATGCCCAACAGCACACACCTCAGTACATTGTGTAATGTCATGATCTAGCATGTGATATTGAGCCTGGTCATGGCCACATGGGTGGATGAACTGACAATCTTCCTTTGTGCATCTCTGTACTGCAGGGCACCAGCTGTCCATCGACCGTTCCCAGACCTTGCAACCATGCAGGACCGTGACTGCATCAGACAGTACCGCTTTACCAGGCCACTGATTGAGGAGTTGGCGGAGAAGTTGGCGCCACATCTGCTACCTGGCCGGACATACCCTACAGCACTGACCCCAGAGGTGAAGGTGATGGCAGCCCTGCACTTCTTTGCTACTGGTACCTTCCAGTACACTGTGGCTACTGCTGGTGGTATGTCGCAAACGATGTTTAGTCGGGTGCCATGCGATGTCTTGGAGGGGATGTTGCCTTTCCTAGACCTGTACATCAAGTTCCCTAGCCCAGCTGAACTCCCTGAAATAAAGGATGCCTTTTATACACTGGGGAGGATGCCGAACGTCATTGGATCTATTGATGGAACACATGTGGCCCTGATACCACCACAGGCACATGAGTAGGCATACCGGAACAGGAAGCACTACCACTCCATCAATGCTCTGGTGGTATGTCTTGCTGACATGTCTATCACACATGTGTGTGCACGGTTCCCTGGTTCTGCGCACAATGCCTACATTATGAGGAATAGTCGCATTGCAACGCTGATGTCACAGATGCCAGCTCAGCATGCCTGGCTTGTCGGTGTGTACTGACTGTTTATCATTGTGTGTGTTTGTCAATGTTGTATTCCGCACTCAGCTACTTGTTCATTTTTGTGTGTGTAGGTGATTCCGGATACCCCAACATGCCGTGGTTGCTGACACCCCTCAGGAACCTTGTGACACCAGCCGAGATGCACTACAATGAGGCACATGGTCGGAGCAGGAGGGTGATTGAGCAGACATTCATCATCCTGAAAAGCCGCTTTCGCTGCCTGGACAAGACCGGAGGGGCCCTCCCATATGAGTCTGCAAAGGTGTGCAAAATAATCCTTGTATGCTGCATGCTACACTACATGGCAGTGCGGAAGGAGGTGCCTCTCATCCAGGATGACGATGACCAACCTCCGGCACCTTTGGAGGATCCCGGCCTGGTCCAAGATGCCAGTGATGATGAGGATGAGGGTGACGTCCGCTCACAGCTCATCAACAACTTCTTCACCTGAATGTGATTTTCAAGGGTTGTTATGTGAATTTATGGAGGTAGCCTGGAATGTGTTGTGGCAGCTCTGTTGCTGTATGAGTGTGTCTGTGTGCCACTTGACTGGATGCGTGCAGTGATGTGTCCATTCAGGTGGTGTGTACTCCACAATAGGGTAGTACTGCTAACTTGTTTTTGTGTAGGTTTCTTGCGACATGTTTTGTGCATGTGTATTGTATTTCTCTCCTGTTCTTCTGTGCTTTTGACTGTGTCTTGTGTCTGTCCTTCCCAGGGTACTTTGCCTGTTGTTTGGTCAATACTGACCCCCAACACCCAGAAGCCAACACCAGTGTGGAAGTTGTCAATTCCCATCAACTGATGTACCACACATCCCTGGACTTCAATTCTCCAACACTTTGGGAGCGTGTGTCCACTGTTACGTAGAATTACCTTGCAACTATTGTGGAATAAACGTGTTGCTGATGTGTAATGAACCTGTGCTACGCTTTATTATGTACGTTGTCTGTCTTCCCACATCTGAGTGACATCTGCTTACCTCACCTGTGGACTTGTTACCACTGACTTAGGTTGGTGTTATGTCTGTGCATGCCAATGTGTTTCAGGTCAACATCATTGTGTGGGATGAGTAACATGGCCATGGTGAGTATGTGTTGTGGTGCCATAGTGGTGTGTCTCCCTCACATGTGTCACATCACCATGACTCACCTTACATTGGTCACATTGCTGCAGTATTTGGCATGCACTGTGTTGTGTAGCAGATCGACATCTCCCTGAACATGACAAGTTGGAATCACAACAGAGGCAAGTATGGTGTACTGGTGAGTTTATTTTCAAACATGTGTGAATGAAGTGCACCGGATGGTGGGTGTTGTACATTGGTTTGGGAATTCACATTAGAGTTGGAAGTGCTGGTAGATGAAATGTCCAGAGTAAAGTCCACAGTTATCAGCTACATTGGCCCAACATTAACCCTCCATGTCATGTGGCGAGTTGTGTGCGATTGGACAAGGTGAACGGGTTGCGCACAAAGAACATTGTCCAGAACAGGTTTAGAGGCCCTGGGGGATGTGCAGGGGACTCTCTGCCAGAGTCCTCCTCCCTCCCTGTGGTGCTGGCAGATGGTGTTGCGACAGATGTTATGGCCACACAGGGAGGTGTGGACAGGTTGGTGTTGATCTGGCAGAGGCATTGGAGTATGTCCCGATGCACCGCAGTAATGGCATCCCATTTTGCCTCCATGCGGGCATGGTGGGCAACCTGCTCATGTTGTATGTCCTTGAGGATCCCCACTACCTGGCCAAATCCTCCGGTGCTATACTGGTACGCATCTATGATGCGTGCCAGGTGGGGGTGATCATGCAGTCAAGACCCCTCGGCAAGGCACGCCCTCTGCCTCCCACCCCTCCCAGCACCCCTATCCACACGGGCAAAACCAGCAGCGGGACGCACAGGTGACACTGGGAACCCTTGGGTGGTGTTGCTGGTGGTGTTTGCTGTAGCTTCCGGGGGATCCTGTGTCCCTGTGCTGTGGATGTTGATTGGCCTTGGTCTGTCCGTGTTGGCGGGGGTGCCCTGTCGGTATCCATATGCTGGAGGAGTGGGTACAGGGGGTGCTAATGTTGAATCTGCTGGTGCTGCATGATGGCTCACACCGGAGTGGCCAGGTTGGTCATCGTCATCCGAAGAGGACAGAGAGAGACTCAGACCAGAGAGCTCAGTGTCCGCCAGAGTCTGGGACTGGGAATCCTCATCATTTTGTGCTGGGTACCCAGCACCACCTGTGTTTGGAAGAGACACACAATGTGAGTTATGTTTCTACATGCATCGATGGCTCACAAACATGAAATGTTCTACTTTTCGAACAGATGCCTGCCTGTACACTGCTTTTTCCCAGCTTGTCACAGACAGAGTTTGATTTTGTTGTTGGCCATTTCCCAGCATGGCCTTGTGCTCCCCACAACAGAGCCCAGTGTCAGACATCTTGTCAGTCCCTTCCCACTCCCTGTGAGGCGAGTATGGTTCAGTGTGAGCTTGCTGGGCCATGTGGGTGGCTGTAGATTGTCTGTGACTGTGACTCCCATCATACTCTTGGCTACACCCCCCTTCCCAGTATCAAATCAAATCAAGGGATATTTCTTAAGCGCACATATCACTACAAAAGTCTCATGGCGCTGGTGGATAACTCTGAGATACGATAGAATTTGTGCAATTAGATGTCGAACAGTAATGCCTTCAACTTCCTCCGAAAGCAATTATGATCCATTGTAGTCCGTAACTGGAGTGGCAATTTATTCCAAAACAAAGGGGCAAGAAAAGAGAAACATCTACCTCCATTGGAGGCGGTACGAATTCTGGGAGATACAAGAAGGGCTGTGTTACTAGATCTCAGAGTTCTGCCAGGGAGATACCAGTTTAGCTTTTCAGTCCAGAAACCCGGACCTTTTACGTACATGTTCTTATGAGTCAAACAAAGAATCTTGAATTAAATTCGCTTCCTTACAGGCAACCAGTGCAAAAGTTTCAGGGTGGGAGCCGATGAAGATCTGGGTGGAAGATTAAGTACCAACCTGGCTGCAGTATTCTGCACGACCTGCAGCCTTGACAGAAGATTCTCATTTATGGCTGCAAGCAAGGCATTGCCATAGTCCATACGGCTGACAATTAGTCCCTGTACTAAGGGCCTTCTTGCCTCATTCAGAATCCATTTAAAGACTTTACGCAAATTGCGCATAACACCAAAACAGGTACTCACTGTCTTGTTTATATGGTCTTTCATGGACAGTTTATTGTCCATTTGAAAACCGAGATTGCGCACAGTTGACGTTGGAGTGGGACAAGGGCCAAGATTAGAAGGCCACCAATCATGGAACCAGGACTCTTGAGCCCTACCATAAAGCACTATCTCTGTCTTACCTCCATTTAGCTGCAGGTGATTAGCACACATCCAATTTTCAATGTGAGACATACAGTTTTTAAAACGGAACCTCGTTTCAGTAGGGTCAGGACCAATAGTGATCAGAATCTGAGTGTCGTCAGCATATGATACGACATCAAAGCCATAGGATCTAATCACTTCAGCCAGAGGGGTCACATAAAGATGAAAAAAGAGTAGGGCCCAAAATAGAACCCTGGGGCACTCTCATCATGACTGATCTACTAGAAGAAATGGTGTCATCTACCTGAACGATCGTAGTACGATCCGAAAGAATTTTTTTTAGCCACTGCAGAGTATGCCCATACTTCCTCCCTCTTGACTCGGCTTCCCTGTGAGGGGGTATGACAGTAATGGCAAGATGGCTGACTGTGAAGTCCTGGTGTTTGTTGTTGGCTATTTCCCAGCAGGGCCTTGTGCTCCCCACAACAGAGCTCAGTGTCAGACATCTTGTCAGTCCCTTCCCACTCCCTGTGAGGTGAGTATAGTTCAGTGTGAGCTTGCTGGGCCATGTGAGTGGGTGTAGATTGTCTGTGACTGCAACTCCCATCATACTCTTGGCTACACCCCCCTTCCGAGCATGCCCATACTTCCTCCCTCTTTACTCTGCTTCCCTGTGAGGGGTGTGACAGCAATGGCAAGATGGCTGAATGTGAAGTCCTGGTTTTTGTTGTTGGCCATTTCCCAGCATGGCCTTGTGCTCCCCACAACAGAGCCCCCTGTCAGACATCTTGTCAGTCCATTCCCACTCCCTGTGAGGCGAGTATGGTTCAGTGTGAGCTTGCTGGGCCATGTGGGTGGGTGTAGATTGTCTGTGACTGTGACTCCCATCATACTCTTGGCTACACCCCCCTTCCCAGCATGCCCATACTTCCTCCCTCTTGACTCTGCTTCCCTGTGAGGGCGTGTGACAGCAATGTCAAGATGACTGACTGTGAAGTCCTGGTGTTTGTTGTTGGCCATTTCCCAGCAGGGCCTTGTGCTCCCCACAACAGGGCCCAGTGTCAGACATCTTGTCAGTCCCTTCCCACTCCCAGTGAGGTGAGTATGGTTCAGTGTGAACTTGCTGGGCCATGTGGGTGGGTGTAGATTGTCTGTGACTGCGACTCCTATCATACTCTTGGCTACACCACCCTTCCCAACATGCCCATACTTCCTTCCTCTTGACTCTGCTTCCCTGTAAGGGGATGTGACAGCAATGGCAAGATGGCTGACTGTGAAATCCTGTTGTTTGTTTGGCTACAAGTCCAAAGAGAGCCCCTGTGATTCACACAGCAGCACCCAGTACAGGTTATCTTTTGCTGATATTTCAATGATGTGTGTGTCATTGCATTCTACCTGGTGAGTTGTGTGGAGTTTGTGTTGAGGGGGGTGTGTCTCCACATGCTGGTAAGTATGGTCAGGGCTATCAGCCCTAGCCCTCCTTCCCATCATGAAACATGCTTCCATTGTAGGGCGTGCAAGTTGTCTTTCAGGATCTTGTGCTCCCCACAGCAGGACCCAGTGTCAGCCATCTTGTCAGTCAGTTTCCACTCCCTGTGATGTGGGCATGTTTCAGAGAGGTCTTGATGGGCCAATCAGGAGGGGGAGCATTATCTGTGACTACAGGCCCCATCATGCTTTTGGATACACTCACTTCACCTGCATCCCCACTATTCCTTCCTGTCAGTCAGCTACACTGTGAGGTAGTGTGTTTGTGGTGGCAAACTGTCTGGAAGGGTCTATTTAGCTTTGTGCCACTGGCTTGCTCTATTTGTTTGTAGGTTGGTGCATGTCATGACACAGTTCCAAGTCACTATGAGATGGCAGGTATTGTGTTTGTCTGACTGGCATAAACATCTTGGTATGATTATCTATTGGTTACTGTAGCTTTGCTTGCAGTGCATGGTTTCACTGTCCCCTTGCCACACAATCTTGGGTATGTTGTTTGTGTACTCACCAGGCTCTGGTATGTCTGTTAGCCCATGGACGCTCTCTGGTGGTAGGTTGTCCCGCACCTTCTCCTCCCAGGTCCTGAAGTAGACTGGTTTGGCAGGAGGGCCACCGTCGGTGCACAGACTCAGGGCCTGATCTTTTTTGATGAGTTTCTTGACCCTCCTGCGCACATCATACCACCTGTTCTAGATATCGTCCTTTGTGCCCCTTGCTGGTGCTTGAGCATTCACCTTGTCCACAATCCTTGCCCACATCTTGGTTTTCTGTGACATGGGGGTCCTTTGGACCAATGTACCAACCAAATGTGTCTCTACTCTGATGATCTCGTCTACCAGCACTTCTAACTCACTATCTGTGAACTTTGGATTCTTCTTTGGGGGCATGGCGATGGGGGTGGTGGTGAGGGATGTGTGTGTGAGGGTGCAAGTGAGGGAGGTTGGTGTTGGTTTTGCTGGGTGTATGTGTGTGTGCTTTTGGATGAGGTGCTGATGGTGTGTGGGTCGTGCGATGTGTGAGTTGTGAGTGTGTCCGTGGTTGCTGTGTAATGGTGTTTGCTGCTGGTTGTGTCTCCTGTTTGCAAGGGATGATGGTACTGATTGTAGTGCTTTATATAGTTGGAGTTGTGGGTGTGTCTTTGTCCCATTTTTTTTGTTGCTATTTATTGGCTTTGTCATTGCTTGTTTGGTCCTTTTTTTGTCTTTTTTCCTTTGGGTTTTGTAGGCATGAAGGAGACGTTCATGTGATGGAAACGGGCGCTGCTGTTGTCTCGTGCGGGCTTCTTTGCCTCGTTCACGCTGCCTATCTTCTGTGTTTGATACGCGTCGGTCGCGACGGTCTCTTTTGCTTGTGTGCCCGGTTGTCTGTGCGTGTCGGTCGTGCGGCTTTGTCTCCGTGCGAGTCGGTCTGGTTTTACACGCATTGCATCGTACTGCGCGGATCGGACATCGCGGGTACGGGTCGGTCGGGTTCATTCCGGGTTCGTGTCAGTCGGTGAAATTCATGTTGGTTTTCAGTCCGGATCACTATTTTCCATAAGGCTCGGTCGTACGACTTGTATTCCGTACGTGTCGGTTATAATTCACTCTCATTGCATCGTACTACATGGGTCGTTCGGCGCTGGTCCGTGTCGGTCGGTATTCAGTCCAGGTCCGTGTTGGTCGGTTCGTTTTGCGGCCGGAATCAGAATCGGCCCCTTAGTATTACATAATACTCAAGACTGGATGTTTAGGAAGGAGGGTAGTGAATGGTTAGTGGCTATTTCTCAGTCTTTTATTGAGAAGAGTGTGAGGATTAAATACGCTTTGATGTAGGTGCTTTTTAAATGGTTATTTGCCGATGGTTAGTGTGCAGTATAATGACATGTATTTAGTAACGCAGGGTAAAAGCAACCACTCCTAGGTAATCTACAACAGAAATTATTTTAAATTATTTAATGATACTTTATTATTTGTGCCTGATTTTCTTCATCTTTTTAAACATTTTCTCGTGTAGATTATCAGAAACTGCTTGTTCTTGGCGCATTTCCTGGAAACTCTTGTTTTTTAAGAATTTTCAGGAAATAGTAGCCAGTTGGTTCTCTTTTACCTACAGTTGAATAAAATCTTTGAGTATTTGGAACCACAAAGTCAATTCTTTTGAATCACAGGAAGATCAAAAGCATGAGGGACTTTTTTTATGTCTTTTTAGATATTCATGTTAAATAATAGTTAGGGACAAGGCAGGGGTGTCCATGCTCTCTGCTCCTATTTGCATTCTATATTGACCCTCTGATCAGGAAAATCGAGGCAAAAAAGGGAATTCTTCCTATCCAATTAAATGGATTCAAAACTAAAATTCTAGGATACGCAGACGACCTAGCAATAACTGTGCAAATCAGCTTGTGGCTCTAATAGAAATAGAGCATGAGAACGATTTGGGGTGATCTCATATTATCGGCCTAACCTGGAAAAGCAAATAGTAGTTTATAGCAGGCTGTCTCTATCGGATCCACGGGTGACTGAGTGCGCCACTTATCTTGGGGTTACTAAAACATCAGAACTAGGTAAAGGTGTGGAAGAAAATCTTGTCCCTGTGATCCAAAAGTCTTAAAGAGATTTTGATAGGTTCAATAATTTGCATTTTCTTTTCAGTAAAGACAGCCTTTATGAAAAAGGTGGACATTTCCTCTTTATAACTTTATATATGCAGCCATGTCTATTTTTGCCTTTTATGGACTTAATTATGTAAACAGGTGTATTGTAAGTTATAGAAATTTAAAATAAATTATTTTTTTTATTTTTCAGGGCTACTTCGGAGGTAAGAGGATTTAGGGAATAGTTTGTACCTTTTTGCGTTGTTTTTCCTTTAGTTTCTTGGTTGCTGACTTGTTACTTTTTATGGTACTTTATTCTTTCTTTACATCAGTAGAAATATGTTACAGTGAGAACTTGAACATGATTTATTTCTTTGGTGATATTTTTTCATTTTTTTGTTGGGGTAGGAGGGAGGATTGATATTCTGTTGTGTTTGTTTATCCATCTGTGAAACGTAATGTTGATTTGGATGCTCATTTTCTTGTATTATTTTGTTGTTATTTGTGTTCTTAGTCTAAAATATGAAATTTGAAGAAAAAAAATGCTTAGTAGTGTTTTTATGTATTCTTTGTGTATTATTAAAGATAAGTTGCTTATTTAGGATATTTTCCACACTTCACCAAACCCACCGTCAACTCCACAATATTAATGCGGATTATTTCAGTGGGCCTGGGGATAGGGGATGGGAAGAACGACATTGGATATTATCACATGCCTGTTTGCACAGCTGGGCCTTATCTGTATTACCAGATTGTTAGATCTAAAAATCAAAGGAGAGGTTTTGTATACATTTTGGTTTAAAGATTGATGGTTTTAATCTGAAGTGTTGCCTATGGTATACCTTCTAACACTCTCTGTATTTCCACTCTCTAGAAATGTATGGATCGCCTCCTTTCTTCTGAGCAGAAATACAATTAAGTTTTCTTAATGTATTTGACTAACCATCAGTATTTCAATAAGCTTGTTTACCATTGAGAGCTACCTTCAAATTATGGTGAAATGTATGCTTGGTTTGTGTTCAATGTAACAAGTAGATACATGTAATCAGTAGCGGTCCGTGGAGGGAGTTCGGTGGGGCAGTGAGGCGGGGCGGGGGAGGGGCAGGGTGGGGAAATGTAAACACCGGAATATGAATGAACAAAGGTAAGTACACATTTAAATAAATAAAACGAATTTCGTTGCGCGCGCTGCATCGCATTTTGCGATGCAGCGCGTGCAAAGGATCGACAAAGGTGTACGACTCCTATCGCGTTGGGTGCACAATTCGGCTTGCAGCCCCTGGTGTGTATGCGTTGGGTGCACGATTCCTCTCACGTAGGATGCACGATTCCTAACGCATCGGTGCGGGACTCCAAGCAAAAAAAAAATGGAATATATATTTGAGATAAACATCAAGCTTATATGTTTCGATCTTGAGTGGCTCTAAAAAGAGCCGTTGTGTTCATTGAGATATTTTGGTACTTATAAGTAAGTACCTATATAGAGTCTAAAGTTGTTGAGGAAGACTGTTACCCTCATCAGTAAAATGTACACCATCTCTCCTATAGATGCCTTGCATATTAAAACACAGATTGTTGTTGTAAATGGGCCCCATTCTATAATCTCTGAGATAAGCAGAAACAGATTTATTGACATGTTATTTATTGACATGCTAGGTTCCACGCAAGAAAAGACATTTCTTTTGGAAAAAATTCTTAAACAAAAAAAAATTAGAGTTTCAATATTTGAAAAAAAAACAAATTAGATTAAAAATATTCAATCTTTTTTTTTTTTTAAATGTAAAAATAAATAATTAAAAACATGTAGAAAATGAATATAAAAAAAAATAGTTAATATTACATTTAAGATATTGTCATTTCAGAAATCTTCGAAAATCACCACCAAAAAAAAGGTTTCAGACATGTTAAATTTAGGAATTAGCATTTAAAAAACCTTTGAAATTCACTGAAAAAACCATAGGTTTCAGGGGTGTTATAGTTAGGAATTAGCATTTAAAAAACCTTTGAAATTCACTGAAAAAACCATAGGTTTCAGACATGTTATAGTTAGGAATTAGCATTTAAAAAACCTTAGAAATTCACTGAAAAAACCATAGGTTTCAGGGGTGTTATAGTTAGCTGGAAATTTCACTCATACAAAACCATTGAAATTCCCCCGTTATAGTTAGTTCAGCTAACTATAACTCACGTGACTGCAATACACTTGTGATGACATCACATATTCCATCACTCATGACATGGTCAGTGACATCACTCATTACATCACTGATGACATCTCAAATGACATCACTGATTATATCACTGATGACATCATCCTTGTGATACAGTGGCAGACCTCCTCTCACCCTAATATAACCTATGATACACACATTCTTAAATAGAGACTAACATTTTCAAAAAAAGGAGATACCAATACCAGTTACAACAAGCATTCAGTAAATTCAAGATCTACATACACATCCACTGCTTCACCGACAGTCATATATAGTCACTCATACATGTATACTCACTCATCATATACTCATACACCTATACATCCTGTTACACACCACCACTGATTCATAGAGTTACTCACACACATAGTCACTCATGCTAATAAAGAATCAAACATCCATTTATTTGCATATAACGTTATACACACACCACTACACTTACTTCTACAGAAACGTACACATACTTACTCTCTTAAACATTCACTTGTAAAAACACATACTTATTTATACAGGAACTCTTTCAATCTCTCACTCTCACATATACTCACTTATATACACCAATACTCACATATACTAATTTAAATAAATGTTGTTACTTAAAAGACACTATAGAGACACTCATTCACTCACTAACACACCCATACACACACTCATTCACCTATACAGTCCTGCACACATGCTATGTTCAACACATACAAACACTGTGTCACTCATTCATCCATCTACACACTAAGTAATACCTCCCACTGAACCATACAGACACTCACACACTCATACTGATACTCAAAAACCAACTAATAACCCATATAGACACTCATGTAGCTACTTACTAACCCATGCAGTCACTTATACAAAAAGTGAGAGATTGATAAACATATTTACAAATTTAAACATTAATCAGTCCGTTATACAAACAATTTTACAAAAAAAAACTTTAAAAACACATATATCCCCATTTATTCTTCCATCAACCTTGAGATATACATATAAAAAACATATTTAAAATTCAGTAAAACACACATTCACTGGATGATGTCTTCAGTGATGTCATCAGTGATGTAATTTGAGATGTCATCAGTGATGTCATGAGTGATGTAATATGTGATGTCATCACAAGTGCATTGCGGGTGCGTGAGTTATAGTTAGCTGAACTAACTATAATGGGGTAATTTCAATGGTTTTGTATGAGTGAAATGTCCAGCTAACTATCACACCCCTGAAACCTATGGTTTTTTCAGTGAATTTCTAAGGTTTTTTAAAATGCTAATTCCTAACTATAACATGTCTGAAACCTATGTTTTTTTCAGTGAATATTATATATAAGTATACCATACAATGGTGGAGTTATTAAATATCAAGTAGGGAATATCAAATTACCAGAAAACTGTTGCCAAAATAGCCAAAATATTGAAAGCTAAGTATGCATAGGTAAGTACAGATGTACTATACATAACTCTCCAAATATGGACTTCTTGGAAATATATATTTGTCTCAAGATACAATGCTTCTTTTCTAATATTCTTCCATTGCAAATTACAGTTGTTCATTATTTGCAGGGTTGATTCTTGTGAAGTAAACAGTGCAATAGAGTTCACAATCCTATGGCTGACTACTGTGACAGAATCAAGTGGAATCAAGTGGAACAGAGGGGGATATGTCCAATGAAGTGGCGGAGCGTGTTGTTAGCCTACTGGGCTTAACGACACGCTCCACCACTTCGGAATCGCAAGGCTTCACCATATTTACAAAAATGTGGTGCAGCCTTGCGTTTCCCCCTGCAATGGTGCTAAATTTAACAACTTAGCACCAACGCTGGCACCCTTGCACCATATTGCAAGGGTGTCTGCGTGCAGGGGAGTATTGGTTATGTGTAGGAAGGTGTCCCTTCCTGCATATAAACAATCCTAAAATGCCATTTCGTAATTTCATGTGTGCTGCTACATGCAGCACACGTGAAAGTTACAAAATGGAAGATTTTAAAAAAAGTTTGTTTATGTACATGAATGAACACCTTCCTACACATAAACAAACAAAGGCATTTTGCTTTTTCCATGTGTGCTGCACCAGGCAGTACACATGGAAAAAGCAAAAACGAGGAGGAATAATGCATTTCCCCTCGTTTCGCCAATTTAAAGCCAGGATTTTCCTGGTGTTAATTTTGGCACTGCCTCCTATGTACGCCAGCCTTGTATATAGGGGGAAGCGTCAAATACAATGGGTGTAGCGGTGAAACGCCCACCATAACACCCAGTGCATGCTCCTTTCACGCTAAACATAGCGTGAAAGGGTGCCTTATGTACAAGGCAACGTTAAGCCACGTTAAGTGGCTTAACGCTGCCTTGTACATAAGGCAAGGCCCCTATCGCCACGGGAACATCACAAAAGTGATGTTCCCGTGGCGACAGGGGCTTGTACATATGCCCCAGAGTTCATATTTCCTATGGGTGACTCTTTTAGAAACAAACAAGTGTTGTAGATCTCATAATCCCTACGGACAGCTCTTTGTAAACAAACAAGTGGTACAAACTTCATCATTCCTATGACTGAATTATTGTGAAACAAACAATTGCTACAGAGATTGTAATCCCTATGGATGATTCCTTGCAAAACAAATAAGTGCAAGTCTATCCTTTGCAAGATAGTTTTTGAGTTCACAGATGTCTTTGCAAACATCACGCAAAAACAGATAACAAGGTTCCAAGAATGCTATGGATGGCACGATCCTTGTATAGCCTTATAGCCCGTTGCCAAGGGCTATACCTGTTGTTAAAGGCCCTGAACCCGAGTTAAAGGCCTGAGCCGCAGACGAGGGCCTATAACAAGGGAGAGGGCCTTAAACAACCTACATAGCCTGAGGCAAAAGGGCTATAAGGGTATTAGAATGTTACACCCACTAAGGGTAGAATGCTCTAACTTAAAAAGGGAGAAACGTGAATACAAGCATTGGAATGCTGAGGTTCCGGGCTTATACCAGCCGTTATAAGCCCTGAGCTACTCCTCTGTATTCCATAGAGTTTTCAACATTCCAAAGTGCTGATACTGAGTCTCAAGATGGCTTCCACCTTCTGCAAGTCTTGTGAGAGTACTGCTGGTTTATGGTACATATAATCTTTCTTTTCTTTACTTAGTTGTTTCACAAAATGCGCCCTTCTAAGATGCAAAGTTCCTGCCTAAGCAGTGTCCAGACCCTGCACACCTTTCCCTACTCCTTCGCTTCGCTTTAAGTAATGGAATAGTGTTTCATTATTATGTTTTTAAATAGGAGAATGCTTTGGGTTTAAATGTATAATTGTTCACATTTTTGAGGGGGAGATTAATTTTTGGGCTATTTTATGTTGAAAAAAAATGCATGTTAATGGTGTGTTTATTCAAATTACTGTATCACTTATAAATAACATTTGGAAAAACTGTGTTTCAAGTTTTTGTTTCTTAATATTGCTTTTTCACTATTAATATACAACAGTGTACTGGAAAAGCAAATATTTTTTTTTATTAACAAAATTGATGATTAAAAATATAGCGGATGTAGTGGCTGTTGATGTGGTATACATGACATGATAAATATGTAATGGAAATGTAATTGCAGATGTTTTAATGACGACAATGTGGAAGGTGATTTTGTTGTTGTTGATATAACAATACACAGAGAGAGTGACTTGCCAGGTCTGTGAATGGTTTGACTGGCACAGGGATCGCCAAATGCCACATCCAATCCTCAAAACCTATCACACGCGGTCAAAATCAGTGTGACTAGGAGTGCAGGGAAATTACAATTATCTGTTCAAGTATATCAGAACAAAATTCCCCCCAAAAATCTCCAAAATGTAATTATGGAAAGATTATTTGCTAAGCTCAGTGAATATCCACAGTTATAAATAAAACTAAAACCAATCCTTAAATCATTTAGTTGTGTAAAGGTCTTGGTTATAAAACCTGATTAACTACTAAATTCACTAGTTGTGAGCTACCATAACTCCCTGCAATGTACCATTCATAAGATTATGCATGACACTAAAACTGACACCACAAATGAAATCAAATATCATATCACTCTAAATGAAGTAGTAATGCCAGTGTACTAACATCCCCAATTAGTTGTCTGAGAAAAGGATACATGGTACATAGTAAGGGTCATTAATTTTTTTACAATTTCAATTATTTTACTTTTACTGCTATGACGGAACAATAATGAGTTGTGTTGCTTAGTTACTGATAATGATTAACAGAGAATATATACACCAACCAAGGGGTTCGAAATGAATGGTGTTGCTACCCAGACAGATGATGTGAATGAGTGTAACGTGGACACAAAATTATGTATCACTTTATGGCCACGTCAAAGGGCTCCCTCATGCGAGCCCCATATTTGGAGGTGGTAATTCCATACCCCCACAGTTATCAATACTGGGGCCTATAGGAAACTCCTGGGTTGCAGAATTACCATGGGTTGCAAGTGGAAGACTGACGTTCCCTGAGAAATGTGGAATTACAAGGGAAACCAGCAATTCTGCATCTGAGTCTTTCTGTAATTCCTCATTTTTCCCAAGACTTTCACCCAGAATCTCTGGGTGCCTTCAGCAGTAAGAGGCTCTGGGTTAAACTTACAAGGTTCAATGTAAGGTCCATTGTAAACACAGAAACCTTTTAACTAAGCTAGTAGAATCATTAAAGGGCAACATGAAATGAGGATGAGGCACCAATTCTGGAGATCTGAATGGTTCAAATCCGTTGGTGGTGGCACTGCCACTAAGCTTCAAAATCCTAGAACAGAGTTGGTGGACTAGATGGCTCAGGCGACAAGCCTTCATAAATGTGAAAATGCCCTAATATAGCATTATTGCATCCTTATATTTTGCGTAGGATAAGAGTGGGTGCTCTTGTCAGCAAGCCCCGCTATGAAGTTACCACTGTATGATGGCATCTGCATCCCACAGCAACGAAGAGAGAACAAGTCATCTTTCCTAGTCAAAGTTGCAGTCAGGCACATGGTCCAATAATGGTCATATATGGATGACCATAATCAGTCACTGAAAATAAAAGCAAGGGAAGCATATGCAAGGATTAGGTTATAACACGCATGTCATTTCATCCTGCAGCTAAAAAAGTTATTTTCTGTTGTCACTGTGAAGAACAGATGTACATAATGGCTTTGGTAAAAAAAATAATTCTCTAAAGTCGTCATCGTCATTAAACTTTATTCGGTAAAATAACATAAAAGTTACAGTAAAATGCATGATATGACAAACAAAAAACTTTGCAGATAGGACAAAATATACATACAATTACATGAGGCAGCTGGTCCAGCCAATGTATGGAGTACATATAAAATAAAGTGCTCAAATAAATCACCAAAGCAATGTCCAATAAAATCCAGATATATTCAAATAAATACACTTACATAGATAAATTATAATCGAATTACACATTCATTTCTTCTCCTTATTGCTAAGGCTGCGAGGATGAAAATGTATTACAGCAAAATTAATTTCTTTCGTTTTAAGACGCTATAAACATAGCATACCTTGCTTGTAGCTTCTGATAGCAGAATCGCGCATAATTGGTACTAGAAGCCACTTACGTGTTATGCTATATAAAGTGCAAAATAGTAAAAAGTGAATGGTGCTTTCCTGGCTTATGTTATCGCTAGGGCGGTTTGGCAAATTTACAAACCAGCCCATAAGAAAGGGAAGGCTTACAAAAAATGGAAGGTGCTTAATCTAAAACAAAACGGTATTGTGGCTCACGTATGGCACTCTAATAGGGTTCTATGCTACGGGTGGTAATTTAGAGATGGTGTATCACTATTGACTTCAAACTTTGGGGCATATTATCAAGACAGGCGATAAAATTATCGCCGCTTTAGCGGGAGATAACTGCTGCTAAAACGGCGATAATTGTATCGCCTGACTTGATAATATGCCCCTGAGTGTCTGTACCACTCTATATCCTTAGGGTTGTAAAATATTCTGGTACTCCCACCTTTAACAGGGTCTGTTTTATCTAAATAAGCCATGGTATTTTAGGTGAGTTGTCTAAGCTAGGCTATCTTTCAGTATTAGTCTAGAAACGGATGCCACTGGGGAGTAACAAATCTTAGGCCATTGTAACAGGGGGGCTGTCGAATTGTGTCTGACAAATATTTCACCCCTAATTCAGTATGGCAAACATATGTAGCAGTACTCTTGGGCACAGCTCTAAAGTCATAGCGCAAGACCCCTCTCCACAGCAACACTGCATTGCTATGAATTGTGTTCTTGCACAATGTAAAAAGTCCCACCTTCAGCCCATTCACCCAGCTCCCTGGCCCATTCCCACTTTACCTAACACCTTCCAGCAGAAGCAACTGGCTGTGTACCCCCAACCCTTCCTTCTTAATCTTGCTCCTACTGTCCTTCTGTCCATCCCCTCCTCTTTTACAGACCATTCCTCCACAGCAGTCTATTATCAGCCACACCTCTGTAACACAAAGTGCCTAAACTATGGCTCACTCTACTCTTTCCTGTATTATATGCACCTGCACTGCCCCTTTTCTCACTCTACCCTCCCTACTGCACATCGTAGGCTCACACTCTGCCACTCCCACCTCGTCCTTTTCTGACCCTTCCTGCTCGCCCCACGGATCTTTTCCCCATTATCCTACCCCTACCCACTGCTCCTCCGTGCACAGTAACTCTTGTCTCTGTACATGGCTATAATGTTTTGTAGAAAGATTTTCGTTTAGCAAGCATAATACATACATACATTTATCATGGCACTGCCAGATTTAGAACTTCAAAAGTAGACTGATCCACATAGTCGATAAACAAGATGGCGGACCATGGTGGATAGATCTATTGCAGAAAATCAATAACGAAAGTACCTTCTCTGAAATAAACATTGTGCCCTAAATCTTGCTTACAAAAAAATCATTCCATTGGATGTAAATTTCCATTATGAACTCCAATTACGTAAACGATGTCAGGCAATACTTAGGACTCGTGCCTTGTCTTCCAGATGCCATACCTGAGGCACTATATACCATGGTTCGTGCACGGACCTGAAAATCAAAGAACAGAAGTGTGGCAGGGTTTGTCTGGTTGTAGCGGACATCTTCATTACAACTAATGCTAACAAGAAATAGAACTACATTTGGCAAACTGCTTCGAAATATGGGTGGGAAACGCTGCTGCTTTTCGTACAGGGGCCGATATCGCAGCACTGCTGCAAAATCGGCCCTCTGTACCAAAGACGGCCCCCACTGGTCCAAGGGGGGCTTGGGGGGCCGCCGAATGTAGTGAGGTCTGCCCCCCGGGCAGTTTGGGAGGTGTCTGGGCTGGCCGGATCGGCCATTTTGTGGTTTTGGGCTTTTTTGGGAAGTAGCCCAATTATAGCCCAATTGTAGCCCAATTATAGCCCAGGTAGCCCAAGTAGCCCAATTAGCCCTATTCTTATATAATCCTATGAGGGGATTTTCCAGCCACCATTTTAGGATTTGGTGACCTGGTGGCTGGCAGCAGGGTAGCTATTAATAGTTTTCTTGGCTGTTTTGTTAGCTGTTTTCTTGGCTGTTTAATTAGCTGTGTTTTGTGAGTTAGGCATAGTTATGCAGGATTATAAGGTCTTGGAGGCGGTGCGCCTGCTGAGCGAGGCAGGCCGCCTTTGATGTATTGATCCCTTCAGCTGCGGAGCTTTCCCGCCCTCCTGGGCATGCTTCTGTGGTGGTGGCGGCCGCCGTCTTAACCTGCACGTCCCCTAGGCAGGCGAGAAGAAAAGCAGTTAGTTTTAGGGGCCGCTCTTAGGCCAGAAGAGCGCCCCCTTTCTCCCCAGACATGCCAGAGCCTTGTGCGCATTCCGAAGGTCCGGCGAGAGTGTGCTAGGGCGATTTTGGAGTTTGGGAGGTGGAGGGGTATACCCGGTTGGGTTAGGCAGGGTGAGGGCCTGAGGGATTTATAAGGGGGACTTGGGTTTGGAGAGTGGAGAGCGGAGGAAGGTAGTAGGAGTTTGGACAAGGCCAGGGCTCAAATGAATGTTGGAGGGAAGAGGAGGGGATCCCAGGGGATTAGGAGACGGCCGGGGGTAGCAATGCCTGGGAAGGGCTAGATATTTTCACCTCATGGAAGGAGGAGGTGAGGGACATTAGTAGAGTGGGTCAAGTAGATGCTTATCATGCACAGGGAGGGTCAGCTGGTTTGGAGGACGAAGGATTAAGTTTGAGAAGAGGGGGCAAGGGGGACAAAGGTGGGGTCAGCGGAAAGCTTGGTAGGTGGGGCTCAGGGGACAGGTCTTGACCTGGACCGGCCAGGGTTAGACATGGCTGAGCTGGAATGGAATGAGGGGCGGAGGGGGGGATTTGAGTAACAGGGAAGTAGGTGATTTGTTTAAGGTAGAGCATCAGTGGGCAGAGAAGACTTTGGGCTTAAATAAGAAAAGGAGAAGGAAGACAGGGGATGAGTATCAGAGGCCCGGCACACCAGACCAATCATTTATATTGCAGGGCGAGGACTCATGTCAGGGTGCGGACTTGGCAGAGCACGGTGCGGCTTACTGGCGCCAAGGAGAAGGGAGGGTGGAGCCTCGTGCGGCGTACCCGTTATCATCGGGCAATCCCGGCACGGCCAGCACATGTGGGCCCTGAGCGGTCTCGCTGGCCCCAACACCTGACGGACCTCAGCGGTCTGCAGGACAGAAAACCAGCAGGAGAACGCACTCAAAGGACTCAGAGGTGTACCGAAGGGTGCAGTCGGCGCCCCCAGAGGTGCGGAGTTATGGGCCCATGTGGGGTACCACGGGGCCACTGGCAAGGCGGACTGCAGCAACACGGGCACCCTCCTTAGATCCTGGTAAAACATATGGAAAGAGGGAGGGGCTGGTAACTGTGTCTGTGGGGACAGGAGGAGAGGGTGTTTCAGGGGGGAGGGTAGGTTGCGCAAGGGCAAGTATATTTTAGACATAGGGGTGGGTACCGAGGAGGAAGGTAAGAAGGATCCGGCCAAGCCAGTGATTAGCAAACGCACAGAGAAATCTGATAAGGGAAGAAACCAGCGGAGATAATAAAGATAAGCTTGAAAGTAAAGTGTTGTAGATTAAGAGACTCCCTTATACTGGAGTGACTCTGCTATTGGGGGTACATTTGATACTGGCGACTAAAGAGCACATATGGAAAGGTGAATACATTGGAATGCTGAAATTATTGCACAGGGAAGTGCGTGCATAAGAAGGGTCTAAAGAAGAGGCATGCGAGCTGGCTAAGCGACCAAAGGTTCCTCTGACCCTAGAGAACTGGACAGCAGCTTTCTTGATTTATGTTAGTGTTTACTGGGAGAAATTCCCGGAAGGTTGCGTAGCACTATTCAAGTATGTGGAGGTAATTTGCAAAGCGCAGATCACAGGGGGGGTTATGCATGGGCATGATCCAATGAGGAATTCAGGGCCCATATGGTCTGGGATACTGAGGCAAAAATGGGGGGAACTTGACACAGATTATGCATGGGGAGCCTGCTGGGATTCCAATAAAGGGCTGTGCATGCGCACATTTCGCAGATTTCGCCAGGAGTGCTCAAAATGTGGGGGGGAAACATCCCTTGGTCAACTGTTTTGAGGGTAGGAGGGGTTTTCAGCAAGGGGGGCAGCAGTAGCAGCGGGGGAGCTAAGGATTTTCTGGGACAAAAGGCTCATACGCCAGTTAAGGCAGATGAATTGGAGGCAGCCTCACAGAGTTATGACGACCAGAAGGCTGCAGAAGTACTAAGAGAAAGGTTCAAAGTGGGGTTCTCGTTAGGGGTATGCAGCACCTAGACACAGGCTTTTGTCAGAAAATTTGAAGTCCGCAAAGAACATTCACAGGTTAGGCAAGAGAAATTAGACAAAGAGGTGAGGAAAGGGAGAATGGCGGGCCCTTTCCCAGTTTGGCCAATGGACAACTTGATTGTGTCACCAATTGGGATGGTGCCCAAGAAAGAACCCGGACAATTCAGGCTGATTCAGCATTTATCATGGCCAGAAGGGTGTTCGGTGGATGATTTTATCGATGAAAAGGAAGCTACTGTTTTTCACTCGTCAGTTGACGTGACCATGTCACTGATAGTGATGGCGGGCGCAACGGCGGAAATGTCAAAATGCGACATAAAATCGACTTTCCGGTTGCTTCCAGTCCATCCAGATGATTGGGATCTTCTGTGTATCCATTTCAATGGTAAATGGTACGTGGACACGGCATTACCGATGGGCTGTTCTATGTCATGCACATTGGTAGAGTGTTTTAGCACCTTTCTGCAGTGGTTGTTTTAAAAAAGTACGGGGCACATGTTAGTGACCCATTGATTGGATGTTTTTTTCTTTGTTGGAACCTCTTGCTCCACGGAGTGCCAGGAGGCACGGCACTGTCTTTTCTTGAAATTGAGATTGACTCCAGAAAAATGCAAGCCTGGTTGCCGGGTGATAAAAGGGATAAAATGCTGGAATTGCTTAACGCAAAGGACGTGGCACATGTTAGTGACCCATAACTTGGATGATTTTTCTTTGTTGGAAGCTCTTGCTCCACGGAGTGCCAGGAGGCCCTGGAAAACTTCAAAGAGCTGACGGAGGAGTTGGGAGTGGCATGGCACCCGAAAAGACGATGGGCCCCAGCACTGCACTGTCTTTTCTTGGAATTGGATTAACTCCAGAAAATGCAAGCCCGGTTGCCAGATGATAAAAGGGATAAAATGCTGGAATTGTTTAACGCCATGCTGGCACAGGAAAAAGTAATGGTCAAAGAGATACAGGCCTTGCTATGGCGTCTCAATTTTGAATGTTGGGTAGTGAGAGTAGGGAGAACCTTTTGCAGGAGGCTAGTGAGGGCACTAGCGGGGAACAGATTGCCTCATCATCATGGATCTTTCTCTGCAGGCGTAAAAGAAGATTTGAGAATGTGACCCGTTTTTCTGCAAACTTTCAAAGGCATTACACTGGCACAGGAGGGGGATCTCATTTGGGATGTGTAGATATTTTCAGATGCAGCAGGCAGCAAAGGTTTTGGCCTCTACTGGCAGGGGAAGTGGTGTGCCGAGCAGTGGCAGACAGAATGGAAGCAAGGGGGTAGGTACATTGCATTTCTGTAGTTCTTCTCCTTAGTGGTGGCAGTGACACTATGGGGTAGTCAGCTTGCGCATAGGAAGGTGACTTTTACAGTTGATAATAGGGTGGTTGTAGAGATTGTAAACTGTCAGTCAGCAGGGGACGAACAAGTGTTGCAGTTGTTGAGGGTTTTGTCCTCAGTTTTTTGCGTCATGATATAGCGTTTGGAGCACTGCACGTTCCAGGTGTGGACAATGACATAGCGAATGCTTTGCCGCGTTTGCTAGGGGCAGATTCTGTGGGTTGGCCAAGGACGCCAACAGGATCCCGACACCCATGCCGCAGCAGTTGTGGTATGTAGGCAACACAAGATGCTACAACTGGTGGTAGGATGACTGGCTGAGTCTACTAGGATAGCCTATAATCTATGAGTTACATTAAAGGGACGATGTGATTCAGTTTATCCTGGATATGATTAGAAAAGGCTTACCCAGGGTGTCAATTGCAAGGAAATTAGCGGGAATTGCATTCATGGGTAAATTGCTCTGGGGTTACATGCCTTCAGCGGGTGAATTGGGCTCAAGGATGCTAGAAGGGTGGGCCAGGGATCGTGGCCAGCTGAATACGGTCAGGAGACCCTTGTCATGGCGCAGGTTTTTCGTTAAGTATTGGAAGTTTGTGAGCAGGGGCAGGAAAAGGGTAGGCAGGTAGTCTAAGTTTCAGGATAGACGTTTGTTAGTTACAGTTGCAGGAAGGCAGGTAGGGAACGGGGTGTCATTGGGGGAAAAGGTTTTAACTGCAATACTGTGTAATGTTGTTGTTCTGTTAATGCCAGGGTGGGGGAACTTTTGAGGGGATCGTAGTGGCGGGGGGGATCAGGGGTCAGCTATTTGATGTATAGCGAGGCTTTAGTTTTGTAAGGTAGTTGCCAGTTGGTTATTTTGTAATATGCACCTGTTTCAATAAAGAGGCCTTTTTCACACACAAAATGGGTCTCCGTTTGGCTTGCCCACCCTTCCGCCCACCAGGAAAACGTCCGGTGCTCGCTACGTACAGTCTAGTCTGGCCCTGGTGGTGCAGTTCAGACATATGAAAGATGCATTGCCGCGGCCCGGTGCTGCTGACTGAGCCTCGTGCGACCAGAGAAGCACAGCGCTCACTATAATAAATAACAGCGCTGCTGCTCATGCATCAATATTTGCGTTGCGTTTATCATATTTTACACTGAAGGTTTCATCAATTGTTTTGATTTATTGCTTGAGCTGATCTGCACCAAATGGGCAGCTTCAACTGGGCCCATAAAGCGCTTAGGGATACATTTGTATGCACGATGGCACACAGAATAAATTGTAATGGTTTTGTAACACTGCAATTATACGTGAATGATAATCAAACTGCAGGGCAAAGTGATTAAGGCCGGTTTCACTTCAGCCATTTAACATTTTAAGCTCAAGCAAATGCGCAGTCCCCTCCAGGAATTTCTCCACAAACTCTTGCTCCGATTTCTCATTTTTTCTTTACTTTTACAAACTGGAATGGTAATCTGTTCCTCGCGAATTCCTGAGAAATTGACCTCCGTGTGAAATGATGAAGCAAAACTGACAGAAACAGCGACCTTAGCACTTGGCCAGCTGCTAAAATAATCAGCCAAAGTATTCCCTCCCAACGGCTAAGTATTAATCATAATGCGATTGCAACTGCACATGTGTTTATTTACAATTTGATAAAGAGCATAATATGCCCTGGTGGAGGCATCTGCGCTTTGAACGATCAATAAAAATGCAACAGACAAAACCGATCCAAAACAATTCAGGAGCGAGGAATGAGGAGGCTCCGGGGCCCTAGCGAAAGGAAAACAACTCTGTCATGGCCTTTATGAAATACATTAACTACATGAACTTGGTTTGCGTCTCTGATTCCCTGGATGTCCACGGAATTCCATCCTGGGTCCTTATTTTAAAACATTCTACACCTGTGTACAGGCCAGAAGGAATCTGTGCAGTTTAATACCACCCCGCCGTTTACTGCGCATGCGCAGACTAGTGAACGCTGGTTAGGAACTCGAGATCATTTTTTCAGGTCAAATAATGACCTGACTTCCAGGTTTTTAATTTGTTGGCGTCTAATACTAGTGTCCCTCAGTAAGCTCCCGTGCAGCACAAAGTTGCCCACTCGTTTACATGTCACCAAAGATGACATAAATTGTTAACACATACATGACATAAACTTGCACTTAGCATGTGTTTCTTACTCGATGCAACGACTCCTAAAATTTCTTCACTCCACATTACATTTATTGTAGAATTAGGGACCCTTTTCATAAGTATGTGTTTAAGTATGCTGATTAAGATGTTTTAATGAAGTTTGATTAGTATCAAACCATCCACATTTAATAAAGAAGGTACATACTCTAAAGAAGAAACCCGACTTTCCTAAACGTGTGCTATAACGGTTGATTAATACATAAAGGGTTGAAACTGGGGTAAAACCATCTTCATATATGTAGAATGTGATCTTAATTGAACAAATAAGGGTTATCTAATGTGTATTTTAATGATACACGTATATGCCTTTAAATGTAGTTCTTAGCCATACTTACACTGATTTATTTCAAGATTTACTGTATGTTACCACATAGTATGAATTCAATAACCCGTTCTAAAAATGTATATTCATTTATGTTTGAATGTGCACACACGTATCAAATGTGCACCATTGGATTTATGTTGAACTTGTCTTAACCGTGTAGGCCTGCATTTCACCATCCAGTATTTCACAAAATACTTTTCTCCATTTTCTGCCAACTCGACATTTCTTGCAGGTATTCCAATGCATTGTTAATTTAGAACAGATACATCACTGTACTAGGGATAGGAGAAAGAGGCTGAGAAGACGACCTTAAAGAAGGTACATGAAGAGCCAGCGAGCTAAGTGAATGGACTTGTTTAGCAAATGTTACAACCCACGTGTTTCTGAGAAAGAGGTGTCGTTCCCATGTCCAGTGTGGGACAATCCATTGGTGTTGCAGTCTGCAATTTGGGGAATCATTGAGGACAATGGAGCCCTGATGGAGTGATCAAGGAGGTGTTGCATAATGGACTTTACACGTTATAATAATACTGTTCTCCTTGGACTTTTGGACAGATGCTTTGCTGATCCCTTCCAACCTTTTTCTCTGCAGAGCTCTATTGTGGATTCCTTGCATACACTTTATCCGATTTCCCTTTTACCTGAAGGGGCTTTGAGAGGTCTTATATCTCAATGCTTCCACTTTTGATTCTTGCTTAAGTGTGGCTTAGGCTAGCACTTATTTTTGACCCATAGAAGACTCTTGACCGAGCTTCTGCGATGCTAACACTTCCTTACTTAATTTCTATTTGTCCTGACTTCTTTTATGGAAATTCCCTGATTTTTTAGGCTTTTCTTCCTAACCATCCTCTGCAATTTGAAGTTCTAGATTACTGATGTATAGGTGGGAAAATCTTAGACTATGTTCTGAACATCAGATATTAATGTTACTTTTCTGCATTTCATTTACAGAGCTTCTTGTTTGTTTAATACTAGCAGGCCTCAATTTCTTCAGGCCGCTGGGAATTCCAGTTGTTATTCTGTATCTTAATAGCATGGTTTTGAGGCTGGTGCAATTGAAATTGATTTTTAATTTGCACTAAATGTTTTTTGAACTTGGCTACCGACTCCTGGTCCTCATTGTGTAGCCAAATGGGTTGCACTGTTAATTGCATTTCGATGGAAGGCAATGACTAACTACCATCACCTCTCAGTGGGATCTGAAAAGGTCCAGCAGTGGACCAATGGTAGGCAAGCCCAGAAAATGCTGTACCAGCCCAGTTGAACAATTCTAAATTGAAGCCAACACATGTGTTTTTTGTGGCAATCCTCAGAGCACAAACAGAAAAGGAAAGGAAATCACCTTCTCAAAACTTTATATAAAAAAACATGCTTGGATGTAGTGGCAAATGTTAAGAGTGAAATCTGAACTCTCAGGGCTTTCATATCTTCTTACCATGAAAGCAATTTCCCAGAGTCTGGCCTTTGCTTTTAGTCTGCATCATTCCATTTTTCAAGGGGAAGAGTTAAAAAAAATAGTTGCTCAGCCAATAAAAAAAGTGATGGGCCTCTTAGGACTCTCCAACAGAGAAATGTAGGAGCTGAAGTAAAAATGGAAAGTGTTACATACATATCAGTAAACTACAGTAGAATACAATGCATCCCGTGTTATGTTGAAGAGATAGTATGGCATCTAATTCAAGGGACAACTTCTGATGGACTAATTCATAAGGCACTAACCAAAGGAACTGTTGTTGACTATGTTCCACATCGCTGACCGATCTAATAAGTCAACAGTTCGCCTTCAGGTAGGCAATCACGGAGGTTACAGCACCTCTCTGCCAATCCTGGACTGAAACCCAGGATGATGTTTATCAAGAACTTGATTTGATTGTAAAAACCTCTGCAACTAACATGTTGCAACTCTTTCTAACAATTTTGCCCCAAGAGCAATCCATGAGACTCATATTAAATTGGCTGGTTCAATTTGGCATGGGAGTGTTCTGCACTCACTGAGTATTGGTCCCAGATTTTTACGCAAATAAATCAGATCCTGGGTATGTAGCACAAACAAAACAGGTAGTAGTGTTCCCTACAAGGGAAATGTCCGCACCTTCACTAAGTAAACAAACGCCTTATGATCATAAGATAGAAAATATGTAGGAGATTCTTATTATTACTTTTCAGAGATCCTGGGTATGTCCCTGTCCCCATCCCCAATATTGGGACTGTTAGGGTATGTAAAGGAAACACATGTTAAGAAGCGTAAACTACCTGCGCTACTACTATTATTCGCCAAACATCAAATTGCAGTTCATTGGGGGAGGAGGAGAAAACCTACGCCCATAGAATGGATTAAAGAGATTACTTATGGTCATTCCCAGCTCACTACTTTCTGGGAATTGATGCCTCCCACCTCGAGACCCCGTGAAATATGGGAGCCATTTATTGCCTGGGCTCGGGAGAAGACGGGTGGGGATGCGGATGTTGTTCTGTGTGCTGCCCAAACTGAAGATGTGTCATGAATAATATATGGTTATTTGATATGTTTCTATGGGGGATGCTGTCGGATGGGGACTGGACTCTGCATTTCTATTCCTGTACTATTACCTCTAAATGTTAACTGTTTCTTGAATACTGGTCCTGGTGATATTGGGGCACATCGCTGTCGTGGGCACATGACGATTAATGACTACTGTGTGTATATTGAACTATTGTATGTCTAGACCATGTATACCTGGCATGTTGGGTGGTTGTATTATCATATACATTGTACTTATTCGAAAAATGTCAATTAAAAAAAAATTGGCTGGTTCATTGTTATGCAACTATGGTTCTTTCAAAAATCTGTGAATCATTGCTGCTTTACATTCTGAAGGCCCATTGTATGAGGAGAAAGGCGTATTTCCTAGAAAGAGCAAGCCTCATTTTGTCTGTCGCAGATATTCAAATGGAAAGTATAACTGGGAGAAGCAATTAGACGCCTTAATCTCCAAAAGAATACCACATTTTTCAAATGGTTGAACCGTAGGCAATTCTGACATAATGTAGAAAGGACAGGTGGTCCAGGCACAGCCTCCACTCATCAGATAATCTTTGATCTTCTTAATCTTGAAAAGACAAATTAAAATATGGGTTTCACAAAAGGGATAGCAGGCACTATCTCTATTTGAGTAGCTATTAAAGAAGAGAATGTTCTCAGCTAAATTGATTTTCCTGCAGAAATATAATTTTTCTGTTCCCCATATAAATAACTATACTTTCTCATACGTCTTATATAATGATCTATTACTTACCGGTAATCTCCATTACTCCTGGTCCCGTTGTTCCCATCCCATTCATGAAAAGTGAGATAATACTATCTCACCAGCAAAAAAAAGAACAAAGGAATGCTTGCCCTACCCCACCCCCTCCCCCTGGGAGTACAAATATGTATCTATCCCAGCATTCCTCCTGAAATACCAAGTCACTGATGAAGGCCGGCAAGTCCGGGAGGGAGGGAAGTAATGAATGAGACGAGGACAACGGGAACAGAAATAATGAAGATTACCAGCCACAATAGGGCATTACCCTCAGGTCCCTTCTATCCTTGTTCCATTAATGAAAAAGTGAGAATACCCAAGCAACCACCGGCATTCATCAACAACAAACCACCAGGACACTGACTGCAAAACCTAGTCATTTATCGAAATAAACAGAACAAGAAATTCAGGAGCGCACAGCCCACAGTACCCCCAAACTAAAATTAGCATCATCCCCAGGCAAATTCTGGATCCCATACTGCCTCACAAAAGTATTAGAGGAAGCCCAAGTAGCTGCCCTATACAGATCTCTGCCAGGGACTCCCCCTGAATCTCTGCCCAGGAGGCCGCCACCCCCGGGTAGAACGCCCCTGAATACTCACCAGAGAAGTGGCACCCGAAAGAGAGTAAGCCAACATAATGACCTGCTTCAGCCAGTGATCAATGGAAGAAGAAGAAGCCTCCCCCCACGTGAGGCCACCCCAAATGAGACAAACAGGGAATCAGACTTCCTAAAGGAACGTGTAAGATCAAGATAGACACACAAAGACCTGCAGACATCAAGTAAGGTCCAAGGAAGATCATCGGCAGACTCCTGATCTGCGCACAAAGCAGGCAACACCAATTCCTGGGAACAATGGAACTGTGAAAAAACCTTGGGGAGTGTTAGACCTGGCATCCTTGGCGTGGTTTCCCCTGACATTTTGCCTCTACCCCCTGTATTTTTGACACTGTGCTGGAATTCGTTTTTGCTGGTTTAGATGCTTTGGGCACTTTCCCACTGCTGAGCAGTGCCAAAGTGCAAGTGCTCCCTGGTTAAATTGTTATTGTGATTGGTTGTCCACGATTGGCATATTTGTTTTACCAGTAGGTCCCTGGTAAAGTGCACTGAGTGTGCCAGGGCTGGTGATTCAAATTGTACTAGTGGGCCTGTAGCACTGATTATACCACCCACATGAGTAGCCCTAAAATGGTGTTTCAGGCCTGCCACTGCAGTGCCTGTGTGCAGTTTGTTAACTGCCATGTTGTCCTGGCCAGTGTACACATTTGCCAGGCCTGACCCTTCCCTTTTCTTATACATCGGACACCCCTATGGTAGGCCCAAGGTACCCCCTGGGCAGGGTGCAGTGTATGTGAAAGGTAGGACATGTACTAGTGTGGGTCTCATGTCCTGATAGTGAAATACTGCCAATTTTGTTGTTCACTATTGAAAGGCTATCTTGCCCATAGGGCAGAATGGAGAATGCGGTGTAACATTTTTACCCGCATATCGTCCCATAGGAGCCAGATAGAAATTTGGAATCTGGTATCCCTGAACTCAGAATTTAATAACACATCTTTTAGGAAGGATGTTTTTTAAATTCAGTGTTTGAAAATAGCACTTTTAGAAAGTGGCTATTTTCTTGTTCAACCTTTCCATGTGCCTCTGCCCATTTGTGGATTGACTGTCTGGTTTGAGAGTGAAAGGGGCCGGGGAGGCTCCCGGAGGCTGGGTGAGTCAGCACTAGGCTGAATAGACCTATCTGCATTTGGAGCAGTGGGATGAGTAGCACCTGGGCCTGAATAGGGCTGTGCCTGCCTTCCACAATGCTGGCTCCACCTCCTGCGATGTGTCTGATGGCCCTAGCCCACACTCACAAAGGAAGAAGATGTGCACTGGCAGAGTGCCCCCAGAACTGGTTTGGACTGGATCCAGGACCCCTCACACATAGAGAACAAATACTTTTGGGGTATAAATATGAGAGCTGAAACCCTGAATTTTAGACTACTTCGTGATCAAGAGGAATCCCTGCCAAAGGAGATCAGCTGAAGAGACTGAGGAGAAGTACTGCCCTTGCTGTGTGTCTGGGGTTGGCCTGCAGTTTGCTGTTTCTACTTAGGAGATATCTAAAGGACTTTGCTGTGTGCTGTGTTCCCTGCTTGAAGAAGGACTTTTTGCTGTGTGCTGTGTCCCTCTGAAGAAAAGTCTCCAACGGAAGAGCTGGCCTCCTTTTTCTGAAGTCCCAGGCACAAAAGACTTCAACCCCAACTCCCTGAACTTCCTTGCTGGGAGTTCCAGTCTGCCAGGAGGGCCTGTAACTGTGTGTGAGGCATTTTGCTGTTGGGAGCTGGAAGCGTGACGCAACGAGAGAGAAGCGTGCTGTCGCCGCAGCAGCTGCTATCGCATCATCGAAGAAGCGTGTCGCTGCTGCCGCTGTTCGCCGTCGCATCACTGGAGAAGCGTGCCACCGCACAGAGGATGCCATCGCATCACCTGAGATGCGTGTCGCAGGGCCATCACATCGCTGAGGAAGCGTGCCGCCGCTGATCGCCACCGCAACACCGGAGAAGCGTGTCGCCGTCACCGAGGGTGTCGTCGCATCACCGGGGATGCGCGTCACAGGGCCTGTCGCGGCTAAGAAAATCACCAAATTCGCTGCACGGCCGTCGGGCATGCACGCATCGCCTCTACATTGTCGCATCGCAACAAAGACGCCATTTTGTCGATTCATGCCGGATCTTCGCAACGCATCAAGGCACCATCTTGTCTCATCGGAACCGGAGCGCAGGAAGAACCGACGCATCGCCTTCTCTGCGCCCCTTTTAGGTTGTTTTGAGTGACGCATCCTAGGTACTTTGAGACTCAGTGTCGCATTTGATCATCTACAAGTTTATTTTTGCAACAAGCTTTTTAAAGACATTCTACTGAGTTTCTGTATGTTGGATTTTCTGTTGTTTTGGTCTTGTTTAGTTTAGATGAAGATATTTTGTTTTTCTAAACTGGTGTGGTGTCCATTTGTTTTGTGTTCACTGTGTTACTGTGAGTGTTGGAACAAATACTTCACACACTGCCTTTGGGATATGCCTGTCTGCTCGTGCCAATCTACCAAGGGGGTGAGCAGGGGTTATCTAAAGTGTGTATCTCCCTTACCCTGACTAGAAGCAAAGTTCCCTAATTGGTCAAAGGTACCAACCTCTGCCAAATAGAGACCTTCATTTCTAACAGGGAAAAAGGCCGAATCCAGCCGGAGGACCACCCCATCGTCTGAAAAACAGTTCCTGAGCCATCAGATCTCCCAACTCCCCAAGGCGCAGAGCCAAAGTAATGGGCACCAGAAAAAACACCTAAAAAGTCACAAATTTGACATCTGCCTCAGACAAAGGCTCAATTGGAGAAGCCAAAAGAGCAATGAAAAAACCAGGGGAAGATTCCGAAAGGGAAAGGATGGCCACTCCACAGGGCGGGATAAAGAGAAACTCCGCAACAAGCAAAAGATCAAATCCTCTACATCTGACAAATTCCCCCAAGGGGAACGGAAAGCCTTAATTGTGGCCCACTGAGCCCACAAAGTAGAAACAGACAATTACTTCTCAAAGCCGTCCCAGAGGTCAGTGTGTTTGTCCCCTCTGGCATAGAGCAATCCAGAGGGGACAAACCCAGAGTCCAACACCAACGCTAGAATGTTCCCCCAATGATGCCCATAGGAATTCAAAGTAGAAGGCTCACAAAACTGTTGCAGGGCCAAGGCTAAATGTTCAGGGAAACCCCTATGCCGCCACTCCTGCCTCTCAACTTCCACACCGACAGCCGCAGCTGCAGGAGAGGCAACAGTGGAGAAGACCGCAGGGGAGACGGAGAGCAAGGGAGAAACCAGGGACCCTGCACAGCCAAGGACTTCAGAGTAGGGAACCAAGCCCGAAGAGGCCAAAATGGAGCCACCACAACCACCTCCCAGGACTCCTGACTCAGATGAGCCAAAAAACAGGGGATCAGTGCCAATATGCTTTTGCATACAGCAGGCACAATGACCAGGGGATGGTCAGAGCATCCTCCCCTCAAGAGCCCTCCTGCCGACACCAGGAGCAGAACCTGGTCAGCTGGGCATTGTGCTGGGAAGCAAAGAGGTCAAGATAGGGAAGACCAAACCTCTTGCATGCAAGCCAAAAAGCCACTGGAGTCAAAGACAACTCCTGGGAAGTGGGGAAATACCGGCTGACGGCATCTGCCACACTGTTGTCCACACCCCGAATGTGAACAGCTGAGAGAGACAACAGATGCCCCTCCGCTCAACAAAGCAATGGAATCCCGACTGCATTCTGAGACTTTGACCTGGAGCCACCTTGATGCATCAGGTAGGCCACCAACACCATGTTGTCCAAACGGACCACCACATTGCGTCCCAACAACTGCCAGCGGAAACTCATCACAGCAAGAGACACCGCAGTCAACTTCCTCCAATTCGATGAACGCCACTCCTCCTGAAGGGACCAATGACCATGAAGAGACCCGGACACCAATGTCTCTCCCCACCCGAAAGCACTGGCATCTGTCTTCAGGACCGCTGGAGGAGAGGTCTGCAATGACAGACTATAAGAAAGATGGTTCGACAGCTTCCACCAGTACAGGGCAGGGAGGAGGGATGGAGACACCGAAACCCAAAGAACCAGATTGCATGACAAAGGATTCAAAAGGACAACAGATACAACCACAGAGGCCTGAGATAAAACCTAGCCCATGTCATAGAAACACAGTTGCAGCCATGAGACCCAGATGCTGTAACCAGATACGGACCGGAAAAGAGCCCCCTGACAAGAACCTCCGAGTAAGTGAACCCAACGTCACAGCCAGAGAACCAGGTAGGAACACCCTGTTCAGATTGGTGCTAAAACGCGCCTAAATGAAAGTCACTGGAGATCAAGGGTGCACAAGAAATGGCCTGGGAGCAGCAACATGATCACTTGCTGAACAGTCTCTATCCAGAAGGGCAGATGAACCATAAACTTGTTCAGAACCTTCAAGTCGAGGACCAGGGGGAACCCCCAGTCACTTTGGGAACCAGAAAAATCAGGGAGTAAAACCCCCTCCCAACTTCCAGAGGGGAACAGCCTGAATCACCTCCTTCTTCAAGAGAGACTTGATCCACAGAGACAGCTCCAACCGCTTGGCCTGACAGGATGGCCAAGAAGTTGGCCAAAATCCCTGAATCCAGAGGAGGCTCCAAAAAATTCGAATCGATACCCCTAATGAAAAATGTCCAGAACACACACGTCGGAACAGGACTGCAGCCATGCTTTTAAAAAGAACTGCAGCCAACCTCCTACCAAGAATCCGGGAGCCACGGCCATTTAGTCAGGAACGAGTTTTGGGGTGGGGGACATGGCTTTCCTATCCCGACGCGACCAGAAGATAACCTCCTGCAGCCTCTGGAAAAACTGCAGACGAGAAGGAGGGTAAAAAAACAACTTAGGTTTGGAAGAAGGAGTCGCAGCAAAGGGCTGCTTTAAAGAAGAAGAGTGCCTTTTCTCCTTAAATAATTTATGTAATTTGCCCCCCAATGCCTCCCAAAACATCATAGTCCCCTGAAAAGGCAAGCGCAAGGCGCAAGTCCTCTGAGAGGAATCAGTCTTCCAGTCCTTCAACACAAAATTGCGGTGGTTCGCCACACCTGCACCACCAGAAAGGGCCAAAGCTCTCACCACATCAAAGGACACATCCGAGAGGAACTCCACCTGCCGCTCGATGTGCTACAAAAGCCCAGAGCAGACAGATGTATCATCCATCGACTCACACAGAGCCTTGATATCAGAGATGGAGCCATGTACGTGCCATGAATACCAGCCCATAGGGCCAGATGAGACCCAGATTACACCTTCCAAAGGGAAGCACTCACCTTTTTATCCCCTGGATCTTTATTCACCTCATCCTCAGGCAAGGAAGTCTGACCCACAAGACCAACCACAAAGAAATCAATCGGACTAGAATCCGGCAATTCCAAGGACATATCCTGAAGCGGATTAAGTTTACAAAAGGGGGTGGTGATGGACGGAGCATTAGAACCAATCAAACACTCGCACCCAGTCAACAGATCTGGGTTTGATCCATCACCGTTCTTTAGCCCAATCTGCCACCCCAGTTCAGACATGGCCATATGCACATCCGCCTGACCCTGTGCCTCATGGGAACTGTCCAGCCCGAACTGCTAAGCCATGCCTTCCCTGTACCGGAAACAAGCTTCCTAGACCAGTTTCTGGCATTTCAGCTGTCTTCAGCCAGGCTTGCTTGAATCCAGTGGCAAAGTGAGCAAGGGACTCACGTTTGAGCATACCCTGCCAACTTATGGCGACCAAAGCGATACAAAAGGGGTGGTGATGGACGGAGCATTAAAAGCAATCAAACACTCGCACCCAGTCAACAGATCTGGGTTTGATCCATCACCGTTCTTTAGCCCACTCTGCCACCCCAGTTCAGACATGGCCATATGCAAATCAGTCTGACCCTGTGCCTCATGGGAACAGTCCAGCCCGAACTGCCAAGCCATGCCTTCCCTGGATAGGAAATAAGCTTCCTAGACCGGTTTCTGGCATTTCAGCTGTCTACAGCCAGGCTTGCTTGAATCCAGTGGCAAAGTGAGCAAGAGACTCACGTCTGAGCATTCCCTGCCAACTTAGGGCGAACAAAGCGGTACAAAAGGGGGTGGTGATGGCCGGAGCATTAGAACCAATCAAACACTCGCACCCAGTCAACTGATCTGGGTTTGATCCATCACCGTTCTATAGCCCACTCTGCCACCCCAGGGGTGAGTGCTTGCAATGTTCAACACTCCGTCCATCATTTCCTTTGGTTTTTGCTTTGTTCGCCACAAGTTGGCAGGGTATGCTCAGACATGCGTCCCTTGCTCACTTTGCCACTGGATTCAAGCAAGCCTGGCTGAAGACGGCTGAAATGCCAGAAACCAGTCCTAGGAAGCTTGTTTCCGGTCCAGGGAAGACATGGCTTGGCAGTTCGGGCTGGACTGTTCCCATGAGGCACAGGGTCAGACTGATTTGCATATGGCCATGTCTGAACTGGGGTGGCAGAGTGGGCTAAAGAACGGTGATGGATTATACCCAGATCAGTTCACTGGGGGTGAGTGCTTGCAATGTTCAACACTCCGTCCATCATTTCCTTTGGTTTTGCTTTGTTCGCCACAAGTTGGCAGGGTATGCTCAGACGTGAGTCCCTTGCTTACTTTGCTACTGGATTCAAGCAAGCCTGTCTGAAGACGGCTGAAATGCCTGAAACCAGTCCTAGGAAGCTTGTTTCCGGTCCAGGGAAGACATGGCTTGGCAGTTCGGGCTGGACTGTTCCCATGAGGCACAGGGTCAGACTGATTTGCATATGGCCATGTCTGAACTGGGGTGGCAGAGTGGGCTAAAGAACGGTGATGGATTATACCCAGATCAGTTCACTGGGGGTGAGTGCTTGCAATGTTCAACACTCCGTCCATCATTTCCTTTGGTATTTGCTTTGTTCGCCACAAGTTGCCAGGGTATGCTCAGACGTGAGTCCCTTGCTCACTTTGCCACTGGATTCAAGCAAGCCTGGCTGAAGACGGCTGAAATGCCAGAAAGCGGTCCTAGGAAGCTTGTTTCTGGTCCAGGGAAACATGGCTTGGCAGTTTGGGCTGGACTGTTCCCATGAGGCACAGGGTCAGACTGATTTGCATATGGGCATGTCTGAACTGGGGTGGCAAAGTGGGCTAAAGAACGGTGATGGATTAAACCCAGATCAGTTGACTGGGGGTGAGTGCTTGCAATGTTCAACACTCCGTCCATCATTTCCTTTGGTTTTGCTTTGTTCGCCACAAGTTGGCAGGGTATGCTCAGACGTGAGTCCCTTGCTTACTTTGCTACTGGATTCAAGCAAGCCTGTCTGAAGACGGCTGAAATGCCTGAAACCAGTCCTAGGAAGCTTGTTTCCGGTCCAGGGAAGACATGGCTTGGCAGTTCGGGCTGGACTGTTCCCATGAGGCACAGGGTCAGACTGATTTGCATATGGCCATGTCTGAACTGGGGTGGCAGAGTGGGCTAAAGAACGGTGATGGATTATACCCAGATCAGTTCACTGGGGGTGAGTGCTTGCAATGTTCAACACTCCGTCCATCATTTCCTTTGGTATTTGCTTTGTTCGCCACAAGTTGCCAGGGTATGCTCAGACGTGAGTCCCTTGCTCACTTTGCCACTGGATTCAAGCAAGCCTGCCTGAAGACGGCTGAAATGCCAGAAAGCGGTCCTAGGAAGCTTGTTTCTGGTCCAGGGAAAACATGGCTTGGCAGTTTGGGCTGGACTGTTCCCATGAGGCACAGGGTCAGACTGATTTGCATATGGGCATGTCTGAACTGGGGTGGCAAAGTGGGCTAAAGAACGGTGATGGATTAAACCCAGATCAGTTGACTGGGGGTGAGTGCTTGCAATGTTCAACACTCCGTCCATCATTTCCTTTGGTTTTTGCTTTGTTCGCCACAAGTTGGCAGGGTATGCTCAGACGCGAGTCCCTTGCTCACTTTGCCACTGAATTCAAGCAAGCCTGTCTGAAGACGGCTGAAATGCCAGAAACCGGTCCTAGGAAGCTTGTTTCCGGTCCAGGGAAGACATGGCTTGGCAGTTTGGGCTGGACTGTTCCCATGAGGCACAGGGTCAGACTGATTTGCATATGGCCATGTCTGAACTGGGGTGGCAAAGTGGGCTAAAGAACGGTGATGGATTAAACCCAGATCAGTTGACTTGGGGTGAGTGCTTGCAATGTTCAACACTCCGTCCATCATTTCCTTTGGTTTTTGCTTTGTTCGCCACAAGTTGGCAGGGTATGCTCAGACGCGAGTCCCTTGCTCACTTTGCCACTGGATTCTAGCAAGCCTGGCTGAAGACAGCTGAAATGCCAGAAACTGGTCCTAGGAAGCTTGTTTCCGGTCCAGGGAAGACATGGCTTGGCAGTTCGGGCTGGACTGTTCCCATGAGGCACAGGGTCAGACTGATTTGCATATGGCCATGTCTGATCTGGGGTGGCAGAGTGGGATAAAGAACGGTGATGGATTAAACCCAGATCAGTTGACTGGGGGTGAGTGCTTGCAATGTTCAACACTCCGTCCTTCATTTCCTTTGGTTTTTGCTTTGTTCGCCACAAGTTGGCAGGGTATGCTCAGACGTGAGTCCCTTGCTCACTTTGCCACTGGATTCAAGCAAGCCTGGCTGAAGACGGCTGAAATGCCAGAAAGCGGTCCTAGGAAGCTTGTTTCCGGTCCAGGGAAAACGTGGCTTGGCAGTTTGGGCTGGACTGTTCCCATGAGGCACAGGGTCAGACTGATTTGCATATGGCCATGTCTGAACTGGGGTGGCAAAGTGGGCTAAAGAACGGTGATGGATTAAACCCAGATCAGTTGACTGGGGGTGAGTGCTTGCAATGTTCAACACTCCGTCCATCATTTCCTTTGGTTTTTGCTTTGTTCGCCACAAGTTGGCAGGGTATGCTCAGACGTGAGTCCCTTGCTCACTTTGCCACTGGATTCTAGCAAGCCTGGCTGAAGACAGCTGAAATGCCAGAAACTGGTCCTAGGAAGCTTGTTTCCGGTCCAGGGAAGACATGGCTTGGCAGTTTGGGCTGGACTGTACCCATGAGGCACAGGGTCAGACTGATTTGCATATGGCCATGTCTGATCTGGGGTGGCAGAGTGGGATAAAGAACGATGATGGATTAAACCCAGATCAGTTGACTGGGGTTGAGTGCTTGCAATGTTCAACACTCCGTCCATCATTTCCTTTGGTTTTTGCGGATTAAGTTTAGCCATAAATCTTGGAAACATAATACTGTCTGGAACCTTCCATTCCCTCTTCAGAACCTCATGGATGTAGGGATGCACAGGCACATTTATTGCAGCAGAACTCTGAAACTGCCCCAGCAAAGAACCACCAGATGTGCTGGGCACTTTATCATCTGGAAAACCCATGTTGGATTTGACATGCTTAAGCAAGTCAGGTAACATATATTTCCCTTTATGTTCTGCACCCCCTATCCAATATTCCTCAGAATCAAAAGACTGAGAGGAATGAACAGAGTTTCCTTTATCAATCTCTTGATCCAAGCATCATCCCCCTCGCTACAACATTTATACTGTTCCAGAGAAGGGGAGGATGAAGAGTCTGAAGAAGAAGAAGAGGAGCGCTCCACATGCTTGCGCTTCCTGGAATACTTCCCTATGCCAGCACTAGGCATCCTGGGGTGGACTCACCAACCGGCCACCAACTCTGCAAAGTTATTAAAGTGCCTTGGTCAGAGGAAAGAGTGGGTGCAGGAACACCAAAGCACATCTACAGGATACACCAGGACCACCCCTTCCAAAATTTCAGAAAAAAATCAGCTTGATCCGATTTCAGCAGGCAGCCACAAGGACTGGTTTTCTGGGGCACCAATTTAGCATAACCATCCCGATCCACAGGATAACCAGAGACTAAGCCACGAATCCAGCTCAGGAATCAGTAATCACCACACCAAACATCATCAAGCAACCACTATGCAGTACTTACTTTTATGCTGGAGTTTATAGGCAGCCTCGCTGCCAACCGGCACACCATCGCCTGACTTCCTGATCTGTCTTACCAACGGAAGTCAGGCAGCGAGACCCAGAAGGAAAAGGTAACCCAGGATCATCGCCTTGCAAGAACTGCTGAGCCTTCTGGCATGCCCGGCATCCCGGGATGCGCGGTCCTGAATCCCCCCTCAACCACCAGAATCAACAGGAATGCCCCCATACCCATACCTTGGTCAGATCATTTTTTGATCCCTTACTCTTGGACCCCCACTTGCATCACCCCCTGACCCAGGCCAAAAAGAATATGGTCACACCCCTGGCCTAAACTCCCCTCAGAAAAGTGGATACAGGAGGTAGAAAACACTAAACCGTGCACCAATAGCAATCCAATTATCGCCAATGAAAGATTCAACTACTGGATCGAGAGCACCGTAGACCAAGTTCTCCCGAAAAAACTGATCCAAATGAAAGTAGGTCCAAAAGGAACACCATGGTATTCCCCCAAGCTCTGGGCACTAAAATAGATTTGTAAGAAACTTGAAAGAGTCTGGAGAAAGGATTTCTCTCTAATCAAGAAAACGGAATATAGGGAAGCCATAAGATCATACAAAGCTGAAATTAAACTAGACCAGAATTTCCCTGGCAGCCAATTCTCCTCGTGAGATTTTTCACATAGCGAAAACGCTACTCAAAGCTCCCTCACCCCCAGATAGATCTGATGCCACTGGCCAACGTTGTACTCAACTCACATCAACTCACAGACTGCTTTCACAATAAAATCCAACCAATCTACTTGTCATTTTCCCCGGGGACAGTCTAAACAAATTCCACCCAGAGGATACGGACCTACGCAGCAGAAACCACCCCCTTGAGGCATTTCCCCTGATGGACAGTGAATCTTTCCAAACCATCTTGGCTCTCGTAAAGAGCGGGTCTTCTAGAGACCCAGCTCTACCTAGTATTTTTAAGCAGGTATCCGAAATAATTTCCCCGTTCATTCTTGACCTAATCAATGCCTTTCTCTCCTCTGGAGTGGTCCCACCCCTTTGGGAAAGAGCGATGATAAAGCCTCTCTTGAAGAAACCTAGTCATGATCAACTGAGCAATTTCTGCCCTATCTCACTCCTCCAGGGATTAGTAAAATAGCAGAGAAATATGTCAACGCAATACTCTCGACATATCTGGAATCCCACAACCTCCTTCACCCCTCCAAAACGGGCTTCCACCCATGTCAAGGAACTGAGACTGCACTGTTGGCAGTTGTTGAAGAATCTAAAAAGGTTCTCGATTCCGGAGGTTCTACAACTTTTATCCTTTTGGACCTTAGCGCCGCCTTTGACATGGTCAACCACTAAATTCTGATTCATCGACTCAGAGGTTTGGGGGAGACCGGGGTAGCTCTAACTTGGCTGCAATCATTCTTGGAAGAGAGATCCTTCCAGGTTTTTGAGGGTGATGTCTCCTCAAAACCTCTGCCTCTTCAGTGCGGAGGCCCACAGGAATCGTCCATTAGTACTTCCCTTTTTAATGTTTACATAACCCCGCTTGTAGAGATAGTGCTCCCATTTGGGGTTCATATAGTGACTTACGCCGATGATACCCAACTGGTTGTAGCACTGAACCATACTGACAATGCCTCTATTGGCCTCTGTCCCTGCCTAGAACAGGTAGTCAAATGGATGAATCAATCATACTTAAAACTAAATGGCGATAAGACCGAGCTGATGCTCCTTGGCAATCCATCCCTCTTCAGGTTAGATGCTCTTTGGCCAGCCTGTATGGGCCCCGTCCCTGTCCCCAAGACCCAGATGAAGAGTCTAGGCATCTGGCTGGATCAGGATCTCAGTTTCATGGTCCAAGCACGGAAGGTTGCATCTTCCTGCTACGGCATCCTCAGGATGCTCCGTAAAGTGCTTCCCCTTCTCACCTTTCAGGCTAGAAAGCTTATGGTACAGACATTTATTCTTTTCCGCCTGGACTACACGAATGCCCTTTACCTCGGAACCCCGGTTTCAACCTTTACAAAGCCCCAAATGGTGCAAAATTGTGCAGCAAGGATGCTTGTGGGGATTTGTAACCGGAAATCTGCAAAGCCCGCATTGAAGTCCTTCCACTGACTCCCTGTTCTGGAGAGAGTGAAATTCAAGGCCATGTGCATTGCTCACAAGATGCTAACCGGGAATAGTTCCACGATCAACCACGCCATGGTCCAGCCTTATGTGATGAGTAGACGATTGCGCTCCGACGATCTACACCTGGCCGCTATTCCCAGGATTAAGAGGGCTAGAAGTGGCGGACGCCTTTTCACTCACAATGCTCCTAAGCAGTGGAACACCCTCCCTCACCCCTTATGGAGAAAAAACAGCCATCTAGCCTTCTGGAAATCATTGAAGAGTTTGGGGCATATCAGCAAAAACCGGCGATAATTATCGCTAAGCGCACTTAGCGCTAGGATAATTATCGCCGGCTAGCGTGGATTTTTATCGCTGAGATAGCGTGCTATTAGCAACGCTTATCTCACAAGCGATAAAAATCCTAGCGCTAACTGCCTAACGAAGTGTGGCGTTAGCTTGCTGATAGGGACTCACAAACTTAGCCATGATATCCACCTTACATAGGATATCATGGCTAAGTCAGTCCTGAAGCAGGCGGAAGGAAAGTAGTGATAACAGGGGTTATCGCTACTTTTCCTACCGCTATGCTTCATAGCGTGGGGCTTGATGAGAGGAGAAATGGCGCTCAGCGACATTTCTCCTGTCATGTCAGGTCAGGAATGCCCACTTTGCATCTCATTAGAGATGCAAAGCGGGGCGTTAGGAATTCCTATGCTAATGCAAGTTTTCACGCGTTAGTGTGAGCTTGCTAATTGGGCGATAAAATTATCGCCGCTTTTCGGCCGAAAACGGCCGCAAAAGCGGCGATAATTCTATCGCCTCGCCTTGCTGATATGCCCCCTGGTTCTTCCCTTAAGTGTACTGCGTCGTCCTTCTCTGCTACTGCCATAGCCCTGGGATGCCCTTGGGTAGCAACGCGCTTAACAAATGCTATTTTCATTTCATTCATTTCATTTCATCAGCAACCAGGTGGAGGGAAGCTACCTGTCTCCTCTCAAGCCACACAGGGAAGAAGACCGGAACAATTAATTATCCAGAAGCTCCCCAGCCCGTTCCTCATCCCATACTGTCGGAGGGCAGAAAAAAAGAACAGGAGGAATGCTGGTATAGGTACATATTTGAACTCCCAGCGGGATTGTATTATCTCACTTTTTCATGACTGGGACGAGGACTGGAGGGACCTAGGGGTGATAAGTGTGTCTTGTTGCCTTCATTTTTCATACAACTTAACTACAAGTTTTGAAGCATGTTTTCTCAGATTTTAGTTCTGATGTGTACGATTTACATTTAAGATATGGATGTCTCAACTAAGGGGTTTTCAGAGGAGTCAACATGTCAAATGCTGCTGTAATAATATTGCTAAACCTTTAAAGTTTCATAATTGAGCAGCCAACTTCTGCAAAATTGTTGTGATAGGTATATTGCCAAGTTTTACATTAAGTTGAAGAGGTTGCCAGTTTTTAAGTTCGTGACATGGTTTTTGGATGTTGTAATATTTTTCAATCTGTAGTTTTTTGTAATTATAGAATATCAAGTGGTATGAAAAAATTATCGTACATAAGGACTGATAAAAGTAGTCACAATACCACACTTGAAAATCCTGAAAATTAGGTCTACGTTGTGCCATTTTGTGTTTATATGGCCCTACTACTTCTTGGATCAAATTGTAGGAATGTATACTATCTACCACTTTCACATTGGTGTAGTTTACCGGAGTGTTTGCCCACACATTGAAATTTTCAAGAATAATATAGTCACTAAAAAGTGATCAATGGCAAACGGGGAATTATTCAAGCCATGTGAAATAATTGGACGTTTCAGGGCCAGGAAGACATAACAAGACCTGTTTGAAGATCTTCGCAATAGTCAATGGAAATGTCTGAGTTTCTGAGTGTTAGACATTGGGGTCTCTAGTTGACAATGATTTGCACTTTTGTCCAAGTAGGAACCTTTGTTTTAGTCAGGGTAAGGGAGATACATTTCTAAAATAATCCCTGCTCACCCAATTGGTAGTTTGGCCTGAGCAGGCAGGCTTATCATGTAGGCAGTGTGTAAAGCATTTGTGCACACAAACAATAATACTGTGAAAACGCTACAAATGGATACCACACCAGTTTAGAAAAATAAGTAATCTTGATCTAAACCAAACAAGAGCAAAACGACAAAAATCCACAATACAGCAATAAAAATATGACTTTCGACAGGTAGAAACAGTTCTGTTCAAAGCAAATTGCAGATGCGCCACTTTTCACACAAAGTACCTTGGATGCGTCTCGCGCACACACAAAAACTCTTGCAGGGAAGGTGATGAATCAGTTTCTTACTCCCAGGGAAGGTGATGCTTTGGTTCCTTACTTGAGGGGAGGTGATGGGTCGGTGCCTTACTGCCACTCAGGGGCAGTGATGTGTTGGTTCCTTACTGAAGGGGAGGTGATGTGTTAATTTCTTACTGTGCGGGGAGGCGATGCATCAGCTTCCTAATGCAGCACCGGCGTTCTTGCAGTTGTGGCATCCAGATGTGATACATCAGGATCGGGGATGCGTAGGTTCTTGGAGCCATGGTCCCATGATATGTTGGTTCTTGCAGCTGCACAGCCTGGCCTCCGTCAGAATCGGTGCAGTAATCACAGACTCCGTAGATCAGTGCACTCAATGCTGCTTGCATCGATTTCTCGAGCCACGGGCAGGCGCTGCGTCAGTTTCTTCGGGGATGCGTCAGAAACAGGTGCGGATGCATTGCGCTTCTCGACGTTGAGTTGCTTACCCAGCTCACAACAGCAGGAACAACCTCCGGAGGCCCAGAACAGCAGCAGGCAGCTCCTGGCAGGTCAGAACTCCCAGCAAGGAAGTTCAGGGGAGCTGGGGTGAAGTCTTTGTATCCCTGAGACTTAAAAAACAGGAGGCAAAATGTACTTCAAGCCCTTGGAGATCTTCCTCAAGCAGAGGACACAGCACACAGCAAAGCCATTGTCCTTTCCTTGGCAGAAACAGCCACTGCAGGCCAACCCGAGACAGAACACAGCAAAGTGGCAGTACTTTTCCCTAGTTTCTCCAGCTCTTCTTCTTGGCAAAGGTTCCTCTTGAATCCCAGAAGTAATCTAACGTTCAGGGGTGTGGGCCCAACTTTTTAAAGCACAAATTCCTTTATTCTCTGGTGGCAGAGAAGCTCTTTGCCCAGCCAAAATTGGTTCTGTCCTCTCTGGTTCAGCTGCCCGACAGGAGGTGGAGACTGCATTTCCCAAGGCAGACCAGGCCCATTCAGGTGTGAAATAAATCTCCTCCCCTACTCTGAATGCAGCCCAGGTCTATTTAGCCCAGCCTTGACTCATTCAGGAAAGGCAGGACACACATCACCCCCCAGAGTGGCTGTCTGAGAGAATGCACAACCTCAGCCCCTGTCACTTTAAAGCCAGAGATGCACACAGGATGGCTAAGCAAGAAAATACCCACTTTCTATAAGTGGTATTTTTAAACAAACAATATAAAAATCATCTTTACTAAAAGATCCATTTTTATATTCTGAGTTCAGGCATACTAAACTCCATCTTTCTATCTTGTCCCAATGGAAAGTTATATTTATAAGATGTTATAAATAAACTCCCATTCAATCCTATGGGACAGATAGCCTTTCAATAGTGAAAAATGAAATACACTGTATTTCACTATCAAGACATGTCACACACCTCAGTAGCTGTCCTACCTTTCACATAGACTGCACCTTGCTCATGGGGCTACCTTGGGCCTACCTTAGGGGTGTCTTACATGTAAGAAAAGGGAAGGTTAGAGCCTGGCAAGAGGGTGCACTTTCCAGGTCGACATGGTAGTACCAAACTGTGCACAGACACTGCAGTGGCAGGTCTGAGTTATATCTACAGGCTGCTCATGTGGGTGGCACAATCAGTGCTGCAGGCCTACTAGCAGCATTTGATTGACAGGCCCTGGGCACAAAAAAAGTGCAATGTACTAGGGACTTACCAGTAAATAAAATATGCCAATCATGGAATCACTAATCCATAAATACAATTTACAGGGAGAGCATATGCACTTTATTACTGATAAGCAGTGGTAAAGTGCCCAGAGTCATACAACCAACAAAAACAGGTCAGAAACAGAAGGCCAAAAAGCAAAACGTCTGGGGTTGGAAAAGCCAGGTCTAATACTGAGCCACTAAATTGATAGAAGGCCTTGATTTTAAAAAGAAGGGAATTATGAAGTTGAAGTTGAAAGTGCTTGTAAAGCGCGCTGTGACCAAGCGGTTTCATGGCGCTGGTAGATTACATGAGTCAGACGGAGGAGCAGGAGAATCAGTGAGAAAGGAACGCTAGGGTAAACAAGTGACTCTTAAGTGCCTTCCTAAAGTGTGGAAAGGAGGTTATGGACCTGATGGAAAATGGGAGGTCATTCCAGAAGCGGGGGGCAAGGAAAGAGAACCTGGTACCACCTGCTCTCGACTTGCGAAAACGGGGGATGATGAGGAGGGCCTGGTTGGAAGAGCGGAGAGTGCGGCTGGGGATGTAAGGAGTGATCAGCGAGTTGATGAAGAGAGGGGCAGTGTGGGCCCGGGCTATGAAAACTATGCATCCCATTTTGAAAAGGGTGCGGTGCATAATGGGGAGCCAGTGAAGGGATTTAAGAAGGGGGAAGGCGTGGTGAAATTTGGGGAGCTGGTAGATAAGACGAGCCGCCTGATTCTGGGTGGTCTGAAGGCGTCGCAGCTCGTAGGCGGGGACACCCGCATAAAGGCAGTTGCCATAGTCTAAGCGGGAGAGGACCATGGCTAAGACGATTATTTTGAGGGCATCCAGAGAAAAGAAATGGGAAATCTTACGGATAATCCGTAAAGAGAGAAAGCATGAAGAGACAACGGAGCTGATCTGAGGGCGCATGGAGAGATCCTTGCTGATTTTGATACCAAGGGTTCTCACTGAGGCAGAGGGGGCCGGGGGGGAGCCAAGGCTGGGGGGCCAGAAGGCGGAGGACCAAGGACTGGAGGTCCCCCCAGTCAGGATCAGCTCCGTTTTGTCCGGGTTGAGTTTAAGATGATTTAGACTCATCCAGTCAGAGATAAAGACGAGTGTACTTTGGGAATTTGGGGAGGGGGTTAGAAGAGGAGGAAAGATCAAATATTAACTGGAGGTCATCCGCATAGTTATAGACGGAGACCTCCAGTTTGAGCAAAGAAGCAATGAGGGGGCAGATGTAGAGGTTAAAGAGGAGAGGGGAAAGAGAAGAGCCCTGGGGGACCCCGCAGGACACCGTACGCGGTGGGGCAGAAAAGCCAGAGAGCTGGACAGCCTGCGACCGGCCTTGGAGGAATGACGCGAGCCAAGAAAGGGCGGTGCCCTGGATGCCTGCCGCCCTGACGCGATCGAGAAGAATGGAATGGTCGACCGTGTCACAGGCGGCGGAAAGATCAAAAAGCACCAAGGCTTGAGGGCTGTTGGAATCCGCCTTGTTCTTGAGCTCGTCCAGGACTGAGAGAACCACTGTTTCGGTCGAGTGAACCGGGCGGAAACCAGCTTGGTGGGAAGCCAAACGGTGGTTATCCTCAATGTATGTGGACAGGCAAGAGGTAATGTAACTCTCAAGGACCTTGCCTTAAATACGGGAGCAGAGAGATAGGCCTGAAATTAGAGGGGAGGGTGGGGTCAGAGCCGGGTTTTTTTAAGATAGGGATGACCGTGGCAGATTTGAATTGAGACGGCACGATTCCCTGAGAAATAGATTAATTTAAGAGGGCCAAAGGGGGGTCAGGACAGCCAGCGAGCAGTTCTCTAAGAATGCGAGCTGGTCCGCAATCGGCTGGAGAGCCCGATTTGACCTTTGTGAGCAGAGTCAGAAAGGATTCTTTTGAGATGGGGGGAAATGGGTGAGAGAAGAGGTCAGAGGGGGAGGGGAAAAAGGGTGAAATTGGGAAGAGGGTGGTAAAATGTTTGATTTGATAGTGGTGATCTTGTCAAAGAAGTAATCATTGAGAGACAGACAGAGAGTGTGTGAAGGAATAGGGTCTCTGTTGACTCTGTCCGATGCGGCCAGGTTGTGGACGATGGAGAAAATCTCCTTGGGTTTGTTGGCTGCTAGTAAAATTTTGCCGGAAAAATAGTCAGTTTTAGCTGATAGGATCGCTCTCTTATAGTTGGCTAGGCGGGACCGATATTGGTCCCTCAGGGCGGGACAGTAGTTGCGCCTCCAGAGCCAGTTTGAGGATTTTAAGATCGTTAGAGAACCATTTGTTAGCGTCGTGGAGGCGACAAGCTTTGACCGTCCTGAGCGGGGCGATCCGATCACATGAAGTGGAAAGCCAGGTGTTGATGGCGTCTACTTGAAGGTCAAGGGGAGAGCTGACAGGTCCGGGCGGATATAGTCAGAGAAGAGTGGAGGGAGTTGAAGTCGAGCCGATTCCAATTACGGGCAAGGACGTTCTTGGGCAGGGAGGGCTTGCAAGTGACTGTTAAATCAATAGAAAAGGAAATAAGCGAATGGTCGGACCAGGTGCAAGGGAGAATGGTGGTCGAGGAGAGAACCCGATTGGCTGACCAGATCTGGTCAAGAATATGGCCATGAACGTGAGTGGGAGCGTGAATATGGGGGATGAAGTTGAGGCAACGGAGAGTGTCAGAGAAGTCCTTGGAAGCAAGGTCTTCCCTGGGGTCACCGGGCCAATAATTAAAATCGCCCAACAAGAGGACTGACGAATTATTGACCACGAGAGTAGCTAGAAGTTCCTGTAAGTCGGGTAGGAAATGGGGCGTTGTGTAAGGCGGAAGATATACAAGGACTATGGTGAGAGGAGAGGACAGATTGACCGAGCGAGCCACAACAAAGTCGATTTTAGGTATGGGAGGAAAGGGCAGGGGCTGAAAACTGAAGAGTAGACCTAATAATCAATGCCAGGCCCCCACTGACTTTCTCGTCAGGGCGATCAGCCCGAAGTATGTAATACGAGTCGGGGAGGGCAGATAGAACATCGGGCTGGGAGTCAGCGGAGAACCAAGTTTCCGTCAGACAAAGGAAATCAGGGTGTTCAGTGTCCAGGAGGTTGTAGAGCTCCAGCTGATGTCTGCTTGCCGAGCGGGTATTGAGAAGGTAGGCAGAGGCCGCCGACGAAGGACAAGGGGAAGGAGAGGGAGAATGTGTAGGGGAAACAGTAGCCTGCTGGCAGAGTGAAGCGACGACAGGAGAGGAGACAGGGGGGGTAGCAATGTTCAACGCCTGAATGCACTTGAGAGTGATAGGGCTGAGAGGCCAAGGACCCTGACAAGAGAGGAGCTGGTCGAAGTTGTAGACAAAGGCAGAGACAGGGTTTGTGGCCCCGGGTCCCGACCGGGCACGGACGGGCACAGACGGGCTTGCCTTTGGTGTGCCATCAGCGCGCCGCCGGCACGCCCACTGCGCCCACCCGCTGCGACTAGAGCGCTACCCCTGCCTTCTCCCAAGATGGCGATCCTCGTCTCTACTCGGCGCCGGATCTACCGGGCGTGGGCAGGAGCAGAGCAGAGGTAGGAGCGGACAATGGGCAGTGCAGAGAAGGAGCGCTTCTAATAGGTAAGCAAGCGCGCGATGAATAAAACCAAAATTGAGCTTTAGAGTGGCACACAGCATCAATTTAGTGCAAGCAGCAATTTAAATGTTAAAAAAAGCACACACACTCACTCGCTGCCCCCGGCTTCCGCCTCAGGGGTGACAAACAAGTAAAGAATTATGATGTATAACTGCCACACACTTCCCCTCTTGTGGATATGTCTATAATGATTGATATATCTGATTTTGAGGCGGAACCAAATCCTCAATAAGAGATGGGCCAAGCAACAAAAACCAGGTTGCTGTGATTACCAACATGTGTAACTATAGGGCTGAAACAAAATACTTGGATAAGTTCCTGATTTTACTGCAGAGCTTGACAAGTGGGGTTAGCCTTAATAGAAGACATTTCATTACGATCTCTCTGACTGGAGTTCTTCTTCTGTAAGGAAAAGTTATACTCTGAGCTTAAGATATGATCTTTGGAAAGAAGGATAGTAAAACCTCACCTTAATTAATGTAAAGCACCCATTGCTTGAAGAATGACAGGCCATTGACTTCGGATGCAAACAGACAGAGGTAGGTTTAGTTTAGGTGCACCATGGCCATCACTGTGAAAGCAAGGTGAACACCCAATGGCCAATGGAGGAGCAGCACTGGACCTCCAACTGCAACTCCAAACACACCAGTAAAAAAAATAAAAAACCTATATTTTACCAAAGCAGGGGAATTAATAAAAGAAGCTAAACTAATGTACATATGACTAGGCAACCCCAAGTATAGGAAAAAACGTGACCCTGAGACCCAAACAACTTCAATGACCATATTACCAGATTACAGGGAAAGAAATAACCCAGAAAAGGTCAATAAAAGGGGAATAATGCTTTGTTTCAATGCAAATTCAATCTTATTGTAGCAGCCTGAGAAACAAACCCAGAGTATTATGTATGATGATGGCAGTAAAAGGCAAGCTAAGAACCAGATGACCAATAGAACAACAACCCTAGCCCCTAGCCAACTTCAGACAGAGCAGGTAACAGTTAAAGAATGCACATTGCCAAATTAAATAAATCATCAAACAAGCCAGACAGCAGCAAAATAGAACTAAAGAAAACATAATAAACGAAAGGGATGTAGGCACAGGAATAAGGGTATATGGGAGGGAAGGTCAGCTTGCTTGTCTTGTAAGGAAAATAATATTTAAGACTTATTCTGAGATATATAGTTCCTGGCATATGGTTCAATATACAGATCTATACTTGATACTCCAATATAGAAAGATCACCAGATCCCTCCATTTAAGGGGTCGATTCCGATCCTGGATTTTTTTTCCCCGTACAACTCGTATCCGTATTTTTTTACGTACGAATCGTACAAGTCCCGTACAAACGGCGAAGTACGATTCGTACGTGGAAAATACATACGAATCGCCTCGGGAAAAGTCTACGAGAGGTCTCCGGACAGTTTTACGTACAACTCGTAAAACTGAAGTCCGAGCGCGCAAGTACGATCCGTACCGCCTGTCCGAAAACACAAGCACATGGAAAAGGCCCCGTACGGAGCGAACTTTGTACGACCACTACCCGAGTACACTTGTGCCCGGGGTACGAGTCGTACGGCCCCCCCAGCCTCCCACCCCTCCCGCGTACATCCGCACCGTACCCCCCACCCCCGTATGTACGGACCATACCCCCCACCCCCCTCTGTATGGACCGTACCCCCCACCCCCGTATGTACGGACCGTACCCCAGGCGTACCCCCACCCGCGTATGTACGGTCCGTACATACGTGAGGATCGGGTACGCCTGGGGTACGGTGCGGACATACGTGGGTGGGGGTATGCCTGGGGTACGGTGCGGACATACGCGGGTGGGGTGTACGCCTGGGGTACGCTCCGTACATACGGGGTTGAGGGGTACGGTCCGTACATACGGGGGTGGGAGGTACGGTCCATACATGGGGGGGTGGGGGGTACGGTCCATACATATGCAATGTTGGGGTACGCACCGTACATGATAACACGTACGATGTGGGTGATGGCGTGTACGTCACGTAGCAGGCCCCCTTTTCCTCGTGCATCGCAGCGTACTTAGCTTGTCCGGCACTTTTTGGCTCCCGTAAAAATATAGTCGTGCGGAGTGCTGTAGGTACGAATCGTACTTGCTGGTCCGTAAAACGCTGCCTGACTCCGTGCGGACGTCGCATACGTGCTGTCCAGGATCGGAATTGTATGTATTTTTTAGCCATGTGGTTTTTTTTACGATTCGTACGGAAATGGTATTTCTGTATGAATCGTACTTGCTGGTTTGTACGGTGGAATTCCCGGGTACGAGTCGTACAGAGAAAACGCTCCATACGACCATTTGTACCCGGGTTTTACAGGATCGGAATCGGCACCTATGTTAGGAACCTGGAGAGCATAACATAGCCGCAATAGCTACTATGGACTCTGCAAATAGGGAGAAAATCAAAAGCACATTTTTTATTTTATTGTAAAGATCATTAGAATTTTAAAAGGTACACATAATACCTACTCTCGGTGGTGATTTTCATTGGAAGGTTAATTATGAATAGGATGAAGAAAATGATAATATGTAATATTCATTTGTACATTGTGGGCCTGATTACAATTGTCCAGTAAAGTTGCAATGCCGCTGTAAACACCAGTTTGAACAAGATCACAATATTAAGTAGCTCAATGTTACCAGATGTGATAAATGTTTGCATTCTCATCCAAATTTGGACAGGTCAAACGTGTCAGAATTTAACAGGGGACTAAGGTGGGGTATTTAATGTGACATACAGATTTTGGATATCACTTGAAATAGTGTACCCCAATTATCCCCTTGGAAACTGGGTATAAATTCTCATATGCAGCAATATGTTCTTGAAGTAGTTACTTATTGTATATTTTCTAACTAAGTTGGTATATTATTAGTTCACATCATAGGAAATAGTAGCAAGGCATAACCACACAAATTATTTCTCAAAACCCAAAAATATTTTTACTTATCCATTGAGTTACCACAAGTCACAAAATGTATACAAATCATTTGCTCAAAAAATTAAATCAGGGTACTTAACATTTTCAATAACAGTGACTGCCCTGCCTGAAAATACAAATAATTGTTTGTGCTCTAAATGATCAGTACGGAACAATGTATCCACCTAAGAAGATATGCATTTACAAGCAAAAGTTCATTCTTGATTGGTAAGAGATACAGGCAAATAAAAACAGTTGACTCATTGATATTAGCAAGGATAGTACATTGACTTCTCAGTCTCCAAAGGCAAATCAGTCCAGGCACATATTTCTGTATATACAGATTTTAGAGGTATATTTTTTGAAGGAGTTTATGAATATATTTTAGCCCTCATTACCTCTTACTTAAGCAGGCTTTCTTCTTAGATACATGGCTCTCTTCACAATCATGCTTTTAAGTTTTGGGCCTTTATATTTTTAAGGTTAATTGAGTTTTAGCACCATTTTTGTATGGTATATTTGCACGTTATGGCTGCTATTTACCTGCTCTTTGCGCAAAACTAGAATATATTGTGCTTCTAACCCTTTGCTGCTAAGCGCAAAATAATTTTTAGTTAGAAATGTGCTAGTTCTCTCGTGGTCTTATAGGGAGAGCATACGGTTGCTTTATGGACGAACTCGATGATGATATATTACAGATTACAGCCAAATTGAATATTGTGTTCGATATAGAGGTGACTCCCAACGAAGTTTCAGATTCACTTGTTAGAATAAGTTCCTCTGTCACTTCAATCAATTTAAAATTACAACATCATCGAACTTTGTTTATGCTGTACTACACTCCTAAACGGATTGCTAAATGGGCCATTCCAATTAATTCTATTAAATGTTACTGCCCCAAATGTAATGAATTTGCTGCAGATTTACGGCATATGTTTGTGATATGCCCCAAGTTAGCTGAATTTTGGTGTAGAATTGCCCAGGAACTGAGTAAGCTAACTGGTAAAACAACGTCTATATCAGAAAAGGAAATCTTACTTGGGCTATTATTGGATAGTGGTAATGTGCCAAATGCTTTTGTATCAATCTTTATGGTATGTGCTCGCTTGACTATTGCTAGGGTATGGATAGAAAAATCCAGCCCTACTATTACTGAATTCTGGTTGATACTGAGGGGAGTTTACGAAATGGAATTAGCTTTGGCAAAAGCGAAGGGTCTGAGATCATTGGTTAAATTTAGACGGCTTTGGTCTTGTCTTCAGTGGGACTAAAAATATTCTGGTTCCTACTGTTGAAATTCTATGTGACATGATTTGATACGATACTTATGCAAGTGTTCAGTCCATTTATCCATCTATATATTTTTTATTCATTTATTTGTAATTGTTTAGAATGCTACAGAAGAATGTCGCTCCGAATTGTGTTCCTTTTTTCTTTTGTGAATGACGAAATGATATGCACCTTGGGTATTTTTTTGTTGTTGTTTTATATCTATGACCAATAAAGTTAAATAAAAAAAAGAAATGTGCTAGTTCTTCCCTAGTTTTTCTTTGGTTATAACTTCTGCTGCTATATGATGCACTTAAGAAGCTGCTATTACACAATATCGAATAATATTTAAAAACTTGCACATGTAACTGCTGCTATTTAAATTATGGGTGGGCAGAATTTGTGTAGTCGCGCTACGCAAAGCTCTGCGAAACGGTAAAAAATCTCCGCAAGCATGCAAATGTTCCGTGAACATGCGGAATTGCTTGTCCATTCCGTTCGCAATGCTTTTTTCTTGTTCGTGAATGCTGTTTGCGTGCTCGGGGAGAAATATCTCGCGAACCCGCATTTTGAAAGTGCGAACAAGCAAAAAATTACGTGAAGCCGCGAATCGCAGAACTTTTGGCAATTCCGTATTCTCCGTGGAACGCGAAATTACCCAAATTCCGCGGGCGGAACGAAATTTACCGCCCAGGCCTAATTTAAATGCGTTTTGCACATAATTTATTATATATTTTGCTTTCATGTTTTGTTGTTAAAGGAAAATGTATTTTTCTGTTTTAACTTGTAGCTGCTATGTGATGCATTCTATCTAAAACTGGATCTATTATGAAGCTGCTATCGTACAGTATGGATTCGAACTTGAGCTATTTGTTTTGGTAAAGGATTTATTAATGGTATTGTAATTTGCTTGTCTGTCTTGATGATGAGAACCTCTATTTACATCTCACTGATCTGGGGCAATTGATTACATTCATTTGCTTGTGGACATTTTTATTTTGCCATATTAGGGAGAACTTAGAACTGGTTATAAAGGGTTTTGATACTTTTACGATGGACTAAGAAATTAATTGAGCTTATATTTTACTATATTTATTATGTAAAATTTGTGTGTGTATTTTATGTGAACCTCATTGGAGATCCAAATCTTTATTAAACAATAAATTGAATTGAATTGAGGTATAAACCTCAAAATCCACGTTATTCCTCAAAAGTTTAGACTAGATGCAATTGACCTCAGTCAATAAAACCTCAGATTGTAAGATTTTATTGGGCGTGACAAATTCCAACTATACCTCTGGGTCACTGATATTCAGGCTTTGTACACAGTTGACAACTAGCATTGTATGCAAAGCTGGTGGTGTTAGTTTTAATGTTTATTTTAGTTAAATAACATCAAATAAAAACAAAAGCGGTGGCATTCATTTACTCATGTTTAACTTAGATGTTTCTGACATGGTGGCTCGCAGGTAAGTTGTGTTGTTCCAACTCTTTTTAGTTGTAGATCACATTCACACTGTTAATGTTTTATTGGATCATCGTCTTGTGTCCTGATTACAAGTTGAGGGCTAAATTCCAATCTCTGAGCAAACAGGAGTTTGTACGGGGATCAGGTTTAGAAGTTGTTTGATAATTCCCCTACCCTCATTTCACAGCAATAGGTCAAACCTATTGAAACCTATTGAGGGGAAAAAGCTCACAAAAAAGTGAAACAAGTGATATTCAATGTGTTAAGTACTGATTCTGTATCTCATGTTACATACACCCAAGTTGAAAAAATACAAGGCATTTAATAGAGCTAGTAAATACCTCACTTCAGGATAATGCCATTTACCAGTTGAAGTAAATGGAACCCTCATATTCAACGCAACTTGCAATCAGGATCCCTAGTGGTTTCTCTTTTTCCAATCTTCATGATTTAGTTACCTTTGACATTACTTTAAGGACACCAAGTTTTCACACTGTTTTATTTATTTAGCCGCAGTACACAGTGTATCATTAGGTAACAGTTGTTAAATAGAACAATTTATACTGTTTAGTTAAAAAGAAAAGTGTTAAATTCAGAAAGGGACACTCATTAATAACATTTTCATCTCAGGCCTCTTAATCACAGGGACAGCAATCTACATGTGTATCTGCAGCAGAGTTCTTGCTTTAATTTGTAAATGCAGTTGCTACTGACGATTGTGTAAAAGCCAACTTTCATCAAAAAATGAGCAATATGCGTTAAGGTGTAAAAAAAAAAGTAGTGTGACATGACAAAGTTGCTAATTAAAACATTTGTGTTAAGTTGCATTAAACACCTACAGATATATTATGAGTGCAGCGTCAAGAAAACTAAACAAATAAAAGCTGTGTATTAAAAGCAGCGCCGCAGTCTTACACGTGCGGAACCACACTTTGTTCAGTCCTATAAAAACAGTGAAATATTTTGTGGATAAAGTTATCACCTTAGGAAACATTGTAAAAATAAATACATTGCAAAACCTTCTGTGAATATGTGTTAAACTTAACTGCTAACTGATCAGTCAATGTCACCAAAGCAGAGTCAGTCTCAGACCAATTATTTGAAAATTACCTTTTTGCGATTCTGTATTTTTGGCTTCTGCAAAGATGTGTATTCGAGTTTCATTACTTTTGAAAATAGATAATTGACCTTTTTTTTCTCGACGCTAAAATGAAAACTGTTGCCAACAGTACAAGGTCATGATTTCATGTTCAGGGGTACAATCCAATGCCTGTGCAAAGAGGAGTTTGCAGAAGGATCCGAATTACAAATTGTGTGAAATTATCACTCCCTTGAAGTTTTCTTCTGATAGATCTGGTTTGTCAAACCTGTGGAAATTTATTAGAGGAAAAGAACTGGAAAACATTCAAAACATGTCAAATTGTTGTGGGAAATACCGATTCTGAACGTTGTGCATCATTTCCAGGTTGTAACCTTATAAAAGTAGGTAGATAACAAACACAATAAATATCTCACCCTCAGGTAATGTTATTTGCTTGGTGTGGTAAATACCCTTAACTATTCCGCATAACTTGAAATTAGCACCCATATATGCACATAGTACCTCCATTCCGTATATTGGGTAACACTAGGAAAACCTTTTGTGCACTGTCTCTCTGAATTAGTACAGAGATTATTGGCCAGTACGACCCTAGATTACCAGCAGTATCAAATTACTTAACTTTACAAGCGTCAGTCAAGGCAAATTGTAGATACTTGTAAACAGTCGTGCTGAATCATTTGGACAATTTTTGCTGAAAAGACATAATTGCAGTAATCTAGATGATTTCAAGTCAGAGACAACTGAACTACACAACCATCTGGTCAAAAGGAACTACCCAACCAGTAAAATGCTGGTAGGGGCTATCATTAGCATGAAACATGTTGACCACATACACCACACAGGTCCTGTAGGACCATTAGATCCACTCAGGCTCACTCTCTTTTAATTAGGCTAGTGCCCCCCAGGAATAAAATCATTAGATAGGGTTGTCCTAGACCTATTTTTAATAACTCACCCACACACCCATTCTACTACCCAAGCCCACACACCCGCACACACCACACAGTTTCTTCATAAAAAGATCTCCGCCAAAGAGCCCCTTTGCGGGTGCCCGTCGGGCATTGCAGTGCCGGCCTGACGAGGAGCAGGCCCAATGATGAAGCATGACATCCTTCGGGGTGTGTGAGGGCACTTTTTAGAAATACCTGAATTTGCCCTCTCTCTAAGGAACTGCATACCTTTTGACTTACTTGCAGATTTAAATTGCCATGTTGACCTGGCAAGTGCACCAACTTGCCAGGCCCAAACATTCCCTTTTACTACATGTAAGTTACCCCTAAGGTGGGCCCAAGGTAACCCTGTGGGCAGGGTGCAGTGTATTTAGAATGTAGAGCATGTGCTGGTGTGCTTTAAATGTCCTGATAGTGAAATACGGCCAATTTTATTTTTCACTATTGTAAGGACTATTCCTCCCATAGGTTATCATCTGAGCCGCCTTGTAACCTCTTACAAATGTAACTTCCATTTGAGAAGACATAGAGATTTGAAGTTTGGGGTACCTGAACTCACAATTTAAAAATACATCTTTTAGTGAAGTTGCCTTTCAAAATTGCGTGTTTGAAAATGCCACTTTGAGAAAGTGAATAATTAGAAAGGGGTGGTATGCACACCGTTACTTGTCACTTTTAATCCTTATATTTCAACGATCGTCAGGAAGTTGGGTGCGTTTACTGGGCTTGTGCCTTGCCCTGTGGCACACTAAAAGCGTTACAACAAACAATTAATGGACGGAATGCTGACAATGCAGACATTCTCCCCCAGTCAAGAGATCTGGGTTAAATCCATCGTTCTTTTGCCCACTACACCACCCCAGTTTAGACATGGCCATATGCAAATCAGTCTTGACCCTGTGCCTCATGAGAACAGTCCAGCCCGAACTGCCAAGCCATGTCTTCCCTGGACCGGAATCAAGCATCCTAGGACCGGTTTCTGGCTATCAGCCGTCATCAGCCAGGATAGCTTGACTCCAGTGGCTTAGTGAGCACGAGTCCCACGTCTGGGAATACTCATCCCACTTAGGGCGAAAAGCGTTACAACAAACAATTAATGGACGGAATGCTGACAATGCAGACATTCTCCCCCAGTCAAGAGATCTGGGTTAAATCCATCGTTCTTTTGCCCACTACACCACCCCAGTTTAGACATGGCCATATGCAAATCAGTCTTGACCCTGTGCCTCATGGGAACAGTCCAGCCCGAACTGCCAAGCCATGTCTTCCCTGGACCGGAATCAAGCATCCAAGGACCGGTTTCTGGCTATCAGCCGTCATCAGCCAGGATAGCTTGACTCCAGTGGCGTAGTGAGCACGAGTCCCACGTCTGGGAATACTCATCCCACTTAGTGCGAAAAGCGTTACAACAAACAATTAATGGACGGAATGCTGACAATGCAGACATTCTACCCTAGTCAAGAGATCTGGGTTAAATCCATCGTTCTTTTGCCCACTACACCACCCCAGTTTAGACATGGCCATATGCAAATCAGTCTTGACCCTGTGCCTCATGGGAACAGTCCAGCCCGAACTGCCAAGCCATGTCTTCCCTGGACCGGAATCAAGCATCCTAGGACCGGTTTCTGGCTATCAGCCGTCATCAGCCAGGATAGCTTGACTCCAGTGGCGTAGTGAGCACGAGTCCCACGTCTGGGAATACTCATCTCACTTAGGGCGAAAAGCGTTACAACAAACAATTAATGGACGGAATGCTGACAATGCAGACATTCTCCCCCAGTCAAGAGATCTGGGTTAAATCCATCGTTCTTTTGCCCACTACACCACCCCAGTTTAGACATGGCCATATGCAAATCAGTCTTGACCCTGTGCCTCATGGGAACAGTCCAGCCCGAACTGCCAAGCCATGTCTTCCCTGGACCGGAATCAAGCATCCTAGGACCGGTTTCTGGCTATCAGCCGTCATCAGCCAGGATAGCTTGACTCCAGTGGCGTAGTGAGCACGAGTCCCACGTCTGGGAATACTCATCCCACTTAGGGCGAAAAGCGTTACAACAAACAATTAATGGACGGAATGCTGACAATGCAGACATTCTCCCCCAGTCAAGAGATCTGGGTTAAATCCATCGTTCTTTTGCCCACTACACCACCCCAGTTTAGACATGGCCATATGCAAATCAGTCTTGACCCTGTGCCTCATGGGAACAGTCCAGCCCGAACTGCCAAGCCATGTCTTCCCTGGACCGGAATCAAGCATCCTAGGACCGGTTTCTGGCTATCAGCCGTAACGCTGTGGCACACTGTCATAAACCGATGCTGTGGGGAACGCAATTACGATCCACTCCCAGTCGCACTGCGAAAATGGATACATCAGCCAACTTATAGTTCCACCTTTAATATTTCTCCATGTAAAACTATGTTTTCTCCACGTTGTATACCAAAAATCTTTATACTCTTCTTTATGATCCACATTTATGGTTTCTTGCATTTTTTCTGCTTATCATATTCTAGATGTGTCCATCCGGACCTCTTCAAGAACACGCTCAAAGCGCAAGGTTCGTTCCAGACAGCATTTCTTTATTAACACCCAGTGCAATATTATTGTTGAGTTAGCCCAAGTGGTGAAGTTTGCTCCTTACATGCAGTTTACACCAGAAATGTGTCATATTTAAAGGGCTTTTGTAACTTTGTAGGGCTTTACCAACTGTTAAGATAGTGTTCAATGAAGAGTACATCATATCCCTCGGATCTCATTCAGAGTGGAGCCAGCTTGCTTTAATTGTCTATTATGCCTAAGATTTCTCTTTAGTGTTATGTTCTTAATAGTCTTTTCATTTAGAGCAATTAAGTGACACCCTCTGAAGGCCATGTGGACTGTCGTCTGTTTATATATGCAAATATATTGATCAATATATTGGGTAAAATAAGTTTGGCTTTTCCATTCGCTCACCGGGCCTCGCTTTGCGAGGTTATTTGTATTTCAGCTGGGTCTCCACTGTCTTTGTTCTGCCACCTAAGTGCCCGTGAGGCTGTACTTGGCTCCGCCTCCTTCCAGGACATCGGAAGCGGCGACCGGCCGGGCCAGGTACTACAACTACAACTCCCAGGTGCCCCTGGGCTAGGACGCTATCCTGATCACGCGCTAGGCGGCGCATAAAGCCCCACCTGGTGCGGAGCCCCTTGCATTTCCATTCACTCACCGGGCCTGGCTTTGCGAGGTTATTTGTATTTCAGCTGGGTCTCCACTGTCTTTGTTCTGCCACCTAAGTGCCCGTGAGGCTGTGCTTGGCTCCGCCTCCTTCCAGGACATCGGGAGCGGCGACCGGCTGGGCCAGGTACTACAACTACAACTCCCAGGTGCCCCTGGGCTAGGACGCTATCCTGATCACGCGCTAGGCGGCGCATAAAGCCTCACCTGGTGCGGAGCCCCTTGCTTTTCCATTCACTCACCGGGCCTCGCTTTGCGAGGTTATTTGTATTTCAGCTGGGTCTCCACTGTCTTTGTTCTGCCACCTAAGTGCCCGTGAGGCTGTGCTTGGCTCCGCCTCCTTCCAGGACATCGGAAGCGGCGACCGGCCGGACCAGGTACTACAACTACAACTCTCAGGTGCCCCTGGGCTAGGACGCTATCCTGATCACGCGCTAGGCGGCGCATAAAGCCCCACCTGGTGCGGAGCCCCTTGCTTTTCCATTCACTCACTGGGCCTCGCTTTGAGAGGTTATTTGTATTTCAGCTGGGTCTCCACTGTCTTTGTTCTGCCACCTAAGTGCCCGTGAGGCTGTGCTTGGCCCCGCCTCCTTCCAGGACATCGGAAGCGGCGACCGGCCGGGCCAGGTACTACAACTACAACTCCCAGGTGCCCCTGGGCGAGGACGCTATCCTGATCACGCGCTAGGCGGCGCATAAAGCCCCACCTGGTGCGGAGCCCCTTGCTTTTCCATTCACTCACCGGGCCTCGCTTTGCGAGGTTATTTGTATTTCAGCTGGGTCTCCACTGTCTTTGTTCTTTCACCTAAGTGCCCGTGAGGCTGTGCTTGGCTCCGCCTCCTTCCAGGACATTGGAAGCGGTGACCGGCCGGGCCAGGTACTACAACTACAACTCCCAGGTGCCCCTGGGCTAGGACGCTATCCTGATCACGCGCTAGGTGGCGCATAAAGCCCCACCTGGTGCGGAGCCCCTTGCTTTTCCATTCACTCACCGGGCCTCGCTTTGCGAGGGTATTTGTATTTCAGCTGGGTCTCCACTGTCTTTGTTCTGCCACCTAAGTGCCCGTGAGGCTGTGCTTGGCTCCGCCTCCTTCCAGGACATCGGAAGCGGCGACCGGCCGGGCCAGGTACTACAACTACAACTCCCAGGTGCCCCTGGGCTAGGACGCTATCCTGATCACGCGCTAGGTGGCGCATAAAGCCCCACCTGGTGCGGAGCCCCTCGCTTTTCCATTCACTCACTGGGCCTCGCTTTGCGAGGTTATTTGTATTTCAGCTGGGTCTCCACTGTCTTTGTTCTGCCACCTAAGTGCCCGTGAGGCTGTGCTTGGCTCCGCCTCCTTCCAGGACATCGGGAGCGGCGACCGGCCGGGCCAGGTACTACAACTACAACTCCCAGGTGCCCCTGGGCTAGGACGCTATCCTGATCACGCGCTAGGCGGCGCATAAAGCCTCACCTGGTGCGGAGCCCCTTGCTTTTCCATTCACTCACCGGGCCTCGCTTTGCGAGGTTATTTGTATTTCAGCTGGGTCTCCACTGTCTTTGTTCTGCCACCTAAGTGCCCGTGAGGCTGTGCTTGGCTCCGCCTCCTTCCAGGACATCGGAAGCGGCGACCGGCCGGACCAGGTACTACAACTACAACTCTCAGGTGCCCCTGGGCTAGGACGCTATCCTGATCACGCGCTAGGCGGCGCATAAAGCCCCACCTGGTGCGGAGCCCCTTGCTTTTCCATTCACTCACTGGGCCTCGCTTTGAGAGGTTATTTGTATTTCAGCTGGGTCTCCACTGTCTTTGTTCTGCCACCTAAGTGCCCGTGAGGCTGTGCTTGGCCCCGCCTCCTTCCAGGACATCGGAAGCGGCGACCGGCCGGGCCAGGTACTACAACTACAACTCCCAGGTGCCCCTGGGCGAGGACGCTATCCTGATCACGCGCTAGGCGGCGCATAAAGCCCCACCTGGTGCGGAGCCCCTTGCTTTTCCATTCACTCACCGGGCCTCGCTTTGCGAGGTTATTTGTATTTCAGCTGGGTCTCCACTGTCTTTGTTCTTTCACCTAAGTGCCCGTGAGGCTGTGCTTGGCTCCGCCTCCTTCCAGGACATTGGAAGCGGTGACCGGCCGGGCCAGGTACTACAACTACAACTCCCAGGTGCCCCTGGGCTAGGACGCTATCCTGATCACGCGCTAGGTGGCGCATAAAGCCCCACCTGGTGCGGAGCCCCTTGCTTTTCCATTCACTCACCGGGCCTCGCTTTGCGAGGGTATTTGTATTTCAGCTGGGTCTCCACTGTCTTTGTTCTGCCACCTAAGTGCCCGTGAGGCTGTGCTTGGCTCCGCCTCCTTCCAGGACATCGGAAGCGGCGACCGGCCGGGCCAGGTACTACAACTACAACTCCCAGGTGCCCCTGGGCTAGGACGCTATCCTGATCACGCGCTAGGTGGCGCATAAAGCCCCACCTGGTGCGGAGCCCCTCGCTTTTCCATTCACTCACTGGGCCTCGCTTTGCGAGGTTATTTGTATTTCAGCTGGGTCTCCACTGTCTTTGTTCTGCCACCTAAGTGCCCGTGAGGCTGTGCTTGGCTCCGCCTCCTTCCAGGACATCGGAAGCGGCGACCGGCCGGGCCAGGTACTACAACTACAAATCCCAGGTGCCCCTGGGCTAGGACGCTATCCTGATCACACGCTAGGTGGCGCATAAAGCCCCACCTGGTCCCTCGACCCGCGAGGACGCGCGCGGGACGTGCCGGGCTAAGCTCGGGCAAAGGGCGGGCCGTCTGTGGCCGTCCGGGGCTGGAAGTGGCTGGGCTGGGCTACCTCCCTTTCTTCGAATCCCTTAGACCAGTGAGACTTTCATAATATATGTTAATGCAATTGAACAGCCGTTTTTGCTATTCTGCTTTTGATTTATGGTCTAGGTGTTCAGTGTGTACAAACTCCAGTGCCACCTATACATTTAGGAATACTTTATCATGGCGCTGCATCTTAGAAATGGGAGGAAGCTTGTACCAAACAGCTTCGGGGGGTCTGTATCTGGAACTCTAGATCGGTTCATTACTAGAGCAGCAAATGTTCTTGAAAATGAAATTTTAACTACAGAAAAAAGGCTGTCCCTAGAGCTGTTGTCCAAACGCTCCTCTTTGGGTACCATCATGACCGCAGTCACCCCAGAGCAACCCCGGTCACTTGACGCCACTAGCTTAGGATCATGTGTGGACCGAGTAGGAGTGGGTGGGTCCACCATCATATCAACCAGCAATTCTTTCGACTCAATCTTAGATAGCATATCTATACTTCCAAATAGTCCTACTGACCCCAACACTTTGGCTGCCCCTACCCTGTCCCATATAAATGTACCAAATTCTCACCAAACTGGGAAAACCAAAACCAAACAACCCCAATATACCGCTGGTAAAAGAAAGCGAGGGGGAGGGACACAAAAGGGTAGAAGTGCCAAGCTAACTAAAACTATTACCGTAAATGCATCCCCCATCTCTAAAACGCACTATAGATCTGCCACCATTGCCTCAGGCATAACGCCACCCAATTTAACACCCTGTTACCCTGCTGAACACCAACCCCCAAATGGTACTCTAGAAATTCTAGAGCAACTTCTAAGATCTATGTTGCTTCCCCTATTTGAGAGGGTTAAACTTATAAATGATTCCATGGCTAAATTGGAAAGTGCCGTAGCGGCAAACTCTGCAACCCTTAATAAAATAGTGGAGCTCTCACGAGCTACCGGGCTAAAACCATCCCGGAGTGTGATCACTGATCCCCAGAGTGTCATAATAGGAACTCCCGTGGAGGTATTAATTAGCCCAAACACTCAATTACATCCCAAACTTTCTATAAATGCCTCATCCCAAACCCTTTCAATCGGTTATAACAGGGAGGGCGCAGCCAGAGAAGGTGGGGAAAAGTCAGCGCACACAGTATGCGGTGGTCACCCTTTCTCTAGAGAAAACCGTGAGCCTGGGGTGGAGGCACAGCGAGCCAAGCTTCCTTGTATTAACCTCCCCCCTGAATCTGCACCCTACACCGTTATCCTGGCTAATGTCCCTGAGATCCAACATGATAAAACAGAGACCCACGGGGAATTGAAGAACAAGGTGATCTATTGGCTAAACAAAAATCGTCCACTCCAACAAGAAATAAACGCGGAGATTTTGCATGTGAGAAGGGTGAGCTGGCTGGGCAGGAGATATAAGGACCTAAATGGCGATTGTATAATTGTCAGTTTCAGGGATCCTAGAGTGGTTAGGCATATTTGTTATGAATGGGAGATGCGGGGTAAAGTGGGAATCCAATCTCTAAGCTTGAGCTATTTTTTTCCCAAGTTCACATTACAGTCATCTTCCTGTCATGCACAATGGGTGGGATACAGCACCTAGATACCAACATATTGCTTCAGACCAGGATCTCTTCCCCCCCGGGCCAATCGTCCTGAGTTCCCTAGTGGCTTGGAGGGGGTTGATTGACTGGGCTCCAGAAATAGGAATGGTAGTTCAGGTTGGCAAGAGGTCAACGAGATTATGGCTCATGCAGCATCAACAATTGATATTAGTAATATTACTAATTGGGTATTTTTGGGGGATAGCTGCGTGACTCCCTCCACAGCACCCGGTCTGCACCCACCTATTGCTCTAAGAAAGAATCTTAAAATTACTGCTGCCCCTATTGTGGGTCCCAGGGTCCCAACCCCCTTCGACTCACCTACACCGTCCCCCGTGGGAGGGGCATCTGTTCAGGCTGTGGAGAAACCCCGTGGAGCACGTATGATTGAGGACACTAGTCATCCCAAATTAGGTTGTTGTAATTTGAATCCATCTGGTACTAATGTTTCCCAACCGGCATTGCCTCTCTCTTCTACTATTTTCGGTGGTGGCACTTATTTGCACTCCCTGGTATTCTGGAATATCGCAGGTCTAAAGAGTAAAATCTCCACCGCAGAGTGGATTGATCTGGCGGACAAATACGACATCTTGGCATTCCAGGAGACCTGGGCTGCAGAATCAGTACATCATACGGGGTACCTAAATTTCCACAAAGTTGCAGTCTGTGGGACAAAAGGTAGACCGTCAGGAGGTTTAACCATTTGGATCAAACAATCTATGAATCACCTAATCAAGGAACTATATGTTGGTAGCCCAGACATCCTTGCCCTAAAGCTGCACCAGTTAGATGGTTCAGAGCTCTATATTATCAATGTGTATAACAGAGCTAAGCCTGGCGGGCATGGCTCCGACACTTTTCCAATATTGGACTCCTTTTTGGACTCCCTTAGACCCGACAGCAATATAATAATTGTAGGTGATTTAAACTGTTCGTTTGAGCCCCTAAACTCAGACGGGGAATTCCTTACGACAGAGGAGGATGTCGTGTGGAGCATCCCCCAGTTAGACCTCACACCCATTAAGAGATGGACAGAATCAGTTCTGCAGTGGATGGGTCTCTGCCTTGAGCGCGGCTTTAGGGCTGCCAACGGGCGATCTGCATCTGATAAAATGGGTAGGGCCACCTTTGACAATGGCCGCTACAAAAGTAGAATTGATTACGCCCTTATAAAAATTGAGTACTGGTCCATACTAAATGACATCGTGATTATGGACCGCACAGAGAGTGATCATAATCCTCTTATACTGGGACTCCTGTTAAAAACACGGTGGCAAGCACAAGCATACAGCTAAGGTTGCCACCTCTGACGCCCTGCTTACTAACAACATACGCAGGGTGCGTTGGGCTAATATTGCCATTGACCGCGAGGTTTTGGGCGAGATTTCTATTAGGCTAACTAGGACTCTGGGGGTTTTGCATTCATTTCCAACTCAGGAAGATATAAACAGAGAGATAATTAATCTCCATGAAGATCTTTTTAGTGACCTTAGATTGTATTTTTCAAAACCTGACATACCAAAGAAGACTCATGGTAATCCACTGTGTAAATCATGGTATAATAAGTCGTGTAGGGAATCCTATAGTAGATTGGCTCTTGCTATCAAAACCAAAATAATCTCCAATATTAGGATAGCAAGGCTTAACTACCATAAAGCAAAAAAGAAGGCTAAACTTGATTGGGATACCCAACATTGGCACGACCTTTTAGCAGCCAGTAATCATAGAAATTTAACAAAGTTTTGGCATTTAGTCAAATGGGGCAATGGCAGTGTTTCACAGGTTCCTGCTAATCATGTACCGAGAGAAGTCTGGGTTGAGCATTTTGGGTCCCAGTTTTCTGGGGATAACTTGACTGATATTAGTATCATTCCCATTCCTACCCCTGAGGACACTGCCCATGATTTGACATTTGCAAGCAGCGAAGTTGAGGCGGCGCTAAAAATGATCCCCAGCGGCAAGGCACCAGGTATCGATTGTGTCCCTGCCGATCTCTTTAAGCACGACAAAGAAAACTGGATCCCTTATATAGTCTATCTGGGCAATGCAATAGCAAAGGGGGCTAAAATTCCCGATTCTTGGAGTGGAGCTGAGATTCTCCCGATTTATAAGAAGGGGGATCGTTCCAGCCCGGGGAACTACCGACCGATCAGCCTGATTGATGCCATACAAAAAATCATCGCCAGGATGGTTCTGATACGAATCCAGAGTTGGATCAAACTGGAGGATATATTATCACCCCTACAGGCAGGGTTCAGGTCTTGTATTAGTACAATAGAGCAGGTCCTTAGGTTCCAATTGCTCTATTGGAAAGTTGTTAGTTTAGGCGGAGGAACTATTTACGCTGCCTTTGTCGACCTAAAATCAGCGTTTGATTTAGTTCCCAGGGGTAAATTCTTAAGAAAATTGACAGGTCTCCCCTGCTCTAGCCCTACGATACCTTTATTAGGTATCGTATCAATAGATGACTTAGCTCACTATAAGCCAGTGGCTCTGTGGAGGAGGCTATGGACCACCCCCGAATTAGCGGCTTATGCCAAGGCCACTATGGATGTAAGATCCATCCTGGGTTCGGGTAACATCCCTTGGTTCAAAAATCTCAAATTATCACTTGAGTCAATGGGCTTGGGTAACCTGTGGTCAGATCCTGTCAACAACCTGTTTCCCCCCAAAAAAGTTTATAAAAACATCTATTGGGCAATAGTTTACCAGAAACTCGCCTGCCAAATTCCATCTACATCCCTGTCAGGAATGTTTCTGGATCTCAAATCTATTCCGGCCCTAGAAGAATATTGGGACACAGTAACAAAGCCCAGTGATAGAAAACTCTATTACCAGCTAAGGGTTGGCTCCCTTCCAACGAGACTGTTTGCAAAAAAATGGAAAGGTCAGGAGTCTGATCGTTGTCGTAGATGCCCAGCACGCAAAGAATCGATTGCCCACATATTCTTTGAATGCCCGGTTTATGCAGCTCCTCGGGCCAAATGGCTCAAACCAATTTGCCGTAACTTGTCAATAAGGGTTGGGTCTGAGGCCCTAAGACTTCTTAAGTCGGATACAAGCAAACCAATTGTTATAGCTGTATCAAAATTTTTGATTTGGGCTGGGTGTGGATCCTGAGGGCTAAACAGGACCTAGTGGTAGGTCTTCCTAACGATCTGTTCTGATGGCTCAGAAATTAATTATGGTATTTTATCCTACTTTTGCTGTAGGTTTTAAACTCTATTTTTATTGCTGGTTTTTATTCAGATTTTATATTGGTATTTGTTTTAAAATGAGGTTTTAAGCATGGTAATGTCTTTTATGATGAAAATTTCGAAATAAAGACTTTTTGAACTTGAACTTGAAAATAAGTTTCCCACTATGCTGTTCTTCCTACTAACTTGTAGTCCCTGAAGGGTTTTTTCTCTTGATTAACCAATCCATTGACTGACCATTCTTGATTGACCATTCCAAAGACTGTAAACTTTTCATCACTATCAGAAAATTATTCTGCCTTAATATTTCTAACTCCACATCAGATAGTTTTTCACATACATGTTTCTTCATGCCATCTATGAGAATTGCAACAACCAGAACCGGATCTGTAAACTTAATTCAATCACATTGTTCCGGGTCACAAGTGTTTAAGTTCTGTTGAGCAGCTCAAGTATCGTGCTTCACATTTGCTATGCTTGAGGCATAAATTCAAACTTGTTGACTTGCCAGTGTTTGATTAAGCAACATTAACTCAAACGTTTTTAGGGATATTCTTCATTTTTATATTTTGCCTCTCTCTGATGGCTTTTGTCAACATATTTTCTACTTTACTTACTGGAAACAGAGTGGTTTGGGGTCTGTCTCTATAATGAAATCTGTTTTTCTTGGTGAACATGTTTCAGTGATTTTATTTCACAACATAAAGTGGAAATACAACAGGGAACCATGAAATATGAAAAACTATTTATAGTTGCCAGTGAAATATGGATTCGATCATCATACTGACAGCACCCGAAGCACTCTTGAGTGCTTTAACAGTGTTTGAGATACTTAAATTATGTGGCATGGAGGACCAAATTATTCAGCAAAGTTATCTAAATTAAGTATTAAAAAAAACAAATTATGCATCACATGTGCTAGAAGTATAACTTGAACATTTAAACTAGACAAATAATTTTTCGGAAATCTGCAAATTTTGCAAATTATGTGACAAATATGGTAAATCTATAACAATGAAGTAAACTATGCTGCCACAGATTCCCCTACATTCACTGAACCTCACCATTGCCCATTGTTTTAGCAATAATTTATCTAAGAGAGATAACTAAAACCTGGGCATTTTAACTCCATTCAGTGCCCATTGTTAGCTGCACTTTTAAGAAAACTGATTTTTCAAGCTAACTGCTCCAAACTAATATAAATAATACTTCTAGAAATGGGATTCCTGGTTGGCTGAGTTATGCAACTAGGCCAGCAGGAACTACCATCTCAGTCAGGATAAGTAAAATACACACTAAGGGGCACATTCACAAGGAACTTTATCGCAGCCAAAGTTGCGATAAATTTATCGCCCCATTCACAAGCTGGTGTTAACAGCCCACAGCACCAGTTTACCCACGATAGCAGCCGCAAAAAACATTGCCACAGAAGACCCACGGAACTATCGCTAATGAGATGCAGAGTAGGCATTCCTGTGCCAAAAGCTGCGACAACACAACTCCACAACATTCACAACGAACAGACAGAATTGCACTAAGAACACAAAACTGGCAATAAGGCGCGTTAGCAGCAGGAAAATAACACCTGCTCTGACCTGGTGCTAAGTTGGACCACAGCCTGCACCACAAAAGGGACCACAGCCCACAGCCACATCGGAAAGGCAACAGATGCCATGGAGCCACTGGTCATGCGGCCCGGACACCCAAGAGGGCCACAACACCCACCGCCACCACCCCAGGACCCCAAACCCCACCCGCAACACCCTCCCCCCCCGGACCACCACAGAGGCAGCACAGACAAAGACAGCGGACCCACAGGAAACGCACCAGCCTGACAGACCCAACACCTGACAATGTCATTGCCCACTACAGGCCCAAAAGGACAACCATCCTACGCATCCTGACTAACAATGCCCAACAGGCCGACAGCACAAACACAGCGGACACACAACATCCCACCCCACACAAAGCTGCTGGCTGTGCTGCACATTTTGGCCCCTGGTACCCCCGAACCAACACATGCCACAGTTGGAGGAGTCACACAGCCAGCCACATCCAAGTCCCTCACACCTGACCTGGACAACACCATCAGCCTGTCACCCCAGTCCCTACACGTCCAACACAATGCGCAGGATCGTCTGGACACCAAGCAAGGACCATATGCCATAGCTGGATGCACGCACGTGTCGGGGGCAATCTACAACACACATGTCATACTTGTGCCCCCTGCCAACACAGCACACAATCAACACAACAGAAAGCACACGTCTCACAGCAATATGCAGCCAACAGCTGAACACCGTGGAACCTCCACCAATCTCGCCTCCAAATACCCAGCCACTGTGCACGATTCCTCCATCCTCCGACAGTCCATCAGCAACCAGCATCCCCAGGATGGCAACAAGGGAAATGCACAGCCCCCTGGCAAGTTCAAAATGAACATCCCAATCACCTCAACTCCACAACCATGCAACTCACAACTCTGGCAATGCACACGACACAAAATCTAAACCAACTTGCCAAACAACATGTGCACCCACCAGACACGAACAACTCACAATGGTAATCTGGGCAAGCCCTGCACATGAGCCATCAGCGGCATAACACCTCAGCCACACAATAGCCCAATGTGGGGAGAGGTGGCAACCAGGCATGTGTGAAGGATGCAGGAGAACCATGATTGGGAAAGTACACAATGCCAAGAGTGGCGGAGATGTGCTGGCCAGACCGCAGTATGCAGAACACTCCCATATACATGGCGACATACACCGCTGGTGTATGGAGTGTAGTGGACAGTGGACGCAACCATGTCACCCCGGCCAGTGGGGGAGTTCGCAGATATGTTGCCTGTTACATCCCCCCCATAAGCGTGAGTGGAGTGGGATGGTCTGTATGCCAGGCCAGCGTATGGGTGTGAATAAAAAGCACGTAGCCCTGAGCGGGGTCCTCTTCCGGAAAGCCCAATGTCTCTGCCAGGGTGGCGCCGCTCACCACGCCACGAGGCCGACGCCGTCCTCGTGAGCAGAGTTGCCCACGATCCTGTGTGCATGCCGTACCCCGGCCCACTGGACCCCGAACCCGTCAGGCTCGCCCCTGTACCGCCAGGCCACACTGATCACCTGCCGACACCGACGTGTGTCATGGAGGGCCCACCACATGCAGGTGCAAGCACCAAGCCCGAGGCCCGCGACCTTGGCAGCCTCCTCAAACCATCAGGGCCCCATGACAGAGGCCCACTTTAGTCCTTTCTCATTGATGTACTCTACTGCCGCCTCTGGCCTACACCATGGTCAAGTAGGTCACACATTTGGAACTGAGTCTTGATTACACCATGGCAGTGAACATTATCCAAGGCAGAGTACATGTCACTATACTCCATTCAATGTGGTGCAACCAAGTCTGCGCATAGCATTACAACCACACGTGTCTGTTTGCCTTCACGGACTATTGCCCTCGGCCTACGCTGCACACGAGTAGGTCACAGAACTGGAACTGAACATCGATTGTTCAACGGCAGAATACATATCTATGCACGCAGGGAGAGGCGTGAGAGGATGATGCATTGCAGCCCGGAGGGAATAGGATCATCGTCACGGAAGTGATCGAACACTACCGACAACTGCCCTGTTGCCACTAACTCTGTACATCAGGATCCAACGACAGCTGGCTGTGGGCCAAGTACAAGTAAGGAGTGCTGTAATGTACGGGCGGAATTATGGGGCCATTGCCTCTCTGGCGGATTGGCCAAAATAGAGAACCAATTTATGAGAAAGCTCTAGGGCATACCGCCTAGCACTCCCCTTATTCCCCTGCGCCTGGATCTAGGAATCAAACCCATTGCAGAGGAGATCGGACTAAGACCACTGACCTTCTGGCACAGATTGTGAGTGACCCCTGAACTAGCATCTTATCAAACAGAACTCAATGGGGTCCTGGGACTTCCGGGGGCTGGAAAATTGCCATGGTTCAAGTACATCAAAGAAGCATGCACCAGAATAGGCATGCCTATCCTGTGGAGCAATCCAGAGGAAGTGTCCCCGATAATATCTCGACTTCAACTTGTAAGAGCATATAGATCGCTCAAACTAGTCGATCTGCAGGGGAACACAAAACTCAGGCACTTAACGGCTAATTTTCTTAACATAAAAGACGAGTATTTCTTTGAGCCTTTTCTGGATGATATACAGCCCTTTATGCCCAGGAAGCTGTATATCCAGTTTAGAACAGGGACCTTCCCCGTTAATGCTTTTACGAATAAAAGGTCAAAAGATCCCTCTGTTGGGTGTCCCACTTGCAACAGCCCTGATGAGACTGACATTCATGTCCTTTTTTTTTTGCCCTGGCTACAAATCTGCCAGACGGGGTTGGCTCATACCATTAGGTAGAAACATGGGCTGTACACAGTGTTTGGAGTTGTATAGGATTTTAAGATCTGACACACACCCCCCCATAGTTTTTGCCGTGTCTCGATTCCTTAATTCTATGTGGCACAGGTGTAGGGCCTTTTTTAATACATCTCAGCAACTGTAAAAATTGTCCCCCGCACTCTTGTCGTTTTTAGTTTTACAATTTTAAAATGTTTTATCTGGTTTTAATCATCTTCGTTTTTAACTGGTGTAAAGATATTGGACAAACTAAAATGCTTCTTTTGCTATATTTTAGAACCTCATATCAATGAACTCTCATCATTTGTCTTATCAGAGCTATATTATCTACTGGCGGTCGCCAGTAGATAGTTATAGTTACAACCTAGTTTCCATAGGAAATCTCAAAATTCTATTTTGAATAACTTTGGCGCCGGTTGATGAATCCTCGCGAAATTTTCAAAACTAATGGGGCGCTCTGTTCAGCTCCTACCCTGAAAGTCTCGGGGTGATTCGTCAAGCAGGGGCCGAGAAAAAAGGGGGTCCCAAAACGCGTTTTCCCCATGCATTTTTCCATAGGACCTTTAGACACAGCTACAGCCCGAACGGCTGAACAGAATTACTTGAAATTTGGCAGAGAGGTAGCCATAAGGTCAAGGAAGTGCCTTTTGCAGGTCTGGTGTAAATCTGTTCAGTATTTCCTCAGAAAATAGCATTTAAAAGCATATATATATGTGGGCGGAGCCTAACCACACATCTCATCCTGAGATCTGATTGGCTGTCAGCACTTCATCCAAGAAGTGTTGGCACCTATCTTGGGACCAATATACATGATAGCACCTCATTAAAAAGCATTGCAGTTAATAGAAGGTTTTAAGACTTTAGTTACATTATAAATCATTTGTTGATGGTACCATACTCATTTTAGGAATTGTGGTGTGTTCTAAGGTGATTTCACCATGTGAAAAAGCCTTCTGCTGGGATATCATGATTGAGAGAAAAATATTTTCTCATGCTTTTACCACAGAGGTTTGGAAGGTGATCTATAAGCTAAACTTAGAGCTTATTTTCTGTAAATTCACATTATCTTTCTCAGTCATGTGAGAAAGAAGTCTGACATTCTCAGTAAAACGTGTACATCCAACAAGGGCAGAGACTGTCAGTTGATTCCTTTGTGTTCTACTGCAGCTTCCCAGAGTGTTCCAAAGAACTACTAGAGCGCTAACCGTCCTACTTATGATAAACGTATGGCACACCTGAAGCCATCTTGCTTGGATTAAAGTGGTAACTCTTAAAACATTTAATTTAAAAAGGAACAAAATGAGGGGGTTCATTTTTCCATAAAAAGTATGATTAGTGGTGCAGAAAGAAAAATTAGGGCACATTTTGAGTGACTTCTCAAATCCTCTTCTAGTTCATAAAAAAATTCTGACATGCAGACTGAAACATGCACTTTCAATACCAGCAGCAGTTTTCCCTGGTGAGCAGTAGCTTTACTACAGTGATCTAATGAGCAAAAAGAGTGCTAACATTCTGATTTTATGGCAAATGTGTGACACATCTGAATGCCTTCTTGATGGAATCAAAGTAAAAAACTGAAAGTATTTCCTACTGAGGAGACTGCAGTAAATGAGGAAATTAGGAAACTTCATAACAAATAAGTCTCCCAAGATGGCCACCAGAGACAAAAGAGCCCAAATGTAGCCCAAATATCACCCAGATGTAGCCCAAGTATAGCCCAATGACAGAATGTCCAAGAATGTTCTTAAAAACAACTAGAGCGCTTACTGTCTTCATTATGACAAAAGTATGGCACACCTGAAGCCATCTTGATTGGAATAAACTGGTAACACTTAAAACATTTAATTTAAAAAGGAACACAATGAGGGGGTTCATTTTGCCATAGAAATTATGATTAATGCTGAAGAAAGAAAATGACGGCACATTTTGAGTGACTTCTCAAATCCTCTTCTATTTCATTAAAAAATTCTGACATGCAGACTGAAACATGCACTTTTAAAACCAGGAGCAGACTTCCATGGTGAACAGTAGTTTTACTACAGTGATCTAATGAGCAACTAGAGTGCTAACATTCAGAATTTATGGCAAATGTGTGACATATCTGAATACCTTCATGATGGAATCAAAGCAAAAAACTGAAAGCATTTCCTACTGAGGAGACTGCAGTACATGAGGAAATTAGGAAACTTCATAACAAATCAATCTCCCAAGATGGCCACCGGAGACAAAAGAGCCCAAATGTAGCCCAAAATCACCCAGATATAGCCCAAATATAGCCCAATGACAGAAGTGTGCAAAACACTTATTATTTTGTGTTTTTGCAGTGTTATATAGTGCAGACTTGTCAGGTATTGGAGTGCTTTACATGAGCATTGGTTACATCACACAAGAACAAATTCATTTTGGTTGTAGACATGGGGAGACTAAGTGATTTGACCAGAATCACAGAATGTCGAGCTGAAGCAGAAACTTCAACCTGGTTCCCCAGTTGCAAAGTCTGCAGTTCTGGAAGTAACACCACATCCTCTCCCCTAAGTGCAACATTTAATCAAGTGGTCAACTGGATAAAAAACATAAAGATAACAAATAATTTAAAAGTGCTTTGTAGCTATTTGAAAACTCAGAAAATATGTCCTTATTTTAGTCTTTTAGAGCACTAACCATAATTTTGATGCCAATAAGACCCTCTCATATATGTAATTTCTAAAGGAAATGTTCTAGGTATTATAGTTTTGATTACATCAAGATGATGTCAGGCGTTCCACACTTTTGTAATAAATATAGAATGTTAGCAATCTAGTTGTTCATTAGGATACTGTTGAGAGGCAGAGGCCAGGGGCACGGACTCTGAAAATTGAAGGCAGGTAGGAGGGTGCAAAGCAACAATTTAACCACACTGAGCAGGCAGGAAGGGCCGTGGAAGCACAACAGACTATGGAGGGCAGTGGAAATGGGGGAAGGGGCAACAAACCAACAATACAGGACTTGCAAGAGAGGCTGTTGGAGGGAAGATCTATTACGGGTCAAGGAAGCTAGGGGCGGTCCCCAGAGCCCCGGGAGCCACCACAGAACTGAGCAGGAGAGTGAGTCAGGGACAAAAGGGGCACCTTAATTTGAGCCGGGGTGCCTAGGAACACTTGCTCCAAAAATGAAGAAAACAGACATATGAGACATGGAATTGGAGGCAGAATACAATGGCAGTTTAATGAGAAGATGCAACTTCAAAGAAACCGCAGAATAGAGACATAAAGTACAAAATACAGAATCCAGATAATCATACAGCTGTCATGATATTCTCTGTATCTCAATTAATGTACTGACAGAGAGAGAGAGAAAACACATCTATAAATGCATCATGAGAAACAAGTTACACCAAGGAAAATGTTACCTAGGAACACTCACGTTTACTCTTAGAGCAAGCATTCCTGCAATTACAATACAAAATCTTTTAAATGCAAAAGTAAAGAGAACAATGGTTAAACATAACATGACATTTCATATAGGTAAAATAGAATAAGATACTTCAAGCAAAGCAGAGCAAGACATTTTAAGCAAAGGAAGACAAGAGCTCCCAGCTCTTGGGGAAAACCTGCACAGCCTGTTAACCTACAGACAGACGGCGAGGTAGTCCGTCGATATCTGTGGGTGCTCCCTTTTTATATCATTTTGTGGGCTCCTTTGCACGCTACATCTACCTACGTATGCTACCCAAAAGCTTTGTCTGCAGATTTTACCAGACATTTCGTCATTTACCCACTTAATGCTGACAATGGACTGGGTGAAAAGGTCAGTCTCTCAGGCCAATCGCTTATCGTAAGTTCCATAGAGCAAGCAGAAAATAATGGGTATTGTACGGGAATTCAATATATTCAAGTATAAAATCTCCTCAGTTCTCCTAACTTGACGCTCTGCGGTTGCCACTTCTTTAAAAGCGGGAAACCTGCCCAGGAAGCAAGTATCAGTCCAGGATGCAGCCTACTGTATGTCGACAGCTTCAGGGGGATGTTGAACTTTGATACCGAGCACGGAGCACTCGGGTAGGGTGGGGGCTACTAGTTTGGAGCAGAAGGCCTCGCAGACCTGCCTTCAGACTGCTATACACTAACATTGCAGAGCTATGGTCAATTTAACAAAGAGGCCTACATATTGAACAGAAGGGCCTACACAGGGGTTTTATGCTGGCTGAGTGGTAAGGATGTCTCAGGATAATTATATAGCAACACAGGACCCGCTGGTCAATTTAATACGGCCTACAAATGCGGCTGGCAGGGCAAGGACAAGGGTCTCATACTTCAGGTGTGGACAGAACGGGCCAGGGGCCCCCTGTGATACAAAATCTACCCTCCTTCAAGGCTGTGGCAATGTAATAGACCATTGTGGGCAGAAGGAAGAGGCAATGGTAGTACAACCATACATGCCAACAGACCCGATTCAGCCAGGAAACGTCCAATGTTTTTAAGCTCAAATGGGCTTTATTTGATCTGTCTCCTGTCTACAATATCCTCTTTTTCAATGTAACTCAAAGGGGAAAATCAATACCCCAGTTTTTTTTCAAAATCTCCCTCTTACCAAGTTCAAAATGTTTGCAAGTATGGTACATTGGATCATGGAAGGAAATGGGATAGGGACATGGACCTGGATAACAGAGGACAGGAGGGACATGGAGAGGTGCACCAAACTGACCCTGCAGGGCAGGCATCAGGGTTTGCAGCAGCACAATACACCACACAGGGCATGCAGGATGGGAGTGCAGCACAACAATCCATAGAAAGCAAGAGGGAGGGGACAGGACCATGCACATGGACAACAGAGAACAGAGGGGCAAGAGGCAATGGTAGCTAGCTGACCATAATGGACAGACAGGAGAGAAAGCTGCAGCATAACAGACCATAAAGGGCAGGAGGGAAGGATCAGGGGCATTACAATGGAACAGACAAGCCAGGAGGGAGGGAGTAGGGGTCTGCACATGTAAACAGAGGGCTGGGGGCAAGGGGGCAGGGCAGGAGCAGCAAGATAGCCATGGAGGTCAGGCAGGATGGGCACTAGAAGCAAGACACACCGTGAAGAGCAACAGTGAGACTGTGATGGCATACACACAGACCATGGAGGGAAGGTGGGAGGGGGTCAGGGGCAGCTAACTGACCACACAGGGAAGGTAGGAGGGGCCATGGCAGCACAGAAGACCATGCATGGCAAGTGGGAGGGTTAGTGGCAGCACAATGGCTATGATGGGCAAGAAGGAGGGTGCAGGGGCATGCACAAAGGACGATGGAGGATAGAAGGGAGGGTCAGGACCTGTGCACAGACAAGAAAGTTCAGGGGAAGGGGCCTCACAACAGACCACACGGGGCAGGCAGGAGGAGCAGTTGCAGCACAACAGATCAGGGAGGGCAGAAGGGTGTGGCAGTACAATGGACCATGTAGGACAGGAGGAAGAGGATAGGGGCATGGCATGTGGACAGGCAGGGTGGAGGTGGCAGGGACAGGTTACAGTTATCTGACAATGCTAGGCAGGTGGGAGGGGAGTGGCAGCTCAACAGAACACTCAGAGTAGATAGGAGTGGCAGGTCCATGGGACATGGTGGGCAAAAAGGATGGAGCAGGGGCATGCACAAAGACATCGGAGGGCAGGAGGAAGGAGAATAGGGGCAGCAAGCTAAGCACAGAGTTTAAGCAGGAGGTCAATGATGGGGCATAGAATTGGGCAATGGAGGGCAGGAGGAGTGGACTGGTACATCATACTAAATTCAGGGCAGTGGCAGCACATCAGACCATGCATGGCAGGAGGGAGGAGGCTAGTCCATGGATTCACACAACAGAGGATAGGGAGGAGAGGGATGGGGTAGCAAGCTAACTGTTCAGAGAAGGCAGGTATTAGGAACGTTATTGTTTCTAAAACATTGTGTCTGTGCAAACTACTTAAAATATGAACAAGTATGCAGCATAATCTCACTTTTATTCAGGAAGAAGAGGACGTTTGTGACTGTGACTCCGGGCTCATTTGGCAGAAACCCCCCCTGACCCTCCACCCCCTATCACAAAATGTAATGCCCGTGAAAAGGGTAGGTGAACACAGTGTTATATAGAACATAGTCCTGAGAGCACGATTGAAAATGAAAACTAGATATAGTGTATGGTATAAACTATGCACCAAAAAGTGTGATATAAGATGAACCAGGCGTGAAATATAATATGCAATACATTGTGCGCAATGACAGATTCATTGGAGAGCGCGAGATAGCACAGGCACTAGTATGTGCTATGCGATATGCGCCTTGGAGTGTAATATGCACAGGGCAGTGTTGTGTAACCTAACTAGTCTCTAAAGTTGTAATATAAAATATGTGCTGGGGAGTGTAACATTGCATATGCACTGTGACAAACATATGGATCCCAGATTGTAATATGTATGGCATAGCACTGTGCGTTATAACATAGGCATCGAGGAAGGCACGTTAGATGGGGCAATATAACCCGTGCGAAGACAAGTGTGGCATGACATATTCACGGGGTGGTGTTACAGTGCACATGGGCTAGAGAGTGTCATAGCATATGCACTAGCTAGTGGAATACAACACAGAGGTGTGTGGCACTCGGCAGGCAATGGTGGGTGGAACACAGCATTGGGCTCTGTCAGGAGCGCGCTGTGACTCTCAAGTGATGTTCGTCCCCTTTCCAGAGAGTAAAATAAAAAGTATTACACATCCGGCAGTGGATGTGTGTTTTATTAACCGTGAGGGGGGTTTCTTGCATAGTTTTGGTCGAATTTTTGTCTGATCCCCTTTGAATGGCTTGGTGTGCATGTGTATTAAATGTGCCCGTCAATAGCTACCCATGTTTGTATAAATAAACGACAAGGGTGTCTACCGGGATTAGGCACGGTAGGGCATCAGACATGTCAGAGCTTCACTAGTGGTGTAAATACATTCCACGTGGATTCATTGCATGCATAGTCGCCTTTTAATGAATATCACGCAAATCGTCATGGTGATAGGTACGTACGGTTTGTCCAGCATGTCCTAGGTGTGTCTATAAATATATATTTTTTAAAAATAATAAAAAACAGTGGCCGGCCCTGGGGATTAGGGTCAAAAAAATATAATTAGGAGACAGGCCCTGGGGGATGGGGTCATCAGGGCCAATAAATTAGAATAAGAAGGGGAACCACACAGCTCCCCTTCTTAAAAAATGAAAATAAATAAAAGACTGGCATCGTGCCGGAGGCCATGCCCCCTCCATGCAGCACTCTACAAACGCGCCCCCAACAGGCATCTCCAGTATGCGCCAGGGAGCTGCGCTGCAGACAGGTGTTCTGAGGCCAAGCCCCTTTTTACACCTCTCTGCAATGCAGCTCTGTGGCGCTTACTGGAGGTACCTAGTGGTCTAGTGTGACCCTAGGGACCCTTAGGATTCAAGGGGACTTAATCTCTCAACTTAGAACAGCCACAGGGCGCGTTTACACAGTGGTGAAGGGAGGGGATGGGGCCTGAGGTGACGTGTGCAAACACGCACTATGGCACGTTTTAAATTGGGGATATAATTTCCCTTCAATACTGAGGGCCCCTGGGGGCTAACTAGCCCACCAAGTGCTTCCAGTAAGCGCCACTGAGCTGCATTGCAGAGAGGTGGTCCAGGCCGTGCCACTTTTTACACCTCTCTGCAACGCAGCTCTGTGGCACTTACTGGAGGTACCTAGTGGGCTAGTTGGACCCTAGGGACCCTCAGGATTCAAATGAACTTAATCTCCCAACTAAAAACGGACATAGGGCGTGTTTACACAGTGGTGAAGGGAGGGGACGGGGCCTGAGTTAACGTGTGCAAAAATGCCCTGTGGCCTGTTTTAAGAGGTAGTTTTAATCCCCATGCCCTATTATATACTAGGGGCTTACAGAGGAGGTCAGGCTAATCACAGGGGGACCCCAACGCATAATGTTCCCTAGTGTATGTAGGTGTTTTCACTGTATTCTAAGTGTCTTTTAACATAGCACTGGCTCTAGGACTGGTTAGTCAGACTCAGTTACCACCAGTATCCGTCTGAAAAAGTTGAGGGTACAGGATGATTTTGCAACAAGGCTTCTTTCTGCTCTTCTTTTTGTTCTTTCTGCATGTTATCCTTCTTCCTGCACTTATCTTCGTACTTGAGGACTTCTGTTGCTTCTTTCTGCACTTCTTTTGTTTCTTTCTGTGCATTTTTTCTTCTTTCTTCACATGTCCTATCTCTGTAGGCATAGTTCGAAATTAGCATTTAAAAAACCTTTGAAATTCACAGAAAAAACCATAGGTTTCAGGCACGTTATAGTTAGGAATTAGCATTTAAAAAACCTCAGAAATTCACTGAAAAAACCATAGTTTTCAGGGGTGTTATAGTTAGCTGGACTTTTCACTTGTACAAAACCATTGAAATTCCCCCGTTATAGTTAGTTCAGCTAACTATAACTCGCGCACCCGCAATGCACTGCTGATGACGTCACATATTACATCACTCATGACATGGTCAGTGACATCACTCATGACATCACTCATGACATCTCAAATGACATCACTGATGACATCATCCTTGTGATAGAGTGGCAGACCTCCTCTTACCCTAATATAACCTTTGATACACACATTCAAAAATAGAGACTAAAATTTTCAAAACAATGGACATACCAATACCAGTTACAACAACCTCTTCAGTAATTCTAAGATCCACATACACATCCACTCATTCACCAACAGTCCTATACAGTCACTCATACATGTACTCACTCATCATATGTACTCATACACCTATACATCCTGTTACACAATGCCACTCATCCATAGAGTTACTCACACACATAGTCACTCATGCTAATAAAGAATCAAACATACATTTACTTGCATATACAGTTATGCACACACCACCACACTTACTTCTACGGAAACTTACACATACTTAGGTGCCAATTACGATCCGGCAAAAACCGGGTACGAACCGTCGGACGGAGGCTTTTTTCCGTCCGACTCGTACCCGGTCGTAAAACTTTACAAACATGCAAGTACGATTCGCACGGAAACACCATTTCCGTACGAGTCGTACAAAACACCGACCGACGAAAAGATACATACAAATGGGATCCGGGGAAAGAGCCGACGTGACGTCGGGACGCTCTCAGGCCGCGTTTCACGACCCAGGAAGTACGATTCGAACCGACAGCAGTCCGGACGGCAATATTTTTACGGCACCCAAAAAGTGCCGGAAAAGCGAAGTACGGCGCGAAACGACCAGAGTAGGTGGCCCGGTAAGCGGTGTACCCCCCCCCCAGCCCCCGCATGTACGCGCCGTACCCCCCCCAGCCCCCGCATGTATGCGCCGTACCCACCCCAGCCCCCGCATGTACGCACCGTACCCCCCCAGCCCCCGCATGTACGCGCCGTACCCCCCCCAGCCCCCGCATGTACACGCCGTACCCCCCCAGCCCCCGCATGTATGCCCTGTACCCCCGTGTATGTACACCCGAGTACGTGTCGAACTGTACGTGTCGAACCCCCCGTGTATGTACGGTGCGTACCCCCCTGTGTATGTACACCCCTGTACTTGTCGAACCCCCCCGTGTATGTACACCCGAGTACGTGTCGAACTGTACATGTCGAACCCCCCGTGTATGTACACCCGAGTACGTGTCGAACCCCCCGTGTATGTACACCCGAGTACGTGTCGAACCCCCCGTGTATGTACACCCGAGTACGTGTCGAACCCCCCCGTGTATGTACACCCGAGTACGTGTCGAACCCCCCATGTATGTACACCCGAGTACGTGTCGAACTGTACGTGTCGAACCCCCCCGTGTATGTACACCCGAGTACGTGTCGAACCCCCCGTGTATGTACACCCGAGTACGTGTCGAACCCCCCGTGTATGTACACCCGAGTACGTGTCGAACCCCCCGTGTATGTACACCCGAGTACGTGTCGAACCCCCCGTGTATGTACACCCGAGTACGTGTCGAACTGTACGTGTCGAACCCCCCCGTGTATGTACACCCGTGTACGTTCGAGTCGTACCCCCACCCGTGTGTGTACGGTGCGTACCCCCCTGTGTATGTTCACCCCTGTACGTGTCGAGCCCCCCGTGCATGTACGGTGCGTACCCCCAGCGCTTAGCGCTGGGGGTACGCACCGTACATACACGGGTGGGGGTACGACTCGAACGTACACGGGTGTACATACACGGGGGGTTCGACACGTACAGTTCGACACGTACTCGGGTGTACATACACGGGGGGTTCGACACGTACAGTCCGACACGTACTCGGGTGTACATACACGGGGGGGTTCGACACGTACAGTTCGACACGTACTCGGGTGTACATACAAGGGGGGGTTCGACACGTACTCGGGTGTACATACACGGGGGTACGGCGCGTAACTGCGGGGGCTGGGGGGGTATGGCGCGTACATGCGGGGGCTGGGGGGGGTACGGCGCGTACATGCGGGGGCTGGGGGGGGTACGGCGTGTACATGCGGGGGCTGGGGGGGTACGGCGCGTACATGCGGGGGCTGGGGGGGGTACGGCGCGCACATGCGGGGGCTGGGGGGGGTACGGCGCATACATGCGGGAGCTGGGGGGGGTACGGCGCGTACCGGGCATCTGTTTGGACGTCTCCATGGTTGCTATTGGAGTTCGGTGCGCACGGTCTTTTAACCATACGGTTGTACAATCGGACGCCCGGGACGGATCGTGATTCCCCGGTCGGACTTCGCTTTTCACGTTTGTACGGTAAATCGTCCGAGGACGTGTCGGACACTTTTTCCGACCCGAGGACGTGTGGGGAATTATTCCCAATGTGTCTCGTATGGGCTTTTTACCATGCGAATCGTGATTGCCAGTTTGTACGGCACTTGTACGATTCGTACGGTAAAAAGACCGGATACGAGTCGTACGGGAATTTTTTTAACCGGATCGTAATTGGCACCTTAGTCTTTTAAACAATCACTTATAGAAACACATACTTATTCATACAGTAACTCTTTCAATCTCTCACTCTCACATATACTCACATATATACACCAATAGTCACATATACTAGTTTAAAACATATGTAGTTACTCATAAAGACACTATTGAGACAGTCATTCACTCACTAACCCACCCATACACACACTCATCCACCCATACAGTCCTGCACACATGCTGTGTTCAACACATACAAACAGTGAGTCACTCATTCATGCACCTATGCACTACGTAATACCCCCCACCGAACCATGCAGACACTCAGATTGATACTCAAAAAACCAACTAATAACCTATATAGACACCCATGTAGCTACTCACCAACCCATGCAGCCACTTATACACAAAGTGAGAGACTGATACAGATATTTACATATTTAAACATTACTCACTAAGCCATGTATTCACTATGATACACTTAATCAGTCAGTTACACAATCAATTTTTCAAAAACAAATCATCCATTTAGACACTTATATACCCATTTATTCTTCCATCGACCTTGAGATATACATATATAAAACATATTTAATTTTCAGAAAAACACACATTCACTGGATGATGTCATCAGTGATGTCATGAGTGATGTCATTTGAGATGTCATCAGTGATGTCATGAGTGATGTCACTGACCATGTCATGAGTGATGTAATATGTGACGTTATCAGCAGTGCATTGCGGGCGCGCGAGTTATAGTTAGCTGAACTAACTATAACGGGGGAATTTCAATGGTTTTGTACAAGTGAAAAGTCCAGCTAACTATAACACCCCTGAAACCTATGGATTTTTCAGTGAATATATATATATGTATATGTATTTTTTTACTTTTTATGGCCTATTATGACCGAAAAAAGTTTGTTGAATGGAAAGGAATAGGATCATCATCATGGAGGTGATCGAACACTACAGACAACTGCCCTGTTGCCACTAACTCTGTGCATCACGAGCCAACAACAGCTGGCTGTGTGCCCTTGCTGACCACTGCCACCGGCCTACACTGCGGTCAAATAGGTCACACACACCTTCGAAATCAGCCTCGGTATGTTTATGGAAGACTTCATGTCATTGTACAGACCTCTTCGCAGACTGCATCCCCTTTCAGCCCCGGTGCCAAGAGAAGAGACCCATGGTCACTTTCTGGTTGGACTTTGGGGGCGACTGAGCCCATGGACTTGGGCTTATCGTCACCATCATGGCGGTGATACTGACTTCGTGGCAAAAACGAGGCCGTGGCATTCCAGCCCACCATTTGCTGCTTCCATATAACATCAGACCTTTCACCTCATGCCCTGGTGGACACCTTCCACTGTCCTCCGCAACACTCTGCAACATACACCTTAGACATTGATGAGGACCCGCTCAGGTCGCATGGCCCATTTGACTGCACCACAAGTCACCGTTCCGTGGCAGGTTGCCTGTGCCGGCCGCTGTGCATACGGGGCCACTAACTCTGTGCTGGTCTGGTCCTGGACCCCTTCTTCTGAGATATTGGATGGCCTCTGAGGCGATGACCACAGGGTCATCAATGCCATGTGTCTGTGGCCCTGCGCTGTCCACTGCCTCTGGCCTCAACTGCGGTCCACCGGGGCTCACACATCACATCGAGGCCTGACCGACCCGGACGTCGCATTACCGCATGACGCACACCCCACCACCGCCAGGACCAACTCCAACTGCCATCTGCCAGAGTCGAAAAGTGGTCCTGACGTACGTGTGGAGTTGCACACACCTGTCATGTTTGCCATCATCAGTCAGATACCCTGCTCAGCACTCCAGGTGCCACTGACTCAGTGCACCGCAAGCCATCGTCCGTTACTGATTGAGTTTTGTGTTATTGGAGAGGTTGCACAGCAATGTCACCTCAAGCAGTGTGGGAGACCTGGGACGCTGATGAGGAAGATGATGCAGGTCTAACACACCCCACTGCATCTGCATCAGGAATGTCTCGAAGGGACACAATCCGAGACTTTTTCTTCACATGGGCGCGCTCAGCTGTGGTGCCCCTACCTGAATGGACTGCAACTCACGGACACTTCTGTTTGCATGTAGTGTTACCTTGGAACTTTCTCTGGCTCCCTCCATGTTGCTCAGCAGTTGACTCTGTCATGCAGGTGTTTTCAGTTTCCATTGCACTGGTGTCCACTGTTCAAGTGGTTGCCAGCACCAAGCACTGCGTGTGGGCTGGCTTGCACTCCTCACACACACATCCAGCACAGACATCACTGTACATGTGGCCCTGCCAATAGAGGGGCCGGGCCCACGTGCCCGTAGCCAGTACAACATGATGTCTACGTGTGCCCCTGTGGTCTTGTTGTATGCATGAGGGCCCTGTGCCCTACGGCATTACATTGTGCTGTGTACATCGGATGCAGACATGTCACCACAGGTAGCGGGTTTGAGCTTGGACATGTAGCTTTGTCATCACCCACTCAATTCTTAAGGGGAGTGGCCAGGGCCATCATACGCAGGGCCAACGTGGGTGTGTGACTGCTGTTTGTGGCTCTGTACTGTGAATGTGCATCTGCATGTGTCTCTATGGCAGTGTGGGTTTCCTTTGGGGGGTGTGGGTGGTCCCTGAGGGTGATAGACACCAACGTATGCGTTCTAGTTCGCCTTCCATGGTTTCGGCACCCACCCACACCTGTTGGGCCACCTCCTTTTGGCGTGCTGACACCTGGCATTGGGGTGCATGTGTGGGTGGGTGAGGTGTCGTGAGCCAGCTGTGCTTTTGGGTGCTTCCTGCTGTGTGGTCTGTTCCAGGCTCTGTGTTCTCCTCTGAGTAGCTTGTCTGCCCTGGTCCAGGTGGTGGGTTGCGTGGGATATCCATGGGCTGTTGTAGGGCGTCAGTGTCGATGGTGGGTGTGGTGGTTCTCTCCGGCATCACAGATGTGTTGTCTGGTATGCTCTGCTGGAGGTGTTGTGTGCCCCTCTGCAATGTGAAGGGGAGATGCATGTTGACATTGTGTTGACATATGTGTTGGCACATTGTTCTGGTTTACATGCAGACTGTATGGCCATGTACATTGTGACTGTTTGTGATGTGCTGGATTCGTCTGCGGGACAGTGTACATTAGGACTACATGACGGATGTGAGGTTGTACGCGTACATTTCCATTTCACAGTTTGAAGCTCTGTCAGATGTAGTAGGCATGTTTCTGTGCATGTGCGGAGCCAGTTGTGTCCTCTGTTGTGCAGTGTTGGCTGTGCGTATTGTACCACATTGTTGTCAATGTGGGTGTGCTTGCTATGTGTGTGTGCTGCAGTGTGCCAAGGGGATGAGGGACATGATCCTGGGTAATTGTGGGTGTGCAGTGTGCTACACCTCGTCGTTCCTGTGTGTCATTGTGCCCATCTCCCCCTGTCCCCCCGTCACTGTTCGTTACTCGCCCTGTTGATGTTGTCAGGTCCTCTTGAGCTGTGTCCATACTCCCTTCTCCTTGCACCGTCTCCACACTGATGGCTGTGGTCTCGGTTTGCTCCAGATCCTCCTGTGTTGCTGGACTCCCACCTCCTGTCGCCGTTGCTGCCTTCCTGGTGGCAGCAGGTTTGTGTCTGGATTCGGTTGTCACGTCATGCTGGCACCTCTTGGTCTCCTAGATTGGCCTCCTCGGCACTCCGACTGCATTCCAGGTGGTCTGCTTGTGGTTCAGTTGCTGGTAGGGTTCTGTCACCTCTGTGACGCTGGTCTTGTTTTCCTGCGGTCTGCACCCCGTCTTCCTCTCCCTCTTCTCCTTGGCCTTCCCCAAGCCTGCTCCTTGCTGGTGGTCTGTGGGGGTTGTGGAGTTTGCGTTGGCCTCTGCGCTGGGTCAGTTTGCATCCATGTTGCTACATGCTTTGGCTTGTGTGTGGTGTGTTGTTTCTGTCTTTTTTTGTGGTGCATTTGCCTGCCAGACGAGTGGTATTTGCCGGCCTGTAGCTGGTTTTCGCGGATTTTTGTACCGCGTTGGCCTCGTCGCATGTTATTTTGCATTTGCGTTGTGCATTTTTGCGGCTTGGCATTGGATTTTGCACGGCCAGTTGACGCGTTATCTGGTGACTATCGCATGCTACCGCCACGTTGTGAATACTTGGTTGGCACGGCGTCATTTTCCCACGTTGGGCTGCGATGTTGGAATTTGCATTAGGCTACTCCTGCGGTAGTTATCACACGTTCTTGTGAATATACCCCTAAAAATTTACCTGTGATCTCCCTCTGGTAGCTTGGCACAGAGAAGTCAGCATAAACTAAAGAGGCAAAGTGTAACAAATTTGTACAACACACACTCAGTAACACAATGAATACTCTGCAAAAAGACCTCACACAGGTTTATAAAAATAGGTTATTGTATTGTCAACACAAAACAGACCAAAATGATAAAAATGCAAGTAATACTTTTCAAGTTATTATTTTTTAGAGTTTATGTGTACAACAGTGCAAACACGTTCTTCGTACTTCAATGATTATATGCGGTCATGCTAGACTAGTGAGAAGTGACCAAATTTAATCTGGGTCCTCCAGAGAGGTTGCCGCACAGTCCCTTGATCAAATAATAACCCGAGTTATTAGGGATCAGTCAAGGGAATCTGGGGCGTCGCTCAGCCCAAAAAAGCTAAAATGTCTAGAACCGCTTGCGAGGGAGTGCAGGCCAGCTCTACGTCCCCCACACGCCCTGCTAATTCACAGCCGCTTGCAGGAAGGGATCACTGAATTTGGCAAGCCTTGCCCGGTGCCGATGCAGGTGCCGGGCTGTGAGGTGGTCGGCGTAGAACATGCTGTGTTGATCCTGGGAGTGGAGATGGGCTGACAAACCTCACAGACCTGTGTCTTGGGCACACCCCTGGTCTCCTAAGCAGCTCGACTCTGGAGTGCCGCACTGAGAGGCGCTGTTGCGCCGTCCAAAAAAGGCAGCACAAGCCTTAGTGTGGCGCTGATCCTGAACCAAGCAAAAGAGCTTGATCTGAAACCAGGCAAGCTGCTTGTTGTTCCACAGCACAAAGCTGGCAATCAGGTCTGCTCTGCTCTTGTTAAAGTTTAGCTGCCAGACTCACAGGTTTCAGAGTCCCACTGCAGTAGTAGGACGATAAAGTATTTGATGGTCCTGAGACTTCGGGAACAAGAAACAAGCCAGCAAGCTCTTGGAGGTCACTTTGGAAGAAGGCAGAGTCCAGCTCTCCTTCAGCAGATTCAGGGGGCAGCAGGCAGCAGGACAACAAGTAGAAAATCAGTCCTTGGAGAAAAGCAGTCATGTTTAGGCAGCAGAGCAGTTCCTCTGGCAGAGCTTAGTTGCATGTCCAGTAATGTCTGGTTTTAGGGGTTCAGAGACCAGGAACCTATACCCAGAAGTGACTTTGAAATTGAGGTGACTTCAAAGCAAAGCCTTTGGAGTGCACAGGTCTCCTTTCAACCTACTCTTGTCTGCCAGCCTACCTGTGGGAGTTGATCAGTGCTCTGTGTGAGGACAGGACATAACCTTTTGAAGTATAGGTGTCAGCTCCTCCCTTCCCTGTTATTCAGGAAGACCCATCAGTATGCAGATAAATGCAGATGCCTGAAGTATCCTTCATTTGTGGCTGTCTAGAGACAATGCACAAAGTGTAGCTGACACCCTACCCCAGACATGTATCAGAGACAGGCAGTAAGGCACGTAGAACAGTAAGTGCTGAGAAATGTCCACTTTCTATAAGTTGTACTCCTAAACTGGTAATGTAAAATCCAACTTTACCAGTAAAGAGCATTTGCCATTACCAATCCAAATATATCAAACATAAAGCAACTACTCCTCTGCAATCAGGAATTACAGCTTCAATGTATTTTAAGGAATCCCCAATGTCATCCTATGAGAGGAGCAGGTCTCACAGTAGTGAAAAATCGATTTGTGTGTTTGTCACTACTAGGACATGTTAAGCAAACAGGTGCATGTCCTAACTTTTGCTTACATACCACTCTGCTCTTAGGGGTGACTTAGATGTAATCAAAGGGGAGTTTAAGGTTTGTCATGTAAGTCAAAGTGGCAGGTTGATTTGAAAGGCTTCTTCTGTGGGTGGCACAATCGGTTTTGCAGCCCACTAGTAGCATTTAACTTGAAGGCCATGCGTATATGGTATGCCACTTTACAAGGGACTTACAACTAAATTAAAGATGCCAATCTTGTATACACAAATTGCACACATGTTTAGAGAACAAGCACATGCGCTTTAGCACTGATTAGCAGCGGTAAAGTGCTCAGAATCCTAAGGCCAACAAAAAGATGCAGCAACACGTGGAGGGTAAAAAGCAAAAAGATTTGGGGGAGACCACCCTAAGGTTCCCAGGTCTAATAAATACATAACAGGTATCATGTATGATATGATCCAATGTTGCAATCATGGGGTTCTTTTGACTTTTACAAGCCACACTGTCTTTGGACCTATGGCTTATGATGCCACTAGAACCTTCGATGTCAATGCCTCAGTCCCGTCAAGGGTTGTGTACTCTCTTTGTGCTCATCCTTGGTGAGTTCTCCTACTTGCCATCCAGTAATGACAAACAGGTCACCAAGGGGAGCAATGCCCCGCAAGTGCCCAATCCATCTCACTATAGGTATGTTCAGGGAGAGGTTTCCCATGCCCCCTGCAGTTCCTCTTTTTAGCAGCAGGCTGGGCCATTGTTCTAGGCTCCAGCCCTTGTCGACTCTCACTCTGGGCAGCCATGGACCATTTCGTAGCACAGATCCAATCAGGTAACCCTAACATCTTCACATTAGCCTTGAGCTCCACTTCCTTCCACGTAGTGTGCTCAAGTTCAAATGTGAAAGTGTAAAAGGTCTTTTGTTTTTTCTTTTAAAACATTTGGTGCCATTCAATGAATCTGCACAAAATTAATTTTAAATCCCATACAGTTTTGTGTTCCTCAATAAAGAAATAATGGCTGAATGGAATTACACAAAACTTGGCATGAAATTGGTACTTTATTCAAGGCTTGATTTTGTGTAAAGCGGTCCAGTAGTTTTCAAGAAATGCTAGTTTAAATGTGTCCCAGTCTGGGCATGAACAGGCTAACCTACGTTTTGGAGATGTGTGAATAGTGAATCTATAAATCCTCCAAGAAGTCACTAATTTACGGATGATGCATGAATCCACGCTTGTTTCCGAGCCAGGAAAAACCTGCCTTGGCAGTTCGGGCTGGACTGCTCCCATGAGGAACAGGGTCAAGACTGATTTGCATATGGCTGGAGCTGAACTGGGCTAGCCAAGTGAGCTAAAGAACGAGGATGAATTTAACCCAGATCAGTGACTGGGGGTGAGTGTCTGAAAATGTTAGCGTTCCGTACGTCATCTCCTTGTGTTTGATTTGTTCACCCTAAGTTGGCAGGATATGCCCAGATGTGGGTCCCTTGCTCACTTTGCCACTGGGTTCAAGCTAGCCTGGCTGATGGTGGGTGTTACTCCAAAATCTTCAATTGCAGGGTGTCTTGTTGTGTTGCCATATTGCACGAGTATAGTTGCTGTGGCATTTCTTCCTGTAGAGCCTTTTTTCAGGTACAGTGCTGATGTTGTGAAATGGACTGTTGACAAAGCAGGATATTTTGCCTGGATTTATTGAGGAATATGAAGTCAATGAAGTACCTCAAGAGCAGGCCATACAAGGCCAGCATATTGAAGCCCTCAAGAATATGAAGTTTATAATATTTAATGTAGACGTATAGCTGGATGGGTGTTGGATCTAGCCTTTTCTGCAGGGTCACCCCCAAATGTTATGCCTTCACCCCCCCCTGTTTTCTAAAGCCATTTTTGTTGGCTTTAGGACTCTGTGCACTTCACTACTGTCAGTGCTAAAGGGCTTGTGCTCCCCTTTAAACATGGTAACATTTGCTTACACCCACTTGGCACATTTAATTTTCTTATAAGTCTCTAGTAAAGTGGTACTACAGGAACCCAGGGACTGTAAATTAAATGCCACTAGTGGGCCTGCAGCACTGATTGTGCCACCCACTTAAGAAGCTCCTTAAAACATGACACAGACCTGCCAGTGCAGCCTGGGTTCAGTTTTAAACTGCCAATTCGACTTGGCAAAATTAACCTTTTGCCAAGCCTAAAACTCCTTTTTAATACATATAAGTCTCCTCTAGGGTAGGCTCTAAGCAGCCCCTATTTCAGGATGTATTGTATTTAAAAAGTTGGACACATACTTTTAACTTTTACATGTCCTGGTAGTGAAAAACACACAGATTCGTTTTTCACTATTGTAAGGCCTACCTCCCCCATTGGATAACATTGGGTTACCTTATTACATTTAATAAGTGATGACTTTTGTTTGGGAGCAGGTAGGAATGCCATGTTTGTTGTCCGAGGAAATGTCATTTCAAACACTTTTAAATGGTAACGTCGGGTTTTATTTCAATTTCTGAAACTGCCACTTTCAGAAAGTTGGCATTTTCCTACCCTAAACATTGGTGCCTGCAGTCTATTCCTGGGTCACACGACTAGGTGCAGTTTGCAGTTGGTCTTTGGGTATTTTTCCCAGACAGCCACACAATAGATGCCATACTAAGTTGATGAATGGGGCAGAATTGTCACCTCTCACACTTGCACTTAAAATACACCCCCTCAGCTCACACACAGAATTCTTCACACTAGCCTATTGTACCTGCAGACAGAATGGAACCAGGATATAGAGGCAGAACATACCAGAAACCTCTGTAGGGGGAAAACTCCAAATTCTTCTGCCACTACAAAGAGGGCATCAAATATATAAAGGGGACCTTTAGAACCACTCTTAAGTACCTTCCTGGACCTTTGTATACATACAAAAGAAGGACTGCCCTGCTGCCAGAAGACTGCCCTGCTGCTTAAGGTCTGCCCTGCTGTCTGAGAAGGAAGACTGGGCCTTCACCCTTCTTCCCAGGCTGAAGTGACACTAAAGGTCAGCTGACTGTTCTGAGATACAGGGATACAACAAGCTGCAGACCTACAACTATCCAGCTGCCCTGTTGTGCCTGACCTGTCTGGGCCTGTAACTGGACCTACCTCAGCCCTGCTGCAGTGAGTTCCTGATCCCCAAGAAGGGCCCTTTAGGTCCTGGACCCTTGGTGTAGCATCAGTTGAGTTCCTCTTGAAAGAAAAAGAAAAATCCTGACTGATGCTTTGAGCCATGCACACAGATCTTGCCACCCATACCAGCTGACAACACGAAGCTCCAGTGAACCTGACTCTACAGTGATGACCGACAACTTCAAATTAGCCCTTCGCACTACAGCATCGAAAGTCTGCAGTGACCACCACCACAAAACTCTAGCAATGACCATCCACAACGCCCGACAGGATCTTCGTACTACAGCAATGACAGTCCACAACGCCCAGCCTGGTCTACTCACTACAGCGACGACCGTCCACAATACTCTCCCTGACCTCCACCACAAACTGAACTTTTCGCGCTGAACTGTAGAAGGTAACTTTTTCAGCAGGGCTAACCTGATCCGTGTATTTGGCCCATGCTCCATTGTGTTCTGACTGAACTTGTGACTTCCAACTGGTCTTGCACAACCAGATAACTGCGAGCAGCGCTTTGTGGTTTTAGGTGCTATACTTACCTCATATATTTGAAAACTGCATATATCCAGGCCTACTGATTGGATTTTTACTGTTTGAGTATTGCATAAATATTTGATACTTTGCCCCTAAGTCAAGCATGACTCTTTTTGTGCCAAGTTAACAGATAGCTAAACACAGATACATTTAGTGACTTTTTTTGTTCACCCTGACAAGGATTGTGGCTGTTGCTTGAGAAGGGCTCATCCACCTCAACCAACAACCCAATTTCTCAAGTCAAAAAAGAGCCTTAAGAGTAGGCAGTACAAGTTCAGCATATATGTACTGCCTCACAGCATATGACGTTTGTGATATTTAATGTAGAAGTCTAGATGTATGGGGGAATAAGAACACTGTCCAAGTCTCAACAAGAATTGTTTAATTGTTGAAGGAGTGTTTCATACAGCAGAAGGTAAGTATTGCAATATTAATGGTTGGTTACCTAGGGGTAGGAAGAAGAGATGTTAATCATATTGACCACTACATTTGTATATATGAAACCATACAGAGATGTTTACAAACAAGAATTATTATGCTATACTATCAACAAAGCCATAATTCCTGAAGCCTCACTTATGCTTTCGAAGGTTGTTAGTAAATTCAATTGAAGGCCGTAAAGTATAGGTAACATAGCACAAGTCTTCATTAACAAATTTAGTGAGATTATATGCTTTTGTGGAAGTTTGGGTGACGCCCTCCATGTAAGAAGGCTTTCTGCACAAGGGGAAATACATCAATATAATTGGCACTGTTTTCTCATCTGTTTGTGTGCTTGTACAACTGCATTGGTGTGTATTTATTGGAAATTAATGCTTCCTTCTGTCCTACTTTGAAGGATTGATTATTACTGAATAGATATTTTACCATTTAGGTAGCTCATTTGTAATTTGTCATAGTTCTTAACTCTTATATTATGTGGTATTTTAATAATATGTTTGGACTTATGGACTGCATGTACTTGGGCGCTAAAGTATAAATTAATGATATACGCGTAGGCATGGGCTTGTGCTGCACAGTTGGTTGAAAGACCTCCTTAAAGAATAGTCTTGCAAACCAGTCATGGCTATATTGCCACAGTAACCCATATTAGAACAGAAGACTGTGTGTGGAGAAGTTACTGTTTGGAGGTCAACTCTCGGTTGTAGCTTGGATCTACCTTTGCAGTAACTGATTTCCTCTTGGGGAGACTTACCAAGATATTTTTCTGAGTCTTGGATTTAGTCAAGTGTAAATCTGCCCCCAGATCTCAACATATCCTGGGAAGTGATATTGGCCCACCTAAGCCTATTGTTGGAAGCAGGCTATTCACACTTTCAACCACAGTATCTCAAATAAGACCAGCATTTGTTTGTGAATGACCATGAACCTTTCACATTCCAGGACCTGACCTTAAGAATAGTTGCCGTTGAGTTTGAAATGGGTCTCAATAAGCTACCTGCATCGACTGCTTATTTTTTTAACAGGCTTCTACCACCCACTCAGACCTATGACACCAAACGCCCTTCCATTTGCAGCTTCCTCACTGTGCCCTGCTGTAGAAACAACTGCAGCCTAGCATACGAGGGAAAGAGTCAAATGTATCCTTCTATCTATTAAACGACTGCATAGAAATGCTGATTAATTGTTTCAAAAGTAAAATTACATCATGCAGCCCCCAAAACCAGGAACTGTCCATTTCCTTTACACGTTTATTATTCAGAGATTGCAATAATCTCTGACGGTTGTTGCAGCAGCTGGGAGCCCTTTCTTGTCACTTCCAATCAACTGTTATGAGGTGGTCAGCTGATAATATGGTTCATCGATAAGGCAGGCCATAGTCTCTCTGAATCCCACATAGGGTGCTACTCCCTGTATAGGGATGACCTATGAAAGCCAAAGACTGTGAGTACCTAGATGCTGGTGTCATTTGGTATACGCCAATACAGCTTGAAAAGAGATGAACAGCTTTTTATATATGTGAATCTTCTTCAGTAAGAATTGTGATAACATTGACAATCACCCACTCCCCTTCTCACAAAGCCTGTCTGGCTGCTTGGCAGAGGACGATTTTAGTTGAGCCAACCTTCCCTTTTTATAGTCCATTTCCAGACACCAGATGTGATTTAGGGTCTTGGTCTTTGAAGTTTTATTTTGGGGTTCTGCTTCTTTTGAAGTACACACATCTCCTCTTCCTCTTCCTCTTGAAAAGCAATCTGTCACAGCATGAGAGACTCCGAAGCTGATAATCCTACAACACAGGCCTTGGGAGTGACTAGAGGTCACAACTGGATTTCAGCCACAATGATATGTGCATCAAAAGGTTATTTCGGGTTCCAAGTCCTACCCTTTATGATTACCCTATCAGCCACATCTCCTTCCTAAGATGTGTTAAGTCCCCTGCCATGTGAACTCTCACTGTATCAAAGAGCATCCTTCAAAGTATACAGGGGTAGCCTCATTCTTCCTCCTTCAGTGTGTCCCAACCAGCTCAAAAGAATGTAGCAACACTCAAATCAGTCTGGGGGACTTCTCTACCTCCTCATGCCTTCACCAGGCAGGTCTGGAACTCCCAAAGTGGAACCCAGGGTCCTTCACATAATCTACCATTACAGGCACACTTGTACTGAGTATATGTATACAGCACGCACACTATCCAGCATAGTTACCTCCATGTATTGTGCCACCACAGACACACATACATTCATCACACAAATTCAGTTTGCGTGCACTGCTCAGTACTATAGCCTTTCTGTGGTGCCACTTGCAGGCAACACAATCAGCCAGCACACAAATTCACCATGCGGGTACTGCATAACACCATGCGCTACATGTACTATACTCCTCGCTGGTATATTTACACCTAGTTCATGCACTCACCATGCACGTACTGCATAGCACTACATCTTTCATGTACTGTACTCCTTGCAGGTACACATAAACCCAGTACCTGCACTAACCGTGCATGCACTACACAACACTGCTTTGTCCCTGCATTGTACCCTTCCTAGGCACACATACAAACAGTGCAGAGTCGCTACTCCTGCACTGCACAGCACTTCACATCTAACTGATGCAGGCTAAAAGGGAGTTAAGTACATAGCAGCATAACTTTAAAAAGTGAGTGAGCCTGTATGCCTCACTTCATTTACACAGGTTAAAAAGTACCTGTTCACTCCTTCAGATCACTACACTGTATGCTGCCACCGCTGCGCCTGTGCTGCTTAACTTTTGGTGAAGGAGGAACCTTCCACCACTATGAGGATAGTGCTTTGGGCAACCCTCCTGGTCCAAAAAGACCGCAATCAATGAGACAGGCATACGACATGGCGCACACATGTTATCTCTGATTGCCTATGACAAAAAAACTCAGCATTAGGGCTCCAGACAACAGTATAGTTGGGCACTCAATGCAGAGGTATATGTACACTACCATGAAGGAAACTTTTCCATCCCAGCACGTTATGCCTCGTTTTTCCTTATGAAAACTCAGAATAGAAGGTATTTACTCCATGTGGTAAATACTTCACCGTGTCTGGTAATTACCCGACCCTATTCTGACAAACTTGTAATGAGGCCCTACTGAGGGGCCGATTTCGACGTAGGACGTACCTGAGTCCATCCAACATTGATCTGGAATTGGGACCAACCGACCTCCTGTCGGAGGTCCCAAACCAGCAATAAAGATACGACCGAGCACTGTTCGGTCACAATCTTATTCTTTACAATGGGAAAATGCATTCCGACCAGAATACATGATCTCATTGCAAAGAGCTGAGGTGCCATCCCTGCACCCTGAGACAGGCACCTCAAGGTGCTTGCCACTGGGTGCAGGGATCAACAGGGGGGCACCATAGGTGCCCCGTCAACTGCCATTCAGAGGCTTTGCACCCATGGGGGCCTTCCTGGGTGCCCCAAAGTCGGATTCCGACAGCATTTCTGTGTTGGAAAGGCTGGCACAGAAAGGCTGTGAAAATCCGCCATCGTGATCTCTTGGACAGAAAGAGACGCCCATGGGATTACTGGCCCCTTTCCAAGCCCATCGTAAGCCACTCGGAAAGCCCCTTTGGATTCCTTTCCGACTGACCCCATTTGAATGGGTCGATCGGAAAGGAATCCGATTGGGACATTTCGATGTGGTCGGAATGCATCAAAATCGGCCCCGGAGCATCTTTTACATACCATTGTAAAGCTGTTGTGGAGAACCAAGTTGCATGGCATCATGCTAGCCACCTTATAAACTTTTGTGAATGCGGGCCAAGATGTAGTCTCTTTCAAGGAGTAACTTGCATTTCTCTAGTTGCTTCAGAAGAGCTTAGAGGGTCCTCACAACCTCATGAATGTCAATAGACCTCAGGAAAACCTTAATAATTAAACTTTTTCTAATGCACTTTCAACTCCATTTTCTCAAGACACAAACATTCTTAGCAGATTAAATTGGAACTTTAAAAACTATGAGCAGAACTACAGGATGTGCTTGTAAACACACTGATATACTACGGCATATGCGTGAATGGAAAGTATGTGATAATGTGGGATAATATCATATTTTAAAATGTTTTACAACCAATTAAGATGGCAGGGTGTGCTCGGGTTCTTTATCACTAAGCACCAGGATGCATTGGACACTAAACAACTTGACAGGCAAATTGATTTTATTTGTCATTAAAAAAATAAAACAAAATGCAAATCGGTTATTAACGATCTAAAAAATTATAGATCTTTCTCTTTTTTACATTGTAATGGGCCTTTATTACTTTATGCAGGTCTCACAATAGGATTTCATCTAATTTTTTTGCAGCATTGAGTTTTCAACATGTCTGCAAGGTGAAACATTCACAACATTGCAAGATCTTCATTAAGAAAGGAATTATGGGAATTCAAGCTGTTACTGTTGGTTTCTATTGGATCCATTTGCTGGCATATGGTTTTGAGACATTCACTAAACAGCTATGGAAAGAATTCTGTGCCGAAAATGGTGTTTAATGCCTAATGTGTTTATGTTGGGCAATGGAACATGGATCCTGATTCTTCAATCAACTGTTTTACATAAGGTAATGTTAGGTAACCAACAAATGCATTCAGATTTTATATTAAGTACATTGATAGCTTTTAAGGAAAGTGTAATTTCTACCCCTGTGGTGTATTTAGCACATTTTCAAATGTAGTCATGGAGTGGGTTTGTGGGTGTGTGTACGTGCGATGTGGGTACTTTAAAAAAAAACTCATAGGTTGGTGGGCATTCACCTGCTTTTTAGAAATAATTTTCTAGCCTGGAAAACCCACATATCTATTCCTGTGTAGTGCAGGAGTATGTGCAGCTCCAAGTTGGTAGAAGCGAGGGAACCCCCCATATTTAATAGCAGTGTAGAGGTGGAAGTACATGTGCATATAAAAATATTCCCCATGGAGACATTTGTGTTCTGCAAATGCATATTTGCGTACAGTTAGGTATGCAGAAATTTCTACCATATATTTTACATGGAGTCACTTTATTCTCCACTCACAGATAAAAGTATCAAGATTTATCAATATGCCAATGATGCAAATCTCTACTTAAAAGTCTCCTTTGCTTCAGACATCCAATACCTCAAACATTGCTTACACATCAGCCAGACATGGATGTTCCGCACCTACCTGAAGCCCAACCCAACCATGACATGAACCTGGACGGCTTCAAACCTCAACTTTCACTATATTCCAAGTCACTTGGATTCACCCTGGAGACCAACCTCACCAGCAAGTGCCCCATTGCTAAAAAAAACTAACACAACCTGGTACCAGCTCTTGCTTCTGAAGAAAGCCAAACCATTTCTTACAGAAGGTGATTTCAGAACTGCTTTTCAAGGCTACATAATCTTGCATCTGGATGGCAGTAATGTCCGCTTGTTCCCCTCCTACACTGCACACTGACACCCCTTAAGTGCATCCCATGGGCAGCAGAATATATCATCTAGGGCCTGAAGAATTATGATCACATCACCCACATCCTAATAGAACTCCATTAACTTCCGTTGCCAGCCCTCATTATGTCCAAGACCAATTGCAGCATTTACAAAGCCATCACAACCAGGACTCTCGCTTATCTTGCAGGCAACCTCACCATCTCTAGTGCTTTTTGGCATACCAGCAGACAGGACACCATCAGACTACACACTAAGAAGTGTAAAACTAGAAAAAAACAGACAGCAGACTTTTTCCATCAAAGTATCGAGGATATGGAACACATCCCTCTATCCATTAGGACCGCTCCAGTGGTGCTCCAAATAAGGAAATATTTGAAGACTCACCTCTTTCAAGAACACAACATCACAATGCATTAACCATTCACAACCAAGCTTCCTATCCTATCACTCATTGACTTTATACTTGTCTTTGACCATGTACAGTGCTCCCCTGCATTTTTGCTAGGTTTGCAGTATTGGAATGCACTATACATACATGTATACATACATACATGAACTCTGAAAATCAATGGGTAATCAGTAAAGTCCAAAAGCCCATCAATACATTATATAATCGAACTCTGAACCCTCAAATCAGCCACTGACTCCCTGATTGAGGCCAGACCCCATACCAATGCATTTGGATCATGTACAAATTATATAGATATTTTTGCTCTTGTCCCAGTTTGTCCAGATAGGAAAATAATCTAGTACAACCTGATTAGCAGCTATACTACAGTCTCTTTTTATTTTTATTGGGGATATTGGTCTAGTGTCATCCTGGGCAGGAGGGTAAGCAAATCTTCTGATAGAGTAATGTGGATGCGCGCCATGCATGATTGGCTATAAGTGAGGCCATATATGCAGATGTGTGATTACCTTGGAAAACTAGAATTCTGGAAGGAAGGCAAGGGCCAGGTTGGATTGAGAGAGGGGGGTTTAGCTACCCAGGCCAGGGGCAGATTTATCAGTTTTGTTGCTGAATAAAAGGTGGTTTTGGGTCTTTTGTGAAATATTCTGTGAGGGGGATAGATTGAAGTTCAGAAGTAATTATTCCAGTGCACCAGTTAATACACTTTATTTATGTGCATACTCAATTTCCAGTCTCACAAGGGAGGGAATGATGATTGTGGGGTTGCCACATCATATGATGATTTTGATTGCGAACTAGTCTGAAATATGTGGTATATTGTGTTACAGATTACAGACTATAATCTGAATGTAATGCAATCCAGGAAACTAATGTGATTGTTATTTGTTTTGGTAACACAGTGATGTGGTCAAATGTTTTTTCGTTGGTAATACATTGAGCACAAGCACACAGTACATATTTTAGATGTCTAATATGTGTCAGGAGACTGTGGATGGTACATCGCCCTTATATACGTGGGACATAATGAGATCTGGACATGTTAAAGAAGGCATACAACATCCTAGGAGGTTTCATATTTTCTTTGTCTGATCTTGCAAGTCCATCATCCGTTATAATTTCAGAAAAAAACACCTCAAAAACATGAAAACCGAAAGCAAATTTCAGTGTTGTCACCCTCATTGTGACATGTATGTCCAGATATGGGTCCTGTGTTCACTGTTCCATGGGACTCAAGCTAGACCCTACTAGTGCCAAATAGGGTAAAAACTGTCAGGGACTGCTTGTGGTCGCTTCTGGCAGGGGCCCCCTCAGGCAGTTCAGGAAGAAGTGTTCCCATGAGGAGCAGGCCGGTACTGATTTGCCAAGGGAGGGCCTTTGTCTCGTGTGGCATGCTGGGCCAAAAAAACGACGGACTGGAATGCAACCTGGTGATTGCCAGTAGTTGAGAATAATTCAAGCATTCCATTCATCACTTTGTTGTTGTTGCAGTTGAAACCCTATGTGCAAAAGGTATGCCCAGATGTGGGTCTCTTGCTCACTGTGTCACTGGACTCAAGCTACACCCCAACTCAAAACTCAAACTACACCCCATTGATTGGCTCCAAGTTGAGTGAGACGAATATGGGGTTGTTTGTGGTCCTTCGTAGAAGGACCTTTATTGATCTGCATACGGCTGGCCTTTATTGTTGTTGCAGCTGATACCCTAAGTTCCACACATATGCTTAGAAATGGATTCCATGCTCACTGTGCCATAGGACTCAAGCTTCTTCCTACTTATGAGACGCAAGTAGGGTGAAACTGGTCTGGGGTTGTTTGTAGTCTCATCTGCCTGTTTAGGATAGAAAGTTCCCATGAGGAGCAGGGTTGATACTGATTTTCAAAAGGCCAGTCCATACTGATTTGCATAAGCCGGGTCTAGAGAGGAATGGTAGGTGAAAAACAATGAACCTGAATGCAGCTCAAGAGATTTCAGTGGCTGAGATTAATTCAAGCATTCCATCCATCATCCGTTTTGCTGCTGCAGCAGAAATAAATAAAGGCGTAAATAACCACACTTCAATTATTGGCCACATTTGGAATTTGCTTAGGATAATTTTTGCTGTGTTCTGTACAAGAGAAAGAGAAAGATAGGCAAGTGAGATTCTCAAGACAATAAAGACTTCTATGTTCAAAAGCAAACACAACAAATAACGGAAGCTGACAGAATTGAGGCATAATGGCTGCTTACCGCATATTGTGACTGAAGCAGTCAATGTCCATAAAATGAGCATATAATATAACATTTAAGGCAGGGGAAAACAAACATCTGGATGTGACCCTCTTTTCCAGTAAATAATGCAAACTGTTCAAGAGAAGAACAGGGAAAATATATATTTCAATGTTCCCAGTAAGCGTTTACAGAAAGCACTGAAACAAGCAGATGCAGGCAAGACAAGTAAGTGACACTTTCATTACAAACACAGGATATGATTTTAAATATTATATCCCCCGAATAAAAACGTCATCAGATTAATCCATAAGGACTGTGTCCCATCAAATGGTGCAGGAAACCTGCAGAAAAGGCTCACAACTCCGTCACAGTTGATGCCATAAGAAATCGTGAGCAAGCATGGGATACTGCTAATGTCCCAGTGGACAGCAGCTGGAGTCCCGATAGCTACAGAGAACAACCGCACTGAGAGGTATTTTGCATTATGGAAGTGACGAATAATGCCCCAAAATATGCTATTACACCAAGTACCATAAACAAGAATTGGTCCGGGTAAAAGCACTATTGAGAAAACACAGTAACAACACCATACTAGGCCAAGTCAATTGTGGGATAGAAAGTATTCCCATTTTTAATCTCTCACAACATATCTTATCTTCATCCGAGGTATCCTTGTTAAGTAAAGGATTATCATTTGTTATAACTGAACGCACAAACTTTTTTAATCTCAAAACCTTAAACTATTCTTTATGGGCAAAGATAATCCTATACAAGACTCTGTAACTGGACTTAGACCACCATCGACCTTTTACCCTACTAATGGCATGATGCCACCAGAACTATTGACATTTGAAAGATTAGTACTAGCAGGAATAGACAATTTGAAAATTAACAAACAATTTATACCATACAACATCAGTTTGGATGAACGTAAAGCCCTAGAAAGTCTAAAAAGTGATAAATCAATCATTTTGAAACCTGCAGATAAAGGGGGTGGTATTGTTGTACAAAACAGAAACGATTATGATACAGAGATCAGGAAACAAATAGGAGAAGAAAGACATTATAAAAAAACTAGACACTAATCTACTTGCTGAAATAAAGGAAGAGATTCTTAAACTAACTACAAAAGGCCTAGACCAAGGGTTTGTCAACAAAAAATAATTTGAGTACCTTAACGCAGATCATCCGAGAACCCCGGTTTTGTATGCCCTTCCCAAGATACATAAAAATAACACCAATCCTGGACGTCCCATACTTTCCGGTTGTGGTTCAATTCTTGAACCCATCGGTAAATACATTGATTTTTTCATCAAGGATTACGTCCCGCTACAAGACACCTATGTTAGAGATTCCATGCGCATGATAAATTTGCTAGAAGATAGGCCATATAACATCGAAGAAAAGTGGCTTGCTACCCTTGACATTACCTCGCTTTATACGAACATACCCCAACAGGAGTGTATACAGGTGATTAAAGATCTACTAGATACCAGACCAAGACCCACCCAGGTCCCCACTTCTTTCATTGTTGCGTTTTTACAAATTGCATTGACACATAATTATTATGTACCCAAAGGGAGGTACTATCAACAATGCTCTGGGACCAGTATGGGGGCAGTTTTTGCCCCAAATCTAGCGAATATCTATATGGATCATCTAGAGCATAAGTTAGTCAATAATGACACCAATATGTACCGCTCCAAGATCACCTGCTGGAAGCAGTACATAGATGAAAAAAAAAATATTTGGTCGGACACTGTTTCTGAGTTGAATGACTTTGTTGTGTATCTAAACACAGTACAGCAACACTTGAGATTTACTTCCACAATACACAAATCAAGTATTGCTTTTCTTGATCTAAACATTCTGTATGAAGAAGGAAAATTATATACCTCTCTGCACAAAAAACCAACAGAACGAAATACATTACTTGCCTATAACAGTCATCATTCACGTGCACTAAGAGATGGGTTACCCTACGGGCAGTTTCTGCGACTACGTCGCAATTGTACAAAAAAAGAGGACTATATGAGAGAAGCCAATATATTGCGAGAGAAACTGCTAACAAGAGGATACCCAAAGAAATTAGTAAAAAATTCTCTTAAAAGAGCCTGGTTTTGCCCCAGAGAAACATTACTCACCCCAAAAGAAAAATCCAAAATGAACAGACTCATTTGTGTCACCACATTTGTGATACATACTAACCAAATTCGCAAACTAATAACAAAGAACTGGCACATCATCAAAAGTATAGATTCTAACATTGATGTTCCCATGTTTGCATTTAAAAGAGGCAAACATTTGAAAGATCACCTCATTAGATCATCTTTGGAAACTCCATTACAAACGATTAGATCGTTGCAGTCAGCTTGGGGTTTACCAAAGGTTAAAGGACATTACAAATGTGGCAACTGTGTTGCTTGTGCGTTTACAGTAAACACTAAGAAGTTTGAACATGGAAATGTTAACAAGAAGCTCGAATTTTATGCAAATTGCAACACTAAAAATGCTGTGTACTGTATAATATGTCCATGCGGATTGCTTTATATTGGACAAACCCAACAACCAGTAAAAGCACGGTTTGGACAACATCGCAGCAGAATCAGGAACTTGGTCCCTAATGCTCCCTTGGTCAATCATTTCCTGGAAAAAGTCATACAGCAGATGATAACCGTTGGCAGGTGATAGACAAAGTGTCAGTTCCCATTGGGGTGGAGATCTGTCACAGATCTTACAACGACTAGAATGTCGCTAGATCGAACGCACTCATTCTATCATGCAAGGGCTAAATTCGGCTGAAGAATGGCATGGTTTCGTCACCACCCTTAACATTTAACTACGTATTAACATGAAGGGTTTCCCATAGCGTGCTAGTTAGATGTGCATCATTACTGTAAGATTATGTGATTGACTTTTTTTAAATATACCATTGTGCATTCATTCATAATCACTGTGTAACAATTGGATTCACATTCTTGCAGGGTCGTTGACCCACTGGCTTTTCCTTATGCTAACTGTGTGTAAACAGTTAAGACGAAATGTTTCACAAAATCTTCATAACTCCAAATTTATACTTCACATTAAGTGAGATTATTGCCAGTACTAACTGAATGCACTTCACACTGCAAAATGTAGAGCGATGTTTTGTTATCTGTATTATGTCCTCAATGCAAGATTTTAATAATTATGAATGTAACATGATGTCCAATCACTCGTTAGGATTTACTATGTGAAACATTAATTCCAATCCTTAACCGCTAGATATGTCTAATCCTTATCCTTTTATAGCTAACTGATGTATATCTTTTTCTAAACAGCGGTAATCACTTTAATATATCCATTAATATTAATACTAATGAGATATGCACAATCGAGCTTTGAACAAAAAGACTAGTTACAGCATACCGCAATGAGAAATGCGCACTTATGAGTTTACTAGCAGTACACACAACGGCCCCATACCGCTCTCCTTACTTTCCGGTTACGCGCACTACTTTTGCACGTGACAGGATGCCTAGTTACGGAGCACAGATTCATGGATTGGATCAATGTTCCGTACTTCATAGCTCGGTCTGCCGTATTGCATTTCGGCGGCTATTTTTCCTTTAAATACCGCGTTTATACCCCGACTCACTGTCACCGTATCAAACAGGGAGACGGACGCTCCTCTGTTCAAGCAACTTGCGGGCAGCTGAGACATGGTTTTCGCCGTAGGAAAGGTAAAGATGACTTTCCCAACTTTCACGCATACCGCTCCATAGAGTTACATCCCACACCTCTAAAGTAATGCCTGTTTTCACCTTCTATTTCAGCGCATTTCTGACTATGTGCAAAGTGAGAGCCATTACCAGGCCCACTCTGTATCATTACCTAAAGCCCCCCAGCTCCCCCGCATCCAGAGCGCTATTACACGCTTAATGGCTCAACAAAATTGACTACTAAGATTTGCGATTACAACGGAGGCCCAACATTGGTTCTCCTGTTTGACTGCCTGATACCACCCTCATTAGGGGTACGTGATTTCTGCTGTTATAAGCATCAGCCATGTACTTAGGCACGTTACCTTTTTCAATAATTATACCTGGACTTTGTTTTTCCCTATTTCATTCACAGCACCCAGCCGGGTAACCTGTGAGTTGATTTCTTTCACTATACTCATGGTGTCACTGTCTTTGTACATCACGCAGCGCAGACCACCTTCCGGAATCACAGTTCGATCCCCAGCGCCGGCGGCAGATTAGCCCAGCACCATGTGACTCTGGGCAATAGCTTGCTTAATCTTCCCGACGGCCCCCAGTGCCTAGAGACCCTTACAGGTGATTGTTTGCGCTTTAAAAATGTGGATTACTATTATTATTTGCATCTGTTGCAGAAACGTCAACCCCAACAGCTGCACCAAATTGTTCTTCTCCGAGTGCACCACAGTATGTCCGGGCAACCCCTCTGCAGAACTAGCTTCGCTAACCAAAGCAGCAAGCTTCCTCAGCAGCACTTCCCACTTTTCCCCCACCATAGTATATCATGTCTGCTGCTCGGCAATCCCAGGCTTCGTCCATAAACCTGCAGGTCAGCATATTTCAGTGCCCAATGCACAAAAGAGTGCCTCACAATCCATGTCACCAGCTTGCTTCTGCCAGGACTGCTCACACATCCTTTAGTAAAAGAGAAGGAACTAGTGGGGAAAACCCTCATCTCGCTTGTTACTGTCAGCCTTCATTGTCGCACATAGCGCTCACAACATCTCGACCTCCACCTACCTATCTGATTAATCCGACTACAGACCCAGCCCAAATGCGCCACTACTGATGCTGCCCCAATCCTAATAAATGTGTCCCGAAACCGGCAGGACCCTCCCCTAACTTCGGCAATGCCATGTGCAACACTGGCAGCAACTGAAAATCAGTAACTGTCTTTCCCTGTTTATGACAAAAAATTACTTCTCGTCTCCTCCCTGGCCACATCTATAATCTATGCCACTCATTCACTGGGCATGCCTTAAGACTGCCTCTTTCATGCAACCATACCCACTTGCCCCATCCGGCGTGATCCATCTTGAAACACCACAGCTAAATCCCATCCGTCCTTGCTCCTAATGTATTTCACCATGTCACACTAAGGGTTCCCTGGTCAACCCCAACAATTCGGACACTCGAAAAGCCCCAAAGAACATCCAAATCATGCATAACCTCAAAACTGCCAATTTAAAACTATCATAGCAAAATCATTCAATACCCTAAGAAGCCCTTGAAAGAATTCAAATGTGATAGACTCCCTTAACACAGGCCCCCTTGAATCCTTCCCTCTGCCCCACCCTTTCAAAATCCTCCCAAAATATCATCTTGGTTTGGGTCAAAACCCCAATACAATTTTCCATAAAAGGAGATGCCCGCCAATTTGCCTGCAATAGTTGTGGGCAACAAACCTTTCTCAATGCACAAAATAGAAAACCATATCTCTCCCTTCAATTTCAATGTGATCCTCTATCAAAGCATTCTGAGAATGTCCCTCAACCTCACCAAACTTGTTCCATGATGGTAGTTCCAGCTGGTGGACTCAGCTAAAGACCTCCCGACCAGACCATTAACTCTCACTCCCTCCACACCCAAATGTCTGCAGGCAATGGCGTTTTGTTGTTCTCCGCTCCTGGGCCAATTTGCAGAAATGGTGCCAATGTGAATGAGATAATGTATCTGATATAGTTTGTGTACACAAGGCACATATTTAGCCCTGAAAACAATAAAAACCGCAAGCAGCAAAGCATAAACTGTCTCAGCACATGCAGAAATCTCAAGTCTCTTGCCCTCTGTCTGTTCACCAAATCTTCCACCGTCATGTTGCCCACATTATACATCACTGTCCTGTTTGCCAATTCATCATCCCATACTGTCAAGGCAACCAGTAATTCCAGAAAGGTAATACTCTGCCAAACTGCTTTATTCAAGAAAAATCCGTCTAAGAAGGTCTTCCAAATTCAAGGGTCCAAGCTTACTGCCAAAGAAATCCCCACTCTGTGGGGAGGCAACACTGCTCCTGACAGTGCCATGCCCAAGCATCTGTAGAAAGTTCATCCCTCTCTCACCACCCTGCATGCACATTTCAAGAAACCCAACAACTTCTGAACCATTCTCAACTCAACCCTCCGTTTCTCAATCACTACCGGCAAGAACTGTTGAATCTCAAGTACCTTAGCCTGAGGCAACCGTGCCACCAACAAATCTGTGACCAGTTCAAAGCCTAGGAATGTCCAAATGGCACTGTATCCTTCATGGCATGGCATGGGACTCCCAGGTCTCATGCCACTTACTCAATCTGTCTCAGAGCCCTGAGGCAATCACCATAGTCTTTCTCGCCAACAAACAAAAAGTTATCCAAGAAATGTGACACCTCCCTATCTCAGCTCCTCTTAGTGAATACCCACTGTAGAACGTGCTGAACGTCTCAAATAAAGCACACAAAATGGTTCAGCCTGTGGGAAAATCGCACCTCCAAATTGCATTGCATGCCCAACAATGGGAAGTCCTTCAGGTGTATTGGCAGAAGTGGAACAGCAGACTCAATGTAAAATTTCGTTAACTCTGCCCCCTGCCCACAGTGCTGTACCAACCGGATAGTATCATCCATCGAGACATACACCACTTCAGTGTCCTCCGCTGCAATGAAGTCATTGACTGAAACTCCCTCCAGCCACGACAAATGGTGCATCATTTTGAACTCACCTGCTCCCTTCTTGGGCACTACCCCTAGTGATGATTTAATCAAGTAATTCAAAGGCCAATCAAAAAATGGGCCCGCGATTCTTTTTTCCTCAACTTCTTTCTGCAACTTCGCAGACACCGCATCTGGGAATTCCTTAACCCCTTCTGTGCTCATGACGGCTCCTGGCCGTCATGACACCCACCCACGGAGGGAAGCGCTGGCGCTCCCCTTGTGGGACGCCGATCTTCGCGATTTCACCGGGGAAGGCAGGGGAAGCCCTTCCGCTGCTTCCCCCTGCTCCCCTCCACGTCATCAATGACGTCAGCGTGCGAGGCATGCTGACATCATTGGAGGTTTCCCTTTGTTTCGCAACGCGCAGGATGCCATTTGCTTCCAGCGCGTTGGGGAACAAATAGGTAAGTTTTGTCTCTGGGGAGGTGGGGGATTTCAGTAAAAGAGGCATCAGGGGAAAAGAGAGGGTTTTCCTTTCCCCTGATGCTTCTTTTGTGCCTTCCTGCTGCACGATCATGCGATCGTGCAGCAGGAATTCCCACTAGACACAGGGATTTTTTTTTTTAAATCTTCAAGCAATTTACTGTTTGGGGGAGCGGCCCCTTAGGCAAGGGTCGCTCCCCTTATGGGGGCATTATTAATTGGCTTTGTCTGCCCCCCAGATTTATAATTAGTTAAATGAAAATTGGCCCACTGGAGTCCATTTTTTGTGGGGAGTGGCCCCTTGGGCAAAGGTCATTCCCTTGGGGGTATGTTTACGGCTGTCTGCCCCCATGGGGGGGCAGATCTTGCCTTGTTTTGTTATCTATGGCCCACTAGGCCACCAGGGCTTTTTGTTTTGGAGAGTGACCCCTTGGGCAAGGGTCGCTCTCCCTTGGGGGCTGTCTCTCCCCATATTTGGCCCACTAGACCACCAGGGATTTGTTTGTGGGGAGTTGCCCCTTGGGCAAGGGTCACTCCACTTATGGGGCAATGTTTTTTGGCTTTGTCTGCCCCTCTGGGGGGCAGATTTTGCCATTTTCATTTAAAGTGGCCCACTGGACCACCAGGCAATACTTTGTGGTGGAGTGGCCCACTAGACCACCAGGGAATTGTTTTTGGGAGATTGACCCCTTGGGCAACGGTCGATTTCCTTTGGGGTCTGTGTCTCTCCATGTTTGGCCCACTAGACCACCAGGGATTTGTTTGTGGGGAGTGGCCCCTTGGGCAAGGGTCGCTCCCCTATGGGGGCAATGTTTTTTGGCTTTGTCTGCCCCCCCAGGGGGCAGATTTCGCCAATTATTTTTAAAGTGGCCCACTGGACCACCAGGGAATACTTTGTGGGGAGTGGCCCCTTGTGCAAGGGTCACTCCCTTTCGGAGGCTATGTTTTTGGCTGTCTGCCCCCATTTGGGGGGGGGCAGATCTCCCCCTTTTTTTTATCTAGGGCCCACTAGGCCACCAGGGATTTTTTTGGGGGGAGAGTGACCCCTTAGGCGAGGGTTGCTGTCCTTTGGGGGCTGGTTCTTGTCATGTTTGGGCCCACTAGACCACCAGGGATTTGTGGGGTCGCTCCCCTTTATGGGAGGATGGTTGTGGCCATTTCTGTCCTCTTTGGGTGGCAGATCAGCACATGTTTTTAGACCCATCTGCCCCCAAGGGGGGCAGAAGCCACTAGACAAGAGGGGTTTTTAATTTTTTGAATTGGGGAGTGGCCTCAAGGGCAAGGGTTGCTCCCCTTTTACAGGGGTGAATATTTTATTTATACTCTTAGGCCCACCTACCCTTTAGCTTAGCTGGTGGATTGTGTGTGGACTGGTGCATTATTTGAATATGCGATTGGAATGGGTTTTTTCTCCTTTTTATTCTAGTGTAAAGCTTTTGATTCCTGTTTGCGGTTTCGGCAGTGGTTGTTCTGCAGTTTTGCGTAATTGCATTTACTTGGTAAGAAAAACATTTTTGTTATGTTTACTCCAAATGAGTATTATTGTCATGCATGAATGATTTTTTTTGTAAGTGGTGTCATAATGGCAGCATATTTGTTAGTGTTCAGAGCATGAAATTCTTTGCGATGTGTTTTGCATTGTCTTATGTGTAATTTTATTTTTATTTTTCTCTTTTTTAGTGGGATATTGTTGATTCTTACTGTGACTGTGCAGAGTATGTGGTGGTGAGTCTAGCTGCTTCTGGCAAGTGAGTGGTATTGTGTTGGAGTATATAGGTCTTTGTGATAAAGCTACATTTTATTTATTTCTTTTTTACAAAGAGTTTGTTGTTGTTGACTTGTTTGACAAGTTACCTTTATTAGTAAGTATTATGGCTAGCCGTAGAATGACTGTTCAGCAGGTGGTTGGTATGCTTCTTGAATCTTCCTCTGAGCAGGATTATGAGACTGAGGGAGATGAGTGAGGGGAAGATTCAGGAAGTGAGTTTTCTCTCCACAAGGAATCATCGGAATGATGAAGCTACTCTCGGTGTGGATGAAGCTACTCTCAGTGTGGATGAAGTGCCTGTTTTAGAGGAGGACACTGCTGTGCCGATGGTGAAAGAGGCATCTGTGTTGCAGCTAGACTTCCTACTGGAAGTGCTGGACTCTGGGTTGATCCAAACATGGTGCAGCCAGTTTTTGCAGTTGTTTATGGGTGATGTATTTTTGGGTGAGATTGTTGAGCAGACTAATTTGTATGCTGAACAGTTTTTGGGTTTGACTTTATTGATGGGTTTGATAAGGAAGCCGTCCATGGCTTCATATTGGTCTACCAGTCCCTTGATGGCAACGGCCATATTTCCTTCAATTATGACTCGTGATCGGCATTTACTTTCGCTTCGGATGCTGCATTTTGTTGATAATGCTTTGGCGTTGCCACGAGATCACCCTGACTGTGACCATCTTTTTAAGATTCGGCCTGTTCTTGATAACTATTGTAGATCGATTTTCAGAGATCTATACTTCAGGGAAAGAAATATCTATTGATGAGTCTTTGGTCCTGTTCAAGGGCCGTTTGGTTTTTAGGCAGTATGTTCCTAGCAATAGGGCACGTTATGGAATTAAGTGTCAGGACACTCAAACACTCTTACCTGAAGGGTGCTTGAAGGTGTTTCGCAGAGACGCTATTAGCCAACTTCCTAGAGCTCTACTAAATAACCTAGGATTTGTAGTTACACTCAGGCTATACAATAGAACCCCGGGAGGAGGGCCGGATACTGGCCGCTGACGAAGTCCTGTTGTCGACCTGCGAGGCAACAAGACATATGTAGGAAGTCTACCCTGTGTTGTCTTTTTAACATTCAGTTAAGATTCTCTGACCCTTTGTTCTGCCATTCTAAGGAAGACCTACCTACCTGTGATCTTAGGAATTGGGAGTGACGTCCAGTAGTCTTGAGATGGTGAAGATATGGTTCAGTAGTCGTGTCAGCAAAAGGTGTAGTCAGGAAGACGAGTGTCTTTCTCTAGAACATGAAAACACATAAATAAGTTTTCTAATTTCTCTAACTGTTACATTACCAATATTAGAATGTCACTATCACCTTTACTTACTTCCTTCTGATTCTCTTAAGTCTTTACACCATCACTTAACTCTACAAGAAAACAAATGTCATACAGAGTTTGCACATTCAAAGTACGCAAAATTGAGTCCTTAACTTCTCTGTGCTGTCTTGCGATGGGCGCCAGAAACTAGAAACGTTACTTAGCTTTCTTTCTGCATTTCTTTCCTCCTTAGGTGTTTTCCGCTATGCTATGCTGCCATCTAGTGGTTCCCAGAAGAAAGGAAGAGTCGTCGCCGAGAATGAGAAGAATTACCAGCTATCCTCGATCGGAAGGTTAAGCAGTGAGCAGCGTTGGGTGTGGCATTATATACTCATGCCACACCCAAAATGGCTGCTACGTCGCGCGTAACGTGACGCGCCTTGATTCCCAATCCCAGTAACAAACCGGGTCGGGTCCCTCCTTCACCAACGCTGAAAGCAGCATGCAAGCTGCCCAGCGCGAATGCCACTTCCACCAAAAGCTGAAATCGAGCGAGCCCGAAGTCTGCACAGCGTCCGACACACAAACGCTCAAAATACAAATATGTAATATCAAGATGAGGGCAAACGACCAATCAACCATTGCCATATACAAAACAAGCATTGCTACATACAAAAATACAATCAGTTGCAAAAGCATTGCAAACAACATCAAGTGTAATACAACACCCAAACACATAAATACATTACATATACAAATGGAGTGCTGACTGGCACGGGTTTTAATCGGGGAACAATCTTGTGCTGTTCATAGAGGTCAGAGGGGCATAAGACAACGCAGAGCAAGATTGGAAATCATGACATTAAGCTGTATATGTTGTCTGAGAGTAGGACAGGATATGTTTTTAATTTCCGTGTGTACACTGGTAGGGATTCCTCTATTGACCCCCCTGGTTGTCTGTCCACTTTTGGAGTTTCAGGGAAAATTGTGTGGGATCTTGCTAGAGGACTGCTTAACAGAGACCACCATTTGTACCTTGATAACTTCTACACTGCTGTGCAATTTTTTAAGGAATTGTTCAAAGTGGACACTTTTGCTTGTAGCACAATCCGCTCTAACCGTAAAGGTTATCAAAAAGAGCTTGTTTGCAAAACACTTCAGAGGGGACAGTGCAGTTCCTTGCGTAGTGATGAACTACTAGCTGTGAAATTTGTGGACAGGAGGGATGTGTACATGCTGACTACCATCCATGATGAGAGTACTTCAGCTGTGGCTGCTTGGGGTCAGATTGCTGAAGTGCGCAAACCTGTGTGTATTTTAGACTACAATAAGCACATGGGTGGTGTTGATAGAGTAGATCAGAGGTTGGAACCTTACACTGCTAGTCGTAAGGCTTACATTTGGTATAAGAAGTTGGCCATCCATCTCTTCAATTTAGCAACTTTCAATGCTTTTGTTGTGTTCAAGGAGAGTTCTCCTGCGTCAAAGTTGACTTTTGTTCAGTTTCAGGAGTCTGTGATAGGCAGCCTTGTTGTTGTGGAACAGGAAAGTGTTCCTAGAGTTGGAGTGGTGGAGGATGTGGCTAGATTGAAATATCGCCACTTTCCTGATTTAACTCCTCCCACGCCTCAAAAAAACAATCCCTATAAGAGAAGTAGAGTCTGCTTGTGAAGAGGTGTGTGGAAGGAGAGTCATATGCACTGTGCCGATTGTCCTTCTAATCCTGGGCTGTGTGTGCCCACATGTTTCAGATTGTATCACACTCAAAAGAGTTTTTGAGAGCAACCATGAGTTTAATAGTGTATTGCCTGGTCTGTACGGTTTTATATAGTTCAGTTTAACGTTTGGCAATAGAATGATATCTTCAGTTACTGCTGTTGTTCTTGTAGTTATAGTTTTGTATTTAGTTGCAATTTGTTTGTGTTTTCTTTCTTCTTTAAAAAAAATTTATGACGGTGTGCGTGAACTGGCGCTTGGCTGGCGGTGTGCTTGGACTGGAGCTTGGCTGGTGGTGTGCGTGGACTGGCGCTTGGCTGGCAGCGAGTGGACTGGAGCTTGGCTGGCGGTAAGTGGACTGGCGCTTTGCTGGTGGTGTGCATGGATTGGCGCTTGGCTGGCAGTGTGTGTGGATTGGCGCTTGGCTGGTGGTGTGCGTGGATTGGCGCTTGGCTGGCAGTGTGCGTGGATTGGCGCTTGGCTGGCGGTGTGCGTGGACTGGTGCCTGGCTGGCGGTGTGCGTGGACGGGTGCATGGCTGGTGGTGTGCGTGGATGGGCGCTTGGCTGGCGGTGTGTGAGTAGTGACTTGCTAGCTAAACGCCACTCCATGCAATCCGTGAGCTGGTGTGGTTGCTGTGTCAGGAATGTGGACATGTGAAAGTGATGGGACCTTGAATGGCGCTGTCTGCTGGTGTGAGTGTTGTAATGCTCTGGGCCTGCGGCTGGCCGTTTGAATGGTGTTGTATGTGTCACACGTATGAAAGGTCTACGAATGGCCTAAAAAGCGGATGGTGCCTTGTCGTGGCTTTACAGCTCACGAGCTGTGCGTCAATGGTTCAGTTTCTTGTCCTTTCAATTATTAACAGTGCATTTCATTTTTGTGAAATCTCTGGGTAATACAACTGTATATACTGAACCATCACTCACCCTCGTGCCAAATCCAACCAGTATGTCTGTGTGCTTGAAGAATAGGTGGTTGTGCAGGAATATTTGTCTTTTCTGTCTTTCTCAAGCAGGGTGTACATTGTCCCATTTTGTGAGTGTTGTAAACCCAGGTGACCCCACTTGCGAAACCACGTTGTTTTGTGATAGGCAATTTTGATGTTGCCTCAATACGTTTTGGGCCCTTGCCTTTCGCGGGTACTTGGGCCTCCCACACGAGTGAGGCACCATTTTTATCGGGAGACCTGGGGGAACGCTGGGTGGTAGGAAATATGTGTCAGCCCAGTGATGCCACAACTTTCCCACACAAAAATGTGTGAAAAAAGTGATTTTTTTCAGCTAAAATTGAGGTTTGCAGAGGATTCTGGGTAAGGAAACATTGGGGGATCTACGCAAGCCATACCTCCCTGGAATCCCCTGGGTGTCTAGTTTTCAGAAATGTGTGGGATTGGTAGGTTTCCCTAGATGGCCGCCGAGCACAGGGCCAAATACCCAGGTGACCCCCCTTTGTGATAGGCAATTTTCCTTGCGAAACCAGGTTGTTTTGTGATAGGCAATTTTGATGTCGCCTCACTACGTTTTGGGCCCTTGCCTGTCGCGGGTACTTGGGCCTCCCACATGAGTGAGGCACCATTTTTATTGGGAGACCTGGGGGAACGCTGGGTGGTACGAAATTTGTGTCAGCCTGGTGATGCCACAACTTTCCCCCACAAAACTGTGTGAAAAAAGTGATTTTTTCAGCTAAATTTGAGATTTTCATGGGATTCTGTGTAAGGAAACGTTGGGGTATCCTTGCAAGCCATACCATCCTGGAATCCCCAGAGTGTCTAGTTTTTAAAAATGTATAGGCTTGCTAGGTTTCCCTAGGTGCCGGCAGAGCTAGGGTTAAAAAGCTACAGCTAGGCACTTTGCCAAAAAGGGTCCTTTTTCACTGTAAAATTGTGGTGGGTCCACGTTGCGTTTTGCACCGTTTCCAGTTGCGGGCATTAGGCCTACCCACACAAGTGGGGTAGCATTTTCCTTGGAAGACTTTGGGGGACGCAGGGTGGGTGGAAATGTGTGGATCCACCAGATTCCAGAACTTTCCACCACAGAAATGTGAGGAAAATGAGGTCTTATTGACAATGTTTTAGGTTTGCAAGGGATTCTGGGTAACAGAACCTGGTGAGAGGCAGTCAAGTCTCCCCATCCTGGATTCCCCTGGGTGTCTAGTTTTAAAAAATGTATAGGTTTGCTAGGTTTTCCATGGTGCCGCCAGAGCTAGGGTTAAAAAACTACAGCTAGGCACTTTGCCAAAAAAGGGTCATATTTCACTGTGAAATTGTGGTGTGTCCAAATTCTGTTTTGCGCCATTTCATGTCACGGGCACTAGCCCTACCAGGTAAAATTTTTCTTGTAAGACTTTGGGGAACGCGGGGTGAGTTGAAATTTGTGGATCCACGCAGATTCCAGAACTTTCCACCACAGAAATGTGAGGAAAATGTGTTAATTTTGACAATTTTTTAGGTTTGCTAGGGATTCTGGGTAACAGAACCTGGTGGGAGCCAGTCAAGTCACCCCATCCTGGATTCCCGTGGGTGTCTAGTTTTAAAAAATGTATAGGTTTGCTAGGTTTCCCTAGGTGACGGCAGAGCTAGGGTTAAAAAACTACAGCTAGGCAGTTTGCCAAAAAAGGGTCCTTTTTCACTGTGAAATTGTGGTGTGTCCGCGTTGCGTTTCTCACCATTTCCTGTCGTGGGCACTAGGCTTGCCCACACAAGTGAGGTACCATTTTTCTCGGAAGACTTTGGGGAACGCTAGGTGTGGGTGGAAATTTGTGGATCCATGGAGATTCCAGAACTTTCCACCACAGAAATGTGAGGAAAATTTGATTTTTTGACAATTTGTTTGGTTTGCAAGGGATTCTGGATAACAGAACCTGGTGAGAGGCAGTCAAGTCACCCCATCCTGGATTCCCCTGGGTGTCTAGTTTTAAAAAAAATTATGGGTGTCTAGTTTGCACTTTGCCAAAAAAGGGTCATTTTTCACTGTGAAATTGTGGTGTGTCCACATTGCGTTTTGCGCCGTTTCATGTCGCGGTAATTAGGCCTACCCACGCAAGTGAGGTACCATTTTTCTCGGAAGACTTTGGCGAATGCGGGGTGGTTGGAAATTTGTGGACCCACACAGATTCCAGAACTTTCCACCACAGAAATATGAGGAAAATTTGTTTTTTGGGACAATTTTTTAGGTTTGCAAGGGATTCTGGGTAACAGAACCTGGTGGGAGGCAGTCGAGTCATCCCATCCTGGATTCCCCTGGGTGTCTAGTTTAAGAAAAAATTATAGGTTTGCTGGGTTCCCTAGGTGCCGGCAGAGCTAGGGTTCATAAACTACAGCTAGGCACTTTGCCAAAAAAGAGTCATTTTTCACTGTGAAATTGTGGTGTGTCCACGTTGCGTTTTGCGCCGTTTCCAGTCACGGGCACTAGGCCTACCCACACAAGTGAGGTGCCATTTTTATCGGGAGACTTAGGGTAATTCAGATTTGTAAAACAACTGGTATTACCTATTGACTTTAAATGCATTTCTCCCTTCCAAATGAAAGACAATGTGTAACAAAGAAGTCATTTTGAAAAATGACCAATAATTCTCATGCTAGTATGAGTATTCCCAATTACGGAAATGTGCAAATATCTACTGTTTCGAAACTCTATATTTTGTTCCCATTTAATGAATGCATAGTTGTCTTTCATACCGATTTTTACATGTATACATTTTCCCAGAATAATTGCTACATACCCGCTACATAATAAAAAAAACATTGCAAGTCGCTGCTCAGTTTTTTGCCCTGGGTTCCTCGGGTTCTTGGTGAACCTACAAGTACTTATATATCCCCACAACCAGTAAGGTTCCACGGATGTAACGGTATATTGCTTTCAAAGAGTTGTCATAAGTAAAAGAAGTTACAGGTGAAAACATTGAAACAAAAGGCTGTTTTTTTCAACTAATTTTCAATTCTTCCTATATTTAACTGTTAGTTTCTATAAAGAAACCTTGAAGGATCTACACAAATGACCCTTTGCTGAATTCAGAATTTTGTCTACTTTACTAAAATGTATAGCATCCCGGGATCCATTATTGCTTTCATACCCATTTCTGCCATTAACTGGAAGGAGGTTGAAAGCACAAAAAATAGCAAAAATAGGCTATGTCCCAGAAAAATGCCAAAACTGTGTAAAAAATGTTGGTTTCCTGACAAAAGTCTGTCATTCCCTAAAAGCTGGGGAAATTGTGATTTCAGCCCCACAAACCATTTTTTAATACCATTTGCAGGGAAAAACCCAGATGCTTTCATTTGCAGCACTTTTTTCCCATTTTTCCCACCAAAAACAAAATGTAGCTGTATTTTGGCTTTGTAACCTCCTTCACTTATATTCCGCTCCATCAATGAAACCATCCCGAACCCCCACTGGTATGCAAGCCTATGCCCCAGACCCCACCTTCTTTGCATTCCAGACTGACCACCAATCTCCTTTACCTGAAGATACATCACCAACATCCATTTGGTTCTTCTGACGACCGTCGCTCGCCTGAACCTTCTTTTCAGTGGCTCGTCCCTTGTCCACACAGGACTTCTAAAAGACCTCAACTGCACTCTCTGTTGCCTCACTTCTCTCCTATGTGTGCACCTCTGACACCCCAATGTTTGCATCATCACGCAGCTCATCTTCGTCCCACTCATCACGACCATCTTCTCCGTCACCCTCTTTACACACAGCTCAACACACCACATTACCAGTCCTTTTTGCAGGTATGCTGCTCTCTAACGCAGCACTCTGTTCCCAACTGGTGCCACATGACCAAGCTCTCGGCGTAGGGAGGACCCATCTCTTCAGGCCGACATCTAGGGGCTGCCGTACCCCTCTGTTGGCATCACCAATTGCCAGCCAACATCACCTGCTTGCCTTGCCGTTCTGTTACCCTTCAGGCTGCACCAGCCTGGGGGGTCCTTCACACCACAGGGCCCACGAGCCACAACAGCTCTCAAGCTCTTTGTTCCTGCTTTCTGACTGTCCGGTACCCAGAACCAACACCCACCCAACCTCCCCATGGCCCTCCTGCCTTTTCCCTAGCCCACTCGCCACTCCTCATCCAGCTGTTTTTTTTCCGGGTCAAGCACGGCTGCACTGGCCTTACACAGGTTCTCCCACCTCTCCTCCGTCTCTTATATGAGCAACCACTTCTCCCGAATGCGGGCTTCAAGGTCCACACTCTGCCACCTGGAGACTTGCGCTGGCTCCAACCCACCATGCCTCTGGCCTAGAGAAACCTGTGCTGGCTCCAACTCACCTGTCTCTTGATCAAACGGAACCTGAACCGACCTTAGCCTGTACAGCCTCTCTGCCACTGAAACCTCTGCTGCCTGAGTCAACCCACACTGTGGCCCCACCTCCTCACCAACCACTTGTAGGACCTCTTTGCCAGTAGCGGTCCGTGGAGGGAGTGACGGTGGGGCAGTGAGGCGGGGCGGGGTAGGGGCAGGGTGGTGAAATGTAAACACCAGAATATGGATGACCGGAGGTAAGTACACATTTAAATAAGTAAAACGAATTTTGTTGCGCGCGCTGCATCGCATTTTGCATTTTGCGATGCAGCGCACGCAACGAAATTCGTTTTACTTATTTAAATGTGTACTTACTTCCGGTCATCCATATTCTGGTGTTTACATTTCACCACCCTGCCCCTACCCCGCCCCGCCTCACTGCCCCGCCGTCACTCCCTCCACAGACCGCTACTGCTCTTTGCCTTGTCTACCACATTTATGTTTCTTATGTGCTGGGCCAGAGTCAGGCCCCGCTGCAGCCTCAGTCCCCCATGGGCCGAGCCTGCCCATAGATCCAGCGGGCATGATCCCCAGGGGCCCCTGCACTGACCCAGGTGCCACCAGCATATTGGCATCAGGCTCCTTGTGCGTACGTACGCAGGAGCTCCCCTGGGCCCCACCCCAGCTGCCTGTATTGTTCCAGGCACTGCTACCATGTTGGGTGTGGGAAGGCCGTGCCACCTCACAGAGTCCTTCCTCTGCTGTTGGCCCACGGTACGCTCCCGCCATGAGCGCCCACCCTGCGCTTTGTGTTATTCTTCCACCGCTGTGGAGAAAAAGCAGCGATTGTGGCCACCACGCCGCCCGACTCCGAGCATGTCAGGTGACACATTCCATACCATGCCTGGTCTAAGACACCAGGTCAGAGCAAATCCGTGTGCCTTGCAGCACCAAGGGTGCACAGGGAGGGCCTCTCATCCTCACTCTGTGCTGCCATGCCTCTGCTCCGGGCCTACTTGCAACCATTTTCTTCTTTTAACTGACCCTCTCTCAGGTGGTGCTCTGGGGTTAGAAGAGGCTGAATACGCCTTTCATGGCTCCTTAATAGCTGCACTAAAATCCACCAATTCCCCAAAACCTTCTTATCTCCTGCCTGGCCTTGTTCCTTGCACACATTTCCCCAGAGGAAGTGTAGTCTGTGACTTTCACTACCCTCTGATCCCTTCATTCTGATTCTGCTTTTGTGCTCTAATGCAATCTCTCATATTTGGCCACTGCTACTTAAACAAACATAGGTAGAGTTGGTCTTGACAGCTACCAAGTCCATTTATTTAAAAATGAAGGCTCTCCTGTTGTCTCCTTACATGACGCTCCAGCATTATATCCACTAAAATTGTGACAGAAGTAATTATGTCTACACTAGGTGAAATTTGTCAGCTGAATCCACCGCTGTTCTGAGCTCTGTTTGCTCTACTAAGTACTCACTGGACCTTCTATGATTTGCTTCCTAGTGGTTTGCTTCTGCTGCATGTGTGTGGTGCTCCAGAAAATGTCTGCCTGTGTTCTTGCCTCTTTCAGGGTAATAAGGTTCGACTTCCAGGTTACATTTCAGTCCTCAAATGCACACTGAATCTGACGATTGGTATATTGGGCTACTTTGGAACCCACATGAACAATATATGTTATGTTTAATTTGGAAGATCTTTAACTCTTGTTTATTTCAGGTGGGTCAGAGTACTTGATTTTCACACACTTAAAGAGTGCACAGTATCGTTAGAGTTTTGATGCCAGCTGTAATCCTGAAACCATGCTGCATTTCATAAACAGGGGTTCAACTAGACTTGAACTTCAGTGGGGGGCCAGTAATGGAAGCCATGGTGGTAGGACTACCGCTTCTCACAATGGGGGTGTATTCATCCTCTGAGCCAGTATGAGAACACATATAGGAAAGCCAGCAAGTTTGCCTTTAATTTTCAAACGCATACAACAAGCCTTTTTTCATGCCTGCATTTTCTATCTAGATCTATTGGGACAGATCTATGTTGGAGTTGCGCCACTTTTACGCCGCCGTTACGTCACTTTTGTGACGCAGCGGCGGCGTAAACCCTGCGCCATGTTGCGCCCCATTTACATCGTGACGCATCTATGGAGATGCGTCACGGTGTAAAGCCCTGCGCCACATGAAACCTGCGTCAGGTTTCATGTGGGCGTTTCCACGCAGGGGGGGCGTTCCGTCGCAGGAACGCCCCTGAAAAGTGACTCAGTGAAATCTATAAGATTTCACTGAGTCACTTTCCCAACGCTGATGCGTCAAAACCCTGCGCCTGCTTGAAGCAGGCTTGACGCACCATGTTAGGTATGGGGTAGGTTGGAACAGTGCTGAAGTTGCGTTGCGCTTGCGACACAACTTCAGCACTGCGCCAACCTTACGCCGGCAGATACGTCACGCATCTGCTTGTCCTTGCGCCACGATGCACCGCATTGTAAATGCGGCGCATCTGCGATGGCGCAAGGGCAAACTTGTGTGACGCACCTTCCCTGGCGCATCCATGCTGATTTGCAGGGATGCGCCAGGGAACATAAATCTGCCCCATTGTCTTTACCAGTGCTTACCCATGAGACATTTAGCACCACTGGAGCTTGAAGGGTGGGCACCAGACCTGCGAGCATCAGATGCCTGCAAGATGGTACCAAGTGAGTCCTGCGTCGGCTCTTGTCTGACACATAAAAGACAGCACTGCAGCCCTATTGAAAGGTGTATTTTCTTAGTAAAAGCAACAGAAGCCACACAATAAACAAATGGTTCCAAGGAACAAGAAGAAGTTTGTGGGAGGCTCTCCCAATGAGCACATGAACGTGGCCCCACAGACACAGAGAAGTACACTTATATGAATCCTATAAATGATGTGGAGTACGTACTGCGATTAATAAAATTATGAAGGGCTTAAATCTGGCTGTCAAAAAAATGAGGAAGGGTCACCAAGAGCTCAAACGGTAATGGCATTCACAAAGAAGAATAAGTGGAATACCTGTTCAGAATGTAAAAACAAGTATGTGTTGAATTTATTTTGCATTGACCTAGCTAGTTAGAATCAGAGCGCTGTAAATTATGGGAGGTGATCTCAAGTGGGGACTTAAATCTTTGAACAACACGCATTTACACTAGCATCTCACATATTTAAAGTTTAGGCACAGTGAGATTAAGTGATTTGCACAAAGCTTCACAATTGTCCTTTAAGTGCCAAGCTGGATTCAAACCCATGTCCACAGCTGTCATGGTGCTGGTGTTCAAAATGTTACATAGGAGATTGGTACCGGAGGCATCCACTGCCAGGGCTGGCATCACCTACTGAGGAGGTGACATCCAGACGTCTGGTGAAGAAGGGAGCAAAATGAATTGGTGAAATGTGCTGTCTAATTTGCCTTAACATCATTGTTGTGCTGCTTGTTCACAAACCACTCACTCTGCCATTTCTAATTTCACACTCCTCTCTTCTTTGCTGTCTCAGTCACAGTCTCCTCTCATTTCTCCTCTTTTCCCTCCATATTCTCTCACACATTCCCTTTTTTTCTATTTCACTATACTGTATCTCTTCTCTCTATCTTGTTCCACACTATTTCCCCTCAATCCGTTCTCTCTCATTCTCATCGTTCTACCCACCTTCTCCTCATTTCCTGTCAGAGACAGGTCATATTGGACTGTAGCCTGGGAGAGAGTTCTGTGGTACATCCACTGAATATGAGCTGGTGCCAAGTATGTCAATCTTCACAGAGATCAGCTTTTACTTTGTTGGAATGAGCACTGCAATAGTCCCCCTCAGCCTGTGAACAGCCTCTATATGTGTACCAGAGAATCAGCTCTAGTTTAGTGCAAAAAAAAAAACTGTCTGTAAATGAGCTCAACAATATATTTTTAGGACCTCTGCTCCACCTGTGGTTGGACTCCGCTCTATCTGTACATGGGTTTGGCACCATGTATACAGGAACTCAGCTACATCTGTGTTGCAGCTCAGCTCCACAAGAAGATGGGACCTGTTTATGACAGAATCCAACTCTTTCCAAATGTGCAACGCCTAATTGTATCCGCACAGGAACTCATTTATGTCTACTAGATGTTCATCCCCAACTCAAGACGAGTAATCAACTTTAGTTTTAGGTTCCTCTCCTTAATAAAACAGGCACTGAAATGTTCTTCTCAATCCCAAGTAGTCCTAACCCTTCCATCGGTATGCTGTGCAGCAATTCAATAGACACACTATTCTTTGCACTGCAGCTGAACCTTTCATCTACATTCACCTCATCTTCGAATCCACTCTCTACTGCACACCTCTCTTCCTTTCTCGACCTTCCTCACCATCTACACTTTGTTGTGAATGCTGTCTTGACAGTTAATGTTTTTAGATCAATTTGATATTCTTTTTGGCCTTCGTTTGTAGTGAGGAAATTTAGAAAGAGCAGGGAAGTAGAGTCAAAGGATGGAGACAACAGTAAATAAAAAAGAAGACAAAAGTTAAATATAAGTAGTGGGAAGCGAAAACGCAGGCTAGGCCAGAACATCAAAAGGCAACTAATAAATGTGTTAAATTTCAGGTTTTGTCTACACACCTAGCTTGAGGTTTAAAGTCCACTCTTAATGCAGACAATAAAAATGGCAAGGTAGCTGGTCTGTGTCACAGCAGCAAGTGTGTTAACCCACAGGATGACACTTGCTGGTTTTACATTGGTATAGAGTTGTAGAAGGTGAAGTAGGCACCAGCTGACTACAAAAATGGATCAAAATATCAAGAGAGCATTTGAAAGGTATGTGTGTCTCGGATCTAGAGCATGGCACCCTCCTTCCTTCATCCCAAGGTTTTCCAAGCACCAGCTGTCACTTGCAGAGATGGGAAAGATGACCACGGTTTCTGAGCTGTCTGTGGCATACCATGCTGCTGCAGCAGAAAGCGTTAATAGGCACAGTGCCAGGTCCTGTCTGTGCACAGTGCCAAGCAGATCCACCTCTTCATTAGAACATTGGAATGTTAGATGCTCCATTGAAAACAATGTAGTGCTCCGGGCTTCTAATGGCCGGTAAAAACTGGGAGCTCCAACATTCCAGTGTTGGTTCACAGCAATAGCTGTGAACAAAGGCCTCGCGGAGCCCGAGGGGATTTCAGTCCCCTCGGGCTTAGTGAGGCCTTTGTTTTTACAAATTAGAACATTCGGCCCTCTAGGGGTGGAATGTTCTAACAGCCATAGAGCCCTCCGTAGCGGGCTCTACCAGCCATTAATGGCCTGCTCCTTTGTTAAAGGCCCTCACCTTCAGCTCGGGCCTTTATCACTGGAGCGGGCCTTTAATGGTCAGTAGAGCCCGCTACGGCGGGCTCAAAGGCTATAGTCTATTATATATCCATCCACCAAACACAGGGGACAGGCACACAAGTGCCTTCTGTGAAGTGGACAATGAGAGATTAGCACCCAGTAGTCCTCAACAAGGCATCATGGAATATTGCACCTCATGTGTGTCCCTTCTGTACTGTGGAGGTCCTGCTCTAGCAAAATTAGCTAAAGAGCATATTTGAGGCAGCGGTCTGCACCACTGTCTGTGTATTGACTGTCAGAGTAACTGTGTGACATGACGTTAATGTCAAGTCATCACCCTGAAGCCAATACTGCATGACAGTCTCACCATCACTGTGTAGGCCATGGCTAGCCTTGCTTCTGAGATAGAACAGAAAGCCAGGGATTTTTTATCCAGAGGATCTGACTTGCTGTCTGCTGGACCATTTTTTAAAATACGCAGTCCACACTAATAAAAAGTGCCATGGGAATTATGTATTTCTGCAACTCCATTCTTATTTTCCATCATTAAGGATTTGCATTTGCCACATATTGCAGGTTTTAGCAGTAATATGTGTTTTCAGCTCAAACAGATCAAAGGTTACTGTAAGTGCAGTGGCGCGCGTTGCTGCACAGTTGAACGCCTTATGCAAAGGTTGTCTGGCCATCATTAGATGTTTATTCCTATATTTGGGTGGTAAGCTAGTACTAACGAAGTCAAACCTTAGCTCAGATGCGGAAAAATGACGAAATAACAAAATAATACGATCACAAATTGTGCCACATTACACTGCATAGTATCCCAATTCTTGCTGCATAATTTGATCATTCCCTGTCGCATAATTCTGTGACTCTGTTGATAAGTGCCATCCACCAGCAACAACAGAAACAAAGTACAGCTCATAACCTTATTTGCCAATACCACTTTGCAGGTTTGTATTTCTTTAGCTACTACTTGGATTTTGTTTTAATAGAAAAACACAAGCCACCTCCAGCCCAACAGAATGCTAGATGTGATGCTATTGACATCAAAGTCTGAATTGTCTGGTGAACACCGAGCCACTGAAAACCTATTTAAAAAAATATATATATGCAGTTCATTGCATTTATATAGTGCTTGCTATCGCTCCTCATGGGTAACATGCGCTATATATAAATGCACCCTAGAGTATTGTGATTCACCAGCAATCTCCACCACTTCCTGATAAAGCATCTGGTAGCAGAAGGAGACACTGAACTTGTATTTTTTCAGAAAATCAAATGTCTTTTCCAATGCCACAGCCCTGAGCATAGCCTGGAGTAGGGCAGTGTACGGCTGGGCTTTAACTGAGAAAAGTACCCTTGAAGATGCTGAGCGGGCTATGAACCACAATGGGTATGGGGGAAAGTGAGCACCTGAGAAGAGATACCGTTGTGCGCTGACAAACTTTGTTACGGGCATAATGGCCATTTACCAGGAGGAAGTCACAAAATTAAAGAAATATTAGAATTATTGGAATTGGAGCCCTGACGAAGTTCTTTTTACAAGAACGAAACGCCTTGGCTGCCTGGTGTTTTCTTGCATAAAATAAAGAAGAATAAAGGGGCATATCAACAACAACCAGCAATAAATATCGCTAAGCGCACTTAGCGCTAGGATAATTATCGCCGGCTAGCGTTGATTTTTATCGCTGAGATAGCGTGCTATTAGCAACGCTTATCTCAATAGCGATAAAAATCCTCACGCTAAGTGGTTAACGTGAGATTATCGCTGGAAACCCAGCGATAATCTCACGTTAGCTTGTTGATAGGGACAGACAAACTTATCCATGATATCCTCCTTCCATAGGATATCATGGCTAAGTCAGAAAAATACCAGACGTAAAAAAGCAGCGTTAACCGCGGTTAGCGCTGCTTTTTTTGTCTCTAACAGGGTTAGCGACATTCTTGATAATAGGAGAAATGTCGCTTAGCGACATTTCTCCTATTATTTTACTCTGGAACGCCCCCTTTGCATCTCATTAGAGATGCAAGGGGAAGCGTAGAGTAAAAGGGTGCTAACATGCAAATTTGCATGTTAGCACCCTGTTGTTGATAGGGTGCTAGTTTTATCTCTGCTTTTTTGGTTTTTAAAGCCAAAAAAGCAGTGATAAAGCCCTTGTTGATATGCCCCAAAGAAATTTAGAAAATGGTAAACATTGGATGGACATTTATGTGTCTACTATTTCTGGACAATTGTATTAGGTGGTGCAATCCACAGTGGGTAGAAGTCTTTGTGGATCAGTGGATTCACCCCTTGGGAACAGCGGGGGCAGTGGAAGTGCACACCGTAGAGTTAATAACTCCCACATTAATCTAAGTTGGGGAGGGCAGACGGGCAGTGTTTAGAGAGAGGTGCGTCACACACACTTGGCTGTGAGTGTAGGGTTGTGTTGGTCCCTTTATTTTGTGAAACTACTTGTAGTGCAAATGTAATCTAAGAAATTTTACAATTATCACATGGAAAGCATCTGGAAATAAACTACAGTACACTTTCCACACTATCAACTAAATACCCTAATGTGAGCTACAAAGTAGTCTCTGCATTTAATCTATAATCAGTTCTTCCCACAGAGGAGTGTGGTCTACAATTTTAATAGCATACACAACCTGCATAAAATGTTTTTGTTTCTCACCATTTCAGTGATATTTCATCTACTCTGTACCATCCTCCACAGTTTGTTACAGACGCGACAGAAGGTACAGTAGAGGCATCAGCAGTGCAGTCTTCCTTCACAAACAGGTCCAGTAAAATCAACCATAGTAGAAGCTTCTGTAACATATGTATTAGGTACAATACATACATCTCATGTGCAAGAACCCCTCATACAATGAGCAGTACAGGCATCCACAGGGCAAACAATCAGGTTTCAGCCAGAAAATCTATATATAACAAATTCCTCACAAAAAGGTACAGTACAATCAACCTCGGTGCAAGTTTTTGCCACACACATAGAGCAGGTACAATATATTCATGCACAGTACACGCTTTCCTTAGATACATACCGGGTACACTGGCTAGCTTCCCCCACACACACAATAGGTACAGAAAGTTGAAGCTTGTCCTTATGACAAACATCCACACAGCAACTCCCCTCACACAGAACAGGTACAGCCCTGTATCCTTTCAGTGATCAGATTTTGATTCACACAAACAACAGCAATATAAACTTCCCTCAAATGCAGATCAAGTACTGTCAATGCACCATCAGAGCTAGACTACTTCATGCCACAAGCAGATACTAGTAAGGTGTTGTAGTTTAGGCTTTTCTGGCAAACTGGGTCGGTACAAAAATCCAGAATGCAACCGTCTTATATGCATAGAGCAGGTACAGTTCAGGCATCTACATTGCAAGCTCCCCTAACATCTGGAGCAGCTACACCAGCAAACTTCCCTCACACACAAATTTATAACAGCACACAGTTGTTTGTCTTTAGGTCAAACGTCCACACTATAAGCTTACGTAACACTCAGAGAGCCATTTTTACTTTGCTCACACCCAGAGTGTGTATAGTATAGTAATCCACAGTGCAAGCTTCCCTTGTACACACTGCAGATACAATACAGGTATCTGCTGTCACAGCATCCCTTATGCACAAAGAGCAGGTACAGTTAAGGTGTCTACCATGCATGCTTCCCTACCGTATAAAGCAGGTACACTGGCAAGATTCCCTCTCAGATTCAATAGATAAGGATGAGAATCCTTGCCCTCAAGACCCAAAGCAGCACTTCAAGATCACCTCAGCCATGGAACAGGTACAGTAGGATAAGCTTCCAGTTTTCAGACACTTCATAATGCTAGCAATAACAGAGCAAGCGCAATATGAATCAATAAAGCAGGTTTTCATCACACAAGACAGGCATTTGCAGTTCCAGCTCTCCTCTCAATCAGGTGCAGTACAATGATCCACAATCCAAGCTTCACTAACAGAAAGAATACAGTAATCTGGGCAAGTTTCCCTAGCACAAAGAGCAGATAAGCATTACAATCTATACAGGGCATGGATTCTTGGCCTTAAGTCAAGCATGAACACTACCACATTCCCAAACACACAACAGGTATACTACAGTGTGAGTCCTGTTATCGGGGTTTGTATAGCGCTGTCAATACTAGTAAAGTGCAAACAATTGCAGTGCATGCTTACCATATTTTACACACAACCTGCACAAACAGAGTCCCGATTTAGCTTTCCTTTGCACAGACATATATAGTAGAGCACTGAATCAGAAAAGTACATGTCACTTACATGGAGTAGCTGCAATACAGGATTTTGTGATGCCAACATCCCTCATCCACAGAATAGTAAATTATGGGGCACATGTATGAAGCCTTTTTCCCATTCGCAAACGGGCCGATTCTCAGAATTGGCCTGTTTGCGAACGGGAAAAAGCCTTTTGGGATGTATCATCCCACAAGGCCCTCGCAATATAGGGAATCGCAAAATGTGCGAATTTTACAAATACATTTAAGGAATTGCGAATTGCAATTATTTAAATGCAATGCAGGAAGCACCCAAGTTCTGCAATTTTGCTCTAAGAAATCGCAAATTACCACCAACTTCCAGTTGGCCTGATGGACTGACGCCTTTTAAAGACCGAAACGGCGACTCCGTCATCTAATTCCGACACAATTATTGCAGACAAGTGATTATTATTCTCATTAGGTGATACAATCGGAATAGATGTCAACTTCATGAATTGTAGGATTACTTTTGTTTGTGCCTCTCTCATGATTTATTGCTGAATTGATTGTTCATTTGTATCCCTTTGTTTAATTTGATTCATTTATATAAACAATTTTGTATTTGTATCAAAAGATATTCCAGTGTTTCTGTGCCTTTTATGTCCATTAATTGTTGTTGTCAGATGACAACGGGGTGTATGATCTAAATAGACTCACTCGTAAAATATTTTCAAAATAACTAATTATTAATTATTTTTAAATAAAATCCCTGTAGGCATCGTTTTGACACCCTTGCACCCTTGAAATTGCATTCCCAATTTGTGAGTACCTAATGGGTACTCGCAAATTGCAAATGTCTTCCAATTCATTCCTATGGGCCTCTGGGCCCATAGGAATGAATGGGAAGGTATTCCTTAATTGTGAATTGCAATTTGTAGTTTTGTTTGTTTGTTGCTGGATGACCTGGAGACTAGGCTAGGGGTACAGTACAGGCCTATGTGGAGATTGAGGGATAATACCGTAACAGCAATCAACATTTTGGGGTGGTAGGAAATATTTTCTCAGTTATTTTAAATGATTTTTCACGTTCTGTGTGCTGCTGTGCTGGGTTTATGCTATGAGCTCATGGATGGCTTTGAATCCATGCCCAATTGGGTTATTTTTGTCTCAACATTCCTTTTGGTGACTGCAGGTGGGGGACACCATGAGTCCTAAACCATGTAGTCAGACATTTTCCCTGTTCTCATCCACCTTCTTCCCCATGTAGATTCCCACCATTGTGTGTGTGTATGGGTGATTAGTGTGTGTATGTATGTGTGAGAGAGATGGTTGTTAAATGCAATTTTTCTGCAACTTCAGAAAGTCTTTGGCTGGGGTAATTATTGCCTAGGTCTGTCTGTGTTTGGAAAATGTTTAAAGTTCATTTTACATGATTTTCATGTTGTGATGCTGATCATTGATTTTTTTCATTCTTGTTGCTGCTTCACTGGTGATGTATAGACCTGCAGGTGGGCCAAGGCACATTCTGTGTATATATATTTTTATTGTTTCTCTGCAATGCTGCAAGTGTTTTTGTTTGAATGGGAAGGTGCTTCCATCAGTACACATAGCCATGTTCTCTTTGTTTTTCATATCTGTCAGAAGCTTGTCCAATCAGGTCACACAGTAACCCGTGATAATGTGTGCCCCAACACTGCCCACCGGTTTGACAGTAAAAAGATAAAAGATCTAGTAAGTGAGACTGGAGCATGCTAATTCAGAGCTTTTGGATGCTGATAGACAGTAGGAGTGCTAGAGTCCTGCAGATGTCTCAGGAGTAGAGATAGGTCAGAGGGGTGACAGGCATCACAGACTTTGGAGAGGAAGGACAGCTATATTAGCACCCTGATTACTGACCTAACTAACTATCAGGTTAGCACTCCTCTATACCCCCACTGTAGATGTATTTAGAAAGCTCAATGCTCCAGGCAACATCAGTGAAAACAACAGAGAAAAAGGCAACGATGTTGAGAGCAGATCCTCAGAGAAAGGCCAGGTACCCAAATTGAGTATGTCAACCAGGAAGATCAGTTCTATGATGCAAGTACCAAATCAATCAATGACTGATTTCTTTTTAAGAGAGTCGGTGTTGATACAGTTGTCTTATGTCAAGGACACTACAGATATTTTTAACATTATCCAAGATATGGATTTTGATCCGCCACAACAGTTGTTAGTGACGATCGATATTGAATCTCTGTACACTAGCATCCCCCAAGAGGCGACGTTGGTGGAAGCAGCGCGCGCTCTTGGTGGGCAGGATTAGTTTCATGACACACCCCAATCCTTTGTGATGCAGTGTATCGGGATTGCCTTGACCCGCAACTACTTTGCTTAAAAGAATGAACTTTTTTTTGCAGATATCCGGTACTTCAATGGGCGCTACATATGCGCCGAGTCTGGCCTGCATTTATGTAGGCCAGTTTGAAGAGCACCATCTGTACCATTCATCTAACCCCTTCCAGAGTCATATTTGCCTCTGGAAGCGGTACATTGATGATATTCTGCGTGTGTGGTCAGGGTATGAGAGTCATCTTTATAAATTCTTGGAATGGCTGAATAATCGTGATGAGTGCTTAAAATTCCCCTGGAGCATAAGTACTGAGAAGGCGATTTATCTGGATCTGGACATTGGTGTGGTTGATAGCAAGCTAACCTTGAGTGTTCATCAGAAGCCCACAGATAAGAACTCATTATTACATTACCAAACATTTCATCCCAGAGCTTTGAGGGATAACCTCCCGGTGGGGCAGTTTCTTCGGTACCGGAGGAACTGCTCTTCCTCTGGTGATTACTTGCAACAGTCTGAAAGTTTAACTGAAAGACTGGTGCAGCGTGCATATCCTAGAAGAATTGTCATCAGAGCTCGTAAGAGAGCACATAAGACTCCCAGGGAGGCCTTACTGGAAAGGAATACAAATGAAACAAGCATTTGCAATGCAATAGGTCTCGCAGTTACACGAGTTAAAGCTATTGGCATTGTAAATGACAATGCCAATAGGCATTGTTATTTGCAATGTCAATAGATCAAACTCGCGTAAATGCGAGACCTAATGCATTGCAAATGCTTGTTAGCCTTAGAGTTTTAGGCCCCACCCTTTATTACATCGGCCACGACACCATGAGCCCCCCCCCCTCCCCCCAGTTTTTTCATCCCAATTAAAGCCCTGGTGTTTGGAAATAACAATGGTCTGGGCTGAGTCCGGGTCAGTCTGCTCTGGAGTGGTGACTGTCTTTGACTTTTGCAGCGCGGCGTGCTTTTTCGAAACTCGGAAGCCACCTCCCCTCTGAATACTAGTGAGTTCCAGGAAAGCACGGGCGGCAATGCTTTGCTTTGTTAATATTTCACAGAGATCTTAAATCACTGTTTGAGGAGTGGGGCCGGGGGAGGGGGTGGGATTCGTGGCGAGAGCTCCGTAAGAGACACTCTGCCCTAAACCAAGCCCCCCTCCCACCTTAACCACTCACACAAACAAAACAGAAACTGCCGGGACCAAAATGAAAAGCGAAAGGAGGAGGGGGGGGGGAAAGAAGCTGCCAAAACTGCCATGAATATTAAAGTAAAGCTGGGTCAAAAGCTTCCAGCCACGGAAGTCTGTGACTCGTAAACGGCTGAAAACCCAAGACCTCTACTCTCCTCGGCCCTGGGCATGTTCACAAAGCCGCAGAACAACAGACATCATTAGTATCGGTGCAAAGCCAGATGGCACAGTAATTCAAGCAAGTATTGGCACTCTGAATTGCGTGACATACCAGGGCTGCGACTTGTTTAGTCAATACATCTGAATTGAGTACGTCATCACAGATGGGTATGCAGCTCAGTGGTAGAGCGCATGCTTCGCCTGTGAGGCCCCGATTTCAATCCTCGGCATTTCCAGATTTCATATTTGTATTTCACGAAAATTGATTTATGTTAAACCATTGTGCCGCACAGATTGCAAAAGCTCGCAACTGTTAACCTATGAAACATTTCATGTGTGTTTGCAATGATTCATGAGACGTCACGTAGAAAAAGCTGACATACCAGCTGAACTAGAAAGTGAAAGTTAAAGTGATCGGGCGGAGGCAGAGGAGAATGCAACTTAATGACCCGTGACGGAGGAGACAGATGGTGGCTGTGTCCGCGAAAGTGATCAGGCAGTGCTTTTCAGGCTGCCAAATGGTGCGCGCGCCCGGCGCACATACACTGTATTTGGAGACCTGAAAAGCACTAGTTTGCACTTCCAGATCCCCCTTTTACAAAAGCTCTCGCGAGAGCAGCGCTAAAGCGCTGGCTCAGGCGAGACCTACAAAATGATTGTTTGCCTGTTGTACTGACTTTTGACCCCTTGTCGACTAAAATCCGTCAGGTGATTAGGAAGCATTGGTCGTTGTTGTCTACCAATGATTACCAAATGCCCCAACCTAGGTTTGCTTTTAAACGTGCGCAGAATCTTAACCTCTTCAGTGCCCATGACGAGATAGTCGCATCATGGAGCACGGTTGCGCTGTGCCCATGACGAGACTATCTCGTCATGAACCCCACCCACTAGTGCAACGCCCGGCACAGGAGGGGGAAAGGGCGTGGCGCTGAAGGGGTTAAGGACAGGCTTGTCCACACGAGGCCTATACAACAAACAATGAACACATCTATTCCATCTGGGCACTACCCGTGTCGGGGTGCTCAGTATGTGAGCTCACCGAATAAACTATGAGTGTGCAGCTACAGAATGGGAGAACGTGGTACCTTAACAGGTAGAGCAATAGCAATTCAACAAACATCATCTACAGTCTAACTTACCCATGTGGGTTACACTATATTGGCCTCACAACGAGAAAAATCAAAGTGAGGGTACAAGAAAATCTAAGTACAATCAAAAATGGAAAGTTGACCACGAGATTGGTTCAAAATGACAAAGATAAACAACACAACTACAGGGCAGTGAAGTGGGTGGTGTTGGAAAAAGCAATAGGTGACCCCAATAGCATTGAGAGAACACTTGCAATGAAAGAGGCGCATTGGATTTACTCTGAGAAGGCAGACCAAATTGGTCTTAACGACCAAATTGAATGGAATAAGATCACTAGATAGACATTGATAGCATATTTAGTGCTGCTCCCTTGTGGTCAATAATGTTGGGTCAGATAATGTTGTGTCCTTACTATTATGAATAAACTGTTTGGGCTATTTTAAAGGTATACATGCTTCAGGATGTCCAGTTTCTTTAGCCTTCTGATGTGTCCTTATTTGTGCTCGTGATTTGACTCTGTTGATAAATGGCCCCCAAACAATAAACCTTTCTGCACTTATAATTGGGTTTGCGATACTGTGGTTTTCTAATTGAAATTGCAATGTTGCAGCTTAACATCATTGGATATCCTCATGCTGCACCGATATTGTAAGGTGGCTGTGTATTTGGTTTGGGCAACAATAGGTATGGAGTCGAGATGAGACTGACCCCTTCAAGATGGCCGCTGAATCGGCCACATGTAGATCGACGCGTTTCTTCTAACTTCGGTCGTATAGTTGACGCTCTGATGCGAACCGGAAGGAGAAGAGACTCGCTACCCTTTAAAAATGAAGACGCGCACTGGCTCGGATTGTTGCCGGGAATCGTAGCGCTAACGGTGAGAGTATGGTTGGCGAGATGACTGTTCCTAAGGGTTGTGGGTGCATTGAATTTGTGGGAAAAGTCTTATGGCACTTTTTTCCAACAAAACGAAATGTAAAGAGAAGAGGTGTAAACGCGCTCTTGGCTCTAGAAGGCATGACATGAATAAGATCTTTAACACGTCATGGATGGATACCAACTTCCTGATGTCTAAATTCGTTTCAAATTCAATCCTGAGCTCTAGTATAACGGAGGGCATATTGGTTGAATTGGTGATGTTGGTATAGGATTTTAGTTTGATACATTCATTTTTTATTGTACACGTCTGTCTCCGCAGATGAAGGTGTGAGCAACAGAGGTGCTTGCAGATGGGGAGAATAGTGTACACAGCACATACCCCCGCAATTAAGTGAGAGCTGGTACGCAGGCCCGTGGCTCTCACTAGGTAAATAACCTTGATAACCTCATGTTATGTTGTTGATATTTCAACTCAGTTGATTTTAGCTTAGACTACCTGTCTTGAATTTATGGATTGGAATGGGTGGTGTCTCTCATGAATTACCAGCCTTGTTTTTCTTTTTGCTTATTGCAGTCACTCTTTCTTAAGTAGAAAGGTCCAGGGAAGTGAATGCTGACCTCATATGCCCTGATGAATTTGCCGTTATCTTTGAAAAAGGCAATGAAACATGTTGGCCATCCTTGATGTGGTTAAACGACATGACTGTGTTTTTAACCTTGGCATAATTCACGCAATGAAATAAAGAAATTGGAAGTATATACGTGAGTTAGACCCAATTTTACTTGAGACTTCAGAGGTCTCTCTTTTTCTTTGGGGTTTTGCTTACATTCTTTAAAAAAAAAATCACACTTCTTTTCTTCTGGACACAATTTTTCTTTTATGAGAAAGTTATCAATGATGATAAAAAATTGGGCAAGCTGGTGAGTACCTCCCAGCTGCTCCTCTGGTGGTGCGCACGTGAGATACTTTCTCATTTCTCCACAATTTTTCTCTGCACCTCATCATCTTTATGAGATATATTTTCTTTTGATGGGTGTTGGTTGAGTGACTTAATTTGTGGCCGGTCTTTTCACATTATGGGAATTATTAAATACTAAGTTGCATGGCACAGGGGATTTTTTTCAGAGTTCATGAAAAGAACGACTGATCTAGGGAAAATAGATTTATATATTACCCTATAAGTTATCCTACGTATTTACATTTAAAAATTGTTGGAAAGTACCGTTTGTTGCCAGGTCTTTGTTGTTGGATTATAAATTGAGTGAAGGGTGGCCTGGCATTTATTATGAATCTACAGCTCCTTGTTGGATTATACCAAATCAATCAATGCCAAAGCCTGGAGTAGTAGTATGCAGCCTCTGTTAACAGCACAGAAGCAAAAAATTGTCCCAGAAAAAACAGATTCATCAGAGAGTGATTTGCAAGGTCAAGGTAAAAGAAGAAACATTCCCAAAAAACCAAAGCCAATGAAGGTTGATCATACGGGGCAGGAGATAAAGAAAACATAAGTTCACCTCATGTGGCATATTTCTTCTTTAGACCCAGGCGTCATGTGAACTGAGGATGCAGCGAAAGGTTCCTAGGTACAACATTGCCAAGGCAATACTGTGCGGATCCACGCTGCTCAAATGAGCCGTTACCGTAAGATTTATGTGTGCAGAAAACTTTTGCATGAGCACATTCAATGCCTGGTCTGAAAATGCTACAACGGGGTCAGGCAAGGACGTGGCTATTAGACACAGTGTAGCCCTTGCTCAGGTGCCATAATGTAGTATTGTTGAGGCAGAGTCTGGCTGAAAACCATCATCCAAATCTATATTACTGTGGGATATAATCTATTGTTAGAGGACAAAGCCTCTTAAAGATGAGCTGAAATTCCTATGTTTCTCTCTCCTTCCCCACACATTTACTTATTTAGATAGTTTTATAAAGTGCAAACATGACCCAAGGGTATCTGAGCGATGTACGGAGAAAAAAATAAATACAAATAACCTTTTCCATAAATATAAATTATTAACAGCAAAAACAAAAAACAAAACAAAACTCCAGTAAGGGATAACGGTTTTCTATATCTCGGTCCTTCAGTGTAGTCATTAAATAACCCCGCCACTGGTCGTACGGACCTTTGTTCATCAACAAAGAGAAATGAGGAGCAATCATCTACATAATCAGTGATAACCATTAAAGACTTTAAATTCAGTCAATAAAGAGTGTTAGTGTGACTTAAACTTAAAGGGTTTCATTTTTAAATCTTTTAGGCTTTAATCTATTTATTCATAAGGCATTAACCTTTAGATTCCAGCATTAAAAGTTAATATAATTCATAAATTGATATTTGATTACAAATTAGAACAAAATGTTTGCTAAAATCACATTCAAAATAGTAATGATACAACAAGTGTGTTCCATAATGGAAATTATCTAATCTAAATTAAAGAGAGAGAGAAAATGTGTCAGTTCAGAAACCCATTGAATAGTTCTGGTGAGAGAGAATCACTGCACATGCATCTCAGATTACAAATTATTCACAGTCATTAATCAGCAGACATTTACAATTAGGTTAAATACCCTCTTATTTAGTGAAGTCTAGGAACTTAAAGATTAGGCTCTGGCCAGAATAGACTTTCAGACATTTGTCCTTGAAAATTTACAACAATGTTTTCTTGCGGTCCAAACACTTCTTCCTTTGAATCATTCTTCCTGTTGCTTCATCTCCTTCCGGTGAAAACCTTACTATCAGTTATCTAATACAAAACAAGTGTCCATTCCCTAGTTTACAGTAGGCTTCTGAAGTAGCAACGTCTACTGCAACAAGAAGAAAAACAGGCCTTTCAGGGATAATGCACTATTTTTTCACTTAACCTGGCATCAACTTTTAGGCAAACTTAATTCAGCACCTTATTTACATGCAGGCCTACAACGTTTAAGTATGCTTAACTACTACAAATTTGCATTTAGCATATGTTTTTTTAAACATAAGCTTGTGCATATTATTAGCAAGTGTACTTTGCCAGCAAATAAAATTTGTGGCAGCTCCAGCGAAAACCATAACTCATTCCATAACACATATTTTAGCATGGCAGGTAAGCGAAGTCCACAACAAAATGTTTGTTGTCCATAACTGCACTTCAGAGATGGTAGATGTGACTTGTTGAGAGTGTGTCAGGTAGTCCTGGGTTGCCTCATACCATTATTATGGAAGGGATATATTAAACAAAATCCTTTTCACCTCTTTCTTGAAAGCTCTGGTTGAAAGATTTGTTCTAATTTCAAAAAGTGAGAGCGCTCCAAACTCCCAGGGGAGCTCATTAGAAGGTTAAAGTGAAGGTTTTCTTTTTTCTGAATCAGGAAGGTTCCGGCAGGAGGGTGTCAGTATTCTG